>NC_137972.1:45184229-46671729 GCF_963924665.1 Micromys minutus | reverse complement strand
CCTCAATTTACACACACCTAAGTTAAGGGCAGCCATCCCCCCATCTGCTCCTGAGCTAACTGGGAATAATTTCCCTGCAGAACATTCAGGCAGGCAAGCCCGAGAGCCACAAATGGGTTTGAGACAATTTATGATATCCGGCCTCCCTAGACATGTATTAGCATATACCTGGTTCCTTTAGCATCGCTTTGTTTTTCCAAAACCACAAACACAGTTGCTGGAATTTTGTGTGGAAGTGCTTAAGGGGCTGGAAGTTAACACCTTTGTGAGGCGTGCAGCCTCTCCACGGCTGAGAAACAAAGGCCTCTTTGTCGGGGGTTTCTTGAAATGTTTTCTTAACATGTTCCAAGTAGTTTTAGGCAGGGAACTAAAGTAAACAAGATGTTACCATGATAAAAACACTTGTGAAAACAGTACAGAACACACTTAGTTTCTTTCACGTGAAACTCTCTCCCACGTTTTGAAAACTAGAATTGAATTCACTGGAAAAAAAAAAAAAAAACATTTAAAGCAATTTACCAAAGAACCCTCTTGTTCTGCCCACAGCCTGCGCCCCCCCCCCCCAACCTTCTGCAAAGGGTCAAAGTTCCATCTCTGGCCATTCTCGTCCATGCTATTCTCATTTCTCCCATTAAGAACCCCAGAAAAGGCCTCTCAGCTTTCATAAACTACACATATCTGACTAACGTGTAAAAGTGTCTTTGTTTTGTTTGCCTTTCTGTATGGAACTTTTCTCCATGAAAACTACCCTGGGGGTGGGGGGGTGGGCTTTTCAAATGAAATACTATGCAAAGATACAAAGTGATCAAATCACACAGAAGACTAATTAGGAGGGTAGGGTGTTACTTAGGGTCTTGCACAGCAATGGCCCAGAATGCATCCAGCCCTGGGTTCCACCTCCAAAGCAAGGCGGGGTGCAGAGGAGTGTGCAGTAGAGAAAAAGGCACTATCTCCAAGCACTGTGGAAAATGCAGCCCGATCTGATCCCACACTAGAAAATGAGGAAATGTGGCCCAGACTGAAAACTTTCTAGTCCACTCTCTACCTCTCCAAAGCCTAGTGGAAGCTGTTCTCTTTGTCTGTGCCTTTGTCTTGGGTGAAGATGGTGCAGTATAGCAGCTTCCCCCTCAGACGGCCATGAGCTTCCTTTTTGGTTGGAGGATTCGGGCAATGAGCACTAAGATGCCACCGGAGCAGCACGAGCACCTGCTGGCATCACTGAACCCCCAAAATACCAGTCACATGACAACTCTGGTTAGGGAGATTTAAGAGAGAGAGAAGACGGTGCCCAGAACTGAAAGTTCAACTTGTGTGGGGAAGAATATGGGCAGGGTCTCTGCAGGTTGGAGGGAAAGACAACAGCGTACATTTCAAGCAGTGTATATCTCTGAAATTAAAAGTCCTGTGGTCACCCTCGCCTTATGAACAAACCCCGTGGTGAAGGCATAATGTTTATAAAGTCTCTGTTTTTCATTTCCCATCAACTCTAATACTTCTTCGAGAAGAGAAAAATACACTTCTGCCTTTGTCCTTGGGTCTTCTCTCTCCATCAACTGCGATTGTTGAACTGGAGTTGTATCCCAAAGCACGTTTTCTGACTCCTATGACAATTACTCACTCCTACTACCTGGAGTCACATGCCACTGGAAACCAAAACTAGTCCTCGTGTTTCTTTCAGACAGCAAACCTGTCTGATGCTGGGTTGGAGAACCCCAGAGCCAGAGGCGTAAAACTTGTGGGTGTTGGGGGAAATCACAGGCCCTCCCATGCATGCACATTCCCCTGATCACAAAGGCACAAAGCAGTGTTCAAACTGGAAATATGGGGGTAGAGCCAAAAATGTGACCATAGGTCAGAGGCCATCTGCTGGCTGATAGGAGGGGTACAGCCAGGCTTCTTCCTCACGTGGACTCTCCCTGTTTTGGAGTGATGGTGGCCAGGACTCAAGCCTGCAAAGTCTACTGTACTGACTCTCCACAATGCCAGAGCACCCTCAGGACTAGACAGTAAACATTTTACAGTATTTCAGAGAACAGTCATCAATGACTTCTCTAAATACAAGGTTGGGAATTTCTGGATATTTGAAACTACTGTTCCTAAGTTATCCTTAAGTATATGAGAAGTGCCAGTGTTTATAAGTGCTGAGTAAAGGCACTTCCCATGGTTCGCCTTTAGGGTCTAAAAATTCTAAGAGATCACCATTAATACACCGAAGTACACATGCCAACAGCGACTGAGATGTAACAAATCTACACAAACAATCACCCATAAAAGTGGTTTCATTCCTGATCAGCCTTTAAAACAAGTAGAAAGCAATTCATTCATTTAGAAAACTTCTCCCATATGGTACAGTGTGACAGTAAAGCCCAGAACTCACAATAGCTGGGTGACCTTGGGTAAATCATTCAAACTCTCTGATCCCTACTGCCTTAACTGAGTATTCAAAATGCTACTATGACATTTTCCCAGGCAGTTGAGGGGATAAAATTAATATGCATTAATATATATTACTACATATCTGAAACTGTGCCCATTGCATATTTTTCCACTGCATATTTAAGACTGTTGAATAAGACACCATTAAAAAGTGACTAGTGTTAATGTGCTCACACCACACTTAAGGATGGGCGGAGCTTATGGACAAGTAGAGCTGAGGAGATTTTTTCAGGAACTTCCACCCAGGAACTTGAGGAGAAATGCTTGAACTATTAATCTCCCATAACAGTGCTAGAAGTCAAGGAAACCATGCGGCTTCCATTGGAACTGCAAGAGTTTACCTAGAGTGGAATGATTTCTCTTTGGGGCCGAGTGAAGATGTGCTCCTCTGTCTCCAGGATAACTTACTTTCCACTTCATTAGGCAAGATCCTGAACCTAAAGATAGGGCTGGATCTCTAAGCATTAAAATCTTGCTGCAAAAGGAGGGGAAAAGGAGATCCTAACTTGGGCTTCTGCCACGGGAAGGCTCACTTTTGTTTACTGGGTTCAAGTCTCATCCCCATTCCCAGATGCATCATCTGTATGAGTCCCTGTGCTCTGGAGGCAGAAATGGAGCGGAGCTTGGCTCAAAACTAGAACAGGGGGCTTAAGTCTGGACCGATGGGAGTCTCTACACAAGGCCAGGAAGAAAGGAGAAAAGCATGCACTTCGGGAGGCATAATCCCATGACATACAAACCTGTATTCTCCCATTCCAATTAGAAAAGTTCCAAGAATAAAGGCAACAGAGAAAGTCAGAACTAATGGGAACCCCAAAGGACAACACACCCCAAGCCACCTGGATCCTGACACGCCTGGTGCTAGCAGTGCTCCAGGAGTTCCGGTCTATACCTGCTCATTTTCACCCACTGCCTCTATCCGTTTCCTTCTATCAACTCACGTCAGGTTCGTACAACTTGCAAACAAAGTCTTCTGAAAAATACTGGCACATAAGCAAACAGTAGGAAATAAGCAAGCTATAGTGCAAGTTAACAGCAGGCACTCCAGTTCCGCTGAGCAAACAGGAACCAGGAGCATGTCACGCCATGTGCAAAACCACAATAAAGGCTGGAGAGAGGGTTTCCAACTCACAGTCAGGCTCCTAACATCCTGAGTGGTGAACGGGCTTCTTGTTTGTAGGAGGTAAATCTAGGCTTCAATTCAAAAGATCTTTTTTTTTTTTTTTTTTTTTTTCTCTCTCCAACTTTAGAAGCGGTTTGAATTATTCCCTCTTTCTATATCCTGAGACCTAGCCTTAGCTTAACTGCCAGCTCACAGCACATGAACCTATGATATGAAGATGATTAGGATAAAAATACTTTGACCATTAATCAAAGTTTTTAAATGGGTCAAATTTGACACTGCCTTTTCTGTCCCTGGAGCTGATGAGACATGTCACATGAGTGACAACAGCAGTTCTATACTCCAAGACTTTATAAACATAAATCATGTTGACCGGTGCCTGTCAGCCATTCTACGGGAGAGTGAGATCAGTAACGTATTTACATAGCATTGGTTCAGCCAGGCAAATCAGGGTTTCTCGGGGCATCCTGCAAAGATCTTTTCCTCTCATTGGATAAATATGATTAGGCAAAAGACAGGATGGTAGTAAAAAAAATTAAAAAAAAAAAAAAAAAAACAGATTCCATGAGCAAGCTACAAAGAGGACAGAGCTAGTGTCCACTTATCTAAATGTTATGGATGCAGTTGGAGAGGACAGTTGCTGCTCTAGATGTTGACACTTACTAGTTTTTTGGGACATGACCTAAGTGTGCACTGACCACAGAAAAATCTTGAAGTAAAGAATATACTATGAGAAGCTATATAATAAGTTCAAAGCCTCCTATAGCATTGCTATCATAATAAAAGATTCACATGAAACCACCTACAGACAATACTACAAGTATCTCTAGGGGTGGCTGCATTACAGTGTTCCTGTCAGGTCCATAAAGATAGCAATAAGGGAAGCTCTCACCCTAGAGAAACCATCATGTGCCCTGATGTACAGAAGTTATATGTGATGAATGCTAAATAGAAGATGATACTTTTGTGGTAGCCTAAATGAGAATGGTCCCCTTGGGTTCATAGATTCCAAAGTTTAGTCCCAGTTACTGGAATTATTTGAGAAATACTGGGAGGCGTGGCCTTGCCGAAGGAGGTGTGTCATTGGGGGTGGACTCTGAGGTTTCAAAAGCTCACACCAGACCCAGAGGGTCTCTCTCTGCCTGCTGCCTGCAGATCACGAGAGAACGGTCTCAGCTGCTGCTCCAGCCCCTTGCCTGTTTGCTGTCTGCCATTGTGATCATAGATTAATCCTCTACAGCTATGAGCCAGTCCCAATTAAAGGCTTTCTTTTAAGAGCTGCCTTAGTCATGGTACCTCTTTACAGCAATAGAACACTTAGTGTATTCAGTCCATTGGTCAAGGATTCAACATATTGTTTATAAGTGATGCCAAGAACACATGGTAGCTGGTCAAATTTTTAACCAACTTGACAACACAGGAAGGAAAGAAAGGAAAGGAAGGGAAGGGAATTCAGAGTTGGGAGGCAGAGAGATCCACTTCAAATGGAGAAGCGAGCAGTCTGTTTTGGCAGAGACTATCAGCTCCACAGCTTCGGATGAGACAGCCCAAGTTTACATCCTACATCTACCCACTTCTCCCTTCAAGGAGAATGATCTCAACAGAAGTCACCCAATACAGAGAGGTTAAGAAACCAAAATGGTGGCATTGTCTCAGGATCCCATGTCAAAGAAGGGGCCCTGTCACTGAACTACAAAGGACCAGTCACCAGTACCAATTTTCTACAGTTAGACTGGGATATGTGCAAAACCAGGGAGAGCCAAAATAAGGTTCACACTGGACTTCTCTCTGCATCAGGGTTGGTCTCACAGACTGACTGGTACTGGGGCCTTCCCTTGAAGTCTCCTTCCCATGGATGATTTACGTCCCTGTGATGGTGACTCAGAAGTCACCCTCTGAAGGACGGTGTGACAGTCTACAACAGGAAGACAACCTGAGGGGTGAAGGAGGACAGCGGGAAGGACAGCTGTGTGACAGAGAAGGCAAGGCAGATGGTCCTTACTTTAGAAAGGCAGGGAAGTCGTCACAAACTGCTTCACAGCCTGGCCACTTGCACACCCCGTGTCCATAGAGAGGGTGGCTGTGGGGGTGCTCCTCATGGGACAAGCTGCAAGAGAAAACACAAGGCAAGCAGTGAGTAAAACACTACCTGGAGCATCCACGTGGCTCACATCCTCATCCCCCAAGGAATCTAATCAATCCTGACTATTTTCTCTCTCTTTTTTTCCCTTTTCTTTCTTCTTTTAAAGCAAGAGTTAAACTATGAGCTGGGAGATTATGTTCTAAACACATTTAAGAATAATTACCTGATGTTAGGAACACACCTCCACGTGTGAAAAAAAAAATTGACAGGGTTTTGTTTGAAGCAAAACTCTCTACTCAGACAGCAAAGGCTGCTGCAAAATGGCCATTCTGAGTGTGCATAAGACGACTGGAAAATCTGTTTGGCTCTGTGGCTCTCACATTTTCCATACAGGACATGTTTCTTCCTCCCCTCCTCTCTATGAAAACAGCTCTCACAAAATTGAATTGTCTGGTCCTCTTTTTTAAAAAATTAATTTTGTCTAGGAAATACTATTAAAATGTGCAATACTAAAAATATTTTTAGGGCAAATCTGTCCATACCAATAATTAGCTTAGAATTAACTTGTGGTGGTGGGAAGTTTGTATTTCCCAAGTTACTGACAACAAAGTAAACTAAATGTGGGCAGGAAAGGGTTAATGCTCCAGTAGGGTTCCAAAGGATAAGTAATGGTATAGCCACTGGGATGCTTTGATCTGAACCATGTGGTGCACAGGGAGGAGGCTAGACATAGTCTTAAATATTTTCTCAATCCACATTTCCCTCAGACAAATTATTTTTACAGTCACTTCCATAACCTTAGATTGCATCAAACAGAAATGTAGAATGAAGGGAGTTCTGGCCTGTACTAAGCCACACTTCCTTCACAGAAAGGGAAGGGATAGCCTGCACTCTCTTCACAGAATGGGAAGGGAAACCATGCAACTTACTCTGATGCCTCTCTTTGGTTTGAACAGATATGTATGTATGAACAAACATATGCACATGTACAAATGCGGGCATATGCACACACACACACACACACACACACACACACACACACACACACACAGCTGTCTTGTACTTTAACCTACAGTAAGATGCCTGTTCATGTATCACATCCTTAGATACAAACTGATGTTCCTGGCTCCCTCCCTTACAATATAACCACTCTAGAGCTAGCAGATTCCAAACCTTCCCCTCACAGACATTCAGACTGAACATGCCAGAGACGCTGCTGGAAAGCTAACAACTTGAAAATACCAATAAGGTACTTTTGCTCTCAGAAAGAAAATAAACATGGGAACCAAAAGAAAAATGAATTAAAAACAGTATTATGTAATGGTAGCAAAAATGTCCACCTTGCAAGAAAAGGAAATAAACCAGAGAATAAGGCTATCAACTGTGAAGTCAATGGCAGAGGGCACTCTCTAAGCACAGGGGTATAATTCCCCTGGACAGCACAAAGGTTTGGATTTGTGCATGAGCAGTTACGAATCACTAATAATCTTAGCATGGAAAGACTACTTCGCAGGCACGGCACCAAAAATCCTCATGCAACCTGAGAGTAAAGGCACAGTTTATTAAAGATGCTTTTCTGAATGCTTTCAGAAGAATCCCTACCCCATTATTTCCTTTAGCTATTTGATGAGAGGTAACTGAAGTGTTTTCTTATATTGAAGAACATATATGCATGTGTGTCTAAATGTATATATAGAAAAATTTGGAAAATACTGAGAATATCCTAAAATGCATATTAAATGTATAGCTTTCAGCAAACCAAAAAGCATGAGGAACTATAATTTTTACACTTAGTGCCAATTTGCTTTGTAAACATTTACTATTTTTATTTTTGTTGTATGTATATGTTCTATCTGCATGTATATATGTGTACCATGTGGGTGTCTGGTGCATGCAGAGGTCAGAAGGGGATGACAAGATCCTATGGTGCTGGAGTTAAATAGTTTGTGAGTCACCGTGTGGGTGCTGGGGAAGTGAACTTCGTTCCTCTGCAGGGGCAGTATGTCCTCTTTCCATGGAAGCATCTCTCTAGTCCTGTCACTTTGTAAAGAGAGAGAGAGACAGAGAGACAGACAGACAGAGAGAGAGAGAGAGAGAGAGAGAGAGAGAGAGAGAGAGAGAGAGAGAGCCCAAAAATGCGTCATTTCTGTAAGCAGCACACTAATAATAATAAATAATGTCAGAGATAAAATGTATTAGGCTAACCACCTTGGCATACAGGGATTGCTACCAAAAGACACATTCAGAGAAACTCAGAATCAACCAATCAATGACAGTAAGATGGACTTCACTAGTAAAGAGTATCTGCTGTGCCTCCTGAGAGCCCGATTCTAACCAGCGCCAGCACCACTGACCCTGTGCTGTGTCTGTCAGTGTAGAAGCCAGGAATCACTCAGTCTAGTCAAGAATGAGTAAGAATTGTTTCCCTCCAAGTGTTTACTCCTACTTCAGCTTGGAATCAGCTACAGGATGGAGAGAAGACTTAGGTCCCGATACCCAAAGCCTAAACAAACAACAATCCTATGCACAGAAGCACATGTTTATTTGTTAATTTAACTGAAACCACCTTTGCTTCTTCTAAAAAGATCACATGTTCTTGCTGTCAGTGCTGAGTTGGCTGGCACAGTATCCGCTCACCCCACCCCACCCTAGACATCACTGGTCACATTTTTGTGGTCACTGCTCCATATCTCACCAGCTTTCCCTGCGTACTGTGTAACTGAATACATTTGAATATTCCACTGCCTGAAGAAATACTTAGATTTGGATGGAGGAAGAGGTTGGCAGTGGTACCCTAGTGAAACTTCTGGAAAGACTCTTCAGAGACCAACAATTCACCCTGGGAGATGTATTTAGGAGCCAAGGAAGGCTGAGTATTTATGACCTTACAACTTCTTACACCTTTTATGAGGTTTTTATTTTGTGGATTGTAGGAACCCGCTGACATGCATTTGTCAAAGGCTGCATACACTCGCACACACAGTAGGAAGACCAGCAAGCACCAGTCAAGACTGGATTCACAGTCTGCCATTGGCTCTATTGTTACGGGAGAGTTTCACAGCCATCAGGACCATGGCTGAGGCTGGTGTCTGGCTTCCCGGGTCATTTTGTACACGACCACCAAGCAGCCCAGCCACACCTCCAGACAGGAACCTTTGATGTTTCACCAAGAGAGTATAAGGAGTATTAGATGTGCACTGCTTTCTGGCTTCTGACAAAACGGCCGAGAAAGAAAACACAAACTTATCAATTTTGATTAATTTCAAGCTCCAGGAAAAACAAAACAAAACAAAAACAGGCTGAAAGACGTCAGGCAGACGGGCTGCTGATAGAGGCAACCAAGACTCAGTGTGACAGAAACTAGTTACAGGTGACTGTGATGGCGGAGTGGACCATTTATGTCTGTGAGAAATGCTCACCACGCTGGCTTTTAAGATGCTCAAACACATTTACTCAAAATGAAACTGAAAAGTTTACATCAATTGGTTCTTTTCTTTCCTTTCTCTACTCCCTTTCCCATTCCCCTCCCTCTCTCTTTCTTTGCCTGGGTGGCTTTGAACTCCACACAGCCAAGAATAACCTCAAACTCCTGATCCTCCAGTCTCTACCTGCCAAATTCTGAGATTACAAATGTACACTATACTATGCCAGGCCCCGGGTCAAATGTTCAATAAAATTTTAGTTTCTTTCAGTATAACTCTCAGCTTAATATTCCTATAGGCAGTGATCACTAATTCTCACATACTGAGCACCTCATATCATGCTCAATAAATGCTGTGGAGATTGGTCAATGGGAAGAGAGCATCGCTGCTTGGCCTTTGACTAAGATCAAGTGTTGAAGACAGCACACGCCTCATCCTATTTCATTTTTGTTGGGTGATACACTCAGTATTTGTTTCCTTTTATTCTTGTAGATAAAGGCCAGCATTATGCAAACGCCCAGGAGAAAGTATTGCCGGAGACAATTTGTATTGCTAAATTTTATTCAGACTATATACAACACAGACAGATACATTCCAGAAAAGCCAATTGATTTAAATCTTTTCTGATAATCCGTGCTACGTAAAAACTAAATATAATTTACCACGAGAACAGTGGTAGCGTCGCAGACGTGAAGGAGTCTCCGTGCCAGGGAAAGCATAGTTCCATACAGATATGAGCTAACTCCAGACACTGCATGGTACTTATTGATGCCTTTACATTTGCTATGGTGTGACGCCTCCGTTTCCAATGACATTTGCGATGCTATTTCTGTTCGGTTCATTTTTCCGACATTGACATACAGCAGCCACAGTCTTTACTTCCACATTGCTGGTGGAAAAGATTTTCTTTTCAGTCAGTGATGAAGCTTGAACCCTGGGCCTTCTGAATACTGGGCAAGCATGCTATCCCTGAGCTACATCCTCAGGCCTCTTGGATTAGTCTGGGAGAGTGAATTCCCTGTACAACCCCCCCCATCCGCTGACTGGCTAAAACTGGAAACTGAAATTATCCCTGTCACCTGCCACAGTGACTATGTCTCAAGATTACAGTGTGCAGACTTCGGTGATGCCCAAGCTGTGGGAACCTGTGGTGACCAAAGGAATTCTTGACTAAGGAGACATACTATAGACCTCACTAAATCAAACATGCCCTGCCAACCTGCACATCAGCTTTGATATATGTATCAATTCCTCCATCGATGAAGGCTACAACTAAACATTCAACACAAGGGGCACAGGGTCCAGCCTGTCTTCTCAGTTTCCCCTGAGCTCATTTTTGTCCTACCGCAAATTTACCTACTTGTTCTTTTAAAACTTGATTCATTTGTAGCAAGAACCAACAATAGTGTCTATTGGTGTACGCCCCTCTCCCTATCCACCCAACACACCCAAATTATGAACTGTACTTTAATTTGCTGGCATGCACTTGATAAGTTAAGTCATATGTTGATCTCTTTGTAACTGCTTAAGATCATGATTCTGTAGTTGCTGTTCCATATAATCATGCTTTGTATATTGAAGAGTTAACTCCCTTAGAATATGTAATTCATTGATTTTATGTATATTTGTAGCTACAGAACCATTACTGCAGACACATTAGAAACGAACTGTGTCGTCTCTATAGAAATTCTGTACATAGCAACAGGCACTCCCTACCTCCTCCTTGCCTGCAGTCTCCACCCATATTGATCACTTATCTGCTTCCAGCCCCAGACACTTGCCTGTACTGTACATTTCATATAAACACCATCAGACAATAGGAGCTCACTGGTGTATGGCTTCTTTCACTTAGCATGTTTTAGAGGCTAACACATCCAAATTGCAGTTTTTTTATGGCTCAATACTATTCTACTATAGTTATGCAGCATATTTTTAAAGCAAATAATTTGTGAACAATTTGGGCTTTTTCACTTGTTGGTACCTATGAACACTGCTGTTATAGATAGATCCATTTATGTACCTATTCAAATATATTTAAGATTTTTTTTCATTTAAAGATTTTTCTCAGAATTTTATATATGGTTACTGTGAGATATATCCATCCATCCATCCATCCATCCATCCATCCATCCATCCATCCATCCGGCAGGATTTGAACTGTCATCTCTTTCTCTGGCTCTCAAGTCCTTGATTCTAGGCTGGTCACTCATATCCAGTTACATGGTAACTTGTATCAGTCCCAGCACTAAGTTACATTCCTACAAAGGCTGCTGCAACCTCCCCACCTTCTCCCTAACACTTGCTATTGTAGCTCCTCATTTACTCAACAGCCCACATGGAAGGGGAGCTTGTCCACCATCACCCTGCCCCCCAACCCCAGTTTACACCTACTGAGTAGGTAGGGCTGAATGTATTTTCCTGGCTGACTGGCCACTTGTGTCTGTTCCTTAGAAACATTTCTTCCTTAGATAAATACTCAAATCCTTTGCCTATTTTTAACTGCATTGTTTTACTGTTGCTTTTTTTCTTCTTCTTCTTCTGGATACAAATGTCTCAACAGCTGTAACTGCAAATATTTATGCTCATTTGGACTGTCTCCTACTTTCTTGGTGGTGTACTATGGAGCACACAAATTTTTAATTTTGATAAAGTCCAATTTAGGCATTTTTGTGTTGTTTCCTTTCACTTTTGATACAACACTGAAGACACTGTTGCCTAATTGAAGGTGGAGAAGATTGTGGTTTCTGAGAGTTTTATAAATTCCCCTCTCTTGTGCTCTGTGATCGACCCTCAGTCAACTTTTGCATGAGATGCATGCAAAGGCTTGGTTCTATCTTTGGAATATCATGTAGCACAATCTGAGGAAAAGATGTCTGCCTTCTCAACTCAGTGGCCCCAGCGTTTGCTGACGGTCAAATGAACACAAGTTCAGGACTGTGTTACTAACTCCACTGGCTACAGACCCCCTTTTCTGTGTAGTGCCCCATTCATTCCATTTTCTGTTCAGAAAAGATCTCTAAACCTCATCAAACAATGCCTAAAATGAAATTCAGTGGTAAGGTAACTTTGGGGTTTGATGAGTGGGAACAGTAATAATAAATACATTTTTAACTAAAGTCTTAGCTACTAGACCTCTTGAAGAATTAAAGGCCTTGGAAAATTAAAAACTTTTCCTACACATTGAACTTCCATGAGCTGACAAATCCTTCCAGGATGTGGTGTGTATGTCTTTGACATGGAAGTGGATATATACTTGGTGGGGATAGTGGAGAGTGTAGTATTTCTTCCTAGGGAGTCAGGAGCTCAGCCAATGAAGTCTCCATTTGTTGATACTACTGTGCCAATGGCTTCTCTGCTTCCTCATTAAAAAGACAGAAGGAACCAACCACACAGGAGGCCCTCCCTGTGGTAAGAACCAACCAACCAAAACAAACAAAATAAAACACCAAAAAACTCCACCAAACTTCTGCCAAAAGCTAAAATACGTCAATGTGGTACATCTTGTACCCAACCAGCCATCAAGATTTATGCTAACAATGGATACCATGTGAGCCATGCTTTTTAGTGAGGTGCCATGTTATCTACAGGCTTCTACCCTCTCATCTAACTCCTGTCTGCTGCAATCTCCTGATGGACTCTCTTCTGTCCCCAAGAGGCCACTTTCTTTATTCCCACCACTCAAACTTCCACTGAGTGAGCTAGCAGACAACCCATTACTTATGAAACTCTGGCTCTAAGATATGCATCCAGTGTACTGAAGACGGAGGCTCCTTTGTCTGTTGAGTACCCCATGGTCAGGTTCATTTTCTCCAGCTTTATTCTGTAGCAGAGAAAGGTCTTTGACCTACCTACAAAAGAGCAAACACAGTGTGGGAGCGAGAGAGAAGACCCATGCCTCCAGCAGGGAGATGTGCTCCACACAACTCTGTATAAACATCCTTTGTCCTTCACTGTCCCAGAGACACCTCTACAGGCACACCAAGTATTTACAAATAAGAAAGACATCACACTGAACAGCCTTAACTGTCCCTCTCACCGGCCACTTGTTTGTTACTAAACCAGTTCGTGCTCCTGAGATACTGCCACAAAGAGAAAGGAGGTGTTTTACTTCAGTTCCCTAACCCATTTAGTGAGAGTAAATTAAAGATCAGCACAGCATTTAGCACACCAGAACAAACGCACAGGCTTCTCTTTAATAGAGGAATCCTCAACTCCCCTTCCCAGAAAGCTCATCCTCGCAACGGTCTGCTCCTTTCCAAATCATGTTCACAGAATTTCACATTCCCTGATGACAGGATAGTCACCAGGATGACTTGCAACTGAAATGACCGTGGATTAATCTACTAAGTTCCAGGTCTGTGCTTTTAATCAATAATAGAGGTTATTATTCATATCTGTTCTTAGTATTGTGCCTTAAGATGAGGTCAGATGAGTCCCCTAACTAATGTGACTTCTGAAATACAGGCTGCTTTGGATGCTTGCTTTGATTGTGCAGTATCATGACAAATGCAGGTTCACTGGTCCTGCAGGGTCTCAGGGCCTGGCCTACTCACGGCGAGCTGAATGGATCTGAACAGCACGCAAATACTCCCACTTTCCACTGACACCCTTCTGCTTACGGAGGTCACAAGACACTGTGCTGAATATGTTAGCATCGTAATTGCTCAGCCTTAACATTTTACAAAACTCGTTAAACAATGTATTAACTACGAAGCAGTTAACAGGGGGGCTGGGAAGATGGCTCAGTAGTTACAATCATGGTCTGCTCTTCTAGAAGACCCTGGTTCAATCCCAAGTACCCACAGCTGTTTATAGCTTCAGTCCTAGAGAATTCAATGCCCTCTTCTGGCCTCCTG
The DNA here is from genome assembly GCF_963924665.1 of Micromys minutus. NCBI lineage: Eukaryota > Metazoa > Chordata > Mammalia > Rodentia > Muridae > Micromys > Micromys minutus. The sequence goes on along the minus strand of NC_137972.1, from coordinate 46,657,809 downwards.
TACCCATGTGTTGCGCAGACATAAGGCCGGAAAAACACATATACATAAAAATAAAGGTTAATTTTTTAAAAATCAGTAACAGGTATATATGTCCAAAACTGAACAGAAGAGAAGACTGTCCCCATAGAGGGTGACCAGGCCTATCATGCTGTATGTAGGGCTCAGGACACTCAACCCCTTCACTCCAGTACTATTCTAAGAACAGCCCTTCTCAAACAGGATGCAAGGTAGAAATCACCTGGAGATGGTTTGTGTAGATTCTGATGCTGAAGTCCAGGAGAAGAGCCCAGGAGTCTACATATCTGGTAAGTTCCTGGAGTTACTGGTGTGGCTGGGTCATTCATATGTTTAAATTTAAATGACAGGAATCTTAAGACACCCCTTGTTTGTGGCTAATCTCAGAATGGCTGGGCTCAAAGATGGTACTTAGAACTATTTTCTATCTAATGTGGTTTGCAATGCAAGGTTGAGATACAGAGACAGGTAATATAGTGGCCCTGGGTGGCCTTGCTGTTTAACAGCCACAGGCTCCTGAGAAGGCTCCCTGGCCCCTGGAACATAAGGCTCCAGTTGCTTTTGAGATGCACACAAACATACCAACGGGAAAGGCCAATGACAGGCCCTTTTCTCTTTCTGTTTATGAAACACTGACTTGGACCAGGAGAGACATGTTGAACCATAGCTGCTGGGTTATGTTTGCCAAGTATCACGCTGGTCAAGAACATTCCAGCATACATGGCTGACTGACCCTACAAACAGGACAACATCTCTAAAATTCAGTCCCCAAACTCTAGATCTGCCTGGATTCTACCCTTGGGTCTGGAGGTAAAAGAATTGTATAAAAGATAAAGAGACGTGGGGGGACAGTGAGTCCAAGTTCTGAATTTTTCTCTGAAGCTAGGTGTGCATGGTATGTGTACACACCTATTATGTGTACCATGCACTAAGCTGGTAGAAGTACTTAGTACAGTATATACGTAACCAAGGTCCTTTCCTCTACAAAAGAAGGGAATCCTATTGAAATACCCACATGTAACAAACACTCCTTACTCAAAGGTGTGCTAACAAGCCAGATGGAACAGGCATGAATGAGAAGGACCCGCAGACACAGTGTATGTGTATTAGGTGATTCACAAGTGCCATGAGGTGTGCTCAATTTTGATTGTTTTTAAATGACTTGCTTTAAAGAGAGCACCACAAATAATCCTACAGGTAAATATGCCAAACCCCACAACAGAGGCACCTGTTAATATGACTGTAAAGTCACAAGCTCCAGCCTCCAGGAGAGCTATGTAGTAGCTGTACGTCCAGCTTTCTATGCCACCAACACAACAGCAGAACTCTGAAGACACACTGCATGTTTCATTTCTACTGAGGAAGGACCTTGTCATCCTATAGGTACTGGGTAAGACCCACAAGGGCCTCCACTTCAGGGACTGATATCCAGTGCAGAGCTGGTTACTTACTGTGGAGGTGGGGACATCTCATGTATGGCCTAGCTCTGTGGCTGGCCATCAGCTGGCTGTTCAGCATTAAAGGCTGAGTATCACACTTGGCGGTATGTCTGGATGTTAACCTGCTTCACCCACTGATCATATCACCAATGCGACCTGAAATACCCACCGCCCCCTTTTCTAAGCTACTCTGACCAACAGGAACTTGGTATCTGTGTTCCAACTCACAAGGAGTCTGGAGCACAGCAGGACAATGGAATGGGGGTGGGGGTGAGGGTGGGGAGAACTCTAGAACTCAAGGCTGGCCAGGCAGGGTCTTCAGACCTCAGTGCAGCAGACAGGGCAGGTAGTGACAGAGGCAGAACACCTGTTTTTGCAAGGTGTTGAGTGAGGGAATAAACAGGTAAAGAGTGAGAGGCGGCCAAAATCCAGCCATTGTTCTAGACACTGGCTAGGCCTGTTCAGAGTTGGTAACTAAGGCTTTATACCATGGGCTGTATTAACACCAGTGTCTCATTAAGAAAGCTTTCCAAGGAGCGCTGTGAGCAACTGTGTCAACACAGACACAGGGGCCACTAATCCAAAAGTTATTAACGCCACCAGGCAGGGATCTCCTTCTCTGTGTATACACTGGTGAGTCACGGGGTCACCATGGAACCTTGGCCATATGTCAGAGGTAACACGTGTAACACCCAGAACCCCAATGAGTGGTTCAGCTGAAGATCCCAACACCATTGCTTTAAGTGTCAGTCAACGTGAGACTTCCAGGAGTGTCCTCATTCTCCAGAAGTGGAAGAATCGTGCGTGGGCAGCCAGATGAGGAGACGAGATAGGAGAGGAACGGTTAGGCGAGGGGACATACTGCCACTCCCTCAAAACAATCATGCTTTTGTTTTCTCAGAAACACAAAACTACTTTACATCGATGATTTTCCCCCAGAAGATGCTAGTTCATTAATGGTCACTGGGTAAGCATCACGGCTCAGAGTTCCCAAATCAAGGTACCTGCACTTTCCAAGTGACTAATGTGACACCAAAATGTCTAAAGCATGTGTGGATGCGGTTTTGAAATGTGTATAGGCACACGCATCTTACTCTCAGCTTTTGCTGTGTACCATGGGTAGTGTAATACCACATGTGTGACATGAGTCAAAAGTCATTTAACAGGAGAAAAATGTTGTTGGTTTTGTTTTTTGGTTCTTAATAATGCTGAGAGCTATAGTGGCATGGGCTATGAGCACTTGGCACTTTTATTCTAAAATGGTTATGTCCAGTTCCCCAGCAGGGAAGAGGGGACAAAACAGGGCTCTAGTACAGGGTGCTGTGATGTGGCAGCAGGAGCTCAGGCAAGGGTGGAATCACGGTAGACGGGGAAAAACAAATACAAAACTTTACACAGACAAAACCAGAGATAACACAAAGGCCACCCCCAGGATCCTTTGCGCTTGGCCTTAAGGGCTTCTCTCTCTGGAGTGGTAAGTCTTGGCAGTGAGACTCAGATTTTCCCAGTTGCCACACTATACACTGACTCCCTGTCCCTCTGACCAGTGAGTGAGAGGACATCAGCAAGGACCCTCACACACCTCTACAGTACAGCGCAGCATACAGGTACCAAGAGGTTCTTAGAAAACGGCTGATAAAGACATCAATTGCTAGATCGTCACCCTCACCTACTGAATCAAATATACCTGCCGCTCAGCCAGCCCTCCAGGTGTTTCCTGTGCATGTTTCTTTAGGCATAAAATCTACACTAAGCAGAGACCTAACTGATCTACTTGCTAGGAACCTCTGCAAGTCATGCCTCAGGCTACTCAGATGGGACTTGTAACAAGTGGGCCAAAGGATGGGAAACTCTGAAGGGCTACTAATAGGTCTGTGTCCATTGATATCTCATTGGTCCACTCTCTTGCCCCATCATACCCAGTCCCTGCAGTGGATTTAGTACCTGCTAAGCGCCAAGCTGGTTATGATGGGTGACAAGGGAGGTGACTTTAGATGAGACAGCTGAACTCCCCACTGGGGGTCCGGCGCATTTGAAATCCTCAAGGGTGGCACATGTGTGAAGGGGGAACTGTACTTAGCTATCCTGCTAGCGGCCATTTTTGTTTTTAGCAGATCTTACACTGTGTTAGAGTTAGCTGGATGCTTCTGTCACAAGTGGCTGTCTCCACATCTGTCTTTCCGGTTAAACAGAGACCCTGAAGGGGAGGAACTGTATCACCTTCAGCTTTTAATACTCAGAAACTACAATGGGACAAAACACACCTGTTTTGAATCTGTTGATAAGTATGTTCAATAGTAATAACAACAGTGAGTGTTAATGGGGACCTACTGTGTGCAGGCAACTAGACCATTTATAAGTTCTTTGATTGCTGTGGTTTATTCTCTTGGCCAGACCTAGTATGACACATGATACTAACTCCAGAGATAGAAAACAGGGGCCTATCAAGTGGAATTAACTTGGTCTATACAGCTTTGCCTTAGTGAGTGTGTCCCTAACATCTCCCCATACAAAGACCACGACCCAAATAAGACAGGGTAGTAGTAGCCTGTCAGGACAGGCTCTACTTCTGCCTCTACCTCAGGACCTTTGCGTCTGCTGTGCCCCGGAAGCTGGAGAGCTATTCCTTGACCTGCTTTGCATTGCCCGTTTATCCAGTTAGTGACCTTAAGTCCACATGGCAACACTAAACTCCTTCCTGGACCTTCCTGGCCCATTGAGCTGTCTTTCCCTACGGCCTTGTGTTCCTTTATTTCTCTTCTATTGCAGTGTGTCTTCTTGGAGGCAACACTTTGAAGCCACACAGCTGTAACTCTTGGAGCCTAGATGCCTGGTATGTGGCTGTCACTGGGCAAGTTTGGTCGAACAGATATGTTAGTTACTACTGTCCCCTGACGTGTGTCCTACTTAGAAACATGGGGGGGGGGTTGTTGTTGTTGAACTCTAGACAACTTCCCATTTGTCCTTGTTAAGTTTCTTTTTATTCCAGTCTGTACCATCCTCTAATTTATTCAAAAGCCACTGGATTCTCCCAGCTCTTGGTGTCAATTTTTTTCTAATTAAAGTAAACTGCCATTTATCTCTCACGCTGATCTTTAACACGAGATGTCTCGTTCTTGTCATAGCTATGACTCATATGGAGCAATGTGAGTTGAATAAAGGGGCTCGTGTGCACCAGAACGTTCCCATCGGTGGCTTAGACACAAAGGAGAGATGTAACCACAGACACCATGTACAGTGTGACCTTGAATTGTACCAAGGAACTCAGCCTGCCTCTCTGAAAGCACACACTGCACACAGTTCACTTCCCCTACATGTTAGGGAGCATTTTTCCTTCTGCCCGTCACCACAGGTCCTCAGCTCTGTCGCTATTCACAGCCAATGTGGAAAACACAAACTGTGTGAGAGGCTCCTCGAAGACAGGCTTCAGGGTAGTTTCTAAAAAGGAAAGCCAGGAAAGAAAGAAAAAGAGGCCAGCCTGCCTGGAGATGCCTCCCTTGAGGTCTGTTAAAGGGCTCTAAGCTGAAGGTCAGGAGAGTCTGTTTGTTTAGGGAAGTCTTATAGGTAGAACACAGCATGGCCCATGGTTGCTATGGGGCTTGTTTACCAAACAAGAACACAAATAGTTACACAAAGGCAGAACAAGATGTGGGGCCAATGTCTAAATGAAGCCTGTGGTGCCTTCTGGTGAAATGTCCCAAGTGCCTTTAAAAACATCCCTCCTTTTACCTCAGAGTCATGGAGGGTCCCCCACTCTCCAGGGCACATTTTACTCTTTCCATTCTAATGTTAGTGTGCTCTCTCTGTCTCTCTCTCTCTGTGTTTTTCTCTCTCTTTCACACACACACACACACACACACACACACACACACACACACACACCTTTATTTTTTTTAATTAAGCCTTAGAAACTAAAGTTATTTAGCTCAACAGTTCAAATTGGACAATAAAAATATTTACTATTTGTAAGGAAGAAAAACCACAGAGAACAAGAAAACCGTGTCCGTGTCTGGAAGAATTTTAGTACAAGCCTATAGTGCTTAAGCTGAACTCCTGAACAAGAGCCAGGAAGGCCTCTGTGTGGGTTGTTAGCTGACTTCCTAATCAGCACGGGAGTTTTGTGCACTAGAATGTTGCCTGCTAACTTAGCCATGTGCTCCTGAAACTGAATAATAAGTAATCAAGTGTGTGTGTGTCATGAGACTGCATGCATGTGCTACTGTGTGTGTATCTGGGCGGGGGAGGGGGAAGAGACGCATGCTGGCTGGTCTACAATTAAATATGCCATATGAGGGAGGCGGTCATGAACAGAGCCTGACTCTTCACACTACATTGACCACGGTCCCCACCCGGCACAGCCCTGATGCCTTTCTGTGAATGGGACAGATTGCCATATGGATGAAGACACTGAACAAGCTGTACAACTCTTGGCGACATGTGCCCGGGGGATTGTCCCATATTAACGCCACCTGGGCTGTGGCAATTGTGCTCTGTCTGTACCATGGCACTGAGCAGCCCATAAGGATGTTATTTCTGAGTACACACAAAAAGGAAAATTGCAGTTAGGAGAATTCTCTGGCTAGCGGATGTGTTGCTCAATTCCGAAGTAGTTTCCCAAAGGAGCGGTTATCTTCGGTGTTCACGCGGGCAGAAGTGACAGGCGGGAACACATATTAACAATTTCCCTTTGTGAGCTCTCGCTATTGTTTTAATGAGGAGACTACACTCTATAATATACTTGGGCCTTGACTGATCACAAAAGGGGGTAGAATAAAGAACTTCAGGCAATGCTGTACATATGTAAGGCACTCATGTGGCTCACCCCGGTGAGCCAGCCTGCAAGAGGGGGTTTTCTCCCCTACAAAGGCCCACAAAGCCAGGCTTGGGGCAAGACGGATGCAGGAAACAAACACTGCAGAGCTGCCGGGGAACAGCGCAGATGAGCATTTTTACGAATCTTGAGATGACAGCAAGGTGACGTCCTAGCAATGGCCCCGTTACTGACTGAGGAACAGGGGAACCTGCCATTCATATGAGGATAGAACGACAGTGGGACCTAGACAAGGCACGTGCCAGCCTAGGTGGACGCTCTAGGCTTCCCTTTCTCCTCTCGATGGCTAATGCCCACTGAAAACAACATCTCATCTAATCCAGGTAGTAAAGGCATGAGGTTCAGCATGAGCCATTACAGGTAAAGACTAAAAACCCAGAACCATAGGAGGGGCCGTTAAGGGCCCCCGAAGCCTGGTTCTCGCTTCTCTCTGGCAGGCGCTGTCTTTACACCCTCAGTGAGCTGTCAGTATTAGAATACATGCAAATTCATGTTTGGAGGTGGGGGACAGTAACTCCAGAGTGGGAGGCACCACCCACAGACCAGGCGATGAACTCCCATTGGCAATGGTCCTGCATAGAAGAGAATGTCCGCAAGAGCAAAACTACGAGGCCTGAAATATTATTTGGGGTGGAAAACCTGGCAGATAAGGCACAGTTACGGATTCGTATCGTCCAACATAAAAAGAGGGAAAAATTAAAATCAGCTAAATCTAAGAGAAACTTATAAAATGAACATAGCTCCTCCAGCCAATAATGTCACTTTATTGGGAAGCATTTGTCAGTTGAGCACAATAAACAGGGTAAGATTTACAGAGCCTAATGATGCTATGTTATGGTAAAAGACACTTTACTGAGGTACCACATAACAGCTGTTCGAGAATGATCGCTGGTTCCCCTTCTTTTAATCACTCCACAAAGTGAACAGTCAAGAAAAAAAAAAAAATCTACAAACCTTTCCCTTACGGCATTCCAACATTCTCGGGTGTTTCCGCTCTGCGCCCTCCCTGCATGTGTAGGTGACGAGGGTGGGGGTGGGTGATGAGGTACTGTGCCATACTTCCCAGAAAGAATTTTCTCTCCTCCTTCTAAAGAGACCCGAAGGATCGCTTAGGAGCAATGAAACAAACATATAAATCCCTGCAGCCCAGGGCGATCGCTGCCACACACACTGTAGCATGCTTGCCAGCCCATAGGCTGCTGAGCCCAAGGGTGCTCCTGTTTGACAGAGGCAAGAATATGTCTGTCTCCAGGGGGCTACTTCCTCGCTGGCGATGAGGACAGGACTTGTCTTTCCAGCAAGATGACTGCCACACAGCCTTCATTTAGCACCTGCCCCGTTCTCCATGACCCCTTGTCCTGTGCTCTACCCTTCAGGAGATGCCCACATTTACGTTCCAGTAACCTACCCCCTTCTTTGAAACCTGACAAGCAAGAGGTAGACAACAGATTCCATAGACGTTCTTGGAACTGTTTCCCATTCTATCAGTACAGGCGGACAGGCTGGGAAACAGACTACAGCCATTGGGGGTTACAGCCTCCAAGTCTCGATCTCTGAATTTGACCAATCAAATGTCCAACTTTGAGTTATAGTAGTTCTGATGAGATATCCGCTAGGAACTAAGTAAGTACTTGAGGGTCAGGAAGACCTGGAGTCTAGTCTAGTCCCCTGGGTGATCCCTAGCTACTAATCTGACTTCTGCAAGTTTTAACATCTGTTGCAGTCTGGATACAACATCTGTGCAAAGGAGACAAAACTTTACCGTGTGGATTAGAAAGGAAAAAAAAATCAAGATCAAGACCTCTGCTAAACCCACTGGGCACAGAGTTTCACATACACCGTGCACCATCACCTTCACCTGCCAAGAACAGAAAGACAGAGAACCCAAAAGAGGTTCTGATACTTGCCTCTGACTACAGAGTCAAAACATGGGCAAGACTGGGCTAATGCCACGCTATGAGTCCATGTAAGAGTGACAAGCCACTAGTTCTGTGTACATGTCTAGATTGCTAAACTAATGGGGACAGAAGAGACTTTCCTATCAGCTCATGGCCTGGTGAAGCGGTTTTCTCAAACTTAAATGAGTATCTGTGACCAAGTTCTGGGGAACTTACGCAAACGTCTATCCATGTTTATTAGGTCTGAGACCCCTAAGTTTCTCAAGTAAAGACACAAAACAACTCCAGGTGAGCACATTTAAACAGCCAGAGTATCTGTGTGACAAATACTAATTCAAAAGCCCCATAATAGAGCAAAGGAACCCAAGTCCTACAAAGAGGGGCCTGGAAAGTACAACATTCAACAAAAATCTCTTCTGCCCTGAATCTCCAATACCTAGAAACAAGCAAACCACTGCAGGATCTGAGAAACAGCCTAATGATTAAGCAGGCAGTTTCCCCAGCTTAGGAAATACCCCGCCTTTGCTTTGGTAAGTATCTTTGCTTTCCGTAGGTCACGAGACTTAGGTTTACAATACTTGTGTTTGCAATTTTGAGAAATATGAAAATATGCAAATGAGCACATCTCTATCCTAACAAACTATTTATAGAATTAAGCAGGGAGGCTGAATTTAGCTGGTGGGTCCCCCAGTGCGCACCTATGTGTTACTCCATAAGTGTCTAACATGGCAGCTTGTAGGTGCAACACATGCAAAGCTGGTATTTGATTGTGTAGCATGTTTCAGAAATGTTTTAATGGAAAGAATGATGAGGTCAGGGAGTGAGTTTTCTCAGTGCTTTAAATAAAAAGAAATAGAAAACAACGTGATTTACAAGAAACAAAAAAATTTCAGTGTGAAAGTATTATTCACAAAAGTGGAAACTTGAATTTACTGCTGAAATTTCAGATTCACTGGGCCCCTAAATGTCACTGTGAGAATATGCAAAGTTAAAGGTTCCTGAGCCCAGAACAGTTCTGAAAACACACTTCTAGAATGTTAGTAATTCAGCCAAGGGCACCAACATTTCTTTATCAACCAAAATTTGTTTGTTACTTTTTTTCTCTCTCCAAAGGGTAAGCAAATCAAAAACACCAGGGAAGTCCAGATTTCCAAGTTCCCTGATGTTCACAAGTATCAGGGACTAAAAACACAAATGTTTCTGAGATACAGACAAATATACAGCACTGTGTCTACGAGGCCACAAATCAGACAGAGAAACTGAGAAGAAGCTGGAGAAGTCCAAAGCACAGGAGCCAAGCAGAAGTGGTCAGGGTTTATTTGAGGGCGGCTGCCAAGTGTGCAGCCCATGCCAGGAAGTGAGCTTGAAAACAGAGCAATGCCGGGCCTGAACTGAGATCCACAGCGAAGAGCCCCAGTACAGCTCACCTGTGTCTGAGAGGTGGCTTCTGAGGCAGCATTGGCCATGCAACCACATGTTTACAGAGCTGAGAGGACACTCTCTAGCCCAAGGCTTTAAGGAAGTCTTGCAACAAATGTTGCGACTCGGAGAAATACCTGTGATAAAACATCTACTAATGGCTGAAGTAAAACATCTGAGGATGGGGGTGGGGGACACAACATTCCTAATTTGGACTGCAGAAAGAAGGCAGACACATTCAGCCAGGACACACACGATTTATAAGGCAGTACAGAAAGCGAGGGGATGTCTGTAAAGGACACAGGCTTGACTGCATTTGTCTGTATGTATTTCCTGCAGGGGATTTATTTTTTTATCCTCATGTACTATTTCAGACCATGAGTGATTTGTATCTGATGAATCTCACCCCCCTTCATCAGAGATAAAAAGACTTACACACTATTTTTATTTATAGAAAAATAAACAGGGAACTTATTTTCCTTCAAATGTTGCACTATGCACACATTAGTAGTTGTTTGGCTGAACTTCGATTACATTTAATATTCTCTTAGGGACACTGGTTTTAAATTTCACCTAAGTACTCCTATACCAAATGGAAAAAACTTTAAAGTCAGATTTGAATATGGATCTTGGCTATGGCACAAATCAGGCATACAACTATAGAGCTGTCCTGCAATTTCTGTAACTCGACTTCTTTGTCTGTAAAATGGGGCAACACGCCCCACTGCCTTCTCAGAAGCCCCAGGAATAAAAGGAGTTACTGCACACGCAAGGAGTCCAGTGGCAACTGGCAGCAAGAAGGGGCCGATTTAATGCGCCATCCCTTCCCTGGTGCACCATGATATAAAGTGATATTTAGAATTTTCATTCAAGCAATTACTTAAGTCGTAATTGCTATTTGTATTTACATAGCTGCTTTGATCCAAGGAGCTCAAAGGGCTTACTAAATTTAGCATTTTAATAAACATTTCATTTGCATTCTGTTGATTCTGTTTACCCACACCAAAACTTGAAATTTCCTGAAGGGAGACTGTCTACAAGTAAAGTGAACAAGGTAATGTCTTCACGTGTGCGGGCATCCCGCGTGTCACTTCTGTCTAACCCTAAGAGGTTCCAACTCCGTGGCAGCAACACAAGGGAGAGGAGGCTTGAGCGCACCTGCTCGTCTCTCCTTTAGCTCAGGGCGCGCTCAGCTTGATCTCGCTCCTCACAGGCACTGACGACAGGGGTGTTTATTCCACCAATGGCTTTATAGATAATCAGCACAATAAACAGTATTAAATTGTCAGGAGGGACTCAGATAGGGAAGGAGAGCACCCGCACTGAATTCTAACGATGCTGACCATCTACGACGACAGGATCTTAACAAGCCTTGATCTGAGTGTTGGCATCCGCCTCACAGATCACATGGGCCGCTCCTCCTCACAGGCTGCTGAGTGCTGACGGACATCTCCACCCGGCGCTTCGGGGAAGTGGGTTTCTATTGGCAATCTTTACCAAAGTGTGTCTCTTCCCTTCTCTACACTCAAGGGTTTACCCTGAATGATTTAATTATAATTTTCCTTGTGTAAGACAAATTAAAGAGGGGCGTAGGAGTGTCGTGCCAAGCACATTATTTATCTCCTTAACAGATTGCAGCTCACCAAACCCCAGAGCTACTGCTGTGGTGGCTGCTCCCAGAAGCTGCAGAAATGTACGGGGCAAGGGCAGGAAGACGGAGGGTGACAAATAGCAGGGAGATGTGTGAGCCCGGTGAGAGCCTTGCATGTCCCACGACTTGAACAACAACATCATCATCATCATCATCTCTCGATTTCTTTCTCCAACCAGTTTTCACACAAGAGACTCTGAGATCTTTTCAGGAAAAAAAAAAATCCTCCTGAAAGCTGCTAAGTCAGGACGGAGTTTGATTACTGGATTACTGTGCACAGGGCAAGGCCTCTTACTCCTTCCGTCAGTGAGGGTAGAGGGAAAAGAGCATTCCCTGGCAATCCAGGGGGAGCTGGTAAGGATATTTCACAAAGGCCCTCCGGATGGATAAAGGTTTTTTTGTGGCAGGGAGGAGAACTCCTGAGGTGTCTCCCTGAGAGCTCAGTGTGTGAGAAAATACTTCAGTAGTGACACCCCCCACTTCTTTTCCTTCCCTTTTCTATTTTGTGAAGTGGCTACCACCTAAGGAATTTAAAAATACACCATTATAGAGGCTGAGGGCTAGTGGTAGGCCACTTGCCTAGCATATCCCCAGCACTGCCAACAGATAGATAGATAAACCGGCAGACAGACAGATGGTAGATAGACAGACGGACAGAGCATCTACCCTGATAAGGTGAAAACATACTAATACTCATTTTTAAGTACTTGTATTTATATAAAAACAGGTAAAGAATTATTGATTGTTGAATGATCAATTCCATAAAGCTTGTCAGCCAGCTTTAACCAGAGGTGTTATAATCAGTTCAGACTAATGAAAGAAGGTGAGGACTTTTCCCCTTTAAGCAACGCTGCTGCTTAACATGAACAAGGCCCTGGTTCACCACAAATCAGAGCAAGTGCCCTCACTGGTGCGCCCTCTGACTCCAGCCACCACTGGCACCATCATACAGCATTAAGTGGGACAACGGAGAGTAGCTATCATACAATTTCCTAGCTGCCTCCTCTCTCCATGTGTAACCAAAACTCAGCCTGTTCGCACATCCAGATTCGGGCTGGTGGAAATCTCAATTCTCTTCTGATCCACAGTCTAATTTTAGCTCGAGATTAAATGCAACATTTGTGCAGACAAATAAGGACCATAAAAAAAAAAAAATCAAACAAACTTAGTCTCCGGGAATTGGACTGTGTCTTAGATCCACTTACTCTCAAATGTGTCCTAAGATATGAAGAGGGTTATTCTTTCCCGCTTGCTTCCCTGCCGTTCCTCACCAGACTGCAGACATAGGACCTTTTAGGATGAAACTGAGCACAGTGCATCTAAACAAGGAGAGTTTTCTGTGTCACAGAGAAGCTGTGCAGTCTCCACAGCAGCTGACAAGATTGCAACAAATACCTTAAGTGCATTGGTAGGCATTTTTCAGTGCAGGGCCTCCTGCTCCGCCTATGGATAATGATGTAACTCAATCACTCTGCTGTAAATGGACAGCATCAACCAGGGGACGGGGAAAGCCGGGACCACAAAGGGCAGCAGCCTTGACTCTCTCCGTTAAAGCCATCTAAGGTTTGTTACTTAAAAATTAAAAAGAAAAGTAATAAAGATGTTATAATAGATCCCAAGGAGAGACAGAAGGCTGGCTTTCAGGTTGACGTATCCTTCACCACTGGAAAGCTGGAAACACAGGAAGCGGTGTCTGGTCCAGGCTACAAACTGAGCCTTCCTGTTTGCCATCTTATTCCTCCATTCCTCTGGACCGCTGACTATAAAGCATCTTTCAGTTCTTCCCATGGCGACCAGAGGCACTGCAAGGGGCTCTCCCAGGAGGCTTCCAGTTATCAGTTACAACATATGCCACCCAGGAGAAATACATTCTGAGACACGAACAACATCACGGAGCATACCTATGAAGACCTAATGGTACACGACTACACATCTAGGCTATGTGTGCCATGTGCAAACACGTGTAGTACAGTCATCTACTGCTCCCACAGACCCGACGGGATGGTCAGAACAACCCCATGTTAAACCGAGCACAAGAAAATATATCGCAACCAAGGCATGAGGCAACACGTGATGTAGGAGATTGCTGCCAGACTAATATGGTGAAATACTTTGTTGTGGGAAGGGGGGTAACAGGAAGGAGTAACATCCTGAACTAAGGATTACACACCACAGTATAGTGAGTGTGTCAACTGCTCACATCACCACTGCCAAGGGCCATGCCCTGTAAAAAACTGTGTGTGCTTTGCTTCTATGCAACTGGCAATGCCACGAGGCCATTACATAGCCATGACTACCAACGCTGGGCAACGTCTCCACCCATGCAGCTACACGGACGCACTGGACACGGCGGCAGTTTCCATTTCCGTTGTGACCCAGTCAAATCCGTACAGAGGATCGATGTGGAGAACTGTGCGCTGTAGCCCAGACAGCATTTGTCAAATGTAAACTCTTCATTCCTACTTACAAGCAAAATACAGAATTTGCTTTCGCCTGATTTAAAAAGAAAAAAAAAAAACATTTTGCTATGAGAAATTCTTGGTAAGCCTTCTTGCCCTGTGTCTGCAAGCTCTACATATGAAATATGTAGGAAAGGAAAGGGTCTAAAAATAGTAAACAGAGGGAAATAAAGTGTTTCATTGGAAGAGCCTTATATATTCCATTTCTAAAGTAGGCACTAGCAATACTGCTTCTAGGTGCACGGGAACAAACAAATGGCTTCATTTCCTTAGGACCTTACGCTAACACAACGCAGTTGAGATCTTTAAGACAGTCCAAGATTCTGCTGTCACTCGTCAACAGCTCAGGGCACTGAAAATCTAAAGCCTTGACTTACAAACAGGAACACAGCAGCTGGACAGCACTAAGACCAGGCCCGTCAGGACAAAGTGTGTTGCGGTCCCGCTCACCAGCATTTAGACCTTTCCTCCGTGTCCAGGCTGAAAAGGCCCCACGCCTCCTTAAGGGACACGTGACGCCTTCGAGGGGGAGCAGTGTAAAACCAGCATTACGTGCTGTGTTTCCTCAAACCAAGGCATGAAACTGTCCACAGCATATATACCACTGTCACCTTAGGAGGTGCACAGTGCCAGGACGTTCAGTTTGCAGAATGAGCTCCTGGCAGAGCACACAAGTTGACCAGGAAGCCTTGAGAGCCAACCCTTCCCACAAGAGGGACTAGACTCCTGCCAGGGCTCCCAGGCGGAGTACAGATCTAAGGAAGTGGTAACTTCATGTTGAAAAGGTGAAAATAATTAGATGCTTCTCACCCAAACAGCAGCGAAGACATTCTGAAGTAATTATGTTCCCATTCAAGCCCCCTGAACACAATTAGGTTTCTCAGAGTCACAGAATTGGGTAAGGCCACCTGCCCCTTCCAGGTGGAGGCAGTGATGACCACAGGCCAGGGTGGGCATGCTCCTACCTTTCCCTTTTGGGAGTGTGGACCGAGAGCTGTCCATTGGTAGACGCGTGTGGGTTCATGATTAGGGAGGTCTTGGAAGGTGCCGAGGACGAGACGCATGTGCTGGTCAGGTCTAGGCTGCTGTGATTGCTGCCTGTGGTCTCCTCTGCAGTGTGAGCACTTGTCACTTCTTTCCAGAGCTGCTGCAGCTCCGTTGGAATCATGCCTGAAACAAACAAATTGGATCATCAAATCAATTAACAGCTAATTCCGTCCTCTTCAAACAGTAATTAAATCAAAGAGTCAGTAAACAAAGCCTAGTGTGAGGGGGGCTTTTGGGTGTTCACAACTTCTTTTCTTCTCCCAGCTAAGGCAAGTAGAGCAGTGGTAAGTGCCACTGAAGTCCCCTCTTCACACAGAACAGACACCTTGGGAAGGATGCAGAGCTATCCCGCAACAGCAGGAGTCTCTCGATCCAAAGCCCAGGTCTCAGTTTTAGAAGGGGAGCTTATTTCTAGGCACAAAGGAGGCCTCAAAATAAATTTGTTCAGCCATAGTCTTGTGAGAACACGAACCACAAAATGAGTAATTTTTTGTGCTTAAGCCTTAAATGATGACAAATAGCTTTGTTATTAAATATAGTTTTTATTAATCACTTTTAGACATAAATTATGAATTCATACCATCTCCCTGAAATGCTTTTCAACTTTTAACAGTCAAATTGATTATACTATGATTATTTCATTAACACACCTATCTTCCTCATTAATTTTGGTTTCTAGTACCACATGCTTAATTGATGGATGTGTCTACCGAAGACTGCGTAACTTTTTATACAAGTAACACTCTTATTACTGTCGCTTCTGGGATCAATGCTAATGAGCCATTTCAGAATAAAAATGGGAAGGAAAATAACAAAGAGTAATAAAGTTCTCTTGTATGTTTGATTGGGGTCAAAGCGGACAGGCGTTAAAAAAAAAAAGTACTTGTTGACCCTTAGCGTCTCTAAGATGCTATGTTACCAGTATGCTAACCTCAGCACTTTGGACCTTTGCATCTTTATCCTATCGGCAAGTCAATGTGTATTTTAAGGCCCAGAAGAGATAGGTTCTAAGAACACCTAAGAACAACAGAGGACACAGCTTCCTCTTCAGGAGGCAAAGCAACCACACACCCTGTACATCACAAGGCAACTCCATCTCAGAACGGTATGTCTGGACTGAAGTTCATTGTCTCAAGCAAGGAGAACACAGCTCTCCTAGAAAGCCAACCATCTTCTGGTTAGATATCAGCAGCCGAAGCAGGCATGTTTCTTACCGAACCGAAATGTACTGGATTGAAAAGAGAAGGCTGTGCGCATTATATTCATTTGAAACACATAATAAAAAAAAAATGCCAAGGTCTAAATTTAATTTATTTTTGTCATTTAGAATACAATGGCTAGATAATCATCTCAACGTGATCAGCCAAACATCTTTACTTTGCTAAACTGTTAAAGATTTTAATTATGCTAGCATTGGAGAGCACCGGTCTAATGAGGCGACGGACTCCAGAGAATCCGAGTGGTTAAGAACTGTGAAATGAGTCTGATAGGATTTTTTTATATTCACCGTGGATCGTTTGCATATCAAAGAGGAGTAAATTATTGCACAGCAGACCAATAACCTTCCCCGCCTTTCTAAGAGGAGCAGTAACAAAAACAGTTGGTCTCTCCGAGCAGTGCTCCAAGAAAATGTTCAAATGCTCAAGTATTTGCAATTAATATATATTATAAAAGGAGCTAAAAATAATACATTGAGTGGTCAGAGATCCTTCAAACACATCCTCGACGGATGAGTGGATTTTCTTCTCCCTTCATAAAAATCAAATGCCAATTATATTTTGATGGATTTTGTCCCAAATGAGCATTTAGTTATTAGGCGTATTCAATTAATCCTTGTCCCCTGAAATCAAACCTTGAGGCAAATTAAACAAAGGGAAAGGTCACGACACAATCCTGGGTCCGGTTGTGCTCTATCTGAGCTATTATTTTCAAACACCTTTCAAAGTGACGGGTAGGATATGCCTACAGCCAGCAGGTCTGCCACTGTGATCCGCACACTGACAATTCCCCGTAAACAAAGCTGACCCTCAGACCACGGTTTGCTCAACTGAAACACTGAGGGGACAGGCTGGCCTGTGCGTGAGGGTGTATTGATATGAAACACCTATAAGTCAACACCCATTTTTATTTTCTAGTGAGTAAAAACGGAGAGACACAGCCACCTATTTTTCAACTCAGACTAATTGATTTCTGGGCCCAATGCAAAGGGAAAGAGCATGGGTCTACCAACAGCTGCTGCCCTGAGAAAAGCAAGCTTCAGAGGCTCCACCAAAGGGACAGCACTTCTCTGGCAAATTAAGACCAAGACAAATGGGTCCGCCACTTGTTACACCTGCGAAGTACACTGGCAGTGATTCCAATTTTCTTTTATTCCAATAGGCTGGTTGATCAGGATCACCATCCACACAGACTTGGTAGAAAGAGGGACTCATTGAGTGACAGCAGGTACTTTCGGGCCAGATGTCAATGTGATCATTAGGCTTAGAAGCATTCTCAATAGATGGCAGAGGCGGTCGATCCAGCTCCTCGTTAACTTGCTGCTGTTCAGCGACTACTAGCCACCCCAGAATGCCTACACCTCATGGCAGAGTCCACACAGACAGCAGCTAACCTGCTTACCCATCAAGACTACACAGATGCTCCACTTTCAGAAACCATGTGTTTCTTCCAGAATGGCACAGTAAGACTATCAAGTTGGACAAATCCATTTATTGGTATATAACCAAGTATGTAGAGTTTACACGTTAAAAAATTAAAAGATTCTAACAACGGACATAGGACAGTTTTGCATGAAACTACAGGTATTAAGGACAATCAAATGATAAATGAAATTGGATAAGGACAGACAGGCTTATTATGGCCAACAGAGACGCTAGAGCCGTGATTCTCAACCTGTGGGCCGTGACCCCTGGGGAGGGGAGTCAAATAACCCATTTTACAGAGGTAGCCCAAGACAACCTGCATGTCAGCTATGGTTCATAATACTATCAAAATTACAGTTATGAAATAGCAATGAAAATAATTTCATGGTTGGGGGGGGTCACCACAACACAAGGAACTGTACTGAGGGGTTGCGGTGCTAGGAAGGTTGAGAAGGAGTGCTCTGGAATAATCTGAAAACATTCTACTATAAACTGCAGGGCAGAGGAAGGGCCTTTAAAACACCACTCACTGCGCTGTCCTTCCAGGTTTACACACAGGGTTAAAGGAACCTAGCAAGGCCGTGCACGAGCTGCAGAATTCTGAATCGTGATGGTTTTATTACAGAGTTGGCATCACGAGCACTTTCAAACGCCTAACCCTTGTACCTCACTGTTTCTTTCCTCTTCTTCTTTTCTCCCTCCCAGAACAACCTGCCCCTTCATTATAAAAGAAAATGCAGGCACGGGTTTAAAAAATGTATGTTGCGGGGACAGTTGACAGATTACTGGTCGTGGAACTCAATTTTACAACCCCAGGTATCACTGGCTCCAAGACAAACAGTTGATCAACCTTTTTTTGTCCTTGTACATCCGTACCCAGGTGACCATGTTCAAGCAAGCAGAAAGTTGATTTAAACCTCATAATGACATCAGTTTTAAGCCATCATCTCTCGGATAAAAAAGAATTGTGTTGTAGCTCAACGTGACTGAATGCTCTCCAGACACTTTGCAGGGGATTGGGGAGACCAAAGGGAGCTGCTGCTTTACAAAAGACAGCAATGACTGTGGTCCACTTTATACCTGGACTCTAATGCCAGCAACACAGACATTTACATCCATGCCATCTTGGGTGCACATACAGACACCCCTTAGTCTTTTACATATGCTTCTTCCTAATGTTGCAGACGCTAATAGTTACAGCAGACTGCTAAGCACATCAATCAGTGCCAAGGCTAGTGAACTGCCTGTGGTGTCTCCGAGGTGTTGCTGTGGAGATCACGCTGCATGCATCACCATGTTCACGTCTCTCACATTACACATGCGCTTGTCTTGCCGCTGCCGATTTGCCCTCTTTTGGACAGCTTAACTGATGTACTGTAACAATGAACCTCAGTGAGCAAACTTCATAGTGGGGGGGAGGGTGAGAGTGAGGGAGGCTTGAGTCCGGTGGGTGTGTCAGAACAGCCTGCCATGTTTCCAACAATAAACTGTAGAGTGTAATTAATGCAGGTTATAGCATTATGGAAGCACAGAAATGCATTAGCCGACGTGTCCTTCCTTTGCCCTGTGCTCAGTCCCCACTCCCGCCCGCTGGACAGCAATGGAGGCGAGGCCTCTCAGATACCAAACAGCTCAGCAGACAAGGCAGGTGGGAGGGGAGGAGGAAGCGAAAGGAGGAAAGAGCCCTGGTCTGAGCATTAAAAGCAAAGAAAACAACAACAAAACCCGTAAGGGACAGATGTTGGGTGTGGCTGACTCAGGAGACAAAAACTAAACAGACATGCCCCACTGGCTCCACGGAACACCAAACATTTTGAGACAAATGACAACACCTTTTCAGTAGCACAAAAGACCCATTATTCTCACCCTTCTCTAGGAGGCAACTGAACCCAAAACTTAGGAATCTGTGGCTACCATCCATCCAGTGGCAACGACATAAACCCACTATATCAGCAGGACTGCAGGCCTTAAGGATGTGGACACTGCAGTGCCACACACAGTCATTTTTGTGTATCTGCAGGATCCCACTGTGGACACCAAGGTACAGAGATGTTCAAATCCCTCACATAGAAGGGTATGGCAGAAACTGGATGGTGTGGTACACATCTAACATCTCAGCCATTGTTCAGGGACTGAGATAGGAGCTGGGGGCCAGCCTTGGATTACAAAGTGAGTCTGACTGGAAAGAAAGAAACAGAGGAAGAAAAGGAGAAAGAAAGGAGAGGAGAGGATGGTTTGGTATTTGAAAGAACCCGTAAGTCTACATTGGAGGCCCTACATTACCTATGGCGGTTAATACTATGTGCATACTTAAACCATTGCTGTGTGGTGCTCTCGCTGGAAGAAAATCACTTGTGTGTGTCCGACACAGGTGTCAGTGTTGCCCCTTTTCTTTCTTTCAATGTGTTTCTTGGTCGTCTGAGATTGTGCCCTGCACAGGCATAGACAGGGACAAGGCCTTTAAACAGAGTCAGGATACATCTACATCCCCTCTCCCGCTTCCTTTTGTGGTCTTGAGAAAATCAGAGCTGGTTACACACACAATGTCTCCTAAGAACATTTACAGATTCCCTCTGCCTCAGATGGCAGCAGCTTTTCAAGATATCTACTAAACATCAATACTTTTCAGGGCTGGTTAAATGTACTAACTGCTCTCCAGAACCCAGGTTGGATTCCCAGCACTCATAAGGCAGCTCACAACCTTCTTTAACTCAAGTTCCAGAGAACCTGATGACCCCTTCTGGCCTCCACAGGTACTGCATGTACATAATATGTATGCAAAATACCCATAGCCACAAATCAATAATTAAACAAACAAATAAACAACAAGAAACACACCAAAACTCCTTGATATTTTTTAAAGAATCTAAGTCTTAAAAGACAGTAACTGGAAATGAATGGCTAATGAGCTCAAATCAGCAGGAAAAAAAAAAGGTAAAAACAGACAGAAAAAAAAAAAAAAACCCTGCTGACTTTTAGAATTCAGATTGATTTTTAACATCCGTGGTGGAAATAAAGTTGATAGTGTACCTCAATATTTAAAAAGTGGTGCATAGAGAGCTAAAGAGATGGCTCAGCAGTTAAGAGCACCGGCTGCTGTTCCAGAGGACCTAGGTTCAATTCCTAGCACCCACAGGGCAGATTAGAATTATCTGTAACTCCAGACCCTCCTCTACAGGCATCAGGCACACACATGTAGGCAAAGCACCCATACAAATTAAAACACAGTAATAAAGTTCTTAGGTGGTTTTTATATAAAATATTACTAATATGCAAATGAGGAGCCAAGCATCATGGCACACACCCACACTTCATGACTCAGGAGGTGGAGGCAGGAGGATTTTAAGTCCCATGTTAGCCTAAACTATGTCAGAGACCCTATCAGAGAGAGAAGGAGACAGGGAGAAGGGAGAAAAAGAAGGGGTGTGCTGCAGAGACAGAGAGGAAGAAGGAAAGAAGAAAAGCCTTCTCAGGTTGTAAAACATGTCTTAATATGATTACATAGTATGTTTCGAGAACACTTGGAACTCAAATGCCAAAGGACTGCAATGTTCAATGAGAGCAGGCAATATTTGATTTTCTTTCCCTCACCACTGCAGCAGGGCCCCTGTGAGCATCCAGATCCCAGACTCTGTGTCCTGACACCAACAGGCTCTGCAAGCGCCCCTGGGCTTTGTTGTCATTTGCTAATGTCTCTGTGTGCATGTTTCACGTCAGTAAATCCCTGCATCCTAAGCAGGCAGAGATCAGGAGGCGCCCCATCTCCTCTTCCAGCCCTCTGCAGAGAGCTGCCTCCCAACTAATCCCCTACAGTGGATGCTTACCTTGAGCAAGAGGTTGGAGGGGAAGGGCAGGCTGCCCAGGCTGAATTGTTAGAAGGCCTTGGCGCTGGAGAGACAGGAGGTGCTGCTGCTGCAGCTGCTGCATCTGTAGAAGCTGCTGCTGGAAAGCCAACTGCTGGGTAGCCACCTGCTGCTGCTGCAAGAAACAGTGAGGGGCAGAAATGAGGAGGACAGTTCCGGGTGAGGGTTCGAAGCGTTGGTGTTTTAAAACTAGCCGCCATCTTCCAAACTGTGAGGGCTGCCACCTCAGCTTGGTGGAAGGCTCAGTGTCAAGGTCTAAAAGGGACACAATACCATGTCTGAAGGCAAGGGTGTGTGAGGGTCTGTGTTCACTCTTCTACTGGCTCCCCTTAAGCAAAAGGATTCCTCTGACAAGCCTGCTTTCCTCATAACAGGAAATGCATGAGTTCTGTAGTCAAGATCTGAACTTTTGAGACTTTGAAATCTGTAATTATTCACACTAGAAAGGAGACTGCATCCTTCTAGTCCGGAGGGATTTGAACCCTGAACCCTTGAGGTATAAAAGAACAAGGTGCCCCTCTCTGCCTGCCTGCACTACCGAGGGCCTTTAACTACTGCTTATGACTTCTGACATAAATAAATGAGAAAAAATAAGACCTTTGCAGAAGAAAAACTTCGTCTAATATTGTTAATTAGCCATGACAAACGATGAAATAACATTGTAAATCTTTCATAGAAACAGCCACTAGATTTTAATTACAGACATTCATAATTTAGCAAACAACATCATACTCCACCATGAGTGTTTAATGTGAACAGGCGCTCTCGGCTTTAGATCCTTAAGTTGGCTCGAGTTTCCACCTCAGGTTGTCCCATGTCCCCTGCCCGCTTTGTTCTTGGAAAGGAGGGGCTTTATGATATGATAAATATCTCTGTTGACCGCACAATGACAGGAGGAAAACTTTTGTTGTGTAAAACATCAATACATCATTCCTGTGTTTAGCAGGCTTCGCCCCAGCCAAAAAAAATTAATGTAGATTTCCTCAGTAATTATCTGAGTGATAGAAAGATAATATGGTGCAGGAATACAATAAATAGAAGGAAATTATCTAATATCCTTAATCTGCGAGGAATCATCGAGGTGGAGGTCTTGGCTACACTATGGCTAACAACTAGAAAGAAAATAATTAACCCTTTCTGAACTGAATTCCTCCCCCACTCCACCCCCAAAAAAATCTTTAAGGAACACACAAGAGCTGTTATTTCTGAATATTATTCTTAAGGTCAGTGATGTCTTGGCCATGAGACGTGACCCAGTGTTTTGAGAGCCTGTCCGCTCTGCTTAATAACAATACAAACAACTGCATTCGCGTAACCTAACACATGACCTTGATCTGCTACGGCCATAAAATGGTGTGTGCACCAAGACCTTAGATGCAGAGTTCAAAGGAAGAGAAAAATGGTGGTTTCCTTTTGGCCTCTGTGTAGTTTATTTTACAGGATAAAAAAGAAAAAAAGAAAAAAAAAGTCACCATCCTCATATTAGTAATCAATTTCAGACTTAACCACCATGCCACTGAGAAAGTTAATTGAGTTTCACTCAAAAAAAAAAAAAAAAAAAAAAACACAAATTACAAATTCTATACCACTGACAACAAAAATTTAAATAAATTTAAATGAAAAGCCAGTACTTCCATTTTAAGAACAGCATGCAGAAAATGATCCAATTGTTCTCACCCCTTCCCAAGTTACCACATTAATGTGAAACCCAGTGATGGTTCTATTCGTGTCAAAAGGATTTTTTCACTTCTTCAACAGATATTAACTTCTGACATTAAAGAAGGGGGTATTGACACAGTCAAAGACTGGGGAATTAGCCACTGTTGAGGTCAAATATAAAGGGGGGATGGAGGCTGGGGGGGTTTCTTCCTGTCTTACTGTAAGTGCGTGTTTAAAAACTGTGTATTTATATAATATGACCGATACTGTTTGCTGTTGTCTGTGGCCATCCCTAGGAAAGTGCCCATGAAAGCTGTCCGCATTTGAAAAGCCAGGATATAAAAGTATACAAGGCCCATTGTCCAAAGAAGAATTTAAAAGCAACACTGGTTGCCAAACTGTGCTCCCCACCCAGTTACCAAACACAGGATACAGTCCGTTTGTTTACCTCTCACAGTCGAATGCACACAAAAAAGGTCTCCGCACAGTCCCGGACAGGTCAGCAGTCAGTGTTAAAATGCTCAAATGCTCTGATAAACCTTTTCGTCTCGAGTCCCCTCCCTAAAGCTGCAGTCAAAGGTCTGTTTTCCTTTCTTTGGCTACTCCCTACTGCCTAACATAAACTGTCATAACTTCCCAGGACAAACGGCCCTTTTAAAACAATCAGAACTGCCACCTCATCACACAGGATGGCACCCCCCCACACACACACACCCAGCTTAATTTTAAAACGAATTCTGCTATCTACTGAGGCCAGGAGCTGGGAGCCAGGAGCCAGGCGTCCCTTCCATAGTGTTCAAGATACACCTCTGACACCACCAGCAAACATCTATCTCCAAAGGAGCATCTTGGGTCTGGTTCAGTGTGACGTCAAACTTCCCAAGGAGGAACCATATAGAACTTTAAGAAAGAAGATCACAAATGTACTGTGCTCTGGCTAAGGGGCCAGCCATAACCAAAGAACGGGGGAAGGCAGGAGAGAAGGTACCTGAGTATAGAGAAGGATGCACTGCTAATAACAGCTCATCAGTAAGGGAATAAGACACTTGCTCCATCTGCAGATGTCTTATGTTCAAACCTTGCCAAAATTATCAGCACCAGTTCATACCACATGGCTGCCGCCAAGTGACTCCTCCACTACAGCACAGAAGGACCATCAGCTGCATGAGGATTCTGGGACAGGAGCCCTTGACATCTCAGAGAAGCAGGATCTCCCAACAACTAGTGTAACAGTCCAGGGCACCGAGGACATACAGTGAAACCCAAGGACACTTCTCTGACTCCACTTGTCTGCCTTCTTCTAAGCATGTTAAGGTCACATATCTCCTGGGTCACCAAACCATGAACCACAGCAAACCCAGTGTCCTCAGGATGGAATAAAAATAAGAAAAAAACAAAACAAAACAAAAAAAAAAAAAAAAAAAAAAACAACTACAATGTTTCTCTCTTTGCCTGTGGACACAACATGCTCCCTTAGCCATCACCGCGCAAACTCAGATGTCAGTATTGTTTGTTTCCCCTTCCCGACAACAGCACTTTGGGAACTCCTCTGCTGGGGAACTTCCCCAACTCCATGTCTTTCTGGAGCCCTCAGAGCTCCTCTGAACTTTCATGTCTTCCCAGCACGCGGATGTGCTTTCCAAACTCTGTCTACAAGACCAAATAAGAGGTTAATCATCAGTGGCGATGGGAAGGAAGAACGCAGCCCCTGGTAACTGATAAGAGTGGCCTTGGCAGCCCTTTTTAGTGTGTCTTCAAATGGAGAGTTAAAGATCTTTAAAAAACTAAATTTTGATGCCTTTGAAAAGAAAGAAGCACAAAATAACAACAGGGGGTTATTGCCCGCAAGCCACGGGGGAGAAACTCCATAATTCTTCTTCTCCCTTTTGAAGGCTGTGAGAAATCTGATTCAAAAAAGCAACAGCAGACGGGGGAAACCTCTTGAGGCTGTAACCATTTCCTGTGATCATGCATAATGTGCTTCAAAAGTGGGTTTTTACCAATTCTGTTGATCAATTGCACCTCCTTCATAGCCCTTCTTTTTTCTGCTGTGTTTACATCTGATGTGACTCAGTGACAAGCACTGTCTAAGACTGTGAAACAGGCCTGTCATGTTGATTTATGGGCGCATCAAACCCCAACTTGTCCAAACTGAAGCTCGCAGTTCATTAATTAGAGAGTTGTGACTTTGAAGTCAGCTTTCAGACTGTGGTTTTTAACATTTGGCTTAATTTATATGCTCTTGAATGTGGATCTCTAAGGGAAAAAACTGAAATTCCCTCCTTGTCTTTGAACTTCTTTTGACCGCACAATAATCATTTCTTTGTCCAGAGTGATGCCTGCAATCCCAGAGTCATTAAGGCACATTGAACTGCCACTGATGAGTAAGCCCGGCTGAATTAGAAAAACAGCCAGGAAAACAAAGCTGAGAGCCTTCTGCAGGGTGATATCTCACAATTACATGCCTTCCCTCCCCGTGCCATTTCCATTTTAATTACTGTTAGTCCTTTAGATTTACATTTTAGACACTTTTTAATCTGCTCCCTTTTTTATTAGAGCAGCGCCCGGTAGCGAGCCACGGTCCTTAAGGTTGTGTCAGCATTTTCATTAATATGCCTCCTCCCCTTTACCCCAAAACTGCCCCTGCTCTGCAGGGGGTTTACAAGCAGCCTGCTAAACAGGACTCCTGGGTGGGGAAACTTGGCAGAGCATAGAAGGCCTACCCAATTTGTGTAAAGGGAGGAGCCGGCATGGGAAGAGAAACCTGGGTGACTCCCGTGTGTAAACCAGCATCCATCCTCCTGTGAGGGTCAGGGATTGGGGAGGCAGTCACCTGGCAAGATTCCCTCCACAGAGCAAAAGTAGCTGTGCAGGGCTGCCAGAGAAGCCAAGAAAAGGGGACAGGATGCTACCCGTGGAATTACATATTTTGTTATTGCAAAGTAGAGATACTTAAGCCAAGGCTTTGGACCACTGTGAAAATGTGGAAGGCTGGGAAGATATCCTAATACCTAGGCACAGTGGCACTCAAGGGCTCTCAGAAGTGACAGCACCCTCAGAGTCATAACAACATACAGAAGGTGGTGAAGTATGGGTGCATAGGCAGAACAGCCAAATATAATATATTATAAACACTACAAACAACTGGTACATAGAAGCAAATGCAGTGTGTGTGTGTGTGTGTGTGTGTGTGTGTGTGTGTATGTGGAGGGGTGCTGCTGTTGTCTTGCTCAGCTAAGTGCAGATGAGTCCCTACCTTAACTCATGCACGTGCATTAGGCAATTAGGACATGCTCAACATACATGAGGTGAAATTAGGATAGTGGTGTTTAATCATGTTCTAAATGCCTTGATCGCTTGTCTAACCTCACCAGAAGGTAGCTGGCCGATGGAGAAGGCCATCACCACCTGCTGGCCGATGGAGAAGGCCATCACCACCTGCTGGCCAATGGAGAAGGAAGGCCATCACCACCTGCTGGCTGATGGAGAAGGCCATCACCACCTGCTGGCCGATGGAGAAGGCCATCACCACCTGCTGGCCGATGGAGAAGGCCATCACCACCTGCCCAAACGCTTGAGTCCATAAGGCAAACAAACAAACCAATCAATAATTAAATGATGCAAAACATGCATCCCTTTTCAATTTTGTCCCTCCCCAGCCCAGCTGTATCAAAGGAGCCCAGAACACTGCTCAGGGTGCTGTCCCCACACAGGCGTGCACTGCGGTGGCTAACGTAAAGTAAGGAACTGAGGAATCTTAGCACAAACAGGACAATAACTCTCTGTCTGAAAGCTGAGAAGCGATAGAGTCAGCTGAGTTGGGCAATTATTTAAAAGATGAATGACAGTTTAATAGCCACTAGATAGTCCCCGGAGATCTGTGGTCTGAAAGTAAAATACGCATCATCTGTACCTCTTTCGGCTGTTTTCCAGCATGTTGCTGTTGGAGAAGTTGAAGCTGCAACTGTTCCTGTTGTTTTTTATAAAATTCTTGAAGCTGCTGCTACAAGAAAGAGAGGAGGGGACAGTAAGTAATGGAAGACCGCAACCCACTGTCCCTTTCCATGCCGTGCGCAAACGGTGATACGAAAAATAGCATCCTTTTATCTGGAATGGCCTGACCTTTTACTTTGAAACCCGACAATAAATTCCACGCACACTGACTATTCTTGGCATTAAGGTCTGAGAAGTAATCTCAAAAATGAGCTGATGAAAAACATACCATTTTCTACACAAATTAATTAAAATGAAGCAAGGGGATGACCTTTGATTGTGCAGCAAAGCTGAGGTGCCTTTGCAGGGTCTGGTCAGTCTCTGGCTTAGGCCTTCTAAATTATGGGAGGTGTGGCAAGGAGGGTCACACCCTTAGATGCTTCAACAGTATTGGGAATGTCCTTCAAGTCCTATCTTCATCATTATCTGGTAGTAACTTCTATCCCTGTAGCATCTATCTGTTGGGTTTAGCTTGCTTCTTACATCTGAGTCTTATGTCCCTGAGACACATGGATAGCCACAAGTTTCTCTGAACATCAGCATATGTGGAAAAAAGTAAGCTCTGCCTTGGAATTAATGAGCTCTGAGATGCTTCCTTCCATGTCTAAGGGGAAAAAAATCTTTAAAGGTAAGCTTCGAGGTTAAACTAGGGACGTCAAGAGCTGTCCATATGAACTTGCTTCCAGTGTGCACCTCAAGCTGCTTTGGTTCATGCCATTTAGAAGCCTCTTGGCTTACCAAATAAAAGACTGAAAAGCCCTCTAAGCCTGAAAGATCTTTTTCTACTAAGTCCTATTACAGCCCTGATCTCAGTCCACAGGGTAGTCTCCAGACCAGAGCCCTGGATATGTGGCATTATTCTGGTCCATCAGGGGCACAGGTGCCACACCCAGGAACCAGGTGGGATTCTGCCCCATCTGGCCCACCATATTCATTCTTCAACAGGGAAAGCAACCGGATGGGTGGAGGAGACCTGGGGGACTGAGTTGTGTGGGTCTGGGTTCTGCAGGGTGGGCAGGAGGCAGACAATTACCTGTTGAAGCATGAGGGCCTGCTGCTGCTGTAGGAGAACCTGGAGCTGCTGGGGGCTCAGCACTTGCTGCTGGAGGATCTGCTGCATTTGTTGAGGAGTGATAACCTGAGGTGTCATCATAGCCACTGACACGGGAACCTAGAATGTTAACCAAGTGTCAGTAGGAAGCAAGGAAGCCACACACCCACAGCCTCAAAGGTTCAGCCTTCTTCCCCAACAGACTAATTCCCCATGTATGTATGGCAAAGGCAAAGAGATACAGGCACAAATCGTATGCAAACCCTTGTGCAATTAACATCATCAATTTGATAGTGATGTTGTTGCCAGGTATCCTACTCCAGGCATCAGATTCTGGGCTCGTGGACAAATGTAAAAGAAAAGTTTGTAACCAGAATAAATTGTGGCCAACCTTACAAGCAGAGTAGGAAACACACCTTAACAAATGTTAGCAGGATTAGGGACAGATCTATCCTTGTTCTTAGTAACATCAGATCTCTAGTCCAAATGTGAAGAAGTGAGCCCACACTTCACTTGTTTGTCTTAAGGAAGTTATGAAGGAGAACAGGCAGCTTTGTAGTCACAGCTAGCATGACCCACTTCACTTGTGGATAGTAATTTTCAGGATCATCAAGGAAGCTTAGCTTTGCTGGTGGCAGAACCTTGGACACACCTTCTGAACTTGAACCACGGACCCTTCCTGGGATGCCTTTTACCTCCCCTATCCACCGATCATACAGATGTCTCAATTCTTTCCTATTATGTGTGATACCAAGAAAAGCCGCTTTCCATGACATTTCAGTGACAAACAGCTACAGTGATGAACTTGATAGCATTTTGTATTTGCAACTGTTAACACGTTTCTGCACGGGCATCTCTGCAAGGAACCTGCACATTGCATCTGAAGAGATGATGTCTTGTTCAGATAAAACACAGACATTAAAATGACAGGCTGTCTCGGCCAAGGTTACACAAATTGTATTCAAACGGATACCTAATGACAACGCTACAGTTTCGCCGAGCTTTCTGGAATGTAATTTAGCTATTCAAAATAATCACCACGCTTGTGTTTAATTTTCAGACTATATGAGGACCATTTTGTCAGTCCCTGTACTCCAAAAGATACTTCAGGAAAAATCAACCCCCCCATAAAAAGATAAGAAAAAAATAAAAGAAAAATCACATATGCATAATAAAAAAAAAAAGACAAGAGCAGAATGTCTCCTGTGAGTAATGTTTAAGCATCTTACTTTTCTCTGGTTTTTAAGCAAATATACCAGCAAGAAGCTAGAAGCTGTAAAGGATATATATTGTTAAAAAGCTCTGCTGTCATCTCATGTGTTACAATAAAAGGTAATAACATGTTTTTGCACTTTGCCTGTGCGCCATTTAAAAAAAAAAACTCTGCAGACAATAGCTGATCAAAAGATAAAAGATTAAAAAAAATCTTTTGGGGGAACAGTAAGCAAAAGAGAGAAACGGAGTGTTAATTTTATGTAACATAATGTCTTAATATGCAGTTTATCTTGACTTTTTCACATGACTTGCCCTGTCATTTGCATAGCGAGCTCTCATTCCTAATTTCACACTCATTATGCACTGATGTCCCGATTTCTCAGCATCACTAATTTTGATGAACTAAAAATGGTTCCTGAAGGTCAGACTCACATACAGTGAGCCTTCTCCCCTGTTGTGGTAGTGTGTTGTGTGTTGTGGGGAATCTGGGGGAGGTTCATGTGCAAGTTTCACATGTTCAGAAAACACAAGCTAGAACACTCCGAAAATGTCATTAACCCAACTCGGGGAGGTCATCCCTGAATTCTTCCTATTGCAGTGGTCTTTTAAGTGTAGATGTAGTTACACTGTAATTTAAAACAGATGGGCATGTCTGAATATTTTTATATGCAAAAAGGGACAGATGTATATGAATGGATAAATTATCCTTTTAAAAAGATAATTCGCAGCATGAAATATCACCAATGATTGGAACACTGAACTTGCGTACAGTCTAGGGCAAACGCCAAGAAGACATTATGAACACATCTAACCATCTACGCATTAATTCCAATTAGTCGACTTTGTCTTCATCCAGAAGAAACTTTCTGAATTTTTAAATGTGCACTGGGTGCCAACTGCTATCTTCAGAGCTCCTGAAGCCAACATATCACAATAGAAGTTTACTATTCCTTGAGAGTCTCATAGTCATACAGGAGGTTCGCTGAAGCAAACAAAGGAGCCATGTTTAGGATTTCTTTTTCTCTCTGCATTTCTTGGATGACGTACAACACAAATACTCGCGAGCCAAACGTCTAACAGCGATGGACAGGAAAACGGACAGGAACAGGGTGGTGTAAAGTCTCAACTGGTGCTGAACACAAACCTAACAGAGCCATGGTAGAGAAACAGTACAGAAACAATCACCCCTTCATCATTTTCAAGAGATCTGAAGCCTCTATGTTAGAAAGGGGCACAGGTAAGCTGGGGGTAAGGGTGGATGGACACACTATAAGGGCTACATGACTATATGAATATCAAATTTCTTCCAAGTAGATAAAGAGTGTATTCTACATTATATATATCAACCTTTAATAAAGGTGATTTCAACTATTTTAGGTAATGTGTTCATTTTACTGGATATTTTCTATCGTATTTTTAAAGCCCTTTATTTTTAGGCATGGTAAAAATAGTATGTGTCTGTTAAAATGAGAAACACCATGGCTCCTTGACTGTCAATAAAAGAAGGGTGACCAAGGGAAGACTGACATGAGCAGGCCATTTTTAAATCCTTGAAGAGAGCCAATGGTCTCCAGCTCCTTTTCCCACAGTTACTTCTTCATTGTTGCCAGTCGAGCTGCAGAACAGTAGAATGAACTTGACTCTCCCCTGCTTGTTCCCTTTGGACACTTTGATGGAGGGTCTGATGAGTAATAAAACGCTTCAAGCAGCAGGCGCAGCCCAGCCAGGGACAGGCACAAGAAGCCTGAGCAACCCTTCCTCCAAGTGAAGCGGTTTCTGAGTAATCAGAAGTGAGCCATTATACCCTGATAGCTTGAACCTGGCTTTTACCGTCTGAAACCACAGTTTCACACCAGTTAGCTCCCAGCCACCTGAGTGGGCAAGGGAGCTTCATTTACAAACTCGGTAGAACAAATTTTGGTTGCCCCTCCAACCCCTTCAAGTGTCTGCTCCAATATATATTAGGATAAGAGGCTGTAGCAAGGTTTCAAAAAAGTATCCGAATGGAACAGAAACAAGAGAGAAAAAAATGGAGCACAGTTTAAGGTTTTAACTACTCAAGAATTATGGCCTATACATACACTCCCTAATTCCCAGTGTCCAGCTTTCTCATGTACCCAGTGCCTACTCATACTAGGAATCAAAGGGCATGCAGTACCAGCAAGGGGCTATTACAGCCCACACTTTATTACCCATTACTACTGAGGTCATTAACGGCAAGAGTGATTGTCGCAGCCTTCACCTATTGATCACTGTAACTGCTATCATTTAATCCTGTGCTGAATGTCTGGAAAGCAGCTAAAGGCACACGAGAGAGGGTGGTTTAGCATTGAGAAATATGGCCAAAGCTTAGAAATTACACTTTGATTCATAAAATCTAGCCAGTGGTTTAAATCAATAGTATTTAAAACAGTCATGTGAGTTTTTAACTGCAGCTGTCTAATATTTATAGAGGCCTCATTGGAAGTATTCCACAAAAACTAAACTTTGCCCCCCCCAACTCCCTGACACCCACCTTAACCCTCCTGAAATTGAGTCATTTCTGGTGCTTCATGTAGCTACAAGGGTTTGTGCCTTATCTGGGAGTTGAAGCTAAATCTTGATTTTTTTTTTCCCTCAGAAGACAATTTAAATATAAGGCAAAGAAAAAAATGAGCCCTTTGCTATAGCTGTGTTAACCGTTTGTGTGGACAGAAATGAGTCTGCTGTGTGGAGCTGTGTGAACTCACAATGAATCACGGGAGGCAGTTCATGAAGACCTAGCATGATTGTGTCTAGCTGCCTTCAGGGATCAGAAATGTGAATAAAACTTCTGGCAGGCATTTTAAAGCATTGGAAAACTCAACTTAAAGGTACATGTGCACCCACAGTTAACATTCTTTATTTGAGCTTCTAGGGGACAGCATGAATTAAAAAAAAAAAAAAAAAAAAAAAAAAGTGCAGGATATAATGCTGACTGATAGCAATGGGGTGTGGCCCATCCCAGGTGCACACAAACCCGCCTGAATGGCAGAAATACAGCTGTGCTTGGCCATCTGAACATGGCTAGTACGGGCCTGCTGCTACTTAATACCTGCAACGAGGGAAGCATCTTGAGCAGCAGTAACTGCTGGTAAAGGCTCAAGCGCTGCTGGCATTGCCTCCTTCCCCTCCAAAGGGCTCTCTCTCTATGGGTGGACTGTTTGCAGACTATTAAACAATGCACTCCGCTTTCTGTTCTCTCTTACAAGGCTCGGTGGGGAGGTGGGGGTGGGGAGGCGGCAATGGTGAAAGGGGTGTTGTAATTTTAAAAGCAAACAAACAAACAATATAAAAAACCCCCTGCATAGAAACAATACTTGGTTCTAATCTAGGAGACAATTGAAGGAATTGGGTGGGAGGCAAGATGACACAATATAAATACTCACAATAACATGTTATCATTTCTTTCTCTCCCTTTCCTTTACACTGAAGTTAACTGCAAGTAAACACTGCACAGCATAAACACACATAGACTTTGTACACTCACATCCTCTCCTAATTACAGTGTATACAAATCAGATAACAGAGATGGTCAAAATGAAACACTGTTTTCCTTAACTGTCTACCACAGTAATTCCATTAAATTATTTTCAAAGAATTATTTGGAAACTATTTTCCAACCTCTGGTCATGAGCCACTTAAAATGGCCTCAGAGTCACTTGCCTTCCACACTTTGAGCAGTGTTTGGGTGGCAACTGATGTGGTTAGGCCAGGTCACCCAGTCGGCCACACAACAAGAGAGAAAAACAAAACAAAACAAAACAAAAAAACAAAACAAAAAACCAAATTAAATTAGAAGGCTCTAGAATGTCAAAACAAAAGCAAACAAAGAAAATCGCTCTATTTTAAGAAAAAAAAGGAATTATGCCCAATTTTCTAGGAGCATAATAAAGCTAGCCTGTATGTGTGCCAGTAAACATCTAGGAAAAGAGGCCAGTTTTTAGAATTAATAGCTAATAGATACAATCGATCAGCAGACACCAAAGGGCAGGGAACTTCTACTCTTTGTGTCCCTAAAAAAAAATGTTAAAAACAAAACAAAACAAACAAAAAATGCCAAACTCAGATCAAGTACCATGGAAGGACTATATCACAAAATGGGGGAAAATGTAGTTCTGACATAATATTTCTGTCTTTAAAAAGAAAAAAAGGAAGAGAAAGAGAGAGAAAGAAGGCATGGTATTCATGTGGGGAGAATAATTCTCTTTCATTGTGGAATGCTGCTTTGTGTAACTCTTTTAGACTTAACTATTTTGCCATAATACTGTACAAAGCATTAAGGCAGGTAATGGTTATTATA
The DNA here is from genome assembly GCF_963924665.1 of Micromys minutus. Classification (NCBI taxonomy): domain Eukaryota; kingdom Metazoa; phylum Chordata; class Mammalia; order Rodentia; family Muridae; genus Micromys; species Micromys minutus. The sequence continues at coordinate 46,624,306 of NC_137972.1, read as the reverse complement.
TCAATGCAAAATCATCTAAGTACTCACTCATCAGCCTAACTGTTCTCTCAGCAACAATGCAACCATCTATTAAGATTTTAGCAAAAAAAAAAAAAAAAGAGGCCTCTTTAAAATGCAATTAGCATTTCATTTTTTTATCATTTTGTTTATTACATTGTATCAAAAAAGAGGCTATCTTCCTTTCCCAAAGAATTGTTAAGGCTGATACTTGCCTGCCAGTCAGGAGTTATTTCAGATTAGCAACCCCAAGAAGCTATGTCTTGCAGAGCTGAGCTTTTTGTCTTTACATTAAAAACAAATGGTAAAATTGATATTTGTCTAGAGTGCAGGGAGTGGCTGGAGTGGCCTGTGATTCTCTACAGTTTCCCCAGCAAGCAAGGTGATGCCACTAAGTGCCAGCCTAATTGTTTCAGCTCTAATAAATATCAGCTTCATTTACATAAAATGTAAAGTTTACATAAATTAAATGGCTTTTTCATTAGCAATTGTTAAATACAGGAGACAAGGAGAGCTTCGCAGAAAAAATAGTCACTTGTTAAAAACCAGTCTCTTCAACCCGAAACCACTACTATTTTTTATTGTTGTTGTTGTTGTTGTTATCACTACTATTATTTAAATCGAGAAAAATGTTTTCCCTTTCCTTCCTCAGCCTCCTTTTCCCGTAGGTGGGCTGAAAAACTATTTAGTGTGAGTAAAATATGCTGACATTTCATATTAACAAAAACAACAAAATCATTTTTAAGTGCTGAGAACGGGAGGAGGGGGTGACTAGTCCAGAAAGTTCCTTAGAAAAGATTTGACCCACAAATCTTTTAACTCTTGAAGGGACAGGGAAGCGACTTTAGCTAAGTAAGTTCTCTTAAACTAGAACAGTATTACAAACAATGAAAGAGATAGTAACCACATTAACCCTGTTGAGAAATGGCACCATTAAAGCAAGCAAGAAAAATCTATAGTTTTAATTCAAAGGTTACTGTGACATGGGGGGAAATTAAATGTTTACCTTCCCCCTAAAAATAGTTTTTTTTCGAAACTAACAATTAAATGGATTATTTTTCTTACCTCAAGGATACTAGCCCAAAAAATGTGAGAGAGATTAAGTACAAATAAATACAAATAATAAATAAATAAATAAATAAATAAATAAATAAATAGGCAAGCCCGAATTAAATTACTCCAAAGTTGAATATGGATTTACTAAGACACTCCCATTTTCCTTCTACCTTTTCAAGAATTACTTATGCAGTTTCTCACGCATAATTCCAACACCTTCACCTGATACATCACAGTTAAGCCAAGGGGTGCAAATGAGATTCTAATGAGGAAAAACATCAGTTGCTTCTTTGACAATTTCTCCTTCATTGATTTATTTCTAATAAAGACAAAAACATAACCAAAAGCTTCCTACATGCGAAGGGTCAAAATACAATTAAAAAAAAAAACAAAACAAAACAAAACAACAACAGAAAAGACCTGCCTCATGAAATGATGTCACAATTAAGAACTGAACAAAAAGCTATCTTCAGGGACAAAAAAGAAAAGAAGAAGAAGAAAGTAAAAGAAAGAAATTAAGCTGCCACAACTGTAACAGGTTAGATGAAAAAAAAATCAAATTTTAATGCATTCTCCCCTGTGTCATCTTGTTTTGTCAAGACATCAAATAGAATTGGGAAGTGCAAAATAACAAGCCCCTGAGAAATCACTGAGGCTGACCTTTTTGATGTTGTTGATTTACCTTGTTCTCAGTTATTTGAACAATGATGTTTCAGATTTGAGGGCAAGATAAAGCTTAAGAATTAAAACATGATACCGAGGTGCTCTAGCCAGCTGTGCGAAGCGCCGGCACGCTTAGCTCACACTCACTCATCAGTTGCTTTAACCCGATGTGAACATGAGGCCTAATGCACAGCTTGATAATTCTTCTCTTTTCACTCTAAATTAATTTCCTTCCCCCAAACCTGCCAGATTGGAGGGAGGACTCAGAGCAGGGTCTCCCTTCTTATCACCTAAAAGGAGAGGCCCAAGTTAGCTTTGCCCAGTACCCCAAGGCCCCAGAATGTACAAACAGATGCTCAGCAATGGAGGACCTGAGTTTTTTGTGTTACACTGGGGGGGGGGGGCACTGAATGTAGAAGACAGGCACTCTGAAATTACTAAAAACCGTTTTCAAGGAATACCATGCTGTCCCCACCAAAAAGAAAACAAAACTCACACCAAGCAACAGTTTTAGCTTACAGGGTCAAGACTTTCCGCAAATATAGCACTGCAGGTAAGCACTAGGTTATAGACTGCTGGCTCTGATTCTAGCCTTAGAGTACAGTTGGACCTCTCAACAGCAACAGAAATGCAAGCCTTCTATGCAATCTATGACAAGGACCCATGCAGAATGTTCTCTACATGTAAGCAGCTTCTACCAAGGCATCTACTGAAACAAAAAGAGGCAAGCAGATAAAGACATCTGTTTTAAAGACAGTACAGGTAAATAAGGCAGTGTTTGCAAGCACCAGACAGTATAAAGATTAAGACAGTTAGCAAGGCTATTTGATGATTGCAACTCCTTGCTGCTGGGTGCAGAGCTTAACATGCAACACACATAGAAATACAATGTATGCCTTTAGTCACTCTAACCTTTTCTGGTCAACTGTTGCTACGGTTTTTCCTTGACTGTAAATCACAAGGAACTACCTCAAGGGGCTTCTAACTGATCACCGTTTCCCCGGTTACTCAGAGTGTCGTTTGAAAGTTCCCCTTAGTGATGTTCGTCCACAACGAAACCACATAATAAAATGAATTTCTCTAAGCTTCCTTTTTTTGCCAATACAAACTGTACTCAAATTTTTGGTTTGAGCTGAGAATCTGACCACCACATTCCCTCCTGATTGTCACAGAAACACAGTAATTCAAACGTCACCCCTGCCACGTTAGCCACGACAAAGCTGGACTTTGATTTTCTTTAATTCATCTAGATTTTAATTTCCCTGTCTCTTGCCATTGTGTGGAGGCTGGCTGAAAAGTTGCAGAACTGGTCAATGTCATAAAGGAGTTTATCTTTCAGGTGACAGGTCCTGACGATGTGCAAATGTAAGGCTGTGAAGGAGAAAATTTGTTTTTAAGGTACGTTTAACTGGAAACAAAAAAAAAGATGTTTTTCTCCAAATCAACTATTCCTATCATAAGCTTTCTGATGATTTACAGTTTACCAGCTGAGCAATGTTATGCAACACTGCATGCCTTTTAGATGCACAGCTTTAGCTGGTTGAGATTTAATTAAGATCACAGCCTCTAAAGTCCCTGTCAAATGAAAATTCAGAAGACAATACTCTATATAGCTTCATGTGCAATGTTGCCATTCTATCCCTGAAAATATGAGTTAATCCATGTTTCTATGGCTGCAGACAAAAAGTTCACTAATTTTATTTTCTTTTGACACTTGGTTTGTTTTCTATTGTTTGCTGTAAGATCACTCCGTTCCAGGAAGGAAAGGGGGAGAGAAAAAAAAAAAAAAAAAACGAGAGAGAGACATGCTGCAGAAAATGCCGTTGACATTATTATCCGGCATTATCATGGCTCAGCTATGATGTCATCAATTTTCATAGAAGCAACCCAAACTCAAAAGTTTCATCAGATGAAATGTGTTTATTAAAAAGCACAACACAAAAGCCTACCTTCTATCCATTACTTGGATTAAATCACTGACAGGCCCTGTTTCCTATTCCTTTGAATGGCCAACTTTCTGTTAGACAAGCTGCAGGCAGATCTGGGGAGGAAAGGTAGTTCTTCAGGCAAACTGGCAAATAGAAAGTCCACTCCTAGCATTCTGTAAGGAGTCCCTAGGGTTGGAAAACAAGTGTCTTTGCTACATTTTTATTTCTGCTACACTAGAATTGACCCGTGCTAATTTATTTTACAGAAGGGAGGGGGAGGTGGCTGAGTGGTGTTTAACATAGTCAAACGCATTTTAGCATTTTAATTTGCATCGTTTTGATATTTGGTTGCTTATATCATGCCTTCAAAATGACAGGTGCTTGCAGTTTTACTCTTGACGGCTACTACACAAATAACTGTCTTGCCTGAAAGGGCTAATGCAGTACTAATGAACAATAAATCAACTTTGATTATCAAGTGTCAGCCCACAGAGTTCTATCACATCCCAGTGATACTGGCAGCCAGCGTCTGGGCAGGCAGTCTGTATTTCGGTTTCATTTTTACACACTTTTCACTTAAATGTGTCAGGCAGCTACAAAGAACCACATAAAATAGAGGCTTTCCTTCCCCCTCCCCCAAGTCTGCAAAATTGCTCATCTTGATTTGCTTTACTGAGTGATGAATTTAAAATATCTATGATATCCTGCTATTCTCATAAGCAGCAATAACAGCAACACACATCAAACCCTGATGTGGAATCTCAAGCTGATTATCTTCAAGAACTCTAAGACTAACAGGCGACTTTATAACACTTTACCACATACACTTCCTTTAACTGCATATATATATATATATATATATATATATATATATATATATATATGTGTGTGTGTGTGTGTGTGTGTGTGTGTGTGTGTATCTTCATGAAAAGTATTTCACAAACAAACAAGCAAAATGGATCACCTCCGAAATAAAGAAGTCATTTGTATCTTTAACTGGAAAAAAAAAAATGAAATCGTCCTTTTACCCTAACTTCCTAATGATAAAACACAAGTAAGCTTTTTTCCCTTAGGCAGATTAGTCACTGATAGTATGATTCACGTTTCCTGTTATCAGCCTTATTTTCCCCCAAATGTGTCACTTTCAGAATGTTGGAATCTATGGAAATGAGGTGATTTGCATTTTTAAATGGGTTTGATTAGAACATTTGGTCTTTGTGGACGAGTATAAAACAATTATCAGACATTTAAGTTGTAACTGGAAGGCCTTGAAGGAGTTAACCCCAGGGAGGAAGACACTACATGTGCTGTGCTCTCAAACTACCATCCTCTTCCTAAAGGTCCTCGGCTTCCCATCCCATTCTTGGAAAGGGAAAAAAAAAAGTCCCGTTTGCACTGACCATCTCAGTTCTGATAGTTGAGTAAGCTACACTTAGGGCCAGTTCAGATGAGAGTTCATGGTGAAATGCCTTCAGGCTCCTGCCCTTTCAAACCCCAAACCTTGCTTACTACTTTATGAATGTGGCAAAGTAAAGCCACAGTGGATGCGGATCTCCAACCTGCCGGAGTGCATGGCACAGCATGCCTGCCTGCCTGCCTGCTGAGGTGCTGGACTCTCTGCTTCCTTTCCCTTCCTCCTTACCGTGGGTGCGAACTCCTTAAATATCAACAGCTAAGCTGCAAGGCGCCTGGACAACAGAAACAAACTACCAGAAGCAAAAGAAACCGCCACACTGGTTCCATTCCACTGAGACTGAAGGTTTCTCTTCTATTTCACACGCTCTAGAAGTGACAGGAATCACATACCCCAGATGGATACCCCTACACAAACACACACACACACACACACACACACACACACACACACACACACACACACACACACACACACCAGTGGTGTGGAGGGATGGCACCAAGGAATAACGAAAAGGGCTTTACCAAAGTCCCTGCATGAAGGCCACACCAGCGGAAAATGAAACGCCAACATCGGGAAAAGATGCAGAGGGAAAGAGAAATACACGCAGGACTTCCTCCAACTCCCAACTCCACTTCACGCAGGAACAATTTTTTTAAAAGGACAACAGAGCGCAACAGAGAGCGAAGGAGATCTGTGTCCAGCACCCACAGGCCTGGCTTCCCACCCTCTTGCTCCTCTCCGCTTCTACTTCCAGAGCGCAACTCCACTCCAAGTTGATCAACAGCGCCCGGGCGGGTGCCGCCGAGCCTGAGTCAAGTTGAAGGCTGTGGGGTGCCCCAGTCTTCCCTGCCGAGGTCCCCGGAACCCCGAGAAGCTGGCAGTGCATAGCCCGGGAAGATGGGATGGGATGGGATGGGGGAGAGGAGGAGGAGGACGAGAAGGAGGAAGCGAAGCGGGCAAAGACGGAGGAGGACCGGGACCAACCTGACACTCTCCATGTAGCCGCCAGGCGCGCGCAGCCGGCTCGGGGCGCCCGCGCGGGGCCGGGCTGGGTCCGGCGGCCTCGGTGCAGGCGGACTGCACGCGCAAGGGGCGCTCGGGCTCGCGGGCTGCCGCGCCGCGCCGCGCCCACCCGCCCCGCCTTGCTCCACCAATCACAACCCGCCTCTAAACACCCCGCGCCGCCGCTGCGCCCCACACAATGGGCTCCGCCCGCGCCCCGCGCCCCGGCCCCCTCCGCGCGCGGCAGGTGAAACCGACGCTCGGCCCCGCCGCCCGCCTTTTGTCTCCCCAGCAACTCCTCTTTAATTGCTGTTAACCCGGTGACCCCCCTCCGGCTGACGTCTGGGCCGGAGCCGGGCACCGCGCCGGGGCGCGCATCTCCTCTCCCCCACCCCCTTCTCTCTCTGCGCCCTGGGCCTCGCCGCCCAGTCGGCTTTGGGGAAAAGGGCTTGTTTGTTTCCTCTTCGAAACTGACAAAGAGTTGTGCTAACCTTCAGGGACGCGGAGCAGGAGGGCCCCCCATGCGCCCTCCGACCAGCAAGCCTACAGTCCCAGCTGCTCCGAGCTACCGAACCGGCCCAGGGGCAGGCTTGCGGGGCGCCAGTCTGTGCCTTTCCTCGAAAACCCGCCTCGATAGAGAACTTTCACTTCACGTCGGTGGTGGGGCCCAGTCTTCATCTCCCTGCCACCCGTGCGGATCCAGAGGCCACCTCACAAAAGTGTGCCTGTTCACGCAGGGAAAGAACCCCACATGGGGCTCCAAATAATTCACCACACAACGTGCCTCCTCGCTACTTCCCCTCTAGAACGACAGCTGCCACACGTTTGCTAAGAAATAATTCTTGAAATTCCTTTCTTATTTATGCAACATCAGCCACAACAAAAGCGCCTCTCAACAGGCACTTTGAGATGACCTCGGTTAGAAACACTTACTGCTTAGATGCTGAGAGCAAGAGCGAAGAGCAGTTTTTTTTTTTTCTTTCTTTTTTTAAAGTTACCAATAATGCTAAACTTTGTTGGCTCAAGTGGCAGGGTTTAAGTGGCAGGTTAGCCTATACAAGGTATCAGCAATCTGAGAAATCACCTCTCAATTCTTCTATTTCCAAACTTAGAGAAAAACTTTCTGGTTTGTTTTTTATTTAAAAAGCAAAACTAACTCACAAATTTTTATTTTCTTGAAAATGACCAGGAAACAGACTAGTGAAATCAATGATTACCCATTTCTCAATATGAACCATTTAAAAAAAAAGCAACAAAGTATCCAAGACTTTTACTTAAAAGTTCTTTTCATTTGAGATGCATTAAATATAAGTCGTTACAAATCAGAAAGCATACTGATATAATTTCTAATCAAGAAATGGCCTGGACTTCAGTGAGGTCAGCAAGAGAAAGCACCCCTTCCCCATCTCCACCACAGGAATCCGGCTGGGAAATGCAAGAGCACCCCATGCCTTCCCCATCTATTCAGGTGTTAAATGAGTTCAGCACTAAGCACTCTCAACCCGAAGTGTTTTGTATCACATAACAAATCTATTAATGGTCTTTGTTTTTTTTCAGGTCACATGAATGTCACCCCACCCCCTTCATGAACCAGGGTGGCTTTGAGGATGGGGGTTCAAAAAGAGCCTTGACTCTGCCAGAACACCCTAATCCTTTCCATCAGTAGAACTCTTGACTTTTAAAGAAACAGGGTGTTTCTTTCCAGAAGGGCAGGCAGAAACCCCAAAGCAGGAAATGAAAATAGAGGAAGTTTTCCCCAAACCAACACCCCTCAAAAAGTAGAAACAGACATTTTGAAATACACAGTGATTTAAAAAAAACATATATATATATATATATATATATATATATATATATATATATATATATATACATATATATAATTTGGGAGTTAACGAGTGTGAACAAAGCTGAGGTGCACTTGAAATAAACGACATGTTTCCTCCAGCCTAAGATCTGCAGTAGGCACCCATAAAACTCATGCAAGCTTTGACAAGTAGGGCTTCCTCCACAAAGGTCAGTGTTTATCAGTTAATAGTCTCTAGGAGCTTCAAAACAATAAACAAACAGGCAAACAACAACACTGCAGACGCTTGGGACCCAGCTGTGGAGGCTGGCCTTACAAAATAATTAAGGACTGATGTAATGCTCAAGGTAAAGCAAGGGCTGCACTGCACAGAGGTGGCTGGGAGCACCATGGGACTGCAGACCAGGAGGGAGCACCTAGAGGGCTGGGAAGGCCCCTAGGGGAAGCTGATAGTTTGGATAAGAGGATACTATACAAGAGAGAGAGAGAGAGAGAGAGAGAGGGGGGGGGGGAGGGAAATGGCTTAGCAAACAGCCCGGAGGCCACCTGCAGGCCATTCCGCCCTCTCGGAACAGATAGATGGCACACTGGCTAGACTGGGGAAGGAACCATACCACCGGTGAGAAACTTGTGTGTCTTTGTAGGAACCTGGGACAACTGGGTGAATCTTGGGAACCTTAGGGTGGCCTCATGAGGTGTTTGGCCCTGAGACTGGCATTCAGGGAGAGTTGCTCCATTCTATGCCTTGAGAAAAATAGAAAAATATGAAACCTTCCAGTAACAGAGAAGTCATAGTTACTGCCATTTTTAATTTCCTCCAACATTAGGTTGTTTTGGAAAGCTGGGGCAAAAAGACAAAGACAAAAAAGAAAGAAAGAAAGGAGAAAGAAAATTAGTTAGGATTATTATGGGGATGTTAGCTTGAGTTACTCAGCCCCAGAGGCTGATGCACATGTAACTTCAGTGGGAATTGCAGTCCCATTTTTCGGAGGAAGAAACTGAGTTTTTTAGTAATGCACCCTGGGAACCCAGCTTGATGGTCAGCATGTCTGTAATGCCAGTACTTGGGAGGTCGAGTCAAGAGTTCACAGTTGCTCTCAGCTGCATAACAAGTTCCAGGCCAGCCTGGGCTCCATGACAATTTCTCAAAACAGAAAAACAAAAACAAATAAACAAAAACCCAGAAAGGCAGAGTGGTTTTGTTTCCCTGTGAGTCAAGCATGCCTCACACCATAGCTCCATAAGGCAAAGCAGTCACAGGATAATGGAAAAGGGTGGGAGGGGGTGCATTTGATGATTACACAAACCCAGTCCCTGAGGTAGGGGTGGGGGTGGCTCGTGTTTAAGGAAGAGTGAAGGAAACAATAAATACTGTACTTAAAAATATTTTTGATGCCCACATCCTAACACCCACAACAGACACAGTCTTGTTCAAACACCACATATTAAGAAACCTGTCAGTTGCTAAATGAATCCACTGTGCAGCTGGCTGCACTTAAGAACAGATTACTATGATCCCATACCAAACTCTAACCACCAAATAATACACCTGGGACTTGAGTTGGGTATTCTGTTGGCTTTTGCAGTGCCTCAGCCTTGAACACAGAAGAAAGTGAAAGGTTTCACTGCCTATTCTGAGTGGGGGACTGGAGACAAGACGCATTAGAGGAAGAGGCAGAAGGAGCAACCCCTCATGACATTATTCATGTTGATGAATGGTGCCACAGCAGTGAGGAGGTTACAGGCACAGGGCCCTGGCCCACGTGCTTCTCAGCATCTGCTTGCCCACAGCTGCCTGCATACAACTAGAGAATGGACACAGTGATGGATCCGAAAACCAACTGCGTCTGAGAGGCCAAAATCTAATGCAAGTTCATGGTCTTCTTCCAAACAATGCTTGCACCAGTAACCCCTACCCTTTGAACTAATTTAGTAGAGTAGCCAGAATACAATGACAGATTTAAAAAAAGAAAAAAAAAAATCTATCAAGTGATTCTTTTACTGAAGCCGGGGATGGAGGTTTTAGGTCCTTCCCCACCCAGCCCCGTGTCTGATGGATCGCTTCTTCAGAAGGAGATCCCCTACAGTATTCCTCCAAAGACCAGCAGTTGGGCCAGCCAATTAGAGTTACTAAATTGCAACAGCCATGGCCCTTTCCTGAGATTTGGACATTTGTCTCTAAGGAGCCCCCATTTCTGTCTTGATTTAAGCAGCGATTTTACTTAAAAATATAAATTAATACATCATCCATCTGCAGGGAGCTAGAGCAGGGGGCTGCCTATTGATAACTGTTTATGTGGCTGTTACGTCTACGTTGACAGTGAAACTAATTATGTTGTTTTTCATCTGAGCCTGTTAGTTTGGCCAAGGGAAAAGTCTCTGTTGGGCTGATGGTTGAATTTCTCTTTACGACAGTCTCCAAATTGTCATTCACATCTTCCCTGATTGCCACACTTTATAATGCCAATATCATGGAGTAATTTATATATGCATACACGGCACGGCATGTCAACGTTCTGGGAACCTTTAATGGGTCCATGAGCTACAGGAAACATTTACCAAAATAAATTTTAAACGTTTAAATTTTTTCCACTGAGACACTGTATCAAAAGAAAAGAAGGAAAAACGAAAGAAAGAGAGAAAGAAATTCATGATAAATGTGAAGGCATACCTTACACACCAAAGTAAACAAAATCATCCAAAGAAAACAACTCGATCTCTGCAAGTTCTGTGTCTAATTGACTAATAAATTATCCTCTTGTTTAAGATAAAACTATAATCCCTTGCTTCAATATGATGTGAAATTTAATAGTGCGTTGCTTCTGCCATTGGGTTTTAACAGATTACATGGATGTGTGTAAAATTCTCAAAATCATACATATTTTAAGGCAGAAGAAAATCCCCCTCCCATAAGCTTTATCCTTCACATCAGTGAGGAGAAGTGGAGTCAGGTTCATCAGCACCAAGTGGCATCCTCATGCCCCCTCCTAGTGACAGGCATAGTGACAGCACTACAGCTCAATCCACATGTTAGCCCTGGGCAGGAAGCTCAAGAAGAGAGCACTGAAGAGGAATGAAAAGATGGCTCTTGGGAAAAATGACATTCTTTTAACATTTTTTTTACATTTAATTATGTAGAAATTTGCTGATATCGGATGAAGACACTGACCACCTTTAGTGGAGTAAGCTTTTCAGGAGGCCTGTGGTGTGAATGTGCTACAGGCAGGCGAAGAGGCTGGGAAGACATGTCCCATCTTGCCCTGGGAACAAAGCTCAGGGATCCTCCTCCTGTGCCACGCCACCCTCCTCTGACCCTGGGTTGACACACCCTTGTGTCAAAACCTTCTTTACGCCTGCCCTCTGCTGGTAAGCCTGCCAGGATTAGGAAATTCCATCTATCTCAATTTATTTTGAAGACAACTTTTAAAAGCCAGGCAGAGAGATGTGTGAGGATCTGTTAACTGAGATTCACAGAGGAAGAGGTTGACGCAAAGCAGAGGGGGTGGGTAGCGGTACCGACAACCAAGTGTGGTACTTTAAAAGGTCCAACCTACATCGGCCTGTTCTTCTGCCTGCTGGCTCATGGCTCAGCAGTGCGAACTTTATATTTTAGTGTGCCTAGGAGAGCAACCTGCATGACTACTGGGCATCCTGCCTTTCCTTGCTTACTCTCCAGGGAGAATATGTCAGCTCATTTTCAATAAAACACCTTCTTAGCCGTAATGGGCCACTGTTCCTGTTTCAATAGTCCCCGAGGTTTCATGATCTAGTATATTTAGCTGAGTCAAGTTCAAGTTTTCTTCTGGCATTCGGAAGATCCATAAAAGGAGGAGGGCCTGCTTTTGCCAGTCTGTAAGCAAAGAAGAAGGAAAAAAAAAAAAAAAAAAAACCAACCCAGCTTAACTTTGGAATCAGTAGTCAGAGAGATGTAGCCCAAACAAAGGGATGTTGCGGTACCTCTGGCCCCCTTCATCTACCCAGAACTTGCAGGCCAGTCTGGAGGCTGCAGGAAGACTCTGGCTTTTAGGGGGTAAGTTCCCACAGTGGTGTGCTGAGCTTTAACAGTGCAACCCTGTCAGCGTCAATGGGAAGCATGAGGCTTGTACAAATCCCTGCACAGCATTACAAAAATGTATCTCGGGGATGGGAAGATGAAGCTTAGCAGTTGCAACCTCAGAAGCATTCAGAAGTCGTACTCTTGACAGCGCTTTAGATGCCGAGTAAATGCTCTTAGAAAGGACACCCAATCCAGCCGACAATAAATCTTACACCAGGGAAGCCCACACAGGGCCTCGGAATCCCCTCCAAAGATAATTGCCTTCCACATGGTGTGGCAAAGAAACCACTACGTGGAAAGCATTTTCTGCAGCCCAGAAGCTACTGACAGCTCACTCTTCTTTCCTTAATAATCAGCGATCACACACACAGACACTTAACACCCTACCTTTAAGAGTGGCCTAGTGAAGTGCAAGGATGAATCTGTTTTAGAGAGAAAAGTTAGAAGGCCTGCTCTGGGAATGGGGGAAGGAAGCAGAGGCTGAAGAGAGGATTCCTGCAGAAACAGGAGCATGGGAAGGGAATCTGAGGGGTGCATCCTCATAGGCAACCTTGGAGTCCTGAAGACAGTCTTTGAAGGCTCATGACGTTTCCCGGCAGTTCTAAGTGCTGGGGGCCACATCCAGCAGACACAGAAGGAGGCAGAGCTGTTAGAACCCAAGGGAGTCTCAGGGAGTCTGGACATGGTGATAAATAAATACTGTGGCTTTGGGTAACTCATGTCCATGCTTAGGGCCTACATATTTCTCCCAGACGAAGAAAAAGACGGATAGAACATGGCCTAGCTGACTTTAATCTATAGGTATTATCTGCTTATAGTTAAAGTCCTATGTGAAACAACCAGAAGATGGTTGAAAGATAGGAAGAGAGGTGGGAAGATGGTTCAGTGGCTAAGAATAGTTTCTGCTCTGGCAGAGAACCTGGTTTCATTCCCAGCACCTTTGTGGTTGCTCAAACTTATGTTTACTCCTGCTCCATGGGATCTGATGCCCTCTTCTGGTTTCCATGGATACCCACATGGGTTATATTCCTATATGTAAACACAGACATACACATATAGAGACACACAGAGACACACACACACACAGGCACACACAGAGACACACACACAGGTGCACACACACACACACACACACACACACACACACACACACACTGTGGTAAAGAAGAAAGAGTCGCTAGTTCAAGGCCATTCTTAAAACACAGTGAATTTAAAGCTAGCCTGACAGTATGGACCTTGTCTCAAAACAAAGCAAACACAAACTAATGGTGACTTGGTTCTTGGGCTTTCACAGTCATTACCATGTCAGCAGTAAGGCAGAGAAGAAAACTGCTGGAAACTTTCCACAGCCTTGACTGGGATTCCGGCCTGGAGAACAAACTCTGTTGTCTGGGAGTGGAAGTAAACACCAGCAATCCTGTGATGAGGGAGGCTGAGGCAGGAGGGGCTTGCGTTTGCGGTAAGCCAGAGTAAGCAACAAGCCCTAGTCACAAAGGCAAACAAAACACAACCAGAAAAGGTACAGGAGTGAGAGATCGGTAGACACAGGGAGGGACCTGACGAAATACCATCAGTTGTGCTGCATGGAATAAGTCACAGTTATACACTGCTTCATGACAGGGTTGATTCTGCACAGATAAGGTCTCAGATGCAGACATAATTAAATTTCTGAATACAGTTGTGCTCTTTGACCATGCAACTCCCCACCCCCCACTCTCCCTTAACTACCTACCTTGCTTGGTTTGTGTCAATTGCCTGAAGCTACCTCCCACCAGAATCATTTGTGAATTTCCTCCTAAGCCAGTCCCCTGCCTCTATGTCACCCTGGAAATAGGTGAAAGGATAGCCTCATGCACTGAGTACATGTTGGGGATGACAAGGTTGAAGCCTCACCTAAGGCTAGACTGCAGGGGAAATTCAGGAGTCGAATCCCTGAGATGGCAGGTCCCTGTTGAGTCAAATATCTCTAGAGAAAATACACATAGAAAACGTATGTAGTCCTGCCTGCGGGCCGATTATGTATTCTTTGTATTATTCCAAATGGCATTTCATTCTTCATGAGGAAAAGAAGCAGAAGAAGCAGGAAGCTTTCAGGTCATATAGAACTTCCCTCTTTTCAAACAAATAAAGCATTGTGTCTGAACAAAGGAGGGACGTCTAATTGATCTTAATTAAATCCACTGATGTCCAATTTTTGAGATGGGTCAGGACACATCTATGTAATGTCACAACCTAACAGGCAGGACCTCTGGGATTGGAGGGCACTGTGGTTAACTGCTCGCTGACAACCCTCCACCATCAGACAGCATGACTGCCATCAGTCAGCATCCACCGGTGTCTACCTTCTTACTTCAGTGTCTTGCTCATACCAGCTCTCTACCTCATGAAAACCTGGCCTCTTGGTGGACTGGGGATCAAAGTCCAACCTCCTCAGTGGCAATGCCTGCTCCCAGTGCCAGGCTGCAAATGGTGCCATACCCTGCCATGCCATTTTATGAAACAGGACTATTTTTATTCCCACTACCCTTGGAGACAATGCTTTAGAGTTATGACAAGAGAGATACGGGTCTAAACTCCATAGTAGCTACTGGTGACCAGTGAGTCATAGAAGTACATTTTGTATTTCTTCTTCCACGTTAGAACCAATTATCTGCTTTGCAGTGGATAGATGTTGCTACATTCTGTTGTACAGGTGTTAAATTAATCGTGTTTCTAGATTTGAGAGTACTGCTGTGGGTGCCTACAATGTTTGACAAGACCCTAGTCCCTAGACACGCGTCTACAAGGCCTTAATGTTGGTAACTGCAGTCAATCAGCTGGTGAATGGCAGAGATGGAATTCGCTAGCCATTCTTTCCACTAGAACTCCAGCTTTGTAACTGGACAACCTTTGTGCTCACCATAGAGCACAGGCAACTCTGAGGTAAGAAGAGCAACAACAGCAACAGCAACAACAGCAACAACAATAACAACAGCAACAACAATAACAACAGCAACAACAATAACAACAGCAACAACAACAACAGCAACAACAATAACAATAACAACAGCAGCAACAATAGCAACAGCAACAACACCAACAGCAACAACAATAGCAACAGCAACAACAATAGCAACAGCAACAACAATAACAACAGCAGTAACAGCAACAACAGCAACAACAATAACAACAACAGCAGCAACAGCAACAATAACAGCAACAACAATAACAACAACAACAACAGCAGCAACAGCAACAACAATAACAACAACAACAGCAGCAGCAACAAGAGCAGCAACAACAACAATAACCAGCCTTCAACAGAGAGGTGGTGGGAATCCCATAAAGAGCTTACTGAAGGTCGCATATAGATGGTGGTTATATCCTGGGCTTTGGCAAAGAAACTAGCAAATTAATGGAAAAATGGAAGGAGGCATGGTACCTGGCAACAGGATGGAAGATAACCTCAAGGTAATTATGGCAGTGATACACGTAGCATTCCTACAACTCCCGTAACTCACCAACAGAAAACCTTATAAAGTATGCATCGATATACCTACTTAACAGACAGATAAAGTGAGGTTCCAAGAATACAAATTATTTATCCAATATCTTATTGTTAGTAAGTGGAGAGTTGGGACTTCAATGATCCATCATACCCTACTAGAGATGGGACTGGGGTTAGGTGTAAGCCTAAAGGAACAAAGAAGTTAGCCCTGTTTGATTCCCCTAGAAGCAAAATGTGACCACGGATGATCAACTAATAGATACAAATTACTCCTAAAACAGTAATGTTCTGGTATCATTTCTACTTTTTATACAAATATACAGAGACAGTCATCAAACAGGCTAGCAGGATGAAGATTAAAGAAGACCAAGGGGCTGGGCCAACTGGCTCACAGATTCCTTTGACTGGGGAGTATTCACTTTTCTATTGTGAGAGAGATTTTGTCACTCCCTTCCTCCCAGTACATTACTAGACACCAACCAGTGGCCATCAGCCACAGTCTGGATAGTGCCCAAGCTGTTCTGCTGGCTCACGACTTAGACACAACACTGAAGCAGCAGACTGTGCATCACGGTGACCCTGGAAGGATATGGCTTTCTCATCTTTCACATGCAGTTTCCTCACTATACTTTCGGTAAACATCTGATCTCTCTGTGCCTCCGTTTCCTCAAACTTTACCCACCAGAGGCTTAGAGAAGATGGGGGCAGTCAACACTGAACTGCACCCCATCGTTGTCACTGTCAGCACACAGGACTTTCCTTCTTCAGCTAAAATGCATTGCCACAAACCAAAATATGATTTTAGTTCACTGGTCTTCTTATTTTCCTAGGGAGAAGGATATATCCCACATTGCCAAATGTCCCTATGCAACAGCTCTTTCATGCAATGAAAGGAGACAGTTGGTTGTTTTGTGTCTGAAATTTAAGGTTACTAGAAAAAGAACCATCACCCTGAAGGCAACATGGCTACCTTCTTTGAATATACAGGTGACCAGGTGGGCAACATCCACAAGCTAGAGCATCTCTTGGATGTGTCAGAGGAGTGCCATGGTCTGGTAAAAACCAAGTTCCCCAGGATCCACTGAGCAAATTTTTAGAGGGTTAGTTTGCCCTCAATGGCAAGAACTCTCAACTATAATTAGCTTTAAAAAAAGACCCAATTTTGAGAAAGCTTGCATGTTGTGTATGTAATGTGTGTTATGTTTGTGGGTAGTCATATGAGTGAGTGTATGTGTGTGTGAATAGTATCACAACATGTGTGGGTGTCAGACAATGTCAGCTCTCAGTCACTGCCGACATTGTTCAAGACAAGTCTCAGGGATGCTTTGTCTGTGAGGACAGCCGACCCACATGCTTTGGGGAAGGCTTCTCTCTCTCCTTCCCACTGTCATGGTAGCAGTGGGAAGGCAGACACCCACTACATTGTCCTTTTTTTTAAAACATGGATTTTGAGGTTCCAAAATCAGGTCCTCGTTCTTGTTCAACAAATGTGGCAAACCCACAGTCATCTCTCCAACCCCAAAGACCTAAATTTTCAGAACCTTTAGCCTATTTTCCAACATTTTCTTTCTGTTATCTCATGATGTACAGAGTGTGTCCCCAGAAAAGAAAACCTTCCATGAAGTTTCAGCCAGCTTGGCTCTCGAGAGGGCTCAGTCTGTATCCTCATAGCACCACAGTTTAATGACCTAACAAACTAATAGTTAAGATTCTTTGTAAAGTTTCTAACCTAACATACTTCACAACGTGAAAAATGGAATCTGCTCAGTGACCTCAGGCCAGCTGGGATGGCCCGTCTTGGTCATATTTATTTGCCTAGTAAACACCAAGTGAACATGCTGGGATCCTATCAGAGGGGCTCTTACCTGGACCTCCAGGCTAAGGGACATTTTGAAATGAGACAAAGGTCAGGCTGAATATTAAAAGGATAGTGCAAGGTTCAGCAAGTTCCATGGTCAGGCTGGGAAGGCTCTAACTGTAACAACAGTACACACAGATATCACACAGTAGATGACATGAACAAACACATGTAAATGTGCTGATCTGGCATGGCTGGCCATTAAAATCCATCTTCTAAAAGTATCCTTGGGAAACTGAACAGCTTTTCTTTTTTTTCAACCTCTTGTTGTATTTGCTAAATCTAAGTTTTTCCATTTCCTGCCTCACTCTCCATGTCTCTCATCCACCTCATTTCCATGTGACCATGGTCTCAGCCCTTGTCCTCAGCTGGGTCCGACACATACCTATTGCTTCCCCAAGCCAGCAGTGTGACCTTCTGTATGCGGTCTTGCTGTGCTTGCAAACTGTGATTTCTGAGCTTCCAAGTAGGAGATTTTGATTTAGTGGATCTGCAATGAACTGCTAAATTCTTTAGGTGGCTAGTTTGAGATCCAAGGGGGGTACTGTAGAAACCACTGGCAGGAACTGAATGAGAATATACTCAAGGGTTATATAGTTTGGTTTCCAACAAGTTTGAGTAGCTCCAAACCAGATCCAGCTAGACTATTGCCCAATAAAATACAGCAAAAGTTTGGAGGACTTCTTATTTAAGATGTGTACCATCACAACCAGCGTGTGTATGAGTGTGTATGTGTACTCAAGTGTGTTTATATGTGTATGTACTTGTGTGAGTATATATGTATGTGTATTTATGTAAGTAAGGGTGTGTGTAAATGTGTATGTGCATGTGTGTATGTATGTGTGTACATATATGTATTAGCCTGTGTATATGCATATTTGTGAGTGTTTATTATTTGCTCATACAAATTTTTTTTTTCTGAACTAAAGGCTTAAGAAGTCAAATTTGTGACTTTCCCTTCCTTTGACTATAAGATTATATCACAGCTATGAGGAAAATGAAAACAAGAAGTTGCCAATTCCAGCATCAGTTTCTGTACAAGAGATGGACACTACATGAATGAGAAACAGGGCCAAACCCAGTATCATTTCTGCACATGAGATGAATACTTCATGTGAGAGAAACAGGCCAGCATTGCCATATTAGACAAAATCTTGCTGATGACAATTTATAAATGAGTGATATCAAATACAGAAATGCGCAAATGTGCACAGGACTCATGACTGGCTCCTTTGAAGGTTAAAAACAAAACATCTAGCAGAAATAGTCCAATTAACCAAAACTGGAGTGTGCAGCTCAAGGTACACTTGAATCACCAAGACCAACACATTGTACCTACAAAAGATAGGCAGCTACCAGTGTCTTTAAAACACCTCGAACTTCCATTGTTCGGACTAGCTTAGCCTATCAGAAATAATCCCTCTGGGCACAGTAGCAAACTCAGTACTTGCTGAGTAAGGGAGGTAAATAGGGAAGAAGACTTGTCTGAGCTATATAGAAATAACCTGTCTAAAACATAAAAGTCATTAAGTAAAACACACACACAAAATCAACCTAGGCTGGAATACAGTGCTCAAGTGTTCCTAGTAATGTAATATTGTGAAATAAGATTTGTACTATCCAAGGAGATTCATCAGTAGCAGCAATAGTAGCAGCACAGCAGCAGCAACAACAATACTAAACATACTATTTAAAGAGAAAGAAAATGAGCATGGGCCCTCTGTGGGAATGTTACAGTCCACACTGCCCCAAAGCCACTAAACAGTCCCAGATAGCGGGCAACTTGACTCTTACCTTGCAGAGCCAAAGACTCAGGTATGCCTTGATTTCTGCCTCACATTAGGTACTTGGTAAGCTGGGTTTCCTGTGCCTTCCTTCATTGCTGGAGTGTCTACCAATAAGGGCAGGGGTCCAGAAGCCCTGTGTCTAGTTCAGAAAAGGGCTAGTGGATAGGCCCCCACATTATTCTATTAGCCAACCTAAGGTCATCAGGTGCCCCACCCCCTGCTAATCCCGATTGGTTCCTGCTGGTTTGACAATCACTCCTTGACTAATTGTCATATGAACTGAACTTCTACCTTGGAGTTTTTTACTTTATGCCTGAATAGAGTAAAGAACTTTCGCTCCCATTAAAGACCTTTTTCATTCTGATCTACAATTTTAGCCTGCTGAGATCATTAAAAAAAAATTCTTCATTTCACAAAATTAACTCTTCACCTTCCTCCTTCAATAAGACAATTTCTATTTCTTCTACCTTCTCTGTTTCTTGAATCATTCAGACACATTTCTAAATTTGTCTGTCCCAGTACTTCACAGATCTAAACTGGAATTCTGCTGTTATTAACTGGCCATTATGAAGAGCTTTGTCAAGTCGGGAATTTTTTTTTCCATGCATATCCTGTTCCAATCTGAAAGCACCTAATAGGTTACCTCATCAGGTATACATCACAGTGCCTTGCTCTGCTGCACTTCATAAACATTGTTTGCTTTGAGACAGGGTCTCAATATGTAGAACAGGCTGCCTAGAATTCACAGTAATCTACCTGCCACTGCCCCTCCGGAGTGGTGGGACAGAGGCGTGCTCCACCATGCCCAGCCTGCTTGTTTGTTTTAAATATGTATTCACATGCAGAAGTGTGTGAAAGCCAGAGGAAACCCCCAGATGTCATCCTTAAGAATACCATTTTCTCTTGGGAGTGTCTCACATTGGCCTGGAGCCCACTGAGGATGCTTGAATGACAGATGGGTGAGCCCCGGGGAATCCCCACAACTGGGAGAGTAAGCCTGTGCTACCACATCTGGAATGTCCTAGGCACACAATGCAGGTCCTTAACCTTGCAAAGCAAGCACTTAAACTCAACAATGCCCCCCCTGTACTTAAATTGTCTCTTGAAATGCATAAATGAGGGAGTTAGCTTAGTCAGTGCCACAACCCTGCACTGACATGTATGTATGAAAATGTCTATGTATGAAGATGAATCTTAAGACTCACATAGAGTTGCATGCCTGTGGTTACAAGGAACAAATATCATGGACCATGCCTTGCATAAGATGAAAACATACAAGAGAGTCACAGTGACATCACTTTAGAGTAGGGGCTCTTTCCCACTCATTCTTGTAGTCCACAGTGCTCCAATCAACTCTGCTCTCCGCCTTCTGTTTCTCCTTTCTGCAAAAACAAATGTGGCTACAGAAATTTCCAAATTAAAACCTGGCAATGGTTTCTATATTCTTGTTTCCTAAACCTATAAATCAAAACTGTCTAAACAGGTCATAAATGTTCCTCAGCCATATAATGGGGGAAGTTCTGATTTATGGGGCCGGTAGAATAATTTTAAATAATTACATAAGGGTTTTTCAAAAAAATGCAATTAACACCTTTAGAAGTTTTTTTTTTTTTCTAAAATGAAAATGAATCTCTAGAGATGACTGTTCCCATACATAAAGATAGCCAGCAAAAAAAGTAAAATTACAGCTTCGAGATGCAATTCTTTCTAAATGATCGAAAACAGGATAGAGGAGTGGCCATTTACAATGTGAGTTCTTTAGCATGACTACCCCATAAACGTTCAGTTCTGTCGTATCAACACAAGAGCACGGCACCGTCACGTGTCACTCTGGAAGATCAGGAAGAGAAGATCAGGAAGAGATCACCACACAGACAATCTACTTCCTCCAGCCGCAGCTGATGCCCGGCTCCCTCTGTACCGGTTTGACACATCCTACCACACTGTCCTTTGGCACGCTCTGGATCCTCCTACCTGCTCCTGCAAATCTGCCCAGTGTTCTTTCCCTCCTCTTGATCTTCATTTGTGATTCATCTTTTCCTTCCAAATCCAAGGTCTACAAATGAAATCACTTCAAATAGCTTCCGTTAACCCTAACTCCCCTGTGCACCAAAGCAGTCTTATCAGCTCTGGATTTCCCCTTTTCAGAATTACCAACCAGTGTTAATTATGAATATTCAATGGGCCAAGTTCACAGAAAACAGCCTGTCTGTCTGTCTGTCTGTCACTCCCAATTTTTCATTCCACTAAAACTCTTGCCTGACTTTTTAATCTCTGCAGTGATTTAGACCCTGAACCGAGTACAACAGATGACCTCAGATGAAACCTTGAAGAAATTACTCATCATTCCTTTGTGTTTTACCTTTCTTCTCAATTTCTTCTCTATTAGAACAGTGCCTTGCAAGCCTGCAGACCTGAGTTCGGATCCCTGGAGCCCATGTAACAGCCAGAATGGTGGCTCTCTGATCTCAGTCCTCGGGGTAGGGAGAGGAAGGTAGAGACTGGCAGATTTCTGGCTGGTATTGGCTGGCCCGCCCAGTTGAATCTATGAATGGGGTTCAGTGAGAGACCTTGTCTCAAAAAATAAGGTAAGGACTGAAGATGTACCTCAGTATTAGAGCACATCTAGCATATCTGAGGTACCAGGTTCAATCCCTGATACTGATTAAAGATAAATAAATAAAAAGTAATAGAAGAAGACATCAGACATCAACTTCTGGAGCCCACACACATGCAGTCATGCACTGATGTGTGCACACACACACACTCACACATGCATGCAAACAGAGAAACTGACAGAGAGACAGAGATATACACAGAGGGAGACAGACAGAGAGATACGAGAGACAGGGGCGTCGATGCACACACACGTCAATGAGTAAGTAGACTGTCCTCCAGGGTCCTGAGGGATCCCTGAGGGAAGATGAAAACTGTTCCTCCACTCCACAGTTCACCTGTGGGTCAAAGTATCTCCCCAACTCTTTCACAACCCGGCACTAGCTCTCAGTGGCTACACAGAGAAATCCCACCTATCACCCTAACCACTAGAATGAAGACCAAGTCACAGAACCACAAATATTCTGAAAGCAAGCAGGCTGAGAAATTCATCTCACCCACTCATTTTCCACAGGAGGAAATGGGTGCCCAGGAAAGGTGACAGAGGAAAGAAAGGCCATGTTGCTAAATAGTAGTTGGCAGAACTGAGACCAGAACCCCAAACTCCTGACACCTAAGTTACGCACTCTTTCCATAGCTTCATACCAACCACTGAAGGCAAGGTCACACGCTGCCACAAGCTAAGATAATCAAACTCCAACAGGTAAACATTCTGTCATGGTTGGGGGACATGTAAGGAGATAAATAAGTAAACAAATAAATCATCAGTATTTATTGGAGTGGGTTGGGTTTTCCATCGTAACTATAAATTATGATTGAAAAGCTACGTATGAATATTATATATTAGCAGCACAGACATTGAGATTTAAGACATGGGTCATGGTTATTGATACTTCATTTGTCTCAAAAGCCATGTAACCCTATTTGGCTATTAATCTACACCTTAGTCATTCAATATGACAGACACTAGTCTCATGTCACTACTGATATTTCAATTGATTAAATAAAAAAAAAACCCAGTTCCTTCATTATCTTAGCACCCAAGGTAGATAATAACAACCATCACCGGACAATGCAGACATTGAACTTCTCTAGCCCAGTGAGATGGGCTTGAATGCTGCGAGGCTGAGCAACCTGAGTTTGATAGACAGACCCCCACATGGTGGTGGGAGAAAATAAACTGTTTCAAGTTATCCGTTGACCTCCATACATATGTGTGCAATGAGAACATGTTTATCCATGTAAAGTAGCTTACCAGATAACACTGACTGTATAGAACACAGTAGTCTGTGAAATGGGCGTAATACGAAAGCCACATAAAAATGAATTACAAGTCTGTGGAACAGTATGGCCTCACCCTTTACAGTAATAGGGGTGAGAAAACATATGAATAATACCTAATCAGAACATAAAGATTTAAAAGAGAAATTGAAGGACCTTAATGGATACTAACATCTCTAATCTGGATCTATGCACTTTGGAGGGAGCCAACTCCATCCCCGGAGACCCAGCAGTGGGCATATCATCCAGGCCCGCCTGTCACTTCATTCTCCTCTCCCACCCACAGGGCCTCAGTATAGAGAAGTGACCCACATCATTCGACAAATGCAGAAGCTTTTATTGAGATTACTGGGCAGGAGACCCAGTCTTCGCCAAAAGGGTTGCCAAGCTAAAAATAAGTCGAACCGAGGCTCTGAGTGAGAACAAGCCAACACAGAAAGGGGGCAGCAGAACACAAGACAGCAAGAGCCAGTCCTGAGGACATTCCCTGAGTGCCGGGTTGTCTGAGGGCAGGCTAACCCTTGAACTTTCAGGTTAGATGAGATACAACTCCACCCCTGATCCCATCACTTGCTGCTCTGCGCTGGGTCCTCCTCACATTTGCATGGAGAAACCTGATGGACTCGGGTGCCTCCGTTCAAAAGGACGACGGGAGGCAGTGAGAACAGCAAGGATGTGGCACTACACTAAAAGCGTGTCAGCCAGTGCAGAGCTCCAGTCTTCTCACGTTCCTCTAGAAGGAAGTCTCTAAAACCCTGCCACATTCAATGGACACGTGCCAGGGACTGGCTCACCTGATTGCTTATCAGAGCACACCTACAATAGCTTCTTAAAGTTCAATAAAGTGTGCTCTATTCATGTAAACCCCAGAATACCTAGAAGACTTAGGCTCTGCAAGATCTTCAAAACACCCCCAACACATACATACACCAGTGCTCATGATGAAAGTCCAGTTGAGGTGTTGTGGTCCAATGAGTCACTCTCAAAGTGCTTCTAAATCTCATACTATCAATCACATGTACACACACACACACACACACACACACACACACACACACACACACAAACGAAAACTACACCAGTTCTTTTCGAGCTTGTTTCTCCCTTTGCGCTGAATCTGACATTTCAGTTTCTTTTCTGTTCTAGGTCTTCTATGCCAAATCATGACAATTATACTTTCATAGAGTCTGGCAATAAATGATTTAACAATCTGTTAGCAACTACTTTATTGTAATCCATACATTCTAGGGAATGCAGCTTTTCTTCGTGGTGGCCCCTTCCAAAAGCCATCTAACTGTATAAGTTAAGTTACCGAAATTCCTGTCTGAGAATAAACGCATTAAAATGCAGGATAGGTTATTCACGGATTAACCTTGTCTTAAATGATGCTAACAGTATCTTCTACAGGCTTTGATTTCCTCTCTTTAAAATGAATCATTGCTTAAATGTACCCGATTTGGGCATAAAAGAATCACTCCCAACTAGTGGCCTATTTATTTCTTCCACTTAGTTATCTTGTTGAAATCTACTCTCTCCAGTGCCGCCATGTGTCCTGTTCAGCTCGTCAGTGGCTCGAGACTGCTCTCTGTTTTCCATTTATTTAGTCTTTTTACTTCCCTACTAATGTGTAGCTTTGCAAATCCTGTAAATGACAAGCAAAGCCCATTGGCTTTGGGTTTTTCTGTCCAGCACTACAATTGGGTACGTAGAATGGTTACCGACTGACTTCCCAGCACAGTATCAGTGGCTTTTCTGAGAGAGTAGCACATAATGGAAGGTCTACGTTTTCATTTGGTCCTTCCATGATGGGTATCTAGATCCAGTATGCCAAATTATGACAATTATAATTTCATAGAGTCTGGCAATAAATGATTTAACAATCTGTTAGCAACTACTTTACTGTAATCCATACATTCTAGGGAATGCACCAACAAACATAAAACATTTATTAAGTAACTTGCCTAAAGTAATGGCAGGCCAGGGTGTTGTTATGCATGTTTCTTCATCCTAGGCTGAGACTTCTGGTGGCACAATGGGGCAATTGTGAAATTAAAGCTATGCACAGAGTTCAGAGTGATATCTGTCACAACTGTACAGTTTACAACCCCACACTTGAAGTTAGGGTTCTATATAAACAACTGTCCCAGTGCCTCTGAGATGTTCTGGTTTAGCCACCCTGACCTGTTGGTGAAGTCTGTATTAAACAGATGTATGAGCTTTCCCTAAAAGGTAATCATCTTTTCCCTTAATAGGACAGCACACATCACCAATGCCATTATTATGTAATGAATTTGAGAGAAAGCTAGGGGAGGAGACCTTTGATAAATGTCCTGCTAATTTACTTTTTCCAAATCAGGAATGGTGATCTCCTCTCCTCTCCAGTGTTTCTGGCTGCCCAGGAGATAAAGGTTGCCTGCTGAGGTTGGAGATGCCAATCTCTGCCCTCGTCAAGTCCACGACTGTGTGTGCAGAAACTGAACTTCATCCTGCCACACACTCTCCAGATGCATTCCATTCTGAATCGTGAGTGGCATCTAACATGACCCTGGGCTACAGACATCTACCCTGGAGCAAAACAGAAAACCGAGTTGTGTAAAATTAAAAGCTTTTTTTTTTTTTTTTTTTTGGTTCATCATTTGCTTCTCACTTCCAACTGTAACACATTCTGCCAGAATTATAGGCGACCTCTCTGTCCAGCACTGGGGCATAGGATGTACAACCATAGAGAATAAACATTACAGAAAAATAATGACTTCCAAACACAAGCCCCATGTGTGTTCACAGGTGAAGATGAATGAATGTTTGCCCCAGAGGCCCCATAAGAAGGAAACCACCTTTACAGTAAATTCAGTTTCTTACTGAACAAGTAAAAATAAGACAGAATGAGACAGCCATGACACTGCAAGAGAGCATCTTAAAGTGTCCTGGATTTCTTCACTGAGGTTGGGTAGATTCAAGAATCATATGGGGACTGTGGAGATCGACTTACATGTGTGCTTTGTCATGAGGTGAAGATCTGAGACAAGAGTCCCAGTATCCACAATAAGTAAGTAGGTAAGTAAGTAAATTCGCGCAGGCATGGTGGCACATACTTATAATCTCTGTGCAGGGTAGGGGAGCCCTGAAGTCCAGGCCAATGGGAAACATTGTTTAAAAGAAAGAGTGGGCAGCTGGGTGTGGCCCACAGGCCTTGAATCCTGGTGCTCACACTCATCAAAACCAAAGGTCCAGCGTTCACTGTTGTCTGACTGAACAAGAGGAGCGATACAGATGTTGTCTGACAGAGGATTTCACAACAGTAAAGTACAGGTCTTCAGAACCCTGCTGTTTGAGCATTCCTTGGATGCAATGAGTAAAGGCCCAGCTTCCCTGTCAGAGCATCACAATGTGGCAAGAAGTCATCCTAAGTTTCCTGTGGAGAGATGCCACCAATATTGACAGAAGCTTGTCAGCCTCCTACCGAAACTCCTGTGGTTTAGCACTTTGTCAAAACAGGATACTATTTAAATTAAAATTTTACTGATTCAAGTTAAAAAAAAAAAAAAAAAACAAACCAAAAACCTGCTTTGCTGTTTTTATAACCAAATTCGTGGGTGGGGAAACTTTGACCTTTTTAAAAATCTATTTTTTTTTAAATCGGTGTCTTTTATGGCTCTGAGAAGATTCTATATTTAGTAGGCTAGTTTTGAGGAGGAGGGCTCTTGAGCCAGATGACTGTCACTTTCTATGAATTACTGTACATGGGCTCATCACATTATGCAGAAGCAACTCAAGTGAAACAAACAAAAACACCTGTTTGCATATGAAAATGTTGTAAAATCTTTGTGGGGAGAAAAGGGGAAATACACAAAAAGCCAGCCACTGCATAATTAGGGTTCCACATGAATCTGATCAGCATGCAAAAGTTTTCCTTCCTCCCTGCCCCCTCTCTTTTTTTTTTTTTTTTTAAAAAAGGCTAAGCCAGGATATAAGAATATGGTCAGGAAACAAAGCAGCAGGACACCAAGTGAGAAGCGAAGGCAGGTAGACTGTTGAGTTCCAAGGCAACAAGGGTGAAGAAGTGGGACTCTTGTATAAAACAAGTCAAACAGAACTAGTGTTAGAAGGCAGGTCTGGGGAGCAATGGGTTTCCTACTGATAGGTAAAATAATGAATTAAGATCCTTTTGCCCACTTGCTGTTTGCTCCGTCTAAAATAAAATATTCTTTTCTGAATACTCTTCCTCAGGATCTTTCCCCCAAAGTCATCTAGATCATAGAGGCCAGCCATGACCACTGACTGACCTTGGACTTCAGCTTACCAGTATAATGTTCCAGCAGAACTGACCTTGGGAGCTAACACAAATAACTCAGTGACTGAAGGCACTTTCTGTCAAGCCAGATGATGGCATGAAATGTATCCCTGCGTCCCACATGGTGGAAAGGGAGAACCAAGTCATGTAAGTTATCCTTGAAAACAATAATGGGATGGCATGGCCCCAACACATGAAATAAATAATAAATAAGTGTTGAAAATAATTATTTCTAAAGAGAAAATGTAATCCTGGGCTGCTGAGATAACTCAGATAGGAAAGCGCTTGCCTGGTAAGCTTGAGGCCCAAGTTAGATCTCCAGAAGCCATATTTAAAAAGCCAGATGTGTGTTCTTAAAATCTTGGTGCTACAGAGGAGGAAATGGATTCCTGGGGTTCCCTGGCCAAATCTAAAAGTCTTGGTTCTCAAAGAGAGACCCTGTCTCAAAAGAACAAAGTCAGAAGATCCCAAGGAATGACATCTGTGGCTGTCCTCTGGCTCCATCCCCCACAACCTCACAGGAATGCAATGTCCCTGAGGTCAGGGACACTGTCTGCCTTGTCTATAGCTCTCCCTGAGCTCCAGGTAGAACAGTTAAACCAACAGACACCAAGTTAATTCCTTAGATACTAGGCAGGGAATCGCATTACCATTCCATTGAAGTGACTCAGGAGACCCGAGTGTCCATCACCTTTTACTTGTCCACCTAAGGACTGACAATGGCAAGACATGAAATGAACCACTGTCTAAGAGGTAGCAAGACAGACCTGCTTGTTTTGCTCTGGGGTCACTTTGGGGCTGTCTTAGAAGATCTCAGGATTTTGAGAGTATGCAACTTTTCATGAAAACACTACAGGGCCATGGAGAATTTGAAAAAAAAAAATCAAGACATCATATACTTGGCACACTGTACCTATTTTTTGGTCATTTCTTCTTGTTAGTAACAGGCAGATCTTTCAGTGAGGAGCACTATGCTTGGCCAATAGCCTTGAGCCAGCATCGCTCACCAGGACTCAGGTCACATGTTGGTCATTAACTTTATTTTCTGGCTAGCACAGCCAAGAGAAGAGATGCATTGCAAGCTATGGCACCTGCTCATTTGGTGAATGTAAATAAGGCAGGTAAAGTTGGGATTGGTAAACCAGCCTTCCAGACAGGGCTACTCTATGTACAAAATAGATGTGATGGCAATACTGGCATGTGAGCAGAGAGGCTAGGTTTCCATGAAAACTGCTATAGTGTGTGCACATGTCTTCTGAAGGCCAATGTGTTAAAGGCTGTGTCCTAAGTTTGGGGCAACTGGAAGTTGGTTGATCCTTATGAAGTGGGGTGTAAGGAGAAACTTTAGGTAGTTTTCACATCTCAGTCATGGAAGGAATAGCTTGCTGTGTCATGGACTCCTGTGATACATTCATAGGCCCCAAAGGAAGGGAACTCCCCAAATATGGTAGGAAACTTTCACAACTATGAAACCCCTGACCCATTTTATTTGTTTTTCTTGTTAGACAGGGATTCACTATGTAGCCCTGGCTGACCTGGGACTCCTTGTGGAGACCAAGCTAACTTCAAACTCACAGAGATCTGCTTGCCTCTGCTTTCTGAGGGATGGTATGAACTGTATTTTCTACAGTACCACTTTTATCTTTATGTTAACTAGCTCAGGTATCCATTATGTGAAGGAGAGCCAATAAGAAGGTCTAAGTCATGTGAAGCTACATGCTGTTACATGGAATTAGGCAAGTATCACAATGAAGAGGTCCACACCACCACACCATGAGGAGCTGAGGTCTTCTGCCAAAGGCCTCGGGAACAATCTACCTCGTAAGTGAGATCCTGTCACCGCAACCACACCACAGTCTTAACTCAGCCTGTAATCTCAAGACAGAACCACTCAGAGACATCAACCCCAAGTCTCAGGACTGTGTAACATTCAAAGTGTTGGTATTGTTACTACAAGAATTAAGGTCTGTGATAACTACCAAAATATCAGAACCTCATAAGTGGGTTAGAGGTAGATCACCTGGCTTAGATAGATTGCTGGCTTAGCAAAGACCTGTTAGTTGATTTTCGTGACTTAGGGGCCATTGCTGCACATAGACAGAAAAGCCAAGTACCATGTTTCACAAGGGCTGCAAGGGAAGTACATAGAATGTATAGGGGGTATAGACACAGAGGTTGAAGACTAAATGCTGGCCTGAGAAATAACAGATGGATGGATGGATGGATGGATGGATGGATGGATGGATGGATGGATGGATGGATGAATAGATGGACAGGCAGGCAGGGAGACAGACAGGAAGACAGACAGACAGACAGACAAATAATTCCTGAAGCTTTAAGACTATAGGTGTGTTTGTTGAAGAAGGTCATAGAGAAGATAAGGTTGACCATCTCCAGCCTACGACTCAGAAAAAAGAACACATGCCACGCTCTCCAGAGCCAAGCTGTAGAGACTCTGAGCTGCAGAGATCCTGCGAGCTGCTTTGACGATTATATTGCTGCAACTCTAGAGAAGCAATGAGTTGCAATTTAATTGGAGACTTTTAGGTTTCTTTACCTTCACAACAAACCCTCAAAAATGTTAACCACTGTGCGTACAAGCAAACTGATCTCTCCTGTGGGCCCATTCACTTGTAATCATGAAGACAGAATCACTTACTCAGCCTTACGCCTCTTAGCAGCTTTATCCCTAATATAAAATAAATACCAACATCCACATTTCCCCCAAGAAATTCCATTTCTTAGTTTTCTTTTGTGTTTTCTAGAAAGTTCCAAGTTCTGTTTGATTTTAAAAAACGTATTGTCTTGGATGTATCAAAGTTACCACGATAGCTGTCAAGGGACACACGCCCTGTTTTTATAAATGGAGTAAATAAAGTGGTAACACAGAAGTGAGAGAAGAGATGTCCTGCAGGTGCACCGAGAACTCCCTGAAGGGGAAAATGTCACAGGGCAGTGAAGAGTGACATTTCACGCAGTTCACAAGAAAAGACACTCAACTCTGACCAGACAGCCTTATAATAAGAGGTCCATGGGCCACATCTCCCTTCCATAAACAGCAAGGCCTCAGAAAAGTAGAATGCAAAAAAAAAAAAAAAAAAAAAAAAAAGAAAGAAAAAAGAAAGAAAAGAAAAAGAAAAAGAAAATCAGATCATCCCATCTATATAAGGAAAGAAAATCAGTGTGTAGTTTGCACCTCAGAGGAAGGGCTCAGGAGATAGTTAGATGAACGCCACAGGCAGATGAAACATCCATGTAGGTAATTATTCTTTGGTTGTACAATCTCCAATTTATCTGGCATAGGTAAATGATCTGGGCCTGATAACACAATAATGGCCATGCTAAATAGACCCTATTCTGAGACAGTGTAGAATGATTTGGTCCAATGCTCCTGATACTAAAGACTTCTGGTTGTATAATATTCCTGGTTGTATAATATTCCCAGTTGTTGTACAGTTTGATGAAAGATCTCACAATCAACATCACAGTGAGTCCCAGAGTAGCAGGTGCATACGCAGGCAACATTTTGAATACTGTGTGCTTGCATTTGTGCATGCGTGTGTGTGTGTGTGTGTGTGTGTGTGTGTGTGAAAGAGAAAATAATATATACTAGCCTTCTAACATAATGTGATCAATGTGATTAGTCGTCTTATTTACCTTAGAGTATCTCAGAAAATGAGCTCACATGGGCAAGGCCCCATAGCTTAATAAGTAATAACTCTTGAATTTAGGTAGATTTAGCGTATAGTAAACTTTATCATCTCGTTGACACCCCAAGTAAAAGAGGACAGTTTGTTCCTACTTTTTTTCTTGGTCAACAAACATATTTAACCAATGAACATGGTGCTGTGATTATATGGTTATTATTACTAAAATAAATATAAACTAATCATCAGTTATCATTAACTGTAACTCTACTTCTAAATGTAATATAATGATCAATTTGATCACCATTAGTAAAAGATCAGTAGCCTTTACTCTGAGAGCAACAGGTTAAGAAACACAGCTATGAATGTTTAGAAGAAAAAGGAAAAGAATTCAAGACAGGCAGCGATGGGCAGAGTGCCGTGACGGGGGCCAAGCTCGCTGGGGACCTGAAGTTCAGCATGGGTGAAAACCCAAGCCCGAGGTCCTCTTGGGAGTAAGGGGAGGTGGCAGCTGGCCTCAGATGGAAAACAGCGATTTAAAGCTTTTTTTCTTTAGTAAGAGAGGTACTTTTCAATTTTTCTTCTCAAGTTCTTATTTCCATCTGAAATCTGCACAAATAAAAATATTTGTCAATTTTCAAAGTGTCTATGCAGTTCACTGTAGAGGAAGGGGTGTGGCTGAGTTTATATAGCTTTCAAGTTTTTCTTATTTGGAGGGAAAACTTTGAGCCCCTGGAGAAAATGAAGTAGGAGAAGTTCTCAGAGCCTCCAGACATCGTGCTGAGAACAGCACCATGAATGGGAAGCAGAGGAAACACCCAAGGGATGGAGTGACACAGCTCAGCCATGCAGGGGTGCAAACCACATCACAGGAGAACGCTGCGCTACAAGTGTGCAGCATTTGTCTAGCACATGTGAGGCCCTAGGTTCGATTCCTCCTGCCCCATTTTTCAGCAGAAGGACTTAATTATCACATTGTTTTAAGGGGGGGGGATCAAGACTAGCATTGTTTCATAGAGCTTTTCTACAATGATAGAAGTGTTCTCTATCTGTATTGTCCAAAACCAGTAGCTGTCAGTCACATGTGGCTATTAAAATGTAAAATAAAATGTGGCTGGAAAAATGACTCAGAGAAAAAGAGCACTTGCTGTTCTTGCAAAAAAGACTGTGGTTTGGTTCCAAGCACCCACACAGAGGCTCACAACTACACACCAACTCTAGTTCCAGAGGATCTAACATCCTCATCTGGTTTCCAGGGCTACCAGGCATGCATATAGTACACATACATTCATGCAAGCAAAAGTCACATACACATAAATAAAAATAAATAAGACTTTAAAATTTTTAAATAAAATCGGACAAAAATGTACACTTTAGTTCTGCCTTTGTGCTAGCTACATTTCAAGCACCCTACACATGTCTCTGCATTGAGAACATCTATCAGAGCATTTACGACATTGGACTGTAACTGTTTCTGCCCCGTTGATCCCTCACATGAAGATGTCCAAATACGCTGGACTAAGGCACTGAGTGGTTGCAGTATTCACTAACCACTACCAAATTGTTTCTGAAATGTCTGAACTTCATGTGTGTGTGTCTGTCTGTCTGTCTGTCTGTCTGTCTGTCTCTCCCTCTTTCTCTTTCTCTTTGCATCTTGTACAATGAGCAGAGCAGGAGTTTGTTTATGGAGCACTGGCAGAAGTAAAGTCCTGGACAAACTCAGAGTCTACACTGTAAACAGCACTCAAGTCTTTGATTGACATATGCCTTACCCAGGCAGTGAAGTCTGACAATGGGATATGGGCTAGTCTCAACACTTATCTGAAAGGTATCCAGAACTCAGACAGAAAATCAGTTAAATGATTTTTATTAAGACACAGTAGTTCCCAACTTGGATTAGTTTAGGGATAATGTAAAAAGTATCATGAAAAGACAAAATACACACAGACAGGAGCCTGGCATGGCCATCCTCCAAGAGGCTTCTTCCAGCAAACAGATGCAGAGACCCACAGCAAAACATCAGGTGGTCCATGGGGAAAACTGTGGAAGAGGGGCAGAACGATTGTAGGCACCAGAGAGGTCAAGGACACTACAAGCAAACCCACATAAACTTACCTGGGTTCAAAGGAGCTCAAAGCGACTGAATCACCACTGAGAAACCTGCACAGGACTAACTTAGGCCCTGTGCACACATGTTCCGGTTGTGTTGTACCTTTGTCCTCTGTGGAACTCTTAATAGTGGAGTAGGGGCTGTTTCTGACTCTTTTGCCTGCTTTTGGGATCCCTTTCCTACCACTGGGTCACCTCATCCAGCTTTAACACAAGGGGAGGCACCCTTATTGCTATGATATGTTTGGTCCATAGCCCTAGGAACCTGAAGGGAAACTGAGGAGGATGGGGACAGGGGAGGACTGGGAAGAGAGAAGGGAGGAGGGAAAACTGTAGTTGGGATATAATATATGAGAGAGACAGACAGACAGACAGACAGACAGACACACACACACACAGAGAGAGAGAGAGAGAGAGAGAGAGAGAGAGAGAGAGAGAGAGAGAGAGAGCAGAGAACAGACAGATTCCAAATCAGAAATGCATAAAGTAGAGGAAGGAAAAAATGAGCTATAAAATGTACACCCCAACACAGAGCTCTAACAGAAGTCAGCACTCTCCTTATGCACCGCGTCACTTCTGGGACTTCTTAGAGAAACCCCAAAGTTTATGTAGAGGGGTTTACTAAACTCTTACATGTTACACTGAGCTTCCTGTCCATGAACTTCTCGACATTCTCACCCAGGTGACACAGCGCAATGTCTCGTGATTTTCACAAGTACTGGGTGCCAGGCCTTGGTGCGCTAACCATTTATTCTGCTGTGCTCCCAGGGCTGAGCTAGTCATTTGCAGACATGAAACTGAGACCTGGAGGTAAGACACTGTGTTGAAATCAGACATGCTTGGTTTCAAAATGCAAACATTGGAGGGAAATTCCACAAGCACATGACACGGTCCTTCAAGAAGCCTCTAATGCTGAAGAAGTGCCACGCCACCAGCTCAAGGGGGAGCCATTTCTACCTTAGCTTGGGTTTATACTGTAAGGTATTTTCGGGCAGATGGCAGTAGATTCTTCCATTGTCATAAAGGCAGGTACATTATGAAGCTATTATGACAGATGAGAGTCCTGACAGTGACTTCCCCTGGACTTTAGTATGTACTATGGGCTATTAGTTGCCCTGCCATCCAAGGTCACCCTCCTACAACTCCAAAGACGAGGACAGAATTGCCATCACGACTGTGCCGACTACAGTGTGTTCACAGGGTTTAGCAGAGACAAAGTAGGGGATGTGGGGGCCAGCAGCACCCCTGAGCAGGTGGGGGCAGGATGCCTCTTTCTCTAAGCATACCTGGTCTCCACTCCATAGCAGCTAATGGGTGTGATGATTAATTATTGTCAACTTAACAGCAGCTAGAATCACTTGGGAGACAAACCTCTGGGTATATCTCAGAGGGATTTTCTAGACTGTGTTAAATGAGGTGGGAAGACACATTCTAATTGGGTAGGTATGGTAAGTGGGCATCATTCTATGGACTCAAATATTGGCTATGGATACAAAGCAGAAGCACTGTCAGACCGCTGTTCTCTCCCTGCTTCCTGACCACCCATACAGTGTAGCCAGTGGCCATAAGCTCCTGCCTGCTCTGCCATGACAGACTCTACCCCCTGGAACTGTGAGCTCAAATAAGCTCTCTCTCCCCTGACTTGCTTCTTGTTAGGGGTTTCTTTACGGCATTCAGAAAACTTATTAATGCATGGGACTTGGTGATGTAGACTGGACTTCTGTCTTTTTCAGGTTGTTTAAAGGAATGGTCAGTGTTTAATAGTCCAGATCTGGTTAACCACCTCTATTTGTATGGCTTGGGGGCTATTAGTTGCTATTATATTGTTAAACAACTGGAATAACATACAAAAGTTGAGTATTTCATGACATGTGAAAAATTGAAATTCAAACTTCAGGGCCCACAAGTGTGCTGGAATACAGCCATGTTCATTCATTTCTGCATTGTCTGTGCCCATTTTAACACGACAACAGCACAGTGAGCAGTTGCCATAGAGACAGTATGCCCCACGAAGCCAAAAATATTCACTATCTGGTCTTTTACAGAGAAAATGGCTGACCCCATGTCTAAAGAAAAAAAAAGGAGCTACTCTCAAACCAAATTCAATTTTTGCAGAGATCTTGAGACACTCCAGGTAATATGGCAGGTCTGAGAGTTTACATATACAAACTGGAAACTGAGATAGGAGGCTAGGTCAACTCCATCACCCAGCCCCCTTGACAGCACCATGAAATGCCAACAGTGTGTGTCTTACAGGACTTGGAGGGCTCAGTATAAATTTCAGCACACAAGCCCTTGACACAATCCAGGGGTGTAACAGGACCCCGGTGATGTCATAAGATAAAGGAGATTTCTCTGGAGGCTTCTACGTGGCATTGAGCTGGAGAATTTCCAAGAAATTGAATTTCTAAAGTGCCATCCTTGACGCTTCAAAATAATTCCACTGGAGCACCCAGCCTCCTTGAAGAGAACATTGTCTTCTCAGTGACCCTTGTCACTGAGTGTCGTCCTCAAAGACATAAATTGGAAGCTATTTTCTTTCCAGCGAGACAGACTAAATCCAGGATGTAGATTTTCCAATTAGGCTCTTTTTAAACATCTGTTGGTAGGCTGCATTTAACATTAGTTATTTGAGCAAAGCACAATTTGATTAGACTGTCTGAAACTAAGCCAAAGTCTGCAAAATAATAGCTCAATTAAATTCTGTTTTGCTTGCATTTGTCTTAGATTTTCCTGAGTGTGATGCTATTCCAAATAGTCAAGTAAACCAAATCCTTTCAGAAGGAAAGCGTTAGGTGTATTTTCTATCCTCCTTCCACATACATTATGCAATCTTTCCCATCCTCACTATGCTTCATTGGACTTCATCTTGACACCATATAAATTTCCGTATTTTGCCTTTAGTCTCCTTTAATTTTCTATGCTTGTGAATTAAAGTTCTGTACCATTAATAGTATGCCTTAAACATATTATCAAATTTGTCAAGGCAGGCAGAGGGCATTAGAGTGGTCTCCTCTCCGTGTGGAGGCCTTCTTAGTCTCCATTCTGTTCCCAGCACACATTTCAGGCCCTTGAAGTCTGATCAGGGCAGGACTGCCTTTAAATATTTTTAATGCTGCCTACGGTCTTGAAATGTTATTGGAGGATTATGAACCTGAGACTAGTGTGCGGCCTTGTTATTGAAAGGAGTTTATCAATTTACATTTCTGTTAGCTTATATATGTCATTCATTCATTTGCTCATTCACTAATTCATCACTTTCTCATTTGGTAACACGTTCATGAAAGTAGCACCTACAGATTGTAGACATGGCTCAGTTGCTCAGCTGTTTGCTATTTTAGCATAAGACCTGAGCTTGATCCCTGAATCCATTATTAAAAAAAATAATAAAGCAATATGTGGTGGTATATGCTTATAATGCCAGCACCAGGAGAAAGAGACAGGCAGATCTTTGTGGTTCACTGGCCAGCCAGCTTAGACTACTTGATGAGTTCTAGGTCAGTGGAAGACTGTTTTAATACAACAACAACAAAAAAGTGTCTTTACCCAAGGAATAACTTCCAAATGATCCCTGGCATCTACATGTTTACACACAGGCATACACATGCACACACAGGCATACAAATATATGCACAAGCAAACACATACACAGACACACACTCACATATACACACACAGGCACACACATGAACACACACACACACACACACACACACACAGAAGCTTTTACAGATCACCTCACTTGTTATAGGCATGGTCAGGAGTGACCAGGTGAGATTTCAATAATTGCTTCTCTTTGCCTTGGAAAACTAGCATTAGTTCATAAGGGACACCAGGATGGGTTTTTCAGAACAGTATGATACTCATTCATAGATAATGTACCATATGGAAAGAACTAGCCCATCATGACAGCATCAACAACAGGAATTAAAATTATCATCTTGACAAAATACCTAAAAGAGTCAGCTTACAAGGAATGAAGGATTTTGGCGCCTCTTAGTTTGAGAAGCTGGTGGGGTTACTTTAAGGTCTGTGTTGAGAACTTCAATGTGGTAGATACACGTGGCCAGGGAAAGTCACTCGCCAACAGATGCAAAGGAGAAAGTACGGTTGTCTCCTAACCACCTACTTACTCTTAAATGCCATCTCTGAAGAGCATCATCCCGCTTTAAAATAGAGCTAGGCAGTTAAGACTCAAACGTCAACATACCAGGAGCCAAGACGACAGCAGACCTGCACTAAGTACCTGCTACCTCTCTGTCCAAGCCATCAACTCAGCCAATCTTTTAATAGGACCCTGGCATAGGAGCTATGATCATTTTGATTTTCAGAGGAGAAGTCTGAGGTTTTCTTTAAATGCACTTAGCAATGGGTAGACAACAAAGCCTGTCCCCAGTTCACTGTTCAAATTAGGTGGTGGAATAGCAAGTAAGCTGAAATATGTAACCTGGAGTCTTGCAAGTTAGCTGTTTCCCTTTAAGACGTGATTATGAGAAGAGCTGCCTCTTCTGAGAATTCTGTTTCTCAAGCCCTGTGTGAGCTACTTTCAGGCATTAATCACTTAACCTTCATAATTACCTGTAGGTAGGCTGGGTAACCAGCCATATTCTCTAGATGAGAAAATGGAAACAAGGAGAGTCTAAGTTACTTTCCGAGGGCCACACAGGAATAACATGCTACCAGGACTTGATTTCTCGGTCTGACATGGGAGGCATACTATTAATAGTAGTACGGTTCAGCCTCCCACCTTCCAGAAAGTGGGACATGTGAGTTCCAAAGAGCCATCCTACACAGGTAATGCAGTTAAAGGGCAGAGTATACTTTAGACCTGACCATAAGGAGATATAGTGCTGTATACAAATAGAATTTGCTCCAGCATTCTGAAGGATATTGGAGAAACATATTAAGTATATATTTAACCTGGGGCAGGGTTTCCATAACTATAAAAAAAATCTTTTAAGCACCTCAGAGAAACAAAACAAAGTGAAACAAAAACCAAATAAGCAGACAAACAAACAAACAAAAAAACTGAAACGCAAAAAATTAAGTAGTTTTACACTTTGGTATGATTTTTACTTGTCAGTCAATGGTCAATCCTGGTGAACAGACAACTGCTTCTAATACTGATGCCCCAGGCAAACATGAATAGTCAATTACAGAGTCTGACCTGGACCCAGAATCCCTTGAATAGCACTCTTAGCATAATACACACCAACACACACACAAACACATATTCATATTCATTCTGGTGGATACAAGAAAATTTTTCTGCTTTGTGTAATTCTACGTGGCTTACTATTATTACGTTTATTTCTAGAATAAATAACAATCCATTTGTGTTATTAAATAAAATATCAGACATAATTTCATTGCTGTCATACTAAGTATGGTTTCATTAGCTCTGAGAAGTGGCTATTCATGAGCGCGTGAAGGAATATGTAGCCTGTGTGTCCAATAGCCAAGGACTGAGAAGGAATATGCTAACCAGCAGCCATAGATTAACTAATAAAGAAGAGGCCTGAGACCGTGGGACAGTACACAGAGAAGTGGAAGAAAGGAGAAAGTGCTCAAGTCATGGGGCACAGAGAGAGAGAGAGAGAGAGAGAGAGAGAGAGAGAGAGAGAGAGAGAGAGAGAGAGAGAGAGAGATTGAAATTGAGTCTCTTGCAATGTAACATAATTTAATCCCCAAGCTTAATTTATTCTGAACAGCAGGCACCAGGGTAGGTGAGCACTGCAGTTCCAAGTCCTTGGCTTTCAAATGGTTTCCTGAGGACTTACAATACCTGTTGTAAAAACAATTATAATTCTAATTTCTATGTCTCTCCCATTCTCCCCAGCAGGGCTGTAGCTGTCTTCTTGGGGTCTCTACTTCAGTGCTGAGCTAAGGAAGGCAGAATTTGGACTTGGTCTGACTGGTAAGGGGATCTTAGTTCTGAAGGGCAGAGCATATGGTGTCATAGAAAGGTTTAGAGGGATGTGTAGAACATAAAATACCCACAAAGGTGCTCTGGGTTTGGGGGCTAGGCACAAGAAGGACACAAAGCCCTTGCCCAGATCTGTGTTATGTACCTGAGTGGCACCAGGGGATACAGAGGCAGGAATGGTGACAGGACAGCAGAGGAAGGGCAGATGGTAATGTGAAGAAAATGAAGAGAACGGATGAGAAGCAGAAAGAACATTAGGACTGCTGACTAACATGGTCAGAGTCAGAGTCATCTGCCAGAGACAAGCTGCCTTAAGGACCTGGGAGACAGCTAAGAGCAGTTGCCATGGGCTCAAATCATCCGTGCATTCCTGATAAAAGAGAGGACACACTGTAAAGGAACCAAGGAACCCAACACAAACACGGGAGACAGGGCGAACTTAGGTTCTCAACGTGAACAGGAGAAAAAGGCACAGAGTACAGAAACACCAATCTGAAGAAGTTATCGAAAGCCATTTCCCTCACATATAAGCCAGCTGCTGTAACATATACCACTAGAATGGGTATACACAGAGACAAGATAATAATTCAGTGGCACCACAACTCAGGAGGAAAGCCAGATTTGGAGGTCAGCGGTGAGAAAAATAAGGAGAAACAAAAGCTGAGTAGTCCACAGAATATTCTGGAGCATTCTGGTTCTAAATATTCAGCAGTCACAGGAAGTAGAAGGCAGTCACAGGAAGTAGAAGGCAGTCACAGGAAGTAGAAGAAAGTGGCTGGAAAGGTGTAAGGCACCCAAAGGTTTCAAACTACCCATTTAAAATCCACATTTATCAGGAATCCCAATAAATGTCGGGCTCTGTCGACCTGAATATTTACCAGAATAATTCACTAGGCTGTAACGAAAAAGGACAAGGGCTGGTGCTCCTTGCCCAGCTGAGTCCTGGCGACTTTAAAACTCTACTTAAGTAGTTAAAAATCTGTTCTTTTGACGAGCAGGGCAAGCTATGAATAGAAGGCAGCAACCCAGGCCCTTCCAAAACAATGAGCGGTTGGTTGCTGTAATTTACTGGGCAATAATTTCAAAATCAAACAATCCCCAATAGCAAGAAGTATATAGCGAAAGGAAAGTTCAAAATGGGATATGTTCTCTTTAAAATCTTGAGAGCGACTAAATATGACAACCATCTGATGTATGAAAATTATTCACAACCAAAAACAGACAGTCTGGAAATAGCCGGGATGACTTCATTTAGACAGAATTACCCAAATCTGTTTCTAATATACACAGTACACATAATAAATTTTTACAATATGACAAGCAAAACAAACTTAATAAAAGTTCCCGATCTTTTGTTACACAAGCATGCTATATCCATGGTATGTTTATAATAGTTCGCTCATGATATCACAACTCGGTAACAAAGGCGTAGGCAATACAAAAACAGTTACTAGGCATGACATCAGCTCACAACTACCGTAATTACATCGAAACACAAATTTCCCAAACTGTACATTTTCCAAACTGCTTCTCAATTTCAACGGCTGCGTTTAGACAATTACTTACAGAGTGGTCTGCAGGCTTTGAGTAATACCCGGCTTTCTTCCCTTTCCCAAGCGTCATTTCCCTTTAGAAAGTGCATATTTCAATTACAGGCGCTATTTTTCAGACATGCCCATAAACACATGTCCAAATTAGGAGACCGTGTGGTCTGGTGGTTAGTGAGGAGCACCAAGTACCGCCAACACCCATTCTGTTCCCTGCACTGTAATACTGGGCTAGGACAATCTCAAGGCAGTTTCAAACTAATGGCTGAGAATTTCGCCAAAGGACATGGTGGGCGTCTTGATGGGTCACTCATCAAGTTTATGGCCTCTGGTAAGATCACTTCTCTGCACTGTACTTTCCTCATCTCCGAGATGGGAACAGTGCAGGCTGGGAAGAGGAGTCAGTCAGGGATCCGTTACGTTGGCAGATAAGTTAAGTTCAGATTCTCAGGACCCGTGTAAAATCTGGGCAGCAGGAGCTCCTGGGACTCCATCTAGGGAGGCAACACGCAAGAGGATCTCCGAGGCTTGCGGGCCAGCACAGCCTAATCCGTAAGCCTCAGGTTTACCGAGAGACTCTGTCTCGGCAAATAAGATGAGAGGCATGGAGAGATGGCTTGGTGGCTAAGACCACTTGCTGCATTTGCCAGAGGTCCTGAACACCTACCTGGAAAACTTCTGGAACTCTGTGCTAAGGAATCTCATGCAGTCTATGGCCTCTCAACATACGGCAAATGCTCACACAGACACACATAAATAATAAGGTGGAATATATCCCAACACAGATGTCTGGCCTCTACACGTACTCACATACCTGTGTGTGTGTATGTGTGCGCACATGTATAGGCAAATACAACAGGCATGATGATAAGCCTCCCACGGCTGTAGAGTAGTGGCCTGCTAGTAAGGACTGTATAACCCTTCAGTATTTATTATCATTACAGTTATCTTTCTGGACAGATGCCCGTCTGAAAACCTGGCTTAACTGAACCTGACCCGCAGCATAACTCTTCTGAGGTCAGGGCAAGGCCAGTGTCTTGATCACAGGCTCTCCACGGAGTGACTTTCATGTGAATACAGGTTGAAAACCATGAATGCATGCATGAAGGAAGGATCACAGCCACTAGCTTCAGAAGTGACAAATGGGATCGGGGCTTTATGCTCTCTAATTGCTTTCATGTTCTTACTGCTCACGCTGGTGACACTGCAGGCCCATCTGAAAGGACCAGTGGAGGGAAAAAGCTGCCATGCCCATGGTTTCAGAGGAGACTTTCCAAGGATCAAAGTTTGTGAGCCCATACCATATGTGTGACCTCTGTCTCACTGTGTTTTGAGGTCAGCTGGCTTTCCTGCCCAGGCACGGTGCCAGGGGACACGACTGCCCCCATTGTCACTGTAGTCTCTGGCGTTACACCGAATGCTGTTATTCTAGGCTTCAGGAAATCTTCTAACCACTGGACAGGGTCCAAGGCTGTGTGCTAATGAGTTTCAGATTGGAGGACCTCACTGGGCATGTGTCAGAAAAGTGGCACAGTGTAGAGTTGGAAGCAGGGAAGAAAAGTTACACACACACACACACACACACACACACACACACACACACGGAAGGGGAGGGGGAGAGAGAGAAAAAAAGAGAAGAATGAAAGGGAAAGAGAGAGAGAAATAAAGAAAAGCCAGTAGTTACCAAGCTGCTCAGACTGACAGGGAGCGTCACTGACCTCTGACTTCATCAGAAATTCTTGCAGACTTAGAAAATAAAGGAGTTCGCTTTTATCACACACTGAGAGGCTCATATGGAAAAATGGAAAACACTACATCACTTGACCTCAGCGTGGCCCCTTTCAACCACAGACGAATACTGTGTACAGAAATCCTAAATCAACTTAAGATGTTCCAACAACACCAACTGAAAAGCCTTAATTTTCTGCATTAGACTTGATGATTACTATTTTGGGTCTTGCCAGTTTGCTTAGAAGGATTACACAGGAAAGAGACGTGTAATTCCCGGAAGGGTGTTTTATCACTTTGCAGTAACACTAACGTGGTGACCTCTGATGAGTGGTTATAGTGGTGGGGTGGGGAGGCTCATCCTGGGTGACACTCTGGAGCAAGCCTGGCTCACTAGGGTGGGAAAGGCACTCAACCACTGAGTCACCGTTATTTGCTTATATTAGCAGAACATTAAAACGAATTTTAAACAACATAAAGGCACTGTAGCCGGCTGCTTGGTGAGTCACTTTAATGGAGAGCCAAGTGTTTTTCTCCCTGTTGGATTTCATAAGGAGATTCTCACTGGGTTGCCAGAGTGGACACTCATCTGGTTCCTTCTTTCCTTCCTTCTCTTTTTCCTTCTTCTTTTTAATCAAAATTATATTTATTTTCATGTATAGAGGTATTTTACCTGCATGAATGAACAGAGGCCAGAGGAAGGCA
Source organism: Micromys minutus (assembly GCF_963924665.1). Classification (NCBI taxonomy): domain Eukaryota; kingdom Metazoa; phylum Chordata; class Mammalia; order Rodentia; family Muridae; genus Micromys; species Micromys minutus. The sequence goes on along the minus strand of NC_137972.1, from coordinate 46,581,397 downwards.
TAGGGAACCCTGGAACTGGAGTTGCAGACAGGTGTTAGACACCACGTGGGTGCTGGAGATTGAAACGGGGTCCTTTGGAAGAACAGTCCACACTCTTAACGACTACGCCCTTCTGGTCTATCTAAGAGGAACCATTTCTTGGGGAAATCTGACTTATAGAATTCTGAACATGCACACACAGACACACACACAAAGACACATGTATACATGTGTGCATATACATATATACACACCACACACAATACACATACACACGAACTTACAATAGACATACATATTGACACACAATCACATACACAAACACATACACACACTCCCACACATACTCACAATATACACACATACACACTCACAATATACAAATACACACACACTCACAATACATACATACACACTCACACTACACACACACCCCATTTCCACACTTAGCACTTTGGACTTTATAATCCAATCCTTTCACACCCTCTAACTGTCATCAACATTTTTCTCAGACAGTGTCTATAAAATTGATTGCTTGTAGCTCTGAGTTTTGTTCGACACATGGAAGCAATATAATTTAAAGGATTTTCAATGAGGGTGGAAGGAGATACAGAACCCCAGGAAGCTCCTACAGAATTTGGGCTATGTGGGTCTGGAGGGGAAACAAACCAGAAGCAAAGGAAATGACCTGAACATTATAGGATGCCGGAAACTTTGACAAAACTTCCAAATATGGAAACTCTAACCCTTACTGTCATGCGGCTGATATGTCCTCCCATCAGATATGAATGATGGTTCTGGAACATTAATACGTTCATTAAATTCTTGCTCCCTGGACGTAAACTGCTCTGTGTTCTGGCAGGCAGGTCTCTTGACAGCTTTGCTGTAATCATACCCAGGAGGTCCTCAGTTGACACAGTTGCTGAGAAGCCTCATCCCTCCACCCAATCTGTTGTTTTCACGGGTCTAATCTAGGTATGAGAAACGGAGAGTGGGAGCACGTGGAGTCAACATCTTAAACTCAGCTGTGTATCACAGAAGCCACTCTGGGTGGTGACACACTCCCATGATGCTTAGCAACCACTCAGGGCTCTAACTCCCCAGCCTGCAATGCTGCAAACTACACTTGTGTCTTTTGTTCCCCTCACCCCCTTTGCTGGAGCACAAGGAGATGGCCAGTGAGGGTCCGACGGTGTTACTCCTAATTACCTTTTTTTTTTTCACTCTTGATCCTGTGGCTCTCATAATTAGTTACCTGGGGCTGCAATCCAATTTGAAGTGATGACAAGAAAGTGATCCATGAAAAAGTAATAAGTTAAATCCAATTTCAGCCTTCCTCTAATTAAATGCACATGGAACTAATGACTCCAACCCCAGCATTTCAGTGATAATGGTAATTAGCGAGGTGGGAGTCGCTCTCTTTTTCAACACTGGAGGTGGAAACCACAAGGTAAAATGGTAGGAACGCTCTTAATTACATGTGTCATTTTGTCAGCAATTTACACATTTTTGACCAGTCAAGTATGTTTTTTCCCTTGTCCCTCTCCACCTCCTAGCCCATGCCGTGATTCTAACACAGTATTCCATGTTCCAACATACAGAAGCTCAGAGGGGCAATCAGCCTTGAGGAAAAGGAAGCACTCTTCTTCACTGCTGCCCACTGCCCTGTTCAGATGTAGAAACAAGTGCAGACACACACAAAAATGCACAGACACACATGCAAGTACATATACACACACATGAAGATATATAGACAGCTGTAATTAAAAAATTACGTAGATGTAAGTGCCCCTTCATTTGAAGTCAGATATTTACAGAGGAACTGAGTTTTGTTCATTTGACTTCTATTTACAATATAGAAAACATAATAATCTGCTTATTCATGGAAATGATGTCATAATTCTCAGGGAGGAGATATATGTATGTGGAAGAAAAGGAAAGGGGCTACTAGCTTCTGGTAGTACACAGATGGCCTCTGACACTCCAAAGCCTGGCTACCCATCAGTGTTATATTCCTGTCTGGGTGTTCCATGGAATGGCCCACTAACCTTTCAGACTTCAGTTTCCTTTCTTTGGGACATGGTCACCTACTCTACAGAAATGCAATGGGGCTGGTCCAGGTTGAGTACTGAACAAATGTACCTCATCCCGCATACTCTGCCCCTGATGATGTATGCTGGGGTCTGTGTGCTGGAGAGTTTTGTGTCATGTCAATTTGACATGAACTGAAGTCATCTGAGAGGAGGGAACCATAACTAAGCAAATGCCAATGTATAACAAGTCATAGGCAAGTCTGTAAGGCATCTTCTTAATGACTGTTGAGGGAGGGCCCAGCCCGTTGTGGGTGATGTTACTCCTGCACTGGTGGTCTTGGGTTTTATAAGAAAGGAGCCTGAGCAAGCCATGAGGAGCAAGCCAGCAAGCAGCACCCCTCTATGGCCTCTGCATCGTTCATGACTCAAGGTTGCTGTCCTGTCTGAGCCCTGCCCTGGCTTCCTTTGATGAGGCACAGTACTGTGGGAAAGAGAGCCAAATGAACCCTTTCCTCCCCAACTTGCTTTAGGTCACAGTGTTCTATCAGGCAATAGTTACCCTAACTAAAGCAGCTTGATATAAACCATTAGCATTTAATTTGTGTTTTAATATTTAAGTACACAGAGGTAAGATAACCATATATAAATGCCCACATTATGATATTTATGAGAGTGAAATCACCAATAAATACACCTACCCAGGCATGGACTGGGGTTGCCCTGTTGTGACAAAGGACATGGTTGTATTACACTTAAATAAAGTGGAACATACAACACAACTCATGTCACCATTCTGGAGACAAAGACAGAATAGGATTATTCAAAACAAAATCTACAGTCAGGAGTGTGGACTTAGGCTCTTTGAACCACATGAAACCCTTAAAAACTGGATGCAAAATTCTGCATACATAGATGTTTTACTAAGGGGAGGGAAGGCCAGGGTTCTCGTTATATGTGTACACATTGAAACTATTCTCAGTGTGTGTCAGTGGGTATATGATGTGTGTGTATGTAACACAGTACATGTGTGAAAGTCAGAAGACAATGCTGTGTGTTCTGTTTCTGTGTCCTCTGTTTCTTCCCTCCACTTTGGAGGATCACACTCAGATCTTCAAGCTCCTGATGCAAATGTCCTTACCTACTGAACCATGTCTCTGGCTCCTTCCGTCATGATTCAGATAGTCTGTGTCATAGAAGATTTCATAACTTAAAAACCACCATTTCTGCTGGGTGGCGGTGGTGGTCCACAGCTTTAACCCCAGCGTTTGGAAGGCAGAGGCAGTTGAGTCTCTGTGAGTTCGAGGCTTGCCAGGACTACACAGAGAAAAACTGTCTGGAAAAAGTCATTTCTATGTTTTTATTTTTTATCAAAATAACCTTCAAGGACTTGGGATTCTCCAAAGGTATGCAGAATGAGACATCAAAGGTAAACATTTGACCTTTCTGATCTGTTTTTAAGATCGAAGATGCTAGATGTAGGCATTGTTCACTAGGAATATCAACAGATACATTTAATTACCTGAATCACCTACTTTCCCAACCCAGTGCACAGACATATTTTAAGATATATTGTATTCTGCAAGCATCTCATATCATTAGTACAAAAGAAAACTGACGTTTCCTTTAAGGGTTTCCTCTTAGCAAATTAGTCCCTGGTAAGTGACATAGAAATGATCTGGGGCAATGCAAAGAACCTCCCTGTCTAAGTCACATTCTATATAACTGCAAAACAAACAAACAAAACCAGACACTTGTTGAGTCTTTGATTTAACCTCAAAGCACAACCCCTTCCAATCCTGAGCCAAAGACTAATCCTCAAGGGGGTGCTTCACTATTGATTTTTACAGGGAAAAAAAATGTCCTCCTAGGTCAGGGGCTTGCTCAGTACATAGCCTTGGAGGGAAAGGGACCAACCAGATGCCAGGCTTTGAGTTCATATTCTGTAAAGACAGCCTGGAGCTGTGGTCAGCTTCCCAGTGAAAGCAATACACAGGGCTGGCTCTCTGTCTCGACTTGCAGGCTGCTCTAACCCACATGTACTTTTACTTTCTGAGGAGAAGCTGTGTCATTTGACTTCCTTCCAGTGTTGTCTTCCACCCCACAACTGAAATGCTTAAAGAACCAAAAGGAATCACTACCCAGACATGGTGGTCAAAGTTCCAAAATTTGATCAATAAAGATTGCTCATCTGCCACAAACTAATCCCTTGCTAGTAGAGCCAAATGTTTTGGAGGTTATGAGGGCACCTAGTTAGGCATTTAGTTCAGTTGTTTAAGCAATCTTCATAAGTATATAAATATTTATAAAAAGCAGCCTACTGTTTTTACCCACCTCTAATTTTTTAAAGCAAATTTGAATTAATTCCCTTATAGTTGCACGGGATCCTGAAGGAAACGTCTATGCCTACGATGAAGGGTCCTACCCAGCACCAGCCCAGCACCCAGCACATGGTGGCTTCTCTGAGATGTTCACCAAAATGCACTTAATGAATGCAGATCGCTCTGATTGTGAACTGAGGATGGAGCTAATTCTCAACTTCCAATTCTATCATCTATAAAAGATAGACACAAGGTACATTAACAGTGTAAGCAAAGAAGACAATGTGGGGTAGTGAGTCGGGTTCCAGTCAAGAACTCAAAAGCAGCCTATGTTCCTAGTTCAAGCCTTCTTCATCATTTAACTAGGCTCTGTCCTGAGACTGCACACCCTGCGCTTAGTTTAGCATGCATAAGAAGTATGTGTTTCTCTCCTGTTTGAAATTAGTCCACTTTGGGGATGTCTGACTTGGGTTCCTGATCTCTCCTCTCCACTGAGTAACCACTTAGAGCCTCTGCTCACTTTCCCTTTTCTTTTGTTTGTCTCATCAGCCCATGAAGTATGTCGCTAAACATAAAGGGGAGGAGTGTGAGATATGCTTACAGTATGAGCCACAGCATACTTGGGGATTTGAGGCTTCTACCCCACCCCCATCTCAAGCTCTCAGCAGATCAAATATTCCTTTCCCATCAGACATTCCTCTGTGCAGATCTGAAATCTGCCACCACAGCCCTCAGAGTCTTGAAGGATAAAAGAGAGGCTCAGAGAGAAACCCTGTGCAGTGTGGTGAAGCTTCCTGTTCATTTTAGAGCCACTCCAGGTGAGACACCCATGAGAAGGACAAGGTACGCTAGGATAGACGTCAATGTCAAGGTTATGTCTTCAGAGAAGCCCCATGTCTACACTCTTCTTATATGACAAGGTGATAGACTGTGTTACTGAGGTTAGCAATTTCTCCTTTCTGATAGAAGGCAAGACTCAACTAATAAAGTGACCCTACATTCAGCAGCAGGTCTGGACACAAGACAACATACACCATACAGGAACACATACATAGGCCAACTCTTAAAACTCAGCCTAAATTCTCTGCTCATCAATTTGCCACAGAGGAGCCAAGGGGAAGCTCAGCACCATCTGCAGTAGACCACGATTCCTGATTGCCATGCTCCTTCCGTCCTTTCTGCACAGAAGTGTAGATACACATCACAGGTCTCACACATGCCCTAGCCATGATCCATGACATGCTACTGTGTCAGATTTTTTGGGTTGGTTGCTAAAATCTTCAATTGTCAAGAAAAACCAGAGCCCTCAAAAAGAAATCCTGAGACTATACATCACATATCTATTTAGGTCAAACAAACCCCTATTCATTACCATAAATGCAACATTTTAAGCCCGTGGTACTGGGGCTGGAATGCCTGACATGGTGGTGTCAACCTTTATTGCAGAGGCAGGTGGATTTCTATGAGTTTGAGGCCAACATGGTCTATAGTAGCAAGTTCCAGGCCAACCAAAACTTTGATGTGTCTCAAAAGCAAAAAACTGTGAAGCTAGACTGAGTAACACACTTGCTATCAGTCTTTCTTGTGCAACACACACACATACGTGTACAAAGAAAAGCAAATCCAGTTTATTTTTATTCGTAAGTGATATTAGACTCTCTTCAGCACTGAGATTGGACAGTCTCTCTGTATATTGTTTTAAACTGCAAACCAAAGCTGCGCTTCCCGGTCTTATATTGCCATTTTCCAATGCACTTGGGGCTGGCTAAATTCAACAGGACTCCTAGTATTCTCAAGGCTGTGAGGGGCTCCAAGAGGGAGGCCAAAGAACGGACAGGCATCTGGATCACTGAGTGACAGGCTGGGCCAGCTCCCTGTATACATTAATAAATTAGAATTTTAATTGTGTCTCTGTCTGCAGGAGATGCCCTGGTACTTTAATATGTACCAACAATTGGCTATGTTGTGGAATCTGCAATGTGGCCTCTGCTGCTGACCCCTGAAACACAATTCCCAGACTGACTAAGGAAACTGTTCAGTTTGATCCTTTCAACTTATTTGAATCCTGACAAATAAGCTCACCGCTGAAAGGTCAACACAGTCATATTTCATCCTCCTGAGCTGTTCTTAAGACATCTGCACAACAAAGCCCTTCTTACAACACCTGACATCCACCCTCCACAGCACCGCACCTCATTATACCTGTCTCACACACCAGCACCCACATATCCTTAGGAGGGTGGGAGTTGCTGGTGGTTTACTAAAAGGCTGTCTTCAGAAGAGTTTGTAAACAGTTCCTTCTGATATTCAACTTGTCCAATCACCTGTACTATGAGGTTGGACTTTTTTGGAAGAGGGACAGTTTCTCTGGCACAGTAGGAAAGCTAGAACTGGCTTACCAGGAACAGGACCACATGTGCAGGGTTGTTTAGAAGTTGGCATTAGCTTATTCTAATCCAAGGGGAAGTAGGCACATGCAGATCATACTGACTAGTAACACACTGTGTTATTGCTCATCACAAATGGTTACAAAATTCACACTGAGAAACACATCCTTGGCCTCCAATGGGGGAGGGGGGCACCTAATACCTACCTTCTACCTTGAATCTGTCCCTAAATACCCTGCCTTGCTATTTTTTTAATTTTATACCACAATTTTCTATTCCGAGACCCAAATCCAAATTAGATTTTACGGACTCACTTCTCCTTCTACTCTATTAACTCCTTTGGCCTTGATGAGCTCAACGTAGGAAGTTGCTGAAACAATCTTCTTTTGTTATCATTTAGTAAAAATTGTTCCCCGTTTTCAATGAATGATTCGGAAACCTTCTGCAAACGTACTGAAGGAGGGCATGTATCCTGTTATCCTCTTCCCCGTATGATAGCAGAAGCACCGCACCCTCCTGGAGCCAAGCAGAAACTCTTGGCACTGTAGACATCTGCAGCTGGTAAGCAGCACTCGAGGACACGGTGGGCACTGTGGAATGGTGAACAGCTCCCTTGGTCCAAAGGCTATGAGGTGTTAAAAATATCACGGTACCCCGTGCCCTAGTTATGAATAAAATGTGTCTCCAGAATAAGAAACTTTATGTATTGTCCATGGGAGAGTCAATTAATTAATCTAGTCACTATAAAAAGTATAATGACAGGTCCTCAAATAGTACAAAAATCCTCAAACAAAAACAAGAAAAAACCATGGTCCAAACGAAACAAAATCAGTTGTGTTGGTTTAAACATGGAATGTCCCCCAAAGTCTCAGGCATTTGAACACTTGGTCCCCAGGTGGTGGCACTGTTTGTGGAGCTGTATGCGGTCAGCCTTGCTGGAGGACGTCACTGGGGTCTGGCTTGGAGACCAAAGGCCTTACACATGCCATATCACTCTCTGTTTCCCTCTTAGGGCTGAAGACGTGAGCTCTCAGCTTCCTGCTGCCAAGTCTCACACTTGTTGCTGTGCCTCTCAGCCAAGATGTACTCTCATCCCTCTAGATAGTAAGTCCAAATAAACTTACTCATCCTGAAGCTGCCTTGGTCATGGTGTTTCATCACAGCACCAGAAAATGAATAACATATTGGCATACTGACAAGATCTTCAAACACACGGAATTGGCCTACATGCCTATCATCAGTGGATTAACAGCAATGAAGTCGTTTCACCCACAAAGAACAGACACAACAGCTTTCTGTCATCTGCAGCGAAATGCATGAGACAAGGGGACACTAGTAAGGGAAACTAGCTAGATCCAGAGAGGCAAGTACTGTCTGCTCTCTCCCATTTGTGGAAGCTAAAGAGTCAACTTGAAGGTAGAAAAATGGCTACCTGGGCCTGGAAAGGTGGCGTGGTGACGTCAGGTGGATGGATGTGACCAGAACTGCGTTACTCATGCATGAGCCCCCTTGTATGCTGGACTCCCCCCAACATTAAAACTTTAGGTATACAAAAAAGGAAGCTTCTGGTCAGAGAGAGTTTAGTCATGATTTCATAGTCATCTTGTAAACTAAACGCACATATTTTGCACAAGATTTCCTTAGATGGTTTGCAATGGTCACAATAACCCACCTCTGCAAGACTCCTCAGCCACACGAAAGGGTATGACAGGAAGATTTTGAAAAAGAATGCTACCTGAAGAGCTGCTTGCTTGTCATTCCTCTTAGGAGACTTTAATCCACTAACTTGCTGTTGTTGCTGCGGCTGCTGCTGCTGCTGCTGTGGTTGCTGCTGCTGCTGTGGTTGCTGCTGCTGCTGCTGCTGCTGCTGCTGCTGCTGCTGCTGTTGCTGCTGCTGCTGAAGGAGGAGTTGCCTTGCCACCTGCAGGGCCTATTAGAAAAAGGAGGGGAGAAGCTTGATTATCACACATGCCTGGAGACTCCCTCACAAAGCGGATCTCAGGAAAAGCCCTTCAAAGATGACCCTCGCCTTTCTCATTTCTAGGCAAAAGAAATGGCAAACAAACCTTCTTGTTAGTCTACAGAGAAAACTTTCCAGAATATGTTTACATTTCATTTGATTTGGCATAATTACCCATGACTCCTCAGACACAGCACCATGTGTAAGTAGATTCTTCATCCCCACTAAATAGCTGCCCTGACATCTATAAGTATGAATGGCTGGCACTGTGTGGACAGATATGACAAGGGGCAGGAGGGATGAGAGAAATTTAAAGCTCAGGAGACAAGGAAGGGCTCTCACTAGACATGCCATGTCCTACTGGATTCTTCTTGAGGAAATTTAGAAAACACGTTTTCTATAGTTCCACCATATCTGCATCCAAATAAAGAGACAGCGCTAGGCAGTGGACCACAGGAATTCGGGCCACCATAGTAACAGTAACTTCCACAGAAAGCTTAGAGCAGATGGAATCATATATGGAATGATCTCACTGGAAAATGTAAGAGAAAAACCTACAGGCTGGCATATGGCTTGAGGGACAGAGGGCTTTCCTAGCATGCAAGCCCTAGGTCCAATTTCTATGACCATATGAAACGGGCATGGTAGCACCCACTGTAATCCTAGCACTTAGAAGCTGGAAGCTTGAAAGTCAGAAGTTTAAGGTGATCCTTAGCTGCTTGTATATGTGTGTATATGTATGTGAGTTTACATGTGTGTGAGTGTGTATATGTGTGTATGGCTGTGTGTGTATGTGTGTGTCTGTGTATATGTATATATGTGTGAGTATATGTGTATGTGTGTGTGTGAGTATGTGTATGTGTATGTAAATATGTGTATGTGTGTGTGAATATGTGTATGTGTGCCTGTGAGTGTGTGTGTGTGCATGTATGTGTGTGTGGGTGTTTCTAGCACACTGATTATACATCGATGTTCTTCTTCCAAATGGTAAAACTGTTGGTTATGGTATCTCCAAAGTATCACAGAAACTTAAGGTTCTCCTCAGGGATTGAGTTCAGCATGAGCTAACCTACCTAGACCATCAGACAGATAAAGTAAGAGGAAAGCTTAGCAGAGGTGGTCTGGGGTCATCTCAAAGTTTTCACTATGAACACAGCAACCAAGCAGATTAGTCTAAAGGAGTTTTTCAAGCTTTTGAAAGTGGTGAGAAAAAAAGAGAGAGAGAAAAAGAAAAAGAAAGCGGTGAAGTTTGCTTTCAAAATAGTAGTTATGGAAGTAGTGTGAATTGGCAACATGACAAAAGAAATACTAAGGAGACCTCCAAAGACTGCACCTATGACTGGGTGTCCCCACCCCTTTTCTTAAATTCAAGTGGAGAAAAAAGCATTAGCAATACTAATAGGACCAGTATTGTGACATTCACTGCCATAAAACTAAGTACAAGAATAACATCAGGCCACCACGGCTGTCAAGGTGACAGGAGGGCCACCCATAGGAAACCAAGGTGTGCAGGTGCTATGCTGAAAAAATCACATGGAAAGTCAGATTGCTTGGGTCTACTCAGGCGAGGAGCGAGCACACACACATGCAAGACTCAGAAAGGATGCAAAGTATAGCATATCATAAAAAATTTCTAAAGATTAAATAATTTTTATTTGTGTATGAGTATGTGTATGTAAGAGAGACAGACAGAGACAGAAACAGAGAGAGAGAGAGAGAGTGAGTGAGTGAGTGTGTGTGTGTGTGTGTGTGTGTGTGTGTATATCCATGTGCACCATGTATGAAAAGGTACCTGGAGGCCAAAGAGGATGTCCGTTTCCTTGGAGCTGGACTTAGACTGTGAACTGTATAAGTCTTGTCCTGGGAACTGAACTAGGGATCCGTGGAACAGCAGACAGTGCTCTTAACCACAAAGCCACGTGCATACATATACATGTCCATATACATATATATACATACGTATATATTATATTATTTGTACCTCATGGAAGAGGCCACACAGATGTGATCAATGCCTCAAACAATACCTGACACTTTAGACTTAGAACGTGACCACAAAATACTGCCATGATTCCGGCTTCCTCAGAGCAGGAAGCCAGGTCACTTGGATGGTGAAGTGTGCAGGTCAGAGGATACAGTCACAACACTGAGTCAGAAGGCCAGGGTTCCCGTGTTCTGTACACAGGAAAACAGAAACGAGGAACAGTGGAGGGAATCCTGTGCCTGAAAAAGGTGGACTGACTTCTGAGACAAGCTCCCTCAATAGAGCTCCTAAGGGACTTCTGTGCCAAGAACTTTTAGGACAGATCTTATGACTTAGGCCTCTGTGGCTAAGAGGTCCAGGGGAGCACAAACAAACAGAAGCACTGACAGCCAGGAGACAAAGGAACAATCTTGTCCTTACAAGCGGAGCCTGCCTCTGCCACCACCACCTGCATAAACCCTCCTCTTCCAGGTTGGCCACCTGCTACTGAACTTACCCCAAGATCTCTGCATAAGGAGCGCCCAGGCTCCTTTGCCTGGAAAGAGAGAGACACATTTGAGAAAGCCTGCTTGAAAGGGAGGCTGTCTGAGAGGAGCAGCTGGAAGACAAGCCGCCTGGAGAGTTGCCTGAGACTCCAGCCGGCTGTCTTGGTGGAGGATTCACCATCGCTGGACTCTGGGTTTCCTTGTCTCCTTGGAGACGCTCAGTACATGCGTGGGCGGAAAAGTGGGCAGCGTGAAGATTTCATTTATATCATATAAGAAAAATAGTTCCCTGTGCAAGGTTCCTGAGGTAGCAACACCTCCCCTACTAGCCACGCTCCCTTAGCTCTTTCACATAAAGCTCCCAGGGATTTTCACGCAAGACAGGAACATATTCTACATCACAAGCCTTCCCAACAGAATCTCCAGGGTAAATACTAATCCCAAAAGGAAGCTTCAGTTGTGAGGTGGAAGCAGAGAGACTGTAGAAGACAGAAAAAGGTATTACAGAGAAATCCAGGGGGAGGAAAGAGAAAGGCTACCTATGTGCAGTACCTAGGCAAAGAAACCACAGCCTGGGTTCACAAAATACTAAGACACCAGGCTTTTAGGCTTTTGAAAAACTCCAGTCTCTAGAACCAACACAAGGTATCCCCCAGCCAAAGGGAAAATACTGTGTCTATGAAACTGCATTCGCATGCACGCACACATGCACACACACACACACACACACACTTCAGCAGAAGACAGGGGAGCATGCTGGCCCGTGTTTCCTTTGTAACCACTCTTAAATGAACATCCTCTGTATGGTCATCATACATTCAGAGTAAACTGAAGGAATCCTCAGGCTTGCTTGGACAGTTTCAAGTGGAGAAAGGGGTGATTTACATAGTTGATATCTTAAAATCATCATCACCACCACCACCACTGTCATCATGTGTATGTATGATGGATGTAGGGGTACCTACTTGTGATGGATGTAGGGGTACCTACTTGGGGTCAAGACATTTTGTAAAGTCAGATATCTTCTTCTACATGTCTATGTGTTCTAGAGATTCAACTCTTCAGACCTGCGGAGGCAGTGAAGGTTCTTATCCACTAAGCCACACTGCCAACACTGTGATGTCTTTTTTAGATCCAACATGGGGAATATGAACTTATCTGCTCATATGATGAACCCCAGACTCCCATATTTTTCAGGTAGCCTCACTACAAAAGCAAAGGGAAGAGACAAACAGAAGGACTGTAGTGAACAGGTGTGTCCACAAGGAAATATCATTAAACCTACTGAAGACAGAATATCAGGAGATGGAGCTTTACAAAATAGCTTTTGGGGTTCAATCTGCAAAGAAAAATTAAGTAAAGGAATTTTAAATATTTCAGATGGAGAGGACACTGGTACAGAGAACAAATCATTTGAGTATACAACTGTTACAAACATTCCATGATAATTCTTTTGTCTTATGGATATGCTATCAAAGGTGGGGACAAATATCACGTTAAAAAAAAAAAAAAACAAAAAACAACTAAAAACCACCATGTGTTTCAACAAAACTTTTAAGACCTAAGTGATTTAAATGTGTAAAGTGCTTTGAAATCAGCCACTAACGGATGTTTTCAAAAATTGCATATTATCTAAGCCTCTGCAATCTCGAATTCAAGTTGTCACAAACAAAAGGGATCAAAATGCTTAAGATTCTGGATTCCACTGGGTTTGTCTTACACACCTGTAATAACAGGACTGAGGAGGGGAAGAAGAGAGGGGGGTCATGTTTGTTCATGGTTGACCTGAGGAAGATTTGAGAAAACTGTCCCATAGACTTGTATTGATGATACAAACTTCTCAAATACTAACAGGCATTTTGATCCACAATTCATATCAACATACATTAACATCCTTTAACTCAGGTTCCAGTGTGTCATCCCAGGAGATGATCTTTATTCTAGTACTACAGAATGAGAAAGGACAGCTCTTACTGTCCTAACAGTGTCTCGGTGACAACTGGAACAACAATTCTTCATGTGCTGTTGGAAGATAAAACTAGACACACTGAGAATAAACTAAGTGTGTGGATGTGAGTTGTAGACATGTAAGAGAGGGATGGAGAGCACAGGAAGATGAGGAGAAAGAATGAACAAAAGAGGTAGGAAGGAGAAGAGGTGAGGGCATTTATGTACATGGACATAAATCAAAAAACTTTTCTTTACAGTACACAGGGCCTCTGGCTCATGTTCCAGGCCAAGCGCTAATGTAAATAACTTAAAAGGCCCAATTCCATCTCTGGAGACCTTTTACTCTTGGTGGCTCTTCCTGGGCTGGGTTGAATCAACACTTCCTCTTTAAAAGATGTGACAATTGCCTGGCACAGGATGACTCTGTGCTTATTTGAGCACTGAGATCAAGTTACAATAAAGGCTCAGTTGGAGGGTGTCACCCAGCAGAAGCAGCTGATAAAGCCAGCACTTAGAAATAGCCCTGTGAACTTACAGAAAGAAAGTGCACACATGCAAAACTTTCACCTAGACAGGCTGCCCAGGTGCCCCTTGGCTTTGACTCTCTCTTCCCTAAGGCTCTATCTGCAAAAGGGATCAGAGAGAGCAAGGCCCAGGGCCATTTCTGAGTCTACAGAGAGCCTGCAAACTGAACTATGGGATGGGTTGCTACTTTGCCAGCTATATTTCCATAGTAACCAGGAACCTGGGCATTTGCAGTATGTCTTCCTTCTCTGGATTCAAGATGGTTCCATGCTCAACAATGCCTTCACTTTCTAAGTAACTGAGTGCCATCTGCTTCATACAAATGATGTTTTTCCTTCAGCATGTTTACCGCCTTTGAGTTTGAGCTATTTGTGTCTCAGGTTCATAGCAGGTGCTTAGATAAATGGCTAGGTAATCCTAGTTTAGCATGTTTATCAAGGTAGCCAGTACTTAAAAACATGTTTACCACTTTTAAAGAAATACTAACATGTTTATGTAAAACATAGTCCTTGCAAGCACACACACATAAGCACAGCAAGCTGGAAGAAAGAAAAAGAAACCTTTAGAAATCGAATTTGTGTAACACCCTTATCAAGGGGTCTCTGATGAGACTGACACATGGAGGTCCTTCAAAAGAAACTATCTGTAAAGTTGTGGGTCACAGACCCACACAATGTAGCCTGCAGCTTCAATATTGTCCACCATCTGGTCCACTGACTTCATAAAACAGGCAGACATTTTACTCATCTAAAGGATTATGGAAAAGTGAGAAGACAAATGTATTGTCACCTGTAATCACGACTTTGAATTCAAATTTTAGTAATAATTTTGTACACCGCCTCTTACTTTATGGGAGGGGAGTCAGCAACCTCTATTCTGGTCTGCTCTCTGTTTGGTTATCCTTATTTCAAGTTGTTGGGATTTTTGCTGTTGTTTTGTTATGTTTTGTTCTTGAGGACAAATTTCTACACCTGTGTCCTTTCTCCAAGATAATTTAAATTTGGAATTCACAAATCAGCTAATTGTGAATTAGCTGATCTTGAACTCAAAATCACCTCTATTTCTCAAAAAGACATAGGACATGAGGAGAAATACATCCACATGCTTCAAAAGACAAAACTGTGAAAAATTTGAGGTAACCTACTGAATTTGTGAGTTTCCCATCTGATAATTTACAATCTCTCAGACCGGTATTAGACCTTGTTAATTTGTATAGGTTTGCAATCCAAACTAAGACTTTTCCTCTTGTAGCTTTAAAAGTAGGTCAGAGTGGTTCACCTTTCCTCTAATTTCTCTCTGAACTCTCTGTACCCCTCAAGATAAAACCTGTTTCTCAGATAACCTCATAGGCTGGTAAACACTGCATAGTCAGGGGCAGGACTGCTTAGTGATTAAGAATACTGCTGCTCTTCCAATGGGAATAAGGTTTGAACCCCAGCATTCACACAGTGGTTTATAATCACCTGTAACTCCAGTTCCAGGGGACTTCTGACCATTATGGGCACGAGGAACACATGTGACATGCACATGTATACATGTAGACAAGCCATCACACACAATTAAAAGAAAGAAAAAAAGCAATGTGGAAGGAAAGATAGCTTGCTTTTTACACCACATCTCATGTTTAGCCCTCTATTCACAATCAGGCCTCCTTAGCAAACCTTTCCCCGCCTGTTCCAATCTACTCCCGGTTTTAAGTGTAATCAACACGTTAGTGTTTACCAGGTGTCAAAGCTGGACAGTGCTCTGCAGACAGCCTGTGGGGAACCCATCTCTCTATCACCTCGTATCCTTCCACAGGAAAACACACACACACACACACACACACACACACACACATACTCTCTCTCTCTCCTCCCTCCCCTGCCCCTCTCTCTCTGTCTCGCTCTCTCGCACTCGTGCACAAAAGCCAATAGCTTATGATATAGACAGCATTCCGAAGCAGCAAATTCTCCAAACGGATTTGCTTTTTTGAGTATGTGTGCATGGGGGGGGGGGCACTGTTTATGTGAATGTTTGTGTATGTTTGAATGTGTGTATATGGATATGTATGTTTGAATGTGTGCTTGTATATGTGCAATTTCTGTTGGTTTGTGCATGTGGTGTGTGTGTGTGTTGCCTATGTGTGTACGTACATGTGGAGGCCACAAATTTACATAAGGCGTCTTCCTACACCACCTGTTTTTGAGACAGGGTTCCACAGGGCTGGAGAGACAGCTCAGCGGGTAAGAGCACTCACTGACAGCTCCTCCAGAGGTCCTGAGTTCAATTCCCAACAACCACATGGTGGCTCACAACCATTGTAATGGGATTTGATGCCCTCTTCTGGTGTGTCTGATGACAGCTACAGTGTACTCATATAAAATAAATAAATCTTAAAAAAAAAAAAAAAAAAGACAGGGTTTCTCAGTGCACTGGAAGCTCATGGACTCAGGAACCTGGGGCACGGCCTCCCAGCATGACAGCCAAACCTTGCTATAACTCAGGTCCCTTGTCTTCCTAGGACAAGCACTGTACTGACTGAATCATCTGCCCAGTCCCTCCAAACTGGGTCTTAAAAACGTTGCTGATCATTATAAATGGTGCCTTTGATTACTGCTGAACAACAGGAAAACAAGCGACCTCCCTCCCACTCTAATGACTGGGAAATATTAGATGTTCGAGGCAAGCTGGCAATGCAGGTGTTAGACACAGAGAGCAAGAAAGTCCTCAGCAAACTGTGATGTCCTGTTACCAATACTCCAAACAAAACAAAATGCTTTCTCTGCAGATCTGGGTGGGTAACAGCCATGTGCCAGGCAGTCTTTTGGGCCTTCCTCAAACCTGACGCAGTAGACTCTATAATATTCAAAGAGGGCTATAATCCAAACAGCCACCTGTAGTCAATACAGTGGACTCACGTATCTGAAGGATCTGAGGCAGAGTGCAGCCTCAGATTAACTGGCACCCTCTACGTGGACTTAGTTATTTTGAGGCCAAGGATTCTCTCAGCGTCCTCTTCCACAGAAGATAGCTGAGCAGGTAACCTAAGGTTTCGGCACACGCTTCAACAGTAAAACATTAGGCAGGGCATCCTGTGTGGGTTTCCTAAAATGGCCCACATCTTTGCAAAGGAGACAAGAGAGTCTATGATGAGAAATGATGGCTCAGCTCCCTGTCAGCAGCATCCTAACTTCTTGGGTTAGAATCAGGAGAGGACTGGGAATGAGGGTTGAGCATGCCTTTAGTCCCAGTTCTGGGGAGGTCAATGGGTAGAGAGATGAGGAAGCATCCCCAAATACCTATTCACTGGCTGATGCCAGCCCACCCAGCACTTCTATACTGCACCTTTCGATGCTGGCCACACAGATCTGTACTGAATTGATTTCACATTAATTAAGCTACACACATAGTAGTTGGTACTGCAGTGACAATTACTGAGTCCACACTTCCCATTATTTATTATTATTATTATTATTATTATTATTATTATTATTATCATCATCATCATCATCATCATCATCATCATCATCATCATCATTCCCCTCACTGCAGACTTTAACAATTTTTCCAAACACAGGAGCAGAACAGACAGGAGCTTTGTTCTTTGTCTGCTACTTCTTAGACTGGATTGTATTAGAGTAGAAGAAAGCAACTAATGTTTGTGCCTTATTTTATTTTGAAGAAAGACAGAAGAAAGGAGAGGAAAGAGAGACATATTCTATGCTGCTGCAGCAGCAAGCCCCAATTTGCTGGCATTAATGCTGGAAACTCAAATGCCACTGATACCCCAAACTATAGACACCTGGGCCAGAGGCCCAGACAGGAGGAAGGTTCTGCTACAAGCCACACCCCTAATGAGGACCTGGGGAGCAGCAGGGGTCAGCATACTCTGTATTCACCAGAGATTATGACTAATGCTTTTTTATTTGGAAGGCACACAGAGGATACTTCCCGCCAAAGAATAAGGATTTTCATGAGAGTTAAAAAATAAATAAAATCTATGATCTTCTTGCAAAATTGAGTGAAATAACTTTAATGGCAATAAACCTTCAGGAAGCCCTTTTGAAGTGTCTTAAGAGAGGCAGCAAGAAAGAAGGAAAATGCCAGCCCATCCTCCTCCTCCTCTGAACACAGGAACCTATAACCACCTTGTTGGAGTACTGGCTGGCTGTGCTTTACTGGAGCCAGTGCCAGACTCTGAGTCACCCGCGCCAAGGCTCCTGCACCTGAGTTGTCTTTGGACAGATTCCACTTAAGCATTGCCCAAGCCCAAGCTTGCTGAACTCAAGGGAGTTGCACAGGATCACAGCCTGGGGGCTACTGACTGCAGGCAATGTGAAGATCACTAAAGTAACACACAAGAGTCAAGTTTATTAGGAACTGTCAAAAATGTGAGCTTGGGGTTAGAGATGGACAGATGGTTCAGGAGGCAAGCAGGAGAACCTGAGGCCAAGTCCCTAGTGGTTGTGGATTGTCCTGCAGCAGTTTGTATTTTCATGCTAATTTCACTTCTCCAAGAAGCTAATCCTAGTCTAGTACTCCACCCCAACTGTTTTCCCATTTTAATTTGTAAAATAAAGGCAAGAATGATTGGGCAGCGAGGGAAGGTGGAGAGAGAGCCTCTAGGGAGGAGGGGGAGAAGGTGGAAGAAGATAGAGCTGGAACACGTGGCCTGGAGAAACCACAGGTTCTAAGGGAGCTCAGAGCTTGGGAATAGAGTAGTGTAGTAGTAAATCTGCCCAATCTAGGCGTGCAGCTTGTATTCATATTTTCTGAGTTGTTTTCACTGCACGGGCTTATTCGGGTTGGAGCCAAGTACAGGGGCTCAAATTTGTAATCCAGACTCTGGAGACAGGAGGATCACTGCAATTCACCAGCCAAGCTAGGATGGCCAAAGAAATAACACAGGGCCTGGAGGGGACTCAGTGGTTGAGAGCACTGACTGCACTTACAGCAGACTCAGGTTCAGTTCCCAGCACCCATATGTTGACTCATAACTGTAACTGGTGTATGTG
The DNA here is from genome assembly GCF_963924665.1 of Micromys minutus. Lineage (NCBI taxonomy): Eukaryota > Metazoa > Chordata > Mammalia > Rodentia > Muridae > Micromys > Micromys minutus. The sequence continues at coordinate 46,562,779 of NC_137972.1, read as the reverse complement.
GTGCACAGACATGTGCAGATAAAACTCCAAACCATAAAATAATAATATAGGAAGAAAGAACATGGGCATCAATCTCTGACCTTACCCAAGGAATAGCTCACACCTCCATGTATACACTACTGATATACACTCTCCCTCCTTCCCCTCTCTCCCTCCCTCTATCTATCTATCTATCTATCTATCTATCTATCTATCTATCTATCTAGTGTGTATACATATACATACACACATGTGTGTGCATGTATATATGTGTATATATATATGTAAATGAGTAACTTGACAGGAGATTGGATGTTGCATCAGGCTCTCCTTTCCCCCCCATGTGAAAGTCTAGACTGAATAAATGGTATGGTCCTTCCTCAGTGCTCAAGTCAGAAAATACAGGGGTCAGATGTGAGGAAAAATCAATCAAGGAATCTCTAACTCATGATATTAACCCCCTGTTTTCTACCAGTGCTTTTTATGAGGTTGTGTCCCAGACACTCATTATGACTAATAAAGATTCACATCTTCCTGGGCCTCAGATTCAGATTTGTAACTGTGGAAGCATGACGTTGAGTCTGGCTAATGTTGCCTGAACACAGAGTGGGTTTTTTATCACTGACCAGAAACACAGTGTTTCTGTATAGAGATGGGGGAAAGGAGAACAGAGAGATGTGAGAGAATCAAGAAAAGCAGAGTGAGGAAAGACAGAAAGAAGAGAGAAGAGAAAGGAGAGGAAAAGGAGAAGAGAGAGTGGAAGCAATTACTTTTCTTTTTTTTTTTTAAGATTTATTTATTTATTATATATGAGTACACTGTAGCTGTCTTTAGACACACCAGAAGAGGGCATCTGATCTCATTACAGATGGCTGTGAGCCACCAGGTGGTTGCTGGGATTTGAACTAAGGACCTCTGGAAGAGACTGACTAGGAGATGGCTCCTAACCACTGAGCCCTCTCCAGTCCCCCCTTTCTTTTAATAGTACAATTCACACACACACACACACACACACACACACACACACACACACACACACACACACATACCCAGAACACCTAAGGGGCAGCTAACACCTATGAAGGCTTTGCTTCCCATGGGCCTTCTTTTTCTTGCCTAAAATCTGAATTAAGGAAGAGGAAGAAGAGGAGGAGGTGGCAACAAATCACTGAACAGCCTCTGTTAAGATCTATACTCCACTTTGGCCTTTATTATTTGTTTTCTTGATATCTAGTTTCTTAAGTTAATTTTATATTTTGGCTATCAGCCCTCTATTGTATATAGAAACATAGAAAACAAACAGGGGCTGGAGAGATGCTCAGCAGTTAAGAGCACTGGCTGCTCTTCCAGAGGACTCAGGGTCAGTTCCCAATACCAACATGGTGGCTCACAACTGTCTTAAGTTCCAGGGGATCTGATACCCTCACAGAGACATACATGGAGGCAAAACAGCAATGCACATAAAACAAAAATAAATAAATCATTTTTTAAAAAAAAGTTAAGAAAAGAAAAAGAAATGAAGAAAGCCAGCAATGAGAACAGCAGCGGGTGGAGGTGGGTGTTGCCCATGCCTTTAATCCTAGCACTCTGGAAAGAGAATGGTGGATCTCGGAGTTCAAGGCCATCTGAGTCTTCTGAGTGAGTTCCAGGACAGCCAGGAATACACATAGAAAGCCTGTCTTCAACATCCCCCTTCCCCCCAAACCCCAGCAAATAAAGAAAGGAGTGACACTTTAAGGGTCGAAGAGTGCAGCTGAATAATTTTGCACTTGTCTCAAAAGGGTTCTGAGTTCTACTCTTGGCACCACAGACACAAACAAGGCAGGACAAGGCAGGCCTTGGAAATGAGGAGGAATAGGACCCAGAGGCTCCATACAGGGAGCTGGGCTGAAATGAAACAGCCCCTGACCTGGGCCCCCAGCCTGGCCTCCCTGCTGTTTTATCTACTGTTCTCTGCCACTCGGGAGGTGGGGAAAGTTTTATAATTCTTGATTCAAAGTGGAAAAACAAAGAATGTGACTTGCTCAAGGTCACAAATGTGCTGAGAGGCAGGCCAGAAAAACAAAAACAAACAAACCTTGTTTCCAGAGAGCAAGATATTCACATTGCACCAAGCTCACTGATTAGCAGGAGTCCTGGCACATGCATGGAAGGTCTTAGGAGCCAGAAACAGAGGAGTGGCCTTGGTTCCTTCTGTGTTCGGGATGAGAGGATGAGCACACTTCGAACTTCATAGCCCTTCCTTTCCCTACAGAAAAGATCTGCTTTTTTATTTTTTAAACCAATCTTTTCATTCCCAGGGTGCTCAAGTGTGATGGTCACATTGCCAGGGCCTCCCACCCTTGCTGTTTTCTCTCCCAGGTCACTAGACACCCATCTCTATTCTACCTTTCCTCCTTTGCAAGCCACCTCCAAATGCAGTTTGATGAAACCCTTATACCCTGGAGGCCAACACTGCTCTGATCCAAGCAGCAGCCTAGATTCTTGATGAGACAGAGACTCCTAAGCCCGGGCATCCCTGTCACTCGCTCTGTTCCTGCCTCTCTGGCCACCTTGTGCTACACATTTACCCTGAGGACATGGATTCTGTCATCCCCATCTCTTGGTCTCCAGGCCTTCTTCAAGACATCTGGGACAAACTATCTGTTTAAGTAACAGCAAAAGCCAGGGAAACAAATCTCTCATTCATCAGAGAAGCTTCTTGCAGGACATGGGGAATATGACATCCACAACAGTCAAATGTAAAGAAGTGACCAGGCAATGCCTAGCTCGAGTTGGCACATCTCCAATGAAAGTCCCATGTAGAAGGCTCAGAGGAACATCTCAGAGGAACGGGGTGGGAAGATTCCAAGAGCCAGGAACCAGGATGCACTGTCAGAGTGTCTTCTTGACATGACAGGGATGCTGCATCCATGAAATCTCAACAATATGGCTGCCTACATAAGACCTGCCCTAGTGACAGTGCCGGCTGACCTGCCAACGTGGATGGGAGGGATTCTACAACTTCTACCCCAAGATAAAGAGAGACAGGCAATCAGTCAGCTAAGAGAGGGAGAATAGTTTTGGAAAAGGAGCCCCCCTCGCATAGGTTATCTAATTCCAAGTGCTCTTCCATAAACATATGCATGCATAAAAGAGCAACACTGAAGGGTCTGAGTCATTACTGGAGGGGGGCACTGGAAGAGAAAGATCAGCGGGAATGATTTAAATATAGTGCCCATGTATGCCATTCTCAAAACATTAAAGAAAAGTTTTAATCTTTATATTTATTTGTTTGAGACGGGGTCTCTCTTCATAGGCCTGACTGTCCTGTAGCTCATTATGTAGACTCACAGAGATCCATCTGCCTCTGCCTCCTGAGTGCTGGGATTAAAGGAGTGTACCGCCACACCCAACTGTGTTGTTTCAAAATTAAAAACAAAAATAACAACAACAAAGCGCTTTCCGGAGGTCGGGCTAAAGTGATCATAGATGATATATGCTTTCACCTTTTTCTTTAAGACAGAGCCTCTCATTGGTCTGGAATTTGTCAACTGTTTGTACCTTGAGATAGGTGTGTCTTGTTTTTCTACCGAGTATTGCTGGGTTACTTGAACTTGAACTTGTAGACTCTCTTATCTTTGCCTCCCATCCTGACAGAATGGCTCTGGATTACAAATGCTGGCTACTGCACTGGGCTTTATGTGGCTTTTAGGACATGAGAGTGGGTCCTAATGTTTGTATGGTCTGCAAGCAGTTTATATAGTGAACCTTTACCCTAACCTAGGCATCATCTCCTTCTTAATCAATTAATGACTGTTTATTTTATTTCAACTAGCTGGAATTTGTTATATGGGGGGGGCGGGTTAAAATCAGAAAGCTGCTTGCCTCTGCCTCTCCAGTGCTGGGATGAAAACTATGTGCCACCATGTCTGGCACAGCCCTCATTTCAAATTCATTGTCTATTCTCCACAATGTATAGTTACATGTAAAAATGTACATGTACATATACAGACATACACAGACATATAGTGGATATAGTAGTGAAGGTAAGGATTATTAAATATCTACATTCTTCAAATTGCTTTGAGCCTTGGTCACCAAGGATAAAGAAGCTGATTTCCAAAGCGCAGGGGAGGTGGCTCAGTCAGTGGAGTTCACACCAAGTCAGCACCGGGCCCCAACTTTGATTCTCTGCACCACCTAGACCAGGCATGGTGATAGCAATGGGGTGGTGTGCACAGAAGCTCCTGTTCAAGGTCACCCAGGGCCGTGAGGCAACTCCAAGGCCTGCTGGGACTCTGCAGATCTTACTCCATGCACAACAAAAATCACTCCCACCACAGCTGTGCAGTGGCTGAGTATTTGCACCAGACAAGCACGAAGCAGTGAAGACTCACCACTGCATTTAGTTCTCAGTGTTCCAAGGAGCTATCACTATGCGCAGTTACCAGATAACAGGACAGAAAGACAGGAAACTGTGCAGACCATCTGATAAGCATATGTAAAGGCCTCAGCTCAGAAGTTGTGGAAGCTGATTACATAATGAATAGACTCTATTAGCCCTGGGCACACACATAAAAATCTATGTGTAAAAAGTAAATTCAAAAGCAAAGATGTCTCTGGAACACAATACCATGGCCTAGGAGTGCAAGCCAGCAGAGAAAGGTGGCAGAATGGTCACGGAAACCTGACGGAGAATGATGGGGATCCATTATTTATCCGCTTCCTGAATTCCACTTCTCCATCTAGGTTGGTTCTGAACTGCTTTACATCTTGTGGCCATGATCACATGGCTAGAAATAGTCCACAGGGAGTGCCCTATCCCCCTCACGAATGGGTGTGGCTCTCTTCCATTCTCATGGAGACGCAACTACTTAAAAAACATGGCAAAATTTTTAAGAAAAATCAAGGCACATTTAGAGTATATCGAGGGGGCTGAAGAGGTTGCTTAGTCAATAAAGTATGTTTCATGCAAACAGGAAGACTCAAGCTTGGATCTCCAGAACCAAGACAAAGGGCATGCAGGTGACACATGTCTACAACCCTAGTGGTCGGGAGATAGACAGGAAGATGCCCTAGGCCTTTGGTTTGGTTGTTACAGACAATGGGTGAGCTCTAGGTTTAGTGAGAGACCCTGTCTCTAAAAAAAAGTTGTGATCAAATATGATTCTAACATTAATCTCTGACCTCTACATGCCTGTAGGCATATACACACCAAGAGGACAACACACGCACTCACGTGCACACAAACACACAACTTTTAAAATATGTAAAAGAAAGTATACTAAAATATGTATTCTCAAAACCAAGTTTTGTATTTTCCTCCCTCCCTCTCTCCTTCCTCCCTCCCTCCCCTCTCCTTCCTTCCCTCCATCCCTCTATTGTGGATGTAATCTGAAATTCACACAGGCTAGGCCAGCTCTACCACAGTGATATCCCTCCCTCCAGCTCAAAAGCAGCTACACAGTGAACTCATTTTTTAAAAGATTATATCCTTATGGAAGATATAGAAGGCAGCAAAAGAAAACTACGTTTTGGAGTGGGGGATGGAAGGTTGTAGCACAGAGCTATTATTGCCCAAAAAATAAAAACAAAAAAACAAACAAACAAAAAAAAAACCTTTCTTTGGAAGAAAATTGAAAACAAACCAGGCAGGGCTGGCAAGACGGCTCAGGAGTTAACGCATACTGTAACTGCAGAAGGCACAGGTTTGATCCCCAGCACCTACATTGATGACTTACAACTGTCTGTAACTCCAGCTTCAAGGAACCTGATGCTCAGGCACTGACTAGAAGACACAGCCCACTCCTCCTCCCCCACATATGCACATGATTCAAAAATAAAAGTAAAAATTGAAGACCAAAACCACACCAAACCAAACAAACAATCTGTTATGGTCTAACATCTTTAGTACCCCAAAGTCCAAGATAAGAGGTTTAGGGTTAGGCTTAGGCTGGATTTTAGGTGGCATGACGAAGAGACTGTCTACAATAACAACTGAGGGAACACTGAAAGCTAAACTGGGCTTGTCTGCTATGTAGTGTGCTCACGGTTCTGTTCAGGGACTGACAGTGATCTCTGGAACTCCCAGTGACCGCAGTTTAGCATTCGGTTGAACTTGAGTATCCAAGCATGAAGAAATAATGATTTGTTGGGAATTTGGGGAAATTACTGACCCTGAGAGAATCATCACAAGTCTAAAATCAGGCAAGCCTATTTTTTAGAACATTAGCATGTCTCCACAGAAGCACAGTGCCTGCTGGTTAAGTAGCCACCCATTGTGCCTACACCAGGAGCCCTGCTTTACCACCTGCTCACTGTGCGAACTTGGGCAAGTGACTCAACCTTCCTGTGCCTTAGCTTCTTTAACAGCAAGAATGGGAATAAGTTACGGAACCAGTGTCATAATTAACACAGGAAAAGAGGTGAATGAGCTAGAAAAAAAAAAAAAAAAAAGATAAGACTTAAGCAAGTCACCAAAACCTGCCCAGGTCGCACTGTCAACATTGGATAGCCTGTTGCAAAGACAGGTCCCTAAGCCAAACTGGAATCCAGACAGTTTTGTAAAAGTTACTTCTTAAATGCAGAGATTTTCAGATTGAATTTGTGTACCCAGATTCTAACAAACATTCCTGGGAACCAAATAACCTAAACAATGAACTGCATACTGCAAGTTCTGCCCATCTGAGACTAGGGGCATTTGTTTTACTCTGTGCTTGGGAGCCACAGATAGGGGGTCACTGCAGCCCACTTCAGTCATTCAGAATATCCAGGGAGAATGAAAGGGGCTCAGATCTTTCATCCATGGCGAAATGAAAAAAACAGAGCAAACTGTAACTAACTGTGCATAGCTGACAGGCTTGCTCCTCTCCACAGACACCCAACTTGATTGTTCTCTGGGTTAGGTCTCCAGTATCATTCTTAGCTTAAGATTTTCAGATAGACTGAATATTAAAAATAAAAAATTACAATCCATCTCTAAGCATAAATAGTTGAGAATTTAGCAAGACCTCTTTAGTGCCTATTTCCATCCTGTCCCAAACTAGCTACACTTTGTGGGCCAGTTTTTTTTTTTTTTAGGGCAGAACATTTTCTCATGAGGTGATCCGTAGTCAGAAGTAGCCTGTCGGGGGTGGGAGGGGTGGGGGGGGGATGTTTCTCCTACTCTCCCAGTCAGCCTTGGGCAGGTCCAGTCTGAGCACTCACACAGACACACCCGGGAACTGTAAACTATTTTAACAACAGGACGTTTTTCCCACCTCAAAAATGGGATCACCTTCAGTCTACTGATGTCCCAAGGGTGTTCCGAGTATCAACAAGTTCCCATTAGTCAGGCACTTTGATTTCTACAGACAAAGGGCTCTGTGGAACTACAAAGTATGATTATCCAACCCAAGGACCTTTGTGGAGTTCCAGAGATGACAAGCAGGGAGGCAAATGGCTTACTGGTTCCCACTGTTGCCCTCCCTGAAGCAAAGCTCCCCACCACTCCCAAGCTCCAGGCAGGGCCAGCCAACTGGAAGCCATGCTGTATCTGAACTTGGCTGCACTCTTCCCTTATATAGGCAATGAAGCGGGAATCCCTGCGTGTGCATATTTCCAGTTCACATTCCCAAACAGTATAGGCAAACACACAGATTTCAGCTGTGATTTACAGGGCTGCCTCTGCCTGGGCCAGCCACCAGGTTAGGACCATGTGCATCCCTGTTGTAGGATGAGTCTGAGTGAGGGTGGATCTTTGGGAAACCTGCCTCCTTTTCTACAGAAGGGGCCAGCATGTGTACCTATGCCCAGATGTCCACAGGCAACCAGGCCACCTCTGCCTGAAAACTGAGAGAATACAATGAAAAGAGAATATTAGCTGGCTTGTTTTAAATCTATATTGAATCTAGGCTTGGGACTTTTCCTTGGGTTCTCGAGTACTTGCAAGAACGCAACAATCTTTAAGACTGTGGAAAATATTATATAATTGCAGAGACTAGTATTATATAGCATAATATTTCTCTCTCTCTCTCTCTCTCTCTCTCTCTCTCTCTCTCTCTCTCTCACACACACATACACACACACACACACACAGACACCATTTGGCACTGCTAGTATTCTACTCTGAGCCTTACGTATGCTCGGCAAGTGTTCAACTATTTCCAGCCCTAAAAGGAATTTTTGACAGAGACAGAGGCCCAAGTAGACCTTTTGTCTCACAGCATGTGACAGCCTTTAGGGAGGAGTCAAAGACTGGCTGGCATTAAATTATGTTCTTCCCTAGCCTCAGACACTCAGATACATGTGCCTTTAGCTGAGCTGCTCAGCATTGAGATCGAACCCCCAACACAGCGAATCGATGATGATGATGATGATGATGATGATGATGAGAGCTTAAGGGACAATGTACATGAGACCCAGGTTCAGTCCCCAGTACCAGACAGAGCAGGCAAATCGATAAAGAAATATGCTTGTCTTCGCCACAACTGTAACGGCTATCCATGATCACCATGGGATTCCTATTACAGTGAGCCACAACACATCTGCCATCGAAGCAGGCACCTACACCTTCCAAACCACTGAACTGAATATTAAAATGAAAATATTTCATACTTAATATTCTGGGAAACTGTACCCATCCACAGCAATAAGTTCACTCTATTACACAGCCTGGCAAAGTATCAGAAGAAAAATTAAAAGACAGACAGACAGAAAAAAAAGGGAGTAATCAAGCTCCCGAGACTAAAGGGTTAACTCAGTTGTCTTGTTTTTAAAAAGTACATGTATAATTTCCTTTTATCCTAAAACAATGCATTTATTATTTTCCGTGTATCTGGTAAAGGGCATGGCTTTCAGAGTGGAAAACAAAACAGATGCTGGTCACATGTTTATTTGCTTCACCTCCTCCCTTCCCTTCTGATAAATAATCAAACATGCCATCCAGAAAAAACAAAATCATCGAGCTGGGAAATTTGATGGTCATCAAGCAGGCTGAGATAGCAAGCAAGCAGAGCGGCCCACTGTTCCCACACTGCTGCCCGCCCCCACACCGCTCTACCATCTGAGTAAATAGCCCCGCTCACTCTTTCCATCTTCCCTAGAATTACTCCTACTGTTAAACAAATTGTCCTTAAGGCAGTCACAAACAGCAGCTTTGCAGCCCCCCACCCCCCTGCAAAGCAGAACAACTTCTGGACATTAAAAGCAGCCATCTCAGCCACAGCAGCGCACACAGAAACCGAGGCTTGTTTATTTGTGGGGCTGTTTCTCCTATTAGATGGTCAGGGCAAGTATGAAAATTCTGTCTCTTTCTCTAGCCTAACAGATACTGTTGAAAACGCTGAAGTTTATGGATATTTAGTCTGAGGACTAACCAAGTTCAGAATAATAGCAATTCTCTTAAGATCAAAAGAGCCAATTTTCTACTTCCTGTCTATTCCTCATCAGTACATAGCTTAAAAAAATAGCACCTGGCTTGCCAATTTTAGTGGAGCTGAAGAACAGGGGGAGAGGAGGTGGAGAGGGAGGGAGGAGAGGCCAGAGGGTGGGCCAGGGCAGGAAAAGGTGGAACCATTTTTTAAAGGCTCATACCATGTGTTTGAAAGTCATTTCTCCCGAAGAGCCCAAGAGTAACATGGCCCTGCCAGCCCCGGTGCCTGAGCTTGCTGCCGTCCCGATTACCCACAGTGAGCCGGTCAGCAGAGGATCTGATATCAAAGTTAACAGCCATTGCTGGAAGCAAGGCAGGCTTGCTCTCCCTCCGAAGCCTTCTCCCATTAGACAATGGTAATATGAATGAGATAATGACCGTGCGTGTTTCGGCAGTCTGACTTTTATTGGCATGAAATTGGTACAAATATTATCAAGGCTGATTCGCCCATGGTGCGGGTGTCAAGATGTCAACCCCCGAGGACAACTCTGCAGAGTGTCACAGGTACCGTCCCGCACTCTCTCAGAACTTGAGATAACGTAACAGGAAGAAAAGAAGCAGGCGGCACAGACAAGCACGCAGAGGCAAAGTTACAGTCTACATTCAGCCTGTGGAAGTGTCTGGTGACACTGGCTGATTCTTCCTGATCAGAGCCCAAGCCACATGTGAAATCAAGAGAGAATTATCAAGGAGTTAGCAGGATTCCGTCCTCTCAGATCTCTACAGTGGGGGGAAAAAAAGGAAGAAGAAAAGCTTAGATGGAGAGAGGAGGGAGGGAGGAAACACAGTAAACAACTTGAAGCATCTCATTTCCCCTTCACAGCACGTCTGCCCAAGCAGAGATCCTAGCTTAAAAGTTTATTTTGCCCATTGAAAATGTTCTCCCCCACCCCCACCGGCGCACTTACAGAGCAAATGAAGAGTTTGACCGAGGGAGTCTGTATCGGCTGCCTTTGCAGTTCCGTCTTGCCTCGGATGAGCTTTGGCTGTTTCTGTGAAGCGGGGGTTTGCCGAGTGGTAAAAGAGATGTTTGAATAAACAGGAAGTGCTGAGCGCTGAAGCACACTCGAGGAGAGAACACACTGGAACACTGCCCTTTGTAGGCAACCTCAGGGAGGTTTGTCTCCACAGTAGCTGCCTGGGCTCTCACTCAATGACAAGGAAACCACAAGAATTCCTCAAGTAATTCTTCACTTTCAAAGCTGGGAGATCAGTTGGAGCTTGCAGGTAATTTTCAAAGTTGCACAGAGCACTTAAAGAAATCTATTAATGTTCAACATACCTAAATCACTCCAGGACAGCAAGCAGGGGCACAGCACACAGTGTGCCCTGCAGACCAAACCCTAGCCAAACACAGCTCCTGCACGCAGACAAGAACACCAACAGGGTTTCAGGAAACCTGTTCTTGAGATATTTTTGTGGTGACATTTACATAGGCAGGATGAGAGAGAGAGAGAGAGAGAGAGAGAGAGAGAGAGACAGACAGACAGACAGACAGACAGAGACAGAGAGGGAGGGAGAGAATGAGAGAATATTCAGACCTTGCTGACCTTGGAGGATTTTGGTCACATATATTTTTAAAGATCATATCATCCAACATTCCAGGGATGTGCCCTCTATCTGGTTTGATTGCCTTTCCTCTCTGTTCTCCTGTGCTATCAGGAAAACTAACTACCTGTGTACCTCACAGCACCCACTTGTCCCTTCCTTACCCTATTCTAAACTGATTATCAAGGTCCTGTTTTCAGTCACCAGTAGAACCTGATAGGAACCGGAACCGTAAAATCAATCAAACAAACAAACAATCAAACAAACAAAAACTGTGACCCACGAGAGGTGTACCAGATCAGCTTGAAAACTGGGAGGAAGAGTCGAACAGCCATATTCAATTGGAAACAAGGCGATAGCGGAAGGCTTCCTTCCTAAACTGTACTGCTGTTGTGGCTGAGTTTCCCTGCCACAGAAGCGTCTGATTTGTTATTAAGCATGGAACGCTGGCCTGCCTGTCAGGCAGGTGCTAATACTCGGCTAAAATAACTCATTGGGAGCTGTCAGTGAGGTGTTTACATAGGCCCCGATCTTTTCTTCATAGAAGGAATTTTTTTTTCTTTACTGGAATTCATCTTCTTTTGATCTCACATTCAAAGCAATGGCAGCTTGATAGACATTCAAGTCTGAAAGCAAATCCAGACGCTGAAGATAAACCGCCAGAATATGACAGGCAGAAGCATCTAAAGCTCACAAAAATGAAGAGAACAGCATGTCGCCCGAGTATTACAATAGCAGAAATCAAGAGACATATTAGGTGGAACTGATCAGCCACAGAAACAGTTCAAAAGGCAGATCACAGAAACGGGATGAGGGGAAGGGGGTGTGGGGTGGGGGAACAGGATCAATCTGGTTTTTCTGCCTCACCTCCCTCCTGAGCCTCCAAGTCTGCCTCTTCCCTGCATGAGGGTGGAGCATCCAAAGCAGAGTTTCTTCTCTAACTGGGCCGGTCCATTTACAGAGGTTACAAAGGATTTGCTAACAATCTGCTTCAAGGGGCAGGGGAGAAAGGAAGGCACATGCCCAGGCTCCCCTGTGTCACACTGTTCTGCCATTGTTGTTTCTGTTCCCAGGAGTAGCAGTGGAGAACACACAGCCTGTCCCAGGGGAGGTGGGCAGTCGGGGGCCCTTGCTTAAATCATCCTGGGATGGGATGAACACTCTCCTAAGATGGCCAGGCAGTGAGTGATCGATAGAGCCCCACCTGCAGTCATACACATGGTCAGATTTTTTCAGTCCCAGAGAGATGTCACTGTTCTACCCCTAGGAGCTGTGAAGCCAGGTAGGCCCGTCCCCTAAAGGGATTATTGCAAGAACTTCTTCAAAGGCACAAATATCTTTAAATAACTTTTTTTTTTAAAGGCATACAGGTTTTTTTAATCTCTTGTTTTAGTTAAAGTCATCGCATATAACAATATAGAAAGACATTCACTGAACAGTTCTGCACCTGAGCTGTTTATTAATAAACATTGAAAAGGACATGGCAGAACCAGACTAAAGGACATCAGAATTCAACAACATTTACCCTGTGGTTCCTTCAGAATTGTTTATTCTGGAACTGGAAAAGTGAGATTTTCTTTTTCAAAGACGCTAAGATTTTTAATTATAATTGCCTCTCTGTCTCCCTCCCACCCCCTGCTGTCCGCAGTAAGCTCACAGTATGTCACAGTAAAGTATGATTTAAAAATGCACAACACAATTTTCTAAACTGTTACCAGTTTACAGTTTGCCTTGCACCAACAGGATTCCTGGAAAACTGAGGTAGAACCTTGAAGACAAACCATGAGGAGCAAAGCTTTGAGACTCTGAGGCTCTCAGCGGTCAGAACGCCCATATGAGATCAGCCTTTCACATATGTGCTCAGTTTATTCATGAAAACATTCCATAGGAAACTGTGCTATTATGAATATTACGGTAGTGCCATTATCTAACCAGGCTGGATAGAGGAGGAAATGCTGTAGACCTCTGCTATGGAACCCTGTATGGTGAGGATGATTCAAGGGCTCACTCAGCGGGTTCCTTTAGCTATGACCAGGAGGATGACACTGTTGGAAATCCCAGAAAATCCTTGGGAGCATTGGCCAGTACCTAGAGGCAGGAGTGTGTGAAAACAGCAATGGTGCTCAACAGTCACACGGGGCCAGTCTCAAAGTCCCTTTGCAACAGAGACTGGCCCAGAGGTTTTAGAAGGCATGTCTTGGGAACAGGGCACTACAACCCTGGGGGCCTCTGTCCAGTTCAGTCCTTCAACTCTTTGGGCGTGTCAACATCAGGCTTGCCATGGGTTTGACTTTGGGGTAAATATTTTGCACATTTTTTAACATAAATATTTCTCTGTTTTGCTCACAGTCAAAGCACGTTATACATTTACAAACATTACTGTTTGTAAATATTTTCCTACTTTTACAAGAATCCCCTTTAAGTCAAAACATGTTTATATTTATTTTGTCAAAACAAATTCTTCCTTCAAAACAACATGATTTGTTGTCGACATAGTTTCCAGGTTACACCAAAATGGTTTCACTTAGTTCCCAACACAACAAGCAAACAAACAAACAGCACATTCCATCGCAGAGTCTAAGCTGTTTTTCTCAATCACCTCTGACCCATTTCATGGAATGTCATGTATTCAGGGCGAACCTTTGCTTTAAATCACACTGGATCAAACAGCCCGTCTCCTGTTATCCCACTGACAACAAAAGAATGAGGTAGCTGCTTTCAACATTTTCTCCCAGAACTTCTCAAACTCCATATTCCACACGACTGTAATTTACCCCCAAACAAGGGAGGTTTACCATAAAAGTGAAATGCAATTTCCCTTGTACATTAGAAAATAGATTTTTCCTCCACAAAGAATGCAATTGTCTCCACTTTGATGCAAGAAATAGCATTCCATTTCTTCAGACATTAAAGGTCTTTAAAAAAAAATCTGCCAAGTAAGAAGGCCTTCATTAGTATAATTAAATGACTGTTGGGCTTTTTTGATATAAACAACTTTTGAGATGTCATTTAAAAAAAAGAAAAAACCTCATAATAACACCATTAAAGAGCTACCATTTTTAACAGAGATTGTCTGCTCAGGGCCATGGAGTGGTAGCCATGCTTCAGGCCCGTCCTCTCCCCCTTTCAGACTTCTGCTGGACTTGAATGTCACCCTAGACCTTGAATCTTTGAATGTGAAATGGCTTCACTAATTGCTTTAATTGCTTGAAGATGTGCAGGCAGGTGAAACCCGACCCTGTGGCCATTGTGGAGACCAAGAGCAACACTGGGATGTTTACGTAGTGGTTTGATTTTAATAGACAGAAGGGCTGAGTTTAAGACAGCAAGAACACAGCTAATAGGTGACCTCTTAAAGCAGGCCTCCTCTAAATAAAATAATGATAAGGACACACAACCAAATTCAATGTCATGTTCAGAAAGACAGTATCCTAAACATCAAGGTTATTACCCAGTACCTGGCATTTCCACCCAAAACATGAATCATAAGAAAATTAGAACAGAAAGAGCCCTTCACATGTCTGTTACCTTCTAAGCATATTAGGAATCTATATTTTTTAAAGATTTATTTATTTTATATATGTGAGTACACTGTAATTGTCTTCAGACACAGCAGAAGAGGGCATCAGATCCCATTACAGATGCTTGTGAGACACCACATGGTTGCTGGGAATTGAACTCAGGGCCTTTGGAAGAAAAGGCAGTGCTCTTAAGCACTGAGCCATCTCTCCAGCTCCTTCTATGATATTGTTAAATAAGCACATTCAATTTGAATTTTAAATTATGTATTTTTTTTCACTAGTGTAACACTCCACTGTCTTAGAAGGGAGGGCTTAAGTGTCCCTCACCCCCACTTATAGCTTCCAGTCTCTTGCACATTCATTGACTGTAGTTGTGGTCACACCTCTTTATACCCGTGCTAAGTGTGAATGTGCATCTCCCTCCTGTTTGTCCTCTTGCCATGTGACCTTGGGGTCTGCTTCTCTTTAGTAGAAACTAAGAAGTCCTTTGGAGTGGTCATTCAACAGTGGTGGCCACATTCCCTAAATGTTTTAATGGGTTGAAATGGACACCAGGATTTGGTGACAGCTCCCCATGGCTGACTTCTAATGGATGGTTCAAATATAATCAGTACATGACAGGAAATAAGTGTATGTCACAGTCATTAAGCCATAAGGATCAAGTAAGAACAGGTTTATAAAGGTGACTGAATAGTCTTTATACATGCAATAGATATACACATAGACATGTAAGTTATTATATGTGTGTACATAATATAGATATCCACATGCAAATGTACATGCACATGCATACAAACAGGATTCACATATATAAGTATATTTCATATATAGTTAAAAATAGTTCACTGCAGAAGTAAAAAGGTGCCAGAAAATAGCAAAGGTTTCAGGGTTAAGCTACATAATTTGAGGCAATAGACACACACTGTGAGTGAGTTCAGACAAGGAGGCTGCTCTTCCATATAGCAGGGAGCACTGTGTTAGCTCTGCTTAGTGAAGTAATGTTGCACATTGAGTCATGACGATGAAATACAAATTGCAGAGGGGGAAAAAAGGAATAAAAAGTCCTTTTAAAGCCATAAACAGTTTTAAATGCTATAAGCTATGTAATAAATGTAGGACTTTCTTGCCCAAATGATTTGTTCCCCAAACACTGGAGACAAAACAAGGAAACCAAAATACTTGCACAGAATTTCCCTTTGAAACATAGCTGCCTCACACATATTCCTCAACACTTACACCCTTTCCCAAAAGTGAAACCCCCTGGCCAGAAGTTAAGTCCTTCTGAAAAGGGAGGCAAGACAAGTATCCATTTAAACATTAAGTATAAACTAGTCCAAGCCAGCGAGAGGTACACAGAGGAGAAAGTAAACAGGCCCTGCTGCCTACCCCCAAAATAGTTCCCCTTTGAAAGCTCTCGGCAGCGAGTGCCTGGTACCAAGGGCTGCCCCGTGAGCTGAAAGGGTCAGCAGAGCTATGCTAAGCTGACAGGTTCAGTTTACAGCGGCCAGGACTTTGTTTGGATATACTGGCCTTGCTCACCGCCAGCTTAACAACAGATGGCTAGAAAACTTTCATTATGTTGCACAGGACTGAACTGCAAACAATCCAGAAAACTCTGAAAAAGTTTAACTCCCTCTGAACCGATGTGCCCAAACCAGCATCCACACAGGCGGGGGGGGGGGGGGGGGGGGGGGGGGGGTGTTGCAGAGGCAGGCTGAAGGCAGAACCTGCCAAGTGGAGTTTAGGAAAAACCATCCTGCAGAGTTAGAAGGAGCTACTGGAGGCTTATTTTAACTGTTCAAAGTCCAGACCTTATAAGGAGTTGCACCCATTGTGTGTTCTTGTATGTTATTTTCCCAGAATGTAGTGACAGACTTTCTTTCCCTTCGGAGAGAAAAATCTTCCAGACAATTCCCAACTCCCAACTCTCTTCCTGCCTCCCCTTTATTCAGGAAGCTGGCAGGACTGCCTCAGTCTCACCCCAACACCTAGATTTAAATATGACTTACCCAAATCTGTGGATAATTTAAATATTCATTAAGCCGATTCAATCCCCACTGAATCCCAGTCTCTTCTAATGCGTGGAGACAGGTTATAAATATACCTTCAAAGGTTTAATTCAATTGGCAATCGGAGAGGTCTTATCACTGGAAATGTGTTATTTTCCTATTATTCAAGAAATGAACAAATGTGTTTTCCACAAATGTATTTTAGAAGCTACCCTTTGCTGTTATTGAAAGAAAATTGTGTTTATGACTCCTTTAGCATAGTGTAAACTCATAAACGTCAACAGAGAGTACAAGGAAAACTGTCAACTAAATATTGTTTCCTTCACGAGCTGTTCTTCCAAGTCAATTACGCCTTTCAACTTCTGGGGCATTGTATGATAAACTGGCAGTAAAAATCATTCACATTAATATACCATGGTGCCTTGCCTGCAAAAGGTAATTAAGGAAGTAAATGACTCATAAGAATAGACATATTAGCTGCAAAATGAAAGGCAACTGAGCTGCCACATAAAAATATGTACCATTAAGATACCACATTTTCATATTCCTGTAATCAGCTCCAGTAGACTAATGCTTATTTAATCCAGTTCTGAGCTAAGTCCATCAACAACTGTTTTTCGCTGTTTTCCCCTTGACTGAACATTATGAGAGCAGGTTTGGAATAAATACTGCAATGAGATTTTTGCATACTCAATTGAAGAACAGGTTTTTACATTTTAAAATCTATTTTTCTTTGCCCGAGAAATATAACATTAAAAAAAAAAAAAAACCAGATTACTGGAGGAAGAAAAAAAAAATCATACATAGCAAGTTAGATGTGCCTTCTTAACAGGTAGGGTGTCTGGGGGAGAAATCTTTGTTTCTATATTCGCCTTTCCTGGGGTGTCAGACCTCCAGTTCCCCAGCCCGTTTCCTTTATGAAGTGAAGCCCTCTTGTTAACAATGTCTCCCAGCAGCATTATGGCTCCACTGGCAATTCATGCTTCAGCAAAAGTGGGAGACAACAAAAACTGACCGGAGAATTGTTAAGTGGGGTTGAGGGTAGAGACCTCACCAAAGCCCAGTGTCCCGTGTCCTTCCAGAGCTAGCCACCTGACAGACAGATGACCCCTTCTCAGGGAGAATGAAAAGGAACATGAGACTCACTGCTCCCCTGTCCAATATCATGCCCCATGTCTGATTCTGCATAGCTTTTTATTTCATGGCCCCCCCAGCCCAGTCTCAAAAAACTCTTATCCGTTCAATGAAGTCTGAGATGTATGTAGAGGTAAAGTTGCTCATCTTTCTTCTTCCCTGCAACCTTGATTCTCATCATTTATAGGAGCCAGTCACCTGTACTGGGGAATCAATCTAGAGGTGGGGGGGTTCCTAGATACAGAAGAAATGCCTACTTTGATAGGAACGGAAAGTTCTGTTCTAACTACAGTAACACAGGCCTTCTGATTTAGTTTGGATGTCTGTATACCACTGGCAGTAAAGCTGGTGTATAAATTACTGCAGGAACTGTGTTCTGTGAAGTTTCTAGCAATGCTCCTATTCAGTGGGCTCTAAATGCTTCTAGACAGTATTCACAAACTTACTAAGAAGCCACAAAGTGATCTGAGCTTGTTTGCTTTTGAGAAGATAGGCTTTCAACAAAAGTGAAGTTCTAGATTTCTGTAGGAGTTGAGATGCCCCTTGGCATCTAGAAGATGTTTTGATTTCAAAATTGATAAACAACCAGCTAGGTACTTGAAAACAGTTCAGGTCAGAAGAAGAGCCCGACACAACCTTGCTATTCATTTATCTTTTCAGGACCTGGTGGATGCATGGACACCCCCCCCCCATTAGTAGGCTTCACCTTGCAATGCATTGTTGCCTCTTGTTGGAGCTGATACTGCGTAAAACAACAATTAATGAGCTCTAGTCCTTTCTCTAATTAAAGAACAAAGGTCCTTGTGCTAGCAGAACAGCAGGGAACAACACACTTGGAGAGACTTGAATGCTTCTAATTGCCTTCAAATGGAATTCTTGAGATTTTGGAACATAATAGGATGAGGAACTAGGGGCTCTTGCACCATCTTTTACAAATAAGCCTTCCCAGAGCACAGTCAGCTATTAATAAATGCACCATTATCAAAAATGCAAAGTTATGACTATAATGCCTGCAACCTTTGTATTCATGAAAATTAACCCCCACACACGAATACAATGATACATGAATTAGTTTTTAAAAATACATCACAAAATAATAAAATAAAAGGACCTCATAGGAAAATGAAGGCAAGGAGGCAGCTCCTCCGAGCCCAGTATTCATCAGACCTTCAGCAATTTGGTTTCAAACATGTAATTAAGAAAGATAACCCCCAGTTTTCATAGTCATTAGAGGCTTTGGGTAATAGAATACTCTCTCCAAAGTGTTACAAATACACCACACTTCTAAATAACCTGCCTGGAGAAAGTACACTCTCCACCAAGGGCAAAGCCGCTGTGCAGCGAAGAACAGTAAATGACAGGCTGGCGTTCAAGCCCATTAGCTGCTATCGGATAGCAGCACATTCGCCAGCACGCGACCTGTGAAAAATCTGAGATCTCTTTAAATCTTTGAATTGGATTACTGCATTAATTCTTAGGAACTGCGATCCCTCAACCAAGTCAAATTGCCCTCATTAACAGTGGAAAAACTGCCTCCGCAATAAGTATTTTTTAAAAAAGATATTTACTATCTATAATCACTTTCACATACTTCACCTGGAAATCTGACCAAATAATGCCAGCAACTCTGAAACCAGCATCCCAACCTCGATATATTAATTTGGGTTCAAACAAAAATAAGAAGGAAAGCATTTGCTCATGGCTTAAATTACTTCCCATGCACCAGACATTTCCTTTCAAGCTGAGCAGTGGCCAGCTCCAGTTCAGAGGAGAAACTGGGGCACATGGAGAGCTCTGGAGTAGACCGTCTAGGTGCCTTCAGTTGACTGGGGGAACAGCGTCTCACATGGCCTGTGTTACAGATGGTACGTGGACAGACTCAATCCCAGGTCGGTTTATGCCACTGTAACAACTGGCACTCCAGGTCTCTCTAAACCATACTCAGAGGATTGAAAGGCGGGCAGACGAGCGGTGACGGTAGCAAGGTAGCGCCCTGAGTGGGAATGACACCCATAGCAGATATTCACAGCACGGGCTCCCTCCATACTTCCCACAACACATTGCTCAGCACATCCAACCTGTTGTGAGAACATACTGGCCGTGTCCTTTGAAAGCAGTGGTTTTTCAACCTGTGGGTTGTGACCAGTCGAACAACCCTGTCACAGAGGTGACACACAGATGTGTGTGTACAGTAGTAAAATTGCAGTTCTGAAGTAGTAGCGAAAGTAATTTAATGGTTGGGGGGGTCATCTCTGCATGAGGAACTGTATTAAGGGGTCTCAGCACTAGAATGGTTGAGAGCCATTGCTCCAGAGTGTTGGGATTAAAAGAATTGGTCAATAGCACCATTCCTCACTGGAGTGGCCTCGCCCAGCTCTTGGTCTGACCACACTGGAACAAATTCTAATCCTTTATAAGCAATGCCAATCCCTGAGGACTGATCTCTCCAGCATCATGGTACTATATCTGCTAGTTCAAGTCCCCTCCATCACTGACCAGGGCATGAGAGTCTGCAGACCAGTGATGTTGAGCACGTGTGTTGGGGCCTGGCAGAAGCGAGCCAGTCTGGAATGATTGAACTTGGCTATTTTTAGAGCATGTGTTACAGAATGGGAAGAGGAAGAGAGGTGGAGGTTGCTTTCCAAGCTGGCTAAAAACCAGTGCTTCTCAACAGCTACAATAAAATGCTAGTTGGAGTTCCTAGTAAAAACCCAGAGGCCTTACAGGTTCCAAAGTGCCTTCTGAATCATAAAGAAACTCAGATAAGCTTTGCTCCACGTTGTGTCATTGTGAAATGTGCTTATCTACAAAAGATGTGAACACAGGCAGTCCCTATTTAACTTATAAGGAGGGAAAAATCAATTAAACGGAGCACCCAAACGCAGCAGAGGGAAGGTCCTAGGAGCTAGAGCAGAGTATTTCTAGCAATCTTATCATCTACTGCAGACTTTAAAACTATCTGCTGTTAAAATGAATATCTGCGTTGCATACCAGATGTGCAGAGCCATGCTTAAGAGAGTTCAGTTTAATAGTCATGTTAAGAGGATCTTTTAGTCTCAAGAATGCATCAAGAATTGGTGTTCACTATCATCCCATCCTGCATGGTAGGAATCATCCATTCTTCAGAGGAAATCAGGGTCTAGCTGGGCTTGTGTGTTTGAATGCTTACTTCCCAGAGGGTGGCACTGTGTTCAGGTTCAGCTAAGGGTATGTAGCTGGTCAACTCCAGAGCTCTCCACAGCTTCTCTGTGGGTCTTTGCTATGGCTGCCTGAAGAAACAAAACAGGAGTGGAAGGAGACAGAGGTGTCTGAGGTAGGGCACTGGAAACACTGAACACAAACTACCTGGAATCCTAGCACTTGAGTGGCCCAAGTCGGAGGACAGCAAGCTCAAGGCCAACTTGGTTAGCTGTAGGATAGCTGCAGAACAATACCCTTCCTTGAGGGGGTAAAAAGTGGAATAGTGAAACATGGGCCAACCCAAGATACCAAGGCTTACCACCTGCCTCCTTCCTAGGGCACCCCAAGTTCTGCAGCACAATACAGACACTGTTGCTCTCAACCTCCATCTGTAGAGTCTCCCATCTCTGAGTGCTTTATGATTGTCAACCAGGTTCTTGTCAAACAGTAACTGCTTTAGCAATGACCTCATGAGTACCTTAGTTGCAGATTCTAGCAGCACATGGTAATGTTAACCATTCTCCAGCCCCAGAGTCATCTCCCAATTCACAGGTCATTAATCATGGAAAGCTTCCTATCTACTGCATGCTGAGCATGGGCCTTGGGAATGAGAGGAGGACAGGGCTGAACCTTCTCTTCTTGACACCCCGCACAGTCCAGCTGGGGTAAGAGGTAAGATGCAACCAGAGACCTGCTACTAAGAAAGATAAGAGAACCACAATCCAGAAACAACTTGAACCACTGCCTGGATTTTACCCTAATGGCATTAAGTCATCTGGGAATTCATCTGTGAACAGGTGATAGTTAAGATAGAGCAGAGAAGGAACCAGACAAGAAAAGCAGAGGGAAGGAGCTGGAGCAGAGATAACAAAGAAAAGAAAACCTTACAGAACACACTGACAGACACAGGTCACAAGTATGCATTTTATTAAACAGTCGAATAAGCGCAAAGCACATCTTGAAACAGAAACACTTCCTAAAATTATCAAAGCATTTACCTAATTACTATGGAAACATAGCTTAGGCTAGCTCATCTTTCTGTCATTACCTTTGTTCAAGTCACCACGTGACATGTAAGCAGGATTCTAAGATGACCCTAGGTACACATCCATAGCTTGAGGACTCATCCCTACCCCTTTCCAGGAAGCCAGTCAGTCACAATAGAGGTGTTGATGCTGAGGGAATCAGCAGCTGTAAACAAGGTCATAGATCAGCAGGCCTTAAGATAGGAGCTTATCTGAATGGGCCTGTCAGCATCATGTGAACCCTTTAAACTGGCATCTGGAGATCAGAGACAGAGGGTGTCAGAGATCGGAAGTGCAAGAAAGATCGGATGCACGGTCGCTGGCTTTGTGATGAGCTAGTCATGGGGCAAGGGATGATAGGGGACTCTAAAGATGGGTGCAGCCTTGGATCAACTAACAATCAGCAAGTGAATCAGAGCCTTAGTCCTTCAACCAGGATCATAAACCTCTGTGAGTACCAAGCAATCTTCACAAGAAGCCAAGCCAGCCAAGACCTTCAACCATGTCTGCTAATCGCCATAGCCTTCCTGACTTACACAAGCAAAAGCTACCAAGGACATGTCCAAGTTGCCATATTGGTGGCAACATATAATGTAGCAACAAAGGACACACATTAAAGATCAGAGGAATGCTGCAGCCCAGGCTAGTTTCCTCTGCCTGGCCTTACTCTCCTCATCTGTAAGAATGGAGCAATAGGAAATGGTTTTGTGAGCAGCATCTAAGGAGAAGATATAGGTGAAGATATTCTGGTATGTGCAATTTAGAATCCATGTAGGTTATTTTGCTTTTGTGGGTTTGAGCTAGCCTCTCATGTAGCCTGGGTTGGCCTCACAGCCACTATCCCTGCCTCTACCTCTAAAGTGCTGGGACTACAGGCATGTGCCATCAACCTTGGTTGGCACGGTGCCAAGGATGATCCCAGCGTTTCATGCATGGTGGGTGAGTACCCTTCCAACGGAGCTCTGTCCCAGCCCCCGCATTGGTTTTTATTTTGTGCTGTTTCCTTCAGGAGCCACTAGGTAATGAGCATCCTCTTCCAATTATTCTAATTACCTATGCCAATAATGATCAAGCACAGATTCAAAATCGTCTCTGGCTACAGAAGAGAAAGGACACTATAAACCCTTCTTGATGTTTTCCACAACCCACGCACAGGGCAGGAAAAGATACTTCCCTGGGAAAGGAGAAGGTGGTTGGGAGATGGCGGCCATGCTACCCACCTTCCCTCCAGGTAGGCAAGGCAGCACTCTATTGGCCCCGCTTTTCTCACATGTGAAGTATAAAGAGGAAATGGTGCTCTAACAACACCTGTTACAGCTGTGGTGAGGAGTTGGTGGTTTGAAACTGTACAGTGCTTCTTAAAAAATGCCTCAGGCTCTGCCAGGGGAAACCATATAAATGTTACTGTTATTCTTTTTTTTTTTTTTTACGTTTACTATGGCCCAATCCAACCCAACCCAAAAAGTTGTCTTCAAAGAAATTTGGAAGGTGGTACTCAGTAAATACATAAAAATAAATTTTTAATAAGGATTCTAATATTAATTCCTTTTAGAGACATGCTATAACCATACAAACTGATAATCTGATGTCTGTCTTTCTCTCAGATCAGTAACTTGGAGTCTACAACCATCTGAATATATTAAGTAGGAAATTTTCAAAGATAGATAACTCACAAATGGCGAGATTTTTTTCTTTCTCAAACTCACTCCAGTGTAACCTAGCTGGTACTGAACCCCCAGAGTTCCACTGCCTCTGCCTCCCCAGTTCTAGGACTAAAGGAGTGTACCATCATGACTGGGCAATTCACACTTAAAACTGCATGTTAACTGCAAAAGGATGAAGAAATCTCATGGCACCTTGCTCCATCCCACCTGAGAAAGGACACACTTCTGTCCAGTGTATCCATGCTGTATACACTGCCTGCCCATTAGTCTTGGTCAGAAGCCATTTCATTTACTATGATGTCATACTGTTTGTGCTTGCCAGACCCTTACATCACTTAGTAACAGCCCACAAACACAAGAGATAGGCCAAAAGGAAACGCTAATGTACTTACTCTACATAAGAAAAGGTAAAAGAACTGTGAGAGCCCTTGACATAGATGGGACTTTAGCATGACTTTTATGCCACATACTCTTAGAAATATTCTATTTTACTAACAGTTGACTAATTAACAGATCAACTATCATAGGCACAAATTATGTAAGGATGGGAACTATGTTTACTATCAACTGAGATTCTTGGAATATAACCCCAAGGAGAGGGGTAACTACTTCATTCAAATCTTTTGCTTAGTGCTTTTGTTTTTGTTTTAGAGACAGGTTCTCTCTCTACATAGCCTGGGCTGTTGTCCACACAGAAGACAGGCTGGTCATGAACTCACAGAGATCCTACTTCTTCCTCTTGAGTTGTATTTAAGACTTAAAAACCTTTACTATTTCTTAACAAGTAGTTTGAACAAAACAGAAAAGAGGATCTTCCTCATGCTGTGAACAGACACTATGACCAAGGCAACTCTTCGAAGGATAACATTTAATAGGGGCTGGCTTATAAGTTGATTATCATCAAGGCAAGAACATGACAGTGCCCAGGCAGGAATGGTACAAGAGGAGCAGAGAGTTGAACATCTTCATCTGAAGGCTGCTAGCAGAATACTGACTTGAGGCAGTTAGAATGAGGGTCTTAAAGCCACAGTGACACACCTACTCCAACAAGGCCACACCTCCTGACAGTGCCACTCCCTTGCCCAAGCATATGCAAACCATCACACTGATGAAGAAAATGTAAACTATTTCAGCAAGTGGGTCAGAGACATAGATACCCAAAATTAGATGTCAATAGTAACAAGAGAACCAAGGCTGGTTCCCCTAAAGTGCACTT
The DNA here is from genome assembly GCF_963924665.1 of Micromys minutus. Classification (NCBI taxonomy): domain Eukaryota; kingdom Metazoa; phylum Chordata; class Mammalia; order Rodentia; family Muridae; genus Micromys; species Micromys minutus. The sequence continues at coordinate 46,538,109 of NC_137972.1, read as the reverse complement.
CCTGACTCTGGGACCTCTTTACCAGGTGGGACAATTAACAGCAGGGTGAGGTTTTCCCATTCTCACAACCTAGCATGTAATACAGACCAGACACCCACCAGTGAGGGTATGATGTGGGGCACCAGGGTGAGGCATGAAATGTCCAAGAGAGCAAACTAGTCAGTAGTGGTCCTCCGTGGACTCTTCCATTCCTGCCCTCAAGTTCTCTCCTTGGATTCCTGCCTTGACTTCCCTCAATGACGGATTGTAACCTGTATGTCAAATGAACCCTTTCCTTCCCCAACTTGCTTTTTTTGGTCATGTTTATCACAGTGATGGAAAGCAAAACAGGACCCAGACCACGTGCATAAGTTCAGACCTACAGGGTGACTAGGGGAGAGAGAGCACATACTCTGAGAGCTGTCACACAGACATTGTGGGGTCAACAGTACTATGAGGAGGAATGATAAGGCCATTCCCTTCTTCCACATTCCTGGTCCCATCCCATCATAGCTGCATTCTTCCCTCTTCCCCTTGCCTCTGTTAACCATCAACAAAGTCTCTATCACTATAGTTTTGAAGGATGTCATACGCATAGGTTCAACCAGTGAGTTTGCCACCTGATGCCACTATGGGGAGGTGGTGGAAACCCTGGGAGATGGGATCTAGTTGGAAGAAGTAGGGGTAAGGCCTGGGAAGGCAGACTTTATCCCTGTTCCTTTATTTCACTTCCTCCCTCTGCCCAGGGGCTCTGAAGCAAACCACTCTTCTCTGTCACATGCTCCTGCTGTGAGGTTCTGCCTCTCCACAGGCCCAGGTACACACAAATCTTCCCCATTTAGTCTCTTTTCCTCAGGTATTCTGTTACAGAAACAAAAAGGTGACACACAAAGCTGCTATTACTCATTAGAGTTCTCCAAGACTGTTCTGATCAGTGGAGTCTGAGTGGCTCTTCTGCTATTCCATTGGCATTAACCCTTTGTAGAGGGGTTAATGCCTGCATCTGCTCATCCACTGAAGCATGTTGTGATGTTTTCAGCTTAGAAAAACTATACACACTATTTTGTGTATATTTACACACACACACACACACACACACACACACACACACACACAACTTACTGTATAACTCCAGAGCATGAAGAATGTGATAGCTGCTGTTGCTTCTTTCTCCTCCTCCTCCCCCTGCCCCTCTTATCCTTCCTTTTCCTTCCCCAACTCTTTCCTTATTTAAAGAAACTGTTTTCCAAAATGGCCATGCCCTTTTACATTTCCATCAGCGAGACACAAGACTTTATTCTGTCTCCACTGCTGCAGCTGTCGCCTCAAAGCCTTTATCCCAGTAATTTCAATAGGCACATAAGTATCAATTTCACAATGACATCATTCCCGCCTTCCTCTATCATAACTTTATCATAAAGTAAGAGAAATAACTTTTTCTGAGGCTGGTCTCATATAACACAGTCTGGCCTTTCTGTAGCTGAGAGAGAACCTGGTGCTCTCAGTCTCCTGCTTCCAATTCAGCAGAGCTGGGATCAGAGGCATCCAGGACTGCCCCTGCTTTTGTGTCATTCTGGGGGCTGAGTCCAAGCAAGGCTTCCAGCTCCCTGCAGGTCAGGTAGGCATCCCACCAACTGAGCTACATTCCTAACCCCAAGAACAGCTTTTATTTTTTTTTATATAGGTTCTGACTGTAGTTTTGGCTGTCCTGAAACTCACTATGTAGACCAGATGGGCCTCAGGGTCTGAGATTCCCCTGCCTCTGCCTCCTACAGTGTGTGTGGCTACCTATGACCTTTGTATGCTCACACGTCTTCAGTACAGCATTCTGGTAAAGGGCTGGTCATGTTCTCTGCCACCTATGAGTTGTCCATCAGTTAGTTAGTTCCTTTCTTCCGTGTTTTCAGGTCACTTAATCTAGTCGATGTTCAGGTCCTCTTAAAGATGGAATTTATTTTCTTACGGTTGGTAACTCAATTTTAATATTTACATTTTTAAAATTCCTCTACATAAAGCCAGGTAAGGAAAGACTGAGTGGATGCTTGGAGCAATTCCTAGGAAGTGAGTACAAGGCAGATTCTTTGGCGGCCTGCTGTCTTCGGCACACAGGAGAACAGAGTATGGCCTCAGTGGCTGGGGAAGCCATCCCTTCCTGGTGAGGCTTTTAAAGCTGTGACTAATGATGCCACGTAAAGGTGATGTCTTCTTGTTCTCTGTTTTTAGTGCCACTGAACCATCCCAGGTAATAAATCAAAGAAGCTACTGTGGCTATTTGTATGGTTAGATAAGGGAAATTAATTTCAATGCCCAAACATGGACCTCCTTATATTAAAAAATGACTTCAAAATAGTAGCCACTTTCTGCAGGATGTACTGGATAGCTCACATGCATGGAGCCAGTTCAATCTGGGTTCTTTCTAGGGAAACAGGGTTGTCTCTTGAGACTGGGGTGTCACTGGAAGGAAGAGTTTGTAGGATAAAGATCAAGGCTAATTAATTAATTTAATCACTGTTGGAGTAGATCGAATGTAAAAATACACCCCAAACCTCCACAAAAAGGAGGATTAGTTTGACAACACTTCCCACATTCACTCTTTCAACTCAGAAGATCTACTGGGTTCTAGCAAGGGGCTCTCACTTCCTTGAAATCCAGACACTCTGACACACTTAAAACGTGTCAAGACGTGAGTAACAGCCTATCTGACGAGAGATTGGTTTTGCAGTGAGCAGCGGAATGCCTGTATTGAGCATGTTACATGATGGTTAGAGCGTGGAGTGGATGTTTTGGCTGTAGTGCTAAGTGGGAGCCAAGCAGAGAAAAGCCTGGGAATGCCTCTTTGTCTCAATTCCCAGGGGCTTTTAAGATGTTCTTTCTGAACACTGCTTGGGTACAATGAGGAGCCATCCATCTACACCAGTGATCCTGGCTCTACCTGCTGGCACCAAGATAGCCAGGTGATTACATGTCCAGCCTTACTGGTGGCAGTCCCTTTATGTTCCAGTTTCAAAATGCATGCATTGTATAATGTGCCAACATGGCTGGGCACTGTAGCCTTGATAAGTAGATCTTAACCCTAAATCTACTGACCACAGTCTTAAGCAGGCACCCATTCCTCTTCCTCCCCCCTCTCTGTGTCTGTTCATTTTCTCCCTCTACCTCTCTGTCTTTCTGTCTCTTTCTGTGTATGTGTGTGTGTGCATGTGTGTGTATAACCCTTTTTTTGCTTTTCTTAAACCTTGAAAAAAAATCTCTTCTCTGGCTAAGTGTGGTAGAATAAGCCTGTAATGTGAGAGATCTGAGGCTACATGATGAAGATGGATAGGCCAGCCTGGGCTACATAAGGAGCCCTCATTTTATAACTGCCAAGAGCAACCTGATCATATCACAAGAGTTCCAAGACTCTGTTTAGAAAAACGGTCTGGAGATGAGGTTCGGGTGTGAGCAAGTGCCTAGACATGAGCTAGGCTCTCATAAAATAAACCAAAGGACGAGTGCCCACAATGGGCGGAGCTTAGAGGAGAGTGAACGCCCACAGCTGTCAATGGAGGCTCTTGCCTTTTTCACTCTGCCTTCACCTCAGGATACATCCATCCATTGAGGTCCTGCCACTGTGCGGTCTTCATAACTCTCTCATCATGCATGTGCCCTGTTCTCTATTAGGAGTGACCTTCTTTGCGTGTGGACACGTGGGATACCTGGGCTGCTGGGAGAAATTTCCCGTGGGGGCTGAGAGATGTTCCTGCTCTATATTCTTCCTGCAAAAAAGCTTCTTGGTTAGGAGTGGAGCTTCATGTCCACTTCCTCTTCTCCATACTGGATTTTTTTTCTGGTTTGAGCCTATGGAGGTCCTGTGTATGCTGCTACAGGCTCTGTGAGTTCACCAGCCCTGTTATGTCCGGATTACACTATCTTCCTGGAGTCAGCCACCACCTCTGGCTCTTCCAATCTTTCCACCTCCCTTCTGCACAGACCCCTGAACCTTGAAGGGAGGGACTGGATGTGGACCTGTCACTCTGCACTGTCCTCCATACCTGAACACTGCTGTCCCACTGTCCCCAGGCAACTCCACTGTTTAGAAACAAGCATGGCAATTTCCACACCCGTTTCCTCTTCATCTTCTGCAGCAGACACTAGCTTTTCTAGAACCAGGGTTATGTTTCTGGTCTCACTCATTTCTGACTATGAACACTGTCTGAACCAACAAACGATAACTGTACGGTGCACACCAATGAAACAAAGTGCATTCAGGAGCTGGAATCATTAATCCAGACACGTAACACGGGTCCCGGATTCTAGCTTTACTTGCATTGACCTGCATTCACCTGGTCTTTTTACTAAAATTTGCCTATATTTTTAGACAGAGCCTAGCCTTTGCTACCATCGCCCAGGTTAGCCAATTCTGAAGCCTCTTCAGTTCTGGGATTGTTACAGGTATGAGCCAACATGCTTGGCTCTTGTTTGTTTTGTTTTGTTTTTTAACATTTTGAAGAGATAATTTCAGAAGAATGTATTTCCAAATGTAACTTCAAAAATCTCATCAGTCATATGGAAATAGCTAGTACAATAAAATCATATTAAAATTCAATATGACTAAAAATCATGTAACAGGGAAATATTTGCAATGCCGGACCTTACAAGTCAGGTCTTTTTATGGTATATAGAAATCATTATAAATAAGTAAGAACATAAGATTCAATAGAATCGTAGGCAGCAAGTATGAAAGAAAACACGAAGGTTTCAAAATTTGAAAAACTAGTCAACCTTATTCTTAGGAAGAATTTGTATTTTTCTTATTTGTCCTTTCTTCTTACCCTACCTCTTTCTAAAGCGCATGCTCACAGCCCCGAAATACCAGCAATCCTGCAGCACACTAAGCAAAACCGAAAACAGCATGGGCTCTCTTCTTCTAACAACACTTAGAATGACTTTTGTGTACATGTATGTGATATGGAAAATGCACATGTGTTGAGTACTTGCATGTGTGTGTGTGTGTGTGTGTGTGTGCAGACCCCATATTGGGACTGGGTGCTCTTCTACCCTTCCCCTCCACATTTTAGTTTGAACAGGCAGGGTCTTTCACTGAACCTGGAATTCACAGGCTTGTCTAGCTAGTCGGAGCACCTCCAGAGTGGTGCCACCCCTGCGCTCTCATGGGCATCCAAACCCCATGTCTCATGCACAGTGTAAGAGCATAATCTGCTGAATCAGGACCCGGTCTTCCTTCTTTTGACACAAACTAATTACTTCAGCACTTACATAATGAATGCTAGCCTCAGTTTCTCTCTATTAAGCAGGAACAGTTACACTGCAGATTGTAATTTATGAACATTCTCTGAGACTACACCAAAGGACCACAAACAACAAAACACTTATTTTGGTCAAGAAAAAAAAATCTAAGTCCTATATTTCATGTTATCAAGACATGGAATGGCAGTCCATACACACACTGTGGTGAATCTCCATCTAACTCAGTACCTGACAAAACAGGTCAGGGTTAGCCTAAAAAATATGCGTTCATGAACCACAAGTCCATTTTTATCCAAACATGCCAGCAGGGTCTGGAACAATGCTGCAGCAAGTAAGAGCACAGGCTGCTCTTCCAGAGGACCTGGGTTCAATTCCCAACCACGGGAGCCACATGGTGGCTCACCACTGTCTCTGACTTTAGTTCCAGTGAATCCAACACTCTCTTCTGAACTACTTCGGCACTACTGCATCCCTGGGGTATATAAACACACAAGGAGGCGAAACACTCACACACATAAAATAAAAATAAAATAGAATCTTAAAATCAAAACAAATAACCCACCCCAAGGAGTCAGTGTAGGTAGGCTTTTCCTTTTCTCCTTTACCTCCCTTCTGTTTTGAACTGAAGTGGAGAGAATAAAAGAATTGAAAATCACTCACCCAAACAACCAGCGATAAGGCTTTATTAAAACACAAACATTCAATATGCAAATTATTCAGTCCTAAGTGATCCAGGCATCCTACTCACTTTGATATGAATTTTTCCTCCCCTCCATCCCTCCTCCTATCCTTCTCCTCCTCCTCCTCCTATTCTCCCCCCCCCCACCCCTTTTCATACTGTTTTGAAGATATTGCCAAGGCTGGCCTTGAGCTCCTGGTCCTAAACAATCTTCCTGTCTTGGTCTCTGGAGTAGAGGGGACAAGAGACACTTGGGACCACATGTGACTTTTAGGATCTAATCCTGAAGTTACTCATATCTGGATATTGGTAGAAGTGCCTGCTACTCCTAAGCAGACATGGGTTTGCCAAGGTTACTGCTCGGCACTGGTTTACCCCATTTCCACAGCCACACTAAGGCTGGGTGTGAGATACAGGCAAATCAGCAAGCCCCAGGGACAGTGCCATTGGGAACCAGTGGGATGGACACCCGAGCAGTGACAGCAGACACCAGGGCAGTGACAAGGCAGGGCACTCTATTTTCTTTTAAAGAACAATTATGATTTAGTATGAGAAATCATATCATTAAACCTACTCAACTGAAATAAATTCCCCTTCTGATATGCATTTAGGAAGGCAGTTCATATAACTACCCACCACTTCTCTTTTTACCAAGATAGTTGAGATAAGTTTCAGACAGTCTGGCAAAAGGAGAAAGAGGACAGTCCTGAAACTCAATACATACCTTATCCAGAAAGACCTTCTCTGATCTCTGTGAGTGAAATGAATCCTCAACGATAAGTGCATTCTCCAGCTTCTCAAAATATATATTTCTAACTCTCAAGGCCTCTACAGGAATTATCACTACGATGTTTTCCCTCCTTGTTAAAAGGGAGTAGCATAATTTCAATCAACAAGCCAGACTGACACTCCAGCGAAGGCTGTCCCATACTCATTTCCCAGGTACGAATCTTCACATAGACTAACCAGAAATATTATTTGTAACGTGATGCTCTTCTGGTGACTATTGGAGAACTTCATGTGGTAGTCTGGTGTATGTCTGAGGGCCTCCACACCACCCTTTTTTGCAATGTTCTAGAAGGCCAGTTTGTTTGACTCTAGTTGAGTTTCACAAATTCATCTCTCCTTCCTTCTTTCTCCTCCTCTTTGTGTTCCATGAAAGTGGGGCACATGTATGGGGATGTGGCATGCATGCAAGCCAGAGGCACTGGGTATCTTCTTTTAACCTTCTCCATCTTCTTACTAAGACAGGGTCTCTCATTTAACCACCAGGCAGCGAGACCAAGTGCATTCCCCCATCCTCACTCCAAGTGTGGGACTTAAAGACATACTCAGTCTCCCTTCACCTTTTCTGTAGTTGCTGGGACTCCACCTCAGGTCCTCTGACTTGCACAGCAAGTGCTTTTAACAACTGAGCTATCTCCCCCATCCTTGACCATCTCTCTAGTTGAGCTTTCCACGGCTGCCCTGGGTTATAAATTACATGGAACAATGATGGGAGAAACGGACAACGTGGCAGCTGGCCAAGAACAGACTCCATGTTTTGAAGTGATTGACAACATACCAGCTAGTTTCCTCAGTAGGTCAGGGCACTGCGTTAGTGTGCATCACAGCTGGGTTCATTTACCTGCTTAGCATACATGACCATCCCAACCTCAGTGCCCCAAGCATGAGCTTCAAATACTTTGGCCAAGGGCTTAAATGTGACTGGCTTGAATAGTATATTCCAGCTCTTGCAAGGACTATAATGAGTGCGTGTTTTCTGCTCTCTATTTCATTATATTAACTTGGCAGCTATTACTGCATATATATTAGTATCCAGAATACCACGGAAGGCTGCTGTGTTGGAGAAGAAGGAAAGAAAAAGGGTAGAAGAATGAATATGGAAAAAGAAGGACACTGTAAGTTCTGCTTATTTTGTTCACGCAGACAAAAACCCCAAGGCTACTGTTTTGCTCTTCTCTTTCTAGAAGTTGCTCCATTTACCAGGCTGGCCTCAAATTCACAGAGCTCTGCCTGTCTCTGCCTCCTGATCACTGAAGTTAATGGTGTGTGCCACTGCTCTTGGCTTTCTCGGGGGTAATGTAAAAGCTTCCAGTAATCTCACCAAGACAGACCAACCCCTGGCACTGTTTTAAAAACTATTTCCCTGTGTCCTCAAGACTGAAGACATCAGCCTGCCAGTAGGAATGCGTGACACGAGCTTTCAATAGAGGCAGAGCTCCACTTTATGATGGTCATGCCACTGATCACCAGAAAACACTGGGGACGACTCATCACCTGCAGTATGTGCGCAAGGCCAGCCTGGAGATCAGTGGAGGCTCGGGCTGGACACTGGATACAGCTCGTGTGTCCTCTACTGTGCTCATGAGCTCTCTCTCATTCTATTCTCAGGACTTTCTCCTAACATGGCCACCTCAGACCTTCCTACTTCTGCTGTCTTTCCTCTGGGATGCTGAAGAGAAATATTAGCAATGGCGACTATGGCAGACGCAATGCCAGTGACGACGCAGGAGACCCGAGCAGGACGGGACAGCATTCCACTGACTGTGCTATATGGAATGGCAGAAGGAAACTTGCAAGTGCAGTCCATAGTCCACAACCAGAGAAAATCAGACATGTTGCTTGGTGGGCCTGGCATAACAAGTTAAGTCTCTGTTTTTTTTTTAAAAAAGGCTCTCTTTGAGGACACAGAGGTCCCTGTGTGGCCCTGATGACATAAACAGCCATGTTGGGACAGGGTAGCATGGCAAGAAACAACAGTCTTATAAGATCAACAGACTGAAGTCATCCTAAAAATGCTTGGTAAAAGTGTCAACACTGACCTGCATTCGAGTTACAGACTCACAAGTCCCTGAGTCGAAACTCGCTGAAGCCATCCGTGAGTAGACTCCACAGTGACTGGAACTACATGTTACAAGTTTCTGAACTGTGGTAATAAAGGATCAGTGCACATATGTGTGAGAATCTGTGCTCTGCATTTGACTGGACCCTGTAAGAGGAATGCTGAGCAAGGCCTAAGAGACCTAAAGGGGAGCCTAGTAGATGATGGGAAACCACATATGGCTGGCATGGGCAGACCCAGCTCAATGCCCAGTGCTGTGTCATGCTGGTCTTAAGAAGTAACAGCTCTTAGAGATGCCTTTCTGTTATACTAGCAATAAGGGGAATGCTTACCTCATGGGTAGTGGAAGGACCATGTTGCACAGAGGGTCTTTACCCTTGTGCCCTCACCGAAGCCTGTGGATGTGACGTCATTCAAGTTCATCATCCTGTTCAATGGGCCTCATTTACTTACACGGAACAACCAAATTATGGTATGGCAAAGCTCTGTACTTTCTTCCTGCTGTGCAGATGAAACCTTGCCTAATGACTCTACCGAGCCTCTGTAAACTTTGTGGCCTTTTCTCCACTCAGGCCCATGGTAGATACTCCTTGTCATGAGCTCCTACACCCCTAGATTCCACATCCGCATTCTGCCCCATCTAAACATGCAGTCACAAAGGCTGAACTCTGTGACTGAGGGTTTACAGTTGTTGTCACTCCTTACATAAGCATGTACTATTTTCTGCAGACCCACCAGCTAAGGGGACAGAGGTGGATCTGGCTGTGACCTTGGGTCTCCTAGAGGTGACTCTCCACACTTGAGATTCTTTACCTACTCAGCTCTTTGGAGCAGACCTCAGACCAGAGAGCACATGACAGGCTAGAGACAGTGATAAACAACCCTTTTGCAATAGGGTCTTTAAGTTCTCATCAACCTGGACTTTCCTTCTCTGGTCAAGTAAACAGTCTGCAGGAACATTTCCAGGCCCAACAAAACTCATTCCTTCTGTTTTCAGACTAGAACCGTGCATAGGCACATTTAAATGTACTAAATGACATAATAGCTTTGAACTTTGACCACAGATTCCTGCCACCACCACCCACGGATCCCCACCCCACTGAGGTATTAGGACCTAACTTGAAAAGAAAATACTACATCAATGCCTTCTAATCCTCTTGGTTAAACATGGAACAGCAAAGGAAGATAGGCATCGGTGGACAAGCCCGCTGTATCTGCGGGGGTGTAGGTGCGGCATATCAGGCAAAGAGATGGGTTCCAGCACAGCAGACATTAATCCATTCAAAGATTTTCTCCAATTAAAGGTTAGGTCTTATTCTAAGAAACAATCACGAATGATGAGTTCACATGTCCACATCACAACACTGACCTTCCCCTCTAATGTTCTGATTGACAGTCTTAAGCACACTGTGCTTTTCCTTGCCAAAGGCATGTTTTCAAAAGTACAGCAATAAACATTAATAAATAACATTTATTGAGGGCTCACTATATACACTAAGGACACAGAGTACTGAGGGTTGTGCTTACTGTATACACCTAAGACAAGGGCAAGGAGAACAAAAGGTTTACTGTTGTTCAGACATTGTGAAACCCACATTAATGTCTAAGTTTGCCTGGGAATTTCTATTTCCCCTTCATATTCTTTTTTTTTTTTAATTACCATACAAAAACTGTGTGTGTGTGTGTGTGTGTGTGTGTGTGTGTGTGTGTGTGTGTGAAGGTTTGGTACATGTATACTCATGTAAAAGATGAAATCAAGTCAACTGGCCCACCTATCACCTCATGTGTGTGTGTGTGTGTGTGTGTGTGTGTGTGTGTGTGTGTGTATTTAGAATCTACCCTTTGAACAATTAATTACCTGTGCTCACTAGGCTACATAATCAACTACTAAAACTTCATTTTTTTTTCTTCGTTGAAACTAAACCTAATAGACCAACTAAGGCCTCTGCTCGAGGGGCAAAGCCCACATCCATTTGTACACATTGGAAGAGAGCCGAAAAGAGGGAGACATTTTAAGAGGACACACTGTAGGCACAAACAGTGAACGCCAACACAAGCGCCCATCAGAAGCATGCCTCCTACAAATCTCTACTCATGCCTTTGTCTTGTCATTTTCTCATAGGTCAGTGACATTGTCAAGAACAGGACACTATGATCATTCTGTGCATCTTAAGTCATACTCAACACCTCCTTGGTTCATGACTGGAAAAGTCACCTCACCTGTCTGGGCCTCAGTTGCTGCAGCTAATGAAATAAAGGTGTTGAGTCTTTGCTTTTGGAGTTGTTAGTCAAGATCAACTGAGGTAATTCCTGGAAAGCAAAAAGCCTGGCAGGGTGCTCTCCCGGAATGTTGGCGACCACAGTTTCATTATTGCTAGCTGGCAAGCCTACTGTAATAGGAGCCAAGGGGTGGGTTTCTGTTTTACATTTGCAATAAAATTTCAAAACAGAAATATTTCCTTTGCTAATTGGGGTAAAAATACAATTCTTCAATCATCCCAACAAAAATGTTTTAAAATGTAGATAGAAAACTAGTATATCATCCCCACCCCTGCCCACAGTGAAGACAGATGTGGTTTCTACAGGTGAGAAATCTCACAACCAGGTGGCTCTAGACTTAAAGTGAAGATCACAAGAGCTAGTTCCAAAACTCAGAGGTGCTTTGGTCTAAAGTATGTGTGGTTATCATGGTATAGAGTCTAACAGCAAATCTAGCTGCAAAACAAAGAGTGGAAATTTCACAAAAGTCAAGCATTCCTCAGGTTCAAGTCTAGCCTTGAGTATTCACCACTGTTGAAAAATTCAGCAAAAGCCAGGTACACAGGTGAAAATTTTAATAAGCATGCTCAACATAGTATAACAAAAATAGTTAAAATGAAGGCTGAAGGCATTTTATCCAACCTATACATATAGAAGATAGTATGTCTAAAGAGCTATCACCCTGATGCATAATCAGCATCTAAGTGCTAATGAGATGTTTTTTTAAAATACTAAGTCTACTAGATGTTTAAAACCCAGGGTACTGGGCCTAGGGGTATAACTTAATGGTAAAGTACATGCTCAGAACACTAAGGCCCAGGGGTCCATCCCCAGCATTGATAGGGAGAAGACAGAAAAAGCCCAGCATTTCCCCCTTTACAGAGCATCTCAGTCCAGGCTCACTGTCCACATAGGGTCTAGGGTTCACATGCTGGACAGTGTACTGTGAATACTGCAGTAGTTGCTCAGGCTGAACAGCATCAAGAGGAATAGCTTGTGCTGCCTGCACTCCAAATGTCCACCCAATAGACCTTTGATTTAGAGAGGCCACAGCCACTGCCTCTTCGACTCCATTACAATCTAGCACCCCTGCTCAGCTACAAAGACTAGCTTTGCTTTCTTGGAGTACAGCACTCAGAGCCTTTGCTCAGGATGCTCTCTGTACACTTAAACATGCACCCTCTCCTGATGTCACAGGAAGCTTCACAAGGGAGGCATAAATGGAGAGAGAGCATAGTCCTGTGGTGGAATGAGACAGGCCAGGTCTTAGGTCTGGTATCATAAAAGACTGATTGGTTCCACATGGTGAAAGAAAAGCCAAGAGCAAGCGCACACCTCTAGCCATCTTTATGTCAAGGATATCCTGTGGCTTCAGGTTGGGGTGTAACTCTGGCTCAGGACCCTCAGCAGAAAGGTGACAGAACAACCAAGTAGAGAAATGTGCAACACAGTCTGGAGTCTCAACACTGTGTGGAGGAGACAGCCTGTAACACTGAAAAGAGGTCAGGGATGGGGAAGGACAGAATCCAGAAAGACTCCAAAGTCCGGAATCATTGCCTCCAGATCCTGAAGAGCCTCACAAAAAAACGGTACTGTGTATCTGGACAAGAATAATATCCAAACCCTGAGAAAAGAGGTGGGCATAAATTTACCCCTTAAACAGGTAACTCTAAAGATGCAAACAGAAATATTCCCCACACACCTGCATTCCAGAAACAGAGGAATCCAGCCAAGTCACTCAACCTGACAAGAGTTGAAAAGGGGAAAGATTTAGGTTTATAAAACATGAACTGTTTTAATGAAGACATTTATATGTATTTATGGGATACAGTGCAACATATACACTGTTTCATGAGCAAACATGTAGGTCTGTGCTGTTAGACATGAGATCTTTCTAGGCATTGGGGCACCTCATATTCTTTTTTTTTTTCCTTCAGAGAATCCTTTATTAGCCTTTTCTAAGAGCCTCATATTCTTAGTCACAGTGAACTGTCACAGACTGCAATAGACAGTAACTTCACCCTATCCTGTGGGCTCACTCTCCTAGAAGCCCTCACCTGCCTTCTCTCCGTGGCCCCTCTCCCTGCCGTCAGAAGCTAGTACTTAACCCATTTGTAAATAAACGTTATGCCAGTGACCCCAAGGGTTCTGCCCAAGGTTACTCGCTGAATTGGAGGCTTACCTAAGGCAAGAACATCAACCTGCCAATGTCCTGCTATCTTTCATCCCCACCAACATCATGAAGTCCTTCTTCGTTCCAGTACAAGCTGAGTCATGAACTGGTGAAGTGGGGAGGCCTCAGGAAGCTTCTGGAGTAGATTTTCGAAACACTAAGATGGAGAGATAGAGACTGGAGAGCTGGCTCAGAGGTTAGAGTTCTCACTTGCTTTCCAGTTTCGTTCCAGGACTCTCATGCTAACTCTCAATGAGCCCAGGCCCAGGTGGTTTAACCTCCTCTGGCCTCCATAGGCTCCTGCAAACAGGTAGTACGTAGAGGTAAGTGTTCTGAGTGTACATGAGTGAGCACATGGGTGCACATGCACACACACACACACACACACACACACACACAAACAAACACAGGTATACACAAAGACCCACATACACACAGGAATACACACACAAAAGTAAAATAAACATTTAAAAATTGAGAACAGTAACCACAGAGCCTGAGCTTTTTAGGCTAATAACTTGAAGATGAAAGTGAGCCTTCCAGAAAGGACATGGTCAGGCCCTGGTTCATCCCTCTCATCTACATCTGAATGCCAGAGTCACTGAGGACAGGGTGGGCAGGAACCAAGCATGTGCACACCTGTCACTGCCCTCTCATGTTCCCTGAGCCTAAACATTTCACATAAGAGACAGGGAGTGAACAGAGATTCTTCATAAGAATAACACAACAGAAAACACCCCAAAACTAAAACAGCAACAGACACAGATGGGCTGGGAAGGTGAGCTGGGAAAAAGTGCACTGACCTCAAATAGGAAGACACAACTGGGGGCCTCTGACATGCAGAACACAGGGATAGGCCAAGGAATGCCTTTCTCTTGCTGTATTTTCAGAGACATGTAAAAGGCTGGGGGGAAATCCAGAGAAGAGCAAGCAAGACTAATGAAAGCGGTAGAAAAATGGCACCTTTGAGGAAAGGTTAAAGGGTTATGATGGTTTAGTCTGAGAGAGCTAAACCACCTTCAAGTATATGACAGTTCATACAAGGGAGATGCCAACAAGTTATTTTCTCAATCCAGAGAAGGCAAGAGGAAATGGTTGTAAATTGCAACAGAAGCTGGCAAACACCAAGTGAGCCCAGAGATAAAGAAAGTGGTTCTGGACCTGCCAGCCCTCAGAGAAGACCTATAATAACTTTTCCCACAAAGGATTTTGCATAAATGACCCATTTTCTTTGATGACAAACAACCCTGATTGGAGATGAGGTTGGGAAGAGACAAGTTGCCCTTCAGTAGCTCTTTTTATAATATTTCAACTTTGGGTTCTTAAACTACAGTAAGGCTTTACCAATATTCCATTTCTAACCTGGCAGGGGGCAGAAAAAAAAATCAGCAATCTAGCAAGACCCACAGGATGGCTTCTCCAAAGATGTTGATCTCAAAATGCAATGAAACAGATAGGACTCTTCCACTGATACAGTGAAATCACAGTAAACACAAGCGTGAGAAGGCGGCCTGATTAACATAATGATGCTCACAAGGGAAATTAGCCCAATGCAAGAAACACTCAAGCGCTAACACTGCTAAATTATAGACTGAGAAGAACTGTCACACACGTGTCCCAAGTTCAAGCTGCACACACGGATTCTCTTTGCTTCCTTCAAGAAGAGGCATTTACTGCAGAAGGCTCAAGAACCAATAAAAAAGGTAATTTCACAATATCTCTACTGTGTCCCCAATCACCCAAAGGGCCGAAGGCAGCTTTATTCCCACCACATTACGCAGTGCTTGCCACCCGGCTGGTTTTCAATTGACACTGGTGTGAATGCGTGCGTGCATGTGTGTATGTGTGTGTGTGTGTGTGCGTGCGCGCGCGTGCGCCTGTTTTTTCCTCAAGCTGGGCCTATTGGAGCTTTCTCAGGAAAAGCAACTCCAAAGCAGGCTGATGAACTTTGCTGATGATCAAAAGTGGTGGAGGATTTGTGCTCTGGAGGAAGGCGGCTGTCTCTCCGGCTCCAGGTGTAAGGAAAAATACTAAATGCTAAGTACGACTGAAAATGGAATGGAGACAGTGGGAAGGAAACCTGCAGCAGCGGTTTCATTTGAATCTCTGTTTCTGAAAAGCAAGTTTATGTGCATGTATGTATGTGTGTGCATACATGTCAAGGGCATACAGGTGCACATGCACAGACATGTGTGGGGGCCACAGGACAATCTGGGGCATTTTGATGATTCGAATGAGATGCCCCCATATTCTTGGGCATCTAAACGCTTGGTCTTCAGTTGATGGCTCTTTGGGGAGTATTTGGGGCCTGGCCTTGCTGGAGGAAGTATGTTATTAGGCACAGGCTTTGAGGTTTCAAAAAATATATATTTTGAGTGTGTTCCTGTTTGTAGTATAAGATGTGAGCACTCAGCCATTCCAGCTGCCATGTCTGCCACCTGCTGCCATAATTCCTTGTCACGATGAACTGATTCTCTGGAGCTGCATGTCCCAAATAAACCCTTCCTTACATACGTTGCCTTTGCATGGATGTTTTACCACAGCAATGAAGTGACTAACACGGGTGGTTTTCCTCATTTCCCCCTTTGAGACAGGGTCTCTCATTGGTCTGGAGTTTGGTATTAACCTATGTTGGTTTGCCTGTGGGTGCCAGAATCTGTCTGTCCCTGCCTCCTTTTTGCTGTGGCCACAAGAGAACATTGCCATATCTTGTTTTTTATTTTATTTTATTTTATTTTATTTTGTGGATTCTGGGACTCAAACTCAGGAACTCAAAAGGGCACGAAAGGTGCTGCATTCTGATCTACTTCTGCAGAGCCCAGAAGTTTCAGTAACCTTATGAGAATCAGGCATAAAGCCAATATATATAATCCAAACTCTTGAGAAGCTGAGGCTGGTGAATGATGAATTCAAGGCCAGCCTGGGCTATATAGGGGGAAGCAAATATATGGCTAAAACATTAACAAAAACACCCCCCCAAATTTATTAAATTAAAAAAAATCACACACACCCTCAGAAACAAAAACATGTCCCCCTCAATCAAAAAATACACTTCAATGGGCACTAAGTAAAAAATGTATTTCTATTTAACTACCAAAACCCACCTACCCTGATGACTTACTAGCAACTAGCCACACCTTTCAAATTACATTTAAATTAATTACAACCGAATTAAGGTCAACTCCTTAACTTCTTGCCCTTGCTACAGTGCTGGTTGGCTTCCAGGCAGAGAGGACCATCTCCCACTGCACAGCCCTTCACCGGGCAGCTTTCCTCTAGAACATGGACACTGGAGAGAGGCTTGAGGAATCAGCCTGAAAATGTCAAAGCTATGGAAACTGATCCACATGGAGAACATCACCATCCAAATGAGGTCACACATGACTTAGCCACATTTGATAGGTTCTGAGAAATGTGCTGTTTGGTAGCTAGCTGGCTGTGTGGAAGCCATACAGGGAATTCACACAAATCCACAAGCTTCCAGCACACTTGTGTACTGGTGTCGTACTTAGATGTCTGTTGCTATCAGTGGTCCACCAGTGACCAAAATTTCCCTACACACACACACACACACACACACACACACACAATGGACATTGAGCATGGCCTAGCTATGTCAGCGTTGCTTTAATTCTACTCGACGGAGGTGGTGAGGTTGGGAAGATGGGGATGAGACGCCACTGAACCCTCCAGCCATGTGGACGACTAAAGAGGAAGGTGACTGGGCTTAAGGAATGTTATAGGGGACTCAAGAACAGTTTATAAAGGGACTTCGTAGAGGGTTCAGTGGGTTAAGTGCTTGCTGGTGAATCCCCAGGACTCATATGAAGCCTGAATCCTAGTCCACAATCCCAGTGCTTCTGTGGCAAGGACAGGCAGGAACAGGTCTGGAAACTTACAGGTCACCGACTTGGTTTATCACGCAGCCTCAAACCAGACAAGACCCTGCCTCAAAATCAGGTGAAGGGTGACAACTGTCACCCTAAATATATACCCACAGAACACCAATGTGCACATACAGAATGTAAAGACAATTAAGAGAGCCTTTAGTTGGGAGCAGCAAGAGAAACTGAGGCAGAGTAACTCAAAGGATGTCCTGTTTATTTAAGAAGGAAGAACTGGCTTGGTAAAGATGAGTTTTATTTTTGGACCAATCAAGTAAAGCCTCTTCTATGGTGCATGTTCAGATTCAAAAAGAATAATGACAGTCATGGCCGATTCAAGCTGACGCCAAACATACAGCCAAATGCTCCCTAAGTGCTTTTTAACCTACCTTCAATCATCGCTCCAATTTTAAAATTCTGCTGAACAGGTAGCTACTCGGAATCAGAAAGTTAAACAACATTTACCATTAGCGAGCCATTATTTGGAAAGCTGAAACAATATACTAAATTACAGGGTATGAGAGATGCTTAGCTATCTGAAACTGGGCCAAAACACTAGGACAAATGCAACTAAATACTAGTCTGGAATTCCGATTAACCATGGCTTCTCACAGCCTTTGTCTCTCATGCCCCTTCTGGGATGGTGTTATCAATAATGTCCTTTCAGAAATTCTGGTTCAGTTGAGGGAGCCAGCCACATTATGGTGGCTGGTGCTAGAACATTGTAAGATTAGGGAATGCCTGCCTGTGTTAGGTAAATATTGAGTTCCTTCTCTGTAGCAGGCTCTTAGGAAGACACCAGAGCACATGATAAATAAGGTCTGCCTTTTGTTGGAATTCACTACCAGTGATGAGAGAGGTGTATTACAAGCAAATGCACATAAGGTAACTCCATTTAGGATAAGTAGCATGGTGGCATGCTTGCTGGGATGGTGGAGTGTGAGTGTGAGCAAAGGAAGGTACTTCAGCTAGAACCATGAGGGCATCCATCCATCCATCATCCACCCATCCATCATCCACCCATCCAACATCCATACATCCATCCATCCACTTACCCAACATCCATACATCCATCCATCCACCCACCCATCCAACATCCATCCATCCATCCATTCACTCACCCAACATCAATCCATCCATCCACTTACCCATCCAATATATCCATCCATCCATCCATCCATCCATCCAACCATCCTTATTTTTTTAACATAATATGTTATTGATTATTTGGGAATTTCACATCATGCACCCCAATCATACTCACTTCATATAAATTTCCTAATTATCTTATTTTCTTTGAGTCTCTTGTCATCCCTTTAAGTTTTCTTATCAAGGCCACTAAGCTATAAGGAGTAAGGGATGAGAGAGGAGAGAATTCTACTCTATTAGAGATTTTAGTAAACAATCAGCTTCAGACTTACCCATTACAATCTTCAGTTGAGGGTAAAGAGCCCCCAACGCCTCCTGTGGAATGTAAAGCCTATTAATCCACATTCTGATACTATTTAATTAGAGCCACAGGATGGAGTCAGAGATGAGACATTGTGAACTGATGTTTCACACACAAGCTTCAGGCAAAAATCCCTCCTTCTTTTCTTTTAAACATTTCATAAATGCTTCCTAGTAACACAGGTCACTTCTGTTCCATGTGGCATTGTCCTTTGGAGCATCCCCCATGTGTCCTTCCGTGTTAGGACACACATTAATAGAAGAGAGAGAAGCTGGAAAAACCAAGTTGGTGTTCAAACCAAGTTTGTAATCCTTCACACAAATGGAAACCCCAAAGAATTACATTTTAACTCAGAGGAAGATGAAGGCACTAAACGGATGTTCTCTGGGCACGTTAAAGTGACGCCTTAAATGGTTCCTTGAATAGAACACTGAGGAGGCAACAGTTTGTAGGCTAAATAGATGTTAAATACTTGAAAGGACCAGATAAAGATGTCTATGGGAAACTTCGTGAGAATTCCTTTTTGGGAGCTTGGAAAGTGAGCTTCATGGCTAGTTAACTCCTAGTTACTTACCCCTTAGCATTTGTTTCAGACATCTGGAGCAGACAGTTCCTGATTGGTCTATGACTCAGGTGGTTGAATCATGGGATGGACATGGTATGGTCTATGAGAGCCTTCTTCTAGCAGTGAAACTTTGTGATTAACTCTCTGGTTGGACAACTGTTCAAGGCCAGTTTCCCGGCATTATCAAGAAATCAGGCCAGCCCTGGGGTGACCACCCTGAAACTTCCTTTGTCTGTTTTCTCAGATTTCATAAGGAGTTGGGAAATGGTGGCAAACCTTTGCTTTCTGTTTAGCTCATCATTCAGATATGTAAAATTCCAAGTAACACGCAAAATATGTCAGTCTGGCAACAGAGGCCAGACAAGAAAGAAAATAAGAACAGCAGCAGCAACAACAACAGAAACCAAGACTCAAGGTCTGCAGCAGAGGAACCCGCAGTGGCCCGAGGCCACTCTCATTCTTAAGCAGTTTTTCAAAATCTCACCAGAGAGAACACAAGAGTCCAGCAGCAGCCCAGAGTCTCAAGAAGGAGCTATGTCTTCTCCCCAGTGGCCAGGGGAGGATCAAGAGCCCAGTGACTGCCAGACTTGGCCTGGATCTGTCTGTAAAACTTCTCCCCAGACAGAAGATAAACCTGCATCATCAGCTCAAACCCAAATATAGAAATCCTTTAGGTTTGATTTAGAAACCAGCCACAGCTAGACGGGCTTGGGTCTATGGTTTATTTTCCATGAAAGGGCCATACATAAACCAAGATGCTGCTTAGAAACCTAGATGTCTGAATTTAAAGGGATGAAGGCATCATTCACTCCGCAGCAGATAACACGGCTGACTTGGATCAGACAACGGTATCAGAAGATAAAACACCTAATATTAACTCCCAAGAAAACGTCTATACAGGGTCCACTCAGAGCCTTGTAGCCACGGCTGCTTCCCATGTAAAGGGGTACAGCATGATAGGGATGTGTTTTTGTCCTCCCAAAACAAATCTATTCACCATTTCCTTCTAGTAATGGATTAAGGCTGAAACTTTGTCCCTTCCCTTGCAAACTAAGGGACAACGTGATGCAAGGCAAGGGAAGGGACTTCCTCTGAACTTTAGACTCAAAGGGGCGCTTCCCCTCCCCAACTTAACTGTTTGCCTCTGAAATTCTCAGTAAATAAAATGATAGTGGTTACCAAGACCACTAAATGGATTTGCACAGCCTTGCCCTAGCTGTCCCCAAATGCAAATCCGGCAAGGAGTATTCCAGGCATTCAAATGGAGAGTGAACTCCCATGAATTTTGGCAAAAATAATGGAAACGAGGAAGGCCTGGAACAAAAATATCCAATAAAACACGCTCTCTTTCCTGAGAGGGAAGGGAAGGAAATAAAACACACCCTGAGAAGAAAATGATTTTATAAAACGGTACTAGGAGGAGCTTTTGCCAAATGAACGGGGAATGCCGCTCTTGGCTTTTGAAAAAAAGAAAAAAAAAAAAAAAAAACCAAAACCTGTTTCTCAGAACAACTTCTCTGAGACTATCACACCTCATCTTCCTTCTTCTAAAATCAAGAACATTAAACTCATTTAAGCGTTATGTTCAGAAAATTAAGAAAGGAGGCCAATTCTGCCAAAAGGCATTTTTAATCATTTCAAATAAAAAATAAGTAAGTCACAAAGGAGTAACCAGATATCTCACACATGGTAATAATTCTTTCTGAAGTCTGAGTGCTGGTTTCAATGTGTGAGGCTCTCCGCTGTAGTCCTTAGGTCATATACACCTTCCACAGGAGAGACTCTCTTCAGACACACTTTCTTCTTGACTTCCTGGTTCTCCTAAACCCTACCTTGCTTAAATGTGGCACGGGGTTGGCCCATGTGGGCCAAACTATAGAATCTGAAGGGGCTGGGGGAAAGCACTGATTGGAGCCAAATAAAACAGAAGGAGAAAAGTAAGAAATGCCTTTGCTAATATAGTCTAGACATCACCCACCCCAGAGGCATCCAAGGAAACAGGTCCATGTGGCATGCTGGGAGCCACTTCAAATCTCTGCAAAGTCCAGTCAGGGAATAAGGCTCCACCTGGCAGTGGCTGATGTGGCAGAAGATGAGGCAGTGTTTCAGTGAGGAGCTGACTCTGTGTGGCTAGTAGTTAAAGAAGCTCCATGTCTCAGTATCATGTCTCCATCTCCCACTGCATGAGAACTGGAGGGGGCTCAAAGAGCAGGCTGACATGAGGAAAATGATTACATTTCCTCACAGAGACTAATGCCATTCAGACTCTGGAGCCCAGTTACATCTCAGAAGAACAACTCCAGATGAATTTAAGAAAGCCCAATACCTGGGCCCACCCTCATTTAGGTACCACATCTTGGGTACCACATACAGTGTCATCTTCCAGGAAAATGGGAACACACGATACCCTGTCTCCCAGGAACTTAAAAACCTTACGAGAGAAAGAAACAAACAGAAAAGTGTCAACTTAAGCAAAATGGTGACAAAATCCATTAGGAGACAGTCCTGGCACCATGACTATGTGACCCCAGGTGACCTGTCAGCAGCATCCATCTCCCCAGCATTCACACAACTCTTTTTGAACTCTGTATAATTAAACACCAAATCTGGCAACCTTGTGCTACTTTTCAAAGGAATTCCCTGGGAATTTAGAAAAAGTTTAAACAATTTGTTTACATGTGTTTGGGCCATCTGTTTCAACAAAAAGTTTATTTTAACAGGTAGCAAGTCTTGGGAAAAGGTTGCCTTTGTGCTGGAGACCATTGCTGACCTCTTACAGGCTTCAGCCCCTAATCCTATTCTCAATCTCCTTTGTAAACAGAACTTTTTATGACAAATGTCCAACACCTCCAAGATGACAGCTGCAAAGTAAACTTCATGTTTACAATCTGGAAGCATTCTAACCACATAGAAAATACTTTTTCTCTCTCTTTTTTTAAGTTTTTTAAAACATGGCTCCCTTGCAAAAAGCCACACACAAAGCACTCCCTTTCTTTGTGTTTGTGTGTGGATGTGTTCCTGCCTATATCCTTTGGAAATGTGTGCATTCCCATCATGCCCCAGTGTTTTCCAGCCCCGTGATGCCCTCACTTTTGATCGTGGAGATGATGGTGAGTGCACAGGGTATTTACTGATCCGGTTATCTTGTTCTGTGACAGGCAGAATCAATCAATCAGGAGGCCGGCTTTGCACTTACATATTCCAGGCACATCTCCACACTTCAGGATAGGAGATCACAGTGTTAGCCAGCCAAATTTGATCAACAAATGCAGCTCCCCTGTGCCACGGCAATCTCAGATGAAGATGTTATTATGTGGGGCTGAGCCAAGTGATAAAGAGCACAGCAGAGCTGGGAGAAGCCCGGCTGGACCTTCCTGACAGCTTTTATACACTGAGGCGGAGAGGTCTCCTTCCTCTAGGATTATAAAAGTTCCCCTGATTTGAAGAAAATCACAGTGTATACACACAGGCAACCCTCGGACACTGCATTTTCACAGCGAAAATGGAAAGCCTCCAGGAAGACACAGCATATATACAGGTACAACGAGAAACCCTTTACCAGGAAGTCACCGATTAAAGCATTAGAAAGACGCTTTGTCGTTTGTTGTTGATCATGAGCTACTATTTGTAAGACAAAAAAAAAAAAAAAAAAAAAAAAAGCATAATGTTATCATTTAATATATCATCTGGATAACACCAGGCTCAGACAAAGTGTATAAGTCATATCAACATGTTAAGTGTCTCCCCATAGGGTCTGAGAAATCCTCTCACTGAGGGACAAGCTTCCCTATTGCCCTGCAGTAATTTTACATTATTTAATCCCAAATCTCATCTTTTGGATTCTACCTTCCTCTTGCATTTTTAAATCTTTAATGGGTGCCTTTGGCGGTCCATGGATACAATGATTAGATATCTGCATAGAGAAATTGAAAAATTAATCATCGTTTCCATTCTATATTTTTGTATTACATCAAGAATTACTTAGAGCTAACTTCTCCACTCTTGCGAGATGCACCTTTCTGCTGAGAAGGGGTTCAGGTGAGGCATGTCCACACAGAACCACGGAACAGCTGGGGGTTATTCTCTGAGATTTGTGTTCAACTTTTCATCCAAATTTCATCCCAAATCATTGTAATTAAAATACATATATGGTAAAGTCTCTTTTACACGAGGCCCAAAAACCTGGGCTGGGGGTAGGAGAGAGGAAGTACCTCAAACTAATCACGGGAACGATGTTGAGATTGTTTATTATCCTTTTATGCATTTTCCTACTTAAATTACAGCATTTCACAACTCTATGCAAAATGTGAAATGCTATCCACATGCAGCTTATTATAGAAACTGATGTGTGCATTAACTTGACCTTCACCTAAATACCTTCCTCACCACAAGGAATGGAGACGTGAAGAAAACCGAAGTCAGCTACAACATCATACATCCAAACTGCTAAATCTATTAACTCTGTTTTCCTTTTCTTTTCTTTTCTCTCACTATTATTAAACTGGAAAAAAAATTCAGCTGGAAACTTGTGTCTCTCTGGTTCCCCTGTCATCATGTAATAAGCATGAGAAATATATGTGTAACGGCCAAATGGCCGGTACACAAAACACCCACTCTAAGTGACGCACTGTTTTCCATACCACTCAGACAAAATCAAAACAACAGACCTGCTGCAAACAAAAACAAAATAACATTTCCCATCAGCATTCCAGACAGAGAAGTTACAGGAAAAGAGGCTGGGAAAGGAACCAGAAAGAAATGAGTCTTCGTCCTTCCACTCCGAGGAGCCACGGCTGAGACAAACAGTACCCACTTCAGTACATTTAATGACTGACAATAAGTTCTGAAAAACTATTTTTTTTCCTTCATTTTAGTTTTACATAGTTTAAAACCAGGCATGTCTAAGTAAGAACCAAAGGGGTCTACATTAAAATAATACTACTAATAAAAGAAACTAAGATAAGAACTTGGGTGAAAGACTGAAACCAGGATAACCCTGTGACTTAATAAACGCTTCCACTGAGAAAACTAGGGACCAGGTCTGAAACTGACTGGGAGAAAGTGCAGAATTTTGTATGGCCTTATGCCACATTTCTGTAACTTTACTAAGGTACCAGTTACCCAGATGTTAAGGGAGGCTGATATAAACTGAGGCAGCACAGGGGTATCAGCAGCTGCATGGAACTGTTCATGGACTTAGTTTCCGGGGCCCCCAATTCCAGTGGATGCTCGTCAGCTGCGTGGTGGCTAACACGGTTCCTGTGTTTTGCCTCTGCCCTCGCATCATCTAAACAACTCCGTTAACATTTGCCCCGGAGCGTCTCTCCCTTTGTCCAGCTCCTGTCTGCTAACAGATGTCATCCAAGCCTAATCAAGCATGAAATGGTCATAAATATTTCTTTCTGGTAGATTTCACATTCACATTTCATGCAGGGACATGATATTTTTCTGCTACCTCCAGGGAGAGCCTAATGCAAAAACCAGTTACTTACACTGTAGCCTTGTTCTCCCGTTGTAAAATGCAGACCGTGTTCTCAGTTCAAAGACATAAAACAGCAAAGACTTTATCTCCTGTCTTTTGTTTAACTGAACCTTTCTCTTTGCCTGTCACCCCCACCCCCCACACATCTTCATCTTACAGTTTATCCTTACCCAGTACAAATGCTTCTTTGTGCTTGAGGAAATACACAAGATCTGAAAGGAGACTGTCTAACCTGCTTCGGGAACTTCGGATTTTCAAAATTAGACTCCTTAATGACTGGCTAGATATCCATTTCAAGTAAGATGCTCCCTTTAAAGACAGAGGGATGAGATGCTCTTTATCTTCTTCTCCTTTTGTGTATAATTTTAAAACCACCTTCATCACAGTTAAAACAATGAGATGCATCTGATGAATAAATTTATGGATTATGTCAATTAATCCAATGAAATAAGAAAAGGAAAACCATAAGATAGGCCCTGTTCCCAAAGCTTAAACTTTGATATGGGGGTGAGGGGAGCTACTCCATGCCTTCTTCTGTATCCTCAATGTGATAAGGAATCAGAAATCAGCACGCTCATATTTGTCTTCAAGGAAACTTAGTAAATAATGAGTCCTCATCTAAAATAAAACTATCCTAATAATACTTTCGGGGCCATATGTCTGTGTTTCTCTTTCCTATTGCTTTTGTCAAAACAAAGATCTTATACTGCTATTTAAAGTGAACTGCAGAACACTTGGTGATATACATCACAACAATGAGCCCCCCCAAGCCCACCCCACACTCCGTTGGGCCTAATATTTGATTACTGCTAGTCAAATCAAGCTTTCAGGCAAATAATCTCCATTTTGAAAGTTAATGAGATATGGTCATGTCGATAACAGCTTGCAGGAACTTTTAATTTTAATTCCTGCAGGCTGTGCTGGCCTCTTTTCCAGCAACGACTGTATGAATGAGTCAAATTTGCCAACATGGCTTATGGAGACAAGTGCACACTAATTAAAAATACCCACTGGTATCATAATTTAAATACCATGAAAATAAACTGTGAAAGTCGTTCAGATCCCATCTTGGGGTTTCCTGGGAGTACACTGCTTTGACTATAAGATGTTTTATTGCTGGTGGATTCTTAGCTGAAAGCTGTTTTTGCATCATTGAGGAATTGGGGATTTTGATGTAATTATACAATTTGTGTTAATATTTGTTTCACATAAGCTGTGAAGGGGCCTCTCTGAAAGGCCACTGAGAGAGAAAACTGGAGCGCAGCGGCAAGCATTGAGTTCGGCCCCTGGTTCCATCCATCTCCAGCTCCCACGTGGGGTGCCTACAGTGAATTTTCTCAGCTCGAGCCATGCGGAATTTGAAGTGAAAACAGGGTTGTTGTTGTGTCTGCTGTTCCATCTCCATTTTTCTTCATTCCTGATTTAACTACCTTTTCTCCCCTTTCTTTGCCAAAGAAGGAAAGAATAGGTTTACCTGTCTACCTATATTCACCGGCAAAGTGCTGACATTCCTTCTCCATCCATTCATGCATCGTCCCTGTGTTTAACCGAAAACATACACCACTTTGTTGGTATTTTAAATTTACCTAAATAATTTTGGGTAAAGGCTTCTAATGTCTGATAAATGTACATTTTGTATCAGGTAAAAAGTTGGCACATCGGGGGTTAAAGCTATCTGAGAGGTTAAATATGCAATTATGGTTGACTGAAACCAGAGAGACATAGAGATAAATGGAGGAGACCAAGTCCCCAGGTTCCATTCAGAAGCCTCTGTCACATTCCTACCAGGCAGAAAACTCCTTAAGTACCATTTTCAGATGTTAAATCACCTCCTGCACTACACATCTTCCTGCTATTCCTGGGGGAGCAATATCAGAAGAGCGCTTGCTAACAAATGTGATCCTGTAAACAGGCATTTCTCCTCCTGTTGTTAGCACCTTTGTATTCCCACTCCCAGCCCTGTCATCCGTGTCTTCTCCCCACTTTGAAGAGAAAGGCCTGAATGACTGGTGTCATCCTTTACCCACAGCGTGCAGAGATTATAAATAAGAAATAAAAGCACCTCTCAGCACACTGCCTTTGCACCATCGTGTTGCCTTGCCGTTACTGCCTACCAACCTCAGTACCCTGCAACCTGCACCGATTACAAACCTCCTTTTCCAGGTTCTTGCAGAGAGTTAAGATGGGACAAACAGAGCCATGAAAAGGTGTGTGCACCTACATAAGGCCAGGGTCTTGGAGTGGGCTGTAAAGTTAGCTTTTGCTTTCCGTAACCCCTGTCTCACAGATGTCCTTCAGGCTTTGAGTCTGGTAAGGGGACCAGCTCTTCATTTACATTTTTCTGTTGACAAACAGAGTCCATGAATATTAATTATTCTGAAGTTTATTTGCAGAAAAGGCACTTTCTAATCCTTATCAATTATTTATCAAAAATCTCCCCCACCTAATAATCTCATTAACATTATTATACTAAGGCCAACAGCAAATATGCCTTTGATAAGTTACAGTCCTAGCACTTTCCCTTCCTGTGAAGCATCATGTAGCCTCCTGCGCCTCACAGCGAGGGCCCCAGCTTCCTCCACCAGGACTTGCTCGGCCATGCCTCACTGTGCCCACTGAAGTAAATTCAAGCATTGTTCTAACTACCAGGCCAGAGAAAGAAAAGAACAGAAATCAAGACTTGTTAACACTAGAGCATGGGAGCTTTCAAAATCCTGTTTATCTGGTCCCTAATTCTGAGAAGGGATGTCCTAAGAAATCAAACCCCCATGGTATCATAAGACACAAGCGGCCTTGAGGAAATCTACTCAAGGATTGGATTTGGGAGAGATGAGCGCTTCAAGAGACACCACGATGTCATGATACTTACAATTCATGTCATTTTACAGATGGAGAAACTGAGGCCCACACAATCCAAAGGTGGTAGGCCATGCTCCACAATTGGTGTTCTCTCCCCCTCAATTCTGCATCCAATTACATAACAGACCCTATGTATAATGCAATTATTTTCTCCCTCCACCCCCACCTTCCCTCTTCCTGGCATTTCTCTTTGTTTTGGTTCGGTTGTTTAGAGATTTCATTAGTTATTTCTTAGGGCACAAAGGCCCAAAACACAGAGTGTCTACAACAGAGGCCGCCTTCTGGCTTGCTTTGGAGCTGGAGCGAGAAGAGATAGCATCTGATTTCTGGTTGCTCTAGACAGTGAAAACAAGGAGGTGGCTAAAGCCTGGTGCCAAAAGTCTCAGACCCACATAAAGAGAGCTTTCCCATAGGCTCAAGATGCTGAAAGAGGGAAGAACATAAGGTGAACAAATCTCACAGGCAGCAGACACTAGAGATGAGTTATATCAGCGGCAGAGTGAACTCCTGCTGTGAAAGTCCACTCTTACCTGGGGAGAGACATTCTTGATCCACAGAAGGGATGCTCACAACACATGAGGTCCTTGTACATCAGAGGGCAATACCAGCACTGGCCAATGAGGGATCAAAGATGTAAGACCAACGGGACATCACCCTGTCACAGGCTTTTCAACCCAAAAAGAAATGGCTCACAAAGCAGTAGTGCTTTTGTGGCCTCAGACTTCCAAGTGTGGTTTTATCTCTTGAGTTTTTATGTATGAAGTCCATGAGATGAAGTCAGTAACTCACTCAGCAGGAGGGGGTGAGCCATAGACTGAGAAACTGGGCAGACCGTTCCCATGTTCTCACATATAATGTCTGATAAGACAGCTACTCTCCAACAAAGCAACACACACACACACACACACACACACACACACACATGCACGCACAACCAAAACCACAAAAGTCAAACCAAAACAGCAGGCAGAAACTCTGTTTGGAGTCATTTCTTAGCACAGAAACAAAGGGACCCATTGCGATTATCCAGAAACTAGAGGCACAGAGACTTCTTCAGCTGAGAAGCAGCCACAGGAGTCTGATCGACATGAATGTTCCTGGACTGCTTGCAGCAGGTCTCCTGAATTTGGAACACTTGAAAAATCATTTTCTTGCGTTCTGTCTGGGGATCACCTTTTCCTACCAAGGAGAGAGCTTCCCAACTACTGCCCGAGAACATGAGTCAGTGGCCTAAAGATTTCTCAAGAACTGACCTGCTGTAATAGTTGAGCAGGCAGGGAGACATTCAGCTTTTCTCCCTCGGCCCCGGAGTCTATCCAGTCTTGTCTTCACCACTCAACCACTTTGACTCCACAACGGGGAAACAGTTAACTTAGCTTTCTGAACTTTAATTTTTGCCTTGCATATAAACAGCACAATGGCCCCTAGATGGAACATTGGAAAGGGACCACCAGCCATTGCTTGGTGCACTGTTAGCAAAACTGTATATTACACACAGAACAAGGAGAATGTCTACCCCAAAGCTCCACGGTGCACATGGATCCAACAAACAAACAAACAAACAAACAAACAACCTTTTCTATTTCATTGACAATTCAAAAGTATTGCCATATTGTTCAGGCTAGGCTAGAACCTTGGCTTAGTGACCTCCTGCCTTGCCTCTATATAGCTGGAAGTACCTGCATGAATGGAAATATTCTAAATGACAGAGGGGTTGTGGAGATGGTGGAGGGTTATGGGGTGTGTCTGGAGACTGTGGATTCGCAGGACTGTGGGGCAGAGGCTCCTTCTAGCTGATAACAGTGAGACACGTGACAGTGAGGAGGGTTGAGGTCATCTCACCAGGGACTGGTGGTGTATTCTGGGAAGTCTGTCCTCTTTCCCAGCATCAGTCAGAATCGTGTGGGATAACCACAGCGAACCAGGCTTTGAGGAATGGGGATTGAGAAACCTTTAACCATGGCTGGAAAGGCAAAACTGGGGAATTTTTGTTTTCTTTTTCCAAGAAGAAAGGTTCTTCAGGAATCGCATGTTTAGCACAGGCACTAGACCACCTTGTTGCACAGACAGTGTTTTCTTGAGATACTGTTTCCATGTGGCCCAGAAGAGAAATGGCCAAGGCCAGGTCTCGGACACTTTCAGTGAAGTTTACCTGGAAAACAGCTAGGCCTCTTTCCAGGCAATAGCCAGGGCTATTTGGAAACATGTTAGTGGGATGGAGATAGAAGAGTTTGCAAATATGGAGCCAGTGTGAAGGCTCAGCAGATGAAGGAGCCTGCCACTAAGCCTGATAACCTAAGTTCAATTCCCAAAGCCACCATGGTACAAAGAGAGAGCCAACTCCCAGAGGTGGTCCTCAGACCTCCCTCTATGCTGTGTGGGACACCTATGACCTTCTCCCAATAAAATATAATTTAAAAAAACCTGCAAAATAATAACTTGAAAATACCATCTCAATAAAATATTGGGGCTGGGAGCTGTGGCTGTAAGAGAGACTGCTAAGCACATATAAAGCCCTGGATTTGATTCCTACACACACACACACACACACACACACACACACACACACACACACACACACGGCGAAGATGAATGGATGGATAGATGGAAGGACACAATGTAAACTTGTAGTAATGCTGACCCCTGCTCTAAAGGTGACAAAGCTTGCTACCCGATTACTGACAGTAGACATGTACAAGCAGCTGAGCTCAGCTTGTACATGCCTAGACACATGGGCAGGCCTAATGCCTGAGTGAGGGTGCTCACTTTATTGGCATCCAGAAGAGCAGTTTCTGACTTCAAGCATCCTGACATCCTGACATATGACAGTGTCATCAGCAGGCCCTACGAGGCATGTTCTGAACACATCAGGCACATGCATACAAGCACTAATCAAAGGGCAAAGCCTTTATTTTGTCTGAGCTTAGTTTTATCATCCACAAAATATGGGAGTGGATCATCCAAAGAATTTAAAAAATTCTGACTATGGAGAAAGAACAAGGAGAGAAATGACACAGAATCTCACAGACCTGTTCTTGGGATAGGGTATAGGGAAAGGGGACATGCAGGGCACAGGGACGATAATGAGGACTGCCTAAGGGAGCTTAAACTGAAGTCACTTTGTCATTTCTGCAGGGGAGAATCAGAAGAATGACTTTTTTTTTTTTTAAACACATGAGAAAGTAGGGATCAAGATCCAAAGAAGCCTTTCAGAAAAGCCTTGTGTGGTGATCCTGTGCGATTCTTGCCTGGAGCCTGGAAGGGTGCACTCCAGAGTGCTGTTAGGGGCTGCTCGGAGCATAGACCTGGAAGCCAGGCACTTAGGAGGCAGGAAGCAGGGGCATCCTAATTCAGTAGGAGCCTGAGCCCTGTTTCAGAGCATCAATGGTGGGGGGGGGGGGTGCATGCATTCATCCTGTGTGCAAAGCCCTGGCTTGAATTCCCCAGCACATGGAGGAAGCTCAGAGCAAGCACGTGAGCTTCCATTCGGACTCCTCCTGAGACCTGAAATAGCTTGTTTTCTCACTGCCACACTAAACCTGTCTCTTTGCCACTGTGACAATACAATTGTGCCCACAGGGACACCTCAAGGAAAGAAGGCTCACTGCCTCTCAAATCCCAGCTTTAGAGTGGGAAATTTCCAAATGACAACTTTTCTTCAAAGATTGTTTCTCAGCCTGCTCTGCTTTGCTTGCCAAAAGCAGACATAGCAGCTTGTTTTTCTAGGTGAGAATGAGATAAAGACCGACTTGAAAGTGTCCTCTCTTGCATGGCATGCAGGCTTTGGCCTAACCCACAACAGACACTGGCTAACAGGTTAGTTCACTTAACTGCAAAGCAAGAACTTGGCATAAAGTGCCAACTCTGTAAAATCAGGCATGAACATTAAAGTCTGTTTCCTAAACCAGAAACAAACAGATATTTTGCTGCTAGGGAAACGTACATAGTTTGACTTGTAGGTTATGAATCTTTAAAATCCTCACCGTGCGCCCTAGCACAATCCTTCATGAGTACAATCTTTTATTTATCGGCTAGTCAGTTGTTCTCTGCTAAGTGGAGAAGCCACAGAGATAGGAACACAAAATACCTCTCAGGGAGCAAAGGACATTTTGTCAACAATGCGAACCATTCTTAAAGCAAAACAAGCCACGACTCCAGATATTAAAACAGTGATCTGCTCTGCGACTCATTCGCCAGTGAGACTAGGCTAGTCACAACCCCACCCCCACCCCAAGAAACACAAAGTTCTAGAAATATTTTAACCAAATACATTTTTGCTGGTTGGGTAAGGCGTTCAGCCTGTTACACAATACTAAAAAAACACAAAAAGTATGTCCTGGTCTTGTCGGCCCATGACAGCTGTTTGGGGCACCTGGACAAAGTCTGCAGTATAAACCTCCTGGTTCCAGGGACAAAACACAAGAGCAATAAACAGGAACTTGTCAACCTTAAAATGGATGCTTTTAAGTTGTCTAAAAAATATGTCCCAACCACTGCTATTCATGGCTTAACGTGGAGTTTTCTTGATAAATCCAGATTTCTCATTTCTTAAAAGCATCCTTTTTATCTTTTGAGAGTTATAAGGAGACAGAAATCTGGAAGGATTTTGGAGACATGGCCAAAATCTCCCAGAATCCTGCTGCTCCATTCCTTGCCCTCAGCATGTTGTCAATTTCACTCGGCTTCTGCCGTTTCTGGAGTGGTTTAGAACCAGAGAAAACTGCTGAGGACTTCCTCAGCAGATGAGGCTCCAGTCCTCAGTAGGAGGACACAGAGCAACCAGGTGAGGAGCAAGGTTCTCCCTCTGAAATGAAAAAGAAGCCAACGAGCCACAAATCACAGTTGCTTAAGATCTGTGGGCAGTTGTTAAAAAGCCAGGGCTCTGAGTGAAGAAATGTCAGTTTGGCAATGGAAAAGCTCCTGTCTTCAGTAACACTGGGCTACTTCCTTTCCAGACCCAACAGAAAATGGGATGCAAAGGAAGATGTGTGATAGATCCAGCTTCTGCAGTGCAGGGAGAAGGAGAGCATGATGGGAGAGAACACCTTAATGAACATTTACACAATAAATAGCTCAGGTCAGCTGGGTGGTCTGAGAAGCAGATCAGGCCCTAGAGCCTGCCAGGGCAGGTTCGAAATCAGCTGCATCCAGTTATATCTTGTGTGAAGGGATGTGGGTAAGAGATGCCTCTGCTTACAGAGAATGGGGATTTTAAGAGTACTCAGCTCTGGCTCAGCTGCTATGGGTGTTTGCTGCTTTTGCACAGCATCTCAGTACAGACCCCGGAACTCACAATGACTTGTAATTCCAAACACACACACACACACACACACACACACACACACACACACACACACACACACACACACGAGAGGGAGAGAGAGAGAGAGAGAGAGAGAGAGAGACAGAGAGAGAGAGAGACAGAGACAGAGACAAAGACGGACAGACAGACAGACATCAATTATTGTAAAAATCCTTCATTAAAAAGCATACTTACCTCACAGATGGCTTGTGTAAGCACCCTGCATCACCGCATGCAGCAACTTGGCCTAAACTTGGAGACCACCAGTTTTTGACCAAATTTTCTAAAGGCTGTACCATATAATGCTGTAACTACTACCTCCAGTCGGGGATTTCCAACTCTCACTGGTCTATGACAGCAGAGATGTTTGGGATGCCCGCGCCCCAACGTATTCATCATTGAAAATACCATCTAACTGTCATGGTGCCATGTTGAAGTTTTCCTTCCCCTCAATGGGAGGGTCAGGTGTGATGGTATATGTCCGTCATCTCAGAACTCAAAAGGTCAGGGCAGAAGGTTGCCAGGTTTATGACCTGACTGGGCTACACAATAGGACTAAGTCTCAAAGACCTATAGAATAAGTCAGTGATTAAAGAAATGGGTTAATATTTAAGAGAATTGTGCCTGATAAAGAATTATTTGGAAGCCAGGTGTATGGTAGCCCATGCTTTTAATTCCAGCACTTGGGAGGCAGAGTCAATTGGATCTCTGTAAGTCTGAGGCTAGCTTGGTCTACAAAGCTAGTTCCAGGATAGCCAAGACTCTTACAAAGAGTCGCAATGTCCTGAAAAAAATAAGGCTGGGCAAAGGTGAAGAAGGAGTGTTATTAAGAAAATGGCATTGTGTATGCTATAAATAAGGACGTTGGAAATCAAAACCATGAATTTTGTCTAGAAGTAAAATTTATACAGAATCTCAAAGTTAAAATTGAGATTAAAAGGTGAACTAACTCCTAAGAAAACCGGCTGCTGGGCAGAGGGCTATCTGACAGCCTTGTGTGAGCCATTTTCCTGTCAGTGAAGGTCCACAGAGGGAAAGGGGAGCAGTTGGATGAAGTGAGGAGAACTCATCTTTGACATGGAAGGAGAGAGAACTCTAAGAATCATCTCTGCCAGGGAACAGGACTGTGGACCACATTTTATTTGTTTATGTCCTTACCTGCAGCATTTAATTTTTCTGCAAATTGTTCTGTATATCCTAAAGTTTGTAATTAATTAGTATTGAGTTCCCAATTCAGAACACCCAGATTACACAAATTACACCCACATCTAAATAGGAGCCAACACAGAAGGTCTTGCTGTCTTGGGCCAGCAGTATTAAGTAGGCACCAATGAAGTTCATGGCCGGCTGGCTACATCTCCTTGTCCAAGCAGCCAGTTCTTAACTGTGTCCTGGTCTCTCTGTTGGTGTTTCTTGGCAGTTTTCCAAAATGTACCTGTACTTTGTAGGACCTTCAAATTCTGGATTGAAATAAAGGTTTTCACTTAATCTTCTTTCTTCCAAAATTCCTCGCTCTTTCAGAAGTCAAAATAAACCACAAGAATTAAATATTACCTCATTTGGAGCTTCAAAAAGGGCTCAGCAGAGAGCTCGGGGGAAGCTCTTGGTTCTGTGTGGTGTATAAAGAACACCCCCTGGTTCTAGGTACTAATTGCATGAAAAATACGGAGGGAGGATGGCAAATGCACCGAGACATGAAAATGCCTGCCATGTGTGAAAACTCAATTTAAAAAAAAAAAAAATGCAGGCATAAGAATTCAGCCAGAAAAAAAAAATAGACATGCCAATAAAAAATGTGCGTCTTAAAATCTGGCTGCCGGTGCCCTTCCTCTCCCCAATGGATACTCTTAGTAAAGAAAACATGGTGGGTCTTTCCCCCCTCCTTTGCCTGTATTTCATTTCCAATTAAAATTAAATATAAACTCGAACGCCACCTGGATTTTAGCAAACCCAACCCCTGCCCTCCACCCTTCCTTCTTTTTAAAGAGAAGAACCTGGGCTTACATATACAAACATTTTGGTAAATGACCCGTGGCAAATTGCGTAATGCCAGTAAAAGTTGTGTTTTTTAAGTTATGAGACCCAAAGATTTTTATCTGAAATAAAACCCTGATTCAATTCAGATTCTGGAGGCCAACTGTGTCCTTAACTCTGCCTCTAAATTTAAAACATTTGTGCAAGGGGCCCCTTTGGTGATGCTCGCTTGTGGGCACAGAGTAGAGATTCTGTATTGATTAGGATGTGTGTTTTCTTTTCTAAAATGATAAATTGGGGTACTAATTGCCTACAAGGACTGGTTCTACAGTCTTCACGCTGAGGTCAGGATAAATGAAGACATGAACAGGTAGATGGGGCTGGCCATGAATTTCCGTCTACTGCCCAGTGATGAGAAACACAGGGATTCCTGAATCCATGGGAGGTAGTTCTTGGAAGACTCCACCAAGGAGAGTTCAGCAGGACAGAATTCTACTGATCATGTGTGAATGTAAATGAGTGGGGCAGGATAAAG
The DNA here is from genome assembly GCF_963924665.1 of Micromys minutus. Taxonomy (NCBI): domain Eukaryota; kingdom Metazoa; phylum Chordata; class Mammalia; order Rodentia; family Muridae; genus Micromys; species Micromys minutus. The sequence continues at coordinate 46,502,876 of NC_137972.1, read as the reverse complement.
AATGAAACACTCTAGAGAAATAATGCAGTCCATACCAGACCAGACCAGTATGTTTGGATCTGTACTATCTTGGCCATGGCTTTGGTCCATCCTTAAAAGATGGGGAAGAAGAAGGGTAACCTAGTAATGAGCACATTTTAGAGCAGTGACTGTTTGGCCAAGGACCATCAGCTGCTTATCACACTCATCACACCACCTCTTCCAGAATGGTGCACTTTGTACTGCTCCATTTTACAGATGAGAAAATGGTGACACAGAGTGCTGATCACATGTGGCAGCTTTTCTCACACAGGGACTGTAAAAGGTAGAGTTCCACCCATCAGGCTCAAATAGTCCCCCACCTCTACAATTCCCAGAGGGAAGCAGCCGGGGAAGTGACTGAAGAAGCAGCCAGGAACTGTGTGTCCCTGCGTGCCTGTGAGTTGGGAAGGGGGTGTTTGTGTCCCTGTGCGCCTGAGACCATAGAAGGAAGTGTCTGAAGGGCCTGGGAGGCATGTGGGATCATGGAATAGAGGAAAATGGAGAAAGGCAAAATAGAAGAGTGAGTCCTGCTTCATTTCCTACCTCTCTGGGGTCGACAGTTTTGACATTTGTCACTGCACAGTGAGGTTCAGTAGGATGATCCAAGCGTTCATCACAGGTCATGGTGGAAGCATCCACAACAATGGTGGATCTGGAGAGTACATTCAGACAAGTGGTGACTGAAGAGATAAATGTGAGAAGAATTCCTAAAATTCTTTTATTTTGGGAAAAAAAAAATGTGACTAATGCCCTGCACAGGATCAAGATCATTCTATGTAATTCCTGTGCGTTTCTTATGCATCCTGCAGGGCCTTGACCTAAAGCACCTCCTCCTTTTCACTACAGATGAACCGTTGTTATGGAAAACTTGAGATATACAGAAAAGCAAAAAGTATTTGTAAACAAACAAGGATCCTACCACTAAACCAAAGAGCAGGGTTCAGGGCACCTTCCTACAAAACAAAGTGCGATCAGGTCTCAGATTATTAAATATTAAATAGATGCTGTTAATCTATGAGCGGATATGCGCATACTCACATTGGTGCATGCCACAGAGCCAAATACACTCACCAGGTGCAGCCGCCTTAGCAGCCCAGCTGATAGTCTTAATGGCTAAGATTGTAAGTCAAAACTACCTACTGATCTCTTCTCCCATAAAATTTGGGAAACATTCAACTGAAAAGACACAGTAATGCATTAACTTTTGTATCTCACAGTCTATGTTTGTAGTTAAATTCTTACTGATGGCGGCAGTGATGTCAGTAATAACAGCACTGGCTGGCATCGGCGGACCATTACAGCGGTGCTACTTCCTGGTCCTTTGCTTTCCTCAGGATAGGAACTGCCGATGCTGTCCCCATCTGATGGATGTGTAAACTGAGGTTCAGAATTTTCAGATGTCCACAATAACTCATCTAGGAAGTACTGTGACTCTGGCCAGAGCTTCAATCCCACAGTCTAGCCTTGCCAGTGTGGCTCTCCAGTGAAGCAGTGGATGGAAGATGGTCCAAAGAAACCAAAGAAGCAAATTTTGGGGCCGTCAACAGTCCCATAAGAACCTCTGAGAAAGATGCGATTCCTTGCAAACAAAGCAGGCAGTATGGACCTCTGAACCAAAATGGCTCTGAGAGTCTGCTGAGAGAGAGTCTTGGCCAAACTTCCCAAGAATGGTTTGCATTCAATCCCATGCAGGCCACATAGGGGTATTCATGCACTGTGGATCCTGTCTATGAGCCTGGCTGAGTTTACCATGGACCTGTCTCACACAGGGCTCTGCAGTGAGATGAGATCAAGAGTACACAGCTACCTGAACCGATATGAAATGGCTCTCAGTACTCAGGCTTAACTAAACCCTATGCCCTCCAGAGTTTTCTTCAGAGTTGGCTGGGGCATTGATGTCTTGTGACACCTGAAAAACGATTTGAGGAACATGCTGTTGAATATTTACAGCCAAAAGAAGAGCCCTACTCCAACTCAGAGATAGATTACCAAAAGACTTAACATAAAGTAATCATGGAAACATGTAAAAATATTTTCCCAAACACTGAACAAGTGAACATACCAAAAAGTCTGTGGAGTGAGTGAGTGAAAAGTGTCATCTACAGAACTGCAAACATATGTACTTACATGCATGCATACAACTACATGCATATGCACACATGCATACCCCTATGCATGCCTTCCCAAGGTATGTATATACCTACATATGCCTGTATGCTCACAGACACACAGACACATAAGAACACTCCACAGCCAATGTTCTTTAACAATAGGAATAATAGGACCTATGTGACAGAAATAAACACATGTTCATCGAAATATAGTAACTTACTGGATAAGCTTCAGAAAAACAGAAGCAACTATGTAAGAAAGGAAAGAAGAAAGGCCTAAAAGAATAAAAAAGAAAATATCAAAGCTGACTCCATCTTCTGGAAAATAGGGTTAATAAGTGCACTGAGCAATAATCTTCAGATATGACAACTATTATCAAATCAGGTACTAAGGTTTCAATTATTCTAATTATAGGAGGAGGTAAGTGGCTAGAATTTGATATTGAAGTAAAGGAAATAGAGACCTCACCAAGGAAACAAGCCAGACTTATCAGGCCCCATCTCATCCCTGGACGCCTCACACTCACATCATGGGCTATGCTAACAGAGACTCCAGAAGCTCTGTTCTGCAGCTCAGTGAACTCATGTCCGTCATGAAGAAACCTCAACTCACTATCTGCCACCAGTTGCTCCATAGCTCCAATCTGATCTCCAATATCTCAGAATTAAAGGGTCAAAGACAAACCTTTCAGATCCTTAATTATCCAAAGTCACAATTCAAAGCTATAGCATTCAGGGATATATTTCCCATCCATCATTTCCCACTGAAAGGTTTAAAGTAAATCAGCAGATGTTCACAGACTGAGTTTCTGTTTCCTAGTTTCACTAAAGTCTTAAAAAAAGGAAAAGAAAAGAAAAGAAAAAAAAAACCCACCAAGCAGATACTAATTTTTTCTTTCCAGGCCACTGAGGATTTATGACCCCGATCACTCTTCTATCCATTGATTAGCTTACGCATGTCTCCTTCGGTTTATCTTTGTGTGCATAAAGATGTCTATTGATGGTTCATGTATGTGCTTCTGTATCTTATTGCACCTCAATTAGACTGTGAATTCCTAGAATGCAAGGAGAGAGGGAAGGGAGTATTTCTCTGTGGTGTCTAGTGGTGAGAACGGGAGAAAACCTACACTGGAAGCAAGGGACAGCTGCTCTCTGGGTGACTCACCAAGAATGTCCAATCTCCATTTCCTTAGCAGGCTGCCTGTAGGGTTTTTAACTATTACTAATGTCCAATTTCTTAATTTGTAAGAAACTATCAGTTAAATTACTGAAAACAAGAACAGCGGAAGTGTGAATACACCCACATATCGCTGCATCAGACTAGAAACTGCATGCCAAAGTTGTAAATTTTGTGTATATGTATATAGACTCCCTACACACACACACACACACACACACACACACACACACACACACACACACACACCATACATATACACATACACTCAAATGCACATACACATTCAAGTACATACATGTACATACAACATGCTCAAACACACACTCATACACACTCACACACATGAACACTCGTAGACCGCCCCTCCACACATACACACAAAGCATCATCTACCCTATGACTACAAAGTAAGAGCAGAAAATCTGTCACACATTCCACATTGCACTCAATAACCCAGGAGAGGGCTGCTATTTCTGTAAAGTGCAAGACCGTGCACATTTCAGGGTTTCTGGGGCATATAACTTCTGCTGTAATAGGTTACCTTGGCTGGCACTTGTAACAGTTAAATCTTTACTGTCAACTTGATGGGGTTTAGAATCACCACAGAAACACACCTGCAGAGGTGCATCTGTGAAGGCAGTGTTGTTTAAAAAGGAAACCGCCATAAATATGGGTAGCAACATCCAGTGGACTGAGCTCCCAGACTGGATGAAAAGGTGAAAGGAAGCTAACATCAGTGCCCACCTCTCCAGTTCCTGACTATGGAAGCAGTGTGACCAGATGCCTCATGTTTCTGCAGCTGTAACCTCTCCATTGATGGACTGGACCCTCACAAACTGCAGGGCAAAACTAATCTTTGCTTCCTTAAATGGTTTCTGACAGCCATGCTGCCACGTCTGTGAGAAAGTTGCTACTACAGCTGTGTAGGCATGCGGACAGCTGTGCACTGAGGAAAACAATGGGTACGGCTGCATTTGCATAGGACTCTGCGGCTCGAATGCTAGGCTGGATGTGGCCTGAGCACCAGAGGTCTTTGGTTCCTGTTCTGGTCTGAAGGCTCAGCACCGCAGCTGAGGCAGGTTGAAGATTCCTTTCAGAAGGCCGCCCTTCCAATCACGGTCATGAATTACCCCATTACAGAATATAACCTTGACAGCAGTGATAGTGATTAAAGCACTCCTACTCCATGCATGCTGTCGTCTCCATCTGACAGATAGGTGAACGCTACAGGAAGTCCATACATAAGTACGCATGACAGAGACACATAATATGCAGCATAAAACTTTGTATTTATAAGACAAATATAAGTCTCATGACCCGAACGGCAGAATAAAATGGAACCAGGTAGAGGCATTTCCACTCAGTGCTTCTGCATGTTGAATGCTTATTGCACTGAAATGGAGATCTCACCGGGAGAAAGGAGCAAAATGAGGGGAGGTAAGCAATATTATCAGGTGTTATTTATCACACACATTAGGACCAAAACTAGTCAGAAAAGAATGAGCGTCTCGTCATTCTCTCGCCGTCTTTGACCTTGGAAAAGGTTGCTGAGTTCTTACAGAGGATAATGAGCGTCAGTGGGGAAGCCTTCCTTAGAACAGAGCCGCTCTGCACCACGCAGCCTTGAAAAATTAATATATAATAATTATAACCACGAAACGCCACTCTGGCCCCGCTTTATGATGCTATGTCTTATTTTATTAAAAATTTCCCCAAATCTTTCTTCCTTTGGAGAGGCACGGCTCTGCTACGGAAAAGTGAAAAGACATTTTACGCACAATTTTCCTCTACTAGAAAGAGGAAGATTGTGCCCTTCAGTGAACATAAAATTGATATTATCATCTCTTAGTTTATATCTCACTACTTAACCTTCAGATTAAAAGTTATTGGATTTGAATGACTAAAAAGACATCATGTCACCTTCCCTCCTCTGTGGAGAGACAGACAGTTCAGGGCAAGACAAAGCGGTGTGGGAAAGGTATCCGGTGGGAACAGCAGACTGTCTGCCTTGCTCAAAGGCTCAAGGAGAGACCACAACAGGACACTGGCAAGCTACTCATGGCTGGGAGGTGGAAAATGGCAGTGTACACCCTATGCTTTTAGAAACCTTGCTGAAGATAAAAGGGTGTCAAGTTAATCTTATTTTGAGTACCATCATAAAAGGAACAAGCTAGGGTCTTGGGAGACAGCCCCATCAGTGAAGTGCTTGCTAACAGTAGGACCTGAGTTCAATCCCAGCACCCATATTAAAAAAAAAAGAAAGAAAAGGAAACCTGGTATGGCTGCTAGCCCGTTCCTTATCCCAGTGCTAAGAAGCTGCAGGCAAGCATACCCCCAGAACTTATAGGTCAGTAATCCTACCTTACCTGATGTGAGCTCCAGGCCAGTGAGAGGTTCTATCTTAAAGTAAATCAATCAATCAATCAATCAATCAATCAAAGAACAAACTAGGATGACAAAATTGGGAAGGGCACACGAAGCTATGCTCTGATCTCAGCCTGCAACCCCACGTTCAAGTGTGCCTGTGCACTTCTCACATACAGGAACACTCGTAACAACAGGGATAAAATACTAAACTCAAGAGAAAAAGAACTGTGCCCTGCACAGTGAGTACATATAGTTCCTGCAGAAGGGTTGCATTTACCTTCCCTTACTTTTTCAACTTAAATGCATCGAGGAGACTTCCTTCCCTGGCAGTTTGATCTACACCTTGTCAATGAGTTTACCAATAGCACTAGCTGTTTAATAATTACACACTGTATTTTTCCAGCAAAAGATATACACTATGTGCTCCTCCCCCAACCCCTTGCCACTTTAAAAACAAATTCATTCCAAGAAACTTTTGTCAATATGAAATAAAGGCCTATCACAGATCCAGCTTAGTCAGTTTTGTTCTTTAAGATAGATAAGCCCTGCTCTGTGATCAATAGGAGCACAGGAGTTTTATCAGCATCCCCCATGTGACTCTTGCAAGAGATTGTAGTAAGAGACCAAGGCTAAAGGCAACATACTTGATAATATTAATCAGAATAAACACACACAACCACTGTAGTGACTTTTAGCCATACAAGAAGGCTTGCTTTCTTCTTTTCTTCTTTCTTTCCTTTTTTCTTCCTTCCTTTCTTTCCTTCTCTTCCTTCCTTCTCTTCTTTCTTTCTCCTGGACAAAGTCTCAAGTAGCTCAGGCTGGCCTAGAACTGAAATTCACCAACTACATAGCTGAGAATGACTCTCAACTCAAATGACAGGTATGTTCTAGCCTCTGCTGAGAAGGCCGGCTCCGTGGAGGGGCTGTCTTCCCATCACAGTATGCCATCACTGGGCTGTGTGCTGGAAGGTGACAGAGGAAGAGAAGAACTGTCCCTTTCCTAGTGGGACTCATAAAGAATTCATGCATGGGGATGCAGGAGGAAAAGGGGAGGGGAGCCACAACAGACTCCCAGTCAAACAGGTCCAAGGCTGGTGGCCCATTATTAAATGCTGGCTAACAATCTCCCAGGAATTTCTTCCCAGAGTTTCCACAGAAGTAGGGACTGAAAAGAAGTACCTCACACAGGTACACTTCACATGCTTTCCCAGTAGCTCCTTCTGTGGTCTCAGGTTCTCTCCTGACCCCTGACCAACACTCTGGGCCTTTGTGCTTGCTTTGCCAACCCACATACATCAATCTGCTCCCTGAGTCACCTCCTCTACAGAACAGGCACTACAGAGCTGACTAAAAGTCATGGACACAAATGGACAACTTAAGGCCTGTAGGCTGAAGTGGAGAGATGATCAATTCAGGCTGAGAGACTCTCTCTTAAGTTCTTGAGCTCAGAAATGGTCCAGATTCTGGAAGATTTTACTTTCAAATATCCACCTAGACTTACTGGTTAAACATTCCTATTTAATTAATACAAACAAACAAACAAACAAAACCCAAACTGTTCCCAAAGTAAAGCTTTTCTTTACAATCAAATCAGGCCTTTGTTTTGGATTTCAGAAATATGGGGATTTTGGACATTCCTGATGTTGCACCTTATTAAGGGTTAGAAAGAACTGTCCCTTCTCCCACAAAGAATCCTGTACTGAAAGTTTGGTACTTACCTAGTGACACTATTATGGGGGTTTCTGAAAACTTTAGGGCCCAGGGCTTAGGTAGCTGAGGTAGGTCTCTGGGGTCCTGTCTTTATACTGAGTCTAGTTCAGAGCACCTCTGTTTCCTGACCAGCATGAGGCAAGTGGTTCTACCAGACACCCAGCACCATGACATCTGTCCCACCACGAGCACAGACGCAGTGGAGCCAAGAGTTCTGGGTGGAAATCTTTGAAACCACAAGATAAAATAAACTTTTCATTCAATTCCTCATGGTTTCTCTCTGGTGTCTGATCACAGTGACACCTGTTCTCATAACACAGGTCAGCACCCTTACAGGGGGTGAAAAACAACAGGTTCTGATTCTGTGAAGTGAATAAAACAGTTTAACAAGGGCCTCTGGAATGTTGCAGACACTTCAGAATTACAATAGATTTGAGTTCAAAGTCAAAGTGATGAAAGAAACTCTGTAACAGGGAGTTCAGACCTCTCTACAACTTTTTCCTCCTGACTCGAAGGACCACTCCCATATATACAGCCATTCTTTCTTATCATAGAAGAAGTTAGTCACCTGGAGACCCTCTTTATCAGGGAATCTAAGCACCGCCTAAAAGTACACTAGACTCCAGCGGGCTGGCTGTATGTTTACGTCATCCAAACTTTCTAATACAGCCCCCTCGGCTCTGCTGTCAATAAGCCAGGTAGTTATAGCACAGTGGTGTGGTCCCCAGGCTTCAGAGGACATCCAGAGGCCAGCAAGCAGGACAGAGCAAACACTTTGCAACAACTGATGATAAGCTGTCAACAGACATCCTGTCTCCTCAGAGTTCAAAAAGAGATTCTTTCGATTTGACAAGCTAGGATGAGGTTATTTTCTTTCTTATTAGTAAACTTATCAGGGCTTAAAGCTACGGTCTCAGAGCAGCAAAGCCTCTTGAAGCTGAGAGCAGACACGTCCTCTGGAGTTCTGTTCTCATGACCTCTTAACATGTAAGAGGCCCCTCTCCCCTTCCGGTCTCCCATGCCATCTTAAGTTCCAATGGAGAGATGAATGACACACAACTGTTTAGCAATCACAACGTGAAAGAATTTCCTATGAGGCTTGCAAGTTACATAAATCTTTGAAATCAATATTCTGATGGAAGTCGGGGCTAAACCAACAGAGACGAGAGAGCTAAATTTAGTATTCAGAGTAAAATATGCTTTCCACTCCCCAAAAATAGACACCAGAGGAATTAATAGAAAGAGGGGCTGGGGGGTTGTTTTTGTTGTGGCTGGCATTTCTTTACTCACCAGAATTATCTAAATTCCCATTTCTACTTTCTTTCAATTTGTTTGCAGGATTTCACTAACATAGGCATTGCTGATTTCCACCGGACACTTCTCTGCATCAACTTTTTTTTAAAGATTTATTTATTTATTTACTTATTTATTTAATGTATATAAGTACACTATAGCTGTCTTCAGACACACCAGAAGAGGACATCAGATCCCATTACAAGATGGCTGTGAGCCACCATGTGGTTGCTGGGAATTGAACTCAGGACCTCTGGAAGAGCAGTCAGTGCTCTTAACCGCTGAGCCATCTCTTCAGCCCAACTTAAAAAAAAAAAAAAAAAAAAAAAAAAAAAAAAAAAAAACTTGACCTGGGCAATGTCTCTGATAAAAGTGTGTTTCAACAGAGCAATTCCTTTACAATTAGAATTAGTTTTTCACCTACTAAAGAACAAGTTAGCTTCTAACTTGTACTGGATCCCAGTAGGGCATTCAATATTAATACCTTTCTTTACACCACCTTTCTAGAAAGTTCTCTTCTAGGACACTGAGGATTTCCTCATTTCTTTCCTTCCAACAGCATCAAAAGAGCTGTCCCAAGCAGCTGCAATGGGACAGGCCACTCTCGTGGAAAAGCAAAAAAGAGCTGACCTAGCCTCAGTCTCACACTCGTACTCCTGGACCCGCTGGGCCTAGTTCACACTATGCAAAGCAAAACTAATAAAAATAAATAACAAGCTCCTGAATTTTCAGAGTTCCCTTAGAGAAGGTTAGGTATGCATGAGGAACCAAGGCATGTGCTCTCCACATGAAGCGGTCAGCCTCTCTCTTGCTCGGTGCCCTCTAGTAAGCTGAGTAAGAAAGATGAGTAAGGAGCTGCATGCCACCATTTTGAAAGTGAAGAGGTAAACTTTTAAGTACTTGCTTTTATGCTAAAACCAAGATCTGCTAACTTTAACCTCACTGCATGGACACATTTGTCCTTTTCTAGCTGGCCTTGGGTGTCTACATGAGACACGTGGAACCCATATGAACACTGTAATGGTTAATATTAATTGTTAACTTGATAAAACATAGAATCAACTGGGAGACAAATCCCTGGGTGTGACTGGGAAGGGATTTAGATTAGACTAATGGGGGTAGGAAGACCCAAATGTGAGAGACACCCCCACATGGGTTAGGGTCCTGAACTGAGTAAGCAAGAAAAATGAAGCTGAGTAGCAGCATTCGTGTCTCTCTGCTTCCTGACTGCAGGTCAATGTGACCACCTGTGCCTTCACTCTATTACGGTACCTTCCCCCACCATGTTGGACTACTGTGAGCCAAAATAAATCCTTCTCTCCCCACACTGCTGTTTTAGGTGTTCTGCCATGGCAGTGAGAAAAGTAAGTAATGAAAGTAATATGAGGCGCCCAGCTCCATGGATGCTCAAACCTCTGGTATGACATGGTGATGGGTTTGCATGGAATCTACTGCCAGCCTCTTCTCACAGACTTTTAAGTTATCTTTAATTACTTATGATAACCTGACATATGGCAAATACCATATAAGTAGTTGCTAGACCTGTGCTTTGAGACTAAGGACAAAAAAAATATAGACATGTTCCAATACAGTTCCAATAGAGTTTCCTCCTGAACCTTAGATCCACAGTTGAATCTGTTAACAGAATCATGCCCACAAGGGGCTGACTGTTAATGCCCCCTATGTAAGTATCAATGATTGTGCAAGGTTCCTCTAATCAGCCATTCTCTAACCCCCCTTTGAAAGTACATCAACATATGTACATCACCATATTACTCACCCACTATTGATCCATTCTCTCTGAGATTCAGGCTTCTATGTAACTATTAGCACTTTACCTCCCTCTTATTCCCACAAGCACAGCAGGACTCTCTGATTCCCCCTCCTTCTCTTGATGCTTTTGCAAGCCCTTCCCTACACCTTCTCCCCCTCTTACTTTCTTGCCAGTCACTGAGCATGTTTTCTCTTTGTTTACATTGTTGACTTGACTCATAGTCTTTCTTTGACCAAAAACCCCAACATTTTAGACCGAATGTCAGAGACTCTACAGAAACTAAGACCTTCCCTTGCTTATTCCACCTTAAGCAACAAGCTCTCAAGCTAACTGTGGACCATCTTTTCACAGATGACTTTCTCACCCATTCTATGGATGTCATTCCCCTCATATAGAATGAAAGCCACATCCCCAAACGACAGCAGCCCCCAAATCACAGCCACCAAAACTCTCCTGCTGATTTGCACACAATGAAATTGCAAGTGGTACCCCAAAAAATTACCACCTGCCTAAAATAAAGCACCCATCATTTAAAAGGGGGGTGTTGTTAAGAAATAGCTGTTTTATTTAGCAGCTATTCATTTTTATTGAGTAAACATTTTCTGGTATGCATTCTGTTAATTGACCTGCCAGCATATGCTGTATATGGAGAAACTTCTAAACATTATGTTCTATGTAATATGCTTATCTGAGAAAGCTCTCATTTGCAGCAATATGGAAATAAAATCCTGCTTTCAAGAATTCAAGACTTTTTAAATGCATTAATCCACACAGCTTATGAAATTGCTCTGGACATTTTAAAATCCTTCCCTTAAGAATGAAGGGAACAAAATCTTAACAATCAATAACAGTATCTGTTGCTAAGTTCCATAATGGAGTAGGCATTCCACACACAGACCTCAGAGACAGAAATGGGGCAGGCATATGATGAAGTAAAAGGCAGTTAGGGTATAGGGTAAAAGGACTACTCACAGGCTCCAAGAGACTGTTCAAAAATGCTATCAAATTACATTATTAAAAAAAAAAAACACTAATAGTTCCAGGACCTGGACATAAATAGAGTTGAAACATTATTCAGACAATATGCTTTGTTTTGAGGAGGGAAGACAGGGCACTTGTCTGGCGCGGGCTCCTCCAACTAACAGCCCACCTGTCTTTGGCTGGGAGCTTTCAGAATGATGATGCATCTTCTAGCCCGCAGGGCAGGCCTAGCTGATTCGCATAGAGGGCAGGGGCCGTACTCTGCCCAGTGGAGCCACAGTGAACAGCAAGGCTGCAGGGCTCCCCATCTTCAGAGGTGATTCATCTCCCAACAGTTGCTGCCCTTGTGGGATAGTCACCCAAGGTTGCCAGACGCTCTGCTTTTTCTTGAGTGTATGGAAAAGCAAAGTCCTCCCATTTTTTCCCTGGCTGTCAACTAAATAGTTCTTTAAAACAAATTCTGTGTGGGGCTCAACTTGGGCAACAAATAGGATCACTATGGTAGTGGCTCTTTGTGAGAGCTGCAGTTTGAGAAAAGGGCACTAGATGTAATTTGTAGTCATGACTGGCAAGAAGGAGCCCAACACAGAGCTCACTCAGCACCCACCCCTACCCCCACCCCTACCCCCACTTCTACCCCCACGGAGTAACACCAAAAGGCTCTGGTGCAAGTCGAATATTCAGAACCATTCCTTACAACTAGCAGTGTAATTAACTCGCTTTTACACCAGGCAGCTTGAAGCCAGATCTTTGTGTTCCACGGACTTCTGACATATTTTACAGTTCTAACTCTCTTCCACTGTCCTACATTAATCAAAGCTGTAACCCCTGTTGTCTTTGTACTACGGAATCAGAATGTGCCCCTGGCGAGGAATGGGGGAAAAGTCAACAGGAATTAAATTTCAGTGCAACTGTTTACTCAACTGTGGCCTGCAGATATTGAAATTTTATCCGTGGTTTTGTGTGACTACCACAGTAATGAATTCAGCATGGCTGCGACTCTCTCAGCGCTCTCTGGCATTCTCACTTCGAGTAAAAAGGAAAAAAAAAAAAATCTGCGGGAGAAAAATGACAAAAACCACGCAGGTCTACCAGTGAAACTCAGTTTCTCCACTGAGTTTAATTGCTGCTGTTTTCCAGGTCACAGAAAAGTTAGGGAGCTTGGGTCCCTGGAATATTTGTGAGCCTGTACTTTTTCTTCTGACACCTTTCTATACAATCCCATTTACCCCAACCAACCTGTGTAGAGGCTTCCCTTACACAGGGAGTCGGACAGCTGCTGATGTTTTATAAGGCCTATGAGGGCTTGCCAATCACAATAAGTGGGGCTTTAGTCACAATCCTGGACCCGACGGATGCATTTCTCGCTCAAACATATCAGTGACAAATAGACAGAAAATTGCCATAAAATATTTATTTTTAAGCTAAAAATCAAGTAACTGAGCATGGAAGAGCATTTATTCAACAACACATTCTCTGGGTCTCACACCCAGGTAACTCGCTGGTGACTCATTATTTGGGGAAAAGATGCAACTGAAACGCACTTCCAGAACTTTCTCCTCTGGCACTCAAGTGTTACTGATGCTGTTGTTCTGGAGTAAGGTGAGATTTTGTGTGAGTAGTAGGTATATTTAACATGGAATCTTTTGTGGTTGGTTAAATACTTTTTTTGTTATTAAATTTGGGCATAAGAGAAAAAGGACTCTTGCAGGGAATCAAACTTGGGTCCTCAGGCTTGGTGGTCAGAAGTTTTACCTGCTGACACCTTGATTGACTATTTCAATATTCTGAATTATTGTCCATCTATCAGGTAAAATTCAAAAGAAGTTAAACTCCCACTTACTTAAATGATGTTCTTTAAACGCAAACGATTTTGAATACACATTGCATGGGCCTCGCTTCAACTATGTAAGAAAGAAATGGCTGCCTGTGACTTCCATCTTCTAAGGGCATACAAGACGGGTATTCTAAATAAATAAAAAAAAAACTAACTACTCATGTAACCATAAATACACAAGGCTATCACACAGGGGAACATTAGTACAAATACACTCCCACCATTTAGTGCTGGATTTGCTAACAAGGTGAACAAGTACACAGGATTAATACAGCACAAGTGACATTAATTCCAGCTGACAGGGTACCTATCATGGAAGCAGAAATGGCAGGGATGACAAGAAAAGAGTTCAACTTGTACCTCAAAATCCCCATGAACAGTTGGTTTGTCTGTCAACTCTGCTTTCTTTTCCTTTCCTGGACCTTCCCCCAACTGGTTCTATGGTCTCATGCTACACCAGTATCTAATGGTTCACAGTTTATTATGATATTTTAATACTATACTTTATGTCTTTTAATGCATATCTGGACTTCAACTAATGGAGACAAGAGGACCCAGAGTACGTGGCCAGTTTTGGGTACATAGCAATTTCAAAGCCAGTAAGTAGCCTAGCTACACAAGCTGTCCCAGAGAGAGAAAATATAGCCTCTTACCAAGAGCCTCACCCTTAAGAATTTGATTCAATTTTTAAGAAAGAAGTTTGAAGGTTTGTCCCTTTCTTGTATGGCATTTCCCCATACGTTCTCTATGGAAAAGTTAAAAAATTTCCTCAATATATTTCATTCCTTTTATTTCCCCTTCCTCTCAAAATTACAAATGGAGCCACAATGATACATAAGATAAATGAGTCAAGGACAAAACCTGCCCTGTTATCAGGAGCAAAAACTCGAAATATTTCCTGATCCCACAGGGTGGGAAAGCAAATCCAGTCTTCAAGGAAATGCTATTTACATTTGAATTTTTACCAACACAATGCCATGTCTTAGGTCACCTGTGCCACTGGGAAATGTTTCAACAGTCCCTCCCAAGGACTGGCTTCCACCCTGGGAGGGCAAAGAGGGAAAGAGAATGTCCTAGGCCAAGGACACATGGAAGAGGTTCAGATAGGAGATCAGTTAAAAGCAACACTGAGATTTTAGCCAACGCCATGTAATGTCAGACTCTAGGAAACATGGGCAAATGCGTACAGCCTAGTTCCTAGAACTAGGAGAAAGTCATGCCCCAAACCGATCTAACCATGTCCCTTTACGTTTCTAAGTGTCTCTTATTTGTCAACTCCTTCCACCCTGGGCATTATGGTCCCTATTTCTTTCATCTCTTAGCTCTGGCTTTCTGTCTTCATAAGGCTTAAGCTAGCATTTAATTACTGTTTTACTTCTCAACTAAAGAAAGCATCACCATCACCCCCCAGAGTCATTTTAATGGAAGAGTAAAAGTCTAGCTGACACTTTGGGGTCTGGAAGAGAGTGGCTCAGGGTCCACTCAACTTCACTTCTAACAGTCACTGTTCACAAGGACACTTGCACCTCCCGAGGGTTTCAAGATTCACTTCATGCAGGAGAAACCCTAGATACCTAAGAATATGCTGCTTACAGGCATATGGATGTGCCTTCAGCATGAGCAGTGGCTCAGTTACCACTCAGCAGCCCAGCTCCCAGGCAAGTACCTGCTGTTGCTGCTGCTGGACGTGGGCAAGGTCGGCTGTCCCCAGGTCCACCGCTGGTGCCTCTCCGTTGGACCGAGTGTCACGAAGTGTCCCACACTCTAATAAGTGGTTGCCACCGCTGGACCCGTTCTGGATGGCTGATCCGTTACTTTTGGTCTCAGACCCAGACTCTTGCATCATGACTCAAAAACCTGAGAGGAGGATTTCCAGAAGTTGGGGTGAGGGGTGTGAAGTGGGAGAGAGAGAGAGAGAGAGAGAGAGAGAGAGAGAGAGAGAGAGAGAGAGAGAGAGAAAGCGCTGTTAAAACACTCGTTCAGAACAAAATAAGTTCTGCCATAACATGTTGCCAAACTCCTTAAACATTTCTCATTCTCCTTTACCCCCACATGAGTAGACTGGTCCCCTACTTTAGGATAAGGGAGCTGTCATTCAATTCAAGGGCTGGTATGGTTTTAAATATATAATTTCTTTCCTCTTAGGAAAAATAGAAAGGCTCGGGTGATCTGAGAAGAATCTAGGAGCCAATTTCTCTGACGGGATTCAGATATTTTGCTAAAAAGAAAACACTTGAGGTTATTATACACATATAAATTGAAATATTATCTGGTCTCGAGGTCATCATACAAGTATGAATTTAAATATTATCCGGCCCAGAAGCTCTGCATCAAAGCAACATCCTCCGAGAAGAAATATTCTCCAACTTAAATCTCTCAAGTGAAAAGACCTATCACTTCAAGACCCTTTGCACTCAAAGCCTGTAGCCAAACACCAAACACATTTTAAGAATTCTAAACCCTTGATACCATCTGGGCAGTTAGAAATTGGTCATTCCTACAGGAGAGGTCGCTGAAAAGACAGGAAAAAAAGGACCTCCCATTTTTCAGACACTGAGTGAATTCAGACTATAACCATCATTGTGGGAAAGCGCACTCCATGGTAACTTTCCCCCTGGTGGATGACTGGTCTCAGAACAGGTGTAAGGCCTGATGTCTCAGGGTGATCCTTCAGACTCTTATTTTGGAAAGAAGCGCTGGCTAGGCAGACCACAGAAAAGGTCAGAAATTTAAAGTGCTAAATGTGAGGCTTTTGGGTTACAGCTCAGTGACAGAACATTTGCCTAACATATATGGGATATTGGGTTCACTCCTTTGTACGGCCAGAATGTAAATTAATTAAAAAAAACGAAAGCACTAAAATGTCTACTAGAAAAATCTGTTATCTCCTTTTATGTTTCAAGGGTTGTGTTGCTTTTTGGTATCCCAGCCCAGCCCTTTGGAATAGGGCTCTATGACAAAGACCAGGTTAGCCTCGAACTTGAAATCCTTCTGCCTCAGCCTCCCGGTGCTGGTGTTATAAGCAAAGACAATACCTAGCACTAATTATACTATTTAATCCTTGTTACTTTCTTTTTTTTTTTTTTTTTTAAAGATTTATTTATTATATATAAGTACACTGTAGCTGTCTTCAGACACACCAGAAGAGGGCATCTTGACCCCATTACAGATGTGAGCCACCATGTGGTTGCTGGGATTTGAACTCAGGACCTCTGGAAGAACAGTCAGTGCTCCTAGCCGCTAAGCCATCTCTCCAGCCCCCTTGTTACTCTCTTGAGCACAAACATCATTAGCTTGGGGAGCCAGTTCAGGTACCCATTCGGGACAAACTTACCTCCTGACCAGCAGCAGTATGCTAGACTCTGTAACGCTGGTGGGGGATTCCTGCGTGTGTCATGGCTTGCAATTATAATAATCACCAGTTCTCCTTCCTAGAGAAGAAAACTGAAGCTTGGGATGGGGAGAAGGCTCAATGGGTAAAAGTTAAGCCTGGTTCCTGAGTTCAGGTCCCCAGAGCCCAGTCAGATTTGGCTTCAGTAGTATAAACATCCATCTGTCACTCAATGGGATTTAAAGGTAGGGAAAACTTCAGGGGCATTAGTGCCAGCTAGTCTGGCTTGTGCAACAGTGTAGAATCCCTGTCCTAATCAAGGTAAATGGCTAGGGCTGGCATCTGAATCCAAAGATTCAGAGTGGTATGCATGTTTCTCCATCCTTGCCCAGCCTCCAATGCAGGTAAACTTTAAAGGGGGTGGGGAGGTGCCTTGTGAGCTAATTTCAGGGCCACTGTGCCATGGCTAGCTATGGTGAGCACAGGGCAGAAGACACTCTGCTTGCATATCTCTCACTCACGGCCTGTTTTCTGAAGGCTCAGGTACAGGGTGACAAGTCAAGTTCACAGACTAGGATGTGGAAAGGAAAAAGGAAGCAGGCAGTTTAAACATCAAAGCCGAGAAATGCTTAAAGAATGAAGACTTTAATGTGAATTCCGAATGCCAGACAAAAACAAAAGACATTTCATTCAAATCAGCCCTATGAGGGACCACCTCTTTCCCACTGCTCTAGACACACAAGCACAAGGAAACTGAAACACTCAGGACACTGTTGGAGGAGGCGGTGCTTCTGTTAAAAGCTAACAGAAGTTTGTTCACTGCAACTGGCCTGAAAACCAAAGAGAAGAATGTCCATTTAAATGTTCCATTACATCTGCCTCCAGTGCATAGTCAACAGCAGCCACCATTCAGACTACAGGACCAAAAGACAGACTTTTAGTCAGCTCTGGAGTTGCCTGTGAACACCCCTTAGTGTTAAAATGTATGAAACAGTATGAGAAGCGGCAGAGACACCCTCCCTGTGGTTTCGGACCAGACTTTCTAGTATTTACTGTCTTTTAGAAACTGCCTGTGGCTCCTTACCTCCCACCATGGAAAGAATCTATCAAAATAGAACAAAACATAACAAACCCCAAGAAAACAAAACACCACCCGAAAAAAAGCTACAAAACAGGCAACGAGACACCAGTAACACGAAACTATTTCTCTCTCAAACGTGTTCAAGCCTAGGAGATTTCCTTAGTGCTTCACCCTCTATACCATGCACTTGTCCATTTGGGTACATAAAGAGATTAGGTTTCCGGCTGGATGCAGCCCAGTGGTACAGCAAGTCCTAAGTCAATCCCCAATACTGCACAGCAACAAGGAAACAGACAGATAATCTCAGGGTAGTCAGCAGTAAAATCCACTTTATTATTAGTTCCAAAAAAAAAAAAAAAAACCTAAATAAAACAGGTATTTCTCACCTTCTGGAAAGTCTGCAAATAACAAAGACTCACAGAACAGAAAATTTCCTTTTTAAAATAAATAAATAAATAAATAAATGTTCATTTTTAAAAAAGATTTAAAGAATCCTTTGCTTACATATGTGTATGTACCGTGTGTGTCTGGTGCCCAAGTAGGTCAGAAGAAAGCTGAAGGAACCCTTGAACTGAAGTTTGGATGGTTGATCACTATTCTGAGCCATCTCTCTGCAAACGGCCTTTATGAACACGCCTCACCTGCCCTCAGACAGGAGCACACAAAGTCATGCACTCTGTCTTTCTGGAACAGACCTGTGTGAGTGCTGACTTCAAACCATGTGATCTCAGGGATCTGGGACCAGGGAACAGGTGTCTCAAAGCTTGCCTCTGTTTTGGTTACCTCGGCTGACACCATCATGGTAGGCGGAGTAAGAACCACCTCTCATGCAGTTGGAAGAGAAGCAGCTCCTTTGCTCCGTGAAGCTCCAAAACAGGCTGCTAAGTTCTCCAGGACAAGTTAGGCAGGCCTGCAGCCAAGGAACTTGGCTCATGCACTGGGTTTGTGAGAGTACAGGGTTTGGGACTAAAACTGTATGAAGTATTATTTTGGTCTAAGGATGTCCTCAGCCAACTGCTAACGAGAAGACATGGGCTGGAGGACTTTTAATTTTCCAAAAGGTACAGCGTCAATTGGAGGCTTTGTGAAATGGCCATGTAGAAAATGAAAGACTGGGTGTCGAAGTATCTCTGACACTGTCTGGGCCATGAGTGTTTCTGTCAAACATCCAAGGCCATTTAATAAGCTTTTATATCTTCATAGAAAACCCTCTGATGCATTTAAATCCTAAACTCACAAGTCTCCTGGAGGGAGATAAATGCTTCCCCATTTCAGAGACAGGAAAACTATTGCTCGGATTAGGAGACAGATGTAGCCATAGAGCCTCTCCATTTTGGACGAGACTTCCTCCTTCAGAGAGGTCCTGGCTAAGTGAAGAATGAATACACAGACCAGGAGGAACTGAATTTCAGCACAGGCAGGTGGAAAAAGAGAAGATCCTAAAATGCACAGAGGGAAAAGCACACAACATTTTAGGAAGCAACTCGGTCATTTCCTATTGACTTCCCACGTGTCAGTGGGAAGCAAGCACGGGGCTGGGGTGAAGCATCATCTTCTCTGCCATAAAGTTCTGCCTTCCCTTAAAGGAGGGTTGTCCCAAGGCCTTTGTTTGTTCAACCTCTGCTCCTCTCTCTGGTTTTCCCCACTGCACCAAAGAATGACCTCCCACCACTATGAACTGAAGGCACATGCTCCGTTAAAGTGTTGGTGCTGCTTGGGTTTCTGCAGCTTGACTCTGGAGGCTTCAGCCACCTCTTAGCGGGGCCTTTCCCCAGTTTCCCTGATGCCTTCTGCACAGGACCATGACCTGGTCAAACAACTCATTACCCGTATATTGCAACCCCACAGGACTGGTACTGCCATGCACATAAGCCCAAACCATACTCCTGCCACCTTGCTCAGAACTATGACACAGGTTCCAATTTCAAAGGGTCACTTTGTTTTTGTTTTTGTTTTTTAAGGAACTTTTAAAAAATAAGAAGAACTGGGACTCAGATGCTTATTTATTATTGTTGCCAACAGAGCTCCTCTGTGGAAACCTTCTGGAAAATTCATAATGTCCAGGCCAATGTATTTATAGTAAATTAAAACACAGCTTTATTATGATGATTATTTCCTTGGTTACAGTGTTGTTGCTGAAAATTTAGAAAAACATAAAGCCCTTGTTATCACGCTTGTGAAGGATTTTAAGCTAACAAAAAGTTCCGTCTTGATTCCAGGGCAGTTAATTAAGGTTGACCAAGTCAGGCAGAAGTAAATTAACTTGGCTGATCAATTATTTATATGAAGCAGAATAAATGCCCTTAAAGAACTTGGTCTGTTCACAAAGGGATGTGTAAATTAAACCAAACAGAGTTTTGTGGACTATGTCTCCACTGCTGTGTGAGAAGTGAGTTAAGGGCTGGGCAACTTCCAGGACAGTGAGCAGAGAACTGTGTATCCCTGACCCTGTGAAAGGACCCCTTCCTCACTCCTATGCAGAAAAGGAAGGGATGGAGACTGTAATGCTGAAGAGAAAACCAAAGCCAGCAGGGAGGGAGGGAGGGAGGGAGGGAGGGAGGGAGGGAGGGAGGGAAGGAGAGGGAGGGAGGGAGGGAGGGAGGGAGAGGGAGGGAGGGGGGAGGGAAGGAGAGGGAGGGAGGGGGGAGGGAAGGAGAGGGAGGAGAGGGAGGGAGGGGGGAGGGGGGAGGGGCCAAGAATGTTAGTATTCCACAAACAGTAAGCACGTGTCTCTACCTTTCTTATCTCTTACTTAACACTTCAGAGTACAGCAAAGCAAGAGGACTGTGCATTAACTTTGGTTCTAAACTTTTTAGTTACAAAACCCTTCATAATCTTGAATTCAGAGGAAAAAGAAATACCAAGATACTGTCTAAAGTAAGATTTAAAAAAAAAAAAAAAACACTTTGTTTCTTTCAGGGTCTCTCTGAGCAAAACGAACTGGTTCCTGCACACAAAGTTTACATGGCAACAGAAGACAAACAAAGGAGTTTCAAGGAGCAAGGTGCAGTTACATGGTGGGGTGGCTTAGGACATCAAATAAGCCCCACCCTGTAACCACTCATGTGTTGCTCCTTTGCAAAAGAGGCAATGGAACAGCCCAGACTGAAGTCAGGGGCCCTCGATGGAGGCCTTGTGGGACTGGGGGGATGCCACAGGACCCATCATAAGGCATGGCATTCTTCACATGGTGACACTGGAACGGGAAGCAGTGGGTACAGAGTGAGCAGCAGTCAGGGCCATATTCAGAGGTTAGGAAGCAAGACAGGAGAGGAGAGCCATGGCAGCAAGTGCTCACACAGGAAGTCCCTCTCTAGAAGTAGAGCTATACAGTAAAAATGGAGTGGCTGAAGGGGACAAGCCAAACACAAGGAAGAGTGAATGACAAGAGCAGATCACTGCTCTTCTGAGAGGACTCTGACAGCCCATGAATAAACCCTTCAGATAACAATCGCTGTCTGGCCACAGCCCCACGGGTTCTATTTCACAGAGAGACAGACCACCCAAGCACAAGTCCAGTAAGGGAAGTCAGGGTGCTGAAGACACTACCTTCCATTACCAAATTTTCATAATTATAAAAGAAAGGCGTAAATTTTCTAATGCATGGCAGTTCAAAAAGTAATCAAGGGAATGAGCCGCAGGGCTATTTTAATGTATGCAAAGCTAGTGACCCACAGTAAATGGGAGGTAGGCTACAATGAATGCAAAGTAATGCATGCGTACTAAACTCCGGGTCTGATGAGGGACGGCTAAAATTAACACCCAATTAATTTCCGAATTGACAAACAAATGAAACCCATAAATCTACTTTCTCATTAATTTTCTTGTGGTATAATTTAAAGCAGTAATATGAGGGTAAAAACTGAGCATTATCCATCATAAATATCAAAAGATAGCACGGTAACACCGTAAATTATGCATATTACCTGTTGTTAAAAATGATTTATGTATTATCAACTTTATCATGCACTGTAGAGGTCTCCATCTATCTTGTGAAAATCTGGGATTTCGGTAAAACCTCAAAGGGAATGCAACTGTCAAATGCATGCCCAAAACCAAACCAAAACAAACATGACCTGTCTTTGAGAGCGGAACGGGCAAAGCTGGGCGGGCTGGGCTCATCACAGGTCCCACTGAACAGACGTGGGTGTTGTAGATGTGATGCACCAGCTCTCCAAGGGCAAAGAGCGTAGGGTCCACGATGGGAGCAGGTAGAGGCACAGTGGATGAGTCTCCGTGGCCAAGTGTGGGAGATTAAAAAGGATACTAGCTGTAGTTCACAGAATGGCCTTGGTGATTTGGTGATTTCTCTACCTTCCTATGCTTCAGAGGAGGGAAAAAAGTGAATAGAAACCAGCTTGTACTCATCAACTGAATCACACAATGTAGATTTATTAATTAAATGGAGGGAGAGATGGCTCCAACTAAGATCTTTCTGTTTGGAGCTAGAAAGATGGCTCAGTTAATAAACTGCCTGCCTTGTAAGCAGGATCTGAGCTCAGTCTCCAGACTCCACAATGAACTTGGCATGGAAGCACACACGTGTAATCCCAGTACAGGGGAGACAGAGACTGGCAGAACCCTGAAGCAGAGCCAGCCAATTAGGTGAGACCTCTAGGAACTGGGAGCCTCTGCTTTAAAATTAGATGGACAGTGTTTCTGATAAGTTGTCCTCTGGTCTCTCACACTGGTACACACACACACCTTTCTCCTTACCTCTTCCATTTATTTAAGAAAAATAACAACTTTTATCACCCTCTGTTTCCAAGTACTCCTTTGAAACCTGATAGATACTTGCTATATTATACAGAGGTGTATAATCTAGCTACCAACTATATACACCTACATTTAGAAGTGCCCTGTTTTCTGAAACTCTTCAGAAAGCATAGCAGTTCACTCATTAAATCACTCTTATTTTCTTCCCTTCCTTTGTGGTTCTGAATAGGAATCAAATTTGTACATGGTAAACAGTACTATCTTTAAGATATATCCCCAACCTTTAGATTCCTGAGACAAGGTTTATTAAGCAGTCCAGCTAGCCTTGAACTCACCACTTTCCTGCCTCATTTTCACAAATGCTGAAATAAGAGGCATCTGTCACCACACCCCTGTAGTCACTTTAGGTCTAACAGAGCTAGTCAGCTAGGACTGGCTCATTCATTGGAAACTTAAGATAACCATCTGGGGAAGGGGGTTTAAGTCAGTCTCATGGTTGTGAGCTGTAATAAGCAGGAGGACAATTCAGACGGACTGCAAACGGCAGCGAACAGGATGTTTCACTTCCTCTGTAGCCCATGACGTGGAATCGAGTTGGCAGAATAGGTTGACAATAAAATAATGTCCTAACAAAGGCCAAGGTTTCTCTTCTCAGGCAGGCTTTTGGTGTGAAACAGGAGACTTCACATGCCCAAGCAGAAAGGACTTCTGACTCCCATTCCCTGTCAGCAGTGCATGTGAGAGCGACTGTGCCCGAGCTTCCAAGGCAATGGATAATCACCAGGCAACAAGCCCCATCTCCACCCTACACCCTACATGTGCGTCTGGAAACTTCCTACTTGTAGCGTAGAGTCTGAGATGCTGGACTCCGGTTGATCTGCCCTTGAGTCTGCTGGTGGGCAGGAAGTGAGTAAGGTGTTATCACAGCAATGGTGAGCAGAATGTTGGCAAGAACGGCCCCAGTCGGAACCAAACCCTAGAAGTGAGTGGAGAGAATGGGCCCACTCCCTGGCACACTGATCCACCCTTGCTCACGTCACTACAGGAGAATGAAGGGGAGCTTTGCCAACCCAGGGCAGGCTGTTTGCTTTGCCTCAAGGAAGCTGCTGAAGGTCAGGTGTGAAGGGGCCAGGTGCTCAGGAGAGCACAGTTAGAGCACATTTCCACCCCAGAAAATAGGTTTTAAGTTTGAGCACTAACAAAGCCTGCTGGTGAACTTTAATCATAAGCTGTCTCATAAAAGGCCCAGCAGAATAAAGCCACCAGCAGTTCAGAGAAGGGTATTTCCCCATTTCCATATTTCACATCATTTAATGTGAACACAGCCAGGTTTGTAACGTCCACTGAGTGGCAGGTTCAACGACACACTTCACGTGTCTGCCTTCTCGCCTGTAGCCCCTAACTGCTCAGGTGACCAGAGAGAACAATATGCCCACAGCAACACAGCAACACAATGAATGGAGGCTGGCAAGACCCCGTGGCTTGCGTTTCTCTGTTGTGTGAAAGGAACAATTATTTAATTTTATCCTTCAAAAACTCTAATAGACACGCAGATATATCTGGCTCCCGGAAGTTGCTGTGAAACAGATTAGTTTCTCTGAGATTAGTTTCTCACCATTTTGCCTTGGAAGGTCAGCGGCACCTCTCCTTCCACACAGGCTCTAACCTGTGCTTTCTAAAACAGCTCAGTGCTGGCAAGGAAGGTGAATTCAGAAACAATAGCAAATACTCATAATCATAATAATATCCAACAACAAAGATGGTGAGAGCTAGGTTCTCTCTAGTGCCTACAAAACACCAAACCAGATGGGTCTTGTCCAAAGAAGTTCCTTTTGTCAAAGGGACAAGAGCCACACACACACACAAGTCAAATTAAGAGATGCCAAGGCTTGCTTTACTGAGCTAGAAAGGGCATAGGGCAGAAACCCAGCTTAAAACGAAATAGATAAGAAAGACAAGTTAAAGTAAAAACATCGATCATTCAAAATCTGTAAAATACTCATTAAAATTGCAGTTCCTTCAAAGTTCTGCCACATTCCACCCTTTCGGACTATGTCAAGGTTAACCCCCAGTTCTCAGACTTCACAGAAAAAAATACGTAACAGCCCAGATCAAACTAACCCCATGTCACAGCACAGGAGACAGAGACAAACGAAATGAAGTCCAAGGGCTGTACCTTCCAGCGTCTCCCTCCGTTCATAGTCCAGGCCTTTCCTCCCTACGCTTCCTAGGTCCCTGTTTGCTCCACAAAGAATTGCCGAGCCATCTGATGCTCTATGACTGAGCTGGTGGCCTTTTAGGAGATCTCACCCCTCTCTGAAGAAAGCAAACAACTGCATAGATATCATTACACTAAGGAAATCTCTTAGAAAAGCCAAACAAGTCGCTAATCTCTCCGGCCCCTTCATCCAAGCAAGAGATAAGAAAAGCAAACCTAGGGCGCTTTCAACCGCATTCCAGGGACAGGGCTCCCCTTTTCTTTATCAAAATTCTAGCATTTAAGTCTTGCATGTGTGCATTTGTGTACGGTGTATTTTTTCCTTCTTTTTAAACAGACCTTACAGGATAAACTGCTTGCTTCCACCCACAAACAAAGCAGTATTTGTTTAATAACGATTGCTACCATGGGTAGAGTAAACAGGGCCAGCATTTGTGTTTATGAACAAACACATCATCTTACCAGAGCAATTTAACATTAACCAGGTGGAATAATCAACAGATTTCATAGGTGACACCAGGGGCAGGGTAAAGCAAACAGAACTGGGGAGGAGGAGAAAGGGGCAGCTTCGCTAGAATCAAGGTCGAGGTACGAGGCAAATGCACTGCAGGGTAAACAGCTGGGAAGGAGGCAAGATACACAAGCCGTCATTCTTCTGACATTTAGAGAGCCAGGAAGGTTGTAAGTTACAGGGATCAGCTGCTGACCACCAGGAAATCCAACTGGTTGGAGACTCAGCGGCCAGCTTGTTTGCACAATGCCATGTTTGTGGATAAACAACGGTTTGCTGTTACCAACCACCATTGCTCATCATGGAAGCTAGGGTGAAGCAAGTAGAATCTGCTTAACTCCTTCCTGGAGACATTACATAGAGCTTTGAGCAAAGAAAATACTCAAGGACATGCACCCCCTCCAAAAATTACAACAGGCCACCCCAAATGAGGCAGGGCAACCTTAGGCAAACCCCTTTTATTTCATGGCTTGCAGATAAGAAATACAACATGGGCTTTGGGGTGAAATACTCAGGGCTCTGTTACTCCAGTAGCTCTGTACTCATCTGTTGGGCTCATCTTATATCAATGAAATACCTGGGTCAAACATAGATCCTGGTTCTGGGTGTTTCTTCCAGAAGGGAAACCCTGATGCCTTCTCCCCCACATGCAAAGCTTCTGTAAGCCCACTGGGCCAACAGATACATGGGTAGAACCCCCAAGGATTCTGCAAAATTCAAACTATGCCACATGAAGATAGTGTCCTTGAGAAACAACAAATGATATAAAGCGTCAGCTGACAGTACCTTACTCTGCCCAGGAGTTCCTTGTGAAATTAGCGTTAGGGAGAAAAACTGTATTTTTGCAAATGCCAGAGTGATTTAATTCTCATGTCCATTAAGAAGAAATATTTAATCTTCAAAGATTCACTTCCTATGTAAACTTCCATACATAGCTAGCTGACTTCAAGTTAGAAAGTTGTTATCACATCTTCTCAGGAATGCTATATTTAGGGATTCAATCTACAGTGAAAGCATTAGTTTGAACTTATTTTACAGATAGCATAATATCATTAAACTACATAACTTTGGTGCGTGTGAAAAAGATCCCTCTGTTACTTAACATCTAATAAGCAAAACATACTGAAAAACAGTTTGGTAATGCATCTAACATCTTACACTTATAATCAGTTAATTAATTTTTAAAATTCTGCATTCTGCTAGTATAAAATATGGCAAAACACTGTCTGCTGGTTATCCAAAGCAAGATTTGAAAGTGAGAAAAGAATATTTTAAAGAGACACATCCCAGGACTCAGACAATGGCATTATTCATCATAATATTATTTTCCTTTCTGTCTCTGTCTCAAATAAGGTAAGGAAAAGGTTTGTTGGCTTCCCCACACTCACACCAACTAACCTTTGGGCCACTGTGAAATCTCAGCCTTTGATGGCTATGGCTTCAATTATCTAATCTCTGTTCTGCAAACTTAAAGTTACAAAGCATCTCCAGTGTTTTCTCTGGTGTTTTTGTTTTGTTTTATGCTGTGGTTTGTTTCCAGTGTTCTCTGCTCACAGCCTTCTTTGCCCAAATCAACATAGCCAAGAAGTCCTCCGCACTCACTGCTTGGGGAAGAATTTCCCACTCGGCATTCAGAGCCCCTAATACCAAATTTGTAGCTCAAGGACTGGTTAGCGCCCTAAAACGCCTCTGCTGTACCTCGAGAAGACCAGTAGGACAGGAGCTGTTCTACTGCCCTAGAGAAGGCAAGCCCAGCTTGCTCAACTAAGAGATGACGCAAGCACACGGCATAAGTTCTTCCTCCAGTGCTGAGGAACAGGACGTTCCCACATTCCAGCCGCTGTCCACCATGGATGTGGTCAGAATGACAAGGAAGCAATGCAGAGCAAAGTGCTTGACCTGATGGCCCAGTAAGAAAGACAAAAGCCTCACTGGCCTTCCTTGCCTTCTGCCTCAAGCAACCATGGCGCCTCACTAACTCCCCTTGAACCTTTTTCCCATTCTCCCCAAACCCATTCACCCTTCCCTTTCTCCCTCTCTCTCCTGCCGGAATCTGGGATGAACAAGTAGGGTATTAATAAAGCAGGACAAACACAGCTTGCAATTCCAAATGGTAACCAAAGGCATTGTCACCAAGCTCCTTAGATAAAAGGCCAAAGGTTGAACCCTGGCTTTTCTTTTGAAAGCAAAGGTGAACCCATGTATGCAGTCACTAGGTGGAGGAGGTGAAGGTGACCACAGGGAAGACAAAAACCAGACATCAGTTCTCTTTTCATGTCTTCACACCGTCCAGCATCACTGTCAAAGGCTTAGTTTACTTAGTTTATTTTCTGGGGACCCCAAGTGCTTTAGCAGCAGCCCTTCATTCAGTTCTTCACGGTTTCAAGAGACACTAAGAGGACTTGAGACTGGAAAGTCTGGTTGGTTCTCACAAATTCTCTCTGGGATATGAAAGCTGAGACTCTGAGACTCTCCAGTGTGTCATCTGAGAGGACACCGGGGCCAGTTCCCCAAGCCTAATTCTCCTCCTCCTCTGTCATTTCCACCCACACCTACTCCCTGCTATTTTAAAAAATGGCTCACATTTGATAAACAAATGTCTCTTCAGGGGAAAGTTTGTGTCACTTCTTCAAAGGGAAAGGCAACAGGGAACCCTCTGTACAAGACAAAGTGCTTGGCACACAAGAACCAAAGCCAACTAAGAAGACACAAGTGAACCCAGACCCCCCTCTTCTCTGAGTGAGAACCACAGCTTTCCTTTGTTCAACAAGGAGCTGACACTTGGGAAAAACACAATAAGGACAAAGTTGCTAGATGCTCTCTTTGGCTTAGTCAGAAGGATTTAAAGATATCTAAAAATGGCTAAGATGGCTTGGGGAGTAAGTTGCCACCAAACCTGGGGACTTAAGTTCCATGCCCAGGACTCATACCGTAGAAGAGAAACTGACCAACATAAGTTATATTCTAACCCACACCATTTTCACCATAGGTTGCAAATGCCTATGTATACTACACTAACAACAACTCACACAGAATTATACACACACACACACACACACACACACACACACATGCACGCATCCACATACACACAAGAATGATATATTTGAAAATCTGATTGTTTTAGTATCAAACCATAATACTGAGTGCTTATGAGTCACTCAGAAGCCACCTAAAATCCTCTCCACTTACTAGTGAACAATGCGAGTTTATGTATTGGGGACATACTGGAACCAGACTCAGGGAACTTATGAGAATCTAGGATGAACTTGTGACTCTGCATCTTTCTAGAAATGCCACTTTAAACATTAAGGACCTACAGAATACACTTGCACCGCTAGGGAAATAATTGAGAAATAAGATTTTCTTTGTCTCAAACCAAAAAAGGCTTCTGGACCATATTGTGCATGGAGACATGTTAAACACCACATCAGCAGCTCCTGCACTGGGCCTCTCCCATAGCCTCACCTCTTCTGACTTCAGCGAAGAGCCAGGGCATCAGCCACTTCAGGCTTGTGGCCTTTCCACAATGCAAGTTCAGAGTTTATTCAATACCAAGTGAGTACGATATGATAAGAACCATAGGCATATCATTCAAATGCTTTATTGGTCCAAAAGATGGATGCTTTTATTAGCCCAACCTTCTTTGTAATGGAGTGCCACTGTTGACCCAGCATTAGCCTCATTCCCTGCCATTAATCACACTTCTAAGAGCTCATTTTGCCTTAAAATCTTAAGAAATTGCTATAATTTAAAGACATGGTGTCTACATAATGGGAAATGCTTCATAGATTGTATCATTTCTTAAAATACAGTAGGTTTTATGAGAACAATGGCTATGATTCGAACACATTACAAAATGAGAATGATTTTTATTATACATATAATATATGTAAAAGAAAAAGCAGAATATAAGCCCTCTTTCATATCTTTGGCTCCCCACATCTGGACCTTTTAATCATTACCTTTGGAAGGCCATAAACATAGGTAAGAACTTTAGAGATACCAAGCCCTCTAACCCCCTATCCCCCACCCCCCCCAAAAAAAACCCACTGCAAACAAATGAAAACTAAAACTTAAAGGGAGGAACCATGCAGAGAAGAGACAGATGTGAGAACATGTGGAGTGCTTTAAGAAAAGTTCATCTGCCCTGCAGTTTTTATCTGCTATCTCCACTTTCTGGGCCTTGTCTGTCCCAGGATTGAGAAAGAACTGGGGAGGCTCGTCAGTAAGTGGCATCGGGATGAACTACAGCTACCTACCAGGTCACTTTGTGTGATTTCAATAACATAACGACACTTGTAGCTCAGAAGTCCTCGTCTCATTAAAGCACCTTCATGATCAGCTTGGGCATAGCTGAGCCCTGGAGAGGGAAGCACCTGAGATGGTTACACTCAAGCGTGTCTTTCTGAACACATCCTTTCATGGTTCCTCCTGCTGTACAGTCAGAAGACCACAGGCACAGGTATATATTCAAATCTTAAACATACACAAAAATGACGGCATTATGTCCCAGCCAGGC
Source organism: Micromys minutus (assembly GCF_963924665.1). Classification (NCBI taxonomy): domain Eukaryota; kingdom Metazoa; phylum Chordata; class Mammalia; order Rodentia; family Muridae; genus Micromys; species Micromys minutus. The sequence goes on along the minus strand of NC_137972.1, from coordinate 46,473,223 downwards.
AAAAAGATTAGGAAGATGTCAGGTTCAAAGAACTGAGAATGAACTAGTCAAGAAGTCAAGGGTGCAAAGAGAAAGGCCCGAGATTTGCAAGGAATCTGGGAAACACACAAGAGCCGATGATAATGTGCTGTGAAGATGGATCAAGGAATCAGAAGGCTCCTTCTGTGTGAGGCACTGCCAACTCAGCAGTAGAAGGTTCCTTTTCAGGAATATGGTTCTATCAGTGGTGCTACCTAGCCAAGGTAAGCAATAGGCATGGTGTTCTCTATTCAACCTAACAAACAGGCCAAAGGCTGAACCTGTCCCCACTCTCAGGAGCTATTGCAAAGAATGTAAATCATTCATTACACTGCCTTCCCTAGGGTATCACAGGCATGCCAGCCTGTGAGGGAGAGCTTAAGGCCCCAGATTAGATAGGGAGGGCAGGCATGGAGGATGAGGATGGCAGTTTCTCTTCACACTCTGGCTGCTAGAGCACTGGACGGCCTCACAACTGAGCATAGGAACAGGTGATATCTGATGAGCCGATTCTCAGCAGGATTCTGTGATCTGTTCAACAGCCAAGGAGATTTTCCAAGCTGCATCTTGGCACTTAGAGGATAAATATGACAGAAGGGGTGTAGGATATCTTCAGAGCAGAGAAAAAAATACTGTTAATCTGCCTCCCGAAACAGAGCTCTAATCAGAACTTCCCTCTCCTCTAACATGGACAGTAAGTATCAATACCACAAAGACTATCGGTATCAGGGGAAGACCCATAAAAGATCCAAAGACCGTAGTTCCTGGAGAGCTTGCCTAAATGGGCCAAGCACCCTTTGCCAACCAGTGCAGGTGCAAGGGGCATGTCTCCTGCAGGGGATTTCTGACAGAGATGCTCTTGCCTCCCACAGACAGAAAGTTACCAGCTTTTCCACTGTTACCTGCAGCTTGTGAGGCTGACAGCACAAAGTTCTGTAACCAGCAACAAGAACAATGTAGGCTCTAGAACCATCTCAGTCTTACAGAATGAGAACCTATGAGAAGACACACACACACACACACACACACACACATTCACTCACTCACTCACTCACTTACTCACTCACTCACTCTGACAAGGAGTGGTAAAACACTCAGGTTACATTCTCAGTTCTCCCAACCAAGCAAGCATTCTATTTTCCCTATTCCTCAGATCTGAGTCAGAGCATAGTCCCATGTACCTAGCCTTGATATTTCTTCTACAAAATAGTTGATTTTTGCCCAGTCGAGGCTGGTGTAAGTGTTGGGGCAACAGTGGGGAACAAAAATCAATAGGATGCCATCAACATGGAGGTGAGGACCCGACAGGGAAAGACAAGCATTAATCAATCAGCCACACACTGAAGTGGACACTCAAATGGAGAAGAGCACTGCTGTGGAAAACGCACGGCCTCTGAAAGCACAAAGGTAATATATGTAAAGTGCCTTGCATGCAGTAGGCGCTCAATAAATCACATCGATGATTACTAGCCCATAAAACCCAGCCCTCTGAGAGGCCACTGGGAAATACTCAGGCACAGAACATCCCCATCTCATCATAAAACGAACCTAAACCTAGGACTGTGCTCTCAGCGACCCCTTTAAAAAACAAGTTTTTCACGCCGTCTCCTGGCTGAATGAGGAGGGTAGCAGTGATGTGTTCTGTATTTCTTTCTTCTACAGTGTAGAGTTAGGACTAACTCATCATAGTTCAGTTAAAGGGCTTATTGTGGAGCAGAGCAAACCAGCCTTGTTCAAAGTAGTTTTGGGGTTATCATTTGAAGTCGCACGATCTTTTAGAAAAAGTCTTTGTCTCTTCAGTAGCATTTCTTTTTGTGTACATCAATGATTAATCACAAGGGTATCTACCAGGTGTCCACACACAGGAACACTGGACAGGACCCAACTCCATCCATTGACAACTTCTACCTGACCAAGAGGTGAGGGTCTGTCATACTAAATGGCAATCTACATGTGTCTGAGGCCTGTAAGCAGCCCTCCAGTGTCCCACCAGGGAGCTTTCCACAGACCCACAAACATTAGAGAAGACATTTACACATGAGATGACCTTTCTGCATAGTGAATATAAAGAAGTATTTGTAACAGTGTGTCTGTGTGTGGGTTTGGGCACATCTGTATACAGCTGTGGAGGCCATAGATCCTCCTGAGTTGAAGTTACAAGCAGTTGTGAGCCTCCAGGAAGGGGTGCTGGGAATTGAACTCAGGATATCTAGGAGAGCAGTAGCCACTCTTAAGTGATGAGCCATTTCTCTACCCTAGTAAAAAGGTTTTTATTATTAATATTATTATTATTATTATTATTATTATTATTATTAGCCCAGAAAAAAGTGATTGTATCACAAGGTAAATCATAGACAGGAGAGTGTACCTGCACCCTTATCAGAACAGCTTTGGTAGACAGTTCTAGAACTATAAACAGATGCACTTTTGGATAGCCAGGTATGCCAAAGACAGGTATGCCCAGGCCAATGGTGCTTCGTGTTAAGACATCAGAATCCTAAGGCCTGGTAGCTGAGGGATAGCAATTATCATCCCCCAACACTAGCGCCTGCCTGGCATTGTTCCATGAAGCACCGGTAGCTTAGTTAAGTGGTCCACAGTGGGGGCTTTCCATTTTCACAGCCTGGAATAAGGCTAAAGGTGTGAAGTAAATAATATACCAAGAATAACAGAAAGAATTAGGTAAATAATGCCGACTGCCGAACTGTCCTTCCATCGCAGTGAAAATGAAGAAGGGTGACTTTTGCCACATACCCAAAGCATCCAGTGACACTAAAGATGTGCTTGGCTATCACAACTGGGGTGGAGATGTATTACTGGCTTCGACGGCAATACCACAGCACATGTTGAGTTGCATGGCTCCGCAAGTCAGGAGTGGTGCAGCAGCGAGAAATGTATTATTTAAGACTGTGCTAAATGTCTTGGTGGTTAAAAGCACTGGCTGCTCTTCCAGAGGTCCTGAGTTCAAGTCCCAGCAACCACATGGTATCTCACAAGCATCTGTAATGGGATCTGATGCCCTCTTCTGGTGTGTCAGCAACAGAGTGCTCATACACAGAAATAAATACATTTTAAAAGAAACAATGTACTGAAGCTAAGGAGACAGAGACAGCAGAGAGATTAGTGGGGCTCACTAGGTAGCTAGCCTGGTCCATTTGGAAAATTCCAGGCCAATGAGAGACTTTGTCTCAAAAAGCAAGAGAGAGAAAGGGAACTCAAAGAATAGCAGCTGAAGCTGTAGTCTGGGCTCTATAGAAATATATACATTCAGCTATACACATATCAACACATACAACATGCATACACAAGTGCACATACAACACATAGTCTGCTTTTATTGTGGAATCAAAACAGTGAGTCCTGGTTTGTGTTTTTGGTATGAGATGCCTTAACCTTTATGCATTAAGTGTTTTGGGTTTTTTTGTTTTTTGGAAGGGGGTTACATTTTCACTTCATGAATGCTACTGGTGAGTTCCTTTGGTGGAAACAATGAAGCAATCCTTAGGAACATGTGGTACAGCCATCCCTCAGCACCCTGTCTCCTACCAGGCACACCTAGATATCTCCACACACACAAGCTCTTTCTAAGGGTGTGGGATCTGCATGTGACCTGTGCTCATCCTCCGGTGCACTTCACCTCACAACTGCTTACGGCACTTGACAAACGTGGCTGCTCTGCACAGTGTTTAGGTACGTACAAAAAAACCTCACCAGGTGTCAGTGCAGATGCAGTTGGGGTTTTTTGTTAGTTTCTTTTGAATACACAGAATTGAACTGACTACATGGATACACCCACAGAGGGGTGAGCAGAAAAGGAAGTGGCCAAGCTCATGAGTAAAGATTAGAACAAGAGCCTCTATGTGTACAGATTGCTGTAAGGCTGGGCTGAGAGGAGGCTTGTGTTGTGGGTTGGTTGGTTTGGTTGATTTTTTTTTGTTTGTTGGTTTGCTTTCCCCCTCTCCCGCTACGTTTTAATTAATAAAAGAACCCAAGATAAGGCCAAAGCAAAGAAGCTGGTAGACACATGAGGCGAAGTCTCCTGGTCCTAACAGGCAAGAAGCCTTGTGACTCTGTCTGCCTCCACTGTCTCTTGTAACTCTCGCTTAGTCACTCACCTCTTTCCCTCAGACCTCGTTCCTCTGGTGTGCACTGCCAGAATGAAAGAACAGTCCTCAACTGCCTCCCTCTCCCCTTCCTCCCACCACCAGGTGACTGAAAGGAATGTGCTTTGTGTTTACTTGTTCCTCTCCCACTGCAAGCCAAGTGGGCTTCACTGAGGATGCCCACCCTAGCACTTCAAAGGACCCTGCAATAGTTAGCTGAGGTTGGGATGTTCAACCCTTCCCTTCCTCGACTCTTCACAACACATGGCTGCCATTTATATTACCTCTTGGGAAATTAGTCTTCCTATAGACATACTGCTCTCCTCTTTATTCTGTGTGCACATGTATATGTCAATGTGTGCACACATGTCCCTGTGCTTGGGTTTATGTATACCTGATTAATCTAAGTAATTCTCCAAGCACTCTCCAACATATTAGGGAAGACATATTCTTTCAGTAAGCCTGGAGGCTCAGCATTTGGCTGGGCTGGCAAACTTTAGGGATTGGCCTGTTTCTGCTTCCCTAGTACCAGATTGCAGAAATACACTTCACTAGTTTAATACTCGGCCGTCAGGAATCAGATTCACATGCTTGTGAGTAAGAATTCTACTGTTTAAGCTGTATCACCAGATCCCGCTGTGCACTCTGAGGAGTCTTCTAACTAAAAAAACTCTAAAGCAGAAGCAGCAACATTTTGGAAAGGGCTGAAAACAATGTCTTATGTTGTAGGCCACCTGGTGTCTCATTCCAGTTTCTTAGGTTTGGTGCAGAAACATCAGGAAAACACATCTATGTTCTAATAAAATTTTATTAACCAAAGAGCTATGTGGACTCCTGCCACAAGGCTGCTACCTACCACCTCTGGCTCTCAAGCACTGGTGACCTCAAACTTCCCATGTCTTCCTGTACTTGATCATCTTAATCGTTGCCTAAACCATGCTCACCAGCAAAGACACAGATCCTGGTCCCTACATTCCTCTAGATATCTCTGCAGCTCAATCATGGCCTCACACTGAATCTCCTGCTTCTCAATCCATCCAGACCTCCGGCCTGCACCAACCTGGGTTTGTGGAGGAAAGGATTATTATACCTACGACCCTCTCTTCGTTCTCTTGTATGTCCCATGTGACCTACTTTGTTGACCAGAACTAGAATCATAGAGGAGATAAACTTCTGAGCATGCCTGTGGTATGGGTCCAGACTGAGCTAATTAAAAAAGGAAGACCCATCCTGCTTGTGAGCAGCACCATTCCAAAGTGAACTGAACACCATGGTGCTTCCCCTCTCTCTCTCTCTCTCTCTCTCTCTCTCTCTCTCTCTCTCTCTCTCTCTCTCTCTCTCTCTCTCTCTCTCCCTCCCTCCCTCCCTCCCTCCCTCTCTCTCTCTCTCTCTCTTTCTGCTTCCTGGTGAAGGGTGGGATATGCCTACCTTCCTAACGTTCTTCCTACTACAGGCCTCCTGCACTGTGACAGTCTAAGCTCCAAAGTATGAGCCTAAACAAAGCCGACCTTCCTTATTGATCTGGTCAGACATTGTGTCACTGCAAGAAAAAGAGTAACTTCCTCTGCTTGCTCACCCCCTTTAGCTTTGGACCATCTTTCCACCATTCCATGAATCTGGATGCAACTACTCCTGTCTGTCTGCCATCAGATTCTCTGCTTAAATTGCTTCTAATACTTCAATGACCCTGAATCACTCCGATTATTCTTTCCTTTGGTGATGTCCCAAAGCTCTCCGCTCTGTACAATGCAAAAGCCACTAGGCATGTGTGGCTATAAAGCATTCAAAGTGCGACTAGAACACATGTAGAAATAAATTTTATACATGTATAAGTTTAACATAAATCAGCTTAAATATAAAATTTAAAACTGATGCTCAATTCAGTCTCTGGGAAACTAGTGGTTATATGAAAGCTAAAATCAGAGCAAATATTTTCAATGAAATTTTAATGTCTGAATTGGGAGGATTTGTCCAAGGCTTCCCCTGAAAGGAGGGGAAAAAAGTAAAATGATTTTTCATGCATTTTTATTACTTACTACATGTCAAAATAATTATATTTTGGTTATACCAGATGAAGTACAAATTTATATTTGAATTTTTTTACTTTCTCTAATGTGGCTACTAGAAAATTTTAAGTTCTGTCTCTGGATCACTTAAGTTTTCTCAGCCCTCCCCTACTGAACATCTCACAACTCAGCCCAGCCACGGAAGCCTCTGCAGACACATCCTCTGCTGCATCTGCCAGAGGCATGCATACTTCTGCAACCTTGGACATTTTGCAATGAACTCTTTGCATTATGTTGTGTTTCAGTTTTTGAATGGTGACAGAAAACCATGGAGGGTGTTTTGCAGCTAAAAGGATATTGGGCTGCTTGATAAATCATTTAATTCAATGTCAGATGGATGGATGGATGAACAAACAGATGGAAAGACAGATAGATGGAGGGATACATGGATGAATGATGGACAGACAGACAGACAGATGGAGAAATACATGAAATGAATGGAGATAATGTACTGGTAGGATTAAGAATCTGTGCCTGTCTGGGTTTAGAAAAAGTGTCAGTGATTTTTCCTACATTTCAGACCCAGGTGAAGGAAGAAAGATTGACTCTGTTATGACACCAGGCAAAGAGGAAAGATATTATTCTCAGGAAGAAGCAGAAATGGCAACAAAAGCTGACAGGGAGTCACCACTACAGAGATGACAGTTCAATGAAGCCATCAGGTGAGACTGAAAGCTGGGGCAGGGGTGTTGGGAAAGGGGAGTCTTTACTACAAACCATAGTGGGCAGGGGATAGATAGGCAACATCAAGCATGGCGCATCCTGAGCAAATTCCAGGCCTCAAAGCTACCTTCTAAGTCATACATTAACCACCACTGGTTTAGAAGAAGAAAACTAAGATCAGAGAACAGTATCACACAAACACAACCAAAGCAAATAGCACCTTGAACATCAAAGACACACAATGTGTCCATTATAATCTAGGAGAAAAAGGGTGAAGTCCCAGAGGAGGACAGAAGTGGACAGAGATCAATAAGGAAGGGTCAGTCAATGGGCTGAGGGATTGAGAAGATAAAGGGAAACTCCATCCAACTATAGTCATCCTTTATTTTCTTCCTTCTTTCTGTAATCTTAAGCCTATCCTCCATCCACCCCCACTCTTGCTTACATAGAAACACTGGTGACTCCAACTACAAAGGCACTTCTGGAGTCTTCTGCCCATCTAGTTCCTACCCTTTGTCCTACTAACTTAAGCCTTTTAAACCTCTTTCTCTGCATTCCTCTAAATTCTTCTAAAATCCCTAAGCAAGAGCACTGGAAAAGGAGCCTGCATGGACCACTTAGAGAGTAAAAGAAGACAGAAACATCACTCTTCACATGGATGTTACTGTCTGAAACTAAGTCCTCCTGTGCACAGCCCTACTCAGGACCCCTTAACCCTCACCTCTGACCCCTCACATCCCTGTTTGCTGTCTTTGAAGTACTTCCCCTGCTTTGGCCACTGATGCTGTTTCTCAAGTTCCTCCTGCCCAAAGCTGAGCTCCATTTTGGATGTTCAAGAGTCTGGTAGGGACTGATGGGGTTAACATTCATCACTGGAGATCCAGCCTGTTAGTGAAACATGGACAAGGGCAAGAGGAACTTTACAAACACAGCAACAGCCCATCCAAAAAGCATTGTCAAACATGGTGACTCAGTGTCATGTATGTATCTCACACCTTTTGTCCTCATCATCCCTCTGCTACTACTGTAAACAATATTCACAACAAAGCCAACTTGCTCAAGTCAATCTCTTATTCCCAACACCCCACAGGAGGTAATAGAAGAAGAGGAAGAATCAGGAGGGGGGTGGGCAGAACTAAGGATATTAATTAGAATATTTGAAAAGAGAGTAAGATTTTGGCAAGTTGTGGGATCTTGGTTCTCGGTTAGTGGTTAAACTTAAGGATAGCCGTTGGCAGTGAACAAGAAAAATCTGCAGGCGTACATGTATGTACTGGAAGTAAAGAACCCATGACTCCCACTAAATGAAGCCTACTCTACACTAAGTGTTCTTCCAGAAAGTGAGTCAAGAATGCTGACTGGCTTAGGGAGACCTAGGGCTTGGCTAAAGACATGTTTATGAAGCAGAGAAAGTCATGGCTAGATAAATAAGGTGGGGGGGGGACGAGAGGGCTCAACATGCTATCCATGAGTGGATGCAGGCTCTATACTGCAAGGAGGAGAAGAACACACTGACAGGACAACAGTTAGTCCACGTGACAAGACAGGGTGGCAACAGGAGGCTGTCCTCCTCTAATCTACATCCGGTTGCTAGCATCAAAGTAAAATCATAAAGAAAACCAGTAATGAGGCATAGAGGCATAGACACATTGCTAAAATCCTTCAGAGAGCACAGCCAGCACCCAGTGGAGTGACGTACAGTAAGCGATTGGTGGATGTTTCCTGAACAAACAAAGCAGGAAATAAATGGAATAGAATTACCACCCCGCCCAGGATATTGGATAAAGTTGATAAGAAAACCACTACACGTTAATGCTTGAGGCCAAGGGCCTCTTTTGTTCTTCTGCGAGACATTATATCTTTATATTGCCCAGGTTAGTCTCTAACTGCTGAACTTAAGTAACAGTCCTGCCTCAGACTCCTACTCCATCACCACCAGCCAGCCAGATTGCTTGTTCAGACAAGGTGATATATTATTCAAATGGGGTAATATAGACAGAACATTTAAGGGAATTAGAAATACTTGGCAATGAAGGCACTGAAATATGCCAAGACCTGGCATGCAACAAACAGTGGGTACATATTTGTCAAATGAATAAATGAGTATGAAAATAAAATGAGGTCAAGGCTACCCCTAATCAGGAAAGTTGAAGGTCTGAATTGTTTAATATTTAAGCTTCCTTGTCTGCACATATATAATAAGCTACCGTAGGAAGGGGGCTCAAGGCAGAGCATGGATCATGCACACCCTGGAGTTGTCTTTTCACCATAAGCTGCTTTACACGAGGTCCAGAGTAGGATACACCCCGGGTAGCACTGTGAAGCTTCTCTGCATCTCAGGTTCTAGAGCACTCTAGATTTTGTGTTTTTAAATGAGGGATGCCCACCCTTAAATGAGGCATACATCACCCATGTGCCTTTAATACACTCCAACTGCCTTCCAAAAACCAAAGTTTGGTGAGGAGCACACGCTGAAGTCAGACTTCACGACAGAGGAAGAGCTGAGGCATTCTGTTTCACCCGGACTGGATGACAGAGGCCCTCACTAAGGGTGACAGCAAGAAAAAGTGAGGAGGCCTAAGCCCAGCCCAGTGAGGTACCCGGCACAGAGGCTGCCCAAGTGCTAACCTCTCAGTCCCCTTTGCTTGGTAGCCACAGCTGAGGAGCAGCTTGGACTGATCGGCAAGAGACCCTGTACTCAGGGCTTCTTCAGAGAGGACCAATGGAGCTCCCTTCTCTTCACTGGCAGCAGTGCCAATGATAAGAGAATTCATTCCTTCCCTCCAATCACGTCATCTTGGGTAATAAAGGCATGTTAAACAACTTGAGAGAAATATGAGAAAATATTTTAACATGAAGCTTTAAGCTACACTCATGTTTTGTAAGTATTACAGGCAGAACGGCAAGGAAGACTTCTGAACTACGTCATAATTGCTAATGCTTCGGATTTATTCCCTGTAGGATTCTCCATGATAAACACAGATTTGCATATTTTGGAGGTATTTTGTCTGTCTGTTAAGCATGCCTCTCACTATAAAGAGTTTTCCTTTGCCAGGAAGACTGGTTTGTTAGGGTTTTTTCCCTTGTCTCATTTGTAGTCTCAGAATACTTATGTACTCCATCCTGGGTTTGAGGATGTCTACCTAAAATATTAATAGTTGGGAACAGAATTTGAAGGATGGAGCCGGGAACAAACCCCCAATCATATCTAAGGAGAGACAGGCAAGCTTGTCAGGGCTTACACTGCAAATCCTAGTGCTAGAGGGCTGAGGCAGAGGAGATCAAGTGGAAGGCAATCCTGGGCTAAACATTAATTTCAAGGCTAGCCTATACAATAAAGGGGACCATTTCAATAAATAAGTAAATAAAACCAGAAGTGGGAAAAAGGAAGGAAGGGAACAACTGAAATTAACAGAAAGCAGATATGAGAAAATTTCAGTGACGAATAGGAACAGGAAGGGAACTGAGAAGCCCCAAATGGCTCACAAAAGCCCTGTTCAGATGGTTCTGTCATGTGGAAGACCCAAAATGCATTTTGACTTCAGAAAGAAAGACTGGCTTTGCAGGTTCGACTTGTCATATCCCAATTTTTAGAGGATACTAGGGATAAAGGAGTTGAGAACAAAGTTACAAGCCCTGGCATCAGTCTTTAATGGTTCTGTGCCTAAGACATCAGGATTCTGAGCAGCTCTATGCAGCCTGGACTCCTGTGGAGAAAAGTTACTATTTTGTATTGATTTTAATCTTTCCATTACCTGGAACCTTGTGTGTGGGGGGGTCTCAAGGAATAACACTCTCAGGATCTTTCTTGTTGGCAAACCCACCATATGTCTACTGTACAAGTTCTTACTCTCTGGGCAGATGAACGAGGCTGACTTGGGAGAGTTACCCTGTTAGGCTGACTTCCCACAGGTGGCTCACTGCAGCCTTCCATGCCAACTCCAGGCTGATGCCATTCTTGGAGAAGCTGCTCTCTTGTGCAGGGGTGTTTGCAGGCACAGATGACATCAGGGTTCACCCTAAAGTCCCTCTTGCTTCCTGGGGCTCCCTGACTGCATCTACCCTCTCAGCTTCCTCCCACTGCCCCATGTGTCTGAATATCTCTCACTTTGTCTCACTCCTTTTCAACTCTCTTCCTCTTTCTGTTTATCTTTCTCGAATCTTCCTTTGTATCTTGTTACATTAGTCCTCTCCAGGTGGAATACTCTCAGATTCCCTGTACAGTTAGAAAGCGTCCTGGCATGAGCCAGGAAAGGGAATCATGCCCAGAAGTACTAGTCACATTGGCCTAGGAGCAGATGTCACTCAGCAGCTGGGGTGGAGCTGGTAGGAAGTTCCTGGTCTGGTCGTGGGTGGGGAGAGCGACTTTGGTCTTGGTGGTATTGACAGACGCTGGCCCTCTGGGCCACAAGAGAAGCCTGGGGATTTGGGCAAAACACAGTTCTCATTCTTTGAGTCATTCTCCCTTAAGTGACCCAGGGTGTCCCTCCTTACATCACTCTGGCCTTCCTTGCAGCAGCTTTTACACACACATGTGCACACAACCACACCAGAAACCAGTCATCACTTCAGCTACCTGGACCATACTCCTGTTTCCTTACACAGCCTTCCTGCATGACTATAAGGGGCAGAACACAAACCCAGTCGACAGAACATGATAATGGTGTCACCCCAGAGGCAGAACGAGAGCCCTCCTCCAGGAGGTGGCTGCACACATACCACTGCAGAATGAAACCACAAACAGCCTCCCCAACACCATCCAAATGTCACTCAGTGTGACACCACGAAGGTCCAGCTCAGTCTAGAGCTTGCCTAACGGTCCAGTGAGTTCTCTGTAAGTCATGTGAAAGGAAGTCGTGTGATAACATTTCCTGAGAATTCTAGACATTTGATTAAGGAGTTATAAATCTTAAAGTCTGACTTGTCACAAGCACAGGGCGATTACACGCGGGGCTGTCAAGATTAAGTAAACGTGTCTTGTTCTCTTTAGGTCTTCTCAGCCTTGTACCATAGATTAAAAGATTTTTTTAAGATTAAAAAAAATGGTTGCCATCATACACAAAGGGAAAAAACTTGTTTTATTTTTGAAAGATTATATATAGACAATTTTCTTCTTTATGTCCTCAAAGATATCGGCTTGCTGTTCATTAGTAAGATTTTACTAAGCAGTAGCAAAAAGAAGAGAGGACTGCCTTCCAGGCTGGACTCAGGTTGCCACCTGATTAATTCATTATGGCTCAATGAATAACCTGTATTCAATTGAATAATATGTGCGAGCTACAGCCCCACCCCCATCTTCCAGGAACCCATTCCAAGATCATGGTGGAATGAAATCAATACTAAAGTAAGAGGGGCCAGAAACCTCTTCACAGAAAACCCTGTCAGACTCTATTGCTGATTTTGAATTGACACATTATTCTAGGAAGGAGCAGTGCTTAGCATCAGCAAACCTGTGGAGAAAGAGATTCTAATCCAACATGGCCCTGAGTGAGGGGGTATTTAGGGAGTTCTCAGTCACTGAGACCTACTTCAGTTCAGCGACAAGAGATTTGGTACCTAAGTGGAGAACTTACAGTTTTCAATTCTCCATACATGCTGAAATTATTGGGTTAAATAAAGACATGACATGCTATAAATCAACGTGCAGTTTTTTTTTTCCTGGGGAGTTTTAACTCAGGTGTGTTCTGAATGCGCATTAAACCGCAGCTCCATTAGGCAGTTACAATGAAGGTAAAGGGCACAAGGCTAAATACCACAGGACCTTGTATGGATCTCATAGCTTTAATGGAATCAGCTTTTTAACAACTCTTTTTTCGTTAAATACAGTCAGTGTCAGGAAGATGCGTCCCACTCATAAAGCAGCGTACTGACAGTGTACAGTGGCACTAACACAAGGACATAGTTCATCGTGACATTTCCAGCAATTCCCAACTGATTAGGGTCATTATGTTGGAGGTCTGATTTATGTTGTCATTTCCTCTCACCGATCCTGCATCAATGAATCTTAATGAATTGGTAAATAAGGGTGAAGATTACACTCTATGACACGGAGACATTCCTCATTCTCAACACCCGAGATTTATGTAGCCAATTAGTGACTAACAGAGAAAATTGGCTGGCAGAAAAATAATATTCTTTATGGTACAAAATGGAAAAAGCTTTCACGTTGAAGGGCAATGCCACGGCAAAAAAAGTCCATAAAGTAGCTTGCTATGTGGAAACACAAAAGATGGTGGAAATGTGTTCTGAGAGGGACCCCTGGAAAAAAATGCTTTTACTGTGTTTTTTTTAATGCTTTTGCGTACCTCTCTCCCTCCCCCATTATCCCCCCTCAAAAGGTTATTGGTTTAACGAGCAGACCTGTATTTTCTAAAGGGTTGAAAAAGTTAGCCTTTGGGAGGATGGAGTTAAGTATATCCTTGTATTATATAAGAATGAGTACATCATATTTACTGGAATAATGTAAAGGCGGAATTTCAGTCCCTCCCCACCCTGTTCTAGCCATTACACCAATTTCTCCTGCCTTCTTGCAGACAAAGTACCCATAATCATTGTACATAACCGGGAGAGCATTAAAAATCTTCATTCTGATTAATTACTGGGAAGAGAGTTTCGAGTACAGAGGGTGTTTCCGACACCAGAACTTTTTACTTTTTCTCTCTAAAAGATAGTCTGATCATTAACACAGAGGCTGCCCATGTACAAGCATTATTTTACAGTCACCTGTTCCTGACCTCATTATAGCCATAGATGAAATGACTGTCATAAACAGGAAGAAAAGGTAAAAATTCCCCAATGAAACATAATTCAGAAAAATCTTGGCTTCACCTAGTGCGTGAAGCATAACCCTTGAGTGTGTTCACGAATGCAGAGCCTCGCTTCTGAGTCTTTACGGCCTGAGCACATACTTAACGGCAAACACTGCCTGAGAAACGGAAGCTTCTCGAAGCCCCCGGACTAATTCAGATTTCGTCATACAGGGGCTCTACAATGTCCTTGCAGAATATGCAAATCATCTATGTTCCTTTCAACTGATTTCTAGTCAATGTCACCAACAGTGCTATGAAATCCACTCCCCCGCAACAGCCCCCAAAGGGCACAGAAGCTGGAAAGGCTGTAGTGGGCTCTCCCATCATCTTGTCGGGAGTAGCCACTGTGCAGTAAACATTAATGATCAGATATAATCTGCACTGACAATAGGGATCCTTCTTCTCAGCTCTGGAAAGCTCCACTGCCACTTGAGTCCCCTCCTCGAGGGCCACTGCTTCATCAAGGACTTCAGCATAATTGTTCCACTTATGTCAGGCTTAGTTCATTGCTGAGGCGAGGCAACCCCCAGGATTCCCTGGAAACTTAGGGCTCGCAATGAGCAGATGGGGCAGTCTCCAGTTTTAGAAGGGCTGCAGGAGATGACACTGGGTCCAAGAAGACACTGCTGAGGCAGTGGGGGTGGAGGTCACACGGGCTGGGGTGAGGTTGAGGGGTGGATAAAGAAAGAAAAGACATGGGAAGCTCACGGATGCTGCAGGCACACCAAATTGCCACTGTGTGGCAGGTAAGGGTTCAGAGATGCCAAGTACTCTGCAGCTTTTCAAATGGGGCACTTTTAAAAGTTATTCTTTGAACCAGTTTCTCAGCAAGCAAATACAGAGAACTGTCTGGTGAAATGACAAGGCAAGAACTGTTTATGTTTTATTCTAGTGCCAATAAACCTCTACTTGCATAGCTGGATGCCTTGGGCACACCAGACTGTCCGCACAGGTAGCACTCTGTGTTCAGGGCACATCAATGGCGAAAGTGATTGAAGTCTCTAGAATCCTCTTCCACCCAAAAGAACAGCATAGCAACAATGCATTTCATTGGCCTGTGACAATAAACAGACTGCATTTGACAGAGCCAAGTCCAGCTACTCACTTATGAGTCAATCATGACTTAAAGGCTTATAAATAAGGGCTCAGTGGTACCTCAGTTAGTAAAGCACTTGTCTTGTAAACATGGGATGTGAGTTCAATTCTGAGAACACACACAAGAAGCTGGTGATCCACTCTATCCCGGTGCTGGGAAGTAGAAGGGTGTCTGCCTGGGCTTACTGACTGTTCATGGTAGCCTGACCAACCACAGCACTGACCCCAGGGAGTGACCTTGTTACAAAAACTGAGGTGGATTGCAATGACATCCTGTACTGTCCAATAGTCTCCACATTAGTACATACATGTACACCCACACACATATACATGTATATACGTTCTGAAAAAAAAAAAGGCCAATTATTTTAATCCATAATGCCAAACCTATAGGTTAGGTAATGATTCTGACATAAACCCAAGGGTAAGAAGCTGACCCCATGTGCCCAGAGAAAGTTAACTCTTTCCATGTCTAATTTTAAAACGACTGTTTGCTGCTGGTTACACAGAAAGGTGTTTTGTAAAATATTGTCCTGGTAGGTGGTATTGATCATCAGAGGTGGGAAGGGTGTGGTCTCATAAAGCATTTTCCTTTATTAAATTATCAAGTAATCACTGAAATGTTTTTCACACATTCTGTTGTGTGAGGGATATACTTACAAACATGTTTGCCAGATAAAGGAGAAAAGAATTCTGGGAGTTTCTGCCTCTCCAGATACTTTCCTTTTTTTCCTCCTTCTTTGAGGTGATAGAGATGGGACCAGGCTTGCAGACCAGCTTTTCCTCAGTAACACATTGTTTTGGTGAAAAATTGGGTCCCCACAGGTGACAGCAGAAGCCACACTTTCTTTCAATGGGGATGTTTTGGTTTAACATAGCTTTTTTTTTTTTTTTTTACTTAAACAAACCGTGAATCACTCCTCCTGATCTTGACAGGGTGAGATGGAGACATGGGCTTTACAATTTGAAAAATAAGTAAACCTCACTACAGTGATGTTCAGACATGTTCCTGCCTGCCAACCTGTTCCCCCCCTCCCACCCTGTGACATGCCAGTGAAGGAGAAGGGACTCTCTTCTTTACCTGATAAATACAATGAATCAAGCTTTCCCTGAGACAGATTAAGGAGGGCCAGCAGCTAAGCTACAGCAAGAACCAAAAGTGACATTTCTGTAATCATTCAAGGGAAAGATAATTTATCACAAATGTCCCAAGAGTGAGGTGGAGATAGTGAAATCATGTTCTAGTGATTATTACAGAAAGCAAAATTTGTGGTCACTTCTAAACTCTCCTTGTTCATTAGAGGAAAAAAATAGTAAGTAGAATTTAAGTATCACATACTGGGCAAAACTCCTCAAAATATAGGTTTAAGAAAGAAAACCATTCCAGAAAGGAAGCAGTTAAAACAATGATTGGAGAGAAATGGATTTCAAAACAACAACAACAACAAAAAAAGCCTTTTGCTTTTTATCCTGTAAATAAGCTATGGTATCACATAAATAAGCTATGGTGGACTCAAATATATTTTGAGCAAAGGAGATATCAAACAACGTGGAATGTCAGGTCCTAGAATCCTAGACATTCACAGTAAGAAGAACAGGCAATTTGCCAAAGAGCAAAGGGTTCACAGTGGAGCGTTATCTGCAGGAGGAAGACCACATCTACCTCTGCAGAGACCTCCTGCTGCATGCAGAAAGCATCCTGCACCCAACAAAGACTTCCGTGGCTCAAAGGGAAATTGGTACTTAGCCTACTTGAAAATTACTTCTGATGGGGATTCCTGGGAGTGGTCCAATTGATTCCCAGATCACATGTAGAAAACAGCAGGTATGTAGAATTCTGATGACTCTCAAGACAGCAGGCCATTTAACAAACTAAAATAGTGTAAAAGGAAGTAGGCAGTGTCAAGACCAAAAAAAAAAAAAAAAAAAAAAAAATCTATCACTAATTACTGGAAGCTCTCAATCTTCAAATTAATTTATAGTAATAGACTTTATGCCAAGCACAATCAATTAGCAGTGCCTAGGATTATTTGAGGGAAATTTTCATAGTTCCCAGTCACCGGCTTGCTGAGGAAGAATATGGTGGTTGATTAGTAATGTCTGTTATGAGAACTGGCAAAGGGGATACATAGTAGCAGCCATTTTAGCCATCTGTTAGCTCTCACTCTAGCAGACCACTCAATTGATGTCCCATTCCATTTCCATGGTAATAAATGAAAGTTGAAATTAACTGATAAGTCATCTCTAAGGCAGGAAGCTTATTCATTCAAGTTCTCAAAATAAAAAAAAAAAAAATACACAATGGAAGTTTCAATACAAAAAGTGATTTCCAATTTCCATCAAAGAAAAGGTCTATGATTTGAGTCATATAAAACTATAAAGAAGAAGGGCCCAAGCTTCATGAAGCCACGGCTTACACAGGACTAAAATAAAGGTCATGACACTATGGTAATTTGATAGATGATACTCTCCTATTCCTAGGGGTTTCTGAATACCCTTGGAGGAAGGCAGCTTACAACACTCCCGACATTCATGACCCTGGATGGACCAAAAGACCTTAAGACCTTGACAACATCAACATCGCTTTAACTCAAATAAAACTTCATTACAAGACAGAAACATTTGGGGCCAATGTGGAGTGGCCCCAATTACTTTAAAGTTCTTTAAGACTGCATTTATTTACTTATTTGTTAAGATAATTTTATTAAGTTTCCTTCTGAGATGGGTCTCACTATGTAGTTCAAGGCAGCCTGGAATTTACTATGTAGCAGCAATATACAGGCATGCACTCCAATATTCAGCCAGATCACAAAGGACCATTTGGGGATGGTAAGGCTGCTACTAGTCTTGGATTTTGTCCAACCCTTACTGACCTTTATTGGTGCAAGTGTCCTTCCAGACATTTCAGAAGTGTTATTACTTGCATATTGATTTGGAGAGATGGAAGCAGAGAATATGTTTCCCATGACGAGCCATTGAAATAGCTTCCACATGTGTACAGTGTATACATAAGATAACAGAGAGGGTCTGAAGTAGTAAATCAAAAGCTAAAAGGGGTCTGTGGACAACCTGAGTAGCTGTCAAACAGGTCACAGGGAGGAACACATCCAGCACCCACATAGTAAAAGAATGACAGACCATCTATACATCTCAACTCTAAAATCTCAAGATACATTGAGCCTCTGCATTCGAGATCATATGGCAAAGCACAGAAGCCAACACATCTGAAGTCTGTTCAAGACTTGCTCGATGTCTCCCTCCTAGTAAGAACCCAAAGGAATCTTATAGGAACTTATGATTGTTATCCTGCAAAGCCTGGGACATGCAAGATGTCAATGCCCAGAAAGTATTTGTTGTTCAAGGACATCCCCAAGAACACTTTGCTTCTGAACAGAGTATCATCTGCATTGAAGTATTTCATTTCATGTATGTACAGGATAAACTTCCATTGAGATGCTTCTCCCGTGAAGGCTCCGAATGATAACAGAAGCACTCTTTGAAAAACCTGGAGCATAATCAGCACCAGGAGCCAGTGGCCCAGAGACATAAACAACACATCAAGCCAACGGATACTAAAGAAGATGCAGCTCCAACAGAGACTAAGGCAAAGGGAGGTCTGGAAATTGTAAGCACTTAACAGGTGGGCACATTTCATGCTGGGGTCTGATCTTTGCCAGGACCCTATCTTCCCATGACCATCTTACATCTAATACACTGTCCCTTGACTCCTTTAAAGGACCAAAAGGTAGAGCAGGATAATATCCCATTCAGATGTCTGCTTTTAATGGCTGACGTGACAGCTATAATTTCCATGTGTTCATTCCAATGAAGGCTCCCATTTATTCTGATTTGGGGTGGGATGGGGACTAAAAAAGAAAAGGCTGAAGACTGACTTCCCCTGGGACTTCACAGGTTGGCATGAGTGCTGAAAGACAGGGGAGGGGGATGATTTGGGGAGTGTCGCTTAACCACAATTTGTGTGATCACTGAAATTTTTCTATTATAATGGTGTAGACAGTGCTTGTGAAGCCTAAGAAAGTTAGCATGGGGTTCAGCCTTTAGAGGCATGTGTAAGTGCTGGGTGTGGTGCTGTACACTTGCAGTCCCAGTACGGGTCAGGTAGAGACAGGAGGACTTGAGGGTTGGCTGGCTAGCCTGCCTAGCAAACTTACTGAGTTCCAGGCCAAAGAAAGAAATTTAAGATTAAAAAAAATTTTCTAATGCTGGTGCCCCAGAGACTATTTTTATAAAACATCAACTGCAGGACTATTCCTGTCTTAATTTCAAACGACCCAGGAGGTTTCCTACTTGCCTTACATAGCTGACAAGCTTTGATGGAGGTGGCAAACTTGCCATGCCTAAAAAGGCAGGCACCTCTTCGGTACCTTTAGAATAATGTACATTCATGCAATGGTATGTCCTTCTTTAGAAGCAGGGGTGATATGGCATGCCTGCAACCCCAGCATTTGATCAGGCAGGAGGACAGTTGTTCGAGGCCACGTTGGATTCACAAAAAAGTGTGACAACAGCTTGGGTTTGGAAATCCTGTCTGGGTATTTTAAATGGTGGTTGCTGCTCACAATTCCAGCACTAGTAAGACTGAGACAGGAGGCTTGCAAGCTAAGGGGTAACCTGCTCTACACAGGGAAACGATCTTAACAACAAAGAAAAATAAGCAGCAACATTTTAATCTATATATGAACTTTTCTTTAGGCAAAACCTATCTCTACGAGATAGAAAAACGTATTGGGGTTGGCAAAAAAAGATATTCATCTTTTGAACTAAAAAAAAAAAAGGTTCCTTATAGTCTGTAGCACAAGGGTTGTGTGTGCCTGTTTATGCAAGCAACCTGCTCTCAGGACAGAGAGCCATCTAGAACACTAAGGAAATCCCATCTTCCCCTCCCCAGCATCCATAATAATAGATGAGCCAAGACTTTACTGGAATCCAGGGCCCAGGATGGGTAGAGAAATATCTTGTAGGTCAAGTTTTTCTAAACACAGTATAACTGCTGTCCTTGCAGTCTGACTAGAAGGAACAAGGAGCTGTACTGACCAAGGCAGGTACTTCTGTCTCAGCTCCCCTGTAGAAATGTGCTGTCTAAGGCTGAATCTCCAAGTGCTCCTAAGTCTTCTGAGAACCAAGTGCTGCTCATCAGTGAACTCCACTGCAGCTCCCATCTATTTTTAGAATAACTCTTTGCCTCCGCCCACTGTCAGCCTTTCTAAGCTATAGATGGTAAATACTATAGCTATGCAGTTCCACAAAGAACTCCAGACACAAGTCACATATGTAATCTAGAAACACCCAGTACGCCTACTAAGAAATCAGAAACAGTCAGGTGGGCCAGATTGCTTAGTGTAGAACGCACTTTCCTAGCAAGCCAAGGGACCTGAGTTCAATCCCTGGAACCTACATAAAGATGGTAAGAGAGAAGTAGACTGCATAAAATGGTCCTCTGACCCTCATACAAGGGCAGAGGCATGTATAGCACACTTTCCCAACAAATATCATACACACCCAATATTAATTTTTAAAATTAGTAAGAGCCTTAAAAACACTTGTTACCAAACATCAGATTTAGGCATTGACCATCAAAGTCATCAATGCCAAAAGGATTAAGAGCAAGTTGATAATCTTCCTTCTAGGTGTCTTCTGAAGGTATTAGATATCAAGATGGAGTCTTGATATATATGTCCAGGGTTCAGTAGCCGCACTTGGTGGCTGGCTACCATTCTGTCCTGAAAGCATAAGCCTGAGAACACTGAGGACCCATGTGTTGGCACAGTCCTGTGTGGTAAGCAATGATAAGGCAGTGCAATGCCTGATGGGAACTGACTAGGGGCCAACGGTATCCCAGAGAGTACCCTTAGGTCTCTGCCAGGTGTAGCCTGCAGAATGCAGAAATAACCACAAGGGCCATGAACTAATGCCTACACGTGGATATACTTTCAAACACATAGGAATCCCTATCTTCTATATCAATATTTATTATGTCACCTGCCGAGATATCAGAAAGGGAGACCTCCAGCAAAGAGAAGGAGGCAATTACAGCACTGTCCTCCCCCAAGAAAAAATAAATTTAACTACCCTCTGTGTTCCAGTCTTCAGGGAGCAGAGAAGCGAAAGTAGCTCTCTGCCAAGAATTTACATCATACCAAAAAAGATCAAGGAATTCAAAGAGTCTTGAGTTATTCAGACGGCATATTTTGAAGACTAAATCTCCAATATAAGGGGTAACTGTGGAAAGCCTTGATGCCATAGGTCATCTCCATCCATGAAGCCAGTAAGTCAATTAACGCCCCTAGCAACATCCACATTTCTAAGCAGGTTATCAGTGGACACTTTCTACTTGTGTGAGGCAGTTTCTTAATCTTAGTGAATACTGGTTTTCTTATCTACTAGTAAGTAGGAGACACTGAGTTATTTCACTCGTGCCTCTGAAAATTAGTGCAGCAGGTACCTGAAACACTACTGTTGTTCAAAACTGGAAACATAAAATAGCAACACACCTACCAGAAGTAATAGCCTGTGTGCACATATGTCTAACAATGAACTTTGCGGCCGTGACCAGTATTAAAGGCTCTGAAGTCTTTGTGGAGGTGTCATGCTTGACCACAGTCTTCTTGCTATGGGACCTGAGGGGGTATGGCATTGTGGTTCTATGAGAAAGATTTTTAAATTTCTTATCTAGTGGTAGAGGACTTGCCTGCCATGTGTAAGGTCTTGCATTCAACCCCTCATACAAATGAATTAGTTAATACACTAATATATAAGATCACATCTTTTTTTCTGGTTATAGTGAAAACCAGAAACCTGGTCATTTGTAAAAAGAATGATATGAACTATGGAACTGTGAACAAACATTTCTGCCAGCTTTATTGTATTACATAAAGGAAGAGAAGAATGAGCCCTTAAAGGGTCCACAGCCCTTTAAATTCAAATCACCTAAAAACAAGCTTGCTGACATCAATCAACAGTGAGGCTCCACCCATTTCATGCAAAATAGTCAGGAGATATTCACCTCCCCAAATTAGGCAAAAGTCCCTAATTATTCCAGTTGTCATGACTGAAAGTGCCCAGTATGCTCCCGACCATGGCAACCTAACTATTAGGAAAGCTGCCTACTATCTGTGAACTTTGGAAGATAGGGACAGAAATCAACTAGCAAGAAGTGTGGGAAGATGTGTGGAACACCCCCTCCCCCCAAGATATTACTACTGCAGCTGTAAGCAATCAGGCTGAGTTCAGTCACTCACTGCTTTTCTCCTATCTCCCACTGGCCGACAAAGTCGCCTGCAGGAGTCACAGAGACCGCACTATTTTTAGGCCTATGACCCTCTTAAAATCACAGCGCTAAATTCAGTGCTCCGCTACACCCACTCAACTCCCTCTGGCTTCAGCGACAACCACAAGGGAGAATCTCATGGTACAGAGGAGTTTAGTTACGCTCCGTGCATTCTTTGGATCACAGGGAATGAGAAAGCAGTGGCCAAAAGCTATCAAAAGCGTGTGTGTGTGTGTGTGTGTGTGTGTGTGTGTGTGTGTGTGTGTGTGTGTGTGCGCTGACTCAAGAAGGGAGTAGCCATGGACAGACACAGCCAGAAAAGCCTACTAAAGATTTCAGGTGGTAAATTTTCCTCCACTTCCACGGAATCGAAACAAACAAACAAACAAAAACATCCCTTTAAAATTATCAGTAACCTCTCAAAATTGTTTGAAAGAATCTATGAAAAACCAGATTTGGCAAATCTTAACACACCAGCTAAATGAAACTCCAATATAACAAAGAATCACACGAAGCCCACTGCAGAAAAAGCAGCAAGGTCCCTGACCATGAACTGGAGTGCACTGGGAGAAAGACCCTATAAACCTAAACAGGTCCCCAGTCTGACTCAGAACTTGGTGGGAAGCATTTGCCAGCTCAGATTACTTAAATGGAGGTAGGGGGATGGGTGGGACTGTTATATCCCACAGAAAGGATACTTGGGGGTCTCCTGCCACCCTCTCTAAACCTTCCTCCTTAAAGGAGCACGAAGCCAGACAATGAAACCTTTAAATGTTACATCTCCCATCCTGCCTTACTGTGGGGCCTAAAACTTCCCATCAAACCGTCATCGCGACCATTACGGAGTGGGCTTCTGTGAGAGAAGGAGCTGTGTGAAAAGAGGTGGAAAATTAAAGCTGAAGCAGTTGAAGAAAGGGCTTAATTTACTGGCATGTACAGTATGCAAATGAGATTACTCTCAGCTTAACTGCATCATTTATGTCCATAATAACGGCATCATCATTACAGGGCTCAAATTAAATTACACCATAATTAGCATATCAAAGTGATTGGTTAAAGTTTAAAACAAATACCCAATTTTGTTAATGAACAGCTGTAATTGTCATGTACACTTCAGTGAAAACTCTCTAAACAAATATATGTTTTAGAAGGAAGATATTTTTTTTTAAAGCAGACAGGTCTGTAGCAGAGGTAGATTACTTAAAAAAGAATGACAGACTATTCTATTAATGTTAATATATGCTGATCGGTTTCAGGTAATAAAGAATTCTATCAAAACAAGACTTCGCTTCTGTTTAGACACCTTCCCAGCCTGTGCAAGTGACAAACCACCAGAAACCTGTCTCTGGTTGAAGCACAGCTAACCATGTGGGGGTGACCTGTCTTGAGCAAGCTAAGTACATGTTCAATAACATGCTATTACTAACCTTGAGTTGTTACTGGAAAGACATCAGCTTTCAGACTTTGCTTAGTCAAAGCCGATCTCTCTCTCAGTTCCAGCTAAGGGAAAAGTGACAGAGAAAGAACTGGATTTATGGGGCAGACCAGGATGCGCTCCTGCTCCACTGATGATCCAATAACATATCAGACAGCCTCCCACTGCATTTCCCTCGAATCTCAGGTCCACAGAAGTTCCAACACACACACACACACACACACTATACCACAGAAGTGCTTGTTACTCTATTATTAAAACAAACCAGGAGGCACAAGTGGGAAGCCTTCGCTGCTAGCTCAAGTCAGCTTACAAGGAAATTTTGTTTATGCAAAACACTAATAACAGGCACCCGTGGCAAGCTTGTTTGCAAACCTTGTTGTTATGACCATTGCCTGTCAGAAATACTTCCTATAGAAAATGGCTTGCCAGGAATCTGAAGGCTCACAGATTAGCCCTGTGCCTAAGATCTCCCACCCCCATTAGCTACATACCCCATATGCCCTCTGTGAGGGTAAGTATGGCTGTGATACACAGCAAGGCAAGCCAAAATATATTTTGCCCAAAAAGAGTGGGGGAAAAGCACTTTCAAATATACTTAACAAGCAAATTGAATGTCTTATTAAAATCGTATTATCTAAACAGTGTTCAAAAATTTAAAGAAAGTAGCTTTTCATTTTATTCATCGAGGAATCCATTAAAGCGTAGGCTCTGAAGTAGTATGTAAATTATGTGCCTTTCAAGGTAGAGCTAGGGCAAATTCACTCCATCAACTAATGATGAACCTCATTATGTGCAAGGAGGATTCATAATGAGGAAAGAGCCACCCGCCATTCCATGTTCTAACATAAATCCCTGTAAAATTTGAATATCTCCTCGTCTAATTAAAGGCTACTAATTCCAGTCACCCCCTCTATGGCCCCAATGTAAAAATAAACCTTATCCCCACACAGACTCCAGCTCTCCTGATGAAGCAGTACTTGAATTCTTTTGGACCCAGAACCTTCCACTCCCACTCCGCCTGACCACAGGCACTGGTGGCAGAAGTCTAGGATGTAAACCTTGGGGCTAGCAGAGCTCATTTGGGTAAAATGGACAGGGTTTCTGTGTCGCTGAGGGCTTCCCATGACAAGGCTGCAGTGGGTGTGCACCGGTCATGCCCAGCCAGCAGATGTGCAAGCACAGAAGACTGGAATAGAGAATTCTCAGCACTCGAGTTCCAGGCTAGAGCCGGGATGTTGGGGGGCAGGCAGACACCGGAGAATACTCCTGGATGGGAGACACATTCAGATCTGCTTGAGAAGGGCGTGGTCAGTTGCGAAGCAAACTGCTCACTTCACTCCCTTTGAACTAATGAATAAATACAGCCCAGCGCTCGCAAGCCAAAAGAACAAAACCTTCTCATCACCGACTTTGATTTTTTTTTAACTGAAAACTATAGCATGTGCAAACACAATGTTACCAAACATATTTATTATGATTAATAGCCTGTAATATCCCTCACTGAGGCTTAATTTGTTCTTGTTTTCAATTATGAATTTGCAGCACTCAATTGCATCCCTCTTCTGAGGTGAATTTCTTGGACCCACGACTCTTTATTTTGCACTTGCACAGAGCAAGGTGCAAGGGTGGCACAGGGCAAACTCGTTCTCGGCTTCCAGCTCACCACAAGATTAGTGCAAAAATCAGAAGAAAAAGAACTAAAGATACCGTCGACTTAAAACAATTTAACCAGAGGAAAAAGGAAAAAGTTATATGCCAGTTACTCAAAAACATCCTTACATTAAAATTTAAGAGAGTAAGAAAAAAAATCCTATTTCATATTCGTTTTAGTTTTTTTTTTTTTTCTTTTTTCTTTTTTTGTTTTTTAAAGTCCACTAGGAAAGTGGGAAGTCTTAACTGCCACCTCGAGTCTCCAAAGGGCTAAGCAGCAGCTTGGTGACGGTATGAACACACTAGAACTAGACCAGCAAGGACTATCAGGACCCAAAGAGTCCGTCCTCCTGAAGCTCCCGTGGCTTCTTTAAGTTGCATAAAAATCAACTCCACTCCATAAAAGCCGCCACAGTGCGTGCGTGCGCTCCCATCCCTGGGCTCCAGACAGGATCTCGCCACCTCCCCCTCCCCCCTTTCAGGTCAGCCATTCATGCAGTAGGAAGACATCCCTCCCAAAATAACTTGGCCCTCCCTCGAAGCACAGGAGTTGAACAACCTACCTTTGTTCTGTAGTTCCAGCTAATGACAGGCAAGCCTCAAGACCATAAGGATTGGGGGAAAGATCAGGAGAGTTGAAGAAAGAAAGGGGTTTGGGGGTTGGGGGAAGAAAATGAAATACCCCAAGTAGAGAAGAATTGGAAGAAACAAGAAAAGCCTGCTAATCACACGGCTGTGGCTGTCACAGATGGGTGTTTCTGCAGTGTTTACACCAGTGAGTACACCTCCCTGTTCATCTCATCCACAACTAGTGGCTTTTTTTTTTTTTTCCGAATCCATGCATGACAATTAAAAGCTGCACCTCTCTGTTTGGGAGGGGGGTGTGTGCGCTACAAAGACCTCTGCAGTCTTACTGCCGTGTCTGGTGTCTGTGTTACTGGTGAGCATTAGTTTGAGTGACAAAGGTCCTGGGCTAGAGATACATTCTTACCTTACATTTCCTAGTAAAGGTCTCCAGCGAACAAAACTCGGGAGACATGGAGGCAAAGATGTGTCTCAAGGAATTAATCCAGACTTCCCTGATGAAGGGGAGGGGAAATAAGAAGACAAGAATGGAAAAGACAGAGGCTTCTATTTCTAAACAAATGTAGCTCTGCTCTGGGCACTGATGGGAGGAGAAACAGGTTTGCATAAGGGAGCTCTGAGGCAGAAGCAAGCATTCTGTGGGATTTATTTGACACTTCTTTTCCGGGAAGGCTTTTGTGGAGTTGTGGATTATTTCTCATTGTCTTGGACTACTTAGCACTTTCTCCGAGGGGGCTCTCGGTCCCCCAGCTTAGCTGCCTCTAACTCAGAGGTAACCATATTAGGATGTACACGGTAAAGCCAACAACAACTAGTCCATAGGAAATGGAATGTGGCGGCTCCCCCCACCCCTCCAGCTAATGGTGTCAGAGTCAGTCCAGTCTTTTTAGCTTTTCCACTAATTTTGTTTCCAATCACAAAGACACTTTCCCCTTCCTCTTTTCTGTTTTGAGTGTTAGCTGTTTCTAAATATCTGATTGCTAATTTGCTGAAAACGTGTACAATGGAAGTACTTTTAACAGCCAAAGAAAAGTCTTGCCAGTTTAATCATTAAGGAATGGATGTGAATTTTCAACCCCTTGCACAACTCCAAACCCTCCATGTTCACTAACCCTCGACCTCCATCTGTTCACAGTCTTTTCCTGAAGATTAAAAATCACTTGGTCATTGAAAAGTAATTTTTAAAAAATAATTCAGATTTTGAAAGAACCAGACCGTTACCTTCATAAAAATTTCACATTCACATACTGTGTTACTGAAATGGAGTGTCCTGACCACTCACGTGCCTTAGAATTTATGGTCTGAAATCTGTTAGATGGTTGCTTATACAAGATAAAGCTCTCCCCCACCCCCTACAGATGAGGGCTGGGAGAAGGAAGTTTAAAATACTGTTATCAGACTACTCATCAAAAATTAGCTGATACAATAAAAACACCAACAGCAAATCCCCAAGGTGATACATCCTTAAGAAAGCTCCTACCCAACAATAAAAAGTCAGGGCTGATCTCACTCAGGAGGCTGCTCCTTCCTGCAGTCCTAACCCCGGAGCGCCAGGGAACCATCTCCTGCAAAGGTCGGGGCAGGTTCTGACCACCGAGACACTGCTGATGTGGACCAGAACACCCATCTGTGTTCTGCAGAGAGCCAGCAGACCGGCCAAGCTGAGTGAGAGTCCGGCCCATTCCATGAAGCAGACGTTCTTGAGCTATCCAGCCCACAGGAGGACATTAAAATACCACCAGAACTCAGCATCCTGGAGGAAAGACTGTATGTACTGTGTTGCCCGCAAGAACCCTGGAGTTGATTCCTGCACAAGAGCCAGGCGGGTGACTGAATGATACATGTAATTAAGAACGGGCAGGGCCCAATGGAGCAAATTAAATACACGTGGGTCCTGGTGTGACTGGCAGAGCATAGAAAGTTCCTCCTCAGCTGGGAACCTGGGGCTGGCCTCTAAACTGCCTTGCCTTGTTTCTTATCAGATCCCTAGCCTTCAGAAACCTAAAACCCCTGCAACTCATGTTTTATTAAAACATGTTTAGCATTCTTCTTAAAGATAGGATTTTAACCCCAAATACCCATGAAATTAAATCTCCTATACCACTTATCTGCACTGCTGGGCAAAAAGTAAAGTTGAGCTAAACAGAGAGATAGCAAAATCAATAAATCACATGGCAGAACTAGCAGTTCAAAAGTTCACAGATATGATGGTCAGTCAGTGCGTCTCCGCACTCAGCCAATCATAACCTGCCCCCGTCACTGCTCAGCCTGGAAACATTCCGATGGCAGCTTTCTCATTAGCCTGTCTCATGGAAAATTGCTAGCTATTTATGTGTACGCTAAAATAAATTAGCCATTTCATCAAGTAGTGTGATTCTTATAAAAGACATTAACACAATCCTCTATTTTCCAGTTGGAGTAAATAAATAAATCAATACATTCAATACTGGGTGATTCTTCCATTGTGGTGCTATGGCTCTCAGCCTAAGTGTTTTTATTGGGTTTATTTGTTTCAATAAAAATTGAAATGGGCCAGTGAGCTCAGTGCAGGCATCTTTTTTTTTTTTTAAAGAAATCTATCCAATATTCGGGAAAGTATTATGCAGAACACTCAAACTTATAATTTTATTCAAAAATCATTTTTATTATGTATTATTCTACAACTCAATTCTGATGGGAAATTTCACCAAAAGAAAAGCCTCCCTGCCAGTCACTTGGTTCCTGTGCTGATTCTGTCCCACAGTCCCAAAATCAGGGAGGCTTCTGAGGGACAGCAATGTTTCCTGGAGCTGTGACCTTCTGCCTCCCTTGCGCCTCTTCCTTGGGCAGACAGAAAGGACAATGGGACATGTGCCAGATGGCTTCCTCTGTCACACATTGATCTTGGAAGTGAGAAGGCCATTTATCCCCCCCCTCCGGGGGGGAAGACAGGGGTTTCTAGACTGCAGGGAAGCCAACAGAGGTGTGCCAATGCCAACCCTGCCAATAAAATCAAGCCTGGGGCTGCAACATGCTCTGGAGGCAAAAAGCAGGCAGCGACACGCGTGGGATTTTAACCGAAGGGAAAAAGAGGACTGGCTGGTTTGCCTGCTGGTCTGCCCGACCACTGGACTCAGTGATCTTCATTGCAGGACGCCCACTCCTCTTCAATCCTGGCTCAAGGGCAGCTCAAGCACCCAGCCACATCTGACCAATCAGTGCCTTCTCTTCTGGGCACTACGAGTTTGCTGTGAGTGAGCCTAACCAGAAGGATACATTTAACTACAGAAGCTAGGCAGAAATTACTATAATAGTGAAACAGTGTCTGCTGGCTGGTTGGAGCTTTAAAAGCATGCACAGGGCTTGTCCCTGAAAAGAGAGAAATGACTGCAAAAAGACTCAAACATACTGGAACAAACAGAGCTCTTGCCAGAACACACCACACTTCTAAGAATGCTCAGAGGGAACATCACAACATGAACAAACAAAAGAAAGAGAGGGAGGAAAAGAAAGAGAGAGGGGGAGGGAGGAAGAAAGGAATGGAGGGAGGGAGGGAAGGATGGGGAGGGGGGAATCCTAATTGGCCATCTACCTTCTTGGTCCCCACAACTGCATTGTGCAATGCGAGAACTCAAAACAAGTGTGGCTTTTTGAATGTACTCCTCCAATTCTAAATATATATGAACTTGCATGAGCATGCAAACTAAACACAGAAGTGACAGACCTCCACCACTTACATGTGAACTCAATGGACCTCAGAAGCCATTATAACCTGCCCCTCAATTGGATTCCCTTGTTTGCTGCTAAGTCAGGATCCACAGTCAGAAAAACTCAGATGATACCAGCAAATGACCATGAAGCTGGTGAGACAGTTCCTGTTAGTCATGGCTCAGGTCAGAGATGGAGTGGCCGATGCTTAAGTGAACAAGCACCTGACTCACAGTAGCAGTTGGCTGGACACACTAGTACTGAGGATAAGAGAACATCATTAGTGCCATGGAGGCTCTAACCACTTTCTGCATATCATATATCAACACACTGACTCTTAGTGTACGATGTAGGCAAGCGCTGTCATTATACCACTCTGCACACGAGAAAAGAACAGCACAGACAGGTTACGGTGACTGTCTGTGGTCACACAGCTTGGAAGAATACAGCTAGGATCTGAACCCAGGCTGTGGGACAGCAAAAAACATACTCAATCATTATATTGTACACAAACACACACACATACACACACACACAGCATGTGTAAACATTTAAACATATGAAAACACATACACAACAAATGCACACACAAAACCACATGCATACAACTCATAACACACAACCCAGATACATACACACACAGCAGACATGGCATACAACACATGCCTACACATATACATACAACATACATACACACACAACACATACACATATGATACGCACATACTTATATTCAAAACAGTGTACTTGTATATATACAGACATGTAACATATATACATAACATATACAAATACAACATATACACACATATACAAACATGTATATGCACAAAGCACACAAGCACTTGTAAGCACAAAAGAGCATTATACACATTTTGTAAAATATATGATATGCATATAATAAATGTACATGCAAAAAACTAGCATCAATATATTTACTCAAAATGCCTATATGTAAATCTATAAAAACATACATGTGCTATGTAAAATATATATCATGTATAAATATAAATGTACATATAAATACAGGCACAAGTATATATGTTCTCAAAACCAACATACATAAATCACATACAGATGTATACACATGCATACATAAATTACATACAGATGTATACACAGACATATTTTCCATTGTCAATCATATAAAATTTCCATTGCGTGAACAGATATTACTTTTAGCACACCAAAATCTCAGTTCCCTGGAGACACTGCACAATTCTCCTTGATACATACAATCTGAGAATGTGAATGCGCTGATCTTGCTACTAATGTGTTTGCCTGAGTGGTGTGCAATGTACCAGCACTGCTGCGCATTGCAGGGTGAAGCAAAGGAGAGGAGACGTATGCTTACAGCCACTTTCATCCAGACCACAATACCCTGATGACACCAGGACCATTTATCCAACACCCCATGAAGCAGAAGGCAGCCCCCTGCTTAGGCGCTCTTGGAGAATTTCCCCCATTTCACAGGCACAGCAAACTGAGTCTTGGGTTAGTGATTTACTCTTAGTTACAGAGTGAGAAACAGGCAGCTGTTCACATCATCCATGGCCATCTATGTTTGGGCTCTAGGGCCAACAACCCTTGAGCAGTTCTGATGGGTTTGGTTATTAGTTATGAGATATCACTAATTTTTAACCACCTAATGCCTAACAACAACCTCAAGTCTAGATAGAGAGAAGTAGTTAAAAACACACACGAGTATGTACAAACCACCACACCCTACGAAGGGACACACGACAGTGTGCAGCAGCATTTCAGTGGGGCGAGCAGGAACGGGTCCTTACAGAGGTGACAGAACTGGGGGAGCAGACATGGGGTTCTGCCTGCCGCCTGCCTTTCAGTTCAGGCTAGAGTCCCCATCACCCACCAGGCAAACCAGGGTCTTGATCTGGGCTCTGGGGGCTGCCCAATTCATTGGAAACCATAAATGACAATGGAGGCTGACAGTCTCTTTTTATGCAGCAGCCATGGCACCATGTCATCTCCACGGTGACCCTGGAAGGCACATGTTGACATCACTCCCAGTTTGCAACAGACAACAAGACACTGAGAGGTCAAATAACCCGCTGGTGTCCACAGAGCAGCTAACTGGCAGAGTCCAGATTGGCAACTAGCTCTGGGGGGGATTTCTGACCTTGGACATCATATCAACACCTACTCACCTGCCAGAGGAGGAGCACCGTTACCAGCCTTCACTGTTTTGTTTGATATCCTGGCTATTGGCATTGGTTAACAGTAGAACACCAAGCCAAAGCACCCTTAGGATTTAGAAGGTTGTCTCTGCTCATTAAAGAGACAGAGTGAGAGAGGAAGAGGGCAGGGGTGATACAGGGACAGTGGCACAACACAGCATTTATTTCTTCATTGACAGCTACCTGAGAGCCTGCTAAATTTCTCAGAAAGCAATGGGGTCCGACCCATGCCTCTTACAGGTAGGAGCTCAGTATGTAGCTCAGGCTGGTCTCCTCTTGTCTCTTTTACCTCAGTGATTATAACTGCCTACACAATACTTAGCTCCAGGGCTGACATTAGAAATCTAGCTGCAAAGGGCTGGAGAGATGGTTCAGAGGTTAAGAGCACTGGGTGGTTTTCCAGAGGATTCGGGTTCAATTGCCAGCATCCACATGACAGCTCAAGTGTGTATAACTCCAGTTCTGGGGGATCTGACACCCCTACACAGACATACATGCAGACAAAATGCCAAAGCACATAAAATAAAGAAATAATTCTAAAACAAAATCTAGCTGCAAAACTCCATGTGGGGATAGAGGCACAGAGCATCTGGTGGAATGCTTGCCAAGCATACACCAGGCCCTGGGGTTGAGCCCTAGCACCATATAAAAATGGACTTGGTGGTTCACACATAGAACCTCTGAGTTCAGTTGGCAGAGGCAACAGGATCAGAAGCTCAAGCTCATCCTTGGCTTAAGTGAAGTTCAAGGTCAGCCTGTACCACATGATGCCTTGTCTTTAAAAAATAAAAAGGAAAAAAAAAAAGCTGTTGGCATTGCTGTCTTTCGATATAGTTTGTAAACACCAGCCATCCTGCAGAAAAAAAAAAACAAAAAACAAAAACAAACAAAAAAAAAACAAACAAAAAAACCCCCACTTGTTTCTCATTTCCCAGGAATGACAAAATACAGGGTGGGCAGTGACATGCCCATAGCCTACCTCTTCCGTACAAAGCACACTCAGACTGGAACAGGGTACTGGGGCTCCAGGTGAGATGAATGCTTCATTACAAGAAGAAAGCAGAGTATAGATAAAGAGATAAAGTGACCATCAACCCAGCCCCATTATGTCAGAGATATAGCAGACCTGTGTGTCAGGGCATGCTGGAACTTTTACAATGAGCAAACACAGAATCAAAGGCCACGGTTGTGGGCCTGCAGGTCACACACAATACCAAATGCAGGGTATGATACATCCTGGTCTATGTGGCTTCAAGCAGAAAGCTGAGCCATCTAAAAAAATGGGGAGGGGGGGGGGGTGGATAAAAAACACTGTAACCAAGATAGGGAATAGTCTGTAGCAAGGGTCCTTTTTATTTACCTAATCATTAAACCCCAAAATTCCTGTTGTCATGTTGCAAGAGTCCCAAAATGCACCTCCATTGCAAATAACTGCAAAATCGATACTGTTTATCCATCCCCCTCTTTATGCACATACATGAATGGGATGCTACTTAGCAACTCCCTTCCTGCACACTTGGCTTCCCACTCATGGAGTAAGCTGCCACTTTGCTCCTGGACTCCCTGTGCAGGTAAGGATGAGCATCTGTCTGTGTTGCTTTCAAGGTTTTGTGACCAAAGAACTGACCAGAGTCAATGAAGAAGAGTGGGTTTTATCTGGGCTTTTTTCACACCCCAGCAATGTCAGCATGATCCAAGATGGTCATGTGACAATGACAGCAGGAAAGCATACAGAGAGGAGAAAAGGGGAGTAGGGCTATGAAACCTGCCCCCGATGACACATTTCCTCTACTAAGTCTCCAACTTCTGAAGCCTCTATCATCTTTTCAGATACACAGTCAGCTAGGCACTAAGTATTCAAACACACGAGGCCCTGGGTGGGTGGGGGGGATTTCTCATACAAACCAAAATGCCATCTAACTTAGTGCTGACCAAAGACATACAGGGCAATGCCTTTCCAGAAGGTTTCCATCTTTGACAAAGGAAAGGGCACATGATTAAATGTTCTGCCTGGGCTGACTCTGAGCCTTAAAATGTCCCAATTAAAAAAATGAGATACCTGGTGTCTGTGTGGCCATCTTGTGGGTAGGAGTCTAACACTCAGACATATTGAGGTACCAGATCAGTTTTGGGGTTGCCTTCCCTCAGACTGGTAAAGTAAATGATAAATATCCTTATAGGTTTGGCTACTGTTGACTAAGATTTCCATATGAAGGAGTTCTGTGGATGTGTGGTAACTGACCCAGAACTCAAAAATGATAGGAAAAAAACTTCCTGCAGGGAATCGAGGCAAAGAAATTAACCATTTCTCCAAGTATCCTGGGAGGTTCTGCAAAAAATTGTCACTACAGAAAACTATCTTGGTCTTCAGAGCATCTCAAATGCAGACAAGAAGCCTCCTCCCTGTCCTGGGTCAGCTCTGTTCAAAGCCTTAAAGACTTGGCCTGGCAACCATGTTCTGGAAAGCACCATGGTTATCTCAATGTTTATCACAACAAAAGAACCAAAGCACAGAAAATGACACAAAGTGTCCTTGGACTAAAGCTTTTCACCAAACCTTGGCACACAGTAGGAAGAATGGTACACACATGTCCCAGATACACAGTCAGCTCTGAGTCAGTGATCAGACTTCCTGTTCTAAAACACTTGGACCATGCTAGGACCTGTTGTGGAATGCTGTGCCCTGTGTAGAGTAGTTATTACTATCTTCATCAGAGAGGTGATGACCATCCATCAAGAGACTCCCAAGATCTTGCTCATGATTTTTCCTCATACAAGGAGCTGACAGGAAGGTCATTAGATGCTGAGATCTCAGACACCCTTTCTTGACTCTCCCTGCTACCTGGATGTAATTTGTCCCCAGCTGGATACAGTCTTGGGGGTCTCAGGAAGTGCTGGAGGGTACACAGCATGGGAGCTTCTCCGAAGTGAGGCCTGCATCTATGCAACCATAGGAATGTCATCATGGATACTGGGATGAGACTTCTCCATGTTATATCTGCTTTGATGTTACCCATGCTCTGTTGGTCAATCCCATGACTCCAAGATGTAAACACTGGAATTATTACTATATTCTGCTGCAGGTGCCCTATCTAGAAGAATATACATTGGTTTGTATTTCCAAAGGAAAAACACACAATAGGATTACTAGGAGGGAATGGAACAGTGGAGTCTCCAGCTCAGCCTGTGAGTCGCCCTGAACACACACACACAGAAAACGGCCAGCTGGAGCGGGATCCGGAGTGTGGCCCGTCTCTAGGCTCGAGTGAAGCTGCTATGGCTGTAGCATTCAATATGTACCATTTCCCCAAGTCGTAAGACTTGGTAAAGATAAGCTCATGGTGCTGGTGGAAGAAGATTCAGATCAAAAGCCAACCAAAAAATCACCTTACAACAGTTTGAAAAGGTAGGCTGGTACGGTGCTGGACTGCTGCCACTGGCAGAGAACTATCCAAGATCAAGTAACCCCAGGGCTGCTCCCGGACCATCAGCTAGCCTGGCTTGCTAAGTTCAGGCTATGTGACCTTGATGAACTGGCATGAACTCTCTGAACCTGAGATTTCCCATCTAGAATATCTAAATAACAGAAGTAGCCATAACTTTACGAGGTCATAGGGAGAACTAAAAGACATGACACATGTCTAATTCCTTACCAGGTACACAGTAAGTGCGTAATAATGGTTGTTTGCTGTTAGTAGCAGGAGCATCAATATGGATCACAAGGGCACTGTCAAATCCCCCAGAGAACACTCTGCTTGCAAAGGGGCTCACAAGATGTCATGTCTTAGTTTTCTCTTCTCCCTCTTCTCAATGAAATCCTCACGCATTTAATTCAGTTGTGATCCTCTTTGAAGAGTTTGAGATTACGTGTTGGTATATTATTGTGTATGGGTAGTGTACATGCGTGTGCGTGACATGTACAAACCTGTATAATGCTAGAGAGCTATGTTGCGTGTCCTGGCTCTATTATTCTCTGCTTTACTCTTTTGAAAACAAAGTCTTTTTACTGAATCTGGAACTGTCGGTAAGCCTCAGCGATGCTTCTGTCATGACCTCTCCAAACTCCCCACAGCGGTGCAGGCACGGGCCCATGCATAACCAAGTCTGAGATCCAAGCTCGGGTTCTTATGCATGGGCAGCAAGCACTCTGTCCACTAAGCCACTGTCATACACCTAACCCTTTTAAAGCATCAATTAGCTCATGTACTATAGCAACACACTGCTTGGCAGTAATACAGACATGGGAACATTCATCAACTATACCAGATCAATACTCTCAGGCAAAGCAGGAGACTTCCCTGAGTTCAAGGCCAGCTCAGCCTGCATAATTAGTTTGAGGTCAGTGTGAGATACAATATGACATCCTAACTCAAAAACTCCAAATAACCTCCAAATCACGACCAGGTTACAGTTACGTGGCTAATAGTACAGGATCAGCATCCTTAGGAAACACCAAGATGCTATGGGACCCTCCTCTGGAAAAATGAAAACAAAAATCAGCCAGCGTACTGTGTATATCCATTCCTTCTGTGGGTAGAGCAAGGTGAAGCGACAGGGCATTAGCATCTGGTCCTGTGGTTCTTGCATGAGAACAGTGGCTGGCAGGGTGACATCACTATCACTCCTATGTCAGTCAAGCGTACCACTGGCAGATAAAGGAAATGAATGGCCATTTAGACATTCTTAGCCTACGATGAATATATATGTATAAAACCTATGTATAAAAGTCCATCAAAGCTGGGTATAATGGTGCAGGCCTTTAATCCCAGCTCTTAGGAGGCAGAGGCAGGCAGATCTCTGTGAGTCCAGTCTGGAATACATGTATTCCAGGACAGCCAGAGCTACATAGAGAGACCCGGTCCACCCCCCTGACCCCACCCAAAAAAAGAACAAAAATTAAAAGTAAAAAGATGTCCACCATTATAAACAAAACAACTTTAAAAAAACATGCAGAAAGTATTTGCTCATTTAAATATCCAATTAAATACCCAGACATAGAAGTAACATGTATATTTTATACAGTAGACATGTAAAGATGCTACTTCCAAATGCTGAATTTCTCCTCAGTTTTGACAAAAGAGCGGTAAATTATGACTTTTGAAAATATTTTTGCACATTGAATGCACTCTTTTCTATCAACACATACTCTATATTACTTAAAGAAAAACACTTTAGTCTGCAATAGATTAAAAAACATTAAGAATGGCGACCAGAATTAGTGGTAAAAATCATATGCTGCTCTTGCAGAGGACTGGAACTGTGTCCTCAGCATCCACAGAAGGTGGCTAAGGACCGCCTGTATCCAGGTCTAGGGGATCTGACAATAGCTTTCAGCTTCCACAAACACAAGGCACAACTCAGAAATAACTCACATACAAATACATAAAAAGTATATAATAAAAAGCAACTGTATTTAAGGTAAATGATGAGTGTGGAGAGGACTCAGCAGGCATCGACAGGTAAGAGCACTCTACTGTACGGGACTGTCCCTGGCCGCAGCACACAGGCTCACTCCCTCTGTGAATCTAATTTTAAGGGATCTTACACTCTGCTGGCCTCTGTAGTACTGCACACACTGATGCACAAACAGGCATACATTCAAAAACATTCATACACAAAAGTAACAATAAATCTTTTTTAAAACCTAAGAATGGCTTGATTTCTGTCATTTTCAATTGGTTCTCTATGGGTTAACATCTATGGGTCTACAGGTTCTCAATCACATTAGTGGAAACAAGAATGTTTAAAAAAAAAAAAAAAAAAACCAAACACTGAAGTAACCCCATTCCATGCCCTTGATCAGTTAGTGTGCGCACTTTCTCACGCTCTTCCTAGTTCTCAGTGGAAATAAATTCTGCCTCTGTTTACACCTTCATTGTCCCTTCACAATGAGAATACTGTGGATCCCCTTTGACCCATTACCATGTGACTAAGAAAGACAGGTTAAGCATGTAAAAATAAATCATCACTTAAGGGCTGAAGAGATGGCTCAGCAGTTAAGAGCACGGCTGTTCTTACAGAGGACCTGGGTTCAATTCCCAATACCCACATGATGGCACATAACCATCTGTGAACCTAATTCCAAGGGATGTAAAATCCTCCTCTTACCTCCATGGATACCAGGCATAAATATGGCACCCATATATACATTCCGGTAAAATATTAATACACAAAACTAAATCTAATATGTTTTATA
The DNA here is from genome assembly GCF_963924665.1 of Micromys minutus. Classification (NCBI taxonomy): domain Eukaryota; kingdom Metazoa; phylum Chordata; class Mammalia; order Rodentia; family Muridae; genus Micromys; species Micromys minutus. Next base: position 46,435,427 of record NC_137972.1, on the reverse strand, counting down.
ATTAACCTGTTTAGAGTCCTAATTGCCAAGACTGTGGTACCGGCTCAGTGATGTATGCACTTGCCTTACAAGCTAAAGGATCAGACTCTGAAGCCTAGAACCTTCTGCTTCCTCCCCCAGCACTACCATGGTGGGCACAGCTCAATCCCTGGAGCACACTGGCTTGCTAGTCTAGCCTACTTGGTGAGCTCCAGGCTAGTAAGAGACATCTAATGAATCAAAGGTGGGAAGTTCCTCAGAAATGACAACTGAGGTTGTCCTCTGTCATTCACATATAGGCCTGCACAGGCACCTGCATGGCTGTGTATGCCTGTGCGCACAAGCACGAGCACACACGCACGCACACACGCGCACACGCACACACGCTCACACACACACACACACACACACACACTCTCACACACACACACACACACGCTCACACACACGCTCACACACACACACACACACACACACACACACACACACACGCTCACATGGGGTTGGGGGGGGGAGGAGGTCATATTTACTGGTCGCGCCTCAGCATACACTAGCAATTGCCAGAAAGTGTCTCCTTTTTGGTTGGCTGGCCTCCCCAAGCTCCATGAGTGCCGGGACTCGGGATCAACAATGACACACTTAACTGTTACATATTAATGCTCCTGATAATGCAATCTTTCATTTGGGTGATTTAAACGTCCCTCTAGTCCAACTTACAGTTAGATATACACAGGGCGCTTCATCAATCATCACCATTTTTATTCTCAGGCTTGAGCGAAAATAGAGGAGGCGAGTTTCAGCTCCATACTGAGGAGAGTTTTATTATGAGCCCTCAAGACTGCCTCTCCCCTCTCAGCCCTACACTGGATCCCAGCCGCTTCCTTCTGCAGACCCCTCTATCCGCACCCTTCTCACTACAGACTATCCTCACTGTGGGTAGAAGAACATCTTAATTCTGCCCTCTAAACAAGTCCAACTGGCCCCATTAGAAAATGAAGGAGGCTTTTCTGGGTTGTGAACTCTAGGTAAGCAATGTCCCCAGAATTCTCCTCATGGGGGACAGAGTCAGCGTGAATAATATGAAGAGGTCACAACAACTTGAGGAGTAGGAGAGCACTGCCTCAAGCTAAGAGCCAGTGGCTGGGCTGGACCTGATGGCTCAGTCAGGAAAACACTTGCCTCACAAGCATGAACACTGGGGTTTGACCCAAAGCACCCAAATAAATGAAACAATAGAGATGAGTGTGGTGGCACACTTTCATAACCCTGGTGTTGAACAGGCAGAAACTAGCAGCTCTCAGAGAGATTCTCTGGACCCCAGCCCAGCATATTAAGTGAATTCCACACCAGGAAGAGACCATCTCAAGGAATAAGAAGAAAAACAAATGTAAAGCTCTGGAACCTTAGGAAATACACCTAAAGTTGTTCTCTAGGGTCCGCACATATACAAAAATATACGTACCTGTGCACACACGCACACACATGGGGGGGGGGGGACAGACAGAGAGAACCAGTGGCCACTGATTATCACAACTTTCCTTAATAAACACACTCGAATGGATGATACTCCACCCCGTTCTTGCAAGGGTTTGCCATGGTTTCATAGCCAATATCTTCCCAAAGAGCATGCAGCAAACCAAACCTGTCAGAGCCATTCGGCCCACACTGTCCATCAGAATTTGCCCTGCCTCTAAGGTGAGTAGCCTCTAAACTGGAACATCTCAAACAATAGTTAATGCAGCATTTCCTAAATCTGGAAGCATCTTCCCAGGTCACAGGGAAATAAATGTCACCACAAATGCTGGGAATCCTGTCCCCCTAAAATGCTTTTGTTTACTTGGAGAGATCTCTCTAGTTTTAAAAAGAATATCTAACATATACTCACATGTAAATGACACTTTTGTTTTCTAGCTCTCCTTCCTTTCCCTAACGCCCAAATTCTCCGTTCTTAGCAATCTCCCTCCAGGGTAATACTTTCACAGTGTCTTTCCCCATCTCCTGGTCATCTGCTGGTTGAGATCTTGAGGCAAAGGCATGTTGTATTACTGCAATTTGGTGTGAAGATACTTCTCGAGTACATCTCTGTGTTTATTAGAAATGCATTCAGCTAATTTGACTTGTAAGTCTGATAAAAATCTCCCTGCGGAAAAAAAATCGATGATTCTATTATGATGAATAATCCTTTGAGGTGAAAAATGAGAAATATACATATTGGATTTTATTATATATTAATTCTAACAGGGTCTGAAGTGAAACTCAAGTTAAGCCATCTTTTAGATGTTGGAAAATGGCAAACTTCCATGAAAACTACATGCAAGAAGTAATTAAAGTAAATGAACATGAAATTAAACAGCACCCCCATAAAGGAGGATATAAAAGTAAAGATTATTAGAAAAAAAAGATTGTCTTCCTGCTCTATATTAATCTCATGAATTGTACATTTACTCTGCTGCTCTTTTATTATTTGATGATAGGGTTTCACGGGCTGCGCTTTATTAGAACTTATTGGAGGGAAGTCTTCAGCCTTGAGCTGAGCTACAGGGTCCTGGTGGATTACAGCACACAGGAACTCTTCAGAAACCAGAATTGTCTTGCATTTCAAGTGCCTTTGGCTCTTAGAATGTCTGCATTTCCAAAGTGAAATAACTTTAGACTGGGCCCTATGTGCAAACCAAAATTTGTTAAACGGCAGGGGTCCCTGGGGCCATCAGCAGAGTGGAGACTTGACAATGGGCTGATAGAAACAGAAGCTATAGGTCCACAGACAGAACCTTGCTTTCCAACTGTGGGCATTGCTGCTGTAAATATTAAAGACACAGAACAGGTTAGAGAAGGAGGGGAGTAAAGGGGGCAGTATCCAGGATGAATAGAGATGAAAACTAGGCAATAGGGATATGTACAGGACTAGAGATCTGTAATCTAGGTATGTCACTCCTGTGTACTCCACAGATGCCATAGTGACAAAAGCATCACATACTATACACAAATGGCTGCTTCTCACCTTATCAACTCAGTGATACCAATCTTTCTGGACCTCAGTTTTCTCATCTGTAGAGTGGGAAGAACATCTACACTTTTTTACTACTTTTACTACTTCTTAGGAAAAAAAATCACCTATTACTCTTTTTTTTTCCTTTCTTAAGTAATGAGGCTTGAGCCCAGGCCCTTGTACACACCTGAAAGATGATCTACAAGTAACCTGTATCTGTCAGTCCTCTTTTAAACCTTTGAGACAGTGTCTCACCATGTTAGTCAGGTTGGCCTTGATCCACCTTCCTCAGCTTCCAACATACCTGGGATCAGAGGCCACTAGGCCTACCCTTCCCTAGCAGTGGGCCCTCAACCAAATGACAACTGCAAACACTGTGCTTAATAACGTCCCAGAAGTGCCTGGAACCGTGCTGGGTGCTCTGGGGAACATAAAACTACATTAAATAGATTCTTACCTTCAGGCAAGATGTTGTGGATTTCAGATCTGAAGAGAATTACTAAAATACAGAACAGGCTCGAACAAAGGTTATAATGAAATACAAACACACACTTGTGAGCCCAGACAAAGGAGTGAGTCACACAGGCTGAGTTCAAATGAAGAGGCCTCCTGGAGGTTAAAGCTTTGTAAGGTGAGCAGGACAGTAATAAAGAGAGGAGAGAAGAGGCGTGGCATTCAAATCTGAAGGAAGGAAGAGTGTGAACTGGAAAGAGTCAAGGGCAGAGCATAAAAGAGGTCTGAGGTTAGCCAGATCATGAAGGAGGGCCAGGCTCACGTATGACACCCATATGTTTTTTAAGTCTGGCAGAAGAGAAAGCAGAGAGAAAACAAGAAAAGAGAGACTGGGAAGAGGGAATGAATGTCCTTAAAGGCCATGGCAAGGGGCCAAGGGCTGATGCTTTCAGCAGAAAGCAATGATAAGACTAGAAAGAAAAAAGATGATGGTTGGCTAACTCAACAGTACCTGGCTACTTCGGAGGTTGTGGGAGGCTAGGATTCTGGGATTGCAACCTCAGAGCGCTCTTCAAATTTAAATAATCCAAGGTCCTGAGCCATGACTAATAGAAGTTACAAAGTGAATCTGGAACACTGAAAAATCTTCCCTATAATAGCACTAAGTCTAAGATACAAGAACTACTCCAGTGGAGTCTGCAGGACATTCAAAGCCTCCCAACGGCAACCAGGAGAAGCCAGATCCAGCATGCAGACCAATGTGTGTGCCCTTGTGGGACATGCAATTCCCACTGGCCAAGGGACCTCAAGGCCCTTTCTTATGTGCAGATTAAATGGTCTAAGGATAGACATGATAGGAAGCAAAGGATAAATGGGAGGGGTAAGCAGGGAGGTTCAAGATGAACCCAAAATGCCTACAACTGATAACACTGTCTTCACAGAAAGGAAACATCTGTCCCTTAGAGCCACATCACAAGGAGCTATGCTAGCTAGGTGGTTCAGGATGTCACACTTAGGGAAAAGAAGTGAAGGACAAGATGTCCATCCTGGACAGATAATCACTAACATTCCTACCTATCTAGAAAGTCCACCTATCAGGAAAAGTGAGCAGGGAGGGACAAAGAGCTGCAAAGGAGAACACCATGGTTGCTCAGCTTAAAGAAAGCTTATTTCATGTGCTTGTAGCTGAGAATAGTGAGCAGGTACCCAAAGACCAGAAGAGAGTCTCAGATCATCCAGTAACTTAAGTTACAGGAGGCTGTGAGCTGAAGTGGGTGCTGAGAACCAAACTAGGGACCTCTATAAGAACAGCAAGTGTTCATCTCTGCTGGGCCATCTCTCTAATCCCATGTTTGTTCAGTTAAGCAGAGGGCTCTTGTGGTCATGTTTTGTTACAGAATTTACAGGACAGCTCACGTTTGTCAATTTGTGGACATGTTAGGATTCTCTACTTCATGATGACGGCCATTTAGCCTTCATGTTTCCCTAATTCTTTGTGTGAAGCTAATGAGTTAAACATCTCTGTATCATACTTGAACCAATTTTAGTAACTTGTAATTTAGGTGAACCAAAGACTTAACCTCAAAGAGAAGCTCATGCCAAGAACAAAAACACAGATGCTATGAAAAAGAGGGAGAGGAAGGGGGAGGGGAGAGGGAGGGGGAGAAAACAATTGGGGCCACTCTGAAAGGCTGATATACAGGGGTGGTTATAAAGTAGGAAGCAAAGTGCCTAGAAGTAACATATTTAACTGGATGACTTCTTAAATTTACTTTCACACTGAGCCATAAGCAAGAAGGAACTGTGACCTAAAGACCTATGTAAAATACATTTCCAGGTCACATGAACTCACAGAAATGCATCCTGGAGAATGGCTGTGAAGGCAGCTGACCAAATGTGTCAAAACTGGAAGGGAAAGGAGAGACTAGACCTTCAAGATGGTCCATGTGAGCAACCACCACCTCTCCAGTTATTAACGGATACAGGAGAGCAACCTGATTAAAAATAAAATTTCCTGTCTTTGAATTCTGCAGCCAAAACCCTGCTCCTGATCACAAGTCGCTAATTAAGTTTGAGAGCTGCTGAACTGATAGAACAGACTCTTCCTGTTGGAAGTCTACCCGCCCCAGAGCAGGACCCCTAGAGCATGTTAAAGTAAGAAACAAAGAAGACTTCTAACTCCCGGGGATACAGATAATGCTGTCGGGCCTACTTTTATGCCCTTTGCATCTAGATGCCCCTGTCAAGTCGCTGGAGACTCGTCTAATGACCTGAAGCATAGCAAGCATAAACTCCACTCTATTTTAAGACCTGTGTGTAGGTAATGTCCCTTGTGGCATGTTATTACTTCTTTTCAATAAGATATAAAACATTAACGTTTGTTTATGTGAATAATGTGCGGGTGTATACGTGTTTGTGTGTATGCAGGCCCACAGGGGTGGAGGACGGGATATTTGCACATGTGAAAGCCAGAAGCAGCCTAATAGGTTGTTCCACAGGAGCTATTCTTGCTTTTCTGAGACAAGGTCTCTCTCTAGGACCTGGGTTTCACTGAGAAGGTTAAGATGGCTGGAAAGCTAACTGTGGGGTTCTACTGGTCTACACTTCCTCAGCGATGACAACTATGAAGATCTTCATGGTCAGTGACTGTTGGTCTTTGGCAGACCGGTCTCCCTGTCAGGACACCGTTCTGTGGTTACCATCAGGGGGTCTAAGCAAACAGGTCTTCCACTATGTATCACCACGGCCAGTTATCACAGGCTGCAGATTAGCCATCCCCCAATAATAAGCAGACACGCAAATGACATCAGAAATTTCCATCTGAAGAATAATCTCCATTCATGATAATTATTCAGTGTTTACCAATTCATCCATCCATTCCTCACCTGACAACTGGCATACAATGTGCCAGACATGACATGAAATCTCAGCATACAGAAAGATATGAACCCAGTGGCTCGATGGCTATCAAGGCCAGGACACCCACTCCTCAGGGTGTGAGGAGAGGCAGTGAGGAAAGACCCAACATCCCTAGAAATAAATAAGCATTATCATTTTTCTACTTATGGTTTATTCCAACATGAAATTTATGTAGAAAAGAATGAGGCTGCTCTTTAAAAAAAAAATCAGTGGATCAAAAGCATCATTAATCAATGTCTCTTTTAAATTAAAAGGTTCGCAAAAAGGTGGACATGGAACCAACATGGGAAACAAATCACTCCCCTTGCTGAGTGAGGGTCAGAGTCTAAATGGGAGAGTCTCTGTGTTTACCCAGCTCATCTCCTGCGTAATGGATCTGGGAAAGAGATTTCCACTGGGGCTCTCTGCTAATTTGAGGCTTGCCTTTTGCTTTTGAAAATGACACTTAGATGGTTACTCTACTATCAGGAACTGGTCGTTGAAATAAACCTCCTGCTTGTTTTCTCAGGAACATGTTTCTCTCCTGACCTAAGTCAGCAGACCTCGAGCCTGCTTGGGGGGGGGGGGGGGGGGGCGGCTACAAGACCCCATTTGCAAAATGAGCAGTCTTGGCAAACAATTACAAAAGATGTCTGAGGAAGTTGAGAAAGGACTTCTACAGGGGCTAGAGGAGACCTGGGGACCCCAAAAGCCATTCATTTAAAATGAGGAGCACTTGATGCTGCTGAGATGGCTCAGTCTGCAAGTTGCTGAATATGTACATGAAGGCATGAGCTCAGACCCCTAGGACCCTTGTGATAAGTTCAGTGCTGGGGTCTAGAGGCAAGAGGATTGCTGGAGCACACTGCTCAGCCAGTCAGTCTAACCAAATCAGTGAGTTCCATTAGACCCTGACTCAAAAAAGTAAGAGTGGATTGGAAAAGATCATCTTCTGGCTTACACATACAAATGCACACACCTGCCTAAACATTAGTATGCACATTTAACCACATACATACCTTCCAGACACTCACATTTATATTAATGTGAAGGCATGTGCACGTGTGCACGCACACACACACACATAAAATAAAATCACTATATGCATATGATACACACACATGCACATGTACTCACATGCATATCTACCTCTTCCACATATGGAATATCTCAGTCAAGAGCATCTCAACCAATATTTTTCATTATCTGCAGCCTAGAAAACTTCTCTCTGTAGACTATTGTAAGGTGAGATACACTGTGTTTGATGACACAGACTCTACATACATGTGCCACCACCTTCGCCAGCCAGCATCTCTGTTCAGTATACTATCATGCTTAAAAATGAGAAAAGAATAATAAAACAGCTTGCAGAACTGGAGGGCTGGCAAGGCCAATAGCTACGGGGAGGACGCAGCATAGCGTTTGTGAGGTTGGTTCCCAATACTGTAGTGTTGCATTGTTATGTACCTCAAACTTAGGACTGGAGTCCATTTGTAAATGTGCAAAATCTTATAGAGTAATCATGTCTACAAAGACAATGTTTCCAGTTTTCTCTCACAGCTTGGATTACTCCCAGAGCTTCTTACAGGCTTCCCCTTCTTCTACTTTGAATAAACACATATCTATTAGAGAGATCAAGAGGAAATGAAACCATCACTGGAACACAGGAAGGCATGTACCAATGAAGGAGCATGTCCCAAGTGCTGAATGCTGACAGAGGCAAAGGGCCAATGCACCTTTCTAAGCCATGCTTTCCTCTCTAGGCTCCACAAGGCAAAAGCTACTTATTTCCATTTTAAAGGTGAGACATGTGAGTCCAAGGTCATGGGAACAGTGCTCACAACTAAATTAAATATAGGAAAGTTGCTTTCCAAGTTGTTCTCTCACTGGATATATAATGCAATGAACCCCAAGCAAGAAGTCTTTGTAGACAGAAGACCACCAAACTTGCCTCTGCACCAAACTGTTTGGGTAGCAGTGAGCACAACTAAAACATCAGCAGCTCAGGGCTTGATCCATTCTTGGCCAACGGAACATAGACAGGCACTGATGGGAAGGGCATCCTCGTGGAATTTTGAAGAGAGATTTAGTAAAGTCCATTTTGTTTGAAAAAATGAAGCAAAATCTAGAGAGAAACCCCTTTACCCTTCATTCTTCATTCTATCACCTCTTCCTTACCTGGAAGGCACCTTGGATATCTTAATAGACAAGGGGCCACTTTGAGACCATAAAAATAAAAGTCACAACGTAAAGGTAGTATGTGGACACCGTCTGAAGAGGGCAAAAATGTCCAAGCTATTGACTACAGAAAAAAGGAATGATTCCATTTCAGGTAGCTCCATGAATCAGTAAGTTTTACTTGCCTTACAGAGACAGTAGCAATTTACAGGGGGCTAGACACCTGTGGAAAACATCTTTGTCCTATTCTGCAGCTGTTAACTGTCTAGAAATCCCCAGGGAGAGATGGGCATTTCATGAACCCTTCAGTGCAGTAACCATTAACTCTCTATAAAACCTTGGGGAGGGGAGTGAACTTGAGAGCCCCACCCCCTAGCAACCATTAACTATCTATAAAACCTTAGGGAAAGGAGTGGACTTGAGAGCCCCACCCCCTAGCAACCATTAACTATATATAAAACCTTAGGGAAGGGAGTGGACTTGAGAGCCCCACCCCCTAGCAACCATTAACTATCTATAAAACCTTAAGAAGAACAAGGCTTCATGAGTCCCTCCCATTTCCAGAGCAGAAAATTAATGAGCAATAATAACTAATTAATTAATTAATTAATTGTGAAGGAATTAATCTTTTCCAAGTCTCGTGTGGCCAATCATAATTCAGAAGAGCCCACTTGCCATGTTGGCCTGGAAGACAGTGTTCCAGAACACCCCACGTCCAAACAGTAAAGCTACCACAGACACACTACCACGAGCCAAGACTGGAGACCATTTTCAAGACACTATATCCAAACAGCCATGCTATTTATGTCACCATAATCTGTAGTTGTTTGTGTGCCCCCAAAGCACAGCTGGGCAACTGAGACGGGGGGGGGGGGGATATATATATATATCCCATGATGTCTGAAATAGTCACTGTCAGTCCCATTTTTACTGCCTCATCCACAATAAAACAGAAGTCTCCATTCCCTGTATTAAATCACTATAGTCAGGTTTCTGATCAGTAAGGGCAAATTCCATTCTAACTGAAACACAGCTCTTCCTGGAAACATCCTATAGGCAAAGGACAAAGGGGTTAAGGAGACAGTTCAATTGCCATAGAGCTGGCCTTCCAAGTATGAGGACCTAATGTTGATACTAAAAACTCCTGTAAAAAAGCCAAATATACGAATTACTACCTGCAATTCCAGAACTTTGGAGGCAGAAGCAGAGGCAAACAGATCCTTGGGAATCATAGAACCCTAAGATCACAGAGAGACAGGTCCATCTGAACACACAAGGTAGGTGGCACCTAAGGAATGCCTCTGAAAGTTAACCTCTAACCCCCAAAAGCAATTGCAATTATGTAAATGTGCATAGAGGACATGCATGATTCAAAATATGCAAGAAATTGAAAAAATGAAAATGCTTAGTTTTTATTCCCAGTAAGTGTTAGTAAATATTAATATCAAATCCTACGGCTACAAGATGCTGTGGGATGCACTAGTTGACATTCAGGAGTGAATACAGATCCTGACCTTTGAGAAATTCTGTGGATAGTCACACAAGAACACAGATGCTTCAAAAATAATAGGTCCTAATGAGAAGTACTAGAGGAAAATATATTCCACTATCTACACATACAACCAGCGACTTAATCCAATCTGGAGAAGTATGAGAAGTTGTCTTCTAAAGCGTGGTGCTCACCTATGCCCTTACATAAACCCTCTCCCATTCTCCAACTTTCCAACGTTATCATATAGAAGCTCTTCCTAGATGCAGACTTGAGTCTCCACACAGGGCCACAACCAAAGAATCATATAATAGTGGCTGGCAATACTCACAGGAGACCTAGACTCTAGGAAGATGCCTGCTATGGTTTAGAAGTCAAGTTCCTTTTACCTGCTGCAAAAACATGTGTTGGAAGCTTGCTCCCCAACAAATGATGCTATGTGAGATTGTTCTAGAAAGTTTAGGAGCTAGACACTTACTGGAGGAAGTAGTCCACTGAAGGCAGGTCTGTAGCAATTGTTTGGTCTCTTCCTGTCTATCTGCCTGTCTCTGTGTCTGTCTCTATCTCTCCCTGTCTGTGCTTCCCTTCTACTCTGAGGTAAAGAAACTCCTCAAGTCTAGAGAGATGGCTCAACAGTTAAGAGCATTGACTGACTGCTCTTTTCTAGATCCCGAGTTCAGTTCCCAGCAACCACATGTTGGCTCATAACCATCTGGTATAGGATTAAATCCCCTTTTCTTGTGTGTCTGAAGACAGTGACAGTGTATTCACACATAAATAAATAAATAAATAAATAAATAAATAAATAAATAAATAAATCTTGAAAAGAGAATAAGAAGGGGGTGGGGAGGAGGAAGAAAGGCTCAGGCGCCATACATGTCTACAATCATCATGCTCTGGCCAAGTGCATGAAGCCAAGCAACTATAAGCTGCACTCTTAGAAGCCATGAGTCCAAATAGGTTTTTCCTCCTAGGGATTTTGGTCATACTAATCAGAAAGCCAACTAACCCAGAAGAACCTTGTTTGGTGAATTCAGCATTTCCATATGACTTTAATTTATAAATCTAGAGTTCTACACAGGAAGGCATCTGTGCATCTATAAGCAAAGAAAAGTAGAATTTTTAGTCATTTTACATTGGGACTACAAAATCAGACCTCTGCCCCCAATATTTACAGCCTTATCATGGATACTTAACGTTTAGAGACTTGCCTTGCACTGAAAGGCTAAGCAAAGATGATGTTTTTTCAAAACACACCAATTCCCAGGGCCCATGAAGTATTTATGGTAAACTGCCAACAAATGTGAAATTCCTAATTCCAAGGCTCAGTCAAATGAGGATGAGAAACACAAGATCCAGAAAAGGCTTGACACTGGGCCTGGAGAGCCAGGAATGGCAACACACACAAAGCTGAATCTCAAGAGCCCCTGCAACAAGGCATACTGAGGATCTGACTGGATTCCCTAATTGCTTTGGCAGCTGTCCCTCATCCCAATTGGGCTTTCGAGCTGCACACTGTACTGGCGGGGCAGGAATGTTCCCTTTACTCCCGTCAAAGCCATCAGCTCTGAATTTCAAAGCACCAAGCTGCCGATCCAGTAGTTATTTCTCTGAGGTGCAGGGGGAGAAGCGGGAGCTGCAGACCCGTATGATTGATAACTGTATTTTATTCGGAACTCCGAGGACTATAAAAAACAACCCTACCATTTGTTGAGTGCTCGCTGTGAGCGATGCTCTGTTCTATTGATTTTATATCCACTGCTGAATTTCATTCTCACAGTAACCTTTTTTTAAGTGGCTATGATGTCCCTATTTTCTAGATGAGGAAGAAGAGTCCCAAGGCAGGTTGCTTGCACAAGATTACAGAGTCAGAAAAGTGCCAAGCCAGTTGCAGATCCAGGCCATCAGATTCAGGCACGAGGGATTGTGAGTGTCAATTTTAACCAAATGGGCCTTGAACTTGAGGACCTCCTACCAAGGGCTATTCCAGGTGGGTGCTGGGTACTACCATACCTGGCATAGCTCACTAGGTTCTAGAGCTGGCATGCTTACACATCCCAAAGATTCCTCTTTAAACCTCATAGCAAGTGTACCTCTGTCCTGTGAAATGGAAGCTCCAGGCATGTGACAGGGACTGGAGACAGAGAAATAAGAAGCAAATCCTCCCTTCTTATCTTTAATCTCAAGAAGCTTCCCTATTTCCCTTGGGTCTACCAACAGCACTGAACAAAAGCAGCAGCAAGTGCCAGTCTTCCCAAACACTGGGTGCCATGCCAGGCCTTGCCCCAGGGAATCCAGTGAGAAGTCAGAGGCGGAACTGTTAGCACAGGCTGCGAGGATTCTAACTGCTCCATGTCAAAGAAGACAGAAGAGAAAAACACAGAATGGTGCTGAGTTCCAAAGTCTCCACCAATAAACCATGAAGCAAACTCATGACCAGACAGGACAAAGCTACTTCTACTACTACTTCACCTTCCAAGCCCTGGGTCCAGCGAGAAAACTCCATCCTGCAAAAGAAATCAGGAAGGAGACAAGCTATCCATGTCTCTAGATGACTGGATATATTATATATCTCTCACACACAAAGAGACATAATGAAAAACATGGAGACACAGCAGGTCAGGAATAGGCTCAGGCCTCCCAGGTCATTCATGGGCCCAGTAGCCTATGAGCTTACAAATAATGTGATATATTGTATAGTGACTTGGCATGGAGGAGCTTGAGCCACCAGAAGAATGAGAGCATCGGACAAGGTGGCAAACATCAGAATAACGCTCATCAGAACCTTAGAAGGGAAGGGCAGTCCGCAACCAAGGTGCCAGTTCAGACATCAAAAGAAAGAAATGCATTTCCCAGTTTCCTGGGAAACAGAGGGGGTCCACAGAAGTACAGAACAAGCCCCACAGTGCAAAAGGTCATAGAGAGCAAATGAATCCGGTTGCATCTCAGCTTCCTAAGCATAGAGTTCAGAAACAGTGCTCAGTTCTAAGACCCAACATCTGGTATGTTCATGCTGGACACAGGGGGGCATTTATTGCAGGCTGTATAGTCCAAGGCGGAGAGAATGTGCCCGGAAATGTGGCAGCCTTGGGGATGGGTATGAAACTCATTACTAACCTGTAACCCACAACAACAGCCAAGGATGATTTTTGGTCTTCAGACACACACAGACATGAATACACACATATATGCAAAAAGACATATATTCATACAAAAAGGGTAGTTTTGTCATGTTATATAGTACATGCATGGGGGGGGGGATTAACCTACCTCAATTAAACACCAAGAAAGCCATGTAAATTTTATAAATAAGTTTTGTCTTTAGATTATACCTTCATGTGTCCCAAGCCTGGAAGAACTGGAAATAACCCAGGTTGTCTGACTTTTGAATGGTTTTCTTTTTACAGGTGGATGTGAAAAAGGAGACAGGTTTGATTCTAGAGGACATAGTTGATTCAGATGATGCAAACAAAACAAGAAATAAAACCCTAGGAAAGAATTCAGGGGTCTGAGAGCTCTTGAGACACCACAGTGGCCACAAAAAAGACACTGAGCAGTAAGAGGCATCTGAGCACTTCACTGTATCTCTGTCTATGACTGTGCACATGGAACATGGAAATGCAGGCGGGTAGGAATCACTCTGCTGATGTGGAAGGCTAATGAAGGGACCACCGTATCAATAACGACAGGCTCCTGTAGTGAAAATTCAGAAACACGATCTGGGAAAGGGTTCAGATGTAGCTCTGCAAAATTATGCAAGATAAAAGGGATTGAACCAGGCAAACATCACTTCCGATAGACAGGGCTCCGGAATTGCTAAAGACCATCCCTTTGTTAATGATTTTAAAGTTATTTCAGCTTTGAAATTGTTCTCAGATGAAGAGGAAGAAAATAATCGTCAATGTCAGGTGCAGCCGCATGGTGAAGACTGAGCCCCAGTGTCCCAAGGTATCTGAGACTTGACAAATGTGATTCCCGAGCTCCCAAGGGAGACTGTAAACCTCAAAGGATCAGAAACAAAGGACCAGGGGTGTAATGAGGAAATCCTCAAAGTGTGATGAGCAAGCTCGGGGCCTGAGTGGAGATGGCGAGCGGAAACTATCTTTGTAACATCGATGAGAGGGACAAGTTACCAGGCAACAACCAACAGGGTTCTGTGGAGACAAGTCACTTCTGCCCCTTCCACCAAGTGACAGGGCAGGTAGATAAAGGGAAATGAGAGAGGTAATCTTAAGTCAGTCCCTTGATTCTGTCCCTCCCGACATTCTCCTCACAGGACTGGGAAAATGCAAGGAGGCATGCCACACCCAACGGGTGGTTATCAGTACTGTCCTGTCAACCCCAGGGTGCTGAACAAGTGACGCTCCACAGCGGCCACCTCCAGTCCAGGATTATTGAATATTTCTATCAGCAAGAAGCAGTTGCTTCCTGTACCAGTGAGCCAGCCTGCAATCAAGCCCAGGGCCTCACTATCACCAGCCTGTATCTCCGCCTCTCATCAGCACAACGTAGCTCCATATTTCACCTCTGAGGAAGGAAGACAAGTATCTAGGACAGTAATGGAGGCAGAGGGATGGAAACCCATTCCCCAGCCAGCTCTCCCAGAAGCCCCCTCTGGGTTCACTGGGACTCAGAGCTCTAGCTTCTTCATCAGAAACAATAGTGCTCACAAAACTTCTAGGAAGACAGCAGGGGGCAATTCCAGGAATCCTCAAAGGCATGCTGCCTGCTCAGCTCAGGGGGTGCTAGGAGACTCCCAGCCCACTGGTCTGCAGAAGTAGAAAGCATCCCCCAAAGACAGTCCTAAGGCTTTTAGAGACAGACCTTGCTCAGAATGTCAGCTTGGAAACTCCATTTCTGAAGAACCAGGTGACCCAGATGGGAAACTGCCAGGAAACAAACAAATGACCAGTCCAGGTCCCGGGAAAGCAATGGCAAGACTGCTTATCTAAGCAAGGGAAAGGGAGGAGAGCAGCAAACTTAGCGGCTATTCATTTAGAGCGGAATTAGTAATAAAATTCCGTCATAAAAAGGATTTTTCGAAATGTTAGGTCCAAGAATATAGGCATTTTGCTTCATCCTCAGAAACCCCACTGATGGGGTTTTATGGCTACCCCCTGCCCCCACCCCGGCAGTCCAATCCTCACCATAAACAAATTTCATTCCAGCATTAGGGCTAAATAATATTCATTAAGAATCCCGCCAAAGTGCAACTTGTAAGTAAATCAAACCTTTGATGCTCTATTTTGCAAATTTCATGGGCCACTAGGGATAATTCAAAGGGTAATTATATAAAGTTGGTGCAGTTTTGAGAAACAAATGACATTTTCTGCTTTAAAGCACTTGATAATTTGATATTTTGCTATTAGGGCCATCATGTGTACTTTTATAGACAGGCCACCAAATAAACAACAAATGTTCCTTAACAGCCTCTAATGACTGTTTTTGCCCACTAATATCACTCTCCAATCTAGTCCATAAATCATACACTAAAAGATTAAGGTAAAGATAATGAAAAAGTATTAGAAGCCATTAAGCTAAAGGAGAAGAGAGAAGGGGGGGGGAGGCTAAAAGCATACATTTCTCCTGTGCTTTTTGCAAAAATACCTATCAGAGTCTGAGCTCGGAGTGTCGGAGTCGGCTCGGTTTTTGTCGCTGTTTAACCACCGCTCCGAAGCCGGCAAAGTACATTACAGCTCATGAAAAATACGGCCCAGAAACTGCTAGTGGCAGAAGCATTTAACTTCATTGTTAGCAGCCTCCCCCAAGTGGCACTTTTTCACCAGCAAGTTGTTTATTATGTGCGGTGCCAGGCAAAACTGATTAAATGGGGCTCTTAAGAATCAAAGCGTTATAAATTCATGGAAATACAGCGAGCAATAAATTCCATGGAATTAAAAGCTTACTAGTGCTATTAGCATTTCAGGGTGTTTGAATTGTTAATATTGATGCGCAAAACTGATGTGCCTCTAAGACAAGGCGGACCACAGCGCCACATGTGAGATGGCAGAATCATTTCTTTTTAAAATCTGTGTCATTGGGGTTGGACAACTGTTAAAGCAGATGGAAAATGGGGTTTCGTTACCTCCGAAATTCTCATTTGCTCTAAGAAGTCAATCCCACCACAGAAGAGAGAAGGCACCAAATAAAGGTTTATACCCAAGAGGGAAACTAAATAAGCACCAGAAGTATCATGCAAAGGATCTGTATTTAAAATGCACAGAAATCCTGTCATAAATAGGAGAAAGTAGAGTTTTTATCTGGCGACATGGCCTCTGCAGGGACAGGGACCAGTGTGCGATGAGGGGGGGGGGGGTCTCGGTTAATATAAACCAGAAACAATCTCCCATCAGATCACTTGGGAAAATACCAAAATGAGGTGGGCACGCTGGAGAAGTGCTTGCTACATTTTCCTGGGTTGTCATGTTTTATTTAGGGCTCTTGTTGAAGTCTGTGATGTATTCTAAAGTGATAGGAGGTAAGAAAAAAAAAGTCAATTATTATGCCATTAGGCAAGTTACACCCCAAGTGTATGCTCTGAAGCAGTAATTCTGCTGCGCTCACCTATTTAAACACCTCTTTTCAACAGAAGCACGTCTTGGAATATCTCAAGGTAAACATGAATGTAGGGAACAGGACAGAAAGAAGGAACAGATGCTTCTGAAAGAGTTCATGAAGCTAATTTGACTCTTTTAGAAAAAGAAAATACTGCCCACAGGTCTAGAGTGACCCCTTGAAAAATCAAATTACAGAGAAAATGTATCCTAATCCTGGAACTTCCAAAATAGCAGAGGAGGGGAGAGGGAATAACTCAAAACTCTCAACCTAGACAGATACCAAAAACACCTCTTCATACAGCCCAGAGTCTGGCCCAAATACACTATTTTTGAACATATCAAGAAAGCTTAATCCCTTTGATCAGAGAACCCCTGCATGTAATAGAATCTACTGACCCATCACTGGTACACGTGATTATCTCCTGGGCTATGCTCCCTATGTGGATATAACATTTTCTCCACTGAAGATGCCTGCTGCTTCACAGAGTAAGAGAGCCCGGTCACGTACTGAAGAAACAGCAACACAAAGAGGGAAAAGCTGATAGAAAGTGCATAAAGGTGGATGTGTTTTCGTAAGGCTCAGGTCCAAAGTACTCTTACTGCTATGGCAACAGTACCTTCCAGGGTGGCCGAACTGTTACAATTGATGTTTCCAGACAGTTCTGCTCCTGAGACAAGACCTACTATGTGCACGCTGTTGGTAGGAGAGAAGAGCAGACATAACACACCATTCTTGTGCTCATAAAAGCTTCAGGGTTGCCATGGAGAAGTGATCAATCACAAAGTACCCATCCAACGACTACGCCAGGAACACAAACGATTCACAGAGGACAGCTTCTCTATTCTGTGGACTTTTAGGGTAACTTTAAAATGAGGCAGAACCTCTCCTGGAAGAAAACCAGCGAACAAGGCAGTGTACCACAAGGCACCAGTAATCTAGACTACAGAAAGAATGAGAATAACCAACCCCACAAAAATGGATAGCAAAAAATGAATAGGCTTCTGGAGAAAGTCTACATCACAAGGAAAATAGGGAATGGTGCATAACTTTCGCTTCCCAACACTGTGCGTATAGTAAGGCAGACCAACTGTACTGCCCATGGAGGGCTCTGTATAGGGTTAGGAATAATAGTAGTGGGCAAGACCAGTCCAATCCTTACCATAGTTCTGTGCCCTATCAACGGAGTCCTTGAGCCAAAAATATTTGAGAAAAAAAATGTATTTGTAGTGAAGACATATGTGCTTTTTCTCCTGCTCCTAACTCCCTAAAAATACAGTAGGACAGATGTTTGTATTGCCTTGTAGTATAAAATGTGCTACTCAGACTAGAGGCAACTTACAGCACATAAGAGGGTTGTGTTGTAGGTTACAGATACTGCATGTGAGTATGGGTATGAATTTGTGAGTGGGTGTGGGGAGTGCCCAAACTAATCCCACATCCAATACCGAGTGGCTATAATCAAGAGATAACAGACTCAGTTATAACAGCTGCGACCTGCGAGTTATGTTTCTTCTCACAGGCCGTAAGTCTCTGTTTCTAAATACACATGTCTATCTCAGTCCACTCTGACCATGGTGTCATGACCTGAGGTCAAACTGTTATTCTAGAAAGAGAGGACACTATCAGCTTCTGGTGACTACCTAGGATCAAGGGCTCTGGTCCTCCCTAAAGGATCACCTGAGTGGGTTCCTTTTTCTGACTGGAGTTGGAAATACTTGGATCTCATAAAATTCTTTTCCATGTTTCTGCTGAAGATCAGGGGTTCTCACCCTTCCTAATCCTATGACCCTTTAATAAGTTCCCCATGTTCTGCTGAGCCCAACCATAGATTTTCATTGCTGCTTCATAACTGTAATCTCGATAGTTATAAACTGTAATGTAAACATCTGATATACAAACCCTATGGGGGCTGTGACCCCAGGATGGGGACCACTGTTTTAGCTGCATATCACTTCAGAAAGGTTCAGGTCTAACTTAATTTCTGACTTGAAGACAAGGACATCAGGGCTCTGATCTTCCCAGGATGGAAGACACAGAACATGTTGGAATGGCACTGCCTTACACTGTTCCCAGAGGGGCCTCCTTCCTTCCCACTGTCACAGACACTGGCTTCACACCTACACATGAACCCTCCTCCCTTTTTACCACTCAGTCCTCTAAGGTGCACAAAAGATCCCAGCAGTAGCTTACATATCCTTCTGATTGCATGAGTCCCTGTGACCTACCTAGAAGCTCAAATGTCAGCACTACATGAGGAATGATTTCTTGGACTCCAAAGAGTATTTGCAAGGAGGTGCTGGAAAGGCACAAATCCAAATAGCAATCAGATGGTCATTTGTTTCTCTCCCTGCACCTGTCCTCTTTCCTACATGTCTGCCTATGTGACAGTATCATCTGACCCTAATACTACAGTAATCACATTTGATATTTTTCCCAGGCAGAGCTGACCCTTTACTGCAATTCCTTTGGGTTGAACATTGCACAGGACAAAGTTATACCAACCTGTAATACCAACCCAGGCACTCACCTCTCCTTGTGCCCACCTCAGCCATAAATCAAGCTTTCTTTCCTCTCCTAGGCCTGGTACCTTTGTCAAGTTCATGAGTCTTGGGTTGCTGTCTTCTAGCAGGGCAGTAGACTGATATTCTTCATCTGACCCACCCTGTCTGGCCCTCCTTAAATACAGCCTCCATTATTTCCTGGAAACAAAATTTCTGATGACAATGTCTGTTGGGGAGACAGCCTTGTGCTGCCACAAGGGAACTGATGCTGTGTAAAAGGGCCTGGTTTGTGAGGGGCTCACAGGAAGCCAGACAAGGACTGGGCAAGAGAGCCACAAATAAGTACCAAGTAAGGGGCGAAAGACTGAGTTCATTTGCTGTGCAGAGTCCAGTAAGCACTTTGGAGGTCTAGTCTTCGTGGCGACTAACAAACATGAAGGGAAGATGATTTTTAAAAAGTCATTTGAAGATGAGAAAAAAGATTCAAGTGTCTGTGGGTATATGTTTCTCCCTGTAAAAGCTTTACTCCATACCTAAGACACGTGCTATAGAATTAAAACTCCTTATTGATAAGTCTCAATTCTGTGGCATTTCCTTTGAGGGTCTATTGCTCATTTTCCAAGATAGAACTTACTCTTTACTGTAACTCCATTGGGTCAAGTGTCACACAGAACACAAGAGTAACAGATGCTCTGGGTTGTTCAATGTCTATGCCACTGCAGTCAGAAAACAGAAGAGGGAAGAGGAAAGTTGACACTCTGGGCACACTATCCCATCAAGATCCATACTGAAGGGCATTTACAGTACAAGATCCGAGGCCATCCATGGAAAGCTAGAGCAAGAGGCTATGTGTAACCTTTACCCCCACCCTCAGAGTTCCTCACCAGCACCCAGGAAGTCTTGTCAAAATTGGGTTGCCTCAGAAGACAGAAAAGAACAATAAGGACTTGAGCTAAGTGGAGCCAGACCTACACTGGACTGTTAAATCATCAGTCTCTTTTTGCTGAAGCCAGCATGGGCTGAGTCTACAGGACATCCACGTATGTCACACTGATAGAGGTCACAAGAGGAATTAGCATTTCAGGATGGAAGCCGCACAGTCACAAGGAGGAGATCAGCGCTGAATGGGCTGTTTCTTATCAGTGGGTTCTGAAATCAATCAGCAATCTTATCTGATTTTCCCTTTTACTAAAAGCAAGAATTTAAAAGAGACATCATCAAAACCAGTATCTGATCGATTTCAGTAGAGAATGCTGTCCTTTTGGATATTAACAGTTTGTTCGTAGATACACTGAAACTCTTCCTAAATGGGATTACGCTCCCTTGTGCATTCAAACTAAAACAGCAGAGGGGCAAATAGGAAAAAGAACCCAACACATACCAATTCCCAGGGCTAAATGCTACTCATTTTCATTTCCGTGTGTGTGTGTGTGTGTGTGTGTGTGTGTGTGTGTGTGTGTGTGTGTGTGTGTACAGTGTGTATTTGTATGTATGTGAGTTATTTTAATTTATCAAAAGATTTGGAGAACCTCTTATTACCCACTATACTGCAAGTTACATTCCTGACCCCAGGCCTTTTATAAGAAGGGCAGGCATAAATCCTAGCAGTAACAATCCACAGTTTCCCACTGCATTTGTGAAGACAGTCAGTAACAGCTCACTGAAAACCAATCTCATCTTACCATTTCAACTACCCTATGCTTAGGCTTCCGTTTTACTACCATTCCCCTGATCGTGTTCAGTGAATAGGTAGTTGTCTTGGACAAACACCAAAGGCCAGGCCCAGGGAGGCATAATTCTAGAATACCAGCTTTTTGTCAAGGGTTGGAGAACCAAAACAACCAGGTGAAATATCTCTCTTTAACTTCTAAGATGGTATTTTTGTTTTATTTTGTTTTTAAGACAAAGTTTCTCTATGTAGACCTGGCTATCCTGGTTCTTACTCTGTAGACTAGGCTGGCCTAAAAGTTCAGACATCTGCCCACCTCTGCCTCTGAAATGCTGGAATTAATGGCATATATCACCAAGCCTAGCTTTCGTTTAAAATTATTATTTTATTATTATTTTATTACTTATTATCAGTGTGTGCGTGTATGTGTGGTGTGTGTGTGTGTGTGTGTATGTGTGTGTGTGTGTGTGTGTGTGTGTGTGTGTGTGTGTGTGATATGTGGGGTATGATGCACATGTAGAGAGGAGAGGAAAGCTTTGGTGATCAATTCTTTCCCCTGGGTTTCAGGGATCCAGCTTTGTTTACTAGGATTGCATGAAAAGGGCTTTCACAGGCCGAGCATCTCTCTGGTCCACTCCTAAGCATCTCTAAAAGGCTTCCCTTGACTTGCTTGCTGCCATAATACATCTTACAGGGTCAGCAGAAAACTAGAAACCTGCATCCAAAGGTAAAGGTTAGGTTTCGGTGTGTGTTCCAGTTACCACAGTGACACACAGGATGCGGCACTCCCTTACCAAAGTAGCCCAGGAGGCTGGTTCCTCATGTTTTCCCCATGTTCCCCTGTTAACTCTTCTGTATTTCCTCTTTGTCCTTCCCACTTGCAGTATCTCCTGGGGGCACACCTTAGTGTGGCTTTTACTCAGTCCAATTATTCTTAAATTTAGATAATACGGTCACTTTGGTCTTTTCATTTGTACTTAAACCAAACTAATTTTCAGAGGATGGATAAACACAATGCCAATGAACTAGCTGGGGTTGGGGACATATGCAGGCTAACACCAGAACAGCCAATGACGCAGTGAGACCTAACCAGTGCACTACTGAACACACATCTACTTGCACAGGCAGTTTCTATGAGGACAGAGAACAGCGGCCTTGCTGCTTGCTTCCCAGCATTCCCTCTTCTAAGCTACTCTAGCAAAGGGGTTTTCTGAAAAATACTAGGACAGACAGTAACAACAAATCTTCCCAAGTATGTGTGAAGTTCACTGGGTCATCCACAAACTTACTTTTACTATTAAAATATTGATACTCTGGACTTTCTGGTCATAAAACACACACACACACACACATACACCACACAAACCACACACACATCACACACTACACACATAAACATACAACACACCACACCATACACACCACACACACACACACACACACACACACACACAACATACACACTCAAATAGACACCACATACACACACAAACACACACCACACATGCACACCACACACACACACACACACACACACACACACACACACACACACACACACACTAAAAAATCTGAGATGTGCCCAAGCCTTCTCAGTATCTTTTTATTCCACGGTGTGACTTCCCTAAATAAATTCGCAAAGATGTCACCATCTAGAGAGGCAGACAATCTAGGTGTTATGACATGGGCCAATGATTGAGCATCTGCAAGCATGGATGAAGATCAAGGTTTCTTCTAATAGTTCAACAAACCATAAAATCTAGGTGTCACCTTCATAGCTCCCCCACCTTCAAAACTCCCACTCTACCCATTAAAGCTGCTTTCTAATTTTAGCTTCTAAACATCTTTTAAAGGATTCCCCTTCCTTATCTACCCTTAAGCAACACTGTGGTCTGTATCAGATCATCCACTGCTCTAGTAACTTGCTACTCCAACCCCTCTATCTCTTCCTCAGGCACTAGGCTGTGATGTGTCTTGTATATCTACTTGGTGATGCTGCTGTGTGGAATATGCCCTGTTCTGAACTCCCAAGTCTGCCTCTTTCTTTTCATCTCTCCCGAACTGTCATAACCTCTTCCTTTCTCAGCCTTTCAGTCAGTTCACTTGCTTCTTATTGTGTAGCAAATGAGACGAGATACTGCTCCACGTTCCTGCATACTGGCTCTGTGACGCTCTCAGCATCCTACAGTACTTGATCTATGCCAGCCCACAACAGAGGAAGCATGCTGCCTCCGATACTGGGCTGCTTAGTAAGCCCTCCTATTCTTCCACAGCCAAATCTTTCAGGTGGCAGCCTCAGCTCTGCCTGGCAGAACAGCACTACAATCTCATTTATTCTGTAATTCTGGATATTTCTTGAGCTACATAACATGTTTAAATCCAACCTGAGGAACTTATGAGACCTAGTCTTGAAAAATTATTTTTCTTGTTTTTGTTTTGTTTACTTGTTTGTTGTTTTTAACTCTTGGGATGTAATTAATGATAAAGCACTTTCTTAGCATGTATATACTGTATAACATTTTTTTTCTGAGATTGAAACATTCCATTCTGCAGGAAGCTCCTTAAAAAAGATACAGCTTCAGGAAGTCCCTGAAACTGACCAGATTCACTAGGTCCCACCCTACCAGAGTAAGCAACAATAGCTAAGAGTACCTCTCAGAGAGGAGCCAGAGTTTCTCAAACCTTCAGAGAAACTGAGCTGCAAAAAGACTCTGAGACTAGAACAGCTACCTGGAAGAAGCAGAAACTAGACTAGCTGCTGGGAAGAGGTTCAGAACAACTGAAGCACCTAAGAAAAGACACTCGCTAGCCTGTTGTATCACTTTTATTGCCCGTTAGTATAGGCTGGCCATGTGATGAGTTTTGACAAATGTGAGGCAGTACAAAGCAGTTCACTGTCAGAGCTCAACTTAGCCTGAAGAAGCCCAGGCATTTCTTCTTTTACCCAAAGTTCACCACACTGGAGAACCACAAGTGCTAGGCGTGCAGATACACCTTCCTGACTGCTCCCCACAACAACTACCTTGTAAGCACAATGCAGCAATCTGAGTAGTCTGTCAACACCACTTGGAGCTACATTCACATCTTTGCTGTGGGCTCCAAAGGGAGGGCCTGTAGGGCAGACCTTGCTGCTTCCATCCACGGGACTTGGCGCGGGGACAGCTTGGAAAGCAGTAGCTAAGAGAAGTAAAGATGCTCACCTGCATAGTGAAAATAGGTGCCTGGCCTGCCTACTAATTAATTATCAGGGGGTTGGTACCCAACTTCTTCCCATACTTGCATATTTCAGCATGATCGTTCCAATATGCAAACATGGCTGTCATACTTTCTATCACAGGCACACAAGCTCAGCCTGTGACTCTGTCACTGTCACCCGCTTGTGCCCTCTATACTCCCTGTGCTCAGTTCAACATGACACAGTCTATATTAATACAGAGCACATCCATCCCCTGTAGTTCCTCCACAATACTTCTTTTCTCCAGATTACTTCCCTATGGAACATTCCCAGACTCACAAACCCGAAGCTATAGGTTCTGGAAGCAGCAGACATCATTCCACAAAGTCATCAGATGAGCCGCTGTTAATGCAGGATCAGTCACCAACAACACAAGGCCCCAAAATGTCTTCTTCGGCTTACTACAAAGACCTTGAATATTACCACATGCAAGAAGGTGCAAACACCCCAGGAAAGGATGAGTCACTGAGCAGTGCTGTCACTACCCACTCTGGCCACATGGCATGGCCCTACCCTGCCCTGAGTTGTGGATGAATTCTGGACTTGGTTTTGTGCACTGGTACCCTTCCTGTAAGGAAAAACAGTACCTTCCAAACACAGAGAAAACAAACAGAAAACAAAGTTACACATCAAAGTATATAGCACACATACATCAAAACTTTCAATAATTAACCCCTATTCTCATCATCTACCTTTTTTTTATATGATGGCTAAGCCAATGCTCTAACATAGAGCTTAATAACCTGCCCCCTAAAAAACCCACTTTTGAAGATAGTCTCCCTAAACTGGCCAAGCTGGCCTTGACTCACAATACTTCTCAAATAAGCCTCAGCCTAGGAAGGGGGTCGCTGTGGTTACACACCTATGCTCCCAGGCTGGGACCATCGGGTACTATTCCTGTTCCTTGCTTTGAGACAAGTGTTAGTAATGAAATACAAGCAAAGTAATAAAAAAGTTTCTTCCCGGGGTTTTCCATTTCCCTCTTCCATCATAAGCACAGAATCCATGTGCCTTGTGTAGCACAGACACATTCTCTATAACATCTCCCTGGGACGCTGGGTACCCAGATAAATGCCCAGGCTGTGCCTACAAGCTCAGGAATGCATCGATCAGAGAGCTCTGAGCACATATATCCCTATCTAGTAACTCAATAAGCAAGTGCTATCCTGGCCCTTCTTCAGAGCCCCTTGTAGCACTGAAGGAGAGTCACTGTCATCCTAGGTAGAAATAGGAACTGTTTCACCAATATATATGTATAAATAAATGTATATTACTTCTCTAATAAACATTTTTATTTTCAACTTTTATTATCTATTTATTTACTTATATACTAAGTATGTATGTATGTAGCTCTGGCTCGTCAGAGAGACTATGCACTCCACACTGCCCTCAGATTTGTAGAGCCCTGCTTGCTTCAGTCCCCTGAATGGTGGAATATTATCGTAGAGATACTTCAGAAATATATACAAAAGGGCAACATCAATCAACATACTTTTATAAGGCTCAAATATGCCCAATTTTGTACCTAGTGCTTCCCCATCATATAAATCACTCTTAGTCAATGTTTTTCAACTGGGGAAACTTGTTCTTCAGCAGACACCTGACAATGTCTGAGCATACTTTTGGTTATCCTCACTGAGTAAGGGGTAGGGATGATCTCTGGAATGTGCTGAAATCCTTCTGTGTAAACCATACACAGCACAACCCCTTAAAAAGTGCACAGGTACAGGTGTCGGTGTCAATCCTGCTTCTATGCGGTCCGAATAATCTTCCTGGGGAAAAACAGGCAGGCTTGCAAAGTGACTGCACAAACTCCATCCTATCCAAGCCTGATCATGCAATGGAGTGAGACTGGCTAAAAATCCACAGATCTGGGCAGCGCAATACGGGAACAGTAATGTTGCTGTTTGGCAGACACTATTGGGAGGCACTGGCAGAAACAAAGCAGAATTAGATTGGGAGTTCTTCTCTGGATGGATTTCTAAGTGACTATATAACACGAACCAGAAATGTAATTTTAAGTGTTCCAGAAGATATGTTTAATAAGTAAAAAGAAACATGAAATTAATTTAGTAGTATATTTTCTTAAACACAATGACTCTAAAACATCACCTCTACATATTACTAATCAGATATTATTAATATAAAAGTTGTCAGATATTTTACTCTTTTGTCTTTTAAAAAGTCTTTATGGAAGTTACATTTGGCACCTGTGAATTTTGCTTGGGCACATTTCAACTGTTCAGGAGCAACCCACATCCAAGGTTCCTCTGTGACAAATAGGCAGAGAAAGAGATTCCTGGAAGGATTGTTGCCAAGACCCTGGGGATGACTTTGACACTGTGTTGCTTTTTTACACATGTTCTTCTCACTGCTGCCTTTATGATTTGAATGATCATATATAAGTAAAGACGGATCACATTGTACGTACTTTGAACGAACAAAGAGAAAGGATGCCCTGTGCGGTTTCATGAATGCATCCTGCTCGCTCATTGAAAATGATGAATTGTGGGGATTTGGGGGAAGGGGTTGCCGCCATGAAGCCCTTTGTTTGATGGCAAGGTCAAGGTCATTCTTGCCAAGTGGGTCCAGAAAACCAATCCCATACTACCTCAAAACACATCTGAGCACTGACAAAAAGCCTTTCTTCTGGTCTCACAAATAGGGACAGCTTTTGCACACATGCTTTCATGAGTGCTTACATTTGGACAGAATGAATAACTGATGAAAGTATTTCTACCAAAGCTACTCTAGGGGCACCAGCCTATTGCTCAGCTTTTGTTTCATTCATTTCCACATTCATTCATTCACTCACAGTGGAAAGGAACTGGGCTCAACCTCCTAATCCTCCTGCCTCAGCCTTCTTAGAAGCAGGATTAATGTTCTGCACCATGATGCTCAGCCCAAGATACCCTTGATATGTGGTCAGTATGCACCACCTCTGTAATAAGCTTGTAGCCAAGAAGTTTCATGAAAGGTTCTAAAAAGCCTCTTTGCAAACAAAAGGTCAGGATTTAGAAATTTTACAAGATCAGTTCTTTCTATCTGAGTTCAAGAGTCTCATGAAACCAGCGACAAGGCCCTATATGATCTTTATCCTCTAAATAAGACTGTAATGTACCTAAGAGCTGATTTAAATTTATAAAGACAGGACAGCTGAGTCCTTCAGGATGGCCCCATACCCCCCCCCACACACACAAGGCAGGTGAGGACAGGAGAAAAAGAGAATTTAAATTTTAATATTAGTCTTTGGAAATCAGATTCCATTTCTCTTAAGGCCTTAACTTTCCTCCCAAACATGGGGCAGGGAGCAGAAGGTCTGGATGTGTCTTCTCTGTTTCTATCAGTCTTTCTATAATAAAAGTATAGCGCGCGCGCGCACACACACACACACACACACACACACACACACACACACACCTCAGTGTCTTGAATTTATATTTAATGGAAAAATGATTAACCTCTTTGATACCCTGTCTATGCCTGTCTATGATCAAAGCATTGTAGAGGCAATATTTATCAAGCACTGTACAAGGAAGTATACCCTAAAAAACATAGCATGAAGAAAATCCCAATGCCTCTCCCAACTCTCCATGGGGGTAGGGACCAGTTTAGACCCAACTGTTTTAACTCAGAAGATCACAAAGCCAAAAGTACGGCTGAATCTCCAAGACGCTAAACCCCTATACTCTTAAGCAGCAACACAAATTCTTTGAGGAATATATACATGTCCATATAAGGTAGATCTCTCATTTCACAGTTGGAGATTACCAGCTGAATGTACTAATGCTGAGACCATGCCTAAAAGCTGGCCTCTACAGGCTTATTTCACAAACCAGCCAGGGCTTAAATCACAGACTCAACAGACAAGTTCCACGGCCACCATGTTGGCATCTAAAACTATTCTGAAGCACTTGTGAAGTAACAAGAGAAACTCAAGACCAAAAAAAGAAAAAAAAAAAAAAAAAAGACTTTCAGGTAGATTTCTAGGGATACAGAAGAATGTGACCCTGGCCACTAGGGCTGTGATCCTAACCCTGCATTCTAGCTTTATCCTTGCTTCTAACAATGCTTAGCTCACAGGAAGCTAAACATGCTAAGAAAAGACAAGAAAATTACATTTTCCCTCCTCGGTAATTCTGTCATCTAGGGCTGGATTAGAGACAACTGATAGAATCCACTTAGTAATACAATACACACCAGAGAAAAGTCAGAGCCCACTACACGGCTTTGTAACTCAGCCTTGAACAGCACCCCACTTAGTGCTGGTGACTAAAGATGCTCCCTGAAGCATCCAGGTCTACCTTGAGGGTGTGATGGCTTTAGTGTACCTGGCTGAGTTTCATTCAGGCCTCTGGGTCACAGAGAGCACAGAAGCTAGCCCAGCAGAGAAAGGACTGAAGGAGAAACTTGCAGGAGAGTCTCCATTAGAGATCCAGAGCCAAGGAAAGTGTCATCAGTGGATGCTAAGGATGCTACTGAAGGGACCTAAAAGAATAGCACCTTAATGTCAGCTACTGGAGATAAGCCAGCAATAGCAGAATTAGTGACCTTTGCTGTCTTTTCTAGGAACGTCCTGGAGACTGGTCATCTGGTCTTTTACTAAACAATGAGGCCAAAGCACCATTTTCCCAAGAGTTCTGGTTTGTCTAACTTTATGTATTTATTTGGGTCACTGACATACTGCTGGTGTTTACAGTGCCCTGCAGAACAAGCAGATACTCAATGACAATTGTGCGGACAAAAGGAATTGCAAGTTTTTCCGAGACAGAATGCTGCAGCATTAACCATCCACTGTGACATCCCTTCCTTACACACACACAATTAAAAGTGAGATAATTCATTGAAGGTGTGCTATCATGGTTCCATGAACACACGTCAGGTGGTACACACATGTGAAGCAAGATTCTATATTCACACCTCCATCCAATCTGCTTGTGCCTGCCACAAACCAGGCTCTAGAGGAATGACAGGGATAGACGGGGAAGGGAGGAGACGCAGGGGATGTTGATGTCAAAGAAGAGAAAGATTAAAAAAAAATCTCAAATAAACATTTTCAGCTGCTTTTGTATATTTAGTACTTAAAAAAAAACTTGTAAATTACTTTGACATACCTAGAAGGAAAAAAGGACATAGAGAACTGACCAGAGAAAAGGAGATAGCCACTTAGAAGAGATGCTTAGGTTTCCAATTAATTATTTGAGTAAAAATTTAATATTCCATTTATTTTGGCATGATAGGAAATGGAGTCAGAGGGCACCCCAGCAGAAGGGCCACCAGTATTGGGTATGTACTGAGTGTGCCATTTCCTCTCCACGCCTCACTGCTAGTAACCATTAAATGCCAAGCGGCAAACTTGGGGAAGTGAGATGTTCCTTGGTCCTGTAGTCCACAGATCTACACCACTTCCCATAGGGGTGACAGACAGAGAGAAAAGGTGTTTTCTCTCAGGATATGCCTAGCTTCAGATACAGTGAGCCTCACAGGCACTGAGTGTCCCCTACCTAATTCACTAACGACAGTGCCTCTTAGGAGCAGGACACAAGGAAAGTTCAGTGACTATATTCTGGGAGCCGTAAGTACTTTTGAATTTTCCAGAATTCAATGAAACTCAACCACAGAGACATTTGGAGGTGTAACCATAAACAGATTTATGAATGACTTGCAGTGGAGCAGAGGTGGGCTTGGGGTGGGGTGGTGGTGACTGACATTTAGGAACATGAAAGGGATTAAGGTTGACTGGCTGGCCCAAGAAAAGACCCAGGGCTCCCACTCCATAGGCTGCAAAGGGTAACACAAGAAGTAACGTGCCTCACAACTTAATGTTTAGAAACTTCCTGCCCCAAATTCAGGCCAACTACACTATAAGCAAAGCACACGCTCTTGGTTCTATGGAATGGTGTGATGTGCGTCAAATTAATTTCTCTTCAAAGAAGGGGACAAGTGAGAAATGTAAGAATGTCAACAACATTTTTTTTACATTTATCTGTTTATTGGGGGATGAGGAGATTGCGTGCCACAGCGTGAGTGTAGAGGTCAGTTGTCTCCTCCACATAGTTCCTAGGAGTTGAACTTGGGTCCTCGAGCTTGGCAGCAAGTATCATTCCTCACTGAGCCATGTCAGCGGCCCTTCCACAACCTGCTAGAACTCATGACTCGGGATATCCTCTCATGATGTTCCTCACAGAGACACCAGCATGCACAGGAGCTGCAAGGGACGTAACCAAGCCTCACCAGGACAACCGAGAAGTTCAGGTATAGGTGTGTATGTGGAGGTTAAAGGGTAGCTGCCGTCAGGTTGGTAATGAGGGCCAGAAACCAGTGCAGAGCACAGTGTGCACGGACAGATTCTCACACCAAAAACAACGGTGAGACAGATAAGTAACAAACTATTTAGGAAAAGTTGCCGGGGGTGTGTTTCATCACATATTTTTTGCTTCTATAGTTATCTTAATAATGTTATAATATAATCTAAAATTAGTATATTGTTGAGAATCACCCACAAAGACAGACTATTGCTCCTTCACATCTTTAACAGCACTCAGTCCCCTAGCACACTTATACACATCATTTTTCCTGCTCGCCACCGAGTCCCCCCCATCATTCCTGATGAAAACATGCTGAGTCAGGAATCAGGAGCAGGATCCACTGTGATTCATGGGTTTGAGTAAGAGAAACCTTTGGTATGCATAGTTAACTTGAAAGGCAGAGGCACCCATCAAAGAATACCCATATTAGTATCAAGTAAGGGTGATAGACTGACTTGTGGCTCAGGTTCAAACTAGTTCCTTACTAATCTAGAGAATATGTTAACCGCACCAAGCTACAGAACAGCTCAGAATCTAAAAACCGTTCATTCTTAGTAGAAACCCAAGTGCAGCCCGGATCTCCAGGCCACTGCATTAAAGGGTATTTGGAAAAGGTCAACAGAACAGGACTCTGATGTTCTCTCACCACTGGCTGAACTATGACACGGGGATCACAGCCATGACAATACAAGGATTGGGGACAAATGTGTGACCCTAACAAAAAGAACTTTTGTTTGCTGTGTCCAAATGCCTAGAGGGAAGAGGTGACAGAGAGGAAAGGGTATCTGGGCTTACTGCCTTGGAGGGCTCAGCCCATGGTCAGCTGGTTCAGTTGTCTCCGGCCTGATCGAGGCAGAACAATCTGGAAGTGGAAACACAGAGCTGAGGAAGTTCTTTACGTGATGGTGACGAGGAAGCAAGAGTGGAAAAGACCAGAAGTACACCCCCAGTGCCGTCACCTCAAAAAAGACCAATCAGGTTCAATCATTTCTCAACCAAGCTAGTTAGAAATCAAAACACACGAGGCCTTGAGGACATTTATACCTAAACCTATCTAACTAGTAATTCAATAAAGTCATAACAAATCATGGAACTAAAACTTAAATTTTTTAGCATCATTAAGGAAGTAGCTGCATATAGGGAAGCATAGTGGTCAGGCCTTTATTACCATCTCTTCGACCTCTCAATGCTGTGTGACATACATGGCTGACAACCCTCAAAACACCTCACTGAATTTCTCATTCACTACGATCTCAACATTCTCCTCTGTTTGAGTGTGTATGCATGTGTGTGTGTGTGTGTGTGTGTGTCTATTCATGTGTGTAGATCTATGTGTGTGCGCGTATATACGGAGACCAGATGGCAGGCTCGGCTGATGTTCCTAGAGTACTGCCCACCTTGTTTTCTAAGATAGAGTCTCTTGTTGGCTTGGAATGGGCTGAGTGGTCGGGATGGATGGCTGGCAAACCCTTGTCACCAGTGCTGGAATTCCAAACACATGACACTGTGCCTGGCTTTCTCATGGGTCTGAGGACCAACCTCAGTTGCTCATGCTTATGTGATAAGTACTTTACTGAGTAAGCAGTTCTACTAGTGCTTCCTGCCTGGTTTGACCCGAATGCCTCAGTGTCCTTGATAAACTTTAACAATGGTAGCTTTTAAACACAGGCTATGAGCCTTTCTTGTCTGTCTCAGTAGCATTCTCCTAGTGAGTGCGTGAAGTTTCATGTCTTATATATCTCTTATATACTTGTAAATCCTACACCGATAGACCCTAGCTAGTATATTTTTGGAACTACATATCCAATGGCTCATGAGGATCTCATCTGAGAGAGAGAGAGAGAGAGAGAGAGAGAGAGAGGGAGAGAGAGGGTGGGTGAACAGCTGCAAACCCCAGTGGTCACCACTGCACTCTGCACCCTCCCTTCCCCCACCCACACTGTGCCAACTCACTGGCCTCCCTGCTCTGACTGACAGCAGTTCCACCTTTCCACAAATAGCTTGGAGTAGAAATTCTAGCCTTCAGCCTGATTCCTACAGAGTGGCGCATCAGTGAATTCTTTTAGTAATACCCCATCACGCAGGAAGAAAGCCTTTGAGTAACTGCTGACAAAGTACCATCTCTGCACTAGTGAAGTCTTTAGCTTACCTTGGTAAACTCCAACAGCAACAGTGTCTCACTAGCCCCGATGGCTACATGCAGTCTTAATTGCCTAGTGATCACTGTACCAGATCTCAGTGGGATTCAGGGATCTCTTCTTAAATGGCCTCCCCCACCCACAGGCTATTTTCAAGTCTGGTTTTTAGGGATATATTTAAAGCATGCATTTGTAGCTGCCCTTCCAAGGGTTCCACTTTTCTAAAAGTACAATAAGCCATGTTCTTCCTTGACCTCAGTTACCAGCAGTACACTACTCTCAGCACACCCTCAAACGTGTGTGCTCCACGCTTTCCTACCACGAACTTCCTACCTACAGCCGTGCCCTTCCTCTCTGGTATCTGATCCCTCTGTCCATGCTCTACTTTCATGAGCACACCCTGATGATGTCAGTCTGTCCATCTACACTTCCTAGAGCAGTGAGGAGAGGTCTTGGTAACTACTGGCCTCTTCTATGTCCCCCTTATCATGAACACTGCCACCCGAAGGAAATACCAGGCTAGGCACACAGGTCATCAGATTCATGTGCAATGCTTAATTATTTGATTGAAGCCAGTGGACCACAACCGGCGATTTCAATTTGCCATCAATAATGAAGAGCATGCAAATTTTTCATCCTCTTTCAACATGAAAGCTTTGAAATGCTTTCTAGATCTATACCCATAGCACAGTAAGTTCTGGCTAACCGTAAGTTCAACATCCGCAAGTGGAACAGTGGCTTTCATAACGGACTAGGGAGGTCCTAGCACAATGCCTGGCATGCAGCAGACATTTCATAAAGATGTGGTGAATAAACAAGCAAATGAATTGCTGTAGCTTACAGGTGGGACTAATTTTCATTACAGAGACTAAGTTTTAAAGGCCTCATAGTATTCATTTATAATATAAGAAGCACTTTAGAAAATGATGCTAGAGTATGTATATTCATTTAAAACAGACTCGAGGGCTAGAGAGAGGGCTAAGTGGACAGAGTGATCCCTAGACAAGCATGAGGCTCTGAGTTCAGATCCCTGTAATACATGTAACGTCAGACTCACACTCCTGTAGTCCCAGCTTTCCTGTAGCCAGATGGGAGGCAGACACAAGAGAACACTTGTAAGCTTGTCTAAAACAAAGTGGAAGGCAAGGGCCAACACCTGTGCTCACACATATATCTAGTATACACACACACACACACACACACACACACACACACATACACACACACAAAATCACTACCACCGCCGCCGCCACCACCACCACCGCCATAACCCCACAGAAGACTTGAATACAACCTACTAAAATGATTGCCTAATTCACAAATTGATTCCAACTCCTACTCTGAAAATCCTACTCTGATCTAAACTTCCAAGTTGCACAATTCGTAATGAATGAATCTCAGGGCACTTCCTCTGACCTCCGGTGAGGGCCTGGCACTCTCGGCAGAGGACTGGAAGGTGAGGAAGGCTGCTCCAACCATCACAGGACCCAATGGATGGAAATAATCTGTCCACCCAGTGGTGCCAGTTTGCTTTTTTAATTAAGAGTAATTTTATGTAACTTATCACACTGTCAGGTAATTAACACAACATGTAATTGTCTTTAATTATATGCTACAAATGGACTAATACACAAAATTCAAGGGGGAAGCTGAAGAATTTTCATACTTCAAAAAGACTGGGTCTGAACAGACCAAACCAGTGAGGAGTATTTTTTCATTTACTCTCCATCCATCACTCTTCATCAGAAGTGTAACTGTTCACATCGGGGGCAGAGAACAAGCAAATGATTGGGCTTCCTTTGAGATTTACAAAGTCTCAATCATCAGAAGACTTTTAAAAAGATACAATTATCAGATCCTAAGCCAGCCCTGGGCAGAAGCCATCAGGACAAGTACTAGCATGCAAGGAAGATTCTGAGTTACTGCAACCGTGCTTCTGAGGTCAGGGCACTCCTGAGAACCTCCAGGGAACATGGACAAGGTTCCCAGAGATGTATTCTTCCTTTCTTGTTTCCATGTGTGCACATATGTGTGCCTCTGGGTGTATACATGTGACTGCTTAAAGTCTGGATGCAATTCCTCTTGAGACAAGTGTCTCTCACGGGCTAGTACTTGATAATTATGATGGGTCTGCTGGCAAGGGCTCGGGGATTCAAGAGTTGTGTCCATTCCTTAGCTCCCGACTCAAAGTGCATAACACCATCCCGATGGTTTATATCTAATCACTGTGATGTGTGATCTCTGGATATCCAAATCAAGTCCCCAAGCGCATTACCAACCTAACTAACTCCTCCACTGCATTTCCACAAAATTACAGGTTATATTTCTTCCTGATGGCTCTGAATCATCTAAGAAAAGTAAGATTCAACACCTTGCTGTGAAGTTGACCATGTGACCTCACATGTAGACTTCTTTCATGACATGTGGGATAAACAGTTTAAAAATGATAGCTGTCAGTCGATGAGAGACAAAAAACATTTTAAAAGTATGTCTGGGGCTGTGGAAATAGCTCAGAATGAGAGTTCATGCCTAACACTTGGGAACCTACAGGTTCAAACTCCAATACCACAAAAGAGAAAGGATTAGTTATGAGTTCCTTTCCTGATCTTTTGGGTTTTTTTTAAGATTTATTTATTATATATGAGTACACTGTTGCTGTCTTCAGACACACCAGAAGAGGGCATCAGATCCTCCTACAGACGATTGTGAGCCACCATGTGGCTGCTGGGAATTGAACTCAGGCCCTCTGGAAGAGCAGTCAGTGCTCTTAACCACTGAGCCATCTCCCCAGTCCCCTTTCCTGCTTTTGTTCCACGTGTATGGTTGTTTTGCCTGCATGTATGTTTGTGCACCAAATGCCCAAAAAGGCCAGACAGAATGTTGGATCCCCTGGAGCTGGAGTCGCAGGTAGTTGTGAGCTGCCGTGTGGGTGCTGGAGACTGAACCCTGGCCCTCTAGAAGCAGCGCAGCAAGTGCTCTTATCTTAACCTCTGAGCGATCCCTCCAGCCACAGCTGCCTTCTGTCTTTCATTACTAACTGTAAACTATGGCCTGGATATTGCTCCAAGTACTAACTTTACTATGAAACGTTGATTTTAAGTACATTTGAACAAATGAGCTCTGTAGAAAACCAATTCTACTGAGCACATTTCTCTGAAAATCAAATCAATAATTTCAAATATGTTTCCTCACTAAAGAAAAAGCAATGCTCGCTTACACAGGGTCTTAGTTTAGGGTCATGGGAGGAGAGTTTAAGAGCCGCTGAGATGCTTTGGTTGCCCACACCACATTTCCAGTAGGATTTGCTGAAGGAGGCAGAGGCTGCAGGAGGATCATGAGTTAGACAGGGGCCAGCCTAAGCTACACAGTGAGATCCAGAACATCAACAATAGAATTTAGAAGTCTGACTGCTGAGAATTCCTATCTGGCCCACAAAAGTATAAAAATATTCACAATGCAAAGCCTAAGCTTTCCATCAGTCTATCTCTGCTGTGAACACTGCAGGTCACCACACTACTGCACTTACAAGTCACAACTCAAGACAATTAATTTTTTAAGATTTGTTTATTTTATGTGAGTACACTGTTGCTGTCTTCAGACACACCAGAGGGCATTGGATCCTATTACAGATGGTTGTGAGCCACCATGTGGTTGCTGGGAATTGAACTCAGGACCTCTAGAAGAGCAGTCAGTGCTCTTAACTGATGAGCCATCTCTCCAGCCCAAGAAATCATTTCTAAGTTGTTCAAAACAATATACCTTGGACAATCTTTCAAAGAATTATGCTACCAGGAGGAAGTTAGTCTCTAAGCAGTGTAAACTACATGATTCCATTTATACCTAAAGCGACCACAGCGATGGGACAGAAGGTAGAGTGATTCCTGTCATTAGGATGAACAGAGGGCAGAATGGTGAACAGCTGCTACTTGATCCAAAGACTTGCCTCTTGGCTGATGAAATGATAAACGATGAAAGGCGGTGTGTAGCAAATACATTTTTAAATGAATGAATCAAGCTATTTAATTATTAATTATGAATTCAGGAATTTGGAAAATAAAACATGAAGCCTGATAATTCTCAACATTACTGCTGTTGCAAGGGTAAGGAAGTCAACCTCACACTGATGCTGTGTGGGACTAAAACCTGTCACCGGGCACCCTGGTTCCTTGCTCTAGTCACTTTCAAATGCAACCATACTTTAAGCTATCTAATGTCATTATACACATTTGATTCTGTCTTCTCTCTCCATGGAATATAAAACCTATGAGGGCAGAGACTGTTCGGCAAAGAACTTTTAACAGAGATCTGTGCTCAAGATTAATGTGTGTAAACAGGCACATTTAACATGAATAAATGAATGAGGAAGGAAGGAAAGAAGGCAGGCAGGCAGAAAGGGTTGGACAAAGTGAGTCCCACAATAAAGAAGTTATATATAGTCTGCCCTCTTATATTTTCTCCCCATCCCTTTCCAGTCTTCTCTTCCCTCAGAAACATCTCCCAGCAGCCCTTGAAACTTCATGGAGCCTGTCTCTAATCTCACCAATTACATGTCAAGAGGTGTCATGTGAGCCTACTTCCAACTTTTGTTTAAAAGAAAAGGTAGTGCTTTGGGCTTCACCCTGTTGTGGCAACTTATCTTCAGCCACACAGATTAGGAGAGAGCCCTAGGTGCAAAGAGAGAAATACAAAGGGCTTGCCTGACCAGACTAGATTAGTTACATTGTTTCAAGGCAGAAGTCAAGACATTGTTGCAAGACTATCTGATTTCAAGCACTAAGGGTAGTCAGACTGCAGCCTGATCATTATAACCCAGACATCGGTATGTGGTATATCTAAACAGAGTAGTCCAATGGCTAGCTCCAGTGGCTGGTTGGTTGATCATATACAGAGTGGTTATCTAAATACACAGTGAAGTCATACTATTCTCCTCAACATGTTCCTGAGTTAACAGAACACAACTGAATTCAAATGCTGAATGCACCACTCCCCTGCTCTTTTCTCTTAAAATCAAGATATCATATAGCTCAGGCTGGTCTCAAACCTGTTATGTAGGCAAAGTTGGCCTTGAACTGCTGCTGATCCTCCTGTCTCCACCTACTTGGTGTTGGCTTGACAGGCCTGGACCTTCATGTCTAGATACCCAGTGCTGCTCAGCCAGGTCTTCCTGATCCTTACTTTGCATTTGGAGATGCTGGGTATTTGTAAAAAGCAATTTGTAGAGACCTATTGCCCAACTAAGTTTACCAAGTTACAGTTTGAATTTGTAATGAACTATGCCATTGTGCAATAAAGTGACGATTGGAACAAAAATAACCCCAGAGATCATTTGAATGGAGCACCTTCCAAGTGTTCTGCTGTTATGGAAATGCTCAGTTCACACAAGTACATACTTTTAAAGGGACTAATATATTCCAACTATCTGGAAAACATTTTAAATCTTTAACTAAAAAACCATCCATACTATGCAAGATACAGTGAATTCAAACTGTGACTGCAAACAGTAGCACCTCCATTTAATATTTTAAAAAATGCTTAAAGTAGGGAGAAAGAAAAAAAATTAACATACTCTTTGTAGAAAAATTTTAATCCTTTTCACAAATAAGTTGATCGTTTAAAAAGAGGCTGAACCGCCACATAAACCATGAAGCTTTGAGATATCTAATAACATTTGAAGAAAATTATCTGGGCATGGTTGCATATGTCTGAAACCCCATCGCACTGGTAACACCCAGAGGAGGATCCCAGACAGAGGCTCATGGGCCAGACAATCTAGTCCAAGTGGTGAGCTCCTGGTTCAATGAGAGAAGCTGTCTCAGAAAAAAAGGTGAAGAGTGACTGAGGAGAGTACCCTGCTGATGTCCAGCCTCCAAGCAAACACACTGAAGTATGACATACAGGTTTATATC
The DNA here is from genome assembly GCF_963924665.1 of Micromys minutus. Lineage (NCBI taxonomy): Eukaryota > Metazoa > Chordata > Mammalia > Rodentia > Muridae > Micromys > Micromys minutus. The sequence goes on along the minus strand of NC_137972.1, from coordinate 46,397,126 downwards.
AAACAGATGCATCTGCACGCGCACACACACACACACACACACACACACACACTTCAATTGCATTCTTCAATTCAAGTCCACTCAGAACTAAAAAAAAAAAAAAAAAAAAAAAAAAAACGGTAAATTTTCAAAATTGGGTTGAGTCATCTACAAAATGCTTCTGGGTAAATTATTAATGATATGAAGAATTGGGAGAGAACACTGCAGTAACCTGTGTGCGTGAAGCCATCTAAGTTGCTCCAGCTGCCACAGGAGAATGACACAGATCACAGTGACCAGAGCTGCGCTCTCTGTTGTTTTACTCTTGGCACTATTCTTCTTGCCCTGGATGAGCTACTCAGCACCCATGGGATGGATTTGCCACAGTAAGACAGTAATTATACTAAAATGCTAACGGCATCACAGCAATATCAGCAATCAGAGCCATTTTATTTTATTAACATTTTAAAACTTTTCTTATTTTTCATAGGTATGGATGTTCTACCTGTATGTGTTTCTGCACATTTCCTGTGTGCCTGGTGCTCACAGAGGCTAGAAGATGTTATCAGTACTCTTCTGAAAATTTCGCCAGCCCTCCCCTCTCTGCCCCCGACCCATTTTATAAAGCACTCAGATCTGCCTGGAAGAAACCATTATATACTCAGAATATGCTGATGGTTATTTATAGTTCTACAAATCTTTGAATTTAAATTTTAAAAATGGCTTCATCTGTCTCTCTGATTTAGCCTGGCAACATCAGTGTGCATAGTCATCTGTCCCCATACTGGCCAAAAAGCACAAGGATCGCCAATACTGACTGGTAGTAATTCCCATATTCAAACTGGAGGCGTGCTATTTACTGAGAAGTCCCGAATATCAGAAACCCACATCCTGTTTGTAGTGAGAATGATGGGTACAAGACAGAAGTCCCTTCCCCTTCAAGGCACAGTCCTCGGGAAGAATATCAATCACTATACTCAGCATATGCCTTTGCTATAGGTTACTAGCTGAGCTTTCTTGTCCTATGGCACAAGAGCCCTACACACACACACACACACACACACACACACACACACACACCATATATATGTATACAAACATATGTATATAAATTCATCCTTGAAAGATTTTTGACCCCACCTAAAGGTAAATTTGGAGTCAAAAGAAAGAAGGAGGGATTCTGTTTATTGAGGATAAAAGTAAAGGTTACATATAAGAAACAAAAACCAAGCCAACAAAAGCAGAAATGGAAAAAACACAGATTAAGCAAAAATTCTTACACTGAGTCCCAAGAATCTAGCCAACAGGAGAAATTACATAAATGTGTCGAGTATTTGTGTGATTTCTTTTCTTCATTTAATAAAAGGAGACATCACAAAACCAAAATATTTATGGATCTAGAAAGTTCCCTGGAAGAGGAGTTTATTTATGGCTGATGAATGGCACTAGAGAATAATATGTCCTTTACCTGGATCAGAAAGAGCCTCCAAAAGTTTTCGTTAGGACTAGAGACAGAAAAAACTGTTCTGCAAAATTCCTTTGTCCTGTGCATGTCATGATACGTTACTGTTGCGGGGCATCAGCAGATATGCATGGATATTATAAACATGTTTGTCACAACTATGGTTACTGAACCCAGGACTTTGGGCATCTTAGGCAAACCCCTCTGAGCCATATCACAGGCCTCAATGTGCCCTTATTTTTTTTTTTAAGTGGGGACAGATAGACTGTCACTATGTGGCCTTGGCTGGTCTTGAACTCACAGAAATTTTGACTACCTATTCATCTAAAGTACTGGCATAAAGGTACATTCCCCACCAATAAATCTTCTTTTGAACTCCTGTTAGCTGTATTGAATCTCACAGATTTCCCTGTGTTTCTAATAGCATGAGATAAAGGAAGCACCTGAGGAGCACGCTAAGATCTGCTCTAGAGGCAAAAGAGACCAGAGACAGTACTTAGAGTACAAAGAATGTCTGAGCCACAGGCAGGAAACACTCACTAGATAGACAGCATTTGGCAGAAAGGCTGCAAAGCCCCAAGCCTAGGGCCATCTTCCTTGAACATGCTCTGCTGTGGCTGACAACTCCACACGCTGCCCAGCCACACTTCCTTCCAGGCTGGACCATCTGACGGAATATGAGACACCTCTGGGCTTTAATCTGGTGTTTCCCACAAGAGCAGAAATAATGAAACAAAGCAGGTCTGATTTGCAGGGCCCAAAGCAAAGACACCAAAAACAACTCAAACAAATCTACGTGAGACACACTAGATGCAAACACCCTTCATGAGAGTAAAGACAAAACCGACCAAATAATTCTTATATTATCAAGGTTCTGAAAAGTCTGTGTCTTAGAAATATATTGAGCATGGTAGCAAAACTGAACAAAGACGTAATTCAATAATAGCACAAAGCAACTGACTACTCAATGAACACAAGACTATCCAATCAAATGGACTACTCAATACCCAAATTAAAATTTGACATGGAGAGGCTACTCAGCTCAAGAAAAAAAGAAAAGAACAGAAAAGGGCATAGGAAGGCTGCACAAAAAGTACAGTATATATCTATATTAAAACTTAAAAATAAATTATGAACAATATAAACATAAAAATAAACCTATACATTTCATACATTGAAAGGGCCTACAAATTCTCTCCAACAGGAAGGTCATAGGCTTAGCTCAGCGATGTTCCTGAACCCAAGCAAACATCAGGCATCTATGTTTAAAACCACTTAATGGGAATAGTCCATCTGCCTCTTCAAAAGCATGAATTTCAGAAAATGAAAATTGGCCTTCATTCATCAAGCTACATTATTAGGCTGTCTGAAAACTTCTAATTTTAAAATCAAGCACTCCTTTGATTTCCAAGCAAGGTCAAGAAACAAGACAACATAGCGCTGACATTCAGGGCTGTGCCCACACTGCCACAGAGTGACATCAATGTGGCCTGTAACTATGGTACCTGACTAGTAATTCCTGAAAGAAGGTGATTCGCTGGGAGGCAGATGAGCATCGGTACAGATGCTGCCACCACTTTGGCACTGAGCACGGACACGTGTTACTCATGTCTGGGGCAAGTTACTTTTATGAATCACCACTTTGATGATGTGAATATTTCTTTCTCACATTAAGCCCATAAAATATACAAGCAAACAATAACTAATGTTCAGCTTCATCCAAATGGAGGAAGTATGATATTAATAGGAGGTAAACTAAGTACAATGATGGTCCATCTCCTAAGGGAAATCTTTAAAAGCTTCTGCCAAGATGCCACACATGTACATTTACACAAGTTTATATATAGAAGTTTACATGCACATGTATATATGTGTATGTATACACATATGAAGAGCAAATGACTAAACCCCAGGCTTCAAAAGTAGAAATAGTTTTAGGTACAAGTCCAACAATTATATATAGTTTTACCTTTTATTTATTTAATTTTTTGGCTTCTGAATTTCAATCTTCAGTTATAGTCACCTCCAAAGGTCACGTCTCACCCTGAAAACAAAACAAAAACCAACAAGTCACAATCTGAAAAACGAGGGCAGCCTCACAGCGAATGCCCAGTGTTAGCACAAGCAAAAAGACAAGGAGTTCAACTGAACAACCTAGAGATCGAATTTTTCAGTGTAGGGAAGAAAGGCCAGGATCTCCACTGTCTTCAAGACCATAGACCCAACAGGGGCAGGAAAAGTCTAGAGGAGACAATTCTGACTTTTCACGTGAACTCTTTCTTGTCCAGCCGTCTATTAATTCATTTTCGAGTGGAATAATGCATGACTCATGAGCCTCTGTTTTTAGAAACCAGACTCCTACTTGAATGTGCATGTTTGATTCATACCTACATTTCTAACTTCATTAGAGAATGCAGCTTATTTTTTCCTCTTTAAAAGTAAGCATGCACTTGAAGACATGAAAGCTTTCTGTCACTCTGAGCCTTTCAGAATAATTTTTTTTAAGGCACCATTTTCTATTTGGGAAGGGACAAGGGGTCAATGGCTGATGAAAGCTGTTCACAGAAATATTTTGCACATAGTCTCTACCTCTACCAGATCTACTATGTCAGATGAAAATGGCTCATATCACATGAAATCAACAAATGAAACCAAGCTTCCTAAAACACAAAGGAAGCCAGGAACACATTTTAAGCCATGCCTCCTTTGCAATTGTACATTCCCTTGAGCAAAACTCATGTGTGCCTCTAAGAAATGTTAGATGCTGCCTCTTTCTGTCCATGGAACTAGAATTGGGTTACACCCCGAGAAAGGGCAAACAGGAGTTTATTAACTGAGGTCATGTTAGTAAGATGTGAAGTTCATCCCACCTCCATTGACCAAATGCTAGAACTACAGAAGGCTGAAACCCAACCTCTTTACTAACAGGAATAGCCCTTTGCTTATCAATGCTGGGACAATTCGGAATGGAGTATATCCTGTCAGACCGGAATGGGAAAGGCAAACTTTTTCTCCTTCAGCGGAGCTACAAGGTGACACTTTCATGCCACTCTGACATTTTCACAGGTACGCACATTCTTGCCATGCTGGCTGGAAAAAAAGATGCAGGCTCTGGGTGAAATCAGAACTCTCATGTTTACTGTAAGAGGAAATTAGAGGTTTTCACCATAAATCTTTTACCTTTTGGGTGGGGGAAAACCCTAGCATGAGGGTTTCAAATGACTGCTCTGTAACCTAGCCCTTGGTTATTGTTGTTTTTACATAAAACAATTCAAATTGAAAATGAAAATTGTGTGCTTTCCTGCTGATGTGTGTCCTTGGGACTGCCTTCTTGTTTCACAGTGAACAGATAAGGAATAGCAATGGCCATCAAGTGTTCTTGGCAGAGCAGAGAGCCCTGTGAGGCATCCCCGTTCCACTCAAGTCACATGTCACACAAGAAATGGTACCAAGCATCCAAAAGTTTATAGCATTGTCTGCAGGCCTAGGGACAGAGCTCAGTCTCACATGTTAAGCCAGTACTTGACCACTCGGGTGCACGCCCACAGTTCACCAAATATTCAGTATAGAATGAGCGAACTTTGGCAGACCATGCTCAATTCAAAGCAAGGAGGCCCCTTTCTCTCTCCCTTTTCCTAGAGACTTTCTTCCATGCATGGACTTTAAACTAATTTATATGTTTATCTATTGAGCCGGGTCTGTTTTTGCACATTAGGCAGAAGGGCCTATAGTGTTAAGACTTTGCAATGCAGATGAGGTTTGCTATCATATAGGCCTGGCAAACAACTGGCCCTCATTAAAATTTAATTCTCAAAGAACACTGCTGAAAGGCTTACTTTGAATAAAGTTATCTATCTCTGGAATTGTATCTCAGCCCACAGAACAATTTCAGGTGAGTGTGAGATCTGTGTGTCCACTCAGCAGCCTAAAAAGCATAGTTCATAAGTAAATGGGAGCAAAAGCAGACACTGGTTGACCCTCAGAATATAAGTATATTCTCCCTCCGGGGAAGTAAAAAGAGCAAGCACTGGTACAATTAGACAACTGATACTCTACCGCATGCAGACGTAGACGGCACAGGCCCACTCCATTTGACTGTCGTTTATGCATCAAGTATCGTCAGTAAGATGTAAAATCTATTCCATAAATTTTAATGTACACGTACATCTGACCACTCATTAATTTATTTCTGTTGATTTTACTTTTTAGAAAAGGTATCCATTAACAAAGTCATCTGAAATGCTATTTTCTGAGTTTTGCTGCAGAGAGATTAATAGTTCAACAGCTGTTTGCCATCATCTGCAATTAAGTGAAATGTGTCGCTATAGAAGACAAGAAAATAAGGGGTTAGAACGGAGGCCTGAGCTGCTATCACTGGACACTTGGCGAATAGAAACCAACAACTCTGGAGAAAAATATGCAGTTTGCTTTTTTCATAAGTATAAAACTTTGATTTCTAAAACTGTGTTCTTTTACTGGTGAAATCAATCAACTATTTATCTGGCTACTACTGGCAGTAGAAACACACACACACACACACACACACACGTACGTACATGGACACATGAGTACACATATGCACACCGTATAAAAAAAATCCCCCTCCAGCCTTAGTCTCCTTGTTTTAAAAGGTTGCCACCACACAGAGACCATTTTGTTTTCCTTTTCCTCTCTTTTAAAAAAACTTTCCTAGTGTTTTTTTGTGTGTTAAAAGTAAGACAGGTATACAGGTGAACAGAAATTGATAACTTTGTTTCCTAGAACTCTCTTTCAGAAGATACTATGAACTAGAATTTCCCAAGACATCTTCACTATAGTGGGTGTTATTTACCTGGAGCTAAGTAACACCTGTTGGGTTGGTTAGAAACCCAGCACCTCAAGTGCTTCCTTTCTCCCCTCCCCATTAGAAGTTCCCTGTGCAATGCCCAGTGGCTGCCTTCCTGCATCCAGGTTGCCCTGAGTTTTGTCCCTTATTGGATCTGTGAGATTTGTAATGCAACTGCTAATGGGCATGAGCTCCTGGGAACCGAGGCAGGGTTCAGTGTGCGGGGTGAGACCCTGCTTCACAATGCTGGAGAGGAACGACCACCTTCTCTTTTCTCATTCAAAGTCGTTCCCCCTTCCCTTTCACAGTCACTACCGTGAAGGACTCCTGCATTCTCTTTCACAATATGCAGTTACCACACACTGATGCCAAAGGGTGACCAAGAGTACCACAGGATGGTGGAGAAGCCACTGTGTGCCAGTCCTGCCAGGGACAAGCCACCCTGGGTCCATAAGAAGCAGCTTAACAGGCACAAGAAACTAGCACCAAAGCTGTGCTCACCTGAAGTGTGAAGTGGCTCAAGCTCTCACACCCCCACATCCTCTAACTGAACAGCACAGACTTCACTTGAGAAAAGAGGTCCAAATGGACCAATTCCCAAGGGAGTACTGCCCCTTTAAATCATTAATCTTGACTCATTTTGGCTTTCCTGTCTTGTTTTCCAGTGATTTCTTAGAAAACAGAAGCCCATCAGCACACGTTTGACTGGTTGAATACATGGTCATTTTATTTTCCAGACTTAAGAAAATCAACTTAGAAATCACCCCAGGGCTTCGCCCTGTGCTCTTTGGAACCTCAACTCTTGACTTGGGTTTAACAAACATTTAAAAGAAGGGTAGGCAGAAAGACAAAGAAAAATGGGGCGGGGTTGGGGGGGGAGAAAGGGGCAGAGACAACAGAGTGGGGACAGAGAAAGGAAAGAAGGAAGGAAGGGCACAGGAAATAAACTTCGAGGTCCAGGCTTCTGCAGCCAGGGGTGGCCTGAGACACACCCATGGCAGTTGGGTTATAAATGCTGCATTTCCTTTACTGGTCTATCAGAGAAATGACCGACCACACACCGCTGCTACATCACTGTCCAGAGCCCCCGGTGGAGCATGGGACTGTCCTCTCTCTCCTCCTGGGAAGCATCACAGAGTCTAACTTTAGGGATTTGTTCTGTTCCAGCAAAACTCAAAACGCCGACACACAGTGCAACCATGTGGTTCAGTGAACCCACAGGATTGCCCGAGAAATCAAGGCTGGTGTCCCCCAGGAAAACTACAACCATGGGCCTGTCTCAGTTGGAAAACTCACTTGTTCCCTTTTACCTTCCACAAGTAAAACCCTGGTCACAGTCATGTGAAAATATTTTATAGGTATCCTTTAACAGCCCGTACACGTTGAAAACCAAAAACAATATTTGCTGTTTTGCCTTTGAAGTGCTAACAAAGCCTTTGTTTTAGATCCCCTTCAGTGTGCAATAAGAGTTAATAATCAAATCCATCCCAACCCCCACAAACGTTAAACAAAAAGATAAAAGAACTGCAAATAGCTATTGTCATGGAAAGTTAAAGCTCCTGTCTGTATTTTCACGAGAAAACTATTATCTCTATCAATCAAAATTTAAGAGTACAAAGGCTCTAATCACAGAAGGTGCTGATGGCGCTGCTTCTTTCCCCTCATTAAAAAAAAGTATTTTTCCTCTTGAAAAATGAGTATAAAAGTCATATACTTACAATTAGCTAGAATATTTGTAATTTTATCATTAAAAACCTTCAGCAAGTCCCACTGCTAATAAATGCTTCTACGTCTCTAGACTGATTGGTACCCAAGAAGACCCAAGCCCTTGCATATTTTAATAAGGTTGATGGAATTTTATTTCATTTCTCCCACTTTCCAACCTGCGGGGGAACAGCACACTCTTCTGTTGGAAGGAGTTACTCAGACTGAGGCGACAGTCAAGAGGGAGCAAAAGTGTGTTCTTTTAGACCTAGTCCCTGCACTCAGCAAGAGCTTTACACAGGACAGGAATCTTGGAGGTTTCCCCTCATCTGTTTTGAAGGGAAATGATAAACACTCTGCCCTGAAAAGAAAGTAGAACCCCAAATCGCCCAGAGTTAATCCAAGTGCAGCAACTGCTGAGCCGGTTTCTAATTCACTTAAAAAAAAAGAAAGAAAAAACAAAAGAAAGAAAGAAAGAAAGAAAGAAAGAAAGAAAGAAAGAAAGAAAGAAAAAAGAAAAGGAAAGAAAAAAGATTGCACTAGCCCCTCAAAAAAAGTCCAAAAACAAAAAGAATAGCCAGAGCTCAGAGATTCAAACAAACAACCCAAGATTAGAATTCCTAGAACAAACACCAAACCAGGGTGCCATTATGCAGATGGCTGATACTGGATAGACGTCCCCTCCACCAGAGAGCCAAGGGGCTGTCTCTTCCCCCACAAGCAAGATCAGATTTCCTTCCCTCTCCACTACCTCTCTGAGCCTCATGGCTAACATCTCATGTGTGCTATTAATACCAACGAGGAGATGATTCGATTTCCACAGAAGAAAACCCCTCCGATCCCAGTGCGGACCTTCAGGGAGGACCCTGGCTCTGAATTCACAATACACTAGCTGAGTTTTGCCGCTTTCCTGCAGTTCAGCCCAACACACTGTTTGAAGCCTCTTACCAGACAATGGCAGCTCTAGCTGCTGGATAGTTACAAAACAGGATTTGCTAGAACCAAGAATAGTCTAGCTGTGCTCGCCCTCTCTCTTCTTTTTAAATTCCTTCCTGTCCCCAAGAGCCTCACACTAGTTTCAAAATCTAGCCCCTTCCTAGCCGGTTCCTAACAGGTACCTGTACTAGTCTATTTCAAAGCAGCCAGCAAGTGTCAGCTGCCCAGGAGCCGGACAGCTTTCAGCAAGCACTCAGAAGGGCGGCGAAAGGCCCTCTCAACATTTGCGAAATGAAACAAAAGTATCAGCTTGCCTTGGCACACACTTACCCATTCATGGTGAGGCAGCAGAGCTTTGGGGCAGGAGAGGCAGGTCTCTCACTAAACAGAACAAAGTTCAATAGTTTGTAAGGGAGACACTACAGACAGTTGGAAGCAAGGTCCTGCAGGCTTCAGGGTTCCCTGGCTGGCGGCAGTGTGAGGAAGGACTGAAGGTATGTGGGCTAAACACAACAAAGCCACTGCCTTACTCTAGATTAAATATGCAGGAAGAGGCCCCTTTGCATAAACACAAACACTCAGCAAATGAACAACTGGCTCAATCAGGCGCCCGCTGTGCCTTCTACCTATCCTCCTCTGGCGAGAGACACCGGCTGTTCCAGGAGACACTACTAACCTGGGAGATCCACCTATGATCGAGACCTTGCTACAGTAACAATTGAAATTAATTACGTTCTTTAACAATTAAGAGCTCGCTCCAGGGGACAGCACTGAGGGGCAAACTAATACTTGGATGCCCAGCTACTTCCAAAGCAAGCTGGCTTGTAACACTGTGGAGTTCTGCTGCGGGCTGTATTTCAGTCTCTCACAATCAAGGAGGCTTGAAAAGAAGCTCATGGTTTAGACCCAGTCTAAGGTTACATTATACACTCCTCAAGGTAAATTTTGTATATGTTTATAAAAGACACATAAATAAGGGGCATATACATGCACATATCACGGCACATAGTCTCATACATGATATGCATATCTAAAAGAGAATACACATAAGCACACATGTGCCAAACATCTCTAGCTGTATCCTTTAGTTCACTGGTCATTTAAGGAAAATAATGGGAGCTTTCCAAAAAATACAGCCCAAATGTCTGCTTTTCAAATGTCACCAATGCATGACCGCCCATTTAAAAACATTACCCAGATATTAGGAAGGATGCTTTTAAGTGAGTGGCCTCAGCCACTTATCACTTCAATTAAACAACGTAATTACAGTCAACAATTTTCTCCATTTCTGCAGTAAAATATGCCATACCTCGATGTAATTTGTCTGTAGAATCCAGGAATGTAGCTAGCATGAGGGAAAAACATATGAAGGCTAGAAATGTTCTACTGGTTTTAGCTCAGACTAAGAGCTCAGCTTCTTCTGGTCTCCTCCTGTTTCCAGCATCTTGTTGGTCTTAGTAACCTAATTATTACCTTTTTTCCGTTCTGTTTCATTTTTCAGTTTTCAAAATGCAAATTACGTGTGGAATTTTAATTGAACTGTCTAACAATGATGGACCATACATATATATATTTTTTTTTTAAAACATTTATTTATGTGGGTTTGCTTGAGCAGACCTGGAAGGTCAAAGACAAAACTAAGAACATGTAAGATTTGGTTCTTTTGTGGCTGTAGTCTTTCCATGGCATGTCACGGAGCTTGGTGGAAGACATCTTTACCCACCGAACTATCTTGCTAACTGCCAATTACTTTTTAATGAATTTTACAGTATTACCTGATTTCAAATGACACATAAGAAAGACTATGTTAAATTACTAGATTCTAAGCCACACAGAACTATGGGGGACCAATTCATTGTCACAGCACCTGTCTATATGGTATTTTGTACTAAAAAGAGTAGAGTGTAGATCCCTCCCAGCCACAGAAGAAAGCAATGACCCCAAAGGAATGGGGTCGTAACATCATTTGCTGCAAAAACTAAAGATCCACCCTTAAAAAATTAAATATTAAAAACATTAAAAATAAAATCCTACTTTAAACAGACAATGGTAGCTATGAAATAAAATAAATTAAAAATAATCCCCTGTACCCCAAAGAACAAAGACATGGGTCCTGGAGAAACGATAGGCTTCGGCTCTGCTCACTGTTTTCCCTTGAAGTGACCTTCCACAGCCACTGACCCCCACAGATGATGCAAGTAAGGCAGAGAACAGAAATATAATCCATCTATCACTGTGACGAAGCCCCTGCCCACCCCAGTGTTGTTTCTAGCGACTATTTTGGCAGCTTGAGTAGGTCGTTATATTGCTGGCTCGTCCACAGTGCACCAAGTAAACTAATGGAAGAGTGGATGGCGGAATCCAGTATTAATGAGCTGTGCGGTGTGAGCCTGGGTGACAGTGGCTATACTATACAATTATAGGTAGCATCTGATTCCATAGGTATTAGATACTGTACTCTAAATTAATATTTTAATGAGGACAGTGAAATAAAGAGGACAACCCAGGTAAGAGATCCCTGCATAGAGCTCAGCCTAAGCTTATTGCTGGAAGACTCTCAGACACAGAAGCCAACGACACAGACAGGGGTTGGGACAGAAATCCGTATGCAAGCTCTGCAGGCTGAGTGACATGTACTGATGTACGGAGTCAAAGATGTCATCCCCACACAAGCTCTACTTGCTGTAACCTAGAGAGAATGAAGGGGGAGGGTGGGGGCATGGCAGATAGAGCTCCAGAAAATAAACAGGGTGCACAGTTTCAAAGGCTCCAGACACAGGCTTTTCATTGTTCCAGCCAATTATCAGCGGAAAATAATAACAGCAGATGGATCTGGAGTCACTGACTTTTCATACACACGTCTCTGGGCTGAACAGATGAAGAAACGCGAGCTATCTCACAAGGCAAAACATCTCACAGAGAAAGAACTCCACAGTCCAGATGGGGACCTTCTAAGTCTGTCGGTTATCTCCTTAATGTGGCAAGATAGACTTACAGCAGCATTTCAAGAACTGATCAGATATGACGCCTAGAACGGCTTCATTAATGAAAGGGGTCACTAGGATGTGGGACTAATAGTGAATTCAATAAGGATGGGACTGTGGGTTTCCCTTTTGCTAGTCAGGGACTGTAGGTTTCTACCCAAACTAGCAACCTGTGCACCACAGGAGAATAAACCATCATCCGTCCATGGAAAGATAAAAGAAGGATGTGTAAAGAAGGTTAATTATCCTGAACCATTCTACCATGATGGGGACAGGGGAAAATGGCCCTGGTATAATTTTTTATTAAAAGCCTTCAGTGATAAAAATCTCATCCTTTGTAAGTAATGACAGCATCTTAAACACCTTTTGCCAACTATGATCACAAAAGATACTTTGCATTTAGTATAAACCAAATATAGGTTTCTATATAAATTACACGTGAAAATATAAAAAGATATAAATTTTCTAATCAATGAATACCACACACCTGAGCAAAACTTATCAACCTGTATTAACCAATTCTCAGTAAGTTGGACACCACCAAGTCAGGTTTGCGACAGAACCCTGCAGTGAACTATAACCTGAGAGCAAACAGTAAGCAATGGGGAAAGTACACTTCTCCAACAGAGCGCCTCTCCTATCTCCTTCCTTATGCACTCTGCCCAAGCACCATCAATTCTGCATGCATTCTCTGCAGACCCCACTCCCTGAACTGATAGAAAATATGTTTGAAGTCACCACATTAAGGAAAAAGAAAACTGATTCTGCCACTATTTACCAACACACTTCACGGTAAATACGGTCATGAGCACACTGTTGACTTCACAAGTTCATAATGTAAGTTTAGGGGAAAAAAATAATCCCCCCAGCAAGGCTTCTCCTTCAAAGCACCCTGACAAAAGTAAATTCATAGCAGGGTACACAGGCATGAGGAAGAAAATATCGCCAAGGGCGAAGTTCTGCAACTGCTTTAAGAAGCAAACAAGAACACAAAAGATGTGTAATACAGCCATCTGGTTCTCCTCATACTATACCAGTGCCTCAACTTTATCCCCGCCCCCTGAGCCCGCCCACACCCATGCCACAAACCAAATGGCTTTACTTATGTTTCCTGCACAGTGAATTTACACAAGGCAACCAGGAGGCAAAGTTGATTTTATGTGTTATAGATATATAAATTCTGAATTCCTCCCCCCCCCCCACCTCAGTAACTTTGTCCTTACCATCACTGTTCATAGTAGGACTTCTTGGTAAAACCTCTGAGAACTTCACTGTGATAATGCCATTGTCATGTGAACCGAGGGGTTCAGTTTCAAGAAAGGCACCCTTCAGATACTACCTCAGCCATCTTGAGCTATCAGATAGAAGCCGACTTCAGATATAAACATGTGGGGCAATGTTGCTGAATTTGTAATAATCACAGTAGCTCCTTCTCTTGAACAAACCCATTGTTTATTCCCCTCTCCTTAGAAACTGACATGGCTACCCTAACTCCAATCACCCCTCTTGCTGGGGATTCATATTTGACACAGTCTAAGAACATTATTCATCAACTATTATGTAGCCATGAGTTTGCTAGACAACAGAGCACCAAAATCCAAGGTTCTCCTGTGTATAAGCAAAACCTGCATGGTCACTAAACAGAGTACATACTCTACAGTTTTAGGGTATTTTTTTAAGTTCTCACACACGTATGCTAGTACATTACATTTATGAGAAATTTCTATTTGTATGGCAAAAAAATATGAACAGGTGAAGTCACAGATATGTTGAAGGATCCAGAAGCTTCCAAAAGGTGGAAATTAAGACTTTAGATGAACACTTCTATGTAGATAAAATCAACATAATCAATGCCTTTCACCATGCGGTAATAAGAAACAAGACAATAAAACAGGCTTCTCAACCCAGCTCCACTTTGTTCCTGGCTTTTCTACCTGGCAGCTGGACTCAAAAAACTGACCCAAGGGGAGGACCTGTCAGTAACTAGGTTCTCAATAGAGTCACGTTTGGTTCTGTTCTGAGTGTTTCTATCCACAGAGGGCCCCAGCCTGCATGATACTCACTGGTCATCTGTAGGACACATACAGTGAACCCAGCCACCGGATGAGGCATTCAACTAATTGTTTAAGCCTCCGCCAGTGTCCGGGCCGCAGTTGGCAGATACAGCTCATGTCAGCCTCCCAGACTCAGGATAGCACAGCTGGAGCCTGGCAACCAGCTCTAGGGAGCACATCTGGTTCTTAGTGACTCCCATCTGCAGCAAAATGGATTTGCTTTGGTTTTTTAGGTGAAGTATAGTGAACAGAAAAAGCAAGGGAATTCACCTTAACTGTGTATTTGGTTTGGGGATAAAATGTCAGAATACAAACTGCATGAATGTAGGGGTATTATCCGACTTTCTTTTTGTATCCCAGGGGTAAGCAGCAGCTACCTGTGAGATGGGTCTAGTGAAAAACAGTGTTAACAAGGTCATGAGGTACATAAGAGCACTCCTGTCCCTCACTCCAGCTCCTTTCTCCCTCTCTTTGACTACCCACTGACTAACAGTCCGGTGTTCACAGAGAATAGAAGTGACTTCATAGCTAAAACTCATGAGCTTGCTTGCACTCATGAATAAAGCCATGTGCCCTCCCTGCGTGAACAGAAAAGCTCCAAAGTTTCCTTTCCTCAAAATAACTAACTCTGAGTACTATGTGTCTTACCTTTAGGGGTCCTTCAACTGTAAAACTTGGCAGAAATGTACCCCAAATGCTTATAAGCAACCTGAAAGTATAACCCAGATTCTTGATCACCAGAGAAATGCAAAATGATGAGGCAACAGTTCCTGGCACTTTGGAATCCCATTTCCTTTCCCATGCCTCTTTTCCTGGTTCCCCTGACACCTGCAGGTCTCAGCCCCTGTCTATACTGAACTCTAACCCAAAGGTCTGAGTTCACTACCATCTCCCATGAGAACACTCAGAAATGCAAGCCTAAACCAGGAATATCAGGTTGAAGCACATTGTCTTTGCTCCTTAGCAAGAAATGCGCTGACATTTCAAAATGCTAGGTTAGCAAAAACATTAAAGAAACTGTCACCCTGGTGACCATACAATTTCTTCAAATAGCCCAGGAATCTGGTCAAAGAGGAAGGATCTGTGAGGTGTGCCTGGCACAGACTTCCATATGGGATTCTGTTTCTCCAGTGTTAAAACACCAGCGCCTGAAAGAATGGCTGAAATGGGCAGGTGAGGAGAGGTACAAAGCAGCTCCTTCGAAAGACAGAGCTGCTCTTCCACATGTTGGAAACTCACTTCAAAGAATGCCCTTCCACAGTTTCACAACCACACAGGAAGCTTAAGGTAATCGTGGGAGAAGAGCACACAAGGCTACAACACCTCAATGAAACAAAGTTAGAGAAAGCCTACACACTACAAAGAACAAAGGCTGGAGGGCCGATGTCTAGGCTTCCTAACTCCTCTTTGGACTGCCTCATAAAAAAAAAAAAATTATAGAAAATCATAGTACCCAGAGAAGAAACTGTAATCGTTTGGCCCTTAAACTCAGCTCAGCTGCTTAGGCACCTTGGGATCCTAAGCAAATTGAGTTTACCATCTCTCAGTGTGCCTGTACATAAAATGGAATATATTACAGTCTATCACATGCTTTTGAGGAACGATTGTATTAACAAGAACAAAGGGCTTGGTACTTCAAGAATGTTATTAGTAAAAGATCGGCCACTGATCAAGGCTAACTTAATTGGAAATTGTCTGTACTCCATTTCTAAAGTTGTGAATTATTTCTGGTTGTCTACTGTACTTCAGGCAAGAGAGCAGAGCACGCATGCTAAGAGAAGTCAGAGTTCTCATTTTTACTTACCAATGTTGGCCAAAGAGTCAGAGACCACTGTTTGGGTCTCTCCCACCTCAGGGACAGCAATTTGGTAGTGAGAATGGAGCTATGAGGGAAGGCTAGAAAGTCTGCTTGTCCCCAAAATGACCCAAAACGACTTAGGAGAACTCTTCAAAAGAGGCGGGACAGGGATCTGGTCTGGAACCCAAAGGCACTGAAACACATTTTCTTACATGTTTCAAGTCTGTGTGTATAGATTCTGTTGCTGATTTAGGATCTTAAACAGCTTGTTTATTTTGTAAATGCCTTTCAGCTCACCTTTAATAACACATTTCTTTGACTTGGCTGAACTGTGCCTCAGAAGAATTACAAGCGGGAATGTGGCAGGGTAAAAGGTTCAGGGCACTAATCCACACCTGGTCCACTTAAAAAAGGAGGGGGGGAGGCTCATATTTTCCACACAGAAACAAGCCTTTTTATACAAACCAGTCTTTCATTTAACTGCTAAGGCACTATGCATACCCTCTGTGTGCCTTACCATAGAATTCTCTAAGTCACACCATGAGGCTTTAGCAGCAACAGAGATGCTGATGGTGATAGTGATACTGAGATGGTGTTTGTGTTGTGATGGTAATGTTCCTGGGGGGTGAGGGGTAAGAGAACAAGAACACAAACCTACCTCAAAATAGGAAAATGAAGATTCACTTACTCAAATTCCTTCACTAAGTTTTGCTGGTAACAAACTATATATGTATGTTTGTGTATATGAAGTGATTTGGGATGAAGTTAGAAAATACCCTAATTTTTACGTGACTAAACTTTAAAATCTTTGTCTGCAAAATTATGTCTCTGATATTTAAGGACAGTTAAGCACAGATGAGAGGGAGGTCTCACAGAGAAGAACAGAAAGACCTGTAGGGTTGAAAGTTACCTCTGTGGGTGGAGTCAAGCCACATCATCTGGCCACAGACTCTGTGCAGGTTACAGGAACTCTAGCACCAAGAATAGCCTCAATAGTCCCTGACCCTCACCATCACAGAAAAGTCAATACTCACAGCACCGTTCCTGAGAACGGGAGCTAAAGAAGCAGGAAATTAGGAAGACGGTCCTTTCAACCAGAGAGCTCAGAGACCAGATGGAGGAGTCAGAGAGGTGACTAAGACTGTGCAAGTAAGGCCTTCAAGGGTGCTCACGTCTATTCTCCAAGCGTCCCATATTTTTCTCTCATTTTGTTTCTAAGACAACTCCTCTTAATCAATCCTGGTGTGAAGTAGAGAAGGAGCTATGACCCATACTTTCATGATGAGGCAACAGAGAAGAGCAGACGACTAGAAGGGAAGAGACTAGGTTCTGTTCCGAGACCCAGCAAGAAACCCACATGGGAGGAGAGGCCCCTCCTCCATGCAGGCTCCTTGGGGTGACAGAGATGATACTTAGTTGTGTGTAGTTTTGTTTTGAGAAGTCAAGAACTACAACACTGCAAAGTAACTCTCCAAGTGAGGTCGTGGGCATTGAGAAACATGAACAATGTGTGTACTTAACATTTGCCACGGAAACTGTAACAGCTCAAACGTTCTCTTCTCTTTTCAGAATCAGCTTTGAAAATGAGTGTTTCTTGTGATTCTCCTGCCTCTGCCTGCTTCAGCAAATCCTACCAGCATGTGCCACCACAACTGGCAAAATGACTATTTCTGTTGGCTCAGTAGCACTGAGCCATTCTATGTGTTGGAATGCACAGGAGGGGACAGTCCCCATTATAGCTGCTTCTGTCAACCTTCAGGAACTGCCAGGCCACCACAATTCAAAAGTCATTCACACATTCTGCTGGTTGCCATGACGTCATACTGTCATTTGATCAGGTGTGTGGTTGCACGTGGCATGAATAAATAGCCACAGCCACGTATTAAATGAGAATTCCCAAAAGCAGATCCCAAGACAAAGACGTTTCTATATAGAAATATGAACTAAGAGTTTAAGTAAATGGCCCCACTTGGAAAAAAAAGTTTTAAAGTACCAATATAAACTATATTTAATAGTAACAAAAAATATTTTCCTTTTGGGGAAAGAATCTGGGCTTCTCAAAGCTACTGCCTTTCACATGACTGGTTACAGCATGGATGAATTCTTTCAGTTCTTAAACACAGATGTGAATCCCCCACCCCCAAATTCTCCTTTAATTAATCTTCCTCCAAATATAATACTCAACTAAGAAGCTATTTTGGTATTCCATTGTTATTTTCTTAAGCAATGAATATAACAAATCCCAAAGACCATATGTTTCCAAAGAAGAAAAAAAAATCTAGATCTAATACACAACGAAATCTAAATCTAAAGCAGCCTCTGGTCTGACATGAGAGCATAAAGATGGTATGAGCAAGAACAGCTAGGTTTACATACTTTTCATTCACAACTGCTGCTCCGAAACCACAATACCTTTAAAACGACATCTTAAGGAAACAGATACGGCGCGGCTTTGGTGCCGGCGAGATGGTGCAAACACTGAATTAAAGGGGTTTTTCTTTTCAAGCAAGTAACCCTGAGAACAGGCCCAAGTTAAAAGAAAAGAGTGACTCACTCTAAAAATAACCTAGTGATAAACACGAAGAGTCAGAATGCGTCTACCTCACACGATCATTTTCTTTCCTTTTCCCTTTAAAAGCACTGAGACTCAGACACCCAAACACAACTTCAGGGATGGGGGACGAGTCTTCTCTTCTCAGTTAAGCAGTTAATACTTCACAGGGTGCTACAGACTTCTCAGAGGGGATCTCTGGGCTTCTTCCGGTGGCAAGGCACACAAGAGGCCCCTATCTCAGTAAGAGAGGCAGGCTCTTCCCTTGAATAAACCAAAATAACATACAATTAAATCAGATTCAATTAATAAATTACTTCGGTGGACCTCGAAGGCCAAGTCCTATTTAATTACATAATTTAAAAAATATTTGCACATTGCAATCACTCGGAAATCGGCTCTGAGGTTTCATCATACACACTTAACACTTGAGCTAGAGAACAAATTTATTTAATAAATGCAAGTCTAAGTGTTAGAAGGCCGCAGCACTCAAACTGCAAAATCACTTAGCACACCCTCACAGAAAGCAAATAAACTTTGCCAGTATTTAGAGGGAGGCTGCTGTTGAATGTCAGGAAAGGCTGGCTGGCTTTTTGTGTTTTCTCTCTCATGTGCTGCTTGTAAATCTGACCGTTCAGAGCAGTGATTAGAATACAGCTAATGGACTGATTGGGTCCAGTTAAAGATAACGGGAAGACACGGTAAGGTGGGGGGTGTCAAGGACTCTCGGAAGTAAAAAGCTCTTCAGAGAGAGAAAGAGCGAAACAAAGAGAAGTGGTGTCCGCTCCCCATCACTCACTCTGTGGAATACCAAAATACACCATAAATTACCATGGTTCCGGGGATGGAGGGGCGTTCCATTAGGAAGGCGCACACACAAATCTCAGGATGGGGAGGATAGCCATAAAAGGGCTAGAATTACAGATACCCCAAGGAGGACAGGGCAGAAACATTTCAAAATGATTATATTCCTGAATGTTGATGGGGCAAGAGGTGAGAAGATGGCAAGGTAGCCAGGGTGGAACTTTCTAGAAGACTACTGGGTACCATGACTTGTTTTCCTTTCACATTCTGATAAGCCTCTTTGTCATTCACTTTGACACTACCACTAAATGGTTTACACCCATAACCACCTCAGGGCTTTTACAGCAATGTTGACTCACTTCTACTGCCAAAAGGCCCGAGAAGCAGAAGACAGAGATAATGGTGGTGCTGTAGTCAGTGGGCAGGTAGCACACACCTTTAATCACAGCACTTGGGAGGCAGAGGCAGTCAGAACGCTAAGTTCCAGAACAGAGAAACCCTATCAAAACAAAACAAACAAACAAACAAAGGAAAGGATTTGTCGGGTGTAGTCTCCAATGATTTTACTGACCTGTTTCTAGAAGATTCCACACTTACCTCTTTAAAAAGGCGCATGAAGTTGTGAAATTTAACAATTTTTAAGTAAGGTCTAAGAGTTTGATGTAACTCTGTAATAGTGGCCCAGGTCTGGAATTAAATAATTCTCTCAATCCCACAGCGCCTTCTCTAGCCGTTTAGACAAGTCTTTGTCAGAATGTTCATATATATTTACCCAGGTAATGTGTGCATGCACATACATGTGTACACTGTATGTAGAGCCAACAGGGCACAACTGGAGGTCTTGCTCAATAGATCTCCACCTGATGTCTGGAAGCCAGTCTCTCACTGAACGAAGACCTAGGCTGGCTTGTTAGTAAAGCCAGGAGTCCTGCTGTCTCTGGCTCTCTGACACGGGAGTTACAGACAGATGTTACTCACAAGCCTTGTTGGTGTTAAGTTTTTGTTGGTTTTGTTAGTAAAGTGAGTCCTAGGGATCGAACTCTGACCTTCATGCTTTCGGGAAAAGTACTTTAATACATTGTCCAACCTCCTAATCCCACTTTTAGAAATTTCTGGAATGAGCTAGTTGCTTCTGTTCCCTAATTCAACCTATTCATTTCCTACAACCATTCAGCTCCCAGTGTTTCGCCAACCCCTGTTTCTCAGTTGTCAGACACTTTAGGTCATGTTGATGCACTCTCTTCAGCAGGACTGACAAAACAGTCCTCATCTCCAATGGTCTCCACAACAGGGCTTCTCCACCATCTCTTACCTTCCGCAGCAACCCCATTTTACACTCTCTTTCTTCCACAGGCTTTCCCTCAGTGAACATGACCATAACCACCCAATGAAGTCAGCCAACCACTGCAGGTCACATGCTCAACAGCATCACCTCCATTCGCTTTTCTGTCTTTGGAACTAGTCTGACATGTCAATGTCTTTGGGAAAGGGACTCAAAAGTACTCTGTACATAGGTCTCTTCTCCATCATGAGAGGCTTCTCATTATATTGGACAGAACCAGTACTGTGTGTGGTGGCCATTATAAAGACTGCATGCTAAATGCTGCCGAGCAAAGCCATGTTCTTATAGATAGTGGCCACACTAAAGAGACTGACTTATGCCAACCATATCTCTGCTTCATAATCTTGAGGCCATCTTTGTCATCAGGGACCAGGTGAACACCACAGTGTGGTCTTTCAATCAGTAAGCCCCTACAGGGGAATGGTGGTGAGCCTTCAGATCATGGGGCTTGGTGGTATGTAGTTTGTGTGCTCTTCTAGATCAGAAACAGCATCCCACACCATGGTCCACTGTGGATGCACAGACATGGTGGCTGCCAGACAGTCATTTCTTCTCCGTTCCATCTGAATCTCATAGGCCTACTACAGGCTTCACTGAGATACCTGCACTCACTTCTGTATTTGTTTATCATCTCCCCTAAAGTCACCCATCTGAAAAACAACCAAATCCTGTAAACAAAAGACCTCAAAACATATGCCATACTGAAATAGCTTCTCTAAAGCATCCTATATTATCAATCTTAGAATACTCCATACTTTAAATTTTGATACCAGAGTAATTTTTAAAAAGTAATGAGTCCCAAGTACCTTCACTCTTATAGCTTATTCAAACTAACTTATTTTGTTTTTATTTAACTTATATACGTTTTGCCTGCATATATGTAAGTGCACCATGTGTATCCGTGATGCTCATAGAAGCACAAGAAAGGTATTAGCTGCCTTGTGAGTGCTGGAAAATGAATCTGGGACTTCTACAAGAACAGAGAGTACCTTTAACCATCGAGCCATCTCTCTGGCCTCCAACATTATGATACATGATTGTGAATGCATGTACCATACTGGCTTAAATAGATCTTAGTTCCCTAAATGGAAGAAGAGATCTGAAATGTCCAGAGGCACCTTGACTCTCATATTAGCAGAACCTCTGTGTGTCTCTCAAGTTCTATTCCATCACCAGTCGATTCTCATGGACAGCCTGCAAGCTCTCATCTGCAGGCTCCACACAGGGCCAGCCTAGCATGCCAGGCTTTGCTTCCTCTGACTAGATAAGTCTACCTGCCCCATGGATCCCTGCTGCAAATGTCCCTCCCTGCCAGAAGCCCATCATAGCAATGCATTAAATCGGTGTCCCTTTGGCTTAATACCTGCAGTGTTCACTGTGCAGGAAGGATTCCATTTCATGGCTTCAGTGGTGTGTCTCCTCATATCCTGCATGCCCAGTTTAGAGAAGACGCTTCACAAACCATAATAAATAGCCCTGAAGAGTTCTAGTAAACAAAATTAATGCCAATTTTCTTTCTTTGGTTCCTCTATAAAAGGAACTCTCTCCATCCCTGGGCTCTTCCCCTCCAATGTTCACAGAGTGCAGTCAAGCAGATCATGTCCGCATAGTATTTGTTCATGCCTCTGAAGATAGAAGAAACGAATCATGGCTGATATTTATGTGAATGACTGAGATAGAATTTGAACAGAACTCCCTACACTGCCTTGAAGTAAAATCACCTTATTGTTTCTAACACGGTGCTGAGGAAATAGAATGGGCGAGGAAGCTATAAGAATTTAATCTAATCGACTTTTTATAAATACCAATTGAGATTCACTATGCACCAAAAATGTAATTACCCTCCCTCTACTAACAGCACCCTAATTTAAACTCTGCCCCCCCTTTCCGGTTATATGACAACTTTGCATTAAGGTCTAGATGAGCTGTAATGCCGTTCCTTCTGTCCTGTGGTCTGCTTAACTTCAGCTTTAATAACACCATCATACGCCCTCCTCCAGCCACTCAAACTTTCCTTGACAGACAGCCTTCAAAGCCGTGGGAGAAAAGAGCTGCTCCGGACTGCACCAGGACCCTCTAAGCTTTGGCAGTTCTGGTAACGCTTTCCAGCCAAGAATGCTGCTATCAGTCAGAGGCAGCCCTAGACTCAAACAACCACATCTCGTAAGTTACGAAAATGTACAGGCCAACCTCTCAGATAACCGTGTGGGCTCTACACAGAGATCAGAACCAAACACACCAGAAGAAAGTTGTTGTTAAAGGCAACTGGCGATGTGCTCTCATCTTACTTCCTGAAATGAAGATCCTCATTTATCTCTGGGATCTTTGATATCTTCATCATATCAATGGTGGATTAATAAAGTGTATGTAATGATCTAATATGGCAATATACTTTACACTTTTAGGATTTTTATACTGTGATGCAGAAGTCTGTAATAAGAGAAGATAACTTTTTTCTTTTACAGTAAAATTTTACAGTACCCATACCTCAAACACAGAGTGCAGCTTCTGCGTAGGCACTGCAGGAAATTCATGTAGGAGCTACAACATCCACTCCACCTCCAGCCACTCGGTCAGCAGTGCACCTGGTATTTACTAAACATCTTTTTGGAGTGAGACTGACACTTGACCTCTGCCCTACAACAGCTCAGAATTATGACTGAGAATGGTCAAAATACTAGTCACTAGCCATGCTTAAATTATTTCAAACCAGGCCAAGCTAAAATCTCAGCTCCTGTAGGCACCTGCTGAATTAAGGCGAGCAGCTAGTATGGCGGACAGTATTGGTGGAGAAGTTGTTCAACCCTCCCCAGAGGATAGACTGGAAAGAACAAGTGGAGCCATCTTAAACCTGTGAGTGCTCACAGCTGGTGGCAGGGAAGGACCCCCAGTGGAAAGAGCATCCTTCAAACATCCATATGCTTTATTTTTGCCAGGTGGCAAGGGGAATCCAGGGAGGGTCACACACATGCAAGGGGGTGGTCCAAGCTGTGGGAGTAAACCACCAGAAGAAAGGCCTTGCCAGCCAGTATGAGCGGGAGCAGAGGCCAGAGATAAAGATGGTGGAGGGATTAGGATCCAGTTATACGACAGCACAAATTTAACCAGAGATCTGGTCTTGCCTCAGGAAAAGGGACAGGGGAGCGTGACTCTAGGATGTGTTCAAAAGAGGGCCAACCATGCTGACAGCGTTGAGCAGAGGCTGTCAACTCTGGAGAGGGGCATGAGAACCCGTCTATACAGATTAGAAGAAATGCTGACGGCACAGCCCTTACACAGACCGAATTAAATCTGTCTCTGGGCATGAGGCCCAGAGCTCAGTAAATTTCAAAATCTCAGAGCAACAGAGTGCAGTTGGGCTTGAGAAGTAACGCAGATGACAAATGGACAGACGAGGTTAAGTTAGAATGGAGAAGTGCAGGAAGAGCCCACAGCAGAGGTGCCAACAAGAGGTCACGGTACCTCTCATTCCTTACACATACAAGGAAGACAATGCCAGGCAAAGGTCTTAAACCTGCACAGAGGTTTCTAAGACAAAGCAAGTGTGAAGTGGGCCATGGAGACCATGAACAACCAGGAAAAGCAGACCACAAGGCCGGAGAAGGAGCTCAGGGGTCAAAGTCTCTCTTAACAAAACAAACAAAAAGACACCAGAGTTTAGTCCCCACAGAAAGAATTGGCTCCTGCTCTCTGATCCCGACACTCAGGGCAGGGCGTGCACATACCCACACAGTGAGAAAAGAAAAAGTAAAATATAATCTACTGATTCTCTGTGGCACTGTTAGAACAGGAAAGCTGGAAGTTAGAGGGACAGGTAGAACCAGGTGACTTTTAGAGGTGTCTCCCACGGCTTCCCTCAAAGCATCTGCTAGAAAGGTCCACGAAACCGAGAAAGGTGGAGCATGAGCTGCCCCAACTGAATCACTTTGATAAACACGCTTGGATTTTACTTTTAATTCAGGATATTTACACATATATAATCAGTGCTCTGTAGGCTGGTACCCAAAGGTAAAACAGAAATTCAAGTGTCAGCCACACCCAGTCAGATGGAAACTGAATACAGTATTTTTAGGAAGCTCAACTTGGGACAGGGATCTGTCACCTCAGGTCAGGTATACTGCATACAGTCTACTAGTGGTTTCTGGTGAGCACTGAAAACGTTTCTGATTTTGAACCATTTGGAGTTTCATGCTTCGAGATTAAAGATGCTCCACCTGGGTTAGGCTGGTCGAGATTAAAGATGCTCCACCTGGGTTAGGCTGGTCGAGATTAAAGATGCTCCACCTGGGTTAGGCTGGATTGTGCCTGGAGGAGGCCGGACCCAGGAGGAAGACACAGAACAGTTTTCACAAAGTATTTGCAGACATTGTCAGATAAAGTTTTCGACTTAAAGCTTCAGAGTATGGGAACAACAGCAGCAACATCCACTTTGAAGTTCTGTTCTAATCCCATGGGTTCCATACACAGTCTTAATGACTTTCTGGTTGGCCCTGTGAACAGACACAGGAAAGGGCTCCAGAAGCTGGTATTAGCTGCTCTGTCTAAAAGGATCACTGTACTCTCTGGG
The DNA here is from genome assembly GCF_963924665.1 of Micromys minutus. Lineage (NCBI taxonomy): Eukaryota > Metazoa > Chordata > Mammalia > Rodentia > Muridae > Micromys > Micromys minutus. Next base: position 46,372,120 of record NC_137972.1, on the reverse strand, counting down.
GTTCAACCTTCTGGTGCTACCTTGAGCATTCTGTAACATATCCTTGGAGCAGAAATTCTACGTACACTGCATCCACAAAGGGGAGAGAGCTCTGTGGATAAAATGCTGGCTATTCATACTTGGGGATCCGAGTTCAACTCCTAGCCTTCAAAAGCAGAACAGGGTTGGAAAGATGGCTTAGTTAAGAGCAAGCACGTACTTCTCTTACACAGAAACAGAATTTGATTGCCAGACTCATGATGGGTAGTCTGCTAGTTACTTTTCTGTGATAAAACACCATAATTGGGCTGGAGAGGTGGCTCAGTGGTTAAGAGCACTCACTGCTCTTCCAGAGGTCCTGAGTTCAATTCCCAGCAGCCACATGGTGGTTAACAATCGTCTGTAGGAGGATCTGATGCCCTCTTCTGGTGTGTCTAAAGACAGCTACAGTGTACTCGTGTAATACAATAAATAAATGTTTTAAAAAAACAAAACGCTATGATCAAGGCAACTTGGAGAAGAAAGGGTTCCTTGAGGCTATGGCTCCAGAGGGATAGGACTTCATCACAGGGAGGAAATGGAGAAGCAGCGGGAACTCATAGCAGCTAGGCTGAGAGCTCGTATCTTAAACCACAAACAGGAAGCAAAGAAAGTGTCCTGGGAATGGCAGAAGGCTTTGAAACCTCAAAGTCTGCTCCCACTGACATAGTTCCTCTAGCAACTCCAAAGCCCCCAAAACCTCCCAAACAGTATCATAAACTAAGAACCATGGCTCAACTGCCTTGAACTATGGGGGAAATCTCATCAAACCACTACAGATAGCTTATAACTGCAAGTAGCCTCTGCTCAGGGGCACCCAGTTCCCTCTTCTGGCCTCCAGGCACTAAAGTCATAAGCACCCACACACAGATACACACATACGCATAATTCAAACTAAAACTCATCTTGAAAGGCCAGAACAAAAGAGCCAGGCAGGCATGATGACTTAACTTTTAATCCAAATGCTGGGAGATGGAGAAAAACAGATCTTGAAGTCCATTTGCCAGCTAGTCATCCCTAATATGCAAGGTCCAAGATAATAAAAGACCCTATCTCAAAAAAAAAAAAAAAAAAAAAAAGCTAATAGTTCCTTGGGTGAAAGGCACCATAGGTTGGTTGTATTTTGGCATCTATATGCAAAAGTACATACAAACACACATAGTGCCCACACATACACACACATATACAAAAGCAAATTATACATATAATACATAATTTCCATCAGTTTTATTTCTCTCGTAGGAAAATAAAGTTATATCCAAGTATTGTTTTATGCATGTAAGAAATAGAAATTACATACAGACTTCAAATTTTTCATGTTTTGCTTCCTTTTGTCCTAAAGAATGCCACAGGACACATTCAACATAGTTTAGCTTTGAAGACAAAGACGTGTCAGTACCAGAGCTCACAGGGCAGAGGACCAATGATCAGAGCAGCCCAAAGAAGAATGGCAAATTTCAGACCTGGCAGCAGCCAAGGATGCAGCCACTGCCTAGCCTCAGGCCACCACTGCCTTTGGAGAACACAAGCTGGGGCTGCCCCACTTCATTCAGAATGGCTTTGAATGCAGGAGAACCGCACGTGAACTATCTGCACAGTTTAAAAAGCTGGAAACTAAATAAAAGTATCAGCAAATGCTGTGCAGTCCAAGCCCAACAGGTCTGAGGCTGTCAGTTTACACAATGCCCCATGTATGTCATGCTTCTGTGGTTTTTAAGCCTTTAAAGCGTGACACATGCGTAAAATAGGAAGGAGTCCCTTTTGTTCCACTGGCAGTCTGACCACTGGGTGCAACATGAGCCAGCTGCCGCAGCAGGGCCAACACAAGGCCCAGAGCTGCCTTCATCCTGTGTGCCTCGAAGGAAATCACCTAGACGAGACATTAGTTTGGAGGAAACATCTGAGGAGTTTGAGTGGGGAGAGCACCCAGTAAATGAATTCTCTGTGTACCAGATATCAGGTGCACGCCCACAGCCGGTGATAAAACTCGGTGGCTTCTGTTCTGCTGACAGCTGTCCGATCAGCCTCAGAGCATTCTAATGAGAAAAGCAGGTATTTGGTATAGTCAAGATCACTACCCTTTCTCCCTCCCTCCCTCCCTCTTTCTTTCCTTCTCTCTGTCTCTCTTTCTTTTAACACCAAGCAGTATACAGTCTGGCAGTCACTGGGAGAAGGAAGGGGCCAAAAGCACATGAAATACACAATTTCATCATCTTCAAAGCACAGTGAAATGCTATCTTCTGCTACTAGACCACAGTAAAACGAGGGATTTGGTGTAAAGCGGGGATTCTACTAAGAGGGAGACCACACTCAATGGAACTGTCCTGTGAGTAGGTTCAGAGAAACTCTGAGTGAAAAATGCTCCCCACAAGAAACCTGGATGAAAATACCAATCCATAAGTAATTTCAGTGTGCACAAAGCCATCATAAGGCAAACTCATTGTAAGCTGAATGTGCCTTGAATCCATCTTATTGACTGACACACAGTCCATGTGCTATCTGGTCTACCCTCATCCTTCAGCTCCTCTGCACTGAGGCTCACTGCTACTGAGCAGCCCAGAGAGATAAGATCAGACATCATACCTCAAGTGTGAGGGAAGATCAAGATGCAAGACCAGAAGGCTGCTTTCCAACTGAACACAGATCACTTGTGCATGCACTGTACGGATGGGAAGTCTTAAGTTAAATATCATTAAATAGAGGTGCCAGAAAACCCTCCCCAGGGCCACCTAGCTTGGCTCCTGCTTGGCCACGCCCACTTGCTGGGGGGGGGGCAGGTGCAACAGCAGCAAACTGATTACAAACACGTGCATGCACTGATCAGGCAAGCCAACAGTCCCAGCAGAGGACACAGACTAAGCACATGACTGTGACTGTGTCCTATCCTCCAAGTATGCATGCCTGCATGGTATATGTTTAAAGATGGCGACTTGTTTTGGAACCTCAAAGTACCTCTCATCTAAAACAAATTTTTTTGTTTTGGCTAATTATCATGAGTACATTTAAAAATCAGAGGAACATGTCTGTATTTTTATTACTCCTGAAGGGTAATGTCAAAAGACTACGAACTCCCTTATCTTCTTGTATGTGGCATTAGGCCATAAAAGTACCTGTCACACTATCAAATAAAACTAGACTGGAGGAGCTTGGGAGAGGCTCAGTGGGTAAGAACAGTTTGAGCACAACTGAGAAGATCTGAGTTCAAAGACAGGAAGGTCTCTGGGACTTGGCCCCCAGCCATCTAACGATAGACCATCTTGAGTAACAAATTAGGACATGTACCTCACCTTCTCCCTAAGTATGTGTAGCCATGTGCACCCTCATGTACCTCCCAACACACATTTTCATGCACACACAATTTTCTAAGTACACTGGAAAGATTATCACCATTTTCTTGATGTGCAGAGCAGTGCTACAGAGCAGTGAGCTGAGGGTAGGGCGTCATGAGAGAGAGCAGGGCGGCCAGGATCAGGCCAAGGATGTTCTCACTGTCTAGATCTCACCTGTGACCAAGAAGAACTCTGTGCTGTTTCCACTAGAAACCTAGCTGCTATCCCATTGGAGGCTGACAAGTTTCCCCTCACAGCACACGTCTAATACAAGACACCGAGGAGAGCATGGAGAGACCTGAGGTTGAAACGCAGCAAGGCCTAGCACTCTTTCTTCTCAGAATGCTAAACACACTACCATCTGCCAGAACTCAGGCTGAGACAGGGAAGATATACACAGCTCTGTCTACTGACCACCGGATTGGCTCAAACAGTTCTGCATTTAACTTCAGATTGGTCCTCTGTTTTTTCCAAAAATGCTCAGGGCAATGGCTCTGCTTTACGAAGTCTGAAGACCCAGGATATCGGGTGGTCCCTTCTGCAACAGACACCATGGTGTGTCTGCTAGCATGGTGGGAAAAACTACTAGACAAAGAATCACAGCACATCTTGATAAGAAAGAGAAGAACTCAAGAGAAGAGATGATAGCATCTTTCAAGAAATCAGGTCAGAAGGACAGGACTAGACTACAGCCCAGAAGAGAGAACTCTGTGATGATAGAAACAGCCTCCAAATTTCAACTCCCCTGGAAAAGTTCAAAACAGTACCTGTAACATTGTAACAGCAAATCCAAGGTTAAACGAAAGACAGCTGTAACAAAGGAAAAAAGAAATAGCAGGCTTCTTTAGAAAACTGGGAACACACACTGGAAAGACGCACACTTTTATGTCTATTATTCAGAATTCACAAAAAACCCTCAAACATAAGAACAACAGGGTCAGACACAGACCTGGAGGAGCAATATGTCAGACTTAGGTGAACTGAGATATAAGATAGGAATAACAAATCTCGAAAGCACAGTGGTTTGTGACTACACTCAGCATTCAACAATAGGTGGCAAAAGGCTTCCTAATCCATGGCCAGCCTGAGCTACATAGTAAAATCCTTCCTAAAACAGAGTGTAATTTATACAATGGGGAGGCTGTTATAATATAAATATATAATATAAATATATAATATAAATCACAAGTCTATTCGGGAAGAAGAGAAAACAAGAACCAATGACTTCAAAGAACTAGAAAGTTAAAATTGGCAGTATCGTCACTAATATCCCTACTTCTGTGATAAGACACTGAGCAAGAGCCACCTAAGGGTTTATTTGACTAATTCTTCCATACCATGCTCCATCATCAAAGGACATCCAAGCAGGAACTGAGGCAGAGGAGTGAAGTTCACTGGCTTGAACCACACGGTTTACCCAGCCTGCATTTTTATACACCCAGGATCACCAACCCAGGGGTGGTACCCCTCAAAATGGGCTGGGCTGCCCCACATCCTACTAATTAATAAAATATTACATGTACTTGTACACAGGCAAGCTGGCAGGGGTGATTTCTCAGTTTAACTTGTCTCTTCCCCCCATGATTTTATCCTGTGTCAAAATGACCTAAAAATTAGCCAGTGCAAAAACAAAACAAAATACTAACAACAAACAAAAAACACCAATAACAACCCCACCAGCAAAAAAAAAAAAAAAAAAAAAAAAAAAAAAAAAAAAAAAAAAAAAAAAAAACCAAAACAAAAGGCAAACAAACTTAAAGAAATGAAGATGAAAACAAGAGAACTGAAGGAAATAAACCATATATTAAATGTAGAAAAGGTCTAACACAGGGAAAATAAAAATCTCTGTGTAAGCTACCAAGGGATGGAAACCATCCAGATACTGAAAACTATAATGTAAAGAAACTAGGCCCTTGTACTACAAGCACTCTAGTTAGGAGCTCAGTCAGGAAGGTGTGTCAGGAGAACAGGGGAAAGAGTGAAGCAGGCAAGGCCTACAGAGTAAGTTCCAGGTCCATCAAGACTACACAAGACCAACCAAACAACCAAATCAAATAAAAGGAGGAAAAAGTCTTCCTAAAATCATAAGAAATCTGAACCCACATAGAATGTGTACTCGCTCATGCATGGATGGATGTACACACACACATGGGGGGATAATATATATTTTATTATATAACACACACACACACACAATAAACAAATCGCACATGTACTTGGGCTGGCCTCAAACTCACATGTAGTTAAGGATGATCCCCTTACCTCTACCTCTCAGGTGTTGGCATGTTCTGATGCTCTCCTGATCTACTATTCTCTGCTTGAAACTACTGAAAAATGACCTGGAGCCTCAAGCATACAAAGTGGCCAACACCAAAGGAGAGAAGAGGGAAAATACTGGACTCAATTATTATGCCAGAGGAAAACAGAAACACACTTAAAACATTCTCAGATATTGGTAAAGATTGATTTTCTAGTTTAAAGGCTAGATTCAATGAGGTCCATTTTAAAATAACCTACATACAAATGTGTAAAAATACATACACATACACACGCATATATAAATCTAACAGAGTGGCCACAAACACCAACTGCAATGTACATTGAAAGTTAAGGAAACTTTAAAATATAATTACTTGCTTGTATGAGCCATGTTAGACATACTCGGTAGACACAAGTCATGTTTTGCACAAAAAACTTGAAACTGGACTGTCCTGTGGGTGGGTCATGTATAGAGGAGCATGGAACAGAAACCTTCCATTTTTAAAGTTCACTTTATTAAAATATTTTAAGGTCCTATAGAATACATTATCTAGCTGTACCTGTTATGTGCTGACTGCTCTCTGAAGTAATGGCAGCACATGTATCTTCCAGATGACCAATGAGTCTGAGGAATCTTGTACGCCCTTATGTAGCCAGAACTGCAAGTAGTCCAGTAGGCATGATTTCAAGAAGCTGCTTCACGGTACCTGGACACTGCATCATGATGATGTAGTTGTGATGAGCAAAGGTTAATTAGCCCTTTCTCAGCGAGGAACAACTGGCAGCTAATCCTTTCAATTACCAGTCAACATTTATTAGACATCAGAAGGAGATACAGCTCCAGCATAAGACAGCAGAGAATCTCCACCAAAGGGACATGAACAAGTAGATACAGGACCCTCCAGGCAGCTCTCCCTCTCCTGGTGCCCATCCTGGGATGAACTTCTCCTCACCCCTGTGCTGCTGCTAAGCTCACAGACAATGCACTGGAAGATCGGACTCTGTACCAACTCCAGGCAGATACGTAACCAGCAAAGATAAAAGGCACTGTGGTAAGGTGGCAAATTATTTCTAAATAGAATAAATGAATTTACAGAGAGCAGAGGCTAGATGGCCACGCATCACGTAAGAGCTGCCAATATGTTATATAAAAAGCAGGGGCACTAGAAAGAAGTAATTTTAGGGGGAAGTGATTGGGAATCTGGAAAGAAGTTCCAGTCTTTTAAAGTACTCCATGTGAAACCCGAGAACTCAAGTTTAATCCCCAGTGCCCACATAAGCCGTTGAAGCTGGGGACACACACCTGTGCATATAGACCTGGCAGTATGGAAGTGGAGATGGGCAGACGCTGGAACTCCTTGGCCTGCCAGCATAGTCCAATGGGTGAGCCTCCATTGCAACGAGAATCCCTGTCTCACAAAACAAGGTGGATAACACTCCTCGGAAAGGACATCCACAGACATATACATCAGCAAACACACAAAAAGGAGTAATTTAGAGATTTATTTATGGCTATTTTCTGTGTGTGGGTGTTTTGCTTGCAAGTATGTCTACTGCACACTATAAGAGTGTGCTGAATCCCCTGGAAGGAAAGTTACAGAATGTTGTGAGCCACCATGTGCTCTTATGTATGTGGGTGCTGGGAACTGAACCCTGGTCCTCTAGAAGAACAGCCAGTGCTCGTAACCACTGTGCCATCTCTCTAGTCTCAGAGGTAATTTAGAAAAGAATGAGAAACTTGGGGTACAAATGGGTAGAAGCAAGTGACAGCTAATCCTCCTCAGCTATCAGTTGAATAGTTGGGGCCACAGAAGTAGATAATTATGAAGATCAAAGTCTAAATAAACTAGAAAAAGAAAAGAAAACCATCTTTAACTACTTGAAACATCCTTCCAATAATCTTGAAAGTCATTATTTTTTTTTTCAAGTCATGGAATGAATGCTCAAAATGCAATGCAATTGAAAACAAAAGACAACACTGTAGAACCCTGAGTGGAGGGTAACAGGTAGTGCTCTTCATGGGCTGGGTTTGGAAAACAAGTATGTCCCAAAAAGTCTACATTTACCCAGCAGCACCTGAGCCTGGAGTCAAAATAAAAGGTGTTCCTCTAAAACAAGGTGAGGGGGCCATAAGAAGGAAACAGGAAGCCAACCCAATCGAATCCCCTCGCTCTAGTGGGCGCCTTTCCATGCCAGAATGTCTGCTTGTGCTTACTCATGCCTGGCTCTGGTCCAGATATCCTGAATGGCTCTCTTTCCCATTTTATTCTATGGAGAAAGATTTGGCAACTAAAATCTATTATGATGTTTAAGGAGGCTGACAACGAAAACTGCACCCTCTGAGCTGGTCTGCACGAAGCTACGTCTACAACAGGCTCATCATAATGGCATAAGGTCATAATTGACCGCCTTCCTCTCCTAGTCCACTGGCATCAGGACAGGTCAGGGTCTGGAGACCTTCCCACCATTCTTATCACAGTTTAATTAATTAGAATGCATCAGGGGCATTCCTTGCCTCGAACAGAGGCAAACCTGTCCTCTAACTCGAGTTAGCATTCCAACACTCAGATCAGCATCCACAGGAACTCCACTAAGACAGCGTAATTACTCAGACTCCTGGAGGACCCAGGTCTCCAGTTGCTATTCTTCCATGTGTTAAGTACCATTCTCAATTAGTTCTCTCAGATCATTTAAAAATTTGGCTCTCCTTCTGGAAGATGTCTCTGTGCTTTCAAAATTAGCCCCTCATTACAGCGTAAAGGTTCCCACTGGGCTCAAATTAGCAAGATTTTCTGTTTACTTTGCATTCATGAACCAGGAACTCCAGTGGCTGTCTGGGGCTACAGCAGTTAGCTGGCAGCCACTGAGAAGCAGGTAAGATGGTGGGACGTTGCTACACAAATAATAATGACAATCGGTCCACATTCCTAACAACAGGAGATATGGTACCACTTGGCTTCTTCTACCAGTGACCAACTCTATGAACCATTCACGTCAGTTACTAAAGCAATTTTAATATATAAACTCTCTTCTGAAAAAAATCCTTTTATTCCAAGTGAATTTATCACAGCCAACGGTGGATCAAAATATAAACTGAAATAGTAAGACAGATACATAAATATGTAATATCAAAGATAAGTAACTTAAAGCTTTTCAAACAACTGGGGTTGAGATTTTATGCCTATAACTCCAGCACTTAGAAGGTGGAGGTTAAAGGAATTCAAAGTAATCCTTAGCTCCATATAGTGTTCAAGGCCAGTCTGAGCGACATAAAACTACCCGAACAGAATACTTTCAGTGAGAAATAATGTCTGTGTGCATGCCTGTGTTAACATCAGCTTCACTCTATGTCCTCACTGACACCGATCTAAAATAAATATACAATGGCACTGTAATGAGAAAGAAGAAATGTTTGGCTATGGCAATGTTAGCAAAACTAATCCATCAGCAGCCGGAGTCATGCCCGAACACTATACCCACGCTTATTGGCAGAAATGAAGCTCTTCTAACTCTTTGCTTAGTCCTTAATACAATGAGCGCAGGGAGATGTTCGACAGATACTAAGTAAATCTAGCATATACAACTTGTGCCCAAATTGGTTTATTTCACATTTCTGTATTTTGGGAGAAAAGCAATTTCTGTATGACAGTTGCACCTGGACTTTGCCACGTGGCCGGCACAAGGAGAGGGCTGTGGAGTCAGAGATTCAGTAGTGAGAAAATTGCATTTTATTTTATTTGCTAAAACATCAAAAGCATATTTTTCCCATGGAATATGTTTGTATTGAGTTAGGCCAGGTCTATAGAAAGCTCTGGAATAGTTGAGATGAAAGACGGATCTGGGTAAATCGAAGCTCCAGTCATCTGACACTGAAGATAATGCTGATGTGGCCTCAATTGGACCTCACCAGCTGCCTACAACAATACAATAATACACTGGCTAAATAAGATACCAGTCCTTTGTTTCTGCTTACCTACACGGGGAAGGGTGTTGCCCCCAGTGTTAAAGAGCTGTCCATGATAGTCCTATAGAGCTACTGATAGGTCTATACCTAAAGTTGAAATGAACCTTAAGAGTAGGCAGCATAACCATGTGCTACATCCCATCTCCTCAGGAAAGTCCATCCTTAAGAGCCAAGGCTCGAAGGACCAGAACTGAAAACTGATGGGCTGGAATGCAGAAGTGACTTCATGACAGCAGCCAGAAGCTCACTACCTCAGTAATCCTAAGCAAAGACAATGGAGACAGAAGGGGAATAAGGAGACTAAGTATGGAGATGGAGCCAGACCAGCCAGCCACAGGAAACATCCTGTGATGATGCTTCATCTACAGCTACCTGGAGGACATTCCTCAGAAGGGGATGTATGCTGAGCCAAAAACAGAACTGTGGGAAATGAAGTCCTCCAATTGTAGTGGGATGCAGTCAGAAATCAGGAAAGAAACTGGGTAGACTATCAAACACAAGGAGAACAAAACAGGTTACTGCCAGGTTACCAAACACTGAAAAGAAAAATCTCGAAGGAGAACTAGAAAATATTTTGAGACTATCCAAACAGAAAATGTACAGAGCTTATGAGGCATGAGGACAGCTGTTGCCAGAGGGAAAATGGCACTGTACACACAGACACAGGGAAAGGTGACACCTAGAAGCTTTACTTGCAGTGAGGCAATCACCAAATCCACCAACATGTCCTGGAGTCTGATCTCTAACCTAAAGACAACTCTTCAGACTCAACAACATCTCCAGCAACCACACTGACTCAGTAAAAACACAAACCTGAAGTGATACTATCTCAGGGTTGTGCATCCCTGGGAGCTTCTGGTAGAACGTAAACTTCTCATCAAAGATTTCTTAAGAATTTCTGATCACAAGTTAGCAGAAAACACACCTTTACATTTATTTCTCTCCCAGTTTGAATGCAGTGCCTTTGGATAGAAATCTCTAGACTTAGTGATATGCTTTCTGGAACTTACAATAGTTACCTTGTGGTGAAGCCTGCAGTCTTTCCTCCTACCATACTGATGAATGTAACAAAAGTGCCACCCTGAGAAAACTCCTCCATGGTCCCTGAATACCTGTCTTCCCCTGAAGCATGTATTAATGACCCCCCAAAACACATGACAGCCAGCATCACCTCTACCAAGATCAGAGTGGGCGAGGCTGGTTGTAGGAGAGAAGAAAGGTGGAGAGGAGATGTTGAGAAAGGAGAGCCTTGGTTCCTGACACCACAGGGAGTCATGGAAGTCTATACACAGTAGTCCAAGAAACTGAAAACTCCAACCCTAGAAAGATAAGGAGCACTGCCCATGTTCTTGCTGGTTAAGGAATCAAGATGGCACAGCAAAAACAAGCAAGTAAGAATTTTAAAGAACAAGCAAGCTTTGATTTGAATATGAAGTATACCTTGAAAATTCTGAGCTCTAAAATAATTATAGACAAGAAGAATAAGTATCATTTTCCTGACCCTGCTTCCCCCATGGCAGCCATATTACACACCTGGACACAGCACCAGGACCTGGTAACTGGTCCTGATTCATAACTTTTAATTGCACAATGACAGGCATTCCTTGCTCAGATTCACTAACTGCTTCCAAAAGCCCCAGGCAGTTTACTACAGCTAAATTCTTCAAGCCTCAGTATGCTCATCTGCACCAGGAGGGCGAGGAGAGGTCTGCCTTATCTCTGAAGCATTTAAGACTGTGCCGTTAGAATGCTGCTTACTGGATGAGCCATCAGAGCAAAAGGACTTAATAAACAGGCACAGAATAATCACTAAACAAGATTCCTCATGATTTCCAGTGTGGCCCTGGCACCATCCCCATGGCTCTACCTCCTTTGCCCTGACACAGGGATGGGATCTACAGCCACCAAGAGTCTGGATAACTGCATGGAGGTGAAAAAGCAGAACCCAATGTACTGTAAGGACTAAGAAGGGGGAGTACAGTAAACACGCCCTCTCAGCTCTTGTGCACAGACTGACTCCTGAACAGTGCTGTCAGCTGGGAAATGGGACCTTTGGGAGAATGTAGCTAGGTGTTGTTCTAATTAATTTTTTCCCTACTCAGAGTAAAGCCCTGAGGCATTTGCTTTTGTTTTGTTTTGTTTTGTTTTGTTTTTTTTTTTCATTTTTAGTTGAACAGACTAAATATATATTTGGACCCACCAGTTAAAAAATCTACTTGTGTCAAAACTCAAAGTAAAGAAGATTATTCAGGAGCTGAGATTTTTTTCCATGACTTTTAGGTAGGCATCCAGATATATCTTCTGCACATGCAGATATACAGGCTATGGGCATCTTAGCACAGCCCCCCAGCCTTTGGGAGGCATAGTTGGGAGGACATGAGTTCAGGGGCAGACAGATACCTTGAGGGTAAAGCAAAGGAAACTACAGAACAGCACGCATCCAGACACAACAAAGCTAACTGCTCTTGCAAGTCCCACTCACTCCCCTCTGGCTTTGACACTGTAGACATACACCATTATCCAGAATGCTCCACAGCTTTTCCTTTCACAACAGCTACATTTTACAGACCCAGGCATTCCCTTACAGAGGAGGTGCTCTCTGCTGAGTTCCTCCTCTGTTCTGAATGCAATGGGATTAATGGTAACCCTTACAGAACCTTGTTCTCTTTACCTTTCCTCCATTTTAGCCCGCTATTTTACAAATTAGCAGAGTTTTCAAGACCCACTACCCACAAACCATCTGAAATATTCTAGTGTCTACTCTATTTAGCCAACTTTTACCAGATTTTTCTGATTAGAGGAAAGGACAAATAATGTGTCTACTAACCAGGCAAACATCTAGAGCAGACATCACTCTTGATTCCCACCCTCCTAAAGTCAAATGAAGTAAGAATCCTATTTGGACAGCTGCAACCCTGACTTCAGGCTAGTGCTCACCTCAAACCAAGGGTCTCAGATGGAGAATACTCCCCGTCTTCAGGCCAGTCCCATTACTAACACTGGGCTCGCTCATTCCCCATTTTGCGGTGCTGTAGAGGTAAGCCAGTGGGGGTGGGGCACTGGGGGAGATTAGCCCCACTTCCATCCCAGGCCCCTGATTGCTATCTGGTGCTGTGTGACCGAATATCAAAAGCTACCATTACCATGCACAAGGGTGTTCTGGGTGCCACGCCTTCCCTGCAGGTTAGACTGTGACCCAACGAATACCTCTTGCTCCTCCAGTTATCCTGTTAGATATTTTGTCACAGCGATGAAGAAAGTAACACAGACACAAACAACAGAAAAAAAAAATGGGCCAAACTCAAAACTTCATAATATATTGCATACGTCAGTTAATTTCTAGTATATCTTGATTTCTTAAACTCAAGACTTACAGAATCAAAGAGGAGGCTTGGTGATAGAGGACACCATTTAGTTTATAAAATAAATCAAAAGTTGGTCTGCACTAAAAGGGGAGTGCCCCAGGCTTTACTGAACTCCAGCTCCCGTCCAGCTCTGTTTCTCTCAACACGAACATATGTTCCCCTTAATATTAAAATTACTTATTTTTTTCCTAGGCCGGTGTTTATTCAAGAGCCCTGCTTATTTTGGCATTGGAAACAAAATAAGAAGAGCCACCCAGAGGCCCCCAATCCAAGGGAGGAGTTTCCCAAGAAAAGCAAAATCCTGCTCTTGTGTTTCCTGTCCACCCTGCCCGCAAGCACACAGCCGTCTTCCACGGAGAAAGCCAGGGCCGAGTGGGGGAGGCACTGTGTACAGAACTATGAGGGGCAGGTGTGGGCAGAGACACCGCAGGCTCACAATCACTTAGAACTTAGAAAAAAGACTGGAACTGGCAACATGCAGAAGTGAAGCAACCAAGGAAACCCACGTGTAAAAAGAAAGGTCTGCAAATGAAAACTGTGAAGACAGTAGATGTCTTCACAACGCCAGAAGGAATCAGACTCTCATCGAGAAAGCAAACCAGGAGCTGGCTTCTGTCATTAAAACCCCCCCCACAGCATAACCACAAACCAAGGGGAAAGCTGGCATGGGGTGGCCGGGGGTGCGGGGGTCCACAGGAAGAGGCAGGAAAAACCAGCGTTCTGCAGATTGGATACTGGTTTTAATGAGGAAGGGCCAAGACCAAGAACAGTATGAGAATGAAGGCCTCACATAATGGACCTCTGTGAGTAGGCCTCTCCTGAGATGGAGAAGCTGGTGAGCTAAGCCTCACACTTGGAAGCTTGTGGAACTGGAGCTGTGATATATCAAGTAAGACCCAAATGCCAAGGTTCTGAGCAAGCCAGGCCAACGTGTCTGTTTGTGTTGGGTAGAAGAGGCTTTTTCCCCCCCACTGGGTAGAGAATTACGGTAAACATCTGCTCACCATGACCACAGAAGAGGAGGTTGTTTTCATCCACGGGTCATTTTAAAGGAATAAATCCAATTAATAAAGCCACACAGTAACAGTATCCAGTCTTGCAAGAAGCTGCCTGCTTCTCTGTACTGTCCTACTCAACAAGAAGGCACTTAATCCTGACAGTCTCTCCGTGCTGCCTTTGAGACTTCTTAGGGACCACTAAGGTAGGGGGCTCTGTGTCTAAGGATGTTTAAAATCCAAGCTGACTTCTTATCTCATCCTTTAGGGAGTTATTTCTAGGTGGTTCTCTTGTCCTATTATTACGACTTTGATGTGGAAAACCAATGTTACATATGAAAAATGCTAAATTTGAACTGTGGAAATAGTGAAGTATTTGTCCTGAAAGTCTGAAGACCTGAGTTAAGATCCCCTTGTAAAAATCGTAGTATGGCAACACATATCTGTAAGGAGATCCTTGGAGCTCATTAGCTAGCTACATGAACACATGGGTCAATCAGTAAGCTATGGGTTTAGTAAAAGACCCTGTGGCAAAAAATAAGGTGTAGTGGGAGATGGGCCACTAGGAAAGTGCTTGACACTCAAGGCTGACTGAGTCTGGATTCTTAGGACCAATGTAAAATCAACATGCCCAGTGCACACATCTGTAACCTCTGCGTTCCACTGCAGGTCTGTGGGAGGCAGAGACTGGAGAACGGCTGGAGGCTCACAGGCCAGTCAGCCGGGAATGGACAGCGGTAAACAAGAGACCTTATCTCATAGATGGTGAGAGAACCGTACTCACAGTTGTCGTCTCACCTTTACATGTGTGTCGTGGTCCTGTGCATTTACACATACACAAACACATAGACTTTTGTTTAACTAATTAAAAATAAAATAAAGAGCGATTGAGGAGGACAACCTATGTAAACTTCTGGCCTTCACACGGCTACAAGGGTACACACACCTTGTACATGTATTCAAACCTATATACACACAAACACACACTTGCATGCATGTGTACATATACCTGAACACATATGTGTGCATGTACAAATACATATATATACACATGCAACTAAAACCTAAAAATAAAGATTCAGAAGCATGTGGTGGTCCATGCCAGCAATCCAAGCACACTGTTGGTTGACACAGGAGGTCAAAGGTCTAAGGCTAACCTGGGCTACTAAAAAGAGATTCTCCGGGAATGAATGCAAAGCAGACAACAACAAAATCAAGTATGTGGGAATATGGGTATTTTATAAAGAGCCTGGGATATATGAGGCTCAGGCTTCAAATGTGGGGGAAAATTAGCAAACAAAAATAAAATTAGTTAAATAAAATTACACAAATTAAAGTTCTAATTGAAATGGTGACCTATAATGTCCCAGATAACATCTCTGTGTCAAAATGTCTCTTTGAAAATGACTAGAGACTGAATTTAATCAAGAAGGTTTTGGCTTCTTAAAAAATCCCTTATTTGGTTCCTTCTTTAGAAGAGAGAGAAGCTAGCAGGAAACTCAAGTAGCATGCTGTCATTCAGGCTGCCAAATAAGAGCCAGAGCCTGACTTCACCTTTGAACAGTAACCACCCCTCCAAAATAAGAGCCACCTCTGACTAACATCAAAGGTTCCTCCTTAAGAAAGTGAAGCAGATTCACAGAACCCCCAAATGCCAATGAGTTAAACACCCTTCTGCAACTGCCTTCAATATAGTCTTCTAGAACAATGAAAGGAAGTACTGGATGCAGGAGGAATACCTACTAAGAGCTAACGTTTACTGCTCTGGCTATGGATGGGGTGATGAGAGCAATCTAAATTCAGTAAACACGAAGAACTGCTATTCAGCTGGAAAGATGACTCAGTTACTGAAGGGGCTGCTGTGAAATATGAGGCCTGAGGATGACCTCAGGACCCACATTTAAACACACGCACACCCGCACACACACAATGGACATGGTGTACACACTTGTAATCCCAGCACCAGCAAGACAGAGAAAGGCAGAGCCCCGGAGCCTATGAAGACTGAGTGACAAGATACAGGCCACTGAGAGACTCTGTCTCAGAATAAAAACAAAAACAAACAAGCCAAGGTGGGTAATCTAAGGAAACACCTCAGGCTGATCTCATAAAGTCTGTTCTCCCTACTCCCAAATTCTCTCTCAAACTGTTTCACACAGGCAGAAGACTTTCACTCCCCGTTTCTCCATTTTCCATAGACACTGACTATAGTCACTGATAAAAAGCTAGGGTTTAGCAAACTCCTGAATGGATACATATTAAATCCATCAGCCCCATTTACTCCAGCTGCAGCTCCAGATGTGGCTGAGGATGCTGGGACAGGGAGCCTGCTGGTATTTAAACTTTTCCACCAGCCAGTCTGCACACCTCCGAGATGCCAAACAATGTAAGTGCATGTAAACAAATCATGCGTTGCATGTGTGCCTGAGCGCACAAGGGCGGGAGCAGGCAAGGGGGCGGAGCAGAGACGGTGATGTCCACTGTAGATGTTACTGAAAGCTGTCGATCACAAAACACGAACTGTGGGATTCACAGGACAAGGAAACTTATTCTTTTGTTGACTTTTGTGCTCAGTTTCTTTAACTTAGTATGTGTGTGCATGTGTGTGGAGGGTATGTGTACATACATGTGTGTCAGGAGGGTGCATGCACAGAGTCCTGAGCTATAATATCAGAGATCTCCACCATCCCTGCCTCATTCCATTCAGATACAGTCTTTCACTAAACTTACCTTTCTTTTGCTAAGTTGGTTGGTCCTGCCTGCTCAAGGCATTGTCAACCCCTCACCTCAGTTCTGGAGACAAAGGCCCAACATTTTCACACGGCTTTGCTGAAGATTTGAACTCAGATCTTCATGCTTGCGTAGCAAACACTCCTGCCCACTGGGGATTCATTCTGACAGCCTTACCTGCCCACTTTCTACAGCACTGTTATGTACCAAGAAAGAACCCAAAGGGGGCAGAAGGGGAAAGAAAGGGAGGACTGAAGCATCTATGTGATGCCTGATTGTTCTTAGCAGTAAGCCATTAGCAAAGGAGGAGAAGGAACATGGTGGTCTAGTGGTCTTTAATAACCATCCATGCCTTCAGCTGTGAAAGAGAGCGGGTATTACTGAAACTCCATTCTCCCCTACACACCGCTAAATTTCACTTCTACAAGTGACTCCAATACCAGAGGCCAGCGTGGTCAGGACTGTCATGTAAGCACAGGCAATGGCACTAAAGTGCTCCAAAGCAAAGACACAATGCACCCAGCATGATGGGTCACACTCGGCCTCATCTGGCTATAATTTCCAGACAAAGGAAGAAAATCCAATCCTTTTAAGGATGTTCCTGTGAAAGACAATCTGACGGGTGTCACAATAAAAAAATAACGATAACGTGGGAGGAAGAAATCAATTTTTTTATAGTTTAAATTTCATTTCCCTTGGGAGATGCGTTGTTTTAATGTAACACATTTCAACGTGCTTATCTGTTCATTTAAATTTTGTTTTGATAATATGAAGAGCTTTTTTAATCTGAATTACACAGTGATGCTTGGCCACTGATCTGTTAGAACTCAGTAATCAGAATTAACAGACTGTCTAATTAATCAAGTCATTTGCACAGATCCAAATAAAGGGATGGTTCCTGGGCCAAGAAGTAGAAATGGGGGACATAAGATTATTAACTCAGGAAAGCGATAAAAGCAAGTAGAGTTAAGAGGGCTTTGCTAAATCCCGCCATCTTTAACAGGTTCAATTTTTATAATGCAAGGAGCACATGCAAACAAAAATAAATTCTTCCCAGGGCAAATGGAAAAAGAGAGTTTAAACAAATAATTAAGACATATAACTGGATTTTTTAAGCCTTGACAACCAGTTTAAAATCACTGATGCCCTATAATAGAAATGAGTAGTAAACACCCAGGCTTTCTCTGTGGCCAAAGGTGTGTTGATATCCTCCTCTGGTGTTGTTTGGTGGTGTGCATCTATAATCCTAGCACTCTAGAGTCTGAGGTAAAAGGATTCAGAGTTGGAGTCCAGTCTGAGTCACATAGTGAGACCCTGTCTCAAAACATCAAAACAGAGAGACAACAAAAGCAACCAAATGTTCAGGCTTACATCAACCTGAACACCTGGGAAGGTTCTCATCAGGTTCCAAATGAGGAAACTTGGACCAGAAGATTTTGTTTTCATCCAAGGATGCTTGTTGCATAAACATCACTCCTTATTTGAAGTGACACTAAGAATTCTTCAACTTAATTCAGTCAACGGTACCCATGCAGGTTTACTCCTCACGTACTGTGTTCTCAGTATGTTGATGTATAATGAAATCCCAAGGAACGAAGAGGTAGAGAGACAGGCAAAAACATCAGGAGCTGTGCCTCCAGCTACCCTAGCCTGCTTGGTGAGGTTCCAATGAGAAGTTATGTCTCAAAGAGTGGAGGGTGTGTAAGCTCTGCCACTCAATGGCTGGCCTTTGCCCTCCACATGTATTTGTGTCTCCCCCTGCCTCAAATCACAGCCATAGTAAAAGCCAAATTGCCTGGTACTGATGAGGTCTTAGGACAGATTTCTTGTGCTGTCAGGATAACTGAATTCAAATTCAATCTATAAAGGGGTAGAACCTACCCTGTTGTCCTCTGAACTCCACAAACATGCCATGGCACGAGTGCTCACACAAACACACACATGTACTCATAAATACACAAATAGAGGTAAAAAATTTACAGAGAATAGATTTATTTCTGCTGGAGTTCTTCCTGAAACAGATTTCGGAAGGGTGCCATGATGTAAGCAGGGAGCATCCTGGGAATGAATGTAACATGGAATTGATCTCAACCTCAAGACTGGACGGGAGACCTAGCAGTACGCCCCAAGCCCCTTTCCTAGAAGCTCTTGAAGCTCATGCTATAGTCTGACGTTTTAAAATTACAAGTCCATTCAATACCTGTGCCTAAGCTGTCCACATGATCAGCATGAGTGGACAACTTAGGATTCGAAGGCAGAAATGGTTAGAAGTGGTCTGTGGCACTGGGATGCTGCACATAGTTGGTGTTGTTTGTTGTCTAAGCCAGAATCCATGTAAATGCCAGGTGACCAACCCTAACCCCTGGTCACTCCAATACTTGGGAGACAAAGACAATGTGTGCTAGCCAGACAGGCTACATCAGTGATCTATGGAGATTCAGCTGAAGACCCTGTATCAGTGAACAGGATGGACAGCCACTCCTCAAACTCCCGTACATGCATGTACACACACATATGCATATTCATTTGTATGTATACCACACACATACATGTTGCTTTGAGTCAACATAGAAATATAGACAGTTAAAACTGGCTCATCTGTAGTCCCTAGCTCCTGGTTTTATGCATCTTCTAGACTCCTATGTTACTAATACTGCCCAGGACACTGGTGAATCTACAATTCTACTGACCATGTAACTACAGGATTCCTAAAGGTAACTCAGATTATCTCTGTAGTGGCTACATCTTTATAGTGGTCAATAAAAATCCTCCCTGGTGAGCTCTCATGTGTAAGGAGCATTTGCTGCCTGAGCTCCCTACAGAAAATGCCCCAGGTAGAGGACCAGTGCTCTGGGCAGAACACTCTAGGTTACCCTACTTTTTCACACAGGTGATCAAGCAGAACAAATCAATCATTGGCTGGCCAGAGGCTAACCCAACATAAAATGAGGGTTACAGATGTGAGAGTAATTAGAATACTGTACCACAACAAAACAACTCACAAGATGGGGAACAGGGGCAATGCTGTAACTGGCATATCCACTAGAGAAAAAAGGATGTCCTTGATCCTAATTATACCAGGACATATTTTCAGTCCCCACAGGTCCTGGATTAGCAAGGAAAACAAACACACAAACAAACAGATTAGTTCTGTAAATCTGAAAGTCACAACCTCAAGATGTGGCCCTGCGGTGCACAGCAACAACTGTGCACATGCTAAAACAGAACGCCTGCAAATCAATGCTACGAGAAAAGAGGGGCACAGGCAAGACCAAGTGAGCAGAGGTTACCCACCAGTGATCAGAGGGAACAGGGTGGAGGTTCAAATCCCTACAACTGCCCTCATGGGCAGAGGATTCTAGGCAGGATATCACATTTCATCTTGGTTTCCTTGTCTTTAAAGTGGACTTTTACAAGCCTCGTTCTGTTCCAAGTGAATCAATGTCAAATTCTTAGAGTTATATCTGGCATACAGCAAATTTTCAGAAAGAGTGTCAACAGGGCAGGTTTCAAAAGGTGGAGTATTTTTTTTAGCTGTTCGGAAAAATGTTCTTGACAATTAGGTTTTACTTGAGTTTGGAAAATTCAAGGAGTGGGGGCAGCAGACATCTTGGGGGCTGGGGATGTAGTTCAAAAGCTCCATCCCATACATAAACAAAGAGGTGGATGGAGAAAGAGGGACAAATAGTAATGATCACAGAGATGGGAAAGGGGGCAAACAGAGTGACAAGGATAGAAAAAAGCAGGAAAAGAAAGGGAGAATTCAGCATTCATCTTTCAATACACTGTAGGAGAGAAACATGAACTATGTTGTCAGGGGATAGGTTAACAGGGCACAGAACCAGACCTTCTGGTTCCACCCACCTTTATAAACCCCAAAGCCCCCAGCATGACTTCTGTGAACAAAGTTCCCAAGTAATAGCCACATTCAGGAAGCAGGCCAGTGTTGGAAAAGAAGAGATGCTGTCACATAATCAACTATGGGGGACAAAGAACAAGTAAGGTCTCAGCTCTCTGCACCAGAAGAACTAGGGCAGAAAGTCTGCTCTGCAAGCTGGTGTTGAGAACTCTGGCCCAGGCAACTCTCAGCCAGAGACTCCTAGCACTGAGGGCCCACAGTACCAGGCTGTCCTCACATAGGGCAGCCAGACTAGGAGACACTCAAACACTTGTCAATGCCCCCCAGGCCTTCTTTCTGACACTCCTGGGGCCTTGGAGAGGGCAGAGGAGGTGAGTCCAGGCTGGTCCACTTCCTGTGCAAACAAAACTCACCCCAATTCCTAGTGTACAATCTGGTTCGCCTTCCGTGAATTATTATTTTATGTTCTCAAATGATATCTGAAAGCAGGGTGTTAGATATTTTTAGAGAGCTCAAAAGCAGGGTGTTAACCCTGAAGCCTGTTCGCAGCCAAATCAAAGTTTCCCCTGCTTTGTGTTCTTAGCTTGCCTGAGTGACACTCACTGGATCTTTCTCCTTTCTTTCCTCAAAAGGATGGCAGGGTTTCCTCCACACTGGATTTCCATTTGCTTTTTGTTTTATATAACACACACATGTGTGAGGTTAGAGGATATGAAAAAGAAACAGGAAGCGATAGGAGGCTAACACATTCATGTGTATGTGGGTACATTGTGGGTAAACACATATGCAAAGGCCTGAAGGAAACTTCCTCAATTTCTCTCTACCTTACTGTAGGAGGCAGGGTCTCTCATCAAATGTGGAACTAACTCGCTTAATTGGATAGAGAGTCTCCCGTCTCTGTCTCCCCGCTGCTGGGATGATATTGTCCCGGGCGTTTTAAAATATGGGTGTAGGAAATCCTAATTCAACTCCTAATGCTTGCTCAGAAAGCACTCAATTAGCTGAGCCATTTCCCAGCCATGCTTAGGTTAATGGTGTTCTCTTACTTTCTACGTTGAGATGATGCTAACTAGAAATTAACAAGTGCAACCTTGCTTTCTTCTATACCCTAGCTAATCCAAGGCTCTTATCAAGGAGTGTGAGATAATATACACTTGTCTTCTACCAGCAGACATTATGTGATGTGGGGAGGTGGAACGGGGTATTCTCTACCCCTTGGCTTTTATCTAACAAGCCCACACTGAAGAACACATGGAAACCACAGGCATAAGGGAATAATACAGCAACCTATCACCCCCTCAAAGCAGGTAAAAGGTGCTAACAGTGATAGGCATTTATAGCTAACTCATTCCAGCTATGCAAATGAAAGTTTCCATCAAAAGATCAGAACATGATGACTTGGGCTGACAGGTCAATTGTGCACTTAACAACATAGAAGAGTTTCTACTAATCCAAGGTGCCTTCTTCTGCCAGATAACATCTCTAAAAGCATCTCCCAGAAGCTCTTGCTGGTCTTTCTAATTGACAGCTAATACCTCTATCCTCACCTCACAAATGGAAACTGAGGCATAGTAGAAATCAGTGTGACCAAGAACAATGAGCCATAGGCAATGCTGGGACCTCAGCCTGAGAGGAAAGAACTCTTTCATCTTTAAGATGTGTCACGTACATATGCCATGAAGCTCGCCGTTCTTGCTGTTCTGCCTGTGGAGCTATACATATGAGTTCATGGCTACAAAGGTCCTGGGATACAGGCATCAGGGCCACCTCCCAAAGCTGAATGTATACTTAAAGGAAACAGGCAACAAAGTACTAGACGTGAAGAGCATTATGATCTGTCAGACAGACAGCTACCCACAACCCAGCCATAGGGAGATCAGCTGACATGCACCACAGCCAATGGGAGAGAATGAAGGGAGATGGGCTGTCACATCAAGTCTACATAAGAGAGGAAAAAGCAGCGCCTGTGGCCGGCCCTGTTGCTCACAGACTCTGGGAGAACACCACTAGGTAGGAATTAGCCATGTCACTAGGAAACCATGTTGACCCCTAACCTGGACCAAAACCTCAGTACCATGGTAAGAAACACTCCTCTGTATATTCAGAAATTTGAATTTTGATTTACTCCTCTCTACAAGAGAAAAAAAAATCCTTGCAATTCGAGGACTCAGCATGACACCATAAGAAATATGGAAAGTCTCAAGAGTTTTCGAAGATGTGTGTATCTGCTAAGAATCGGGCCGACTGAAATGCTACCATAGAGTAACTCAAAAAGACCCAGGGCAACAGAAGTCCACCATATAACCTGGTGGAAGTAATCACATGAGCATCTCAGAAACTGCATTTCTCCTGCTTCCCATTCATCTGGAACACCTCACTTCCTACAGCCAAGGCTGTGTTTCTCAGGAAGCCAGAGAACGGGAACAGAAGTCACCATCAAGGCTTCAGGGAAGCAGTACAAAAAAGGCCTCTGCTGGAAGGGCCACTTTGGTTTCCTGTCTCTTCCTTGCAGGATTCAGGAACAATCCAGCAGCCACCAAAGAAAGTATTAACAGTCTTGAGCAGGCATAGTAGAAAGGTAGAAGACACACACTGCTCTCCCAGGCACACCTACCTACCAAAGCATCTGTTAGGAAACAGTCATTTGCAAATAATCCAGCAAAGCAGAAACACCCATGCAGAATGCACTGTCATCTTCTATGAGGACAAAACCCCTAGAAAATCCACAAACTGGGTTTATTATTCCCACTTTCTATTCTCAAAGCTGTTTGTTTAACCCTGACCTCTCTTCTTAATTAGCACTACTGGTCCGGAGAAGAATATTTGCTGAGCCTGTCTATATGTTTTGACATGCAAGACTTGTGAAATTCAAACATACTGCAGTCATTCAAAGCATTATTATTTATTAAGGCCTATATTAAAGGTGGAAGATCTTAAAGCCCTCTCAGATTCTGATGATTAAAGGAAATTTAATCGCTCTTCATTGGCATTTGATCTTTAGCCTGCCATAATCTACCCATGTATCCCTTCATCCATATTTGATACTAAAGAGATATTTCAACAGCATGTCCATCAAGTGTAATACAGTTGGAGCTCAGAGACCATATGACTCACAAAATAAAAGAACATTCCACCACTCTGGGTTAGTTGGCTAACGACAAGGAAGATAAGCTGGGAGCTTGAGAAAAGGGAAGCTTTCTTTCCTCTCACGTGGAAGGAAGCCTTTCACAGGATGTCCACCCTGCTTCACCTTGGCAGCTCCCCTGCCAGGTCGAAAGGGCAGGTATTTCAAATCCCTATTTCATCCACGTTCAGTTTGCTCAAGGTCAGAGTGACTAGTAGTACCCTGTGAGCTGTCAAGTTCATGCATGGTACCCCAACCTTGATGCATCCAAGGATGGTGAACAAACCAGGTCAAAATAGCTCAATGACTATTTGAATACACAGTGTTCATGGGGATAGAGTGACCCCACCCGTTTCCATTTTCAAGAACCCATAGCGAATTCTGCTAACCAACAGCAGAAGTGCTGAACTGCAAAGGACACTGTGGCCTCAGAGGGTGGCAAGAGTTGCTCTCTGACCCCTTTGAAACAATGTGTGCCATCTTTGCATTTGGACAAATTCCTGCAACTATGGCACACAACCAGGCACAAATGGGATTTCTTTTAGTTCACTCTGTTTAGAGTTGGAATGCGTGTGTCCATCATACATGTTTGTGCTTGCACAGGTATACATGCATGTGTGTGGATATGTGTGGAGGCCAAAGATCTCATTTTTCAGGGGTCATGTACCTTGTTTTTTGAGGAAGGGTCTTTAACTGAGACCTAGAACTTAGTAGGCCAGGCTGGCTGGCCAAAAAGCCTCAGGATTTACCTGTCTGCCTTTTCAGAGCTGTGATAAGAAGTAATGGTTGGATTTTACTGTTACTTGTTTCTGCATAGGCTTAATCTATGGCCACTATGCTGGCAAGGCAAGTACTTCAACCACTGAGTCATCATCTGCAACCCCGAAGGGGCCGATATATACAACTGTCCTACAGCTGTCCCAGAAAGTGGCGGCATATATGTGCCTGCCAACTTTGGGACTCTTGCCTAGTCCTAGAGCAAGTGGGTCATGATTTTCTACTCCTCGGTGACACAGACATTGGTCACTTACCCTGAGCTTTTAATGAGTCTCACAGCCATAAAAAGCCTGGGACCACTGGCAGGGGGCCTGCAGAACGCCACAAGACTGCAGCACACAGGAGGAGCCTGGAGGCAAGAGGAAGACAAGGGTTAGGATAAGGGACTCAGGATGCTTCATAGGTCTGCTGTCTTCACATGTGAACTTTTAGCCCTGGTCTCTCTCTTCTCTTCTAGAATCAGGAAGATAAAACGTGGTAAACCAAGCACAAGTGTGGCTCCTGAGAGCAGAGATATTCCCTGAGGTAGTCTGGTTCTCTTACGTGTTCATCAGTGTCTTCTCCCTTTTCTTTTATTTTGGTGTGTGTATAGACACACATACATATACATGGGTAGAAGTGAATAAAGGTTAGAGGTCAGGGTGAGAGAACTTCCTCAATCAGGCCTGCACACTATTTTGGAGATGGGAATCTCACTGAACCTGGTGCTTACCCATTTTGGCTAGACTAGTTGGCCTACAGACTCCAGGGATCCAACTGTCTCTATCTCATCAGCTCTGGGTTGAATGACACATGCCACTGTTTCAAACATGTGCTAGGGATGTGAATACATGATCTCATCTCATGGAACAAGCACTTTGCAGACAGAGCCATCTCTTCAGCCACATTCTTAGGATATGCAATCTCTGAATTATAATGCTCACAGGTCCTGGGGAGCACAAGCAAGAAGACACATTCATGCAAAATGAAATGTTGCTTCAGGCTTGGGTCCATTAACCTGGCTTCAAATATTCTCTAGAAGAGACCAGGAGGAAACGCACGCCCTCCTGACACAGGTGCCCTGGAAAGACGGTGAGCTCCTGCTTGTGAGTCAGACACACGTCTCATTAGACAGTTTACCATATGCATCCCACAGGCCAGCAGAAGCTAGGACAAAAACTTGTCATGGAGGGCAAGTGCTGAAGCTATGGGCTTCTGTGGTTTGGCTGAGTTATGAGTATACTATTTACCAAGTGGGCTCAATTCCCCATTGAGTGCTTGCTTAATAAGTCTGCCAAAGGCTTCCGTGAAACCCTGAGGTGACCATGCCATCTCATTTGCTGTGGAGCCTACAGAAGGAATGAATACCCTAGGAGACCAAAACAAAGCAGAATCAGGATCCAGCGCAATCGCTTCAAGGGTATATATGTGTTTTTCTCTCCCACAGAATGCTCAGCATATTCAAGCAACATTTGATAACTGGACCCATTTTCTAGATTAATCAAACTGAGAAGTTAGAACTGAAAAGACGTGTGGAGTTTTATGATTTGAAAGTCTGAAAACAAGTCTCGGGAAACCATGTGGGTTGTCTGTCAGGAAAAACACAGAGGAGAGTTCAGAGATGACGTCCTGCACTGGTATCTCTTTTAGATTCAGATAACCGCAGGCTGACTCCAGCAGGCCGGTCACTAGGCATCTGCTACCGGCAACCCATAGACCATTCAAGCCAGACGAATGTTCTGGGCTTGGGAGATGAACCAGGCAGCACGGTACTTGCACCAACTCAGTACTTAACACAGAAAAGCATTAAGAAATAAAAAAAGTTCAGAGGGAACATTTGTACTACCAGTGCTGGGGAGGCGGGGAGGCCTGTAAGCCAGCCAGCATGCCAGCATAGCCCAATCAGTGAACTCCAGGTTCAGTGAGAGAGCCGTCTTAGACATTGACCTCCTCACACACATGTACAATGGTGGTCACATGAGCATTGGCCTGTGCACCTACCATCCCCCTCCCCCCCCCACACACATACACATATACAAATCCTAGTTCCTCAGAAGTAAGCTACATGGTCATTAATCTTCTCAAACAAAGCGTAAGAATACATCAAAAATATTTTTTAAAAAATGTCCATTGTGGTGTGCAGTAACCATTCAGAGGTAATATCCGAAGTAATGACGGCCACCTCGAGAAAGGACCATTGTCACCCAGTCATCAGCATAATGAGATAATGAAGTTCATTATACTGTCCTCAATGGAATACTTGCTGCATTCTGGGTGAATATAACCCAACACTGACATTGAGACCCCCAAGAGCTGTGCCCCTTCCAACAACCAGCTTCACATGCCTCAAGGAAATACTGGCCCATCTTGGTCCTCACACCAGGGCAGAGCCATTGGGGAACTTTGGGGCACTTTATTATCGACTTGTAAAATGTTATAAGCCTGTAAACTAGTTAATTTATGAGCCGTGTTAATAATTTGCTCACATTTGATCGTGGGCTTCACAAACACGGCTTCCGGGGAAGTGGGAGGATAATTTGTAGGTCCAGCTTCTCAGCTAAGGGGACACTAACTAATTTGACACAGTACCATGACATTGATGGCGAAGCCCACTAATGACTGTACTCCTAGACGTAGCTGTCAGCCTGTCGTTCCAGTGAGGAGCCTGCTTGCTCTTAGTGTAGCTCAGGACACAAGGCTCACCTCATTATTCAGACAGCACCATTAATGAGAGCCCGTGTTTATTTCCACCATACTAACCAGCGCTTAGCTCCCATTTGTCTGATACGGTCATTGATTAAAATGGCTCTCATGAATAGTAAATTTGAGCTCCGTGGAAACAAAAGGCCACCAGAGAAAAAGAAGCAAGAACCGACTGGAAAACAAACCTGGTCAACCTGTTTTCTGCCTCACATGTCACCCAGGACACAGTGACAGGTGGAAGGAAGTGCCATGGGTACCAAGCAGCGAGACAGTAATGTTATAATCATACTCGAGCACCTATAGATCAGCTTGACTTTTTTTTTTTTTTTTACCATGGCCACTGGAACATCAACAGAGTCATGAGTGCCAGGCAGAAGTGCCTTCTGCCTCAGACAAATCTTAGACATCTTAGAAACAGGATATCATGTAATATGCAAAAATAATGGGGTTTCCTATGACACTTTCACATACATGTACTTTGCTCACATTCATCAAGTGCTTCCCTGCCCATCCCACTGGCCACTTACACAGTACACACCTTGATCTGCCCTTGGTTTGCTTGAACTTAAATTCCATAAGCAAGAGAAAACTTGAGGTCCTCTCAGAGTTTGGCTTCTTTCACTTAACAGGATAACCCCAAGCTCAGATCCTTTCTCTGCAAGTGGCATGATTTCATTCTTTTTTTTTTAAACAGAAAGACGGAACTCCACTGTGCATGCATGCCACGTTGTCTTCATTTGTCCGATAGCATGGATCTGGGCAGGCTCTGTGTCTGGCCTACTCTCAAGAGAGAAGCAGTAAACCTGGATGTATAGGTATTTCTGATAGACCTGGGATGCATCGGGGTCTGGCTGGATATTTTCGTAGTGGCAATAATCTGGGTACTTGACACAAAGACTTACTATGCTCTTTCAACCTTACAAATGTTTGGCCTTTAATTAAAGTGACTCAAACATGATCACCAAGGACATCAGTAAACACATCTGAGATTTTTCTGAGATGATAACAAAAACTGTATAGCTGTAGGGTTTTAAAAATATCCTTTTATACACGTTTCTAGTCCTAACTAAACCTTATAATCAATTTCTATCTTAAATTAAATTTCTATTTTGGTCTGACAAATTTTCTTTCATTTTATGATGATTATAATCCTGAAATATTCATATAATAATTTAAAATGAATAACTTTTTTAAAGGTAGGCCTACATCTATTAAAGGGATGATAAAACCGAGACTGCTCCCAAAGTGGTTCGTCATAGAATGTGTAATTCAAATTAAAGAGATATTCCAACAAATGCAGTCTGCCACTCAGGATAAAGAATTTTACTGAATACTGCATATGACTTTGGATTTTTATAAAATAGCAAAACAAGTCTGAGCCCACATAGATCACGTTGAGAATGAGTGTCATTACACACAGCAATGCCTAAGTACATGCGCTGGAATCCACACCCAGAATAGATCCATACTTTTAGAAGGGTCCCAGTGCCGAAACAGTGCACAACATGTGGGAGGCAGATTTAGATGGCTGGCTGGCTTGTAAGTACATTTCAACAAGGATCTAGATCCATTGTTCTAAGCAGCCTAACTGTCTCCAACAGCTGCCATTTCCATGAGCAACTATAGCAGGCAGGTTCACAGAGGGTCAGCATCTCCACAGCGTGCATTTCCAGTAAGTAGTTATTATTCATCATGACCTGGTAAAACACTGTCAGTCTGTAACCATGAGTGGATATATGCTCATCAAATCCAGTTCTCCTTCTTTCTAAGCAGAAAGCTGGGCTTGCAGCTATGAGGGTCCTTGCCACCACATTCTGACAAAACGTACTAAAGTAGGATGTACTGCCTTCTGACTCTGGTGCCAGAGACGACTGGGACTTCCTATCTTTTAAGGGTTGTAGTATTATAGGATGTCTTAAACCCAAGGCCCTAAAGGACCCACAGAGTTTTACAGATGAGTTAAACTGAGACCACAACAGGATACACAGAGCACAGATACCTTGGCCAGCGACTGTACCCTCAAAACCAGTGCCAACTGAGTGTACCTGGGAAGTAGAGAGTCTCTTGGATCAGTGATATTTGTGACCGCTACCAGCAGTGCCTGCTCCCTCTTTTTATTTCTTTATTCTAGGTTCCAATGACAGCAAGGTAGGTGCTGTAAAATCTCTCTGAACTTTCTTGTATGACTTGTGATTATCCATCTACCCACCTGCCCACCTACCCACCCACCGACCTACCCATTCATCCTCCCTCAATCCATCCATCCATATTTCCAAGCCAGCTTTCACTTCACTTCTCTCTCTCCCTTCCTTCCTTTTTACTCTTCCTCTGTTAGGTTCTCTCTTCCTCATTCCCCTCTCTCCTTTTCTATCTCCCTCCTTCCTTTCTTCCCTCCCCCTTTCTCTTTTGCAGTCCTACTAGCTCTAACTATTTTTTGGTCTGTCCTCCTTCCGTCCCAGCCCCTAATGTTTTCCTCTCCTTTCTCATCAGTGAGCACTGAACCCAGAGCCTGGCACTTGTTACCCTCACACCCACCCCTGGCCTAGTGAGTGTCCTATTGTAACATGGGCAGTATCTCCTGGGATCTTCAATCTGTGGACAACTCTACATAAGGAAAGCATTACCAAATGCCAAAGCACAAGCAGCTCAGAGCCCCTAAAGATACTTACTCTATGGTTGCTGTTAATGACTTCTCTGGACAAACTAAGGATAGGAGGGGAAAAAGAATCAATAGTCACCATATTCTTAAGATGTACCTGGCGAGCCTGACCTCACCTGTCTTTACCTAAGCCAGTGAGTGTGTTTCACCTTGTGTGGAGTGTGATGCAAGCTCCTGCCCCACAGAGCTGCTCAAGCTGTGAACCCAGCAGAGTATATCCCTGTGTTCCATAGGCAAACTTATAGAGAACATCCTGAACGCAACATTCAAGTTATTTCTTTAGGGAAAAAAAAAACAGAAACAAAACGCTAATTAAAATAATACTTTTACTTCAATAGGAGGGGAAGCCTTCAGCTGCAAAGGCAGAAATGGTCAGGACCAGATACACAGGGTAAGAGAAGCAGGAAATAAGGTAGATGGACTTTAAACATTGTGGGCAACTTTTAAAGGACCATTTCAGCGCAAAACAAATGACCACTGAGGCTCTTGTGAAGTAATCATCCCCTATACCCATACTGTTAATATACTGACAGCATATGGCTATAGTTTATTCCAGTCTCAAAGAGTGAATTGGGTGTGTTACTTCAGGCCTTTATATCCAGCATTCTGGAGGCAGAGGCAGGAAGATCTTTGTGAGTTCCAGGCCAATCGGGGCTACAGAAAGAAACCCTGTATTTAAAAAATAATTATTAAGAGAAAAGGAGGAAGAGGAGAAGGAAGATTGGAGACAGGAGATACAGTGTGGCTGAAAGCATGCACCAAACATGTGTGACACATGGATTCAATCAATCCCAGTACAGATTATAGATGGATAAGTGGATGGATGGACGGAAGGATGGACAGACAGATGGACAGATGGAAGGACGAACAGAAGATATAGAGAGACAGATTACAGG
This sequence comes from Micromys minutus, assembly GCF_963924665.1. Taxonomy (NCBI): domain Eukaryota; kingdom Metazoa; phylum Chordata; class Mammalia; order Rodentia; family Muridae; genus Micromys; species Micromys minutus. Next base: position 46,341,463 of record NC_137972.1, on the reverse strand, counting down.
CATAAGTCCTCTCTGACCACAGCTCAACTACACCATTACAGTAAGGAAACAAGAAACAAAATTCAAATAGATGGGTGTAGCTGTTTTCCAATAAAATATTATTGATAAAAAACAAGTCAGAAGAGGAGGTTTGGTCTAAGTGCTACACACTTTGCTCATTTCTACCTTAAAGCTGAGTATTTTGCATATCCACCCATTCACCCATAACACACAAGGTTTCCTCTAACATAGTAGGAAACAGCTCTGGTTAGCATTTTCATGCAGGATCTCTGACTGCCAGGAATGAATTCCTGATGCTTAAGAGAGTAGCCTCGATGTGACAAAGGTTCGGAATATGACAGTGTAGAACAGAACCCAGCTTCCAGCAAACTCTGACACACTGCAGAGAATTCCTCCCATTAGCCATCTCCCTGTGTCCACAGGCCACACATGGCACTGGCTGGAACAAAACTGTAAGCACCATTCCCAAATGCCTGTGTTAACTTAAGGAAATGGAGGTTCCTTAAAACCTCAAAGAGACTTTATATACGTAATATATATACTTTAAAATGTAAGTGGAATCCTAAGTTCTAAGAACCTGGGAATAATATTCACGTAGACTTCCAAAGCCAGGCATGAAAGCTTTCTAGATTAGAACCCAAATAGCTTTCCTTGATTTGGGAGGGTGACCTTTGCTAAGCAATTTTAAGGTAAGAGCTAAACGTCCAGTCCCTGGACATACAGAAAACATACCCAGCATACTCCCCTATTGTTCCCTGAGTACAGGGAATTGTTACAACAAAAATTTGGCTTGCTTTTCTTATTTGTTGTTTTAGAAAGCATCATACAGATACATAACAGAGAGAAAAATAATGTAAGAAACTGTATTGCAGTTAATGTTTTATTTTAACATTGATGTGTACAAGATGATTTGAGACACAAAATGAATAAATTCTTAAGAATCTGTTTTACCTAAACCATCAATCAAAACTGGAACAGAGGCAAGTGAATGCTAGTCCAGCCTGACAAAGGGGTATTTCGTTGCCTTTAAGAATTAATCTAGAAATGGAGAATAAGTAAGACAGGAAAATTAACCTGCAGTGGTCCTTCAGGATATAAAACCAAGCTGCAGGAACAATAAAAAAAATTAACAGTGTTTGCCTTGGACAGAAGGGATTAGACATTATTTTTATTTACTATTTTTAGCTTTCTAGATTTTCCCAAAGCAAATATCAGCTTTACAATTTTAAAAACTTGCCTGAGAAGAGTTATTTATGAATTTGGCTGTACATGGCTTTGCAACAGGCTGGAAGTGTCTTGGGGACAGACACTCTCTGTCACCTCTCACATGGATTGGTGTTGGTTCTTCTTAGGAATTCAGTGAGCTTTCCTTGAAGCAACTGGATAGACTGCCTGACTTCATTAAAGTCCCCTTAATGAGAGTCCATAAATAAATTCAATTCTTATACTTTGAGCCTTTAAGAGAAATTAAATCATCCTGTTTAAAGAATCAGATTGCTTGTGGATTAGACCATAAATAAAATGCTTAATGCAGAATTCTACTTTCTCCTCTGTCCATTTCCCATGATGGCACACAGTCATTTGTCTTTTAATAACTTCAAACAATTCTGAGTCATTTGCTCATTAAAAACAAAATACATCTTGATCACGAAGCTCTGCATTTCATAAATATTTAGTCCAAATAAACTGCTTGCTTTGAACTAGAAATAGCAGGCTCGTGATTGATAAGCATACTGAATGCAGAAGCAAAGAGGAGACCTCGACCACACCCTGTATCAGCTGGAATGAGATAATATGCTGGCCACTCACCATCTATCCCGAGTTCCCTCATGCTCTTAGAACAGAGCCCCCAAGCCTATGTGTGGCTTGCAAGATTTAAGGGCCTTGAAGACATCCTCCAGCTTGGTCTCACATCTCTCCTATCAGTGAAACTTCTCACTGAGAGGACAAGGAGGAAGGAAGGCAGGGGCAGAAAGGGAAGAAGGGAGGGAGGGAGGACAGGCAGGTCGGCCAGGTCAGGATTTTAAATTCTATTCTGAAAACCACCTTAGTCAGCAGGACAGTGAAGAAACAGCACCCTGTGCTAAACCCAGCACCCTACACATTATGTTAAATAAGAATTTCATTACTGAACTAGGTACCTCTCTATTTTATTATGTTCCCCCCCCTCTTAATTTATTTAAAATTTGAGACAGGGTCTCACCAACTTCCAGGCTGGCAATGTATCCAGGTACTGAGCAGCCTAATTTATCTAGCCTTACCACGGACATGCTCACATGTGTGCACACACATTCATAAAATAAAGTATATCAATAAGGTCTAAAAGGCTACCTACCATGCTTTCCGGTCCCTGGAAAGTCAAGAATACTTAGTGACAAATAGACTATCTTTTTTATATAACATATTTACTTTTATGTGTATTGGTGTTTTGCTTGCATGCCCATCTATGTGAAGGTGTCGGATTCCTGGGACTGAATGGAATTACAGACAGCTGTGAATTGCCTTGTGGAGTCTGGGAATTGAACCCAGGACCTCTAGAAGAGCAGCCTATACTCTTAACTGCTGAGAACTGTCCATCCCCCCCCAACAAGTAGACTATCAAGACAGCGTCAAAGATTTAATCAATAATACATAAGTCCTTTATTACTAGGCTGTCAAAAACTATGTACTGATTGTTGCAGCAGCTAGCCTAGCACATACTTGATATAGGCGCCCACAAAAACACTCATCTCTAGCTTTGTCTCTATTTCTCTTTCTTGAATACACAGGACTGTATGACACTGTTTCATGTAGCCTTTCAGGGAACACATCTGTCCTGTCTGCATACATCACCCTGACAATTTTCAAGAACAGTTTTCATTGGCTAGGTTCTTTTCTTCCCTCAATCCATAGCCATGGCTGGCTTTGACCTCAGAGAAACCTGTCTCTGCCTTGAATTCGCAGCTGACAGACACTTCCTTGGTGCTTTGGGCACTTCCTCCGTGCTTTACCACGTGATGACACTATGTTAGAAGTGGGACCTGCTGGAATTTAAGACAAATGAGGTCTCTATGCTTCCAAAGGCACTTCTGCCAGGAGGCACTAGGGAGCAGAGGGAAATGATTAACACATGGAATAACCTACAAAGCATTAAAGGCAATTAGGAGAGGGGTGGTGGACAGGGCTGTGTGGAGGGCAGGGAAGCAGGTGCAGAACTCTGCACATGCACTGCTAAGGGAAACAGACACGTGTAAACACAAAACTTGGTATTAATCTTCTCTTCAGAGTGACTTTAAAAATGTAACGGGGCATGGTAGGTAGCGATTTTAAGAGCTCAGCATCAGGGAGGACTAGAGGAGAACAGCATCCTCAGGACATGACAGGATGCTGTACTCACGAACTCTCAACTACCATGGTGACCAGCACAAGACTAAACCAGTCAACACTCTGGTGTGGAGGGGAAAGGGGTTCACTGCGGAGCTATGGACAGGAGATAGATTCAGGGAGGATGGGTTGGGTTTCTGGTAGGTGGATTATGCTCCACTGGATGGCCCCACCCCAAAAGTATATGGTCAGCACATATACATTTTAAAGGGCATGAAATTGGGAAGGTTAGGAAAGTGGGATAGATCCGGGAGGATTTGGGAGTGATTCTGACAAAATATAAACATTTATGAAACCTCAAAACATCTAAAAAATATTTAATTTTTTTAAAGAAACAATAAATAATTAAGCATAAGGACTCTCAAGCCCAAAACGAGGTCAAATTCATTAAATAAGAGAGAAGTCAAGGAAAACCATTGCATGCACCCAAGCTTCCTGATGGAATAGTGTCCTTTCTCTGCACTGACCAGGAAAAAGAATGTGAGTTCCATTAAAACAGCACTTGTAAATGATTTGGGGGAGACAGCAGCAAAAGAGCTACGGATGCATTTATTTATCCTTCCTAGGGACCCTGTTCTTCCCTTAGACAAACCTCTGTTACCTTGCAACAAAAACAAAGGTTAGTCTGTGTTCTTTCACTGAGTCCCAGCTCCTCCTACACCTGAAGTGTTTCTCCATGATCTCTATCCTCTCAAGAGAACTAGAGTTCCAGAAGCTCTCAATGTCTCAGGCATTAAACTCCATCTCGCTGGCATCCTGTGGAGGCCTCCTTTTGTGTGGTAGGTAGCTAGGCCCCAGCTGCAGGCTCTGATTCACTAACGCTAAGAGGAGGCCAAAGGAGACAGTAAACCAGATGGTTCCAGGCTCTGAGGACAGCCTCCCACTGATGGGTGCCACTGATCCCTTCTCAGAGTATCACGGTGCCTCACCCTACTGATGATAGGGACTCTTGCTTCAGTCAGAACGGGCAGAGCTGTATGGAGTACAACAGTTTCTAGACTTCCTCTTCCAGCCCAGAAGCCCAGGGTCTTGTCTCTCCTTGGGAAGCTTTCAGAAACTGCAAGCCACTCCATGGGCAGTAGCTGTTTCTGGCACCTGACTTGGAAGTCTTCAGTACCAACAGTCAGTGTGAAGGAGAAGCCAGCCCTTGGCCACAGTACACAAGATCCTAATGCTAGCCTGTCTCCAGCCCGCCCATTCCTGTTTCCATACCCAGTTCAGCCACGTGCACTTTTCTGCCCTTCTTCTCATGGTGGAGGTCGAATCCTCAGTCATCCCCCTCTATCTATCCCCTCCGAGTTTATAGTGATGACTCTAAGTTTGCAGATCTGAAATCAAGGCAATTTTTCCAAAAGGCCTTCTGTGACCAGACTGAGGGCCCCGCCAAGACACATCCCTCGCACTGTCTGGCCCCTGTGAACTGTCACTGCGCAGAAGCGGCTCGCCCACTTTCCCGTCTCGTCCTATTAAATGGCCGCTGTGTACTCTGCCCTGCCAGAGTCAGAATGATGACTGGCAAACAGCAGTCACTGGATAGACAGACAGCTGCAGAATCGATGCATTACTAAGCCAATTACGTGAAGCTATAACAAATGACAAGCTTTGGGGTGATTGACAATGACATGCGACCAGGCAAAAACTACAGAAACTGTAGTGGGTTCAGGACTAGAGAAAAATCAACTCTCCTTTGTTCATTTCAAGAGCAACCTCCAAGAGACCCACTTCTCTTCTGCAAGCCATCTCCACGATCTCTGCAAGATGGTGCCCTTAACCTTCAGCATCGTTACAACCTCACCCATTCATGGTGCCAGTTGCAAGAAGAAAAGCCAGTACCGGCTCTTTGCAAGCTGAGCCTCTCCACCTTGGATGGGTCTGAAAAACCACTTGTAAGTATTCTGTGCTAACCACAGTTTGTAATTTTGTCACAGGTGTCTGACTAGAAAGGGGACAAAGCCTTTTCAGACAGTATGTCTGTATTATGTCACTGTGTGCAGCCAGTGCCCCGCCTACGAGCTGACAGAGAGCCTTTCCTCTCTGAGTCGTTGAAAGCCAAGAGAGGTCACGCGGCATCATTTTGCTAAGGGTATTCTATATGCTCCAAAATGTTCAAGCCTTAAGAAAACATTCAAGTGGGATTTTTAACATGGCCTGTCATGAAAGCTGACACCAGGAACACAGGAGAGAAGTCAGAAGAGATGAGTTGTACCTGGCAGTTCAGCAGAACACAGGCTAAAAACTCTAGCTCTGTAAGGCAGCCAAGGCACTGGCTAGAAGTTCAAAAAAGGAAGGTGACTGAATGAATATATAAAGTATACCCTATCAAATTGCTTTTCAATGCCCACAGTAAAAGTCATTAAAATGTACTGTGCTTCACACAGGCAGGGGGTGAAGGGGAGGGGGGAGGGGGGAGGGGGGACCCAGAATCTAGAGCTGATCTGGGTTTGGAAACAGATGCAACTCTTGTGTGGCCTTGGGAGAGCCATGCATCTTCTCTGAAATAGGGCGATCAATGGCTCCTTACAGTGTGCACACTGCCAGGATCCTCAGGTGTCTGCACACACATCTTAGGTGGGCAGCCACAGAGAAAGAGGGACTCCTCCCTCATTTTGTTATCCAGTAAGTTCAGGCAATGGTGCCGTCCCTCAGCAGAGGAAAGGGTTGGGTGGGGAACTACTCTTTGGCTCCCTGGATCCGTTCAAATAAAGTTCTGTTTCCATATACTGCAGGAGGGTGAGTTGATGTAGTAATTACCTGTTACTCTTGACAAGTAAGGTAATTAATGTAGCAAAATACCACTGCAATGTGTGTAAATTTAGACCACCATAATTAAAGCACCCGTCTGTTCAACAAACTGTTCAATTAAGAAAAAAAATATTGACGGTGTGCTTTTTTTTTTTTAAATTAGAAAACGTATGGAACGAATGACTCTTTCCCTTGGTTGACATCCCAGCCCAGAACACTTTCTCAGCAGGGAGCATGTATGAAGGACTCACCGCCACTAACACTGAGAAACTTTGGAACACAAATGACTACGGCAGGAGTGGCTACTCCAAAAAAGAGCTCCATTCTGTAAAGCTCTAATCAGAGAGAGAACTCAGGGGCCAACTGAATTCCCAAACTACTGTAGAGAACAATAAGCCAGGAAGTTACTACTATGCCATTACCCGAGTGACAGCGCCACCCTCTAGTACCTTAAGATCAAATTATCACCATTACCGTACACTGTCCAGTCTTAAAGAGCCTGGCACTAAACAGACTGCGGGCAAACAGAACAGCTGGAAAGTCCCCAGGACTCTTTGAGGGACAGTGCTGCAGAGGACCAAGAGGAAATGCCTTAGCCCCTGCAAGCCTGCTTTAGACCATCAGAAGCTATGGCAAACAGTAAATGACCAACGAAAGTCAAACCATAGCCAAGCTAAGATGAAGAGGAGAGGAGAGGAGGGGAGGGGAAGGGAGGGGAGGGGAAGAGGAGGAAAGGGGAGGAGAGTAGAAGACAGGGGAGGGGAGGGCAGGGGAGGGCAGGGGAGGAGAGAACAGGGAGGGGAGGGGAGGGGAGGGGAGAGTAGAAGACAGGGGAGGGGAGGGCAGGGGGGGAGAGAACAAGGGAAGGGAGGGGAGAGGAGAGGAGAAGAGAAGAGAGGAGAGGAGGGGAGCTCTAAAATAGATTTAAAAGGTTGAGACTTCCGAATTTATTCAGACAGAATAAGTAAATACTGGAAGAGTAGAAGGACCAAAGCAAGAAGAAGGAAAGAGGGAGGGTGAAGGAGAAACTAAAAACAAGGTTGATGAAAGATAAAAGAACTGGGCTGAGAGATGGGCCTGCCCTGAAGGTCTTGCTGAGTAACTCTGAAGACCCTGACTATCCATCCCCAAGACAACAAAAAGCCCTAGGTGGTTAGCACTCAGCTACTTCCCAGCATTCATTCCTATGACAGAAGGTAGAAACTGGAACCCCCTGGCGGCATACACAGTAGCAAACAATAGGCAACTCTGCAAGGTGGAAGGAGACTGGCTGGAGGTCACCCAGTTACCTTCTGGCCATCACAGGAACAAACACTATGCTATAAATGTACCTGCACCCACACATGAACAGGCACACATAAATACACACATGCAATAAATACATACACAGAGAAACATTCAAGGGTGAATAAGAGAGGAAAGGGGAGGGAAGTTCAAAGAAAGAAGTGAAAACTGTCTGGTGTGAAAAGGAAATGGTGTCAGGTAATGGTGTGTACACCACATTTTGTTATGCCACACAGCACCCTGGGAGACTTAAGTGAAAGGTAACTTCCAGTTGAGTCAGTTCTGAGTTTATTGTATTAAGCTAGGTCCTAAATGTTCCCCCAAGAACTTGGAAAGATTCCCAAGTAAAGAATATAGAGAACAGATACACATCCCAAGCTGGACACTTAGGAAAAGAGCTTCTCCAAGCACAACACTTTAGTTTCACACTCAGAGACCAGATCAACATCCCAGACTGACCAAAAAATAAAACAGACTCCTCCACTCATATGAAAAAGATCATAGCATAGAAGAAGAGTTGGCTGCAAAATAGACTCACAATGTGTGTATTGTGACATCCCTGGGAAGGTAACCTCTAAAATAATGTTAAAAAATAGCATTTCATAGGAGACCCAGTATCGTGATAGGGCTGGAGAGATGGCTCAGTGGTTAAGAGCACTGACTGTTCTTCCAACGGTCCTGAGCTCAATTCCCAGCAACCACATGGTGGCTCACAACCATCTGTAATGGGATCTGATGCCCTCTTCTGGTGTGTCTGAAGAAAGTGACAGTGTGCTCATATATATAAAATAAATAAATCTTAAAAAAATACACAAAATTGAAAATAATACCTCCTGCTCATTTCTCTAGGTGAGTTGGTATTTCAAAGATTTCTCTGGATAACACAGTCTACTGAATAAGAAATGGCTCCCACAGTCTGGAGTATTTGAACAACTGGTGGCTCTGTTGGAGGAAGCTATGGACCCTTAGGAGGTGAAGCCTTGCGTGTCACTAGGGGTGACCTATGAAGGCCTGAAGCCTCATCCTACTTCCTTGCTCTCTGCCTCTTGTGTGAGAGTGAAATGTGATGAACCCCCTTCTTGTTCCTGATGCCATGCCACACCTCTTCCATCCCCCCATTAATGCACCCTCTATCCCTCAATAAAGTCTTTCTTCCTTAAGATGCTTTTGGTCTTGGCATCTATCACAGTTATGACAGTCATTAACACTGTTGGGCCACTGTAACACTGAAAAACACCATCCACCATCTCACCAGAGCACTACTATTCACATGTCCAACTCTCTCATACAAGTGATACCATTTACACCTATCAAAGTAATCAACTTAATCTCTTCCTACAAATAAGTCAGCTAAGGCATGGAACAAATAAATGGAGGGTATGACTTTCCTTATGCTATGGACTGAGACATGTCATTCTCCTTGGAATGGGCTAAATACATCTCTTGTCCCCAATAAATCAATTGACAGAGGCTAACAACTCAGTGCTATATTTGCCTGACAACTTAAGTGTTTACAATTTTTACTTAGGCCTTGGAATTCTGACTATAAAATAACCAGACATACTGGTGAACGTTCCAAAACAATGGTGGCGCAAATTGCTAAAGAATCACCAGAATGAGGGGGCAAAATATCAAAGATCTGATTTCACACACTTTTGCTGTGGTTGATGCTGAGGGTTGAACCTGGGGCCTTATGAATGCTAGGCAAGCACTCAACCATCAAACTGCATTGCCAGCCCCAAATATGTGATTTGGAATCCCGGCTTAATCATTTAGTAGAAATACCAAATAGGAACCGGTGACCCTACAAAGCCCAGGAGGCAGAAAAGGCTGGCTGTGCATAGGATTTGCTTTATTACAACAGCAGCCTCCAGGGAAACAGCATCACCATCTCCAGCTCCCAACTTCATATAAACCAGATCTTAATTTAACTCTCTTTGACCCCTCTGTGGTGTCAGACCACAGGCTTCTCTCTATCACACAGAATCAGAAGACCAGGCAACTGGAGACTGAGTGTCATGGGTCACGTACAATTTCCAGATGTAGGAACTAACGTGAGGCATTTAAGAAAAAAAGAAGGTGAAATAGAGTAAAAGAATTCAAAATAATCATGATGATGCCTGTCATATGTCCTGGCTGTTTTTAACTAAAGATAAGCAAAAGTGCATAACAGATCCTCCAATCTTTTTTATTATTGTTATTGTTGTTAAGATTATCAAGAACTAGGGCTGGAGGGAAGGATGAAAGTCCACACAGCTCTTTCTGAGAGGCCAAGTGTCCAAAAGTCCCAGCACTGGGTGGCTCACAACTGCCTGTAACTATAACAGTAACTTCAGAGAATCAATGGTTTCTCTCCACAAGACATCTCTACTCACATTTACACACATACACACACACACACACACACACACACACACACACACAATCTAAACTAATAAAAATAAGTCTTAAAAACTTTAGTAAGAACCAGGCTGGCATGGGTGGTGCATGCCTTTGATCCCAGCACTTGGGAGGCAGAGGCAGAAGAATCTTTGTGAGTTCAAAACATGCCTGGTCAGAGCCAGTTACAGGATAGCCAGGGTTACACAGAGAAACCCTGTCTCAGAATGATGATGATGATGATGATGATGATGATGAAGAAGAAGAAGATAAAAGAAAGAATTAGTAAGTAGTAAGAGCCATTAGAAAGCTGGCTTGGGAGTGGTGAGCAAGCGCAGCTGGACAAATAGAGGTATAGATATACAGGTATTAAAATGAGTTATGCTTCCTTGGTTTGAGCAAAGTAAAGAACATTTGTAAAACACAAATATCCAGAAACAAGAAATAATTCAATTTCTGATCCTACACACACACTCACACACATGAATATCTGAAATTTGAGCTAAAGTGTGTCATCTTTCATGTATGAAAATGATAGGGTAGACTCCAACATGTGGAGAGGGAGAACAACTCGAAAGACCTGTACCTCCAACACTTCAATGTGACCTCACATTTACCCTCACCTAGAGAAGCAGCAAACTACTGCTTTGCAGTGCTTTCATTAATTAGCCGCACATCTGCCACTTAAGGGGACATTTCTTGTCATGAGTCCAAGGAAATTTTCTGTATCATTTAAAGGAAAGGAAACTGAAAAACTCTAATATTTTCATTTCTACAATAAGGTGGGTGCTTTCTTATCCTCATCTTTCATACGAAAAAGCCAAGCATAAAATATTTAAACCTTTTTAAGTTCAAAAAGCTATTAAATAGCCAGAATGAAGCAGACAGCAGACTCTGTCCCTAACTCGGGTAATGATTTCACCAGGCCACTGCCACCCCTCCAAACAAACCTGCTAATATGCCTCATCTAAGGTTGCTTGGCTCATGTTGATCCTGGAGAGCAATGCACTTATGGAAAACAACTTTGCTTTAAGAAGCTGGTTTTCACATAAATATTTTTGAGCTCGTTTTATGAAGATACTATTTTAGAGTTATACCAGTAACTGACACCCTATGAATGCTATGTGAAAATAAATGAATGGGTCCTGGCTACCGATACCAACAAGAAAGCTTTGTCTCTGCAACTACAAAGGCAGATAGTGCAACACTCGAAATCTAGATTTCTACACAGTCTCTCTCAACTCAAGTTGTGAAAAGAAGCCACACTGGTCTAGGCTTCTTTGTGTAGAATTCTGTCAATAGTAACTTCTATGAACCTGTCCAAATTATATGCAAAGTGGAATTAACTCAGGTGTGGGTGGCTGGGTGGACAATTTGACCTACAATTAAATGGTCTGCCACAAAGAAAGATGGGGGAGGGGCAGGAGGATAAGGAGGATAAAAAACTTGGGGATAAAAATAATGTGGCACAAACACTAAAGAGGGCACAGAAGCTAGGGAGAGGGGTAGATAGCACAGGGAAGCACACCTGCGCATGCTACAAAAGCATCAAAGCAGACAGACAGACACACAGATATACACACAGTCTTTCAGATCTTTGTTCCAATGTTTAAATGAACATTCTTTAAATCCTTCCTTTCCCCCTTACTGATCTTGCTCCTTTATATAAAACTCTACCTTTTCTCTATTCATTTTCTTCATTTGTTACATAATTAGATGATTCATAGGCAGACAGATGGACAAACAATAGAGTTGTATCTCTCCATCCATCCAGATCTCCACAATGTTGGAAGAAAATCTTTCTCTTTGCCATGCAGGCAATGGAAACACTCCCTAAGATTTGAGACTTAAATCACTGAAGTGATCTGAAGTGACAGACGCAACAGCCAAGTATGGGAGCTCAACCATGGAGACATCAGCTCTTTCTTAAACCTATTTCAAGTCTGGGACTGGCATCCGAGGCACGGCTTTCCGTGGTACAGGAGCAACCTCATATACACTATGCCCATTTGTAACGGGTGGAATAGTCAGGGTGTACAATTGGCAAGTTTGTACAAGGGGTAACAAATCATTCTGATATCAATTTTTCTGTAACTCACTAGTTAGGACTTTTATTATTTTAGTTGTGGGGTAAGTCTTACAAGAAAGAGCCACACCTACACTCGGTGTGCCTTAACCCCTATGTTTAAGGTTTATGATAACAATATGCTCCTAGGGGCTGAGGAGATGGGACATGGGGTATGAGGGTGGGGGGGGGGTATGAAGATGAGGAGACAGGGACAGAAGAAAATCTGGGGGCTTGCCGACTAGTGACAGTAGCCAATCAGCAAGCTCCTTGATCAATGAGAACCCTTTCAAGAAGATAACTGAGGAAGACACCTGGCATCAATCTCTGATCCCCATGCACATGAACACACACACACACACACACACACACCTTTTAATAAACCCCAATCCTCATTAAATGAGTGGATGAGGAGGATAATAAGAGGAATATTTTATGACATGAAAAAGTATCTGAAAGTCAAACTTCCTTATCTAAAGATCAAGTTTTGTTGGGCCAAAGCCATTTCTATTCCCTCATGCATCCTCCCTGGCTGGTCTATAGTGACAATGGTGGAACCAGCAGTTGCAAATGAGTTTACATGGCCTATGAGGCCAAAAGTGGTCATCACTGGGCATTGCAGAAGAGGTTGAAAGCCCTTGGCTTATACCACCATACAGTCTTCCTCACCCCACCATAGCAAACACTCACAGAACTCTTTGCTACGTGGACTGGTTCATGTTCTAACACACTAAGGAAATTAGATGGATATAGAAACAAAATATAGCTAGATAAAAATTGTGGAAACTATAAACAAAAGCATGAAGAATGTCTGAACACGGTGAACTTTGAAAAATAAGCTAAGTAGGAGGGAGGGGGCCGAGAAGGGTTGGGGTGTAAAACTGAAGATTAAGTAAATAAGACATAGATATAGCAAGTCTGTCTCCTGAGGTCAGAATCGAGACTGAAACATGGACTCCTGCTAGGAAGTTCACAGAAGCCATCCAAGATCATCAACTGGGGCCAGTTCCATCTGAGGAACAACAGGTTCTTATTTTACACCCACGAGACCCTGACACACTGGCCAAGAATTCCAAGTGTGGCCACTAGGAGAGAAATCCAGTGCAAGCAGCACTGTACATCAGCCAAGACAACAGCAAGTCCCCCAAGTCAGCATCTCGTGGCACCCAGCATCCTGTGGCACTGGTACTATTCCCTCTACCACTTTCGAGAGTTCCTTAACTTGCACCCTATGATAGAAACACTGCCCCGAAACGCATCCAACACAAACGCATTCTGCATCCCAGAATAAGTACACATTACCATTGACTACACTTTCCTTTCTTCAGTGTCTGATATGTGCACAATGTTTACTCCTGAACAATGGAGTTTCCTCCACAGTTTGTCTACACTGTTTTTAGAAATGCCTTTCAGTAAAACAATCTTACATTCTGTGTTTGTCTCTCCCGACACACAGTGAATATGTATCTTTCCTGTGGCCTTTCAGCTAAACATTCTTCCCCCAACACAGAATTGTTTGGGGTGCTTCCGCTAACAACAATTTCTGTTGTTGAGTCACAGACATTATCGTAGTAATGTTACAATCTTTTTCTTTCCATATGATTAATGGTTTTAAAAGCATGCTAGTTGAAATGTAGAATTGTACATTTTAAAAATAAAACCTAGACAACAGAATGTCATTCTTCCACATCTGTATACTATTTGAACTGGTCCCATGTCTAAGGTGATTTATTGTCTGTTTCATCTGCTATTGATTCACAAGTCTGACACAAGACTCTCAAGTTTTTTTAACAGCAAATAATTCCTTTCAGTAAATCCAAGAGATCCCACCAACACAGAAGAGGGGCTAAGTTACAGAGAATCTACCTACCAACCCCAACATAAAGGACGGACTGATTTGTAGAGCACATCTCCCAAACTGCCTATCAGAGCGAACAGCTTGAAATGTTTATGGCTTAGACTCAAGGAACGTGACATCTGGTTAACCCCACAAGTCTCATCTTGTGCAAACAACCGAATGAACTTCAGACCTTTATAAACATAAAAATAGCTCAATTAAAGCAACATGTGTGCCGGAGCCTCTCATATCCTTTCCCACACACCCTTGACAAACAGGACCAGTTGACAGTGGGAGAGTCGCAAGACTCTGGTGCAGTGGGCCTTGGTACCATGCCACCTTCACACTGCCTATGTCTCCTAACACAGTCCATCATGATGACAGTAAGCAGAGGGGTCCTTGTGGGCAATCTGTCCAGTCAGGGTTATGAGGATTTCCTGAATGTCTTTAGAAACAAAATAATTCAATTCTGCTTAACATATTCAAGAATATCCTTAGCCTCCAATTTGCTAGGAAATATTTTAGGATTTCACACAGGGACAATGTCAACACATACCAATGCCACGGAAAGGTAAGCAGTGTAAGAGATGCCTCAAGCCCTCCGTGCGGATTACTCTCCAAGGATTTATTAGTTCCAGTGTAGAAGGCTCACAAACCGAGACTGCTGTTGCATGAAAACATGTTAACCATGATGTAACTACTTAAGAATCTACATGATTGCATAGTCTAAGTCTTGCTATATAGCCCACAGAATTTGGAGAGCCTACATTAAGAGCCCCTGTAGGGGTGAAGAGAGATCACAAACATTTAAACTGGGTGTTAGACATAGGAGTCAACCGGTGCTCCTGCACAGAAAGCGTGGTGCATGCTTTTTTGAATCTTTGTAACCCTGGGTCAGAGACATCAGTGTGGGAACTGTGAAAGATAACGACATCAGGAAACAGCCTTGTGTTCCTCTTCTAATTAGAAGATGGCCACGCCGGCCGCACTAATATGGTAAAGTGGCACGAGGAGATGAACCAGCTCCAGGTGGCTCACACACAGCAAATGCTTTCAGCCAGCACTGTGTTGAAAGACACCATTCATTAACATCCTTCACCTCCAAGGGGAAGAAGAAAGTTCATTACAACAAAAGGCATGATTAAAGGATGACATATGGTCATCCCTTGGTGTCCACAGGGAATAGGATCCCTATGGGAATCTAAATCCTGGTATACTCAAGTCCCTTGTATAATATGGCATTACAGAATTACATCTGCAAAGAGCCTGGACATATCTTTATACATGTATCAAATGATCTTTGATTACAAATGTAGAAATGAGACAACTGCTATAAACTGCCACCATACTGCATTGTTCAGGGAATAATGACAAAGGACAAAGTTCATATGTCAGGATGCATTTTTAATCCTTTTCAAACTGGTTGATTCCTCATCAGAGGAATCAACACATACCAAAACCCACTAGCATGTGAAACTTTATAAAAAAAAATGTTGGGAGGTCTGAGCAAAGGCATGTTTAAAATGCTATGCTGGGTCTAGAGAGATGGCTACAGAATCGAGAGTATTGGTTATTCTTCTGAAGAACCTCAGTTTGAATCCTAACACCCACATGAGGGGCTCACAACCATCTTTAACTCAGGTTACACGGATCCTAAGCCTTCTTCTGTCCCCCATGGGCATTACATGCATGCAATGCATTCAGGCAGAACACCCCTACACATAAAATTAAAATAGAAAATAATGACATGTGGTTAACGTCTAGGTGCCAAACCATCACTACTACCAACCCACTGGGAGATAAACTACTGTCCAAGTCTAACATAGAAAGTAGAGCTTGGGAGACTTCAAGCAAATAAACCTGAGTTCAGTCCCTAAGACTCATTTAAAGAAGAAGCATGGTGGCAAGTAATCATAATCCCAGGGCTGGGGAACAGAAACTAGCCAGCCAGTCTGATAGTAATCCCCAAGAAAGTGTGCCTGGAAACAAGATGGAAGCACCTATAAAACAATATCCAAGGATGGCTTTTAGCATGTGTGCGCATACTCACACCCACACACACACCACACACATGTACACACACCACACACATGTACACACACACACACACAATGGCAGAATCACAACACTGCATGCACAAGTGGGCATGCAGAGCCTTGAAAGAGAAACAAACAAGTTGAGAGCCAATGGAAAAAATCCTGGAGACCAGGCTCATCACCTTGAATCAAACAAGTTGGCTGATTAAAGGAAGTGATGGGAGAAGATGCTCCGTGGAGGACTTTTCCACCCGGAATAAAATAAAGTGTCACAATGAAAAGTCATGTCAGGTTTGGGCACACTTAGTGGGATGGGTGGGGATGGAGAGAGGAAGTACTGTTTTTGAGGGGTCCTTCCTCTCGAGAACAGAAGATGATTCCTGTGGCTCCCAGATAGACTGCTGGCAACTGGGAAGTTAGGCTCTTGCGTCTATCTCCTTGGGGAAAGGGCAGGCAAAGCGAAGATTCAGGTTTTAAGAATCATCAGTGAGTACGTAGCAGAAAGAAAGAAATGGAGACTAGCAAGAGAAGACAAGAGCGAGCAGGGTGAGCAGAGAGGAGGCGGTGACGGAGTGCTCACCACGCTGTTAGGGCACAGACAGGTACATAGGACATCAAGGCTGTCAGACACTCACAGGCCTAGGGCTGAAGCCAGGAGGGAGGCTCAGCTAGAAAAACAGCTTAGGCTAGGCAGAGGAAGATAAACCAGAATCTGTCTTTTGAAAAACCTAAAATAATCAGACAGACAGATAAAAAAATATCCTGTTATGTACCTGGCTGGAGCCCTCTTGAACTTAGGGTTCCTATGACTACAAGATGGTGGTCTTCCTGCTGTTATGTCAGAGAATGGGGGCTCCTTTTTCTCCCCAAGGATACAGACAGTAATCAGATACAGTGGTTGATGAGGAAGGAAGAGACATTATCTTCACAAGTGTAGCCGTTGATAAAATGCCCATGTACTAGAAACAAAATTTCACAGTTCCCTATAACCAACCCTAATGAAACTGAGTCACACAAATAAAACAAAACAAAAATAAACAAACAAAAACCATGACCCCAAGAGGCTTGTTTGGTAGAGCAAGGAGATCAGTGTGAATGAGAAAGGAACAGGAGAAAAAGGTGGGTGAACCTGAGAGAAATACATTATGTATGTTTATGAAATGAAACCCATTACTATGTATAATTACTATATGCTAATAAAAAACATTTTAAAAGGCATGTATTTGACTTCTAATCTCCAGAGGCAGCTTCTCTCGGCCCCTTGACTGTCAAGTCACTGTGAGTCTTGTGTGAAAGGAAACTCCCAGAAGCAAAGAATCTCTCCACTATGAGAGAAGAGCAGAGGATGAGAGGCTGGGGTAGCAAAGGCTTTTAACTAAAGTCAGCCATGACAACGGAACCTTCTCTGGGAATTCTCAGTGAATGTCCATAGGGCAAGGGTAAAGGCTCAGGCCAAAATTCAAGATGACTGCAATTAACAAATGGCTCTTTAAACCACAGGACAATGTCAACAGTGATAGGACCATTTGGAAAGACCTAGAAAGAATACAAAGAATGTCCACCACCCTAAGTAGAAAGCCGCCTGCAAAACATTCCCAGGTAGATTCTGTCAGAATGAGCCTCACCTACATGGGAATGTTCACAGGCATTTCCTATCGGTGGCAATCTCAAGAGTGGGCAGTGCAGAAGTTCGTTCACTTTGGCATGATCCACAGTATGAGAGCCACTTGCCAATGGCCATGTAAGGAGAGAAGAGGTAGGAAAGGGGAGACCCTGCCATGTCTTCAATCAATGACACACAACAAACTCTTTAGCTGTAGAATAAAACAAAACATGACCAAACGGTATCTTCTTTGTTGACCTCACTAGGATTAAGAAAAGGCATGAAGAAGGGAAGAGAAAAAAGTCAGTATTCTCTTTTATTGGTAAAAGCAGAGAGAGCGGGTAAGTGTATGCCATCCGAGAGACAGAAATCTCACCCCAAATGAAATGTTAACAAGTTTATTGACCACAGTGTCACCCCTTATTTCCCAACACAATGGCCGTCTCGCCGAATTCTGCGAAACCCCACTATAAATCATTTAACATTTACTGGAGCATTTAAAGCTGCCAGTCTATGTGTTGGAATGCGATTTGGAGGAAGAAAATCACACACGATGGCCTGAACCTCACACACACTGAAAGACAACCCAGTCTTCCCTTTACTACTTAAGAGCCTCAGCAACACAGAGCAGAATCCTCCCCTCTCAGCTGTTCTCAGGAGGGACTGCCACCTTCCCTACCCTTCTCCTCACTTGCGAGCTAAGGTGGGAAAGATTCCCAAAGATACATATGTGAGCTGAAGAGAACAGCGCATGCTCATGAATAAGATACATATACAAACACACAGGGAAATACATATGAATGTATATAGGAATACATACATAAATACGTACATGAATATGTATCCAGATATGAATATGCATAGCTACGTGCCTGAAGCATGGCCTACAAATCTGTCATCTTCATGTGCACAAAGATTTTTCTGTATCTCTTAAGGCCGATTATAGCCTGGTCTCTGTCTCCATCTACTCTTTCTTCTCCCCAATATGAAGCATTCAGTCTCCATGTCTCCACTGGCTTTTGTGAATTCAAAACCACATCTCTAAGCCTGGTCTGCCTTCCTAACTTTTAATTTCACTGCACATTCACCATCTTCCAGAAAAAGACACCAGGAATTCTTGTCAGTGGCCTGAGTGACTTCCAAACCTCAGCTCACACCTTTCTCCCCCATCTTCTCTGCTCATCTGTCAGGGTAGCAAATCTTCCATATCACATCAATGGAGCCCAAATATTAGGGATGACAAGTCCCACCATCATCACTGTGTAGGTCCTTCAAGCACCTTACACTGCTGCTCTTCAGGACTATCACAATCCCCTCCAGCCTGGGATTCTCACTCTAAGTTACCCCAGCACACAGCTCTCAACAAGACCCACCTACACTCGGAAAGCCCAGGCTGTGCCCAGTGGCTATGGAGACAGTCTCCGGAGGGTTTCTTCATGAGTCACAGAGGCTCATTAGAAACCTTGGTAACATCTCATCCCTGTGGACATGTGGGAAGATCATAAAACCTTTCAAAGGCCCAATTTCCTCCCATGTACTTTACCTGTGGGATAACACAAATACAAGACAGGGTGAATATTCTTCAACAGAACAGCTCGGACCATTACTCTCAGATCTCACACTTCTAGTACATCATGACAGTGAGCCCCAAACTATCAGACTTTAGGATTCTGATTTTTTTTTCTTCAAGATCAGAGATATTCAACTGGTAAATTCTATACAAAGTATTTCATGCAAAATTTCTGGTCAAAAAAACATTACAGATGAAGAACACAACCCATAGAGCTCCCTTCCTTGACTGACTATGAGTTAAAAAATATATAGATGTATAATGAATTATCATCGCTGAGGTGGGTGCCTTTTCCAAAGCAAAGCATGTCCCCCAATGTGTTGGTACTGGATAAATTCCTTATTCTTCCCCTGCCGACTGTGTTTCCAACAGATTTTCCTTCTCACCCTTCTGTGATCAATGCATCATATAAAATTGTTCATGGTTGTACTTCAGCACCAAGACTCTAGAGTTCTGTTGAATATTTAGTCACCATGAACCAGAACAACACTGCTCAAGAATCTAATGGCCACCTCCGCTGCTAACGAGGTAAATACCTCTTTTTACTACTTATTCCTCAGGCTGGTGTCTGAGAATGAACTTGGGTTTTCTCAAATAAAGAGAAAAACAATAAAGGTGTTATAGACTCAATCCATGAAATAGGATTGATAGGGAGTCAGCTGGTCTTATATGATAGCTGGGGTCTGGTGTATCTCTTAATACCCCAAAATCTAAAGCTGAGCTCAGACCTTTATTACCCCAACTCCTTTAGCAACAGTTAGTAAATATACCCTTTTCTCAGATAATTTACTATGGGTATAATGGGAGGAATGAATGGATTTTATCTTAATAGCCCAATCATACATATTTTCTTTTCCTGTTGTAAGGGAGGCTTTTGGATGATCTCAGGGACCATCATAAAGACAGGGTCTAGCTATGACTAGACCGCATCATACCTGAGTGGCTCAGCATTGCCTGTTATCTGCCTCTTTAATATGTTATTGCTAATTCCAAAAAAAAAAAAAAAAAAGGAAAGAAAAAGAAAAACCCTATGCAGTCCACAGAATGCCATGTGAACAAATGTGTAGCAGCTCCTAACAGTGATCTATGCAGTTGTGATTAGTACACACTCTGACCTCAACAACCACACCCATGTGTCATCTTCAAATGGCCTCCGTTAACGACCCATATGTTCACACTGCAAGTCAAAAGCAAAGCCGCTGTTCGATCCAGCTTCTTATTTCATCAGCTAATGCTCTTAAGAGAATAGGGGGGTGTTCTGTTATTGAAAAAGTTTCTGTCAAAACAAGGAACTGAATGGGTTATGGTCAGAGGCTTGTAATGCCAAGGCCAAGCCAAAAGCCAGAGCATATAATAAAAAGGAAAAGTTCCCCATTGTTCCGGGAAGTCTGTTCCGACACGGTACCCGCCCATCCAGCCAATTCAAAAGACACGAAAAGCAAAATCTCTGGCTACGCTGTAGCCAATCCAGCCAGCGGATTTCCTTTGCTAACTTTATTTTTTTTTTAATGTCCTCTAGACTCATCGTAAATCATTTCCAATCTAATTCTCCAGCTTCCCAATTTTAACTGTCGGCCTTATTTAAAGCATGGCCTCTATATTTAACAAATCCCACAGCCATACCGAGAGCCTGGGAGCTAAGAAAGTAGACGCCATTCTAAAACGCCACATTCGCCGTGTGACTTTTAAAGCAGCTTAAATGTTAAACAGTTCAATTGTCTCACCTAGCAGCGATGTGAAAATGATATATATGATTTTCTACTAATGAACAAAATGAGACTCTCCAACCTGCCTTGAACACGGCTCCCTCTTCCAGGATCCTTAGGAGCTGCTTCATGACTTGTGTTCTAATCCACCCATGCTCTATCATGGGCAGAAAGCAGATTCAAGGGGAACTTCAATACACCTTTCCTTGTCTGCAGTAAGGTATGTGCTGTTAACGCTGACATTTTGTTAACCTATAGCCTAGGATGGCTTTTACTAACATTGAAAATTAAATGATATTTTCTAAGGCACAAGGTAACAGTTGACAGTTGCTTTCAAGGGTTCTCAAGGGAGGGGGAAAAAAGGAAGAAGGAAAAAAATGTGGTGGCAGTTACAACAAATTAACAACATGTAATAAAAACGCCATAAACATGCGGCATACATAATAAATCTAATCAAGTCTACAAGGCAGGCAGATAAAAATGATTAACGGCCACTATCCCCGAAAAAGAAAGAAAAACTCTGTCCCCAGTTATTCATCACAGCTAATGTTCTGACCCTAAATCTACCAGGAGATCGAATGATCTTCAGTCACACTTTTGTCTTCAGCAAAAGGTCTCTCATTTCCTATTGTGTTTTCTGAGAACCGGGGCAAACACCACAGTAGAACTCTGTTCTGAGAGAGGGGGTGGGAGAGTGGGGGTGCAGTGGGGGAGTGTAAAGATTCTCAGAACTTCTGTCTCTCTAACAGAAATCTTAACAATAAAAAGAACCCCAAAACTCTAATGTCTGGGCACAGTCTAAAGGTACCACACAGTCATTTATTTCTTGGCTGTCTGAATTCCCATTCCAGTTCTGATACAGTTCAAGTTGGTAAAGGGCCCAGGCCTATAAAGGATCTTCACAGTAAACAGGTAAGGGAGTGAGGACAGTAAAGCTAAAAAAGAGGATAAACGCAGCTGAACCATGAGACAGAGTCCACAGCTAACAAAGGGCCAGCAAATTCTACAAAAGGCTCTGGAGCTTTCCCCTGGGGCTAGGCGACTGCCTATCGTCTGAATGCTGTGACTGAGTCACCAAAAATCAGCACCCTCACATGCCTGGGGCAGGGGTGGGGGAGGAAATAAATAGAATTAAGTAAATTAACTTACTATTTTTTTAATTAAAAGTGGTTCAAATAAATAAGTCACAATTTGTTCCTCAAAGAAAAAAACAAAAAACAAAAACAAAAAGCCAAAGGGATTTCAGAGACTTCGCTGAGATGCAACAGACTACAAGTAAATTAAAGCAATTAAAAATCATTAACGATAGAATAATTGAGAATCCCTGCTTGGGAAACAATGACTTTCTTGAATTCCTCATAACAGAGGGTCTATTTTAAATCAGTTTTTGAAAAAGCCTGCATAACTTAGCAATAATTGTCGATTTTAAAATTTATCTATATCCACAAGAACATCAAGTGAAAACCATAAAATACAGACTGACTCCAGCTGCTAAATGTTGGCATTTTGTCTTTAAAAAAAAAAAAAAGTTCAAAAATCTGTTTCCTTAAAGCAAGGCAATGTGGGAAAAGGCCATCGTGCCGGTGGGAACCTTGAGCAGCGTGTGCTGTGGTTTCTTTCGGAGACAGCACGCTTTCCTGAAAGAGAAACCCGCTGCCAAGGCAAATACTGTTTGCCTTCACACCCAAGAACAAACTGTGTGCAAGGAAGAGGCTGAGAAGGACTAGGAGCAGCTGGAGAGGACCTAGGCAAGGTAACAAACAGCAGTGCAGGGCTACTGTAAACTGGTTCTCACTTTCCTGTCCTCAAGTTAGCATACAAGGCAGAACAGAGCTTTCACCTGGCAACCGAGCAGCAGGGATGGAGGCCAGTCTGCAATTCACAACCCCTTTATTCCAAGTGAACAAGCTGGGGGACAGGAGGGGAGGGGGGGAGGGAAAGGAAGAAAGGGAGGGAGGAAGGGAGAAAGAGAGGGAGGAGGGATGAGCAGGGTCAGGGTGAGAGAGACAGACAGGGACTGACTTCTTGCTGGGAGAACCTAAGGAACAAGGAGACCTAGATTACAAAGGTGTTACAACAAATCTTAGTACTCAGTGCAATGAGCAACCCACCTTCTCTCCAAGTAGGAAATGCCCCCTTAAACCTTGTAAACCAAAGACCAAAAGCTCTGCCAAATCAAACTGAAGGGGCCTCCTTAATTTGGCCTCAGGGACCACATGCTAGCAGGTTGGGGTGGGGGTGTATGGCAGAAGTACCCCAAAGCTCTCCCAAAGAGGAAGGTTTACCCCCTGAAGACATCTCTAAGTAGAAGGTTGAAGTGAACAAAGTTTAACTGTCCACTGATAACCAGTCTGCCATTACCAAGTCTCCGGTTCAAAACAGTTGAAGAGGAAAAGTCTGTAAATTCCCTTTGTCCATTCATTCTAACCAAACAGTTCAAATGGCCAGGGGTAGGGGAGAAAGGACCTGCCCCTGTGGGTCTGGGTCTCCACACCCACACCTAAGCGCAGAAGGAAGAGTCCTTTCCAAAGTAGGAAAAGAGAAAAACAAAACAACTACAAAACAACAACAGAAAAACAAAACAAAAAAACAAAACACTGTTGCACCTGAGTCTCTCTTTTCTCTGAACAATATGACTTACAGCAGCTCACAAAAATATCATGGGACCCAAAACTCGAGATGAAAGAAACAAGAAACAGCATGAATGGAAGGTCTTGAGTGTTCTCACCTACATTTATAAAGTTTGCCAAAAGGAAAAAAGAAGAGCACACATTTCCAAGTCTAAAATGGATATAATAAGGTTTCAATATTACTAATTAAGTTGTCTTTCCTCTTCTTGTTTAAAATTAGAAACCTTTGTCTTTTCTGCCTTACCCACCCACATCTCATATCTCCACCAAAAAACTTTGATAGTTTACAATCAGGTTGGAGGAAAAGAAAAAAAACAACAACTTGGTCCTGCGACACAAAGACAGCCGTTCTTCCCCTAAATCAAAGAGGCTATAAGAACTTGCTGAAACTGCTCCCCCCAGACACCATCAGAGTCAACGCTTCAGGCCTCCAGGATGATTGATGGAACTCACTGGTTCCTTTCAGCATTCCCTACCTCGTCTGGTCGCTGGTGAAAACCAGGAAGCCACAGACAGACACTTTGGTCTTTTGCTTGTGCGGGCCGCAATTCTCCAGTGCCAGCTCGCAGCCAACGTCCTTGCAGCCCATGGTAGGCAGGCCACAAGGTTCAAGCTAACTGCAGAGAGTTACTACACTGAACATCTGGTCATGAATGAACGGATTGCCCACTAACTCTCAGCGTTGGGCAGCTGATGAAAAATTCAACATTTTCCTTGTTGGCACAGTTGTTTTGGAGAATTCTCTAGAGCATCCTGAATTATATTAAGAAAATTTCACTGCAGCAATCTATATCTGTGAGAACAGCTGGTGTTGAAAGGGTTCTGCTGCTCTCTCCCCGTGCTGGGGGACCTCACGTTGGATCAGGACACTTTTACTACATTTGTCCTTGAAACTCAGCCTTCACTCTGAGCTAACCAGCAGAGAAACTGGCAGATAAGGCACCTCCCAGCTGCTGGGCTGCAAACGTCTTAATTCAGGAGGAGATTAAACAACAACAAAAACCCAAACAAAACAAAAAACCTGCTATTCAGCCAAGGGGACATGAACATCAGAATAGTAGCTAAGAACAGCTCAGTTTTTTTTTTTTTAAATAAAATATATCCGAATGGCAGCAAAAATTCTGATATCACACTGATCTCTTTAAGACCAGACAATTTCTGAAAATCCTCAGTGGAAAACACGAGATACGAAAATTCGTCCAGACATTACTGTCTCTCGACACACAGCTGCTCCAACTAAGTCTTTCCTTCCACCTAAGGGTGACATCCTTAGTTCCAGTCAGATGTGGGATGTGGGGTGACGCTCAGCTTTGGGAGAAGACATGTCAACAGAGGTTTGCAATGATTCTGCAAGCAAGAAATCCTCTAAAAATATTATGGTATTTAAAGAAATTAGCTTGTTTACGGAACATATGTGTTATGATCCGTTATTATTATTATTATTATTATCATCATCATTATTATATTTTTTAAAGGAAGTGGTAAACTTAAGTTGAGCTAAATTTAGGCCATTATCTATGCAGCATAAATTTCACTTCTGTGTGTAAATGCTAACTTGCATATTTCTCCATGGTAACTGAACTATGATTAAAACAACAGTAGAGCCAGCCTTTAAGGCCACCTGTTTAACTAGGAACAACCTAATTTACAAAAAAAAAAAAAAACCCTAAGACTCTGGGTATGTTGTGTGCGATCGGTGGCAGCCATTTCCAGCAGAAAGCTTCTCCGTCACAGACATGTAATTGCAGTGCACTTGCCTAGGGTCGCAATCTTTCTTTTTTTAACTAGTGTAATTTTTTCATGTATTGTTCACCCCAACATAAGTGGTGTTTAAGATTATAAAGAATAAGACCCTAATAACTCTCTCCAAAAAGGAAGTTATTTTACCACTTGGAAGGGATTAATTTACCTAGAAAGTATCCTCATACTTCACAAAGGGATCTAATGAAATTGGGGGGAAATCCAAGGAAAAATGACTGAGATAGCAAGCCATACTCAAAGCCATTGTTTTACTGAGATAGCTTTGTAATTTACTAATGAAGAAATGGGTTATTTTATTGGTGAAACTAAGAGAAATAATTATAATATGTCCAAGAATAGTAAAAATGTAGGTATAAGCAGTATTTTCTTATTTAATTATAAGGCATAAAAGTGGATTTGAATGTGATTCATTCCGAAACCTGAGAATTAGGTTCAGAATTTAAATACTGAAAACCCCTTGAAGTTGAAACATCATGATAACAGGTCGGAGGTCTGATGCGAAGCCTGTGACTCACAGGCATGACACAGATGCAGAAGGACCTCACTAAAAACCTTATTTGAATCAAAAACGGGTTCTTGGTTTTTTTTTCCTGTCTCGGGGTCTTCACATGATGTAATGTCTAAGGCTACATTTCATACTGTTAAGTAATGGTGACTATATAAAACTCATGATAAAATACTCATAAAATGTGACAATTTATAATTTTATGTATACTTGCTCTGGAATATCACATACCTTCACGAAATAGATGCTAATTAGATAACAATGGCTTTACTATAATGTCTATAAAAATTTGCCTTTAAAACCAAATCCTGTTAAAAATCGTCTTTTCAAGCTGACATAGCCCATTTCCAGGGTCATATTTAAAATAATTAGCAACCCTGCTAGTAAATGCTACGATAAAACTAAAAGCTGATATCTAAGCAGAATGCAAAACTGTCTAAAATTTAACAATTGTCCTCCAGTATTTCAAGACAGCCCCTACCTACAAAGGCTATGAAAGAAATCAAAGAAGGGTCAAGATTTTGAAATTTAGATTCCATACAGCTGTTATATAATTCCTGAAAAGCAATCTCAGAGAACTGGACCCAGGGTCATAGGGACTCCGTGTGATTCTTTTGCTATCGAGGGCAAGGGTTTCTGAAAAGCAAGGGGAAACCCTACCCAGGTATCAAAAACAATCACTGTGGAGCCAGAGAAACGACTTGCTATGCTTGTAGAGGACCTGAATACCATTCCCAGCACCCACACCGTAGAGCTCACAACTGCCCGAAACACCAGCTACAAGAAGATTCAACATTCTGGCCTCAGAGAACACCTGTACCTGCACACCAGTATGCATAGCTCTTACCCACATATGCATAATTTATAAAAACAAATATTTTAAAACAAGAATAACAATTGTGTGACACAAATTTCTCTATGAGTTACCAGGTCCCAAAGAAGTGGTTATTTTTGGAGTTACAAGTTTGTTTGCTTGTTTTATAAGAATCATAAGTCTCTTGAGACAGATTTTGAAACAGTAATGGTGAACCACCTTTGTAAGCTCCCCTTACTTTAAGTCCATGTAGAATCAAAGATCTGGAGAAAGAATTCTGTGGACAATGACTAATGGAAATTCTAACATCTCAGATCTTAGTCAAGAGAAACAAGTCAGCATCTGTGAATTACTGAAATAAGGAAACCATGTTCACCATAATTCCTTTACTATGGTCCTCTAAACACTATTTATAACCAATTAGAAAGACACACTGAACAGCTGAATAAGTAGAATGATAAAAATATTGATTCTGATTTCTGCGTGTTAGCACAAGTCTTTGCATTGACTGACAGCCATGTGTCCTGTTAATCCCTCACTGTGTGATCTGTGAAGGATTGAATAAGAAGGCCCCCTATAGGCTCATATATTTAAATGCTCAGTCTTCAAGAGGTGTGGCCTTGGTAAGAAAGTGTGTCACTGAGGATGGGCTCTGACATTTCAAAAGCCTAAGCCAGGTCCAGTGTTGGTCTCTCTACTTAGAGATCAAGATGTGAAACCCAGCTACTTCCCCAGCACCATGTCTGCCTGATCAACACCATGCTTCCTTCATGATGATGGACGAACTTCTAGAACTGTACCCAAGCTCCAAATTAAATGCTTGCTTGCTTCTCTTCCTTCCTCCCCTTTCTTTTCTTTCTTCCCTTCTTTACCTTTTCTTTCTTTTATAAGAGTTGCTGTGGTCACAGTGTCTCTTCAGAACAACAGAACAGTGACCAAAAGACCAACCCCTGAGCATCATATACATTGCAAGTCTCCCGAGTTAAACAGCTGATAGAAGGAACCCAACCGCTTATCCCAGAAACATCAGGATTTGTTTGGGGACTCAAAGTCTAGTATTCCTTTCATTAGTCTGCATGTAAAGAAAAAAGTGACCCTGATAATAGAGGTTAAGGCATCTTTTACCTCCTACTGCACTTAGAACATGGAGGCTGACTGAATTCACTTCATTACTGAATAAATTCTAAATTTCCTCTTAGTTTGAATATAGTTAGAGCAATAAATAAAGACTCAATAACCACATGATTGTCTGACATGCAGAATCTACAAGAACAGGCTCTAAGCAACTCTACCACCCCACCCTTTCCCCACTCTTACTACCCCCAAGGCCAGCCACACCCATCTGCTTTCTCTCCCTCTATACTACCAAGACCTTTTGTTCCAGCCCTGGTTATTCCCAATGTCAAGCCTCTCCTGGCTGCCTCCTTCTTACCAAGAATATCTGCTCAAATACCATCTCCTCCAGGAAGTCTAACTGGATTAAAAAACACACCCTCTCCATCATTCTGCTGCATTTCTCTGTACGACACTTCAGTTGGGCATTGTCCTTCTGTATAGGTTTCAAGTGTGTCTCAGACTAGAAGCTGTCCTTGGCAGTCTTGTTAACAGCTGTATTTCCAGAACTTACAGCCCTGGCTAGCTCACAGAGTCTCCACAAGCGATTGCTACATGGACAAATGAATCATATCCCACATCACACTGGTCTCCAACAATACATCCTTCCTCCCCAGAAACATGAAATCCTTTCATATGGTCAATGTTTTGCAATTTCCTGTGTGAATGGGGAGGAGAGAGCTTTAGTTATGAATGACTAGGCTACATTAAGATGGGTTCTAAATGCTCTGTAGAAAAGAAGCTGATTCTTTTAATGATACACTGAGGGAGAAGTATCTTTGAGTCACTGGGAACCTGGAGAGGGTTGCATAATGCAGGCTTTATTTACACAAATCTTTTCCCTGTTAATTAATCACCCAACATGAAGGAAGAATCTCAGCAGAGAGAGAAGCTAGGGCTCCATTGAGGAGGAGGGAGCAAGCATTTGTGAATGAACTAGAATTCAGAGCACCATGAACCCTGTAGGACAATTACAACAGTACCTCACAGTAGATGAATGCTTAGGCCTCAGTTAGGCCTCAGCCAGGCTCCTAAGCAATTGGCTTTATACTGGCTTTGTGGATTCTCAGTCTTAAGATGAATATACAAACATACATTATCTTGCCCACTTTGTAAAGAGAAAACTGGGTTAAGGACGTTGAGACAATTTGCCCAGTGGCAGAACCAGGACTTGGTTGAAGTCTGAATCAAAACCAAAGGCTTCATTCATATTCTTGTATCTTGTAAGGACAGGGTTGTTACCAGGCATAAAATACATACAGCTTTTAGGAGCCATAGTCAGGCAGCATCAGGCCTGAGGCAAATATCTTCTGGTGACCCTAAATCTGGTAAGGAATATAACATGACACTGAAAACTTTTATATGATAGAAAAAACACAGTACGTGGGTATTGGCATGCTGCATAATTGATGGGGGCCTAGGGGAAAATGAAAATTGAGGCAGCTTGATGAAAATTGTTAAGAACATCAACAGAAACACTATGACATTATGCTGGTGTGATTCCCTTCTAGGCACAGTCTGGGAGATGGGGAAGGTTTTCTATCTATGAAGCAGACGAGTCTATGTATTTTCCTTCTATGAATCTGTGCACTCTCCGTGTCTGTCTTATTCATCACTTGAGAGAACTCAATGCATGAGTCATCAAGATCCATTTCTAAATGAAAAAAAAACAGCCCCGAGGAAGGGCAAGAACTTTTAACTGAGCTTGGAGCCAGGCCGTCACACGGCAGCCCACAGAACTGCATGCATGGTGAACGTCTGCCAGACTAAACTCCTTTAGAAATTGATCAGATATAAATAGACTTGAAGGCTCCAAACTTCCAATGAAGCTGGTGGCAAAAGATACACCAACTGGCTCCATCTATTACATGACATATGTGTATGACTCTAAATAACAATGCTCCCATACACTCATATATTTTAACGTTTGGTTCCCAGTTGGTTTGGGAAGTATTAAGAGGCGTGTCCTCATGGTCACAGGGGCAGGCTTCAAGATTTCAAAAGATTCACACCAATCACAGTTCTCTCTCTTCCTCCCTGCCTCCTATCTATCTATATATTTATCAATCTGTCTGTCTATCTATTTATCTATCTCTCTATCCATTCATCCATCCATCCATTCACCCATTCATCCAGTCAGTCTGGAGATACAAGGTCTGGGCTACTGCTGCAATGCCCTGATTGGTACCTGCTGTCATGTTATGTGCCATGGTGGTCATAGACTTGTCCTTGGAAACCGGTTGCCCCCATTAAATACTTAGTTCTATAAGTTGCCTTGGTAATGGAATCTTGTCACAGCCCTCCCCAATTGACTAGACTAGATGGCAATCTATTTCCCCACATCTAGACCTGGAGCTGGTTATGGTGATCGGTGAGAGAGATGAGAAACTAGCCCTGCTTTTTGCCACAAGTCCGAAGGATACAAACA
Source organism: Micromys minutus (assembly GCF_963924665.1). NCBI lineage: Eukaryota > Metazoa > Chordata > Mammalia > Rodentia > Muridae > Micromys > Micromys minutus. The sequence continues at coordinate 46,311,627 of NC_137972.1, read as the reverse complement.
TTAAGTGCCCACGCTTGTGTACCAGGTACTTTACTGACAGAGCCTCTACAGAGCCACCTCTATAGCCTCAGAGTATAAAAAGTTATACATGGATGGGTTTTAACATGTTCAACTGAAAAAAGTATGATGAGCAGATCAATAATCTCGCTCTTTCCACACACCCAACATGGATTTTTTTTTTTTTTTTTGTTCCTGTCCTGGAGACTGAATCTAGGATCGAGTACATGTCAGACAACCATTTCAACACTTTGACACATCTTCACCTTTTTGGTTATTGTGAGAGAATATCTATGTTGGCCAGGCTGACCTTGAACCCATTTATAGTCCAGATAGACCTTGAACTTCCAAAGTAGTGAGAAACAGGTCTGTGGCCACAAACCAAGCTATCCCACATTGAAAACGGGCTTTACGTGGCACATGTATAATAATAGGACCTAGAAGTATATTTCCTGACTGTCTGCACCATAAAGAGCAGACACAGGAAGGAAAAAGCAAACAAGTACCATTAAAATACACATATGACCAGGAAGGAATCCTGCACATGGTGCCAGCACCATGAGAACAAACACAAGAAGACGCCCAGTTCTCAGCTGAGAGGATAAATGTGGTTACAACACTAAGGAGCTGCCACCAAAATCTTCACTGGTCTCAAAACTCACTGAAAATATGATGTTCTGATGATTTTAATGAATACTACTTCTATTAACTTTCTGTCTAACCAGGAAGAGGTAGAAAGCCCCTATATCGATTCTAGGTCCAGACCCCCATGTGTCCAGTAGAACTTCCCACTACAATAGTGAGGTATAGTATAATTTATTTTGTGTGCCTGGCCCTTTAAAGGACTCTATACCCTTCAGTGTCAGTTGTATCTTGGAATGAAGGGAACAGACAAGGACATAAAAGGCAATCAAAGGCTCAGACAAATTGAGTAGGAGTGGAGAAGGGTTCAGGACACACAGGAGTCTGTCTGGTACAGTTGGCAGAAGAGTGGGGTTAGAAAAGAGAACGGTGCAGAAAGAAAAACATTGAGTGGGGCTAGAGAAGAGAAAGAAGGAGACAGAGCAGGGTGTAAATAGGATGCCATTGAGAGTGAATGGGGCAAAGTGAGCAGAGGACAGTTAGTGAGGATGAGCATGAAAGACTGAGCTGAGCTAGAGACAGTCAGGAGAGGAATCCACACAAAGTATCAAGAACTGTTAGGAGACAGTAGGAAGAATCCACAGAAAGTATCAAAAAACTGTTAGACAGTCAGGAGAAGGATCCACACGAAGTATCAAAAAATGCTAGGAGACAGTAGGAAGGATCCACACGAAGTATCAAAAAACTGTTAGTCAGGAGAAGGATCCACACAAAGTATAAGAAACTGTTAGGAGACAGTCATGGGATCCACACCAAGTATTGAATAAAGAAAAGCTACAGTGAGGCAGTGTTGGGGAAGGAACAGGAAGAAGAAACAAGGAGAGGAGAGGACAGAGGAAAGGGGAGGGAGGAAAGACAGGAGGAAGGAAAGGAATATACAAGGAGAACTGAGAAAAGCCAAGGCCACTCCATTCTGCCCACAGATTGGCTTTGATATATGACCATTTTCTTTGTCTTTTCTCCTCCTCCAAAAGCTAGAAACCACTCGCCAAACCTTTCATAGCTTCTTTTACTCCAGAGTCTTAACATTATTTTAACAGAGCTTTGCGTGTGCAAATACACTAAAACCAGCAATGGGGCATCTCTCGTTGGAAGCATCCATCTAATCTAACTGTATATATATCAAGTCTGTGTGCAATACGCATGTCAACAGTGCTTAAGTGATATCTTGTCTCCATTGCTTCTGATTATTCTCGATTCTCATATTAATCTCTCTCAGTTTTCTTTCTCTTTTTCTTTTCAAACAGTGTGGGAACCTTTCCTCTTTGAAACTTGAAAGAAACATATTTCAGTTCTTGCTATGAAGCAAGACACAAATCGAAATCTCATCAGCACTTCCGTCTCATTAGTTTCCCTTAAACACCTACTTTGCTGGTATGAGCTCACGTGGACCTTTTGCACTACCTAAATTCCAACACTCAATCTGCACGCAACAATAAATGTGTGGCTCCTCTGCCTTGCTTCCCAGAGCAGCAATGTCACTCAGGCCTAGAGCCACAGGCTGGGCTCGCAGAGCGATTTCGCTCCCATTTCACGTCAGTCAATGGAGCCTTCTGTGAAAAAGCTTTTAACAACCACATCTGGCCTCTAATAAATCAAGGCACTTTGTCTTCCTGCCAAAACTCCTCCTTTATCTAACTTACATCTTCATGATGAGATAGGAAATCACGCATTATGGAGGTGACAAACAAGTGTAATTATGTCATTAGTAGCCATTTAGTCTACAAAGGTGCTCCAAAAAGAAACACAAAGTACAATGAGAAATATAGGATAATACATTGATCACAGTTCTAATCCGCTTTTACTTCATGAGTGTAAAAAGCAGGCGTAATTCTTGGGCACAGCAGGCAGTAATGGCATACCACTTTATGAACTATACAGCTATTTTATTCCCCTATCTACTTAAAAATAAAAAAGCATTTAATAGCTTGATTTGGACATAAAAGTTATTTGTGATGCCTCGCTGATTATAATATTTATTTTTCAGCTGTTGGTTGAAGTGACTTTTTGTATTAGGAAAGAAACTTGAGTTATTTGGGTTTAGGGAATTTAACAGCCATAATGTGTGTGCATATGTGCCTGAGAATACATAGACATGTATAGATAACATGTATAGATAACATGCCTAAAGGAATCAACAGAATCTGTTCTCAGTTGGGATCCCAAGGGGTGATAAAACCGGATTCAGGAAAGCAGCCTGTTCTCACAGAAATGCCCACTGTTTTGTACATTAAGTGTATGAAGGATCTTTTACCCCTCCCACCCAATTTCTTCCATAGAGATTACAAATAAAACATCCAAGGAGGACCTAGTAGGAGGAAGTATGTGTCTTCTAAAGGTCTAAAGTGCCTACTCCGAGGATTATAAATTCAAGTGTTTGATGCTATGAAGATTATATAGCACCCCAAAATATACCCAGACAGAGGCACCCCTGAGAGATGGGGGTTGGAGCATTTAAGAACCTATCTTCTGAACAGAGCATGATCATGATAGAACTTCCTCTCTCTAAGTTGCCACTGTGGAACTGAGCGAAGATAAATGAAGACAGAGTCTCACCGACAACATGATCAACCATGGCAGGCCAAATCATCTCATAAAGAACATTGTTCAGCCACTAGCAACTGCCCACCTCTTAGGAACCTCCTCTCCTGTGCAATGGCTACACAACATTCTACCAGTGACTCTGGGACTCACGGAGAATCTCTGCATTTGTTAGTGGAACAGATACCTTGAAAATGCCACCGAGGCTTCATATCAACCTTCTAATCTAAAGGCAATAAAGAGATCAACACAGTGCCAAAAAAAAAAAAAAAAAAAAAAAAAAAAAAAAAAGATGGGGCTGGAGAGATGGCTCCGTCTGGAAGCTCATGCCATCCAAACATAAGAACCTGAGTTTGGAACCCCAGAGTCCATAAAGAGCTTGACACAGATGAACAAGCTAAGAAGGAACAGGAAAGAGGATCTGGGGCTCACTGGTCAGTAGGCACACAGGTCCTAGGTCCAGGGTCATTGAGACCTATCTCAAAACAATAAGGCCAAGAATAATTGAGGAAGATACCTACCACCTAATTCTGGCCTCCACATGAAAATGTAGGCTTATATGTTCACCCATACATATACATATACATATACACATATACATACATACATACACACATATACATACATGTATATACACATACACATAAACATGTGCACATACATAAATGCACACATCTGTATAAGTACAAAGATAGAATTAATAACTTTGATACCAAATATAACTGAGTAAAAATTAATAATAAATACAACACATTTTCATTTTTCCCATAGAATAGCACTAAAGGTTATACTGGACAATTTGGAGACTAGATTCTTTCCTTTTTTAAAAAAAGTTTTCAAATAAATGAAATATTATGTATATATCACCAGTAACGTAACAAGTGTCACCTGGCTGATCCATGTAATGAAATTATTTCACATTCTCTGGGAATTTTATCTAAAAGGCAGGTGGTTACTTGGACTGAATTTTATAAGGTACACATTTCTTTGATCAATTTGTGTATAATTATTGTTTTCTGTTTCCATTAATCAGGATATAGAACTTCAGAATTTTTAAAAAGATACTTGGGAAATAATAGCACCTTTCTTTTTCTCTTTTTCCTTCTTCCTCCTCCTTTCTATTCCTCCTCCCCCTCCTTTTCTTCTTCTTCATTTTTTTTTTTTTGATAGTAATATAGTTTGAACAGAGACCATAGCTCCCATATAAGCAATAGACAACAAGGGGATGGAAATCCCACTATTGTTCAACCCAGTAGCGGAAAAAATCTAAACTAAGTAATGGGTTATAAGAGACATGTCAGTAGGAAAAGTGCTTCCCTTGCATAAGGACCTGAGACTGATCCCCAAAACCTACATTTGTTGTTGTTTGGGGGCTTGTTTTGTATTGGGGGGTTGTTTCGTTTTGTTGTTTTTTAAAATGGGCTCTCAAGATAGAAAGTGGGTAAAGGTACCTGCCACCAGGCCTGAAAATCTGAGTCCAATCCCTAGAGCATGGTAGAAGGAGAGCGCTGACTCCTAAAAGCTATCCTGTGGCCTCCACATGCACACCATGGTATGTGCCGACCTATACACATAAACAAATGTTTATAGGCACTCCTGGGCACTCATGAATGCAGATGCACACAAGCACACACAGGAAAAGTAATTACTGCAAACAAGAGCATAAAATATGGTCAAAAATTTCCTAAACACCAAAGCGTTCCGCAGAATTTAACTTCCAAGCGTGCAGCTCGTTTTTCAGGGGCTGGGTCTGTCTCCCATCAAAGAATGAGACCTTGTGTTCTGCATTTCCCTAACACCACTCAGACAACTTGGACATTTACAATTTCAGTTTTTTAAGAAATGCTTATCTGGAGTCACATGTGTCTCCCGTTACATCTGTGAGTGAATGTGCTCACTTCAACACTATATTCATCAATTCCCTTGCCCACTGCCCCCTGGGTACTAGTAGTTCGAAAGTTCAAACGGGTTCCTGAATACACTGAGACAGAAAACAGGCCTCCAGCCCCTACTTGTAACTGAGATTCCAGTCCTTCTAGCATGATCTAATATACAACAGGGAGGAAGGCAGTTGCCATGGAGGATACTGGTTTCTGTGAATGGCATATCTCATTTCAACTGAGAAAGCTGTCTCGGTTAATTGAGGGTGTCAGGACTAGACAGAGACAAAGTTCTAAGCGCCCCTCAGGTTGAAGAACACAAAGCCTCCTTCCTCTGAAGACAGTCCGTCCTTCCATGACATATTCTCTAGTCCACTTCCCTTGGCTGCAGTGTTGCTCACTGTACCATGGGCTCTACAGGACCCTGATAGTGGCGGCTTAGGGAAGGAGCACAGATATGAGGCAATCTGTAAGAACACAGCAGCTGGGATGAACTAACCCACTGCCATCTTCCCTTTCTAAGCTGGTCTACAGAAAAAAACCCAGGCTGAGGTTCCTTTAATTTGGTCAGGACTGAGCTAACCATGCAGTGTTCTGCAGACTCTTAGTTCAGTCGGATTCAACACCGTAACCCTGTCCACAGACCTAGAACAGCAGAAGCTAAATCGGCTGTCCTCAGCTCTAACCTGCTCTCGGGAATCTTGGTTCTTCAATAACTGCATAATATATTTCAAGTACTTAGGAGGTGATACAGTCTGTGTCTATATTTGGAGATTATACAAATCCTCTACAAATTATATCTGTACAAATAAATGCATAAAAAGTAGTGTGGAATTTAAACTTACAAAATGAAAAGAGAGAAAACTTAGGTAGAATTTTAGCCATACCTGAAATGTTTTGTTCCTGTTCAACACACCCATCTTAGAGAGAAACGGGACAAACTGTTAACAACTGTTCCTTCAGGCTGCAGGGTAAGCCAATGATGGCTAATACCTGTACTTGAACTTTTACATGTTCTCAGTTTTCTGTCTACCCTTTGTCTTGCCCACTTAATTTTGAAAATGGTTTGAAATCTATTCATTCATCTGCCTGTGTTCTTACAAAAGCCTTGTCCACAATCTTTGTCATGTTTTTTTTTCCAACTTTATTTTTTAAAAAGGAGATACTTGTACCGATTTTTAAAAGCATTTTGGCATAAAACTATATGAATATATTTTTGTCAGTACTTGATTTTTTTTAAAGGTTTCATAGTATGCATTAAGATCTTACTAGTTACCATAAGCATAAAGTACATGTAAAACAAAACATAACATGGAAATAGTAAATGTTTTCTTGGTGTGTAAAGATTAAACATGATAATTTTTAAATACCAAAAATTGCCACAAGGCTATCATCTTAGCTCTTTCATTATTAATGATTTAAGGTCTAGGTGTACCCCACTCTGAGAGAGCGCTATACACCTACTGTTTTTTTTCTAAGAAGGACTGAGGCTTCTACTTTTTTTGGCCTTTCTTTCTTTCTCTTTTTTATGTATGTATGTATGTATGTATGTATGTATGTATTTATTTATTTATTTATTTATTTATTTATTTATTTCTTGAGCTTCATATGGTCTGTGAGTTGTTTCTGGGGTGTTCAGAGCTTTCTGGGGTTAGTATCCCATTATCAGTGACTGCATAGTATGTCTGTTCTTTTGCGACTGGGTTACCTCACTCATCCATTTTCCTAGGAATTTCGTTCATAGGTTTTAAGGGTCTGACCTTTAGTTGGTTGGCTGGTGTGCTTTTGTTTGTTGGTTTGGGTTGGTTTTGTTTGTTTTGTGCCTGGGGTGAGAAAGAACACTATGGTTGCTGAAGCTTGTCTTAGGGAAATGCCTCTTTCATTAGGACAAGGAAATAGGAAGAACAGGGACAAGACATCCTTCAAGGGAATAGCTGAGCCTCAGAGACTTCCAACTAGCCTGAGTTTTTTATATCTCAGCCACTCTCAATATTGTCAACCAAGTATGGATCCACCAAAGATTTCAAACACTAATTAGGTTGGTATTCCTCAAATCCTATCCCTGAGCATGGTTCTTGACACGTAAACCTTTAGGAAGAGACACTGCCTATTCAAACCACAACATAATGAAGACCCAGGGCAGGGCCCACGGATGTCTGCTCATTGGATGATAAAGACATAGCTCTTCTCAGTGACAGGGACAAGGTGAGAACCCCTGACATAACCCAAACCCTACCTGGACTTCTAAGCTGGAGGGGACGCTCTCAAGAAATGACATGGATCCCTACCTTCTTGCCTTTGTGTTGTCAGCTGCTCAGTGGCTTAGAAAATAACAGCAGTGGGGAGGTGGGGGGAGGTGCACCCATACGGGGCTGGGGGCTGGCAGGATAGCCCAGTTGGCAGAGTGCTTACATGGGAAAAGAGACAGGCAGATTCCCCTGGGTCCTCCTTTATGGGAGAGTATTTTTCCTTTTGAATGATAGAATGAATTTCCCCCATCCGACCCTCCCCAAACTCCATCACAGTGGATGCAAAGAAAAAAACATCCTTTGGAAAGCACTTCCTCAGTCATACCGACTTCAACTATTTTTTTCAGTTATACCTAGGCCAAGGATGATAAGAGATATTTATGAAACCCGTCAAAGCAGAGATGATGGCTTAGCGATCCTCACATTTAAGGGTAGGCAACTGGACCTCAGAAAGTCCTTAGTTACTTAGAAACAGGACTCACTGTTACTTGAGACAGTGTTAACTTGTTTCCCAAGAATCCAGGCCAAAGCTGCAGACTTTCATAGTGACACCTGACCAGGTTTCTAAAAATGTGTACAAAGGCCATTAAGTAGAAAAAAGAAACATAATTGTTGACTTTAAATATGCAGGCAAAAGTCATGGTAAATAACAATAATTTGCTTGGAATATTGTTCTGTGCAGCATTTCACAGAAATCCAGCATACAATTTTCAGCAAAGTGCAGGCAAATTAATTGTATACTTTCACCTATTCTTCTCAACTCATGTAGGAGAAGAATAACATTTTACCGCACATGGAGAAGCCCCAGAGGCTGCACAGGGTTTTGAAAAGAAACTAATCAATAGTATCAACTGAACCTGAGATTAGATTAAACGGCAGACAGAGGCGAACAGCCTATAGCTGTTGAGAAGCATCATTCCTGTGGCTTTCAACCTCCCTTTCCCTGACGGCAGGCAACGAGGCAATGGAGCTCACGTGCAGAGACAAATCTGGGAGGAAATGCTACCCTGGGCACCTGGAGTGACACCAGTAATGGTTTGGGAAACGCCTGCCTCAAAGAGACCTTGTGAGCCAGCTTCCAAGTCCCTGGTGTGTTGCCCCAGGTGTCATCACCACAGACGGGGAAAACTGGTATGGTTCACAGCTCCACTGAGACCTAAGTGAAACCCAGACATATTTGCAATGACCCATGGAAAGGAAAGTGTGGACAAATGGCCTAACTTTCCTGCCAGTTTCCTATCTCCACTGTGAAATGATTAGAGGAACAGAAGTCACCTTAAAGGCAACCAGGAGCATCACAGATTCCCAAAAGAGATCAACCTCTGCATTGGCTACTTCATCAGAGGACCTATGTCTTCTACCTGTTGACCAAAGCTACAGCGAGCACTCACTGCACAGCTGCCGTGCAGGCACACCCCTTCCCACATCTCTGGGTTGTACAAGCTTCCCTAGCAAGTTACAGGATCCCATTTCACAGATGGGAAAACAAGCTTCTGAGAGGAGGAGGCAGCCATCAGAAGGGAAGGGAGGCATATCTGCCATGAGGGTCAGGCTCCTGCAGCAGCCTTCAGTGCTCTCGGCTGCCCTTCTGGATCACTCTGGGAGCTGACACAATTCTGACGCTCAGAACACAATTCAGACCAGATAAGTACGAGATTTTGGGTCCAGAATTTGGACACTGGTAATTTTTAAAGCTTCCCCCATGACGTCAATGTGCAGACATATGTGACAGCTATTCTGGTCCCCATATAACAGCCGACACGTGGTCCTTCCCTGGTACATTTGTGTCCTTTGCCTAACAGTATAAACAAAACATTTTCCTTTCTTACAGTTCTGGGGCTCACGAATCTCTCTGTAAGGAGTTTCAGTAAAATAAGTCCACACTTGCATCCCTTGTAGGGAATGGCTGGTTCCTCGACTTTCTGCTTCTGGAAGCTACTCTGGCCCCACTCCTCTACCTTCATATGAGCCCTGGCTGGCCAAGGCCTCCTCCTGCTAGCACCTCTTCAGCTCTTTCTCCAGCCTTCAGCTCACAGAAGCATCATCCGTTCTTAAGCTCAGGATGAACAAGCACCCTCCCATCCTCCCAGGCTCTGGGGATAAAAGATACAGACTTCATAGGAAGGCATTATCCTATCAGACATACTTGACATTTCTGCCTGTGGGTTAGCATCATGTCACAGGCCAACTAACAGGTTCTGAAAATGATTTAAAAGTGTGTCAGTGGACAGCCTTCCCATCTGCTTTACAGCCTAATGGACAGGGTTTGAAATGACCCTGCACCTTGAGTTTCAAGTTCAGTGCCTGGATATCCAAAGTGCTCAGTAGACATTTGCAACAGGAAGGACCAAGCCGTGATTATACACGGCTTACCATGTGCATCCCGCATGCTGCAAGTTGACATTCCGGAGAGCATGCTGCTTCTGGCTCACTGTGGCCAGCCCCCTCTGCTGGGACAGTAGCAAGCGACTGCTACTCAGTCCTCAACTCGCTCAAGTCTGCATCTCATTTTATATGAGCTTGGACGAAACATGTCCTCTAACTTGAATTTTCTTGGCCAGTGGCTACCACAAAAAGGAGTTACTTTCAGTAGAATGTATTTTGTTGGGTTTTGTATACTGGAATTGTCTTTCCTGAGCTAGGGGGAGTTGGTGGGGGTGCATATTGAGGGGGGGTGGGAAAACATGCTTTTAATCCTTAAAAAGACTAAAATAGTTCCATCCTTTCATAACCTGTCATCACGCATGTTTTTCTAAAATTAAACACATATGGCTCAAGCCAGAGTCACATTATGCAGCACATTATGTAATTATCTTTTCAATTTATTACTCCTCAAAATAGAAAGAGATTAGCCTATGTTTCTTAAGTCTAAGTAAACATATGGCTGAGGATTGTAAATGACATCCTATCTTTAAAAGAAGTTTCAAGACTAAACAACATACAATACTGCCTTTGGAAAAGCCATATATGTATCAGGGTTGGGAGATACAGAACAGAGATAGAGAGAGTGTGTTTGTGTGTGTCTGTGTATGAGTGTGTGTATGTGTGTCTATGGAATATATGTATCCATCTTGCTGGCCATGATTGTGATGCCTAATATATTCTTGCTAGCAGACAAAAAATAGCACCAAATTAAGAAAAAAACAAATAAATCTGCATTTTGGCATTTCCTATTAGTGTACTCTCAGGTCCTGTTTCATCCATAAGGAGACAGCACTTAGATGACTGGCTGACAGCAGCAGAATTCTCTAAGTCCACAAGTCAAATGCTGGATATATCCCCATCCGGAGGCCACCTCCCTTTGAGAGCCTCTGAGTGATGGTTCTCCTTTACTACTGCACCCAGAAGGAGAGACAGGAAAGGACCCTCTTGGCTGCCAGCAGAGTGGGGAGCACAACGGGCGGCCACACCCCTGACCCGAGCAGAACGGACTGCAACTTGAAGACTTTTCATTTGCACAGATTATTTCTTGCATAGAGCTGTAAAGCATAAAGGAAATATTCCAGAGACAATTCCAAGTCAAATAGGTTTCATTTTTGGACCCCATTGTACATTGCCTGGGTGACTTATGAGGCTTTTATGCTCTACTTAACTACAAAGGATAGTTTAATGTTTTTTTATGCAAGCAACTTGTCAAGCAGCTAATCAGGCCTGTACAACCCTGTTCCCTTAGTACACACGGGAGTTTAAAAATATACATAGTGTTGGGAATGTCCAGGGAAATCACAAATTTCAGAAGACATTTTCAAGAAAATGTAATTCTTAGTGAGTCTATACCCACTTAACCCATGAAACACGGGAGCCATTGTCTGCTACTTCTAAGAGACAAGCACCACTGTGCGGGGGAAATGGTTCTGCCAGTGCTGAATGCCCCGTGTATGGTATGGTGGCCACAAGGAAAGCCATGCTAGTGTTAAGAGACTAGAGAAAGGAACTAACAAGTGACACAGTGAACTAGAAATTATGTCAACTTCCTCAGCAACTAAAAGAATAGTAGACCCTCTGCAGAGGTCCCACAGCATGCAGGCCCAGCTCTGTCTCCAATGAAGAGGACAGGGAAGGGCTGAGAGGCTGGGGGAAGGCTTGGTTGGCAAAGTGCTTGACACCCAACCATGAAGACCTTGGTTGATCTCCAGCATCTATATAAAAAGATCACAGCAATGAGGGCTGCTGGGGAGCAAGACTTGCGCAATTATAGAACCTCAAGTTTAGGAAGATACCCTGCCTCAAAACATATATGTATGTGTGCACATGCACACTAAACTTTTAAAATGTTTAAGCAAATCATTGATATACAGGGGTTTTGAGATATTGCTTAGGATTTATCCTTAGTAAGTTAATTGCCTGAAAAAAAATTTTAAGAAAAGGCCCAAGTATCCTCTGAGGACGAGTACTTCTAGAACCCACTTCCCATGAGTACAGAACTCCACAAAAGCTGAAGTTCTATTTCTAAGATGACAGAGCATAGCCAAAAAATTCTGTACCCTCTGTAGTGTTTTAAATCACATACGACACATACCTAAGGCAACATAAATGCTCTTACTATACTCCAGCATTTGGGGAAAATCACTGGACCAAAGGTCTGCGCATGTTTGTTACAGACACAATGATTTTGGAACAGCTGACTTTCTCCATCCCTAACTGGTTGACCCTGCAGGAATGGACCCTACATAACATCCTGCAAAAGTTTGGTTTTGTCTTCGAGTTGTAACAGCACTTGTAGATTTCAGGGGATGCATGGCATTTGCTTCAATGTTTTGCAGTTCCAAGCCATCAGAGTGTACTTCACACGGAAGCATCTCTTCCCAGTGGGATGCTGAGTGCTCGTGAGAGGAAATGACTTCCTTATTCACCAAAAGACACATTAAGATGTCGCAGGAGAGCATGACTGTCACTCCCGAGCCCATCAATGTTCCAAGAGCTCAGTATTCCATGTGCCACCCCTCCCGGGACAACTGCACAACATATGTCGGTTACAGCTTCAATCCATGTTCTGAATTTCCCTGAGCACAGTCTTTTGCTTCTGATGTCTCTGCAGCACATATCCCGAGAAAACCCAGACTTAATACCTGCTTTGCTCCAGGACACTTCACCTTTCCAGTGTCCACAGACTCACTTCTGTCACGTGTCACAATGTATCAAAATTAATGTCTTTTTTGCAGAATAAACATTTTGTTTTATTTTATTTTTTTACCTAAAAAAGTAAGCTCGGCCCCCTCCCTTCCTCCCACCCTCTACTTCTGCTCATGCTGAGAACTGACTGGCTGTGTGTCTTCTCATTACATGTGGTTTAGTATCTGTGGAATGACAAGAAAAAAGCCCAGAGCTCCAGAAGATGTAGGGTAAGATGCTTTCTTTAGGATGCTGACGTCCTGATGGCTTGTATGTTGGACAAAGCAAGAGAATTTATCCACAGTCAGAGATTGGCTCTTGAGTACCTATGGTACATTTGGGCATTACCTAATGCAGATAACAACAGATTCAAAATGGTGACCCCCTTTCCACTGTCCATCTACACATCTGTTCCAGTTTCCACTCTAGAGAAAATCATCTGTCCTGTGATTTCAACAGAGGGGTGTGTGTGTGTGTGTGTGTGTGTGTGTGTGTGTGTGTGTTTGCACACGAGTGAGAACATGCATATGAACCTTCACGTGTGGAGGGGTATCTGTGCATATACATGTGCAGGCCAGAGGACAATGTCTGGCGTCATTTCTCGGTCACTGTTCACCATGGTTTTGCCATTTAAGACAGGTCTCATTTGCTTGGAGCGCACTCAGCAAGCTAGGATGGATGACCCCAGGAATCCGGTCTCCATCTCCCCAACACTGAAAATAACTGGCTCCTTTTTTTTTATTGTTTTTAACCTGGATCCTGAGGATTGAACTCAAGTCTTCAAGCACTCTCCCAGCTGAGCCATCTCCCCAGGCCACTGAATGCTACCACCTTTTCTGCACACTGATGCTGGCAAGAGAAAAGTAAAGCCTCTGGTGAAGAGTGACATGGCAGCTCCTCCTAGCAAACAGCAGACCACATGAGCACTGTCAACTCTGCAGAGAGAGAAACCTCGGCTCCATGACAGCCTTAGCTACTGGCAGCTGTGATTCTAGGCAAGCCACACCGTCACTGAGAGCCTTGATTTCTTTTTCCATCAGTAAATATGAACAGGGGGCAGAAATCCCAACATCTAGCCATCACTGAGGAGTGGGCCCATCCAAGGAAAGAAAGGACATTATTTTACCCCGAACCGTAAGTGATACATAAAACCTGGCTTTCAGAAATGATTAACAACACCATGGCCACCGTACGGACAAGAAGTGTTTTAAAACAGGAAGTACCAGCTGGCCCTACAACAGTACCTGTGGCCTCTGTACTCTATCCCAAAGCCTCCATTTTGTGGACAAATGGTCCTTTCTCCTGTTTATTTTGATGGTAAATATATTCAACCTGACAGATCTCCTAGAGACACCTAGAAGACAAACCTCTGGGTATGGCTGTGAGGGCATTTCTCGATTGGATTTAATGAAATAGGAAGCCTGAATGTGGGTAAACAGCAGCCCATGAGCTGAGGCCGTGCACCAAGGAGAAAATGAGGTGTGCATCAGCATTCATCTCCCTGTGTCCCCAAACCCCACACTCCAAACACATGCACACGCACACACACACACACTACACACACATACATGTATCTCTGGCTGTTCTTGAAATTGCTCTGTAGACCAGGCTGACCGTCAACCTCAGAGACACACTTGCCTCTGCCCCCTAAAGGGCTGGGACAGAAGTCATGTGCCACCACTACCTGGCTTCCCTCTGCTTCCTAAGTACTAATATCATTTGACCAGCTACCTCGTGCCCCTATAGCTAGGCCTTCTCTGTCATGATGAACAGTACCTTTAAACAGTGAGCCCAACGCTCCAACATACAACAAAGACACATGCACCACAATGTTCATAGCAGCTCTATTTATAATAGCCAGAAGCTGGAAAGAACCCACATGTCCTTCAGTAGATGAATGGATATAAAAATTGTGGTATATTTACACAATGGAGTACTACTCAACTATCAGAAACAATGACTTTATGAAATTCTTAAAAAAATGGATGCATCTAGAGAATATCATCCTTAGTGAGATAACCAAGTCACAAAAGAACAGGCATAATATCCAGTCACTGATAATTGAATACTAACCCCAGAAAGCTCTGAACACCCCAGAAACAACTCACAGATCACATTGAAGTTCAAGAAAAAGCAAAGACCAAAAAAAAAAAAAAAAGATGAAAAATCATTATGCTTAATCTTTACACACCAAGAAAACTTTGACTAATTCCATCTTACATCTTGCTTTACATGTACTTTATGCTCATTGTAACCAGTAAGATTTTAATGCATACTATCAAACCTTTAAAAAAATCAAGTACTGACAAAAATGTATTCATATACTTTTATGCAAAAATGCTTTTAAAATCTGTACATTTATCTTTGTTTTTTTAAAATAAAGTTGTTCAATTTAAAAACAAAAACAAAAACAAAACACAAAAACAAAACAGTGAGCCCAAGAGAAGCCTGCCTTCTTTTAGTTGATTTGGGCGAGGGTGGAGTGGGGTAAAAGGGGGAAGGTTTGGTCACATCAGTGAGGAAAGAAACAAACATAAAACTGTCTATTCAAACTTTCTGACGGTCACTAAGAGGGGTAGAGGAGATGATAATCAGATCTAAACTCCAGTTTGTGTCCCTCTGGGGAAGTTCCCTGTTGTCTCTTTGCCTCTGACTTCTTGCCTAGCACCTCCACCAAGGGTGCATAGTCACTGTCATCTAATCTATTTTCAGTAATGAGAGCTAAGGGTCACAGAGTAGGGCAAAGGTCAGGGTTATACCTGTTGAGGTCAGAAACATAATCAGATCAAAGGGGCCCCAGTGCTTTCTCTGCCTTGATCTCATGCTAGGACTCTGCTCAGGAGTCAAACACAACACAACATGCTGCCGTGGCCCTTGTGGGCTGGACAGGAGCATAAAGCTAGGGCCAACCACAAATGAGAACAAGCTACCTGGCTGCCCTTTGAAGCAATGCCAACCAGAAGAGATACATGCCATTCCTGATGCTTTAAAATGATGCAACCAAATCCTCTGCTTGAGTAAGCAGAGAGAGAGAGAGAGAGAGAGAGGAAAATCCTTCTGGTGGAGGTCCTGCAGTGTTCTGCAAAGCAAGACCACCCTTCCTCTCTCCCTTCCCACTGAGCATCTGGGAACCACTGTAACCAACATATACATAACCCGTAAGAAACAGACCAGGAGAATAAATATGTTTGACAGGAAAGGTGTTTCTCTGATTAAAAACACTGTCCTGCTTAATATAGGCTGGGCAGCTGCAGAATAAATGTGCCACCTGCACTCTTACTTAGGCAGAAGAAAAACTTCAAGTAGGATTTCAATAGGTGCTTTGCCTCCCAGTGTGTAGAAATGACTGCCCAAGTTCATGCACAAGGCTCCAGTCCCTCAAAAACACAGCCATGGCAATAGAGAAGGAAAACAAACAACAAAGCCAAAAATAAACCAGCTAGCTACATAGCTCCTCGGACCACAAACACACACATAAATAACCTACGCTCAAAATCCAGCAATGAAATAAATGATACAATACTCATGATAATGTTCTACGGCATTAGAAAATATAATATATATGAATTAGCAATATTGCACAGTATCACCCCCCCCTGCACACACAGAGACACACACTACACTTCTACAACATGTTTCCCGTCTGTCTCCTCACTTCTCACTGGACTTCCCCTCTATTTGTTTACCAACTGTTCAAACATCTAGTCAAAGAGCACAGTACCTTTCATCCCCACACCCAAACCTTCCCTCCCACCCATCCACACAGTGTTGTTTGCCTTACCACACACTCCACACATCTACTCTGGGATTTCATGCACATAAAAATAAGTCCCATGATGCATTTTAAAGGGAAAAGACAAACCAGCAAGCAACATGTGCAGCGTGACCTCACTGATAAAAATATACATAAGTGGGTCAAGCCTGGCAGAAACAATGGAAGGAAATGCCACAGAACGCTACCAAACGCACTAACGCATTTTCTCCTCTTCATACATATATACAAATGTCTGTGTGTATACGTATTTTCTTTTTGCTCACTTTTTTTCTTAACAATAAAAGGAGAGAAAGATAGAAAGCCATCTGAGCAGGTCAGGAGGTAAAGAGCAGTGAGCCACCAAGAGATCCATCCTCAGGCTATGAAGGGTCCAGGCAAAGTCACCTGTCAAGCTGGTTCACAAGAGTAACAACAGGGTCACACGGGGCAGAGAATAGCAACCAGCTTGTAGGCTGTCTCTCAGCCTTGCCAGCCACTCCAACCATCCACCATTTAATTCAGGTTCACTACTGTGTAGATATGATTCAAGAACAAATTCCAGCCACCTCCTAGAGATTCACTAACTATGCTGAGGACTTCCTGTTTCCTGGTTCTGAATTGGGGCCAACTGTTATAAACTACCCTCTGCATCAGATCATGAGCACACAAGTTATACAGGGCCATTAAAACCCATACCATGCTCAGCTCCCCTGTTAAGGCCAAGGGTCTGCATCTCCGTGGGTCCCTGCTTATAGCCCAATGAAGCCAAGAAAACGACTGTCATCAGTTAAGGAAGCCCAGAGTCCTTGACTTCCAATCATAAACTTGTGTGCCGAATTGAGGACTCGCCAGAGAAAATTTAGCTTCCAATTACAAAAATAGGGAACCAAGAGAAGAAACTGCCTGTACTCTAAGAACATTCTAGAAGAACCTCCTAGAGTCTTCTGGATACATTCCACCTACAGACAAAGTCCGGAGAGAGGATGAATTTCACAGAAGAGAGAACTGGAGCCCTGCCCTCTGGTGTGCTTCTTGTGAGGATGGCCTGGAAGGACTGGACATGCATACAGTAATGTCTTATAAGGAAGAACCAGATAGAAAGTGGTGGCTTACCTCAGGCTCTTCAGTACTTGTGAATAGGTCAGTGGGGTCTCCAAGCTCCAGGGTTCACAGGCCAAACCCTGGATCGGGCTGCATGTGAGGAGTTCATGGCCACACTCTCAGTCAGAGTGCTAGGTCTTCCCTGCACTTCTTACCCTGTCATGTTTTTAAAAATTAAAAGGGCACAGCCAAGGTTGAGGATAGGTGTGTCCCATTGGGAAAGCCAGGTGCATGAAATGATGTCATCATTCTCCTTAATTTCTTAAGAGTCATTTGTTGCATAACCACGCCCCCTTGCCATAATCACTTTGATTCAGTAGATGAGAAAGAGATATGTATACGTACCTCATGATCTGACTATACAGACTGCTGTCTACAATATTAAACGGCCCTGAAATGCTAACCCTAAGCACAGCCCACTGGATGCATCAGAAATCCATGCACTTGCAGGTTATTTAAAGTCTCATGAACAAGTGCCTGCAGGACTGAGACGTGGCTCCATGGCACAATCCTAACCTCCCAGGTTCAGGGCTTCCCATGGAACCACAAGGAACAGAAGCAAATGCTGAGAACTCAGCACCTCCGCCACAGGGCAAAAACCCAAAATCATGACAGTTTTTCAATCTACAGCTCTCCTATTGATAACAAGACTGTGTCCCTGCATGCAAGAAACTGCAAAGCCTTCCTGAGATGCGGACATAAAAACACAAGGCTAGTTTTTATTTTAACCCAGATCTTCAAGATAAGATCCGATATGTGTGTAAGTAAAATCTGTAATGTGGGAGGCAAAGGAAGCTTACCAATCATGGAACCCAGCTCTCTTACACAGACGCCGAGTTCAGCAATTACAGAGTCGGGAGGTTCATGTGAGGCAGCAGGTAAGAAATGAGCAGGCAGGAAAATGGGCATGCCCCTTTAACAGAGTCTAGATTAAGTGCAACATGACTGGTTGGTTTCTCAGTGACAGCACGTGACAATTGCACCTCTGGCTATCAAATCGTGGGGACCTTAAGTTTCCTTAATGCCCTAAAGCTATACTCACCCCCTTCACACAGACACCCTGGGAGAACTGAAAAGCACAGGCCTCTTAAAGAGTAAGTAACTTCTGATTTGTAAGTAAACTCTCTGGAGTATTTGTGAAGAAGGACTCCTGAGCTCTCAGTATCTCCCTTTCTGATAATTCACAACCCCCATCATGGTCATTTGCTTAAGAAATGATGACCAAGTTATGACTTTTACAAAGCTTATGTTTTTATACATGTGACAAACCTGTCGATTTGCTTAGACAGTAGAGCAGAAACATCCTTTTGCCTCTTAGAGAAGGTTAAAAAAAAAAAAGTCACCAACACAGAGACAAAGATCTAGTAAGATAATGTTTGAAAAAAAATGTCTCAAAAATGAGGCCAAGAGAAAATGCAATAAATAAGGTTACCCTGGCTACTCTTATGTTAGGGTCACACAAACTAGAGCTATGTCAAAGGAGAGAAATGGAACTGAGAGAATGCCACCCTAAGATCTGGCTGGAAGGTATTTTCTTAATTAGCAATTGATATGGGATGGCTCAACCCATTGTGGGTAGTACCATCGCTGGGATCGTGGTCCTGGGTTCTATACCAAAACAGGTTGAACAAGACATGAGGAGCAAGCCAGGAAGCATCGTTCCCTCCATGGCCTCTGCATCAGCTTCTGTCTCCAGGGTCCTGCCATGTTTGAGTTCCTGGCCTGACTTCTTTTGGTGACAAACAGCAATGTGGAAGTGATTTTTGGCCATGGCATTTCAATAAAAAACCATTATTAAAATATATAACAATGCAGTAACATTAGTGAGACCTTCCTTCCATGCTAACATGGTAATATCAGGTAAGAGCCAAAGATGAAGAGAAGAAAGAAATGATGTCCAGGCAGAAGGGAAACATAGGCAAACTTGTGGTACAGCAAGATGTATAAGGCACAGCCAGAATATAAGGAGGGCAGGAAATACCCACCTCCGAGCTGGGCCAACACA
This sequence comes from Micromys minutus, assembly GCF_963924665.1. Lineage (NCBI taxonomy): Eukaryota > Metazoa > Chordata > Mammalia > Rodentia > Muridae > Micromys > Micromys minutus. The sequence goes on along the minus strand of NC_137972.1, from coordinate 46,292,346 downwards.
ACCGCATTTTCATCATCATTGTGCACAGAAAGCCAGCAAAGAGATCCTAAATTGGTGGTCTTGATTCATTTTGCCAAGATCTCTCAGACTGTTCAACAATGAGCAGGCTGGAGAGAAGCCAGTCAATCTATGATATGTTTTTTAAATGCCCAGTCTTACATACTAAAATCCTACGAGAGGAAAAGACTGAAGAAGATGCTCAGGAAATGCAAATAAATTTTTTTTTGGAAATACACTCCAGGCAACAGGTAGAGCTGGGGTGAGCGTGAAGGGGGCTCCGAAATCACATGGTACAGCCTTCCAGCCCCCTCCTGGTTTGGCTCAGAGGTGGCTCAAGGGATGCAGATAAACATGTTGAGCCCCAACCTCTCCCATCATGGAATTTACAGATGGTTTATTCCAGCATCTGTCTCCTCTTGGCAATGGTCCATTCTTATTGATTTTAGATTTCCAATTATCTCTGTATTTGAGTTTCTTAGGCTAAGATGTGTAAGACCCGGCACAAAATAATAATAATAATAATAATAATAATTAAAAGAAAAAGGCGGAAACCCGCCCAAATTGTCCCCAGAAAAATGAGCGCTGTGCTTTGGGACTAGCTTCCCGGGCAGACGCTAAGAATGGCGTGGAAAACAGTAAATAACGGACCATCCACATGAGATCTCACACCAGTGCCTATCACTCTACCCACCACATGGAGCCTCTTGTGATATTTTTTAAAACTCGCATCTGAGACCATATCAAAGTAATACATTTCCAGATTTTAGAAGAAGGAAAAAAAAAATCCCTGTACTCACAGGGAACTGAATTTCTTTTAATCAAAGAAACAGGGAAGAGTTACTACATCCTGTCATTTTTCTGGCATCTTAGCTGGCCCTGGATGAGCTGCAAGTTTGGGCAGAGCCGAGGCTGTTGGGTTTAATTTGGCCAAATAAAGGAACTCTCAACCCAACGAGCATTTGGTCCTCAGAGCGGAGGCTCTTCCGATTACAGATCAAGGACACCAGCAGTTCTGTTTAGAAAAACTGGCAAAGCTGTTTAGACAAACACCCCGAGAAGACAGACTGTGGGTAGGAAATGTGGTCTGTTGCATGGTTAGCCTAGTTTTTTTCCCCTTATTTTCCTTCTTCTTCCCCTGTGAGTGCTTTTCATGTCATTTTTACTCATGAAGGTGCCAGTGCTCAGACCACATTTGGCACTGCTTTTTCCTGCCAGTTCACAGTAAAATTCTGTGTGCTTATGGAGTGTGCATGTGTGTGTGTGTGTGTTTCTCCACTAAATGCCACCATAACCTATTCCTATGGCCACAGATTTGACAAATAACCTAGGCAGCATTACACTTGTGTGTCTTTCATGACAAAATTGTCAGCTTCCTGCATGGATCCCCAGAAACCTTCACAGGGGTTACAACAAGAAACCACAAAAAAGCTATGTGCATATTTTCTAACCCAGGCTAACAACACCCAGAACTCAAAGACTAACTGATATGGGCTTTTCCCCTTACACACTCTATGGCAAAATATTCCCTCGCTGGCCCTATAACATAAAGGAAATATGTTAGAGAGCTAGAATCGGAAATCAAGTTGTAAATGCAATTGTGTTTTGTTCAGTTTTTTTTTTTTTAAATTTAAATATACTGGCTCTATGCTGGCTCTTTCCTTAACCTCTGCATGTGGTGTGCACACACGTTTACCAGCCCACGGGAGTGAGTATGAGCCTGGGCAGGAGCATGGGGAGGCACAGTGTGGACGTCAGAGAATCCCACTATCTCCCACTTTGTTTGACGTGAGGTCTGTTGTTCACCACCATGAGCTTCCAAAGTATTCCATCTCTGTCTCCAGCTCCACATAGGAGCATCAGACCTATAGGCGTGTGGTCTTATACTCCCCACTTTACAAGGTTTCTGGGGATCCAAATCCTCATTTACATACTTGCATGGCAATAACTGAACTGAGCCATCCTCCAACCCTCCACGCTTGGTGGTACGTTTTTTGTAATTCTTTTGGAGTGGTAAAAGGGTTGAACCTTCACTTCCACATCAAGGAGCTAACACATGCACTAGTGACTGCCAGAACCATAATGTGTTCCTACGCCCAGGCCAGAGCCAAAACTACAGTCTGCTACCAAAAGTTCATGGGGAAGGTATAAACCTTATACCAGGGTTACTCATGAGCAGACACAATTTGTATCATTTTTTTTCCCTTTATCCACTTGAGGCCAGATGTTCTAACTTCTAAAAGATTATGTACCAGTTATCCTAAGGATTTCAGAATGGCAGATAGTGATCCACAAGCAGAAATGAGAATAGCATGCCCTCTGACTTCTGCAGCAGAATTGAAGAGGAAAAACAATCAAAAGTTGACAGTTGTAAAAAGTCACAGCCCTGGAGTTGGTCTTGATGCTTAGACTTGCTCGACAGTGACAGAGACAACGTATCTATGAACACTGTTTATCTCAACCGGAAGTTAAGTGAAGGGCCATTGTTTTACAGACTGGACTCTGATAGACCACACATTGAAAACAACGTAGCAGGCATAAAGACTCCTCAATATCTCCCAACAAGTGTGTGATTCAGTTTGTGATACTCAGGCTGGGTTCAAATAACAAATGAATAAGTATATATACACATACACATTTTCAGTGATAAAGTATTTATCTTAAAGATTTACTCTTAAGTATGTGTGTGTGTGTGTGTGTGTGTGTGTGTGTGAGAGAGAGAGGGGGGGGGAGGGAGAGAGAGAGAGCGCGAGAGCGCCACCAGACAATGTTAGGAACTGAACTCGGGTCCTCTGAAAGAGCAGTATATACTCTCAACCACCAAGTCATCCTCCCAGCCCATGGAGTATGTATTTTACATAAATAATTTATAATATTTAGTCCATGACATTAGCTTTCCATTTTGGACCACATTCTAAAGTTTACTTAGATGAAAAAAAAATGTTAAAGTAATCTTTAAAAAAAAAAATGAATCACAAGTAAAAATCGCCAGGCAGAATATATCCCAAATTTGTAAAGAAAGGACAACCGAGGGTACAGAATCCAGCAGGTCACAAGGACAGCAAGGGAACCAATATTATATAAGAGAATGGGACAGAGGAGGCCTGGCTTCCCTACCACCTGATGCTCAGTCCTCACCACATTTCTCTCTGTGTTAGTGTCCTTTCCTGTGTGACAGAAGGAAGTGTGCACCTTAAAGGGTTCTACCATGGACAGAATGGTGTTGTCTATATTAACCCGTGTACTCATGCATAGTCTGCTGGTACAGGGCTGTAATCACATCTGCTCAAGAGACTGAGGCATGAGGCTCACAAGTCTAAGAATGCATGGGTGCCTTGCTTTAGTTTGATAGCATTTGTAACATATGATATCAAACTAAAAAATAAAAGGGGACTTGGGACACAGCTTAGTGGCAGAGTATCCACCTCATATGATCAAAGCCTTGGGTCTGATCCTGAGCGCTAAAAAATAAAATACTGGCAACCACACACATCTATATAAACAGAGAGAGAGAGAGAGAGAGAGAGAGAGAGAGAGAGAGAGAGAGATAGAGAGAGAGAGAGAGAGAGAGAGAGAGAGGGAGAGAGAGACAGACAGACAGACAGACAGGAAGATCTACATATGCACATAAATGTCTGTCATATCTGTGCTTATTACACACACATCTTTTGTGTAAATGTGTGCTCCTATACATGTGTGTCTATGTATAGATGTGTATGGAGACCATGTCTACTTGTCTCTTTGAGACGGGGTTGTTCACAGTCCTGGGATTTGCTAAGCAGTGTGGGCTAGGTTGGCCAGTGAGCTCCCTGGACTTTTCCCATCTCTACTCTCCCAGTTTTGAAATGACAAGTTCGTGTCATCATGCTCTACTTTTCTATGCATGGATTTGAAGGATTCAATTCAGGTCCTCCTGGCTCACAAGGGTATCCTTATGTATTTTACATGTGAAAATTAGACCCCACCCAAGGTCCTGGCTCTCCCACCTCTCATTTACTATCATGCATACAACCACAATCACCACCACCATCAACACCACCAATACCATCACCACCATCAACAACAACACCGCCACTATCACCACCACCAACAACAACAACACCATCAACACAACAACACCACCACTATCACCACCACCACCAACAACAACACCATCAACACAACAACACTGCCACTATCACCACCACTACCACCATCACCACCATCACCATCAACACCACCACTACCACCACCACCACCACCACCACCACCACCACAGTCTGCAACAACTGATGCTTCCTCTGAAGATCAACAAACTAATCTCTAGAGAAATAAAAAGAAGAATGAGAAAGAAAAAAGGAAACAAAGGAAGGAAGGAAAAAAGAAGGAAAGCGATCAAGCAATGATCGAATACTATTTTCCCCCATTCTGACATCATGATAAAAAAAATTAACCAAATTAGGGGTGAATTTAGCTATGCAATGCCATTCTCTACCCTCAGGTAAATTTATGCCCTGTTCATAATTTCAGGGAAAAAAAGAATAAAGCTACATGTTTCAATATTTTCTGTATGCCAGGGCAATCTAGTTATCTTTTTATTCAATAAAGCAACTAAAATTGTGTGTTTCCTAAATAATCTTGAATTTATACACGCTGACATTTTTCCAAAGAAGCATTCATTATCTGAGGGCCAGCTCCTCAGCACATGACAATAAATTACAGTCCACCCTGTTTTAGGACAACCACAATATGAAAACCTTGCTCACCAGCCTGCGAGAAACAGAGACACCTGCAGAGTGTGTGCTTTGCTCTAGAAATAGACGGACTGTTGCTTTCAAGATGTCCTGACCAAAGAAATGCTGGTTCAACACTTCTTTCATCAGAATTGCATGATGTAACCAAGCCACTGCCCAAAGCCCTCTCTCAGAATGGCAAGTTTACCACCAACTGCATGTCTCTTAAACCAAAACAGATTCAGACCCCCACTGCCTCACAGCTGCTGACAGGGCAGTGCCAACAGACTAGGAGCCTGCTGTCCTGCAAGGCTCCACTGATGCAGCCTGGGCTTCCCATTGCATCATGCATGCACCATTTTCTTTTGAAATGCTTCACTAGCCTGGCCCAACTTTTACAGACAGTCTGCAGTCACCGGAGGACGTGGTGCATCTTCCTGAGCATCACCGGAGGACGTGGTGCATCTTCCTGAGCATCTCCCTCTCTCAGGGGTCCTGGCGTATCAACAGTGATAAGCTACAGGAAACATGGGCACCCTCCCTGGTTTCTGCCATACTTCATAGCCTTCTATCGAGTCAAAGACAACTCGGAAGGGGGCTGGAGATTAAGGAAGAGGGATGAAATTACTCTGGAAGAAAGAGGCAAACACAGGCCTCCTGGAAAAGATGCAATGCCCACCTGACAACCAGCCTCTTGCTTTACACTTATGGTTTTCATTCTTAATTTACTTCCCATGTGTGTATTCATAAATTCACATGCCTACACATGCATGCAGAGTCCAGTGGTTAGTCTGTGGCATAATTCTTCAGGTGCCCTTTATCTTGTGTTTTGAGACAGAATCTATGGCTAGGCTAGCTGAATTTGCCCTGCCCTGACCCCTCACTCCACCACTGTCCGTGACAGGTTTTACAAACCGAGCTACCTTAGCATCTCTTGCTTTACAGTTTTATTTTTTTAAAAAGTTCACACAATCTTAAAAGTTCTGCTGCTCTTCAAATAAATGTCCATGAATCACCTGTAGATCTTGTGAAAGAGTCAGGATGCCAGAGTGGGAGGTGGGGTGGGGTGGAGTCAACAAATACGGGCAGCTGGGCTGCCTGCTGGTCTGAGTACCACACTTGAAAAGGTTAGGGGACAGGTCCCTCTCCCTTCTCTTTCACCTTCCCATAGGGGTCAAGAGAGCCCAGAACTGCAAACAGGTTCCTACCTGCTCGAGAATACCTGTTTCAAAAGAGCCCAGCATGTAGAAAAATAATGAAAAAGAAAGCCAAAAAGAGAATCCTTCGAGTTACAACAAGTCCACGCAATTAAAGGTGGAAGTAACTAATTGATATTGCTGGTGAACTCCCACGCTTCTGAGGAAAGATCTAGCAGGCAAAGTTCACCATTAGAAGAACAAAAGTAGGCGCTATTGTTTCCCCTGGCCATCTTGAAACTCTTCTGTCCTACTTGCAATAGCTAGGAGTTACCTGTGAATTCTGGGTCAGTCCTATCATGCACAGACACATGCACAAACCCTTACTTTCTTATGAAAGAAACAAACCAGAAAAGCAAGTAGAGATCTGGTATCTACGCTGAGATAAGAAGCTACAGTTTCCTTGGAGAAAACCTGTAGTCCTTTGGAAGGAGGTAGGAGTCATCCACAGGCCAGTAGCCAGCCTCTGAGCCTCAGTGCTCCAGCTGCTCCAGCTGCTCCAGCTGCTCCAGCTGCTCCAGCAACTGAAATCTGTAAGATGGTGATGACTATGACCCAATGTGCTTGCAGCATCTCTGAGCTTCCAGAGACATTTCCACCTTCAATGCCCTTCCTGTGAGCGAAAGCACACAATGCACATGAGACTGAATGAACTCAAATGATGAGGCCATTTTGCAGATGAGGAAGGTCACTGGAGTACCAGACTCTTAACAGAGCAAGTCCAAGCTCACATCCCATGGGGTGGAGGCAGCTCCTAGTTCCCACTCTCAAGACCAATTCAGACCATGGGAACATCCCAGACAGAGGCCCTAGGGGTAGTGCTCCGTTGGCAGGGACAGGCTCAGGCTGGACTTGCGCCAAGGACAACTGCTTGAGGCCTAGAGGCGTGCCCTCTGCCTCCCCTCACCAACTGCTCACCTTTATGGAGCCTGTGAATTAGACAGGCTTCTGGTGACAACGAACATCTTCCTACAGGTCAGCATGCTCAGACATGGTCCCAGAGAGCAGTGGGAGAGTCCATGGCCAGGAAGCCAGCAGGAAAGAAACAGCTGCCCAAGAGTGGATGAGTACCCAGCTTGGGGTGTTATTACAGATATTACCGGAGGATCTATCCTGCTTTCCTGTGCTAGCCTTGGACTGTAAATATAACTATATCCTGTCCTCCTCTACTTATAAACTAGCTGAGTACAAAATACTATGCAACTTAATCATCTTAATTGTCTTGAGTCACACACTGTCGTGTGTGCTGCTAAGAATATCCGCAAATCTAAAGTAGAGTATCAGGAAAAAAATAATGCTTCTAATGAAAAGATTCCTGCCACAACAGTTCCTCATTCTCAATGGAAGCAAATAAGAACCAGTCTTGGTGATGCTTCAGTGACATTCCAACCAACAGCAGCAAAGGGACAGTGACACTGGAAGATAGCCAATGGAGGTCTCACCTCTACAGCAGTCAAAGAGGCTCAACCTTCCATGTGAACTTCCGAGTGCTAATGAAAATGAGGTCCACCTTCTGCATGTCTCTATGGGCAGAAAGAGTGTACGGGATCTTCCATGTCACGTCTACAACATTCATCCCAGACCTCACACACAGGTAGAATAGACATCATGTGTGGTCCTCCTGACTCTAGCTCACGATAGTCTACCACACCGTGTTACAGCAGCACTCAGTAGCATGGGCACTAGGTGCTCCCACTAAAGCACTGTGGGGTTTGAGGCCTAAGAATCATAACCAGCTGTCTAAGTACAATGATACAGAATCTAAAAGTTCCTGAAAACCCCATAAACATGCTAACTCTAATTTTGTTTTAAGTTCTTCCACAGCCTAGGAGCCTAGCATCACAGAAGAACTACAAAACTGAGTCAGAAAACAATGCTCACACAGTGCCTGCTGCCATCGGTCCCAAATAAAAGACATAACTCTTGCTCCTGAAAACCAAAGGCTCAGTCAAAATAAATAATAATAAATATAAAGTAAATGAATAAAAACGAAAACCCCAAAGCAAACCAGACAAACAAAAACACCACTATACGTTACCCAGAGCGGACAGGAAGGGAACACCAATGTAGGATGGGGGGGGGGTGTGACTGAGAATTGAGGGAGCACGTATGCAGGTAGAGGGCAGTGCATATGACGCTGCTGTACGTCTGTCTTTGCTAAGGAACAAGTATGTGTAAAGTACTCTCTGAAGATTGTATTCATAAGGTGGAAAGAGACACAACTGGAAATGTCAGAAAAATAACCAATGAAGGTGTCTTTGTTTCCCTGCTCTTCACACAGGCTGCAGTTTCAGATTCTCGTTCAAGGGGCCACGTTGGGATGGAAACTGCTAGAAACTGGAAGCCACTGTACCTCCTGGGATGGAAGGAAATGCCTTCTCAGCATCTAACAGAGTCCCTGGCAACGGAAGCTTTTCCTAAGTACCTGTGGGATGAGAAGACAAGAGGACTGATTCTTTTCATCAGTCTTAAGAACCCAACTGTCGTTTATTTTAAATGGGGGTGCTCCAAGGCAGACTTCATTCCGGCAAAGGAGCCAAGCCACTTAAAAAAAAAAAAAAAAGGAACCTGCAATTTATGAATATCTCAACATGCCCCACACATAGTTTTTTGGCTTTACCATGATATTCATCCAACATGAAGGGCTATTAAATTGGGCTTATTTAAACTCAAGCAAATAGACAAGATCCCAACCATGTAGGCCCATCTACATATTGGTGAACCACATCAATAAATAGCATGGCCTGTTCAACACTGTGGCCTACAGGCCAGCTGGGTATGACCAACACGCTGGCTCACCCAGATCTTTTCCTGCCCAGGACTGGAAAAAGATCTAGCAAACTTCAGTGTGTGGGTGACACATCCTCCCAGCTCTGCAGAATCATAGGAGGTTGAGAGAGGTCAGGAGCCAACACCACCTTTTGACCTATGTATCTTAAAAAAACAAGAGACTTTGTGGAAACAAAGATCTGGTGACTGAAGTCACAGGAAAGTGGTGACCATGAAGGTTCAAACCTCAGTTCACAGAGTAGTTGTAGCACAAATAAAAATGTATCACATAATCTGTGACTTCCTGTCAGATGGGAGCCTCCCTGTGGAAGAACTTGGGAAGGAGAACAGAAATGGATTGTATAAGGTTTCTGTATATATAGAAGTCAGATACGAGTCATTCAATATATTCAGTATAAGGCAAAGCAGAGAGGTGCTATCTGGAAGGATCAATATGGGCCTAGCACACGGGGTAGAGATCAGAGCCAAGTGCACCGAAGAAACTAGACTGTCAGTTTGACTTGGTTAGCAATTATTCAGGAAAGGACGGAAGCACCCCACTGTGTGAGGCCATCTCCCCAGGACATCTGTGAGGATGTCTTCAGTGACAGCTAAGTCCCATTGGCAGTATATCCCTATGGGCTGTAACTTGCTACCTACCTGCTATGAAGAATCTCTTCCACCACACACTTCCACCTGTCTGCCATGACATTATACCTCACAAGTCCAGAAACTTGGAATCAAGTGAGCATGAGTTGGACCCTCTGAAACTGTGCATATAGGTAAGTAACTCCTGAGCATGCTCCATCAGATGTGACCACTTTGCTGAAAAACATAATTAATACACCAACTAAAGATGAAGTCTGTGATAACTGTGTACTGAAGGTGGCGGTGTCAGGATCACTGTTTCCCAGGCGCAGGTTCACTCTGCCACAAGGTCTTTGCAGCTGCTGTCCCTTAGGCCTAGAATGCTCTTTTCCAGCTCTGCAGACAGTGACCTCCCATTCACCCCGGCATCCACCCCTGACAAAAACACCTTCTAATCAAGGAGACGGATGGGTTCATGAGGCCCCACCTCTCCCTGAGGGATTGCTGACTGCTACTAAAGGAGAAGTCACTTTCTTCAGGGTTTCCAATGCACATGTAAAATAATTCTTGGGTTCATAGGCAAAACCCTAACTAAATTCAGGAGGTCACAAACAAACAAACAAGTAAATGACATGCACATAGGAAGAGGAGGGTTTCAATGACAGAAGTAAGGGGATGAGAAAAGGAATGGGGGGGTTCAACTGGATGGGAGGGGGCGAGAGAGGGGGGAATGGGGTGCTAACAAGAGAGAGGGGGGTAAGGAAAGGAATGGAGGATGAAAATAACCTAATTCATTATATGCATATATGAGTGTTGAGGAATTTTTAAAAATATGTAACACAAGATTGTGTAAACCCTGACACCTCAAACAGAAATAAAGGAGCGGAGCCTCCCAGTTCAATCAATCACCTGTAGGGAACTCCTCTTGACCTCTCACTGCCTTGTAATATATTGGATGTCCATGGAGCTGAGCTGGAGAGGTGGCTCACTGGTTAAGAACACTAGCCGCTCTTCCACAGAAACCCAAGTTCAGTTCCCAGCAACCAGAAGGCAGCTCCCAAGTACCTGTAACTCCAGTTCCAGAGGATCTGGCACCCTTGCACAAACATTCAGGCAAAGCACCATTGCACAGAAAAATCAATAAATCCTAATATACTGAATGTCCATTCTTTTTATAATCATTAGATTTATATATCTATGGTTTTTGTTATTTGCTTCTTCCTTTAATAGAAGAACATGCATACAGTATATAGGGCTGCTAGGAACACCTTCAATGGTGTGACATGCATGCTTCATGGGGTCTTGGTGGGAGTGAAGGCAAAAGAAAGTCACATCAATGGAAAGACTAAAGAAAAACAGAAACCATGAAGTTAAAGGTGTTTCTGCAAGCTTAGAAGCCCAGCCAGCTGGGCTTTCCTCCCAGTAACAGCTACTAAAGGTTTATCCTGATTTAGACCCTTCTTAGAGCCCCACTCTAATGGCCTCTCTCCTGCTGTGAAACCATGAGACTATCCTGTCTGGAGCGAAAGTCAGGGTGGTGAGAACAGTAATGAAAGGTCATTCTACCTAAGACATGCCAGGGAGGGATTCTGATAGCTGCCCTGTGTCTCCTGGACACCTAACCTCCAGCTAGCACATTCTGTCAGGTCCTCCAAGTCCCTTGTTGGTTTTCAAAATGCCCTTATCGCAAATGTTTCCTGTGTAACCAAATTGATGGGACAGCCCAGAAATGCATGCCAGTGCAAAATACAGCAGTAGTGAAAGTTGACACAGATCATGTCCAATTGTTCCTCCAAACAACTCAGTCCACCCCTTCAGGTTTAGAAAGCAATCAGCTTATTAGGTTGAGCAAGGCCCACTGTACCCTGACAAGTCTGCGCTGAGGCCTGCTCTGTGATTTGATGTCATGAAGAGGTCTGATAGAAAGCCCTCCAGTAAGGAAGCTGCCATGTGACACGCCTTCCCTGTGTAAGGTTTTCAAATGTGCCCTTCCCGAGATACTCAGAAATAGACAGCCCATGTCACAAGACATGGCCTGCATAGACAGACAGAAAAAAAAGAACCTTGAAGGGTACATATGGAGGCAGAGGTATTTACACACTTGAGCTTGCACGTGCCCTGTGAGCATGCTCAGCCTGGCTGGGACAGAAGTGTGTGAGAGTAGGGGCTTTCCCGCCCTGAGGTACAGTTCAGCGGTCCCTTCCACAGCACAATTACTGAATCAATAAAATATCCCTTTGAAACTCCCTGGACCAGTGCCGACACGCAGACAGTAGTCGGCTGACATTTTTTTCACTATTTCCGTTACTGCAGCCAGCAAACATTCGGAGAAGACATTAAAAAAAAAATAGGAGAGGGAAACAGAGAGGAAGGGAAGAAGGGAGGAGGAGGAAGGGAGGGAGGGAGAGAGACAGTGAGATGGACGCAGGCATGCTGGGAACCAGAAGTCAGGGGGTTCTCTGACTTTGTCATCAGAGCTGTGCTGGCCTTTACAATACTACCCCAAGGTGGAATTTTAATGTAAGGGAACTGACAATGAAGAAAGCCAAGGGCTAATGGTACTCTGCTATCACCCCTTTATGTGGCCGTAAATAGGAAGGACAGCAAGTGGCTGTGTGTTTGTCTGTCTAGCTACCCAACTCTCTGGGTGTGTGAGTCTGAGTGCAGGAACATACCCAGGCTCCCAGCTCATACATGCTGGTCAGAAGATAACCTACTAACTTCTTTAAGACAAATAAATGCCCCTTTATTGCCTCTGCATACTCAAGTCTTGCTGACCTAGGAGCTTCTGTCTCCCCTCCGTCTCAGAAAGGAGTGCTGGGTTTAGAGGTGTGGGGTGCAGTTCAGCCTCGCACGGGTTCTGAGAATCTGAATTCAGGTCCTGTGGCTTACACAGCAAGCACGCCACCCACTGAGCCATCTTGCCAGCTCCAAGAGATTTTTTTAAGGAGGAAAAAAATAAACTTGGACGGGCTCACCTGAGTAACACTTTTTTTCCTGGTCTTCTCTGAGCATTTCAGGAACTATTGGCCTGTGCCAAGAAGCAGGCAGTGAGGCGGAACTCAGCACGGGTGTGTGAGAACTTAGGGGGAGCAGGCAGAGCAGAAGGGGGGTGCTGCATCGTTCCTGCCCATCTGTTGATGTCTGGGTGGCAGGAAATATTGAAATGGAAATAGAAAGTTAGAGAAACGCTTAGGAGCGAAACCTGAAAGACTATTGTATTTGAAGGGGACTGTGAGACTGATTGTATAAAAATGGAAAAACAGAATTAACATGTTCCATAATGCTCCGTCTGTGTGAACTAAATATTGAGCTGAAATTTGGTGAAAACCTCAAAATACAAGTTCCCAAGGAAGTTGATGTCTTTGGGCCGCTGTCTGTGGAGATCTGAGGTTCCCCGAGAGCCTGGCACCCCACACACCTGGCTGATGGCATTTGCACTCACTTCCTAGAACAAAGCCAAACTCACTCCAAAACCTTAAAACACACTGGTTACCAGCCTCCCTCCAACAGATTTGCATATCCAGTGAAAAACAAAATTCAGATTTTCTCTCAGCTACTTCGGAAGCTGCAAATCCTGCCATCTAGGGAAATGAAGACTTTTTTTCCCCTCCACCAAGGCAGCCTTGCTGAGCTTGCCCTGCCGAACTGACCCAGCATTTCTCAGCAGACCACCCCGAGAGTGAAGCAGTTCAACTCAGACCCTAAAATAGCCAGGCCACACCACACCACGGCCATGGAAAACCTGACTGGAAAGCTATGCTGCATGTGCCATCCTGGGCTTGCTAGCTTAAGCCCACAGTCCTTCCTTGTAAAATACAGACCACAGCCACGCACACATCGTAAAATGAGCAGGCGCAAATCTGGCGCAGTACTGTGAGCCGAGTGAATAATGGTACAAAAATATCAGAAAAAAGAAAGGTTACAAAATTGTGTAACAGATGACAAATTGGTAGCTTTTCCCCGCTTTTCTGGAAAGGATTCAGTAACAGATTTGAATCTTGGGCTCTGATGCTTGTCTATGATATGCAGGGATCCCAAGTTCAAGGGGAAAAAAATAAAAAGCGGGACTCATCTGACTATGCGCTGCTTATCACACTGTTAATCCTTTGCCATTTATTCTGGAAATTATCTGGCTCCTTTACTGAATTTTCTTTTATTTTAGAATGGCATTAAGTTTTTAATGTTCAATCCCTGGGTCTTCTGTATTTCAGGCTCCCGATGTCTCTCAAAATTTAAGCTACCTGCTCAGATCCCAGAGAAATGACCCGAGGAAGCGTCTCACTCTGCCCCCTTGAAAACAAGGCTCACAACTCTGCCATATGGCGCCTGTCTGGCACCCGAGCTCTTCAGCTGTGGGGAGACAGCCATGTGATGTTGCTGGGACTCCCAGAGTAGCCATAGGAACCACTACACAAGTCACAGGCCGGCTGCTTTCAAAGCAACAGAGCAGCCCAGCAGTGGAACACCCGTGCATGCGCATGCGCGTAGGAACTACTACACAAGTCACAGGCCCGGCTGCTTTCAAAGCAACAGAGCAGCCCAGCAGTGGAAGGGCATGTGCGGACACCCGTGGTGCCAGCAGGTTCTCCCCAAGGGAGACAGCTCCCCAGGCTTCTCAGAGCCATTTTCATGTTTTCTACAAAACCTTCAGGAGCCAGGTGGGAGGCAGTATCCAGAGGCAGAGTGGAAGGCGGTGGGCCGGGGCAGCCAGGGAGAAAGGGGTGGGGTGCACAATGCTCCCAAATGACAGAACAAATCTCTGGAGAGAACAGAGAAGCCCAGGGCCAGTTCATTACCTCACAGGTGGGAAATCCGTCATAAAGAACAAGAAGCCAAGTGCTAGGCTATGTGTGCTCAGGAACAAGGCACGTGGTCCACCTAGGTTTCACCAGCGGGCATCAGAGTTCCTCTCCAGTGAGAGCCAACACAAAGACTCCGTGCTCACACACGGCCTGAATGGAACCGTGAACTGCCTTCCCACTTGCCAGTCGCATCAGGACTCCTGGCCACTTTCCAAACAGAAAAACTTGAGGTTCCCAGAGACAAAGTAACTTGCTAGGGTCTCCAAAACAAACAAACAGGGAAGTAGGAACTCCATTCCCATTCCACTTCATCAGACTTCCTGGTCTGAATATTTATTTAGCTAAATGAATTTTCTTCTTGCTTAGCCTCCAATCAACAGAAACGTACCCTTTATTCCAAGTTGTCATTTCCTAAAGGCAGAGACCAAATTTCCACTAAGCCACCCTAGGATGACAGATTTAACTCGAGAATTCACACATCTTACCCATTTCTTGGTCCATATTTCTTTTCCTTAGTCTGAAATGTTACATGACCCAACAGAGGTCCTCAGTGGTGCAGACCTGAACCTCAGAACTCTATAGTGGCTGAAGAAGGAGTAAGATCCTAAGTTCAATGTCAGGCTAAGTAATACAGAATGGCTGTATTAAAGAAAAAGGGGGAGGGGCGGGGAGAGGAGGTAAGGGGAGGAAAGGGAAGGAGAGGGAAGGGAAGCAGAGGGGAGGAAGGGCTAGTCAGTAGGTAAAATACTCACTTTCAAGCATGAGGACCAGAATTCCTTCCCAGGAACCCACATGAAAAGGTTAGGAAGACCTGTGAGAGAGCTTGTTACACCACAACCCAAAGGTGGACAGGCACTTGAAGGATACCTAAGGTTGTACTCTGGGCTCACCATGCTGGCACTCACCTGTAGAATCATATGAACCCATGTACATACACACAAATGAAAGGGGTGGAGACTGAGAATACTGAGTGTCAAAGGTCAAGGGGAATCCCCACCCAACATGTCCTTTCAGGTCCTTCACCTGTACATGGGTGTAGCCATTTGAGAAGCACGGATTTTCTTAGGGTCAATCAATGTGCCAAGGGGACTCCTGGGAGCAGGCTGGCACTTGGAACAGGGCACTGTACCAGACAAATGAGCCGACAGACTGGATCTGTGGTGGTTCCACCAGACAGACTCACCCTACACACCTCTCACCCAGGCCTTGGTAGAGCCACAATGGCCCTGCACAGACCCAGAATATTTCTGTTCCCTCCTTTCCCACATCTATCTGGTTGATTTTTCCATCTCCTCCCAAGCCCACACAGCATTTTCCCCTTCCCTTACCCTGCCCAGCCAACCTGACCCAGCCCTTGACCTTGTACCCCTCCCTGCATTCAAAGCACAATTAATGCACCCCTCCCGGGCCCTGGCCCAGCGACCCCCATTCTTCTGTCCCTGGGAGCTTCCTTTTCCTGTCCCTCCCAGCCTAATGATCTGCTCCAATTCCACAGGGTCCTCTGGCTGGAGCCCCACCTCACAGGGCAAAGACTGGCTTGGCTTTGCCTTCCAGGCTGTGCTTTTCCAAACCTTTGGGTATGAAACACAAGCTGCTTTAAAACAGCCTCAAGTACCATCTCCTCAAATGGCAGAACTCTCAGCCTTTACAGTACTGTTCAAGCTTAAACATGGGGCTTAAGTCTAGCCTTCAAAGCAGTTCAACACTTAACTCTGGCAGGAAATGTGAACACGTTTGGGGGGAGGGTGAAAAAAATGTCATGATTTGGCTAAGAATCTGTTCTTTGAAATGGCTCCAGGGAGGAACGCATACATGCCCAGACAGAGTAACAGTGGGTTTGGGTAAGCCTACTGGTTAGAACTCTCTACCACCCTGGCTTCCAGTTCCTCAGGTGTTGAAAGAATTAGTGACCTGTGAGACTCGTCTCAACTCCTCTTCTCTCCAGAGAAACAGAGCCAATCAATGGTGGCAGTAGATTTATAGGTAAGGCTTCCGCCATCAGAGGGTGTAAGTCGAGCCATAAGCTGTTGATTCACAAGGATACTCAGAACATACAGCCGGTCAGCCTGAAGTAGCCCAACCACTTGAAGCATTGTTTTTAAAACTATAAAATCAAAGCGGGGGTGTCAGGCTTTTGATATATTCCTTTTCTAAATACGGGAGCATAACAGCATCCATCCGAGCAGGCTGGACCTTGCATTTGTTATTGTATTGTACACAGTCTCTTGAGAGGAGCAACTTTATTGGGGTCAACAAGAAGAAACACAGTCAAAGGTCCCCAACACTCTGGTATCTGACAGGCACATAAGAGAAGGCGCAAGTGAGGGAGACTTTGAATAATCTGTGACTGTGCAAGGGAGAAAGGTCTACATGCTGAAATAAAACTATATGCTCAAAAGTGCAGCCTACACAAACAGAGCATAAAATGGGCTCAAGGGGCTGTGTTTCCCTCCCTGGTGACACCAGTCCTCCCTAGCTTCCTGTGTGCACTTTGGGCTAAAGCTGTTCATGTGTCATTCACAGGAGCAGCCAAGTACCTCTGGGGGTTTCCTCTTCCCTCTGAAGCTGATGGTGGGTGTGAATGCACTGCACTGCAGGTAGGAGTGTGAAGATACTGTCTTTGCCTACCTGCCCCATCTGCCCTCCTTTGATGCACAGGGAAGCCTAGATATAATCAGCCACAGATCCAGGCCTTACAAAACCCAGGGCCACATGACAGTGGGTTGCTTACTGGCTTCAAACGTATTTACTTCCCTAAGCAGGGCTCAAATGTCTTTTCTAAAATATTACTGTAAAACTAAGTATCATATGGGGGTTAGAGAGATGGCTTAGGGATTTACAGCGCTGGCGGCTCTTGCAGAGGACCTGAGTTCAGTCCCCAGCACCCACATGGCAGTGTAGAATTACCTATAACTCCAGTCCCAGGGAACCGGATATTCCGTTCTGACTTCTTTGGGCATCAGATGCATACACTCCATATATACATACATTGAGGCACATATACACATACAACAGAAAGTAAATAAGTCTGAAAAGGAAGAAAACCTAAGCATCATAATGATTGTTTCTACTGTTTAACACATTCAAAATAAAAGCGGATGAAGAATGCGGAGGCTGTCCTGTTTCCACCCGCATATCTACATGCAAACACACACACACACACACACACACACACACACACACACAGAGGGGGCAAGGCCATCTACGGGCATGAATTAAAAAGACCAAATTCAACTCCCACCCAACAAGTACTTCCAGTTTCTCCATGCTAGGTAATCAACCCCAGGGGACTCGGGCCAGGGATTGTTGGGGGGGGGGCATCACAAAGCACACTGCTGAGAGGAGGTGGGGGGGGGGAGGTAGCACAGTGGCACTAGCCTAGACTACACAGTGAATTCCAAGCCAGTCTGGGGTATATTGTGAAATCAAGCCCCCCCCCCAACAAAAGGAGATTCTAAGGCACCGAAGAATACAATCATTACTTTGAAGAAATTTACACTGAATTCTGGGGACCTGGGTAAAGAATCTGGGAGATGGCTCAGTGGGTAAAATCCATCTGGAGCAAATGTGAGGACCTGAGTTCTATGGACCTTCACAATCATTTGAGAAGTAAAACATGGAGAATCCCCAGAACCTTGTGGGTCAGCTAACCTAACCAGTGGAGTACACAGTGGCAAAGAAGAGACACTCTCCTAAGCCAGAAGACTGGCATAGCAGACTGTCCTCTGACCTGAACACATGTACCATGAAAACACACACACACACACACACACACACACACACACACACCCCTCTACAAAGGTTAATTTGCTCTCTGTCAAATCAAGGATACAGGTCATATTAAATCATATGTTACTGTATGTAAATGACTGCCCACAGGCTTTGGGATCTGAAGGGCTTGGATAATCTCCTACTTCAGCTGAGATACTAAGTGACCAAGTTCAGTGCTCTGGTTGTCTGTCTTTAGTTGTCACAGATGGCATCACACTGTACACATGCAGATATTTTAGAGGCAGGACCTCAGACATATCCTGAGCCCTGAACCTGTATATGGAGCCTTATGAGGGGAGGAAAGAAGCAGGAGGTGTCATGAAGGTGGATCCTAGGATCATGAGCATGAAGGGAAGGCTCTGTGAGGCCACCTTCTTGCCAGAGGTGGACAGTGGCCTCTTATGGCCTTACTTCCCTAGTTCCTAACATCACCGTCTTCTGCACTTGGTAGCAAATCAACATTCTGAGAAACAGAATGCTGGCACCAAAGTTTTTCAGTCCCTTTGACTTAACAATGCCCCTTCACTGAGGCAGGGGAGAAAAAAAACCAACCGGGTGCATGTTCAGAGTGCAGGGCGCTCACTCCCCTCACACTCATGGCGGAGACCTCGGATCAAGGCTTGGGGAGGAAACGTGATGGAATCCCACATACAGATCAGGTCATGCACAGATGCACAGCAATGACTCCATGGCCTTCTCTCTCAACACAGAAGCACACAAGCTACACAGGTGACTGTCCTTACGGGACCCATCACTGCCAAACAGAATATCCCCGGGTGTCTGTAAGGATGAAAAGGGGCCTGTGCTAAGACAAACTATGGAGGCCAGGAAAAAGGGAAAGCTGATCTGAAGAGACAGGAAGCTGACACAGAGAGACAGGTGTCCCTGAAGGGGTTAAAGGCGAAAGGTTATGAGGCCTGGCTTAAGTCAGTCCCAGTGACAGAAACAGCAAAAAGCAGAAATAAATTAGGGTTAATTATAAGGCCTTATTTTCCAATGGTTTGTGTTTCTGGCCCCTGTCTCTACAGTTATATGAAAAAAAATCACAGAATAAAAACAAAAAGAGAACCATTTATCACCTTCAGGAAAACAGATGGGTGAGCGGGTGGTGAGATAGCTCACTGGGCTTACCACACGGCATGAGGACCTGATTTTGATCCTCAGCCTCCATGTACAAAGGCTGAGCCTCTGACAGTAATTTCACACAGAGGAGGCAGGATCCCTGCGACATGAGTGGATCCAGGCTCAGAGGTGCTCCTGCCAGGTAAAGAGCAACCAGGGAAAATAGTTAAAGATGACCTCTGCTCTCTACAGGCACATGCACTCACACACATGCGTGAGCACACATGCACACAGAATAGACACAGCCAGAAGGTTTATTCACTGGGAGAGTTCATGAGGACTCCCTAAGGCTACTGGAGATAGTTTTGCCCAACACTGGATCTCAGCTCTTTAGAGCTGTCCCATCTGCAGACATGAATGGGCAGTGTGCTGTCTTCTCAATCCAGCAACACTGTTTAACATGGACCGTGCTGCACAGAAACACTGGTGCTGTGCTGCTTACACAACGTGAAACAACAACCCAGCCTTAGTGCCACTTACTTATCCAGTTTCAGAGTCCAGGGTAGCACTCGCCTTGACTCGCTCCATTATCTTAGAGTGTTGCACCCTCCCGGCCAACAGTGAGGAGCTTCAGGCCCCTAAGGGACTTCCCAGTGCAGGTGGCATTCTAGGTCTGTTTTCTCCCCTCCACCAACATGGCTGTGAGCCTCCCCCACCCCTTGGTCCACATACTCCAGTGTTGATGGCAAGAACCAGCCCTCATCTTGAGGCTTAGTGGGCCCAGTCTGCAAATAGATTTAAGGATGATACGGTCTAATTTTGAAAGAAAAAAAGAAAGGGAAGGGGGGGGAAGCAGTCTCCATAGATACCAGCTTTCCAACATATTGCTTTCCTGCTTTCTGTTTTCTTAAATGAGAATCCCAGAGCAGGAGCAGAATATTTACAGGGAAACTGCAGGGAGCATGCCACCCAAGACCTCTGCAGCCCCACTGATGAACTGGTAGAGATTACAGGACTGAGAAGGCGGCCACAATGGAAGAAGGTAGAAGACTTCATCCACATCAGGCTCTCAAAAGCACTACAGCAAAGAACAGTGGTTTGCCAATCTCACCATGTGATATCTTTCCTCTCTCTTTAAAACTGACAGCGCTGGGGCTGCCTACGTGACTGGCAGGCATCAGAGACCTAGGCCTTAGACGAACTTCACCAGGCCACAGCCCAAATGGCCAAGGCAGCTGTGGCCACCTGACTGCTATTCAGAGAGCTGGACCCAAAGATGCAAGTGTTTGCCTCCTGGGAGGGAGAACAGCATCAGGCAGCTGTGATGTGAACACCTTCAGGAAAGGGTAGGAAGGGGTCAAAGGGTCGGGTGAGTTTATTTCCACAGCAAAGAAAGCAGTGTAAGAGCATTTCAAAGTCAACTGGTCAAGATCTAGCAAAAGAATCTCAGCTCAAAGGAACAGAAGCAGGGACTCTGGGGAGACACTGGCCATGCACAGGAACTGAAAGGCCCACAGATGGCTGACTGGACATTGACAATGGCTCACAGGGAATGTCAGTCAATCTTCAACAGGAGGGGAGTCCAACGCAAGCCAGGACATGTTGGGTGAAATAAGCTATCAAAGAAAAACAAGCACCGTATATGTCTCCGTATGTGTGAGAGCCAGAGAGTAACCACGTCACAGACAGGGCAGAACAAGAGCTCCCAGGAGCAGGAGGGAAACTGTCTATAACACCAACTTCAGGAATGATTGCTCAAGTGCTTGAATGTACTTCGCACTACTGGATTTATATGCTGAAGATGGTTAAGAAGGCAATTTCTGCTGTGAGCACATTACCATAATTAAACATCTCTATTAAAAAAAAAAAAAAAGGTTGGGTTCAGAAGGGAGATGAGATAGATAGGTGGTAGAAAACAGGTCTAATGGGCATGAGTCCCTGGGTTCAACCCCACACCTGAAAGAACAAGAAGCATTTTAAAAAACAGTTAAACAAGCTATACCTTATCATTTAAATCAAGGTTAGTGTTGGATGGGAAGTGTATTCCAGGTATATGTTAGAAATTCTTGCAAGATGACAGAAGAGACTGGCTGACTGGTTTTTTACAAGGTAACCACATTCCCTGCTGTAAATAGCCTAGAACTGTTTTCTCAGCTGTCTCTGTGTAATTCCTTTCCCATATCTGAAATGAGAGTCTGCCCCCAGCAGGACCTCAGAGAAAAGTTTGTAAATCCTAGCAGCACTGTGACAGTTGTCTAGACCACTGCTTCTTGTTCTGGAACTCTACCCACTGGGCATGTGGTGTGGCTGAGATGGTTTCACTTGCTGCCCTGAAGATGGAGGAGAGAAGATGCTGGCCTCTAGTGGGCAGAGGCCAGGATCTACTTATCATCCATCCCATGATGCACAGTACAGCCCACAACAGAGAACTTTCTACCCCAAATGTCTGCCATGAAAGGTTAAGCAAGACAGTTGTGGCTAGGCCTGAGGTTCTGAAACCAGCTTTCTCTGTTCTCTGTTGTTGGGCATAGGGCTTGAAGTGAGAGGCAGAGATAGCACTTTCAAATGTGCCAGGTTAGATGGGCATGGTGGCACACGCCTTTAGTCCTAGCACTCAAGAGGCAGAGGCAAGCAGATCTCTGTGATGAGGCCAACCTGGTCTACATAGTGAGTTCCAGGGCAGCCAGAGCTACATATACCATCTCAAAAAGCAAACCAAGAACACCAGACCCTGCCAGGGGCCAGATGCCAGGCTAAGTGCTTTAGACAAGTTCTAGATGTGGGCCTCTAGGACCACTGGAGGGACTTTATGGCTTGTGACAGTCTATGCTGTCATACTGAGTCCCTTCCCCAGCCATAGACAGGAACACATTTTTAAAACTCAGGGAACAAATATTTTCCATATTTTATAAAACTTACTCTCGTTCTGACCGTACCGAAGTCTTCAGATCTTCCCAATGTTAACTGAATTAGGACAACCTTAACAACTTAATGCTATCCTTTTCAGAACCTTCCATTTCATGAGGTACTCTGAATCAACTGTGGAGATTTCTAAGCACTAAGATCCCAGAGATAAAGCTAGAAACATCTGCAGCTACTGTTCTGGACCACGGTGCTGCTACTCTCTTGAATAACAAAAGGCCTGCCTCAAACTCACAGAGATCCACTTGTTCCTGCCTTCTGAGTGCTGGAGTTAAAGGACACCGGGCCATCAAAACTTAACCACACTTCACAGTCCACCTCAAACAGTGAGCTTCTGTAAGTCACTCATCCTTTTCTTTTTCTCTGTCCCAAATGCCACACAACATATACCAAACTTCACCAATGCCACACACGACAGCCTTCCTCAATCTGTGCTTACTCTCTCCCAATAACCACTCCCCCACCAGACAGATGTCCTATATCTGGACACATCTGCATATGCATGCAAGCATGTTGATCCATGAAAGTGTGAGTGAGGAGCAGACGATGATATGGGATGTCTTCTCAGTTTCTTGTCCGTTGACTTTTTCCCCATTCTCTTATGGAACCCACAGCTTAACTAAGACCACCGTGACTGTCTGGCACTGGGATGTGCATGTCTCTGATCCCTTAGTGCACAGGTTACAAGAATATGCCCTGTGTCTGACTTTTAGGGGTGCTGGGGATCTGAACTCCTGTTCTTGTGGTTACACAGCAAACGGTCAACTTACTAAGCCACCAAAAAGGGATATAAAACAAAGCCTGTCGCTGGTTTCTGTCATATCAGTAAAGAAAGCCTAGGAGCTAAAAATTCTCCCCAAAGAAGCTAGCCCTCCTTCCACAAGTGGTTAAAGACTTTTCCTTTCTCTTGTCTCTCCCTCTTTCCTTCACTCCCTTCCTTCCTTTCTTGAGACACTGTCTGCTATACCAAACATCCCAAGCTTATTCTATACAGAAGGATGGTCCTTAACTCCAGTTCCTCCTATCCCCACCTCCCAAATCCGAGATTACAGACACTGCTACCACACCTGGCTTAGGCAGTGATAGCAACAGAACCCATTGCCTTGGGCTGCTAGGCAAGCACTCCATCAACTCATCTACACCCACCACCCCTGTTATTTTTCTTTTAAATCTGTACCTTGGGGCTGGAGAGATTGCTCAGTGGTTAAGAACACTTGCTGTGGACCTTGCAGAGGACCCAGGTTCAGTTTCCAGCTCTACAAGGCAGCTCACAACAGTCTGTTACCACAGTTCCAGCAACTCTCACACCCTTTTCTGGTCTCTGAGGGCACCATGCACACACATGGTGCACATACAGCCATGCAGGCAAAACATTCATACACATGAAATAGAAATCTACAAAAAACCAAAATGGAACAAAACTTTTAAAACTCTGTATATTAAGAAGTAAAATAAACTAGGGAAATCTGGGGGTTGGTAGGGTGACTAAGAGACGACTGTCTTTGATGAGATGGCATTACTAACATAATTGGTGAAGAAAAGGTTTTATTTGGCTTACACCTTCCATGTCACTGTTCACCACCAAATGAAGTCAGGACAGGAACATAAACAGGGCAGAAACTTGAAGGCAGGAGCTGATGCAGATGCCATGAAGGAGTGCTTACTGGCTTGCTCACCCACCCAGCTCTCTTATACAGAACCTAGAATCACCAGCTCAGAGGTAACACCACCCACAATGGGCTGGGCTCTCCCATCAATCACTAATTAAGAAAATGCCTTGCAGGCTTACCCACAGCCTGATCTTATGGAAGCATTTTCCTGATTGAGGTTCCCTTCTCTCAGGTAACATTAGCTTGGGTGGAGCTGACAGAAAACTAGCCAGCAGAAGGACATTTGCAATGTCCACTGTGCACTGCCCGTATGTAGGTGATTTCAGATATCTCAACAGGGATGAGTCTAGCACCTGCAGACATTCCTCCCAGAAACCTCCTGCCTTGGACTGGGCACTGGAAAATGTGTAGAAAGCCACAGGGGAGCCGAGAACACTGATGGTGTCACTACAACAGGTTCACAGTGACTCTGACACCCACCAAAGGCGGTTCCTCCTCAGCAGGAGCCATTTATCAACAGTAGTTATCAGAACTGCGGGGGGGGGGGGGTGGAGCAGGGGACATGGGGACACTTGATAAAAACTAAGTTAGAGTGCAGACAGTAAGGGGGTGAGGCTGGGCTCTAGCCCCGGGGTTTCTGAGACTCCAGCTGATTCTTCCCTTTAGTATATTTCTTCCTCTTGAACAGCCCAGGAAGCTGTGTTAGCCCAGCCTGCCCCCAGTTAGCTGCAGGTGTTGTTAACCTGGCCTAGCTGGCCCGACTGGAGGTGTTCACACTCTGGAAGGTCTCTAGAGTCCCTTAACTTGCACATCTAATCAGGTGCCAGATAATACTGGCTGGAAGGGGGACCTAAGGGACCCAGAGCCTGATGCAGGGAAACTTGACCTTCTTCTCCCAGCTTTCTGCGGGTTTTATCTTGCACTGTATATGATTTTTAATAACAAATGGGAAACTTAGCAGTAGGCACTGAGTCACTAAGGTTCTCTCTATGTAAATATCACTGGGAACAATGCAAGACTTGATGTCTAAAAGGCAGTCCGTGGGAAAATTCTATAGTGCCTTTGAGACTTACAACAACTCAAGGAGGTACCAGAGTACCCTTCTCCATGACACGCCCGTCTCTCCTAATGTAATACATGACTCCCAAAAGCATAAGGCACCCCACATTTTGGACAGTGTTGCCCTTGGTCTGATTGAAGGGGGTGGGAGGGACACCAGCTGGCCCTACCCAAACCAGTTCCTAGTAACTTCTTGCTGCCTGTGCTGGTAGCTTCTTTGCACTTCAAAATAATTTTCCTCTCCAACACCCAGTACAGCAACTTCAATTGGCACTGGTTCCTGTTAACGAACAGAGCAGCCCGCGCCAACCACAGCCTCCAGCACGTGTACCCAGCCTACTTCCCTATTTTAAATGCCTAATGATTATTGCTGTGTCTGAACACATCTGCAGGGAGACGGGCCCACTGGGCTCTGCTCAGCCTACTCCAGGCCCTCCTACAGGGTGCACCCTGAAAAGGCTTCAAGTGCAGACAGGTTAGGCAGGGTTGTTCAAGTCACAGTGGAAGCTTGCAACAATCAACGAGATTTTTTTTTTCTTTTTCTCTCTCTCTTTTTTTTTTTTTGGAGAAATGATCAAACCCAGGGGTGGGGGACCAAACTTCCTGCAAGAAACCGCATCCTGAACAAGCATCAGCCTCAACTCACTGTAAATAAATATTCTCTCCTTGCAGCACTTCCGTCAACTGTCAGGGCCCTGGCTCCAATCGACTTTCAAGTCCAAACAGGAAAGGGGAGAAAAGAGAGTGAGATGGTAGATAGGAGGTTTAATCTGTTTCTTGCTGCCGTTTTCATCCGTGGGACGATTCCAATGCGGCATGGCTGCCAGTCGCCTGGGATTGCTCGGGGACCCCACTTTTCCTGTTAACCTTCATAATTGTATTCATGGGGGTCCATCCCCAAGGCTGGGAGGACAGAAGCTCTTCCCTGGATCAGATAAGTTCTCAAGTCAAAAGGGCTGAGTGGGGACAGGCAGGCAGCCTGGGTTCACAAGGGAGATTTAGGCCTTATGTCTGATATAAAGTCAACCCCAGGGAGTGCAGGGAGGGGCCACCTGGGCACTGCTTTGTGGAAGGCTCCAGAAAGAACAAGTCACTGATCTCAATTTTCTTGACAACGAAGGCAGAGGATATCCTTTCTAAGTGCACAATGTACCTGGGTGGAAAGAGAGGCGAAAAAGCAGCCACCCCTCCATCCCAATAAAGCATGTGGCCACTTCTACGGGTGGACCCAGACACAAATGGACATAATAGGCCACCCTTGACTCTCCGCCTATGAGAAAACTACGCTGGGGAGAGGAGCACAAGCACAGGCTGGCTCACAAGAGCAATAGTGGTAAACAAAGAAATTCAGACTCACTTATGACTACTTTGGGACTGTGTGAGTAGCTAGAACCTGCGTTACGTTACTGCAAGGTTACCACCTGCACCAGCAGTGGAAGCAGCAGCCTCTGGCATCTTGTTGGTAGAAGCTCAGAGTTTAAGCCATCAAATGTGCTGCCTTCTGAGCTGCCTGGAAAATAGCAGTGTGCTTAATCCAGAGAGCTTCTCAAAGAGTTCTGGGACTCAAGGGGAAGCTCACAATAGACTGAACTCACCCTTTTGTAAGGGCAAGTCTTGGCTGGGTGTCCAATATCTCTCATTTCTCAGCTGTGTCTGTGTTACAGGCATAAGTCTGATTTAACACAGCACACTGAAATCAAGAGTAAAGGTCAAGCAAACGTGTGTGAATGGGGGAATGCCTACACGCCTGCACAAATGAAAGCATGTATGAATTCACATGTTGGATGTGACGTAACTGATATGACAAGAACTGTGGGCAGCAGCAAGGGCCCCTTGAGAAATGGGGACGCTGTCACCCTCTGACTTGGTGTTTCTTCATAGCACTGTGGAAATAAGGCTGAGCTATGGTGGTGGCAGCAGCCGGGGTGGATGTTTGGCAGGCCGGGAGGAAGCAGGGAGGGTAATGGGCAGGCATGTTCAGGACAGAAGGAGGGCGTGAAACCCTGTAAACTCCTAGCAGACAGGACATAGCCCTGGAGCCTCTGCCTCGAGGAGGGAAGGAGGCCAGGCAGTTTCCCGGAGGCAGAATGGAGGGAAGCTGGAAACTGAACCACAGTGCCCAAGGGCACCTCCTGCCTCATACAGGAAAAAAATTAAATTAATAAAAGTAAAAATAAGGCATTACGTGTAGCAGGGAAGTGTTATTAAAACGCCGTAACGTCTCAGAGGGGCCTATGAAGTCATGTTGCTACAATTCACCAAGAATTTAAAGGCATCATCATAAGCCTTGTAATAGTCCAGCGAGCGTGCTCCTTTGCAGATCCATGGTCCCTGTCACGATGGGACACACAGCTTCCAGGAAGGTTCAAACTCCTCAGGGTAAGACAATAGCCCATTCCAGAGATCTCACTGCCAGGACTCAGCAACAATATGATCCCTGGTGCAAACACCCCAGGACATCCTTCCTACCAGGGCAGCAAACTTAAGTGGCTAAAGGGACTGAGTAGCCCCTGAAACAAAGGAAACAGACAGGGCTCAGCACCAGGGAATGGTGACACGTGTTCCTAGTAGGACCATAATAACAAAAACCACCTCACAGGCATTCTGATCTCAACATGATAGTACACACCCCTTGCAAACTATACTTGCTGTCTCAAAAAGCTAGAAATCCAAATGATTTTGTTGTTGTTTTAATAAATCTCAGTAACTGTGAGAAAATACTCAAATATTTTTATTAAACCAAAACTCTATACAAGTCAAATATAGATATGTTTATATAACTGCATTTCTACAATCTACACCAGTGTCTGATTGGTGCACATACAGACACTGGCACACAACACACACACACACACACACACACACACCAGCATGCCTTCATGTTTACCCACTATGAGTTAGTCCTCAGCATCCAGCATTACCGAGTTAGCTAAAGGAAGGCCTCACTAAAAGTAATGTGTGCATCTGCATCTGTACATGTGCAGCCAAAGGACAGCCTTGGGTGTGATTCTGCAGGCACTTTTTTTTAATGAGGTGTGGTCTATCATTAGCATGGAAGCAGCTAAGCAGGCTAGACTGGCCATACAGTGAACCCTAGGCACCTGCCTGTCTACATTTCCCCAGGGCCAGGATTACAGATGTGCACCACAATTTCTAGCTTTTTAAACTATTCTGAAGTTCAAACACAGGTCCAAGTGATCATCAGGCAAGCACTTGACTGAAAAGAGTTCCCCCAATCCAATAGATCTGGGCAGTGGTGGGTGCTATTATTTGAATTTTTAAACGCCTAAATTAAAGGAAGAAGCCACACACCATCACACTATTTGCAGATCCTAAATGGCAAGATGGACGTCAGGTCACTGGAAATGTTTTTCTGAAGTAAACACCAGGATCCCAGCTCTTCCCTGTCTCTCTGTGACTTCTTGCCTCTTTTGTATTCTCCTACCATGATAGATCTACATCTATATCTAAATATATATCTCTATCTATATATCTATATAAAAAAAAAAAACACAGGCCCAAAGGACTGGGCCAAGCAAACGTAAAGCCAAACTGTAAGACAGAACGAACCTTTCTTCTGTATGAGATGTGTAACTCAGACATTTTGTCACAGGGATGGAAATGGGACTAACACAACCAGTAACTAGATGCTCTGTGGCTCAGAGGGAGCTTGTGGAGAAGGACCCTAGCTAAGAGCTGGAAGAGCAGTGGGACCCCAGAGCTCTAAAGCTACCTGGCGCTATTCCATCACACACAAAACTGCTTCCGGAGAGGCCAACCCTTCAGGTGCTATGCCAATGGCCACGACAATTGAAAAGACTTACTCAGGAACTGTGTGCATAAGGCTCCATGCTGACAGCCAGAGTGTTCAGAGAATGAAGTACCCTGCCCCCTAGGCACACATTACAAGCGGAGCCAATCTCAAGAACGCATGGGATTAAGACTGCTGCATTTTGTTGCATGCTCACCGGGGTCTGGCAGGTGATGGTGGGTATCCTTTCTCCTCTCACACCCTCTGCAACATCACAGAGAAATTGCCACATTTCAGAATCAGCCAGAGTCAAGTGGAGACATGTTCCCTGGGGTAAACCTCCAGTGACTCATTCAAACAGATTCAGCTTTTAGGGAATAGGCTTCGTTCAGACACATCACATGCCAGCAGTACTAGGCCTCATGAAACCCATCAAGGGTAGACGGCGCCACACAATACTTCCTTCTCAAGGAGAATCTGTTGCCAACTCAGGGGAACCCCAGGATAAAAACATCCTCCTTATAAGATTACCAGCTACCTTCTAGTCAACCAAGACCCTTCACACCAGGACCAGAGTTAAGGACCCCCATCCCCACCTGTCACTGGAGCACACCTCTTTGAATATTTTCCACAAAGAATCATACAAAGTCCTGCTCAAGACTTTGTGCACCATGTTCCCAAAGCACTTATTGCCTTCATGGTTCTGAAAAGAAAGGCTGTTGACTTGTAAACTCTAAGCAATCCTTAAGAAGAAAAATTCCCCACCCAACCCCCAAAAGGTGGGCTGGACCCGTATGAGCAAGTCCCTGAGGAATGGGGAGTCCAGCAGGGGTTACACAGTAGGGAAGAATAATTTGAACAAGTGCCTGGTTTAAGGGTCAGGCAATCCCTTCATCTGTAAAACCTTGGGCAATGGGGAAGCTGGCAAAATGAGGGTTCCCGGGACGAAAAATGAGACTTAAGATCCACCCTTTCCAAGTGGATAGGGTGTTAGTGTTGGTCAGGAGGAAATACTATTCTTGTCAACTGTTTGACTGTCTGGAGTCAGGTGTTGATTACAAAGTTCTCTGCTTCCTAGCCCATTTTATTCTCCCACAATTCCAGGGCCAACTCAGCGCTGGGTATCAATCCTCTAGAAGCTGCTGAGCAGACTCTAGACTGATGATGCTGGCACACATTCTCCGTGCAGCCAGTGCTCAACTTAATAGTCAAACCTGGGCTTTGGTGGGATCAGAGAACTAAGTGTATATTTTGACTCATCTCAATGCAAACTGCCTTTTGGTTCAGACACAGAATGTCTGCCAAGTAGAGGACATCCCTTGGTAAAGAGTGCTATCACAGGCTCATACCCAAGGTCATTTTCAAATAGTCAGTGACAGGAAGGGAAAAGGTGAATTTTCCCCACTTCAGCAGACATTTTTTTCCTACTCAAAGCAACCAAACAGACAAACAAACAAACAACACAAGTGTCCAAGTAGGCTGGCACTGATTGTACCTAGGAGACACATTTTAAAAGACCCTCTGGGCCATTAAAGTTTAAGGACAACACCCAGGAGCAATGCTTCCTTCCTTCAATCTTGCATCCAAAGCCCCTTACCTTCAACCTCTGTTAAAGTCAGAGGGAAATGAAATACATTCCCACACATTTGTGTGTGAGGCAGTAACTTGCAAGACAGCTCCAGGGCTGACACAAGAACACAGCTCTTTTTTAACATCCAGCATCTCACCAGGCCCCAAAGTGGCTCTTTGTTACATCTCCAAGTGTCTCAAGCTTCAAGGACTACCCCATTCTCTCCCACACAGGTAGGACTGACTCCACAGGCAACAGACAATCCCATCAGATGCTGCCCTGAAACCCTACGGAAGAGCAGGAAAATGTGAACCGGAGGGAGGCCACTTGCTGATCACATGATCTGACCCAGGAATCAAAGACTTATTTTCAAGCAGTGTGTAAAGGAATCATTGTTTGATTAGAAAATATTCATGGTGTTTATTTTTAGAAAAAATAAACAGTAATAAAATATAGCTAAATATCACAAACCTGTAGAATTTGGGGAAAATGAAAGGTTTTACAAATCTTAGAGAGGTAGCTTCAAGCCTTACGTGCAGTGTTATTCTCTCCCAATGTGTCAATGACTAGGCATTAAAGGGAAAGGGGACTTTTAAAACACAAGACTTTCTTACTCAAAAAACCCTTTCTAAGGTTTCTGCATTCAACTTACAAAGCCTCATTTACAAACAAACATGTTTCTAAATACATAATACATTAGAACAAGATGCCGGGGGGAGGGGGGGACAGAGAACACACACCTGCATATTAAGAGTCAAAATGTGGATGTCTCTAATTCTCCATTCCTCACTTGAAGGAATGACAAACAGACTCCGAACTAAAAAATTAGACGTGTTTCCTCCTCCATGTTGACAATGCTGAGCTGTGTTTCAGTGTTCTCTAAGAAGTACTGAAGAGGATGAGGTAGGGGGACGAGTAGCGGACCCTACCTTCTACCCCAGCCCTCTGAATAAACTACGGTGAAAGCACAAACTCACGAACAACAAACAGCACACTCCCAGGTGCTATGTGAATTTGATGTCAGCTGTACTATGCAAATTTGTATATGTTTCTGTATGCACCAAAAGAAGTCAGTGTGTCAGGATGTGTGTGTAACGCTCTTGAATTACTGGTGCCTCCCCTTAAAGGAAAGAATGCTGCGCTACATGAATTTCAAACACAAGTAAATAATGGTACAGGAAGTTCCCATCCAAATACCATAACGTGAAATGCCCCTTGAAGAATTAAGTGATAAAATGAGTTAGGTTTTCCCCTCTTAAACAAAGGGAAGAATAAATAACTTTATAGAATATTCTCTCCTCTTTTTTTGAAGACCTAATTATATACTAAGCAAAAAGTAATTTTTCCCTCCTGCCTACGTTTTATGTTTTGGGCACTTCCATTTCATGTCCCTTGACACCTTTTCCAATAATCCATCTACTTGATATTGGAAAGCCTCACATGAATAAAACTTTATGGCACTACAGGCGTTTAGCCTTCCACCGACATTCCTGGCCTGTTCAATTCTGCAATTCAATCAAAATCAAATCTCAAAATCCTCTTGTCAGCCTGCACTGCTTTCATATGCCTGAGCCTTGTGTAAGGATAACTACATCCAATCTTCCCCCAAGCAGTGCTTATATTGTTTTATTACAGTTCAATGAGCGGAGTTCAGAATTACATGCAGCTGCCTACCACCGTGGTCCGCTGTGTTACGCATGGACACAAGTATTGCCCACCAGGCCTGAAATCACTCACTTACTGGCTGGCCAGAAGAACTGTGAGCGCTTCTTTATATGGAAGAACATCCTGTCTGCTGGATCTAAAGAGGGTGATGTTAACAGATCAGTCCCTTTATAAAAGGATTGTGAGAGCCCAATGAAATGCGACGAGGGTGTGCTCAAAGTTAAGCGTGTGGTTCGAGAACATAAAAGCAAAGATAAACCTCAATACACGCTGCTTATCCTTAGAAAGCTTGTGAGGGAAGATAAAGAGATCCGAGTGAAAGGCATCTCCAAGAATTTTTATATGTGTTTTAAATGATGAGGCTTCTTTTAAACGGTTCTCTTTTTAATACTCCCAATAATCCTTTCACTGAAACAAAAGGATAAAACACAGAGCCCATTAAAGACAATTTCACCTGATGAACAATGTGGTAATTAAAGCACCGATAGCCGGAGAATGTTCTAAAAAGCTGGACAAGGCGGAAGGATGGGGACGCCACTTCAGAGGGACAGCGTGTTTTCAATATCTGGTGCAAAATATCAGGTGGCCACTTAAAATGCAAGCAGATGAGAATTACTGAAACTACTGGGATTTCAGCTATGCTGGTTAACTCACCCCTATCCTTTTGGGGTTGGGGAAACTCAGTGCAAGAATTGACAAACCTCATATAAAAATGCATGTGCTAGCTCTTGCTCTTGCATCCTTGCTCTCCCACCCCTAGCCCTCCTCTTCCTTTCCCTTCCCCCCTTTCCCTCCACATGCTCATGGCCGGCCTCTACTTCTCTATTCCTCTCTCTCTCTCTCTCTCTCTCTCTCTCTCTCTCTCTCTCTCTCTCTCTCTCTCTCTCTCTTCCTCTAGCACCCTCTTAACTCTCCCATGACCTGAATAAACTATTCTGTACTTAAAAAAAAAATGCATGTGCTAGCACCCAGCTAACCCTGGGCTAGTAACTAGCTAGGTAAACCAATGGCCTCCAAGGGTGCCAGGTTCTCAGAGAAATGAGCCATAACTCTTCCTTGATGACAGCCCTACACAGGTGGTCAACACGGTGCCAAAAGGGTAGCGATGTCCTTGCAATTGCAAATTCTTTATCTGCTAGGTCTCTCAAATTCAACACAACTGAAACTCCTGAAAGGGAGATTTCTATCCATTTCTATCTTCAATCCCTGTAAACAGTGTCATCAAAAGAACTGAGGAGGGAACATGGAAAGCTCACCTGTTCAGAAGCTAGTCACATACTACAGAAACCAGACAAGTACAGAGTTAATATGCACAACCATGGGTCAAAAGGAGCTCTAGCTGCAGATATGTTTTTAAATGCAACATAGGAACTCAGGGATGCATAGTCAGGGATGTCTCTTGTTTGTTTGTTTGTAATAGCATGGCAGATTCAAAGAGCCAATAAGGCAAGAGAAGAATAATTCAGAGGCACAGTGGTGCATGAATTTCTGGAGCTAATGATATTCTCTCTACTATAAATGCTGAGGCTCAGGCTTACTGACCTGAAAATGGCATCTACTATATTTTAATATCTGGGTGAGCTTAACTGTGAGGGACACAGGACACTTACTTGATCTGCACACACGAATGGAACAGGCATATATCACCCACCCTCTCAGTTATCTGAGAGCTTTCTAATTGCTAAGAAAGTCAGCAGATGCTCCCAAAAATACAAAAGTACTCCACATCCTGACTATGCTCCCTTCCCGCCCTTTTTCCCCATGGATAGTGATCAAATCTCCAAGAGAAGAGCAGGCTTATTACCTAGGAGCATCTACTCTGTCTTTCAAATCTAGAAAAACAATGCAATTGAAAAACAGGGCTTACAGTTTTAACAACAGCTAGCTGGAACTCCCCAGCAGTCCTGAGCAGCAAGAACTCTTGACTTTTTTGTTGTTTAAAGAGTCTATGTTAGCCTGGGGTTGGTGGTGCATTCCTTTAATCCCTGCACTGAGGGGGCAGAGGCAAGCAGATCTGTGTGAGTTTAAGGCCAACCTGGTGTACAGGATGAGTTCCAGGACAGCCAGGAAACCCTGTGTGGAAAAACAAACAAAAAGTCTATGCTGGACCAAGGAAATGGTTCAGTGGGCAAAATGCTTGCTGCCCAGGTATGAGGACCGGAGTTTGATGCCCAAAACCCGAGTAAAGAAGACAAGCATGGTGGCACGTATCATAATCCCAATACTGAGGAGGCAGAGGCAGGCAGGTATGTGCAGCTTGCTGACTTAAATCAGGCCTGGTGAACAGTGTCTGAGAAACAATAGCCCTGGCATCCCTCTCTCCTACAAACACACACGTGCATAATACCCCCCCACACACATACATACTAACATGCACATATATACAGAATTATGATCAGCTCTCAGAGAGAAAGCCAGCGAGCCTGCCTGCCTTTGTTTCTAGACTCTTCTTTCCCACCCAACCCACCTACTTCCTCTCACTTACCTACATGGCTCTAAAAGACAATTTGAATTTGAGCCTCATGGGATAGAAGGTCCAGAAGTTACTTCTAGGCCCACTTTCCACAGTTTTATTACAAACAGTGACGTGCGCTCCATATTAGTGGACATTTTGCCAAACTACCTACTTCTAACTGACACTGAGCTACATATAGTAAGTAATAAATAAACTTTTAAAACAACCAAACAAAACCAAAATGAAGCACAAGCTGTGCTGTTTAAACAGAAGGGCATGGGCCATTGCATATCCCGAGAGCCAGCTGCCTTAAATATCTTGACAACCAGGAGACTCCCAGTGTGGTGCATGGAGCCCTTTCAGACAAACCCAAAGAGAGAGTAGAAGAGAGACCAGTACAGGAGGAAAAAGTCTGGTGCTGAGGACCTTTCAAAGCAAACTTCGGATGAACTCTAGATTCTAGTGAACAAAGCCAACCTCACCTTATACACTTGCTGTCCAAAGCCAGGGATTACATAATCTCTGCAACCTAGAATTCTTACTTAAGAAAGAACCTTTCCCATAAAATGCTAGTGACACCTGAGCTCACTTGTCATAGTCCTCATCCAAAGAGCCAGAATACTGAAGACACAGACATTCAGCTGAAAGGACTAAATTCTACGATGTGGGGGATCAGATTTGGGGTCACTTGGGCGAACTCTGAAGGCCTGTGCCACCACACACTGTCAGTACTTTGGCCGGGGTGAACGTGTTCACAGTTGTACCGAGGGAGACCAGAGTGTTTAATAGAAAACCAGAGTAGAAAATAAGCACAGTACCCAAGGAGGTGTTTATTGTCTTAAAATAAATAACTGACCACAATGATGGTCCAGGCGCGAACTCAATCCACTTCAGGAGAGTCTGCCCCAGACAGTCATAAGGTCTGGCCCCAAGCTCTATGTTCAAGCCAAAGCTCAAGCCAGCGCTGGGACCCCTCTGCACAAAATGCCTGCTCAGTAAAGTCATGATATCACTGACCTTCATAGTGGCCTAGGAAACTCTAGAACACCCACAAGAGTCTGTGGAGTGCCTGAGCTACAATAGGCAGAAGGGCTTGTAGAAAGTAGACTCAAAGCAGAATCACTCGTCTCTCATCCTGGGGTCTGCTCCTGTTCTAGAACCTTCTACATATGGAGACCTCCTTCAAACTGTATTTGGAAGCTGGCTTCAAATTTCTGGTCAACTGAAAAATACCACAGACTGTAGTTTACGGACACTTGGGAAAGTATGTCAGAACTTCCCCCTTGTCTCTAAGGTGAGGTTGGGCAGGGAAGGCTACTTGAGGGTTCCTAGAGAAGACACACATCTCTGTACAAATAGCCAACAGCTTAAGAGGAAATGCACTCTCTCCTTAATGCACATGTCGTCAGTACTAAACAGTAACAACAGTCTGCAGGGGCCACGCAGCCCTGCCTAGCAGTCAGCATACAAAAAGCACGTGCCACAAGCCCATACAAATGGACCCTTTCAAGCAAACCAACCAGCAGAAGGGGAAAAGCACTCTCCCTACCTCTCACATTCACTTTGTCTGAGGCCAAACCAACTAATTTAACAATAAATAACCCGTTATGCGCTAGCTTTTAGTCATTAACTACCCTTCCCTCTTAATTAAAGAAAACTCGAAGACCGCTCTCAAGAGGGTTCTAAATAACTCACTTAATGTTTAAGAAAGCACTGCTTTTGATACAATCTGGATGAAATGAATGATGGGAACCCTCAAGTGGTGGATGAGGTGGTATTTCAAAGAACTAATTGCAGCAGGAGAGCAAGTGCCATTGCTTCTGGGTACCATTGTCATTTCCTGCTTTTAGAGGCCTACGTTTCAGCGCTGAAGTGCAAACCCCAACATGCTTTCTGCTGATATAAAGCATCAAAACGTATTTTAAAAGATGTATTTATTTATTTTTAATTGCCTGAGTGTGCATGTGTGCGTGCATGTGTCGTCCTCCACAGAGACCAGAAGAGCAAATGCCCTGGAGCTGGACTGAGTCATGTGGAATGAGCCGTGTGTGTTGGGGGTCAAATCTGCCCTTCCTAGGAGAACAGTATATGCTGCTGAGCCAAATCTGCAGACCCAAGTCAAAATATTTTAATATAATATTTTTATTAATTCCTTGACAACCTTATACTAGGTATTTTGATGACTTCTAACTCTTCCCCTAATCTTCCCAGGTCTACTAACCATCCAAGTTTGTGCCCCTCACCTTTAATTATCCACTGAGTACAATCTGCACTATCAACATATTCGAGTATGGAGTTATCCACTTAGCACCTCTAAAGAATACTGCCCTCTACCCCAGTCGCACGCCATACAAGCCATCACCAGCAAGAACTCCTCAGGGGTGAGGGCTAAGTTAAAATATCTTATAAGGATGTTTGCAAAGGATTTCACTCTCCCTGGATTTCACTCACCCCAGGTGGCTACGAGGTGGGGACACTCTGAAAGGGTGGGCTTTCTCTATTCCCTACTGCAGACCTCCAGTAGTGTGTGAAAGGTTTGATAAATACCACCATGTTAGCTCTCAAAGTCTTCTGGGTTTTTTTTTTCCAATTAAGTGATTAAAACATGACTATAATTTTACTGTACTAACAACACAATGAAGCAAGCCTTCAGCTAAAGTACAGTGGACAGACAAAGGGTTTCCAAAAGGAACAACCAAAAGGTCATGCCAAGCTGATGGAAAGGGGTTAAGGCCTGCAGGGAGCCCAGTCACCCTTTCCTTCATTACCCAAGTCTAGGAGCGGGAACACCAACCAGCCCAGCCCTGGCAATGACAAGGCACTACTTCCTACCCAAGCCCCTCAGTCAGCCAGGCTGCTGGATAGCTCAGCACGTGGGCAGCAGGCAACAGAGGAAGAGAAAGAGTAGGACACACGAGTCTGGCAAAACAGGAAATCTGAAGAAACTATTTCTGAAATGTAAATAAGGTTTTCTGTTACTTTCATTATTGCAGAAGCAAAGATACTGTCATGGGTGGAAGGCAGGAACCTCTCATCTTCCAGTATATGAGAGTTCGCTCCCTGTGGACTGAGCTGCCATTTTATATATGAGGGGCTAACATCAGAATACTGAATAAAATTGCTTTTAATTGCTCCCTTTACTACCCCCTACCACTCGGTCCTTCACATATGGGAGGGAAACTATTCAAATCTCTACCATTCCTTATACGGCTTGAGTGTTTAGGATAATCTATTTGTCTTTTTGTGGAGGAGGGGAGGTGGAGAAAGCCATATGTGTGTTGTATGTGTGTGTGTTTACTATGAATGCAGATATGACGCCTGCACAGAATGTGGGGTGATGGCCTTCACTGCTCTTCACTTTATTCCCTTGAGAAAGAATCTTTCACTAGGCTGGCCAGTCAGCATCTGGGTTCTGCCTGGTAGTGCTATGGTTGCAGGCACATGCAGCCATGCAGTTCTGTGGCTGCAGGCACATGCAGACATGCAGTGAGTGCTGTCTGTGGCTGCAGGTGCATGCAGCCATGCCCTGCTTTTATGTCAACACTGAGGACTCTATCTTAGTCCTATGTTTTCAAAGTGGTGTGACACACTGAGCTCCTCAGCCCCACATCTGTCTTCTTTAGCATTAGGGGACACATAAAGGTCCTACTTAACAGAAATTTTGTGAGATCCCTGAATCATATAGTAACTGAAATACAGTGAGTGCTAAATATACTGGAGACCTCTACGTTAGTACCAGAGCAAATGGGCGTGGCCACACAGGCCTGTGGTGCTTATAGTCATCAGACTGCAAGTTAGAGGCTAACCTGGGATCCCTCAAAAGACTAAGATAAAATAAAAATAAGCCTTAACACAACAACAACAACAACAACACAAACAAACAAAACTCATAGTGATCCTACTATCAAAAGCAATCTACGAAATATGAAGGCCTCTCTTTCATCAGTGGCTTTATTTCTAAAGATACAACGTTTGCAGGTTATTGGGGGAGGAAGCCACATATGAAAAAGACTGCCTGACAATTTACCTCTGAAGTGTCTGTGTAACCTTCAAAGAGAGCACAACTCACACACACACAAGCTTTCTTAGCAGAAGAGAAGAAAGATATGGTTGGAGGACTGGTGATAGGTGTGGGCCCTGGAGGCAACAGGTCCTCACTGGCTTAACCTGCAAGGCTCTTAGAGGCACTTGCTAATCCTCACCAAGACACAGTATTAAAGAATGAGAGAGAGAGAGAGAGAGAGAGAGAGAGAGAGAGAGAGAGAGAGAGAGAGAGAGAGAGAGAGAGAGGAGGGAGAGAGAGATTGATTTGGGGAAGGAAGGGAAGAAAGGATGAGAGGAGGGCATGTGGGAATCCAGGAATCAGGGTAAAAACTATATCAATATCTGGTATACTTATAATATATTTCCATATCAAACAAATGAAAAATGTTTAAACCCAATCAAATAAAACCCAAAATTCCTAGCCTAGTATATTGAAATACACTTGGTTCAAATAAATCTGAACTTGGTCTATACACACACAATTTTAACAGGTTGTAAGTTACTTCATTACAGTGCATTTTTCTTATCAATTACTGTGGCCCATGTCCACCCCAAATGAGACATCTATCCATTCTGCCAGGGTCATACATGGAAATATTCCTAGTGGCCACAACAGAGCACCAAGCCTTCTCTCCCAACCCCCACCCATCACCCTCTCCACAAAAAGGAACCAGCAATTTGGCTAGTGTCGGGCCTAAGCAATGAGTGATAAATAACGGGGTGCGCCCATTTTGAATCACGGTGCTTTGGCAAATCCCCAGCTCACATGCATCCGGTTATGATGGACCTTAGTGTTCTCTGTCTCACATTTCAGCCACTGAGCTTTCCCAATGGTGATGGAAGTGGCTCAACCACTGCGAAAAAATGTGCAGTTTATCAATGATGTGTTCCACCGAGGCAATCAGAAGACACGCCTGTAAAATATACTGCTACTGGTATTTAGTGGGAGGATTGCTTGCAAGAATCTTAGCCACCCTTTCTCTCTTCCTTATATCCTGCTTCCCAGCCCCCCAGCACAGCACAGGTCAGGGACAATTGTGTTACAGACTCCATAAAGCACATCCCAACCAGTACTGGCTAGGACTCCTGCATCCAGTGCCAATTTCAGGAAAACTAGAGTTCACCACCCAACCCTCCTCTGTTTGTCATCTCAGAGAGGTGTAACAGTTTCAGAAACCAGCCCCCCTGCTACTCAGATATTCATACTGCCCTTCATAAAGGGCTTACTATCGTCAAGACTCTCACTGATACTAGATCATCAAACTGCAACACCCACCCCCCCCAAAAAAAAAGCTCCAAAACACGGCCCCTCCAAAAGAGATGCAGCCCAGATGATTTTTGTGTGCTTGCCTGAACAGAAGACCAACATTTATGTTTAATGCAAGACAAATCTCAAAAGAGGGAGTTTAACCATGAAGGATGCATGCAGGCGGACGCCTTCGGAGATACATGTATGTGTCTATACGCAGCATTCATGTGCAGACTCCTCATTGACACTGGTTGAGATATAAAGACTCGCCCTGGGTCAGAATGTTAACCACGTACAATCTCTCCAGACAGAACCCCACTTACTAAAAAACAGCCTAAGCAAACAACAGGAGGTTTTTGTTTTGTTTTGTTTTTTACTATCTGAAAAGTATGTGATATTCTGGTTCATGACAAGGTGGACTATTCTACTTTCTACTGTGATTTACTCCGCCACAGAGCCAGAGGAGGAAGAAGTAAGTGGACGTAGCGTTTACCCACCCATTTAGCAAATAATATAAAAGGTTGCTCGGCATCTGTATTCAAATGAAATTTGAATTTATTTCTGCCACTGGGAGACCCCACCCTGTAAGAAACACAAGCCTAAAGCAATCTCTTGCAATGGGCCATTTTACTTATTCTGCAGTTTCTTACCCAAATTACACAGGTATAATTATTTTGACACTATAATGAAAAGAAAATGGGATTTGGGCACCGTGGGTTTATCTAATAACACTATTTCTTGCCAGACTTCACAGTACTGACAGCCACAAAGAACCTTGTCCATTCCAATAGGAAATATTTGATTTTCCTGTATGAACATTATTTATTTTCACCAAGTTGCTATTATCAGAAGGGATATGATAGCTGAATAATAAAAATGAAATCAAGGAATTCTGGTGTTTCAAGGCTTTATTTTTTCCCCGCTCTCACTTTTGACATTTTCTTCCCCTGGAGAGACAAGATAAAGTGCTGTCATAAATGGGTGACTTTTCTTGTCAAATGACAGATTTGATTCTCCATGGCAACCACAAATCAAGGTGCTAGTAGGAATTAAAGCTTCTCTTAAAAGGCGTCTTTATGTTTATAAAATGAATTTAAATTAAATGGGTATTAGGTACAGTCTTTACCTCAATGTATTTATTGACTGGAGAGCTTCGGACAGTGAGGAGCGCATTTGCATTTTTAAGGAAAGATAACATATTGTCCTGACAGATGTATAAACAAAGCAAGCAACAAGGGCGAGCTTCCTCCATGGCTTTGGAGACCCAAAGAGGGAGTACGCGCAGATGGACACAGAGCATGCAGGAAGTCTTTAAATCTTGAACAAGAGAGGAGAATCTCCTAACATGGTCTTTCCCCTAGTCCCACTTACTAAAGATTTGTGTAAGTATCTCAAACAAAGTGCCAAAAGACAATCTCTCTCCCTCTTGTTATAGATATAGATTGCCTTCTAAAATCTCATTATCATGGCAAATAAATATTTAATATAAGGGAAATTATTTAAGCCCCCAAGTTCAGGCCCTGCAAAAATGAAACATTTACCTTCTAATGTTTTTACTAAAGGCAACACACAGGTAGGGGTGTGTGTATATGTGTGTGTGTGTGTGTGTGTGTGTGTGTGTGTGTGTGTGTGTATGCGAGAGTGCTCGATATTAGAAAAGCATGCAAGGTTTCAGAGCAATAAGATCGAGGACACTGATTTCACTCTACACAAAAACAAAAGCCAATTAGGAGATTCTTGGCTATGGGAACTTTAGCAGCAGGGCAACATGTTCTTGAACCCTGAAATAAATCAGGTCTAATCTTGATACCAGTAAACTCGCTACTTGTCTGGAAGACAGAGAACTTTAAGGTCACAAATGATATTTCCAAGGTGGACGGACATACAGCTCATTTTTTGAAGTTACTGATGCAGCAGAGGCCAATGCCGGCCAGCCTGCAATATATACCATCAAGCAATGCCTTCACTCCAGTTGACATGTTTAGCCTGAGATGAAGACGGAGGAAATAAAAGTCTTACACTATACACTGGTCAATGGAAGAACGTAACATTGTACTTGGCCATCATGGAAGCTTAACCAAACCTGACTTCATGCCAACTTTAGTTAAAAAAACATGGAAAATTAAACCAAATCCCCTCACTCAAAGATTAATGATAGTGCCTTTTACTGGGAGGTGTGGAGACTTACTCAAAGGCTGGGGTCAGAACACTGCCAAACTAAGGCTGGACAAATAAGTTTGTACAGGATTTAGGGCCCCTAAACCTAAATGTGCAGAAGTTATTCTCGGAGGTGGGAGTGGATGGGTGGGTGGGTGAGAATTTGAAAAGGCTATCCACTCAACCTTTATCAGCACCAGCTACATGAAGACAGGGCTGAAAGTTATAAATCTCTCTGGAGTTCCATATACCAAGCACATTTTATGGTGGGGTGAGTCACTCAGAACTGTCTATTTTCATCACAATGGCTTTTGTTTCATATTAGAATAAAGTGGGCTGATGATTTTATTCTCGTTCTGTGTAGGAAGTCATACTAGCACTGAGTCAAAAAGACAGACTGGCCAGTTCCAGGTTAAAAAAAAAAAAAACCCAGGGCTTACATGCCATCCAGAGGACAGAACAGGCCCCTAAGGCTCTTCCCCTGGTTTTATAAACACTAACCAAGGCCTCTGATACTATCAAGCCTTCCTGAGGATCTTGGCATGGTGGAGCCTGCCCTCTGAGCCTCTTCAATGCAAGAGGCTCTTCCCTTAGGCTGAACCAGAGCATCAAGCAAGAGGCCGCCAAGGCCTCCCACACACCTGAGCTCCCATACCTGAACTTGATAGTGTCTGCCTTAGACAGTTCACTAGGAAAAAGAGAAGGAGGCTGGGGCTGCACAGGATTGAATGTCAGCACCCACTGAATAAAATCAAAGAACACTTCGCTAATGCACTACTGGATAAAGCAAGTGGCCCATGAATAAGACCTGTCAGGGAAGAAAAATATGGCAATATTATTCGGCTGGAACAGAAAGTATTTACCATTCTGCTTGAGAGCAGGAAGGAGAAGAATTTATAAACCCATCTCAGTGGGCCAGTTGAACCTGGTTACTTCTGTTTAGATGTTCCTGTCAGCTCAAAAATTTCTTGAGAAAAATAAAATATGGTTCACATCAAACAGCACCTTCCACCTGTCTTCCGGGCTTTTCTGAGGTACACACAGTGTCCCGGGATCACATCTTTGTAACAGACCAACTGTATGGGAAAATGTTCTTCCTATTAAGTTTGTAAAAGAGTCTAGCATGTGAGAGCCTGTGTGTACAACGTTAAAATTTCACCAAGTGGTTTCAGCCAAATCCAGCACAAGCTTTGAGAATCAGTTCACTTGAGAGAAGGACATTACCTCGGCTCTGCTCAGGATCTAAACCTCCTGTCCAGTCTTGTCATATTCCAGTCATCTGATGAAGAAACATTTGAACCCATCTTGACCCCAATGTGTTGTCGTCAATTTCCTGGGCTGGAAATTAACGACCCCACAGATCCACTGATGAAACACGGGTTTATCGTTCTAGTTGGCCACTTTTGTCTCTTCTCCAACACCCACACTCCGCCAGCCTACCTCTTCCCTCACAACCTCCACCATATAAATCAAATCACTGCACAATGTTACCTGAAAGACACTTGCCTCCTTTTCTAGCCTGGCCTGACGCTTTCTTACCCTCTCATTCTGCCACTTTTAGACTAAAGAACTCACCAGAGAAAAAAGTATCACCAAACATCTGGCTAGGGGTGGAGGATATTTCAGGGCCCACCTCAGGAAAGTATGATGTGGGAGTGTAGCCAGTCTTCTAGAGTCACGTGTGACCAGGCTTCCTCTCTGGCATGACCTCGAGCTCCTCTGAGCTCCTGGGAAATGGGCCTAATAACTCTCCCTTGCGGGGGTGCTTTGCTTTCAATTACAATCTGTAAAACACTCTGTGATCCCCAGATGAAAGACAGTGCTTCGGAAAAGCCCAGAAGCAGAGGCTAGGGTGAATGTCATTATTGTGGCTCAACCCCTGGACACAGCTCCCATCAAATCATCTTTTGAGGCTTTGTTTAGTGAGGCCTTCCAAACCTGGGAAAAGTCTAGAACTCAAAGCATTTCCCACAGAGGTGTGTATTTTAGAAATGAGACGGTGTTGGTTACATGCTGACACAAGCTGCTGAAGAGGCAGTACCTAAGCGTCAGGCACAAGCTTCCACAGAGATGTCCAGCCTACAGATCTTTAGTGGGGAGCCTTATTTTAAAAAGCAAGTAGAGGACAAGCAGAAAGGTAGCTACGATCCCCAGGGAAAGCCCTGCTAGGCTCCCTCACAGATGCCTGCTGAGATCCACAGACTCCCACAAAAGGGCCCCTGACAAGCAAGAGTTCCCCCCACCCCATCCCTGAGATACAGGGCAGGAGGTGTATGGAGAGGCAAAGACCAAGCCATGTTCAGTATCTGGCCTTCGGGGACTGCCTAAAGCTGGACCACTCTTGGCTCCTGCAGGCTAGGAAGACAACAAGCAAATAATGCTGGGCTCTTCGACCAGGCTGGATTTTCTCACTGTACCATCAGGAGTCCATCTGGCTTCTGCTCTCCCATCCCCCAGAAGGACGAGTAGATGTGAGTGGCCTCTCAAACACAGCTCAGCAGCCACTTCTGTGAGAGAGCTATATGCCTCAATGACACTGTAATGGCAGCAGGTGTGTCAGGCAAGGTCTTGCAACAACTCAGCAAGGTCTGTAGAAGCTGGCAGGCTTGAGGTCCAATCTCTTATCTTTCTGTAGCCTCCCAAGACAGTTAACATCTGTACCTTAGTCTTCCCATCTGTACACTGGAGATGATAGTATCTGTTCACAGGACTCTAGCCTGTGGGACCAATGCTATTACTGGACTTTGGACAAGGGTTGACTAGAACTGTCATTCTCTGCCTGAAGCCACAAAGTGGATCCCAATTGCACCTCCTGTCAGAAAGTGAGAACACTAATGTACCAGAAGGAACCACACATCCTAAGCCCAAATCCTGAGTTCAGAAGCCGAGCTACAGCCCCTGACACCGGTCTCACTGCCTGTTTTCCTCCTCCTAGGTACAACCACAATCTGGCACACACCCACTTAGTGTTCCAGAAGGGGAGGAGGGTTGCTGAATAAGGAACAGATCTATCATCCTCTTACCCTCCAGGGTGGTGTGCCTGTCAGTGAAAACCAAACGTGTAAAGCTGACAAAGCGGGACATTTGTGGCACCACCTGTTGAAAACAGATGGCAGCCATGTCATGCTTGCCCCAGACCTGCCCAGCCTCCGATACCACATCCTGTTCTCTATCCCCAAGCCAGGGCCTCTCCTGATTTCCTGGCCTAGCCCTCCTTCTTTTTGTCTTTGGATTGGCAAAATCTGATGAGGAGAGCAGCTAAGTTTTCTCTAGCAAACAACTTTCCACAGCTATTTGTCAACTTCTGTCATTCAAAGGGGTACAGCACAAATGTATATCTTTAATGAAATTCACAGTCAGGAAAAGTTGTCATCATCGAGTTATATCTGTTATGACATACATTTCATTTTGTTCAATACATAACAGGAAAGCTATTTAATCAAA
The DNA here is from genome assembly GCF_963924665.1 of Micromys minutus. NCBI lineage: Eukaryota > Metazoa > Chordata > Mammalia > Rodentia > Muridae > Micromys > Micromys minutus. The sequence continues at coordinate 46,247,520 of NC_137972.1, read as the reverse complement.
CAGAAGACTCTCGCTAAAATGACAGTCCAAGCAATGTCCAAACAAGTGTTCATTATGCAGTGAGAGTCTGACTGCGATTGGATTGTTTTCAGCCATTTCCCCTTCTCTCTCTCATTGAGAAAATAGCTTGAGGGGCTGGGATGGCAACAGAGAAAGATTATGAAGTGAAGAGCTACACAGAGGGACCCAGGAGTGCAAGGACTGGAGCCCACCCTGAAGCATTGGAGAAAAAGGTAAAAGACATGTCAAACTTTAGATGGGCGTGGACGGCATGGCTTCTTTGGGGCCTGTGTCTACCTTCTCCTTTACACAGCATTGCACACCAGAGACGGGATCAAATACACAGGCACAGTGCCATACCTGTGCTCTTCAGGTGACACTGACCCTAGACTGTTGTTTGTTTCTCTTCACAGTCTAATGAACACTCACTCCTCTGCAGTGATAAAACCCAAAGTTATATTCTGCAGCAGAGTTTAAAAGACAGAGGAGCTAGCATGCCCATGACTGAAAACACAGATTAGGAGATAACTGAGTAGGTACTTGAGTTTGGATGTCACAGATGGTGTGAGTTCGTAGGAAACTCAAGGTGGGGAGAAGACAAGAGAAGAAATGGGAGAAGAGAGAGACTAGGGAGGAGGGAGACACTAGGGAGGAGGGAGAGACTAGGGAGGAGGGAGAGACTAGGGAGGAGGAGAGAGACTAGGGAGGAGGGGAGAGACTAGGGAGGAGGGAGAGACTAGGGAGGAGGAAAGAGACTAGGGAGGAGGGGAGAGACTAGGGAGGAGGAGAGACTAGGGAGGAGGGGAGAGACTAGGGAGGAGGGAGAGACTAGGGAGGAGGAGAGACAAGAGAGGAGGGGAGAGACTAGGGAGGAGGGGAGAGACTAGGGAGGAGGGAGAGACTAGGGAGGAGGGGAGAGACTAGGGAGGAGGGGAGAGACTAGGGAGGAGGGAGAGACTAGGGAGGAGGGGAGAGACTAGGGAGGAGGGAGAGACTAGGGAGGAGGGGAGAGACTAGGGAGGAGGGGAGAGACTAGGGAGGAGGGAGAGACTAGGGAGGAGGGGAGAGACTAGGGAGGAGGGAGAGACTAGGGAGGAGGAGAGAGACTAGGGAGGAGGGGAGAGACTAGGGAGGAGGAGAGACTAGGGAGGAGGAGAGAGACTAGGGAGGAAGGGAGAGACTAGGGAGGAGGGGAGAGACTAGGGAGGAGGGGAGAGACTAGGGAGGAGGAGAGACTAGGGAGGAGGAGAGAGACTAGGGAGGAAGGGAGAGACTAGGGAGGAGGGGAGAGACTAGGGAGGAGGGGAGAGACTAGGGAGGAGGAGAGACTAGGGAGGAGGAGAGAGACTAGGGAGGAGGGGAGAGACTAGGGAGGAGGAGAGACTAGGGAGGAGGAGAGAGACTAGGGAGGAGGGGAGAGACTAGGGAGGAGGGAGAGACTAGGGAGGAGGAGAGAGACTAGGGAGGAGGGGAGAGACTAGGGAGGAGGGGAGAGACTAGGGAGGAGGGGAGAGACTAGGGAGGAGGGAGAGATTAGGGAGGAGGGAGAGACTAGGGAGGAGGGGAGAGACTAGGGAGGAGGGGAGAGACTAGGGAGGAGGGGAGAGACTAGGGAGGAGGAGAGACAGTGTGGAGGGAGAGTTAGTAACACTGAGAAGATACAGATTCCTTACTTTCATCTTGTACACAATCCCACCAACACAGTAAGGCACCAACAGAAAACTAGTCGATAGATGAAGAGATGGATTTATGGATATACATAAGGTAGGTGAGTGGGTGGGTGGACAGGTAGAATCCCTTCCACCTAAAGAGATGACTCCTGAGCCTACCTGAATAAATTAATTACCCTGTGAGACAAAGGCCCACTGTCACGGGCACGATCCTCCTCATTCTTGCTCTTAAGGTTTTATCCCAAGTTCCAACAGCTTTTCCAGTAAAGGAAGAGGCTACCTTTCCAACACAGCCAGGGTTGAACTACGGATAAGAAACATTCCGTGGTAGTATGCCAGGTTAATTGGTCATTGAGGTAGCAGTGAATGGCATGCCAAATAGCCCCAAACCTTTCATCCTCGTGGTGATGGCCTGAGACGAAGAAGAACGACTGAGGCCAGAGATCCTTACCGTGAACAAGCAGGAGACATGGCTCTCTCCCAAAACACAGGGCTCCATAGGTCTGGCAGGGGACCAGGAATTCATAGCTTTGCCAGACTTCCTGGCAAAACCACAGATATTGGCCAGCTCTAAGAGGCTTGGACCCCAAGATGTTCCAAGTCCATCTATGAGATAGACATAATCCTCTGAAGAGGACTTTTAAATATCAGACACAGCACTGGTTAATGGTCCACAAGGACACCCTACTGGGTACTAACCCAGTGACCCTAAGAGGAGATTTTTTTTTCTATATTCCTCTCTTTTCTGCCTTCTTTCTTCCCCCTTCCTTCCAACCGCACCCTCTACCCCTTCCTTCCCACCCCCCACCCCCCCCACCCCCCCCCACCCCACCCCCCCCCCCCCCCGGTTTTGGTTTCTGTCACTGTCTTTGTGTTTGTTTATTTTGAGACTAGGTCTCACTGCAGCCCTGTCGGCCTGGAATTCATAATGTAACTGAGGCTGCAACTCCCAGCATGCCGCTGACTCAGCCTCTCAAGTGCTGGGTTCACAGGGTAGACCACCCACTCCTAAGGTTTTGAAGAATTAACAATACTTGTCTAGACATCTCCATCTCAGGAAGTTAGTCTAACTCTGAACTAAAGAGTCAGAAGAGAAACTCAGTGGGTTGCCCTAAGCCACTGTTTGACTTCAGAGAGAATCTGCCACCTAGCCACCAAAGGCCTAACTCAACAGTGACCAAATGGCAGGTTGAAAGAGCATGGGCTGCATTTTCTCTTTGATGGCATCTTCCCTCTTCCTCACACCCACCCATGCTTAACTTTCTTCCTGTCTGCTTTCTGTTGTTGTTGTTTCTGTTTCTGTTGCGAAATGGGGTTTCTCCACACATTCCAGGGTAACCTCCAGTTCTTGATCACCCTGCTTCGGGCTGCTGTGGTGGGGATCACAGGCATGCTCCAGCACACCTGATCCACGCTCCTCGCCTTTAAGAGACTCCACAGTCTCATGTGACACACAGCTGTCCTTTACTCCGTTGTAGTTACTGCCTTGCTAATGACACGTCATAAAGCCCCTTACATATGTCAGCCTACTTACATAAGTGCCTGTGCACAGAAAGGCTTCGTGAAACTTCCTGGCATGTACCTGCCTGACCTTTCCTTCCATATCATGTTCTCCCTCACTTTAACCTTTCTATAGAGATCTTTCTTTTACTTCCCTTGATGACCTCTGGAACATCCTCTCATCCTCCATCCGGGTCCTGGACAGGTCACTGACTCTTAGTATTTCACTATCCTCTCCTTAAGTGGACCTGAATCATATGAGGGTTTTAATGATGGTCCTTCTCTGCTAACGTAATCATAGCTGGGGTGTGGCAGCAGACCATGAGGCCACGTGACTGAAAATCTGAAAGCTCGAGAAGGTATGGGATGAAGCTGCTGAGCAGGTTGTGCTGCAGGATGCTAAGCAGTATCCCAGGAACCCTGCTCCTGAATGGCAATTAGTTCCAAAGGATGTCTACAGCGTGTAGAGCCCAGACAATCCTGAGCAACTCCACTTTGCTCTGCTGCTGCTGCTGGGTGCTGGTTTTAAATGGCAATATCCAAATCAGAGAGGAAATGATAGTGTTCCAAGCTAAATGGCACACATTCAGACAGACTAAGAAAATAACAATAAAAGTGTAAATTTATTCTGCATGTGTGATCATGACTACCATTACATCAGGTTCCATATATGCCCAGCCAGAATAAATATTAACCCATTTCATAAATGACTTTATCCCACATTTGTGGATAGAGCTCCACCCAAGCCCAAAACAACACTGTTTCCATAGCAACCAACAGATTTCAAAGAAGGAGGAAAAAAGAGAGAGAAGACTTCAGAACACAGAGCAACCAAATAAAATAGCCAGTATCAACAAAGTGTGTCAGCATTATTTAAAAAGCAGTCAGTGAGGTCCGGTCTATAGTTTAATCTCTTTCCCAGAAGCCAATTCCTTCTAAAGTCACCTTCTCAAAATTCAACCTTTCCTCAAAGAAACAACTGCACAATGTTTCCATTTTAACTGAGGGGAAAAAAAGCAAATTTGAGTCATTTCTGGGGTTCGAGTGAAGTACAAGGAAGGGAAATCTTGTCCAGTGGGCAACTCTGCACACACTAAAATTCAGGGCCTGAGAACTGTGCATGTTAGCCACGCTTCGATCACCCTGTTAGTGTGCCCATTCTCTTGCTGGGTTTGGAGAGGAGGGGTCTGATGGAGTGAGCAAGGCCACACCTGAAAGCAGGGAGCTCACACTTGGATGCAGCAGTTCAGTGTCGGACCTGGCACTGAGTCAGTCAGCCACATCAACACAAGTTGTAAGGCCTTATTGAGAACCTATATTCAAGATGGCTGGAGAGATAGCTCAGTGGTTAAGAGCACTGATTGTTCTTCCAGAGGTCCTGAGTTCAATTCCCAGCAACCACACAGTGCCTCACAACCACCTGTAATGAGATCCAATGCCCTCTTCTGCTGTGTCTGAAGAGAGCAAGAGTGTACTCACATAAAATAAATAAATCTTTAAAAAGGGAGGGAGGGCTTTAAAAAATATCAAAGCAATGCTTACAGGGATCTTCCTCCTATTGGGCCACAGAGACCTTTGTGAACTCTATTCAAAATCCGTGGCTCCTGCCTCTCCCACCGCTGACTCCTCATTGGAAAGAATTACACAGTCTGGGTTTGTTTGTTTTTGCTGTGTTGTTGAGCAATGAACCACTCCTAAGATGTGAAGGGTATTTTGAGCCCATGGTGTCTGTTACATTCCTGAAAGAAGTTACAAAGTGACTTGGGCCCATCTCACTTCTAGCTGAGTGTCTTGGGCCTCTCTCACCCTGCAGAGTCTGTTTCCTGCCTGTAAAACATAATGAATACAAGCGACTTCTGCCTTGTAGAGGTGCTACAGCGGTGAGCTGAGCAAATGCATGCACCACGCTTAATAAGCAGCATAACTTGTAACAGGGGCAGGCTGTTCGTGCTGTTACTACATATAAACAATGGACTCTTCTCTTAATTATTACTTACATCTGTTGGCTTTCCCCTTTATTACTTCAGAAAGAAATACTACTGAAAACAGCTGGGAAGTATCCCAGAGAGTGGTCACAAGCCCCACTGGCTCAGTGCATCAGCTGGTCTTCAATGCCATGTGTCTGACAAGAAGAAACAGGCAATCACTGGATATGATTCTGACCCTTGACACCAGAAGCAACTGATGTGATAACGGGAGCTGTGGCAAGGATGAACTGAGAAGACCCTTGATTAGGGCTTCACACCCCTGTACCAACTTGTTCCAGCCAGTACAGCTGCCATAATCACTCCTGTGATGCTTTGAAATGAGAATGCCTCACAAAGGCTCATTCATGTGAATACTTTGTCTTCAGCCAGTACAACTGCTTGGGAAGTATTAGGAGGTGTGTTGTTGGGGAAGGTGTATCACTGAGGGGGTAGTCTTTGAGGTCTCAAAAGATTATTCCCAGGTTCCTCCTACTTTGGTTTGAGATGTTGTTTCTCCCATCATGCCTTCACTCTCCCATCTTGGACTCTAACCCTCTAGAACCATAGGCCCAATTAAACACTCTTTTATAAAGTTGCCTTTGCCGTGGTGTCTTATCACAGAGATAGAACAGAAACTAATACAACCATCATGATACTTGATGAGACACAACGCTAATTCAACAACTATTAACACACTATGACATGTGCCAGATGGTATGTGGCTATGGAAAGAAAATTCCATGTACTCAATACATTTGCAGACCAAAGGGGGTTCTGTGAAGGAATACGGATGGGGGTTGGGGGCAGGGGAATGCAAACTATTGTTATGGTGAGAAAAGCCAGAAATTAATTACTGAGGTTTGTCAATGACAACACTGCCATATTTTAAAGATTTTCCTCCTGCATCTAATGTAAAGAAACATCATTACATCTCCCCAACAATCACCCCAGGAACAAGTTTTACCTTCTAGCCTTTTTACTTTCTAGCTTTTTTATTGCATTTATAGTTTCTGAAAACATACATGTTCGAATGCCCAGGGACTATAACAAAAGGTAAAAAGAGCTCTCTTGTATCCTTGCTCCCCCTCCCTTGGCCCTTCTCTCCCCACCCCCCCCCCCCATGTGTTCATGGCCAGCCTCTATTCTCTACTCTTCTCTCTTCTTTTTCTCTGCCCCTACTACCCTCTAAACTCCCTTTCCCATGCCCTGACTCAACTCTATTCTGTACTATTAAAAAGGTAAAAGAAACACCACTCACCACTGAATCCATACTTTGGAGCATCCGGTATGTTCTCTTCCTGTGCCACCTGAGTCTCCACTCCATAAGGACACAGTACAGAGACATGGCTCTAAGAAGCGTGGCAGTGATCAGAGCAAAACTCACTCTAATGGCTCAGTGCACATGGGATAAGGCTGCAGCAAATATCAGGTGGCTCCCAAGTTTAAAGATTTATCGAAATTTGCTCCACAACCCTATTAGCAGTGTTTTCCTATCCTTTTTCCCATAGTATGACTAATGGTAAAAGATGCACAAAAGTAATTACATTTACACTTTATGATGAAGTCCTGAATCTCCGAAAGCACATGCCCAGTCGCACCTTTTATTATTTTTCATTATGGGTTGTGTACTTCATGGTCTCGAGAGCCATATTTTTGTCGGGGGAGGAGGTATAAGTAGGGAAAACTGACTTTGTGGAGGATAAACCACCATGTTGAGATTGTGTGCTTACCAGTGCAGGATCACCTTTACTGGACTCCCACATTATTCACAACAGGGAATAAAGATGTAAAATATGTAGGGGTGTATGTGTGTACACACTTGTGTACATGTGTGCAAGTCTATGTGGAAAACAGAGGTCAACTGTGAGTTTTGTTCACCGTGACATTGTCTGCTTTGCTTTTTTGAGATTGAGTCGCCCACTGTCCTAGAATTCACTAAGTAGGATAATGGGTTGGTTATCAAATTGAATGAATGAATGAATGAATGAATGAATGAATGAATGAATCTATCTATCCATCCATCCATCCATCCATCCATCCATCCATCCATCCATCCATCCATCTATCTATCTATCTATCTATCTATCTATCTATCCCTCTGCCTCTCCAGCATCCCTATGCCTGCCTCTGGGTGATAAGCAGAAGAACCCTTACCCCTTGAGCCCACTCACTGGATGCAACTCAGACTTTTAACATAACCTCACCTTTAGTCATGACTCTCAAACATACAAACTGTTGAGTGCAAAAGAAATGGGAAAATCTGGCCGATCCGAAAGGATTCTCCACATGTGTCAAAAGCAACCACAACCAAGTGGCTCCTCACTGTGCATGTTCTGTTTTAAGTTAGATCAAACATGAGTACTGCTTTCCTTTAACACGCATGGCTCCAGAGACAGAAAAGATGCTAAGCTTGAGTGGAGAGTTCTCCCTGTATTTCTCTCAGCAGCAACCATGAAACAAGCTGGGTTCCCCTTAGGGAGTAAACAAAAAAGAAACTGATTTCCATGTTTGACTCATACCAAGGTGTTTTGCTCATGAAGACAATTACAGCTCATGGAAGTGTGTTAGGAGAGCATGGACAGGAATAATGTAGACTGTTTACCTCTTAAAGTGGGAAGACACATGAAAGAGTCAGTCCACTTAATCACCCCACGTTGGACAGATAGTCTCCACCTTAGGTCACAAACAATGACTTCAGGCCTTGCTTTCCGGGTATTGCAGATCTCTTTGAGGTGTGTGTTATCAAGATAGAGAAAAAGAAAGAAAATCTGGTGAAATGCATTAGCCAAAGATGAACAATATGATGTCAGACGTAAACTTTAGAGTGAGGCTCCTTAATAATTCTCAATGCAAAGTCTTTCTCTCCCTTGTTGTTGCCTTACTTGTTTTGCCTCCCATTCTAAAGAAACTCTGTACTTGAGAGAATAACATAGACTTAAGCATTCATATCTCCAGGACCAGAAACCGTACATATAACATACACTACGGTGTATATATTTACACATATATAATATACACACCACAGAGCATCATAAGGGCAGGATCAGTTGGATCACTTAAATTATAAAAAGCATTATCCTTTCCAACAAAAGTCACCGAGAAAACAGAAACATACCAAAAGATATTTTCTCCATTTTAGGAGAAAGCTTTATTACCCAAATCTAGAACAGTGGTGAATGCAGCCCAGTTTGAAATGCACAGGTTTACATGATGAAAGGGAAGTTTGTTTGTTTGTTTTAATAAAGGAGACTGTGTAATAAAATTCCATATCACTATGTGAATGTCAACTACTTGACTCTTTGAGTAGACAGGTGACACCACAGCATATAAAAAATGGAAGTGACTGAAATTGATTTGCTTACAATCAGATGATAACCAATAAGGGGGTGTTGCTATGAATATTAAAAGGATGGCTTAACCTTTCATTGGCCCCGGAGGTCTCATAGTTGGATGCCGCTCTAGTGAGGAGCCGAGCACACACATTCGGGCCCCACACCACTTGGCACTCCAGGCCGCCTCTAAGAACTCAGGCGTGGTTCACTCCACCGCCCCTGCTGCTTCTGTCATGGGTAAATACGACCACCCTGGCATGTTCCATTTCTCCATTGCCCAGCACAAACATGACTCCAAAGCCCAGTAGATTATCAAACAGGTTTAAATATTAAATTCTCAATCTACAAACCCCCTATACAGCAAACTTATATCCAATGGACAAAGATACAAACTGCCCTTCTATATGAGATTAAAAACCCATAGACTCTTAGAAATAATAACAAACTTATCAATCAAGAGATATGCCAAGAGAAACATACAAGTCTACCTCCATCTTGTCTCCACCTCCTGCCTTCTCTTCTGCTCCTTGACCTTTCTCTGCCTATCTCTCTCCTGTCCAATCATATATTGCCTTAAATCTATAAGGGAGTATTTTTTAACTGTTATATTACATTTATGGATGATAAGATGAGCCACTTTAGGAAACATTGTGCCCCTCAAGAACAGAAATTCTGATTTTAAATCATGTAACAGATTCCTTAATGAGGCCACACAATATGCCATTTGGAATTTTCTGCCATCCACATAAAACAAAAGGCAACAGGTAAAACTGCAGACGATATATCTCCCTTAACAACACATCCCCAATCTTCTCACTTCATCAAGCTTTTTGAAGCAGATCTTTGAAAGAGATCCAAGGTGTACCCTCCCACTTAGCCACCTGTCACCACTGCACACACTTCAAGCACCTCGAAGCCAGTTTTAGTCTGTAAAATGCAGTGACAGTCAATCATTTTGCCATATCTTTAGCAAAGAAAATACCTAGAGAGGACCCAGCAGGTTCTATTTCAGAGAATTAACAATATCATCAGGGTTGGCTCAATTGGGGAGTGGGTGAGGTTCATGTATGCATGTGTTTATGAACCAGAGAGCACATGCACAAGCATGTTCATACATGTAGAATGCAAAAGACAACCTCAAATGTTACTACTCAGATACATTCACATAGGTTTGTTCTTGAAACTGGCCCGAAACCCACCAAGTAGGCTGGGTTATCTGTCCTGGAGTTGTAATGGATCCACCTATGTTGGCCTCCCAGAGCTGAAATTTTAAGGAAGCACCGTTCAGCTTTTTAAGTGGGCCTGTGGGGATCAAAACGAAGTCCAAATGTTCACACAGCAAGCAATTCATTGACTGAGCCATCCCATGCACCATCTTCACTTCCACAGGCAACTTCTCTGCCAAATCTGGACAAGGATTCTAAGGAAATCCTAGGAGACACACAAGGCTTTTGCTGCAGGAACTGTAACTGTCTCCTTAAATTCAAAACAAAACTAGCTTTTGGTTGGTGGCTAATCAGGCCTTTTCTGTGTATCTGCTTCTAGTAGAAGTAAATAGTCAAATCTATGACACTCCCTAGGAACCCAACACCTTAAGAAATAACTTTATAATGAAATTATTTAATCTAAAGGAAATTTGTTGACACTTACCTCCTTTTTCCACTTGAACGTGGTATGAGACACTTGTGATTTTCAAAGACTCATGTCTATAGATGAGGGCTTTTGTTTATAACCTTGAACCACTATGGCGGACACAGCATGCTCTATGGTAGTGATTTTCAACCATCCTAATGCCTTGACCATATAACTTCAGGTTGTAGCTACCTCCACCCATAAAACTATTTTCACTTTTTCTTTATAATTGTCATTTTCTACTGTTATGAATCATAATGTAAATACCTGTATTTTCTGACATCTTAGGCAACACATTTGAGGGTGAGAACCTGCTCTATCAAGTTTGCACTATCATCATTGTGCATCGATGGTGCAGTAGGGAGGGCATGACCTGGTACTGCCCCCACACACCCAAAGGACCCAAGATAAACACTATCCAGTTCTGCAGCTCCCCCAAGCACCCAGTGAAATTTGAGGTTCGAAGGGCTGGAAAGGTCCTCTGTCTAGGCAGACTCTCAAATTCTGAACACTTAAATCCCTTCTCGTTTCTGTAGAATGTGTTCCTTTCCAAGTATTGGTCTAAAGAGTGCTGGGAGAATGTGAGGCTCTCATCCTCGGATGTACAGTAAAGTGAGAAGTCTGGGGAACTGTGAGCAGGCTGCCATGCCTTGGCTCACAAGTCTCCTCCTTAATAAAGCACACCTTCAAGAGCTGTTGCTGTTCATAGATACAGAATATAGACATGTTGACTCAAGTAAAGACGCAGGCAACCTCAACAGAAGCAGTTCTGAACCTGTACAACAAAACCCCAGCACAAACACTCCTGACATTCTAGGACATACCCTCTCCTGTGATACTTAGCATTGCATACGAACCGCAGGATTGACGACTGCATCCACAGCACATGACCACAGCCTCTACCAACAACACAGCCCCGAAACAACGCTTATTCAGACCACGCAGTAAGAGGGTTGCAAGGTAATTTCTAATACCGAGAATCTTTATCCATATATAACAGCACCAATCGAAGCAAAGCTCCCGAATTAACTTTCCAAAATGATTAAGGGGAAATGTGAAACATCACAGTTTATACAAGACAAGAAACATTTGGCTGCAAATGGATTTATAATTTTGCTAATTAAAAATTATCCCATTTTCACTTTGGATTCATCACTGAACAGAAACAGGAATAACCTTGCCATGCCAGAAACACAAGCAAATGATTAAAGTTCTACTAAAAAAGAAAAAAAAATCTTTAAAAGTTGGGAAAACATTTCATTAGGCTACAAATCAAAACCCGTCTGTCCTTGACATCTCTTTAACGTCTTCCAGATTCCACATCAACTTTTTTAATCACTCACTGAATCACTCAGAAATTAAAATATGTTAAAATACTATCCATCTTGGACCTCTAAAGCAGCCCTTTGATATAACAGAACCTTCAGGCCCCTATATGAGCAATAATTGCATACAATCCTGCCTCTGATTTATGGATTCTATATATTTCACAATGAGAAAAATAATATTCCCAGAATCATGCCTTCATCAGTAAATCTGCTACATGCGAATAATATAAATAAATACTAAAAGGGGCCACCGTGAACCCTCTCCTGTTACATGTGCCAAGTAGACATAGATATAGCTTGGATTAAAAATAAAAATCATTTTCAAGCTTCCAAGGTGTTAGCAACAAAATATGCTTTTCAAAGAAGAGGGAAAGAATTGAGTGGCAAGAAGGTTGACTGATGAACAAGTACTTCTCTGCAACGCTAATGAAGGCAATGTTTACAGCACACCCTTATTTATTTACGCTTCCCTTCCTCGAGCCCTCCATGCGCCATGGGCGTCAGTGTTCAGCAATGGCACTGAAAAGCCCAGAACCTTCCAACTGCAAGTTACAGTAGTCACTGTGTCAGTGGAAACAATGAGTCACAGGCGTTCAACCTGGGATGAGCTGTGACAGCACCTCACATGTGTCACCGGGGTGTCATGTGACATGGCTGTTGCCATGGTGAGGCTCCATGTTCAGGAAATGTGTTAAGTATCATAGAAGGCACCCAGCCATCCCTCAAGATACTGTACATGCCCACAAAGTACTCTGAAATCTTCTCACTGCCGTTATCACTGTGATTGGCTTCCTCTCTGGGACTCACGCTGAATGGAGGGGAAGGCAAGCCACAAGGAAAAAGATGAAAGAAAATAAAGCAACCATTCCGGTGTCAGGAAGAGGAGGCTGAGGATGACAGAAGCTTTAAAACAATAGCTTTAAACCGTTTCAAAGGAATAAAACTCAAATATGCCCAATATAAGGTTATTTTTTATTACTCCTACAATTTTCAGGCATTAAAACCAAGGGAAAAGCAAAAGATATCACAAATGGCATCATTTCTTAGGCTGAATGAAGAAATTATACAATTTAAGTATATATGGTGAATAGTCATGGTCATATGCATGAAAGGAAGGAAGAGAAAGAAAGAAATCAAGTAAAATAAAACTCTTCAGATGAATCTGTCTAAGCCAAGTCTCCAACTCAACTCAAGCAACGTTGCTTTTGACTGGGAAGAAAGGATGGAGCACTGACTGGGACTCACTGAACCGTCCTTAGGTCAGGGACCAGACCCATGGTTGTGCTCAGACTGCCTCACAGGTGTCTGCCTCCAAAGACAAGCCTATTTCAGCAGCACGAGTTTCAAAAGGAGTTTACGACTCTCTCAGCAGACTCTATAGATGGCTGCTTCCCAGATTTGAGATTTAGGAAGTGGGTTAAGGAGAGTCAAAACATATCACTTCCAAATGCAAAAGATGGTTTTGCCAGGAAAAGGCACCTTTAAGTGAATTACAGATCAATGCGGATACACACACAAAATGTGCCTCCAAAGCTGCGGCGCCCTGAGATGCAACAGAGATGGGCATAGACATAAAAACCTACACAGGACACACCGAATAATAGTAAGACTTAAAAAGAAAATTCCAGTTCACCATATATTCACAGTTATTCTAATACACTGAGGTCCACACAAGATTGGAGTCGTCCTCACTGAATGTAGAAATGATTGAGGGTCTCTGGAAGACCTGTGGACTCCATGACAAACCTGACACATGCCCTCACACCCACAGTCCGCCTTACTGACTACAAAGCACCTTCTTCAGATTTAGGTCAAGCTTTCAGGCCAGTCATGAGTTCCTTGTTATTCACTGAGAACGAACACACTATGTGCCAACTCTGGGTTTTCTGTGCATCTGCACTTTTAATTCCAAAATCACCTAAAGCTTCTCTTTTAAAAGTAAGTTAAGGTACAAAGAGATGTGATTTACCAAAGGCTATCGGAGTCAAAGGCAAGCTTTCAGATCAACAGCCTGTATCAGAAATCACGACACTTGGCTACTTCCTATTAAAGGTTCCACATCTTGGCCCTAGACCCTGGCATAAACAGACATTTGTTTATTATTTAACAAAGAGAAGATAAGAAATCTGAAGGGCTGTCAGCACACAACTACCTTTGAAGGTTCTCTCTCCCACTCCCTACCTTTTTTATTACAATGGAGGCTTGTGTGAAAACTCAATGTTTGTCTCAAAGAGACTCATCTCAGCTCGTCCGGGTGTTTGTTCTCCAGACTGCATTAGCAATACACTGGATCAGAAATCCTGAATGGCTGACAATCAGAAACTTTCCCTTGCATGTCCAATTCAGTTTTACCGTGACATAGATGCAGAATGGTCTTACCAACTACTCTCTCCCTTTCTCTGTGTACTCCCTCTGCTGTAGCCAAGTACCTACCACTTGGACAAGAATTCTGTTTTCTTAAAACCACAAAAACTTTTATTAAACATTGCATTTAAGAAGTATTATCTGAGAAACAAGATGATGTGCTAATTCTATTTTTGCCACAGATTTAATATACACTGAATGTATTAAAATAATATGTAAGTTTCTTTTTTAAAAGCTTTCATTTGCATCTACTAGGAAACTTAAACTTTCCTGGTGTGATATGCAATTGCTTCTAGAACGTTTTCGCTGTGAAGTGAATGGAGAAAGATCACACAACAGAGAGAGCTTTTCTCCCACTGCGTTACCCATTCCCAGCCTTGCTTCTATCTCGAAAAGGAGGAGAGGCTCATAAAATGTTACTCTAACAGAATCAATAACTATACAGGACAGCTTACCTTAACATGGACATTATTTGCAGTATGTCCTTCCCATTGGAAACCCATGTAAAACTGCCAAGTGTGGTGCTCTGCACTGGAGAGGTAGAGAGAAGCTCCCTGGTGCTCCCTGGTTGGCCAGCCTAGCCAACTTGGCTGATCTGGGCCAGTGTGAGAGCCTGTCTTGTAGAAGGAAGATGGAATACCTGAGGATGACACCAAGGGTTGTCTTCTATGTTCCATTGGTGTACATACATACACATGTGCACATAACACATTTGTAAAATGGGGTTAGAAAGCTGTCTCACTTGGCAAAGGTGCTTGTTCCTAAGGCTACCAATATGAGTTCAGTCCTGAGGAGCCTTGTAATAGGAGAGAAATGACTCCCACCAGCTGTCCTTAGACCTTCAAGACTTGTGCAATGTGGCACCCGCATCTCCTACACCAAACCACCCCCATACACACACAAACATACATACATACACACACATACACACACACACACACACACACACACACACACACACACACACACACACACGAGTGCTGATCCGAGCTACTCACGCTCACTTTCCGCCAGCCTGAGCATGAGCCCACCTTACTTTCCTCGAGCAATTCGGTAGACTATTCACTAACCACCCCACAAATAAACTAGCCTGACACCTTTTTATAGCAGCAACATTATTAATTAAAAAGCTACCAACACCCATGCTTTAAGTTTCTTATATCTTAATATGCATATCCATAGACTGATTATAACAGCGCCAAGAGATTGACAGGAAATGACTGAGTGTAATAGCCCAGAGGAGACACCGCATTGATCAGTAAATAATACACGTTTCTTCAAACTGTCTACCTGCATATTTACACATGTCAACTCACACAGGCTTTTATGACAGAATGCCTTTTCCAAAGATCAATGTAAAAATTCTAACAGAGATTCAAAAAAAATTTTTTTAAATCACAAAAAGCACCTTCTAAGGCTACAGAAGGCGGGAATTTATCCATCAAACCTGGAGCTTTTACCCTCTCACTTGCAATGGTCATGATGGGTAAAAGAAAATTTGCACATGTCTCACAACAAGAAACACATATTCCTAGTCATAAGGTCATAACTCTGTAACATACTTTTCACAACCAGTAAGACATCACAAACATGCCCCCATTTGCCATATGAGCAAACTGAGGCTTTAGAAAGAATAGTGTGTCAGCCAGGCCTCCATTATTAGGGAGATCTGAACCTATCCAGTGTGGACCTGAGGATATAAATTGAACACCTTTCCTGGGCAGTTCTCAGACCAAAGGCACTGGAAGGTGTGGCCTCAGGTACAGGAGGATGTGACCTTGGGAGTGACCTTGGAACTACAGCTGCTGCAGCATGCTCCATCCTCAGTACTGGCTGCAATTTCCACTGCTGAAGAGAAACTGCAGGTACCTTACCAAGTCTACCTGGGAAGCTAATCCCCCCCCCCCCCCCCAAGAAACTAATCAACCCGTGCCTGACACTAATTAAGCAGGGGCTTCAGGTAGCAAGCCCCGTATGAAAGACACACAATAACTAAATGTGCAACCTTCATCCCTGCCCCTGTCAGCAGCAATCAGAGCAAACCTCACTGGACTCCCTTGTTATGAGCTACTATCAACCACATGACAAGAGAGCTCCCACTTTCTCTGCAACACGTAAGAGGGGACCCCACGACCACCACCCAGTAGGCCTAAACTCTCCTCAGAACCTCCATGATACCTATCTATAACTGTCCTGATAAATATCTTACCTCAAAGGACAATTTACATCAGTGCCCCCGACACACAGGCACACCTTAAAACCTGAATTTGAGGCCTTTAGCATGAGAGAAAACAGTGAGCTCCAAGCTTAGGTTACCTTTAGCTCTATGAAACGATTCAGGGAACTATTAGAGGAAGATCTCTAGCATCAGTTTCATAGCCCTTGGCCTGTTACAACTACCCCAGTATGTCAACTACTGGTATTGGACAGGTTAGACACAGAATGTTCAGGTACCAGGTTAAACCACTGTATCTGAAATGTTTAGAAAATTAACTCAAGACTGGGCTGACCCCCGGTGTACTTCTAACCTCGAGACTTAGAGCCCCGAGGTTAGAAAATCCAGTACCCCACAGTGCGGGGAAGGGAACCGACTACAAAGACATGCTGTAACCCATGACTGGTTTATCAACCACTAGAACAAGTGGACTAGAGAAGGCTTTATCCACTCCCCACAACTCACACACACATGCAGGGGGTGGGCACATGACAGAGCAGGGGAACATGTGTTTGGAAGCCAGAAAAGAGTGTCAAGTATTCCCATTAGCTGTTCTCCCACTGGCCGTCTCTGAACCTGGAGCTCATGCCCCTGGCTGGCTAGAAGGGCCAGCCAGAGAGCTTCAGAGAGCCACTCCCAACCTCTTTCCTGCACTGGGGTCACAGTCACAAACTAAGACAGTAGGCTTTTTTTCTGTGGGCGCTGGGGTCCAAACTCAGATCTCCATATCTTCATGGCAAGAACTCAAAACCTAATAAGCCCTCCCAGCCCCCACACACCTTGCAAAGCCTAAAAGTAACCCAAGGCTTTAGAAAGCTGTAAAAACCCTTATGGCTCTTAGCCACTATAATACCATGACGCTGCCTCAGTTTCCCATCTTCTTCGAGTAGTTGCAGATAAGTGGTGTGTCACTCACAGTTATATAACCTAGGCTGCAGCTTTCAGAAATATATAGAGAAAAGTTCCCTTATTAATACCCGAGCGCACCTGATGTTAAAAATAGTATGAAATCCCACACATTCCTGGAACTAGTCTTAGCTGCCTATACTGCAGAGCTATCCCAAGAGCAGAAGTCCCTATTGCTTATGGACATGAGGACTAAATGTCACACACAGCACTCAGCCTTCCCACCACCATAAAGATCTCACATCAGGACCTTCCCTCAAACACCCGTTCTCTCCTGGGTTCATATATGTTTATGTCCCTGGGGTCCAGACCCTCAGGCCTTGCTGTTTCAGGGGTTGCCAAGAGAAGAAAGGCATTCCTCATTGAGCCCATGGCCAGAATCTTGGTTAGAAAATGAAAATTATTGGGGGCAGGGTAAAAATTGGAAGAAATAGTTCTTTATACTGTGGGGCTTCATGTGCAGAGCAAGCTTCAGTTTCAAATGTATTGCATCCCATGGCTTTGTGTGTACCAGTGAGTGCACACGCGCGCACGCGCACGCGCGCACACACACACAAAAGCATCTGAAGACTAAAGGAGGATATTTAGCTGTCTTCGCCTCCGTCCTTTGAGACTGGCTCTGTCAGTGAACCTGAAACAAGGCTGGCAATGAATAACCCCCAATAATCTTACACGTCATGGTGTTGTGGTTCTAGGCGAGCACACGGTCATACTCACCTTTTTAGGTGCTGCTGATAACTGGAACTCACACTTGTATGGCATCTGCTCTTACCACTGAGCTATCTCTCCAGCTCACATTCAATTTTTTTCCCCACAAAGACAAATGCAAACTACACAACCTTCCCTGTGGAGCACCATAAAGGAACCCTGGACAGCCATGAAACCCAGAACAGAAATAAACAGCGGCTGCCCAATAGTTAGGTCAAGACAGAACCTGGCCCAAGCTTTGGGAGAACCCGCTTCTGATGCTCTGTGCTCCTAAGCGGGACTCAGCACTCTGCTTCTGCCTCAACAATAAATCCAGACTGCTAATATGCACCACACAGAGGTGCTGTTAGGGGTAAATGAGATAACCAATGTGATACTTCAGCTAGTGCAGGGGAAAAATAAGTGTCTAATGGATGTCTGCTATGATTATTTCTTACAAACATTACTAAACTCACAGAACGCAGGAGGGATACAAAGATTCCATCTCATGAGCCCATTCCAATCAATCAGAGAGAACTGCAGAGCCTACTGTGCGGGAAGAAATCAGAGCCACCGTCAGAGTCGAACTCGGCCAGAGGTCTAGGAGTGTGGTCATCCTTGACCAAGGTCAACAGTGTCACCCTCTGAAGAAGGGCTGATAGGTGACCAGCCCTCATCTCCACCTGAGACTGCTTTGCAGAACTCTGGTAACACAATCAACACAAATAATAATACATCGCACATCGAAATGAAATTAAAATGTACATTAACTAAATGATAGCTTAAATGTGCTAATTGCTCATTTTTCTTTAAGAAGGAATTAAAATGATGGCAATTCTCAACAGGCAGCTCAGCAGCCTGCATATGAAACGATATGGAAATTTTCTTCTTGTGGCCTCTGCACAGAACTCCAACCAAGTAACCAGAAAACACATTGTTTTTTTTTTAGAACAATATGTGATATAGTCTAAATTCCTAGAATTTTACATCACGAAAGGCATCATGTAAATTATGAAGTCTGAATTCCTCCCTCCTTGGTATAGCCTACTGATAGGCAGGGTTTTCACATGAAGGGAAAATGTAAGCTGTCCCACAGGGTAGGCACCTGGCATCCACGGGTGCCCACAGAAAGACACTGAGCTGCAGAAGGAAAGTCAGCCTCCAGTCCTCATAGCGCCACCTGCTCAAGTCAGAGACAGGCGTGACACGGGAAAGGAAGGTGAGAACAGTTTCCTCTCCCCCCGCCGATCTCCAACATCACAGAAATTAAAAACATATGAACCTCACAATCTCACACTGCATCTCACCTATAACACCAAACCAGAAACTGGGAGAAAAGAAACTACCCAGATTCTGGGGGGAAAGGTGCAGGCATGTTTGTCAGAAATCCTCTGGGCATGAGGGTGTGGTCACAGGGCTCAGGAGTTAGACCTGAGAAGACAACACAGTACAACGCTGTCTGGGAAAAACAACAAGTTGAGGATGTAGCTTACTTAGCACAATTTAATCTCCACAACCCAAAATATATATGTATGCATATATGCACACGCATGTATGCTTACACACTTATATAGTAACTGCTCAATAGCAACACTGCCGAGCAACATTTGAGCATCCAGGGCACAGGTGTGGAGTTGGTTCTCACATTCTAGCCTGCTGAGACAGGACCTCTCTAGCTGCTTCTGGTCTGTTCTTCATGCCCCAGGGCAGCTTGCAAGCAAGCTTTCAAGCAATCCTACTTCAGCTTCCTGCTTCACACTGCAGGGATGCTAAGACTGTAGATGCAGGGGACAGCACACAGCTTTGAAGATGGGTTCCAGGGACTGAATTCAGAATGAGGCTTACATGTCTTTGGCACCCCCACCTAACGCTCAGCCACCTCCCTGGCCCTCCATGACATAGCAACATGGCACAGGAAGGCTTTCAGTGACTGTGCAGTCAGGTTGATCTGGGCAAACAAAGCCAACTCCCAAGACTTTACACATGATGACATCTCTGATTTCCCAAATGGTGAGCTGGTAACCTACAAGATTGTGGGTGGAAAATTCCCAGAGACTTAGGCCTGATTCTGCCATGACCACAGGAAGAGAGAGGGAAATGATAAAACCCTTGATTCAGGCAAGAGGCACGTGTAGGTGTCAAATGAACAAACGCTACCCAGTAGATTAAAAGTTTATTCTAAAGCAAATTAGTATGTCCAGAAAAATGCTTCTATAATCCCAAGAGGGGCTCTGAGAGGAACGGGAACTTCCTGCAGTATAAACGCAGATCTCCTTTATTACAAAGCTGGGCCATATTCTCATTCCTAGCCTAATTTCCTATATCATAAAAACCCATATTCAATTTTATAAATAGCATACAGCAAGAATCATAAATTTAGTTAATGCAGAGATTTAACAGATTTTTTTTTAAATGAGTGAGAAATGGCTGTTTCAGAGCAAGTATCAGAAAGGGTTCTGTCTTTGAAGCTATGTTTTTCCCTCTGACGCTACCTCCTTGGGGACATAACTAGAGAGAAATAAATTTCACAGCTAATATATATGAAGTAACATGTTTAACATTATCCTATGAATTTATATCTACCTACACCCATATAAATTTATTCCACATAAACCGTCGCCTCCAACAGAATTCATTAAAATAACGTTACAGCTTCTGAATTAAACGCAATCTTCTAATTGGAATTTAATCTTACAATAGTAGTCGGTGGGTTTTCTTTTTTAATTGACAAATGAAATAATTCATTCATGAGCTTCATGGTTCTGTCTGAAGGATGTAATGGCACATTTGACACGGGCTGGCTGGCTACTGCCATGAGGTTAGAGGGTCGTTCACGGCTGTCCTGCTTCTGCTAGTGAGCGGGACAGGATGGACACTGTCCATGCTGAATGAACACATTGCTAATATATTCCATTATTTCCATGAAAATGTCATGTTAATTTCTGATCTTCATCAAGCCAGACAATGGCTTCTATCATTGGCCATTAGCCAATTAGCTATGTGGAAAATATTCGACCAATTACATTACTTGTATTAGGTTAGGGACTGGAGAAAGAGGCAAAATAAACGTGTTGAAAATACTGAGGAGATAAAATTTAAGTTGACACTGTCTCCGCATGCTAGAGCCCACGTTATACAATCTGATAGGCAGCTGCCAGTGCTTATAAATGCTTATTAAATCTCGCTGCTCTTTATAGCATGAGCGAAGATCTGTATTTTTACCAATATTAGCTTCATTGTGTTATGAAAGAGACCAAAATACTTAAGATCATTCTCTCCAGCTTATAAAACATATTATATAGTTTATCAAATTGTTAAAATTACTTTTCAAAGTCAAAATTTCACAGACTGGAAGTTTAAGCACAACCAAGTGGCTTGGCCCAAGCTGACATGCTGTATCCCAATGGCCCAGAAAGGGATGTGTCAGCCTGCACTCCGTTCTTAGACCTCTGGCAAGCTCTGTGCACCTTCTCCTGAAATCTGAATGTCCACAACCCCCACCCTAAATCAATTGTGAAAGAAAGAAATAAGAAAGAAGGAAAGAAAGGAGGGAAGTAGAGAAGAAAGGGAGGGAGGAAGGTATGGAAAGAGAGAAGGAAGGAGGAGGGAGGGAGGGAATGGGGAAAAAATGTGCCTATTCTTAAGTTTTACTTTAAAAGCAAAGGATGCCGGATTTGAAGTGAGATGGGTTTGTCAGTTAAAAATGAGATGAGAAAAAAGAGAAACTGAAACTAGGAAGATGGCAAAGTCTAGTAAGGCACAATCCATGCAAGTGTAAGGACCTGTGCTGAGGTCCCCAGCTACCATGACTAAAAGCTGCACTTGTAATCTTAGCTCTAGGAAAGCAGAAACGGACTCACAAATACTAGCACTTTCTGTAAGTTCCAGGCAAGTAAGACACCCAGTCTCATAAAACAAGTCGACGCTGTAAGAGATTGACCCATGAGGTTGTCCTCTGGCCCCCTACATATACAGACAGAAAGACAGAGAAACAGACACACAGGCACAGGAGTGTGCGCGCACACACAAACACACACAAACACAAAGACAAACTAAACAAAAGCAAGTAGAAACCTCATGACCAATGTAAACAAACCACATACATCAAGTGATGTTTACGCTGTCACAGATATGTAGAGAGCTTAGTGGTAGAGACAACACAAGACCAGAGCACAGTCTGACACACAAGCCAGAACCTCTGCCGTCCCTCATCAATCTTCTCAGGAACACTGTGCAAATCCAGACTGTTATTATCACATTTATTAATAACCATGGCTAGCTGCCTATTAAATATGCAACAGACTCAGCCACTCTTCACTCCATGCCTTAGACAGGGAACGACATTAACTACTGCTTCAAGCTCACAGCAGGCAAACGGGAAGCAACTCAGGTCTGCCAGGTGAGTGGTGGCCTTGAAGAGTCACGGCCCACAGACAGACGGCCACTCCTTTCTCATTCCTTGCTTTGTTCCACATGCACCGTTCACTGACAACACAGATCCAGAACATTACCCAAGTTCTGACCCTAAAACTTCTGCTGTGATGATCTATCTATGCAAACCTTTTATCTCTCGGTTTCAGTCCCCTGCATCTTGGCAGGTGATGCGCCATCTTAACCGACCACCCCTGCGGCTCTGACCTGCTTCACCTTAAGAACTCATTCCAGGAAATGCTTCCCTCAGAACAAGAGTTGGTGATGAGACTAAGGACTCCAAATGATCAGCTTTTGGTTACTCAATGAACTGGGAGGTGTGAGAGGCACAGACTATGAATGAACTGGCTGTGGAAGGGCTTAACAGGCCTCAGGTGTGGGCATCTTGGCAGAACAAGTCACCCGATCAGAGAATTCATCCTCTGCTGGGCCTCAAAGCAAACTCAGGGGAGACCTCTCCTTCCTACTAAAAACACAGCCATGGGGCATTCATTGCAGTCTGAGAAACACAAAGCAGTACCTTAGTTATAAAAACTAAGACTGCTATTCAATATAGTTTAACAGTAGGGTTTTCTTCTTTTCTCTTTTTCCTCAAAGAAGCATTTTCCATCACGATCCTTCTGATGATTTTTCCAATAGTCTTAACAACTGGAACTGACGAGCAAAATAAGCCAAGTATTCTATAAACCGATTCATGTGGTTTTGTTCAATTTCATACAACAATTTCATGACAGCGAGACTGAGTCAGACTCTCAGTACTGAAGTCAGGGGTGCCGAGTAAGAGCTGGGTTCTGTGACATTTCAAGAACGTCAGAATTCCAGCCATTTCTATGAATCCTCTGCTCCAGACGGATTCAAGCTTAATTCTCAACTCCACCTGTGTATGGCGGTGCATGTGAACCATCTGCTCCCAGCTAAAGACCATGCACCAAAGCCTGTCAAGGGACTCTTGGACTGAAAGCCCTCAGCATATGAGGGAACCCCAGACCTGGCTAGGAACCCCCCACGATGATCTCCCTCAGCTCTAACACCCCAGGACTCCATGGGGCATTTGTTTAATATATTGTGGAATCCTCATCTTTTGTTTATTGTTGATTATTTGCCTACTTCTTAACAATGAAAGAAAAACTACTGTGCAGACGGAACAGGATGGTATTTTCTTCATCTCAAGCTTCAGTAGAAAGAAATGAAGAGTATGGCTGGTCTGATAAGGAACAGGAGAGTCAGCAGACTTCTGAAGAACAGGTTTAAACAGTGGGTCTCATCTGATGTTGTGTGAAACCAGAGAGGTTTGTCAACATGCTTCCCGGCTGTAAAATCTTCAATACTCCACCCCAAACACCCGAGTGCATAACAGTGTTTGCAGGAGACACTCATCACCAGAAGACATGTGCTGGCAAGAGTAAGAATTTGATGACCAATTCCGACATCCACTCCGAAAGAAGCCCAGGGGCCTCAGCAGCCTTCTCAGACTGAGTGGGCTGTTTGTATGAAGGGGCTTTAAGCAGAGGACTTGCAGAACCTTGTTAGTTCAGACACCACTGGCCCATCACCACGCTTTGTACAGAACACAGGAACTCAAAGGCAAGAGATTAGATATTAGTTAAGTCCGGACATGTATTCTTTCTGCCCTATTATGCTTCTGCCTATTAGATGTGTTTTGAACACGATTCCATCCATGAGATGAGTTTATGCCAATGGTTCTCAACACCTCCTATCACTCAATAAACACCTGACAAGAAGTTGCTCCCATACATTGGCCCTATTCTAGGACACAAGATAACATACATTTCTCCATAAACATCTCCCTCAGTAAGTGACTAAGTATAAGGGCAAGTCACAATTATTCATTATTACAAGTGAAGCCACTGGTTTCTGAGGAAATGGGAAATTGTATTAAATATAGAAAGTATATATAACAGGGAAATATCACGTTCCTTCTAACATGACACCAAATGACCTGATGAGGCAGGTGACAGTAAAAAAAGTCCCCAAAATTTTTAAGAAAACTGCCAAGAAACCAAACATTACAACCCTTTGGCTTTCTTGGGGGTCCATTATGTGAGCTGAAGCTTAGGATGCTCTCCATGAGGAAACTGGAACTGGATGAAGTAATCAGAGCTGTATTGCAGAGTGCCTTGTATTACTGTTAAGTTACCATAGGACTCAAAAAGCAATCACGCAGACAATGGTACATTCGTCCCAAAGCTCCCCCTGTCCTTCCTCTGAGTTCACCAAGAATTATCCCAAAAGGTTTAACAATGAGATCAACACCAGTGTGTCCTTGTTCTCAAAATGTGAGAGTCTCCTCCACAGTGGGCTGCTATTTTCCTTCCTTGTCTTGCTTTTTTTCTTTCCTTTTCTTTTCAGCTTGTGACTTTTCAGAGAATAGTCACCAACTTTCACTTACCCTTTAGGCTAGCAGACATCACACCCATCGGCTCATGGTTGACCACTCGGCAGAGAAGGGAAGGCAGCCCTCAACATTGCCAAGTGGGTTCCCTCGGAAACAGGGATAGTCAGCAGAAGCTCCTGGGACACTGCAACACAAAAATATTTTTTACACATAACTAAGATGTAACTTCTAAAACCACCACTTCCTTAAACTTGCAAACAACAACACAGACACTACTATAGAGATGGAGGAAACACCATCCTGACGGTGGCTACAGCAAGTGCAAGACTCACAGACAGGCTGGAAGCTGGTTTTCAAAGACACAGGCCATTATTATTTTATTAATCTTTATTATTTATTTTTTTAAGACAGGGTTTCTCTATGTAACCTTGGCAGTCCTGAGATTTACTCTGTAGACCAGGTTGGCCTTGAACTCAGAGATCTGCCTGCCTCTGCCCCATGCACCAAGTGCTGGGATTAAAATGCCCACACCACCACCATCTAGCTTTCTTTCATTTAAAAAAAAAAAAAAAAATAGCTCAGAATTTCAAATGCAACATGTCCTGTCAGAAAGGGTCCATGTAATATGGAACCATGTTAACTTGAAACTTACACATATGAAAGCACCTTATCTTGTTAGGTATTGTAGCTCTTTGACAATGAATAAAAAATGCAAAAAAGTTAAAAATTATTTAAAATCATGAGATAATAATCATAAAAAAGGAAACTAATGAGAGAAAAAAGTTACGATCCTTTATGTAAAATAATTATATTTTCATCTTCAGATGGTGAGTTCTGCAAGGATCACACTCATGTAGGTATTTCCACTGAGAGAGAAGATACACTGTATTGAATTGAGGAGCCTCAAGTCTGCCCTCAGAATAGTCACTGTTCAACTGTATGGCCTTAGAGAGCCTTTTAACATCTTGAGATTCTAGTCCTGTCAGATGCAAATACTGACTAGAAATATTAAGTAGAGCTTACCTACCTCGTTCTACTGTTCTTTGCCTCTCTATCACAAAGCACAATTATTTTTAAGGAACTTCAACTATTAGCTTCTCCTTTAAACATCATGATTAAGAGGTTTATGACATGAATCACTCTTATGTCCAACTGTCATCAACACCCAAGATGAACTGTGGGCAAAGTGTTGCAAGCATTTAGAAAGACTTTCACTCTGGCAAGAGGACCTGGTGCTGTTAAACTGGCAATCTGTAGCAAACAGCATTCCCTGGGTGTCCACAGGCGGCTTCCTTTCCTCCCCAGACCACAGCACAGCTCCAGAGAAACTGTTTCAGCGTGTCCCAGAAAATGAGTCTTCTTGACCTCTGGAAGCAGCACTGAAAGCTGTTCAAAATGCAGAAGACACAGGATCTAAAACAGTACACCACACTAAGGGACACTAAGCCAAGGGACAAGTCCTGCCTTCCAGTTGGCACAAATATCCTGAGTCCTTCAAATTATCTCCCAAACTTAGAGAGGTCCCAAAATTATGGAGTCTACCTCACATAGCAAAAAGTCATATGCTAGGCTGGTTCCTCATTCTCTAAAAATCCAAACACAGTTTAAAGAGCCCTGCCTAATCTGCTGTCTCAAATTCCCTGAGATGACCTCAAACTACCAATTCAACTCCTCACTACAACCAGGGCAGGGCTTCCTCTAGCTCAAAGTAAGCCACAGGTCTAGTGACCTTGTTAGTCCAGTCCCCTGAGACCCTCCTGGTCTACTCCTTACCAGGGTTGGGGGGTGTGTCTTTCTCACCTCCGAATATTATGGGCATAAGCCACTTCCGGAGAATGTCCTGCCCACCTCCTACATATTGTAACCATAATGTTCAATTTGCTTCCTCAAGAACTGCTGGTATTATTCTAGGACCTTTGCCTCATTTATTCACCTGTGTCCCTCGCTAGACTCTCAGCCACACGAGATAAAGACTTTGGGCATCACTTCGAAATTCCCAGAACAGCATTGCCACATACAAGGCGCTCCACACAAATGTTAAGTCAACAAATGACTCGAAATTAAAATGAGTAAATGAGCATCACCTAAAATACAGCTGCCACTGATGGCTATCTAGGAAGAAACCGTCTGAAGGATGGTACAGCCTTTCTTCTATTTCATAACATTTGTGCTACAGGGCCAGAGAGATGGCTCGGAGGTTAAAGGAACTGGCTAGGCTTTCAGACACACGATCTGATTCCCAGCACGTGAGTGGTGGCTCACAATTAATTATATGTAACCACAGCTCTAGGGAATATGACACCTTCTGGCCTGTGTAGGCACCAGACATGCAATCTGTAAAAATACACATACAAGTAAAACAACCAAACACATAAAATATAATAGGATAAAATTTGTATTATGAAGTATGTAGTACAAATACCAAGACCCAGAGAATCCCAGGGACAGGGCTCTGTAAAGCTTATTCTGAGAAATGTATACTTTCCGAAGACACTACACAAATACCAAGTTTCAGATCCTAAAGCATGACACAGGCTTCTGAAGCAGGCTGGTTCAGACGAGTCTTGGCTGTGAGACCTCACAGAAGACACTTCACCTTTTTAGTACAGAAGAGTGGGGGCACCCACTGTCACCAGACACATGACAACACAGTTGGGTTTCTAGAGCATTCACTGCCACAAACAAAAGCACTCCTCTCCTCCCAGAAGAATTCCAGAATTGTTGAAGAAAAAAGGAAGAGGAGGAAGAAGAGAAGAGGGGGAGGCAGATGGGGAGGGGAAGAGAAGGAGGAGAAGCAGAAGAAGCAGGAGGAAGAAGAGAAGCAGCAAAGGAAGATTAAATTACTCTTGTCTTTGATTCTAGAACAGTTCAGAGGCAAGGAGGCAAAGCAGTGCCAGTGAACAGCAGAGGGGAAGGGGTTAACCACAGGAAACTTCTGGTCAGTTGACTCCTTTCTAAAGGAACTGTTTCTAGTGAATTTTAGAAGGAGTTGGAAACTGGAATAGAAGTCTAAGTCCCTAGTAAAGTAAGGGACCAGAAAGCACACAGAGTGTAGACAGGGCCCTAAGGGACTGGTCAAGCCACAGCCTGGGACTCTACTCAGCAACTCTGACCTGTATCACTTAACATGCAGAAGAGTAACTGGGAATACCCAAAAAGAAAGGACGGAGTTTCACTGTGGTTTGTGGGACAATTCTGTTTGGTTTCAGGATGATTTGTTGAGCGTCCAACAGACATAGAAACTGTCTCCACTCATCTCTGTAACTAAAACGCTTAACTGCTCTGAGCCCCAGAAATGGGAAAAAAATACTGCTACCAAAGAAAGACAGATATCCAAATAAATTATCCAGAACACTGCCCAGAGGCAAAAGCTGTCTACCTAGAATTGTATACCCAGAAAAACTATCTTTCAAAACAGGAGGTGAAAAGAGAGCCTTTCAGACAAAAGGGGACTTATTACCTCTTTATAAAAACAGTCTGTGAGATTAATGGCAAACTAAAATAAAATTAGTTTCAGTATGTAGAGGCATGCTACAATGGTGAGAGGCTTGAGAGCAACAAGCAAGCACACTCACAGAGCAAAGGGGAGGTCTCAAAAAGTTAAATATACATGTATGTGTATGTACACACACACACACACACACACACACACACACACACACACACACACACCCCTGCGCACACCCATCACAGTCCTAGGCTTCCCACTGGAGCCCATTTCTTGTTCTCTCACGTTGTAGTAGGACAATCACATCACAGAAGCCAGGGGCAGTCCATTCAGACTGAGGCAGTAGCTTCAGAAGCTGATCCTAACCCTCCACACCTTCTCCATCCCCCCATTTCCTCTGGACACCCCAGGTAACCACAACTCACAGCATTTCTCTCTGAGCTCAGTCCTGGGCAGTTTTGGCTGTAAGCCCCACAGAGGCATTGTTCTCTTCCATTCCCCTAGAGCCCCACAGAGGCCTGAGGCCAGGAGGTCAGCTGTAACAGGGCTCCAACCTGCTAATCAAGAGCTGCAATAAATTAAAAGCCCATTAAAATATTTTAGAAAGAACCTAGAAGTGCTCAAACATTAATTGTGCCATATTCAATCTGTTTTCCTAGAGATTTGAAAAGCCAGATTACCACCCTGGGGGTCATTAGAAAGAATGAAGCTTTCTCCCTTCCATTTGCATATTTAAAAATGCATGCATCCTGGCAGTGGTCAGCAAGTCCTTTCCAAGGCTTTGCAAGTCCTGTGGCTACTTCCAAATACCACTGTCTAGCCACACAGAAGAGAGGCCCATGGGAGCCTGCCTTGTTTTGTTTTTCAGTTTCGTTTGTTTTTTTAAAGCAAAAGAACCAAAGCCCAGAGCCCTTGGTTGCAAAACAGCTCTGGGAAAAACAGGTAGAGGCAGCAACAAAACAACAGGGATGTTTTCTTGTTTTGTTCTCCCTGTTTATTTTCCCCTGAAGCAATCACTGCTTGGTACAAAAGTCTGTAGGGAGCTAGGAAGAGCAGCTGTGGTTCCCAGGAGGCCAGGACCCAGCAATCAAGTTGTTTACCAAACACTGCCAGGCACCGGGAAAACAACAACAGCTCCGGCAGGGTTTGCATCTATTTTTCAAAAACAACCTCCCAAAGCCTGGGTTGCCTGGGAACAGCCCTGCATGGCTCTGGCTGAGAGAAGGGGGAAATGAAAGGCACTGGCTACATGGAGGGACTGCCCGAGTCCCAGAAGGTCTGAATGTAATCAGGATTCCATTTCTACTGAAGACAGTCTATCCGGAAAGGGAGGACTGGGGGCCAACCGGATTGCAAGCTGTGAATTCATGCGTGAGGCATTTTGCAGCTTACATTCCAGCAAGGCTCTGTCCATAACCCTCCAGGGGTGGTTCTCCATTTTGATCAAGCAAGAGGGTCTACATGGGGCTCTCTAAAGCCCAGGCCCCAGCTGTTTATTCAGGAGGTTTATCTCACATAGGGATTGAGAATTTCTAGAAAGTTCTCAAGTGATTGTGGTATTCCAGGTGAGTCTCTTCTGTGTAGCTAGATGCTTCTCTACTTAGCCCGGTGGACATGTTTTCCAGTTGGAACTCTGAGTGGCCCAGCAAGGAGAGCATGGCAGAGTAATATGTAAAGATGTTTCCCACAGGAGGAATGGTCAGGGCTCTTTACTGGCTTTCCAAGTTGTCTGTCCAACACTTCCCAACCTGGTCTCTGTCCAGAGGGTTTCCTTTGGCTTCTAGTTGGGTTTAACCAATGACAGGTGCCACCTCTGTAGCATAAAGAAGTCAGGAAATTCATTCCCCTAGCTCTGGCCTGACCTGGGCACTGCAGGTTGAACTACGGTCCTCTCTGAGCACAATTCCACACCAATTACTCTCTGTCTCCCCTCTACAAGCTGGGACCGGGACCGGCCCAGCCCTTGTTCCATCTCCTGTACAAGAAATGCAAACCATCCATTTCCTTCCTTTCAACCCTTGACTCACAAAAGCTTCATTCAGTATCAAATATGGCCTATGTTTATGAATGCAAAAATCTACAAATCTGTGCACATGGTAGAAACATGTATACACACACAGACCAAATGGTTTAGCTATAAATCCAACCAGTTAGTGAGAGATTTTTATGAAATGTGTAAATTGAATTAGCGAGAAGACCTCAAGCCCCTTGACCAAGGACGGCTCCTTAGTTTCAGACCATTTCCTTAGGTGCTACAGGAGTGAATCTAAACCCTTACACAACCTGAGAGGTAAGCCTGCAAGGGCTGCAAGCCTGTGCTAATTTACTAACTCCGGTTCCTTTGTTGCAAACGGCACCAAAATAGAAAGGGAACAGAGGTGGGTGGAGCAGGTTCCATCACCACTCCTGTGAATAACTTTCTGACAACAGTGAACCCAGTTCAAAAAGCACCTCGACTGAAGGGGAAGAAAAATGCCACAAATGGCTGCTGTCAGCTCATAAATAAAACGCCAATCTGCCTCAACTAAGAAGGCTGGGAGAAGAAGAACAAACAACACTGCTCTTTTTAGGGCCACAACAATAACTCAGGTGTGCTCTGAGCAATCAGTAAGCAGAGGTCCCCAAGGTCCTAGTCCCCTAGTGAACACTGTCACCTTGCCTACTCAGATGGGTCATGGCACCAATACTTGTGGCAATTAAGTTCCTAAGAACTAATCACTGTCCCTGAAAACTCTACCAAATCTTTCAACTCTTCAGAGGATGTACTGGTATGTTTGCTCAAAAACAAGTAGTAAGTGAACCCACTAGATTAATTAGACTGAGGGAAGAATATGATGTCTCTGTAATTACTTTTCTCCATCATCTAGGTTTAACCAAAAACTGTTCTTGTTTGTTTATGTCTCTCTTTTACGTGCACACCCAAAATATGCAGGATGTCCTCTCTGAAATGTGAAGGCTACCGCCTCTATCCCTACCTGAACTGAGCCCTGCTTAGAAGCTCCAGGTTCAACCTAGCCTTTTTCGGAGAGGCAAAGTGGCAGATCACCCGCCCAGACCTCTCTGTATCTCTCAATACTCACACCCGCAACCCACCCCAAACCAGTGTGTCTTGGCCTTTTCTCTCAGACATGTTTCTCTTTTTATGAAGCCATGTGCTCCCCATCACACAAATGAAGGAGAAAGAGCTGAAGTCTGACTCTTCTACAGATGCTAATTTAATGCCCTCCCCTTTCCCAGCCTCCTTGGCTGTCCTCTGCTTTTCCACACTGTGATGCCTGGATCCTCCAAAACTCTTGTTCCCGTAAGCCCATGCAAGGACTGCTGCCCCAGTGCAGCCACACAGCATCTACCTTCTAATAAAGGGCATCCTACTAGATATACCTCCTGGGGATCGTCTGAGTAGGCTAGCAGTTTCTGTCTATGTGCTGTCTTTCAGGTGGCCACCAGAAGATGGTCCTCCTGCCAGCCAGAATAAGGCTCAAACAGGTCTGACATGGAATGAGGCGCTCAAGACCTGTGTGCTGGAGTGACTGCGAACTTACTCATCCTGGAAACTCTAGTGCATTTTCAAAACAGTATGTAGTGCGGTATCCGGTTGTGTCAGCTGCAGTTGACTGTGCTTCATCCTACCTGTGACACTCAATGGGTGTAACCTTTGTGCCTGACAACTGGAATAAACTTTTATGTGCTGATGGGCTTAGTGGAAGCAATTGGACTTTGAGAGTTCTGTCTTAATCAATAGTTAATCCTTTGATGAATATATATTAAGATAGCATTGCTAGGAGTTATTAAATGTAGGTCCCAAGTTAATACAAGTATGTCACCAGGGGTAGGATATGGCTCATCTCCCGTTGTCGGTCAAGGGGGTGAGGGGGTGGTTTGGCCATAATCTCCAGGTTATGCTATTTACCTTCATCTGATGTCCAAGTGACAGAACCACCTAACCATGGACTGAATCCATGAGCTAAAATATAATTTCTAGGCTTTGTTATATTTCTTGAGTGTTTGTCACAGCAGTGAAAGATCGGTTCATCCTGTTCATGAAAATCTCATCTGCTTCCTCCATATCTGACTGTCCCACATGCTTGGTCTACCCCTAATGTCCCCAAGTCCTGAAACCTTCAGATTAGCAGCTTCCCTCCAGGCTACTTCTAGCTGGGTCACCCCTCTCCAAATAGTTCCCTGAAGTTGACACCCACCACTAATACGTCAGGTAACACTGGCCCAGACTCTTTTAGGGTACCCAGGACCTTGAAAGCTATGTGTGCATTACTGAGGAAGCCTTTGTCTGTTCTCCAGTTTCCCACCTGAGCTTTACAGTTCTCTCATGGGAAGAATGTGAGACAGGACATTGTGATTCATCGTTTATACACTACTCACACAACAGCGAAGGGCACAGAGGGCCTCACTATGCTCATCTGGGTTCTTGCAGAAGCCAGGAAAAGCCCCCACAAGCCAGCTTGACAGACAACCTAGAGAAAATGGCCACTGAAAAAACACAAGGCTCTCAGGTTCCATTTCACGAGTACACTCCATTCAGGATCCAGTTCAGCACCACCCAGTGTGAACCTCCCAGCTTCCTTTGACAAGCTGGGTTTAGCTAGACCAGCAGGACTGCCTAAAGTTTGCAGCCTGCTGGCAGGGAAGGTGGTACCCCAGTCTCTAAAGCCCAGGGGAGCTTGACATGACAGCCAAATGAACAGAGAGCTGGCTGCCATCTGGGTCCTTTATAAGGTTTCTGTGGTAAACATATTTGATTGGCCAGGCTTATCATAATAAAGTATTTTGTTTTGTGTCCTATTCTCTAAACATGTTTATTTGAAGAGAGAGCTTTTTTGATAGCTATTTTTTCACACTTTAGAATTCAAAACATATTTTCCAGTCTGTGGTAAACAACTCAAGGTAGTAAACAAATTACATTCTTTCGGCTTTACATGGGGGAGGTGAACCTATATTTTTATTCAAATGCCTGAACTAGGCTATGGGTAAGCAAGACTGACTGCTTCACAAGGACCAGAGACACACTAATTGTGATGATAAAAGGATACCACTGAGGAAAAAAACAAAACAAAACACAGAAATTAAAATGCAGAGTCCAGCAGAGGTGGGAGGGCAGATCTGTTTCACCTGCCCAGCAGGAACCTGGAAGAGGAAGTCTGGCCAGCACACCAGAGGTAGCCTTGTTAATTCTTAACAATCCTGTTTTCTGTGAAGAAGGTATGCAATTCACACAACTAACAGCTGGTGAGAGGAAGGAGAAAGCAGCCAGGGCCCAGGATTAGTGGCCATTCTTTTGTGACTTTGTTCTGAGTGATTACTTTTATCTCCCTTAACATTAACAAGAAGGCTAGTAACTTGCATTAGGATGAAATAGTGTAATTTGTTTACCACCTTGAGTTGGTTTTGAACATAAAGCATACAATTCCTTCCAGCATTGGAAAGGGAGAAATATGAATCAAGAGGGGCACAAGACACTAAAGATCTTTGAGAAAAGTCAACGGCTCTATGGAGACCATCATGAAGTCTCAGTGGGCTGAGGCCACATCTGTCTTCTAGAGAGTTCTTTTCTTACTTTCTTGGTTTTTGGAGACAGAGTTCTCTGTGCGGCCCCAACTGCTCTAGAACTAGCTTTGTAGACCAGGCTGGCCTCAAACTCACAGAGATCTGCCTGTCCTCCTGAGTGCTGGAATTGAAGGAGTGTGCCAACACCTTCCATAGAGTTCTTTGTGCTATAATATTCCAATCAGAAACAAAAGTTATCTTACCATAAGGGGTTGGAGTTAATTACCAATTATTTGAAAGAAGAAAAAAAAGAACTGATACAAAAAGTATTTGACTGAACAAATATTCTCAATCACTAAAGTGGTTCATTAGTTTAAGTCCAAGTTAAGTCCAAAACGCAAAACAAAAACAAAAACAAAAAAAAAACAAAGCTGAGAAAACTGTTCAGTTGGTAAAGTACTTGCTATGCAAACATAAGGACTCAAGTTCAATTCCTAGGTCCCACTGGGGTGAGTAAGAGGACCTTAACACAGGCAGGAGGAGGCAGGGGCAGGCGGATCTCAGTGAGTTTGAGGCCAGCCTGGTCTAAAAAGCTCAGTAGGTAAAATAGCACTAGCTGCTTATGCAGCCCGAGCTTTGATTATCAGCATCCGCACACTCTCTTCTGGCCCCACAGATGCCAGGCACACACATGGTGGAAGCAAAGCAATAACTAGTATGTAAAACTTTGTAACAATAACAACAACAATAATAATAAAGCTGGGGGTAGCAGCATGGCCTTGTTATCTCAATGGAGGGGGTGTGGAGAGAGGACTATCCCTGGGCCTTGCTGGCCAACCAGTATACCTGCATTGGTAGGCTCCACGTTCCGTGTGAGACAGTGTCTCAACAAATAAGGTGTAAAGAGGCTTAGGAAGGGGCAGGAGAGATTGCTCAGGTTAAGAGCACTGACTGCTTTTCCAGAGGTCCTGAGTTCAATTCTCAGCAACAACAAGGAGGCTCACAACCATTGTAATGGGATCTGATGCCCTCTCCATGCCCTCCTCCATGTCTGAGGAGAGTATAAGTGTACTCACATACACAAAATAAATAAATCTTAAGAAAATAAAATAAAAGAGGTTGAGAAGACATGATGTTGACTTCTGGTCTCACACACATGTGTACACATATTCAAACACACCTGCACACGCACATACACAAATAAATAATTTGAAGGCCACCAAGCTGTTGTACCACTGTATCTTCTCAGTTATCAAGCTTTGTTCAGGCATATGTGGCCTTAGACAGAGAATGAGAAAGTAATATAAAGGGCTCAAAGACACAAGAATGCAAACACACAGAGGAGATGTGCTTTTTGGAGTGTCCACATACTGTAAGGATGTGCCAAAGCAGGTTAGAAGGAGCCATGAGTGGATGGGGGTGCTCACCAATCCCAGTATTCCTGTCAAGGAATTCCATCATGGATTGCTCGTTGGCTAGATTGTTGGAAAATAGTGTCCTGCGGGTGAATATATGTCACATGAGTAGGAAGATCCCCTTTGTCTCAGCTTGACTGACAACTCTCTGAGACCTCCCACAAGTCAGATAACTTCTCAAAGCCTGGATTCCCCTTCAGTATAAATACAGCATTAGGCCCCATCTTTTTCTAATGATACAGAATCATGACGCAGGAAGGAGGCAACTTTTAACAATTCTAGGCTATATCAGCCCAAGCATATGACCCTGGGAGTGATTTGGAACTAAGTACCCACAGTAGAATCTGAGCTCCGAAATTCCAAACTGAGTGACACTGACCACGGCCGAGTCATCAGGCATGTCAGTCTTTGGTGTCTGAGCAGACAGGTGACTCAACCAAGAACGAGTTCCCAGCTAGCCACTCTCTGACCCTCAACCTCCAAGTCATTTTCCTTGGTCTTTAAAACCGAGAAAGTGCATGAGTAATGAAATGCCTGAGAAAGAACTTCCAGAAAATTCCATAAACGGACAACAGTGTGTAGATAAGAAGCAAAGGACTAGCCCGTTGTATGCTATTGAGAAAGGCAGAGCGCACATGCCAAGGCCAGAAGGAAGGGGTCCGGCAGTCTGCATCCCCGGATGACAGAGGAGCTGCTGAGTAGCATGTGGGCATCATTTAGGGACATGTCAAAGATTTAAAGGGATGAAAGACCTGTTGTCAAGAGAAAAGGAAGGCGTGGCCTGGCTTCCATTAAAGTATTCTACAGAGAACAGCCAGTACTAAGACAAGGACACAGGAAACCCTTGCTTCAGTGCATGCTGTACTCATGCACACGCATGACTGTCACCTGCTGTTTACTATGCTTACAGGAACAGCAAAAGTCAACATCATTATTTGGGGACAGAAAAAATTCAGGCTGGAGAAGTGAACAAGTGACTTGGCCACAGCTGTGAAACCCAGGTCTCCGCCACTAACACTGGATACCAGGGAGGGCCAATCTTCCCCAGCTTGCCAGGAAATGTGAGTATGTTTGGAAAGGCTTCTGAGTCAGAGTCAAATGGTAATGCTGGGCTACAATTTTGCTCTGAGCTCCACATTGCCTCCCATGGTCCAAAATCTCTTGGTTTGAAGTAAAGCAAACCCTGGGAAGTAAGAAAATGTGGAACCAAGTCAACCAATCCCGTTGTGCTGCCTAAGGTACTATGGGACATGTCTCTGGAGAACAGGGGTGAGAAGAGGGCTGCACAACCCATTAGCGTGTACAAGGGGGTGCTTCCTAGCATGTGGGCTCCTTGGATTTTCTCTTCTTTCTGACTCATGCCCAAGCACTCACCTGACCTCTTATCCTTATTGCATGAAGTCTGCAAGAGGAGAGTGGAAAGCAGGGTGAGACGTGGTGACCTGAGAAGTCGCCTGGCAGTGGGCAGCCCTAGGTCCCCCCAGTGTCTGGAGAGGGAAGAAGAATGACTTCTACCTGGAGGCCTTTCTAACAAGCCAACCCATTAGATACAGATGCTGCACACAGGACAGCAGTGGAGGAGCAACAGGAGAGGAAAGGGAGATGGGATGGACAAAACCAAACAACACCGAGGAACTGGAGCAACACCTCAGCAGTTAATACATGCTACCCTTCTATAAGACAAGGGTTCAGTGCCCAGCACCACAGAAGACAAAACTTCCTCTAAGTCCCCCTACTTTCAGGGAGTCTAATGCCCTGGCCTTGGCAGGCATCCACAAGCCCATGGTGCATACACACACACATCCACATAAAATAAGTAAGATTTTTCTTTTAAAAAGTAAGACAATGAAGAAGAAGACACCAGAGCCAGTGGCCGAGTCTGGTGCCTGCACAGACAGATGTCACACCTGACAGCCACTCCTCTGACTGCCTGGACAATGAAGCAAAAACCTCTGTCCCCAGCTTCTTTCTCTTCTCAAATCTAAGAGTTGCTGGGGCTTTGTTTGCTGATTTCTTTTTCTTTTTTTATTTTTCTGATACAAGATACAGGTCAAGGGTCCCAACACCATAATTATGCCTGTTTTATTTTGTGCCGTCAATTAAAAAAAATAGCCAGGTTTACAAAGCAGAAGTGCCCTCTCTTAAAGGATAATTTAGTGCTGTTGCAGTGCACAGAAAGCCATTCATTCCTGTCTGGCCTTCAGAGTGGATCCTAATGAAATAGTGGTCACTGGGGGGATTCAGTGCCAAGTTGCAAAGAGATACATCACAACATTATCTATAGTGCATAAAATCTGAGGAAAGTGTCACTAAAAACCAAATAAATTATGATTCATAATGAGAGACACCACAAAAGCACCACAAACTAAACAAGGATGTAGAAGGACCTATGATGCCTCCCAAGCTACTTGTTGAATGATATTTGCTAAGGAACAAAACTGTCTTACAAAAAAATGTATCTTCTTAAATTGATGGTTAAATTAATGTATCTGCTGTGTGATGGCATCTACAAATGAGCCCGTTGTTACACAGGCTCTCCCAGAACCCCTGAAGTAAGGTTTATTAGCCCCGATTTAAAGGCAGAAAATGGTAACAGAGAAATAACTTAATCCAAAGTCAAGTACTAAGTAACTGCCATTTAGAGTTTAAACCCAAGTCTATGGCAAAGTCCGAGACATCTTCGCACCAGCTGTGCCTCATGATGGATGGTACTGGTGTACTTGAAGCTACACTAAGCACAGTTTCCTAGGTGGGGGAAAAAAAAAAAAGACAAGAAAAGTAGTCGAGGAGCCGGGGGTGGGGGGAGAACGAAATCCAGGCAGTAACCCTTTCTGGGGTGAAGCTATGAGACTTTGTACTTATTTTTACTTTGCCTTCATTCATTTTTTTAAAACACACTTGTCAGAAATCACTTTAGCAATAAAAGGAAAGAGGGAATATGTTTTTTATTTGTTTGTTTTAAACAGAGGCTGGGGAGACAGCTCATTTGCTAAAGTATTCGCCTTGTGAGCATACAAACTTTTGAATTTGATTCTCAAAACCTACATAAAAGTCTGGGTGTGGTGGCACACACTTCTTATAATCTCACCGCTGGAGAAGTAGAGCCAAGTGGCTCCCTGGGGCTCACTGGCTATCCAGTCTAGCCTACTTGGCAAGCTCTAAGCAAATGAGAGACCCTTACTTTTATATACACACACACACTCGAACAATGTTAGAAGCCCTCTCTCATCTCCCGCTAAAGTACGGAGCTGATGGTGAGGTCTAAGAGGAAGTCATGTTGCTTACTGGCTAGGGGCTGTGTATATACTAGGTATGGGTAGGACATCTTCAGAAGTCGTGTGCAGAAACTCTGTAGAAACTGCCTAGCATCACTGTGAAGATGAAAGTGTACACATGCATGTGACTTCCATCAGCCACACACTGGCTT
This sequence comes from Micromys minutus, assembly GCF_963924665.1. Classification (NCBI taxonomy): domain Eukaryota; kingdom Metazoa; phylum Chordata; class Mammalia; order Rodentia; family Muridae; genus Micromys; species Micromys minutus. The sequence continues at coordinate 46,209,340 of NC_137972.1, read as the reverse complement.
TAGAAATTCTAGTCACTTCTTCACATGGCTGAAAATGCCTCTCTAGAAATGAGAGTCAAATGAGGTTCCAAGATTGCCCTAACATCTGCATACACAAGTCCCAGCGTCCCATCCACTTCAACCCAAATTCTTAGCAGCTGAAGAAACAATCTGGACAGATGTGTGGAATAACACTTGGTTTCACATACCAACATCTATACCAAGCTGGCTCTCAACATCCTGGGCGCCACGGACTCTGCTTACCTTAGTCTCTCCAACCAACCGACGGGAGAACTGAGAGCATCTACACTCCAGGGCCATCGAAGTAACAGACAGGTCATGCGCACACCCACGAGTTCTCAATCTGGGTCTCCGGGACGATCCCTTCCACGTATGACAACATACCTCCCCTCTGTGTGCATGATGTTAGTGCTCATCAGAGTCCTCCCAGAACTGTTTTCTTGCTACCATTTCCATATTTGACCTATGTGATCAGATATTTTTCGAGTGACAAGTGCCTTGTGAACATCCTCACTGCTTCCACGGGATGAAACAACAAACTAATTTTCTTATCATTCCGGAGGCCCCAATGCTGAGAACAAGGCATTAGCAAGTATGACCTTTTCCGAGGTCCTCATTCCTTTAATAATATACGTGGAGGCCTTTCCTTCACCTCTTCGCGTGGTCTTCTCTCTGTATATGTCACACGGGATTAGAACCTACCATAGTGACCACATTTTATCTTCTGTTTACATTTATGTGCTTGTGCCTCCCTGTGGAGGCCAGAGGTCAGTCTCCAGTGTCACTTTGCTCAAGTGCCACCCTGATGAAATATTTACATTCTGCCTATATGTTATAACATTTCATCGACCTCTCAATGCTTTGAAGTTCTTTTGGTAATAACAACAAAGCCTCCCCCACCTTGATATATATAAAGTCAAACACTGTGTGTTAAATAAGCTCCTAAGTCCATCTGTCTGATATAAATCCTGTATGACATGATCTCTTCATTAACCTAGAACTCTCCACCTCAGTGGCACTGCTGGAAGCCACGTACCTCCATCTTCCCAGCTCTGGGTGTACACGTAGAAAATACCACACCTAGGTGTTCAGTGTAGATGGGAACACACAGGTAAAAGATGTTAGGCTCTCCCCTAGACCGCCATGTATAACCCATTCCCAGCAGCATGGTAGATGCCAACAGAACTGATACTAGCCCCTGATCTGCAGAGGGACACCTACCAAGTCTAACACCCACCAAGGAATGCTGTGGCCAGTCAGGTCTGGAGACCCAGCTTGGGCTCATGTTTATGTTTATACAAAGGCAGGGCAGGAAAGTATTCCTGGTGAGAGCACCAAATCTGGACTATGAGATAAACATAAATCAAAGGTGAAGGTCATTTTTTTTTAAGTCAGTACATTCTTCATTAAAACCAATTCTTTAATAAATGAAGTTTCTTGAACCGCAGCATATAATTTACAAAGTGCAAATGTCTGATATATGTGTGCTAAATTCAAAGAAACAACCATTATTAAACACCCCATTATGTAAGCCGAAGAAATACACTTGCAGTCTGTGCATCGGTTATATTTTCACCAAGCCTCCTAATGTTTGGCAGCTCCTTCCTTTGGTGATAATAAAGGGCTTTTCTTTCCATTAAATATCTGAATTAAGTCAAATAGTATATGTTAAATAAGCCCGTAAGTTCTTTTGTATGATGCAATGCTGTCTAGAAATGCTTATCTACTGAGCACTGACTTAGAGGCCAGTGGTTTGTGTCCCCTGCAGAGCCCTGGGACCCCGCTGGCTTGGCCAGACTGTGAAAATAAGCTTCAAATGACCAAATGTAACTACAACTTTAAAAGTAGGAACTGGAGCAGACACAACAAACTCCAGCACAGCCAGCTTGCTCGTCATAATTCATGTGTGTGGAATTCAACTGTGAAAGCATTCACTGAGAGCTCTATTTCCTCCACGGGGCACTCGTGTGGAATGTCCAGAGTTGGAAAAGCTGCTGATACGCTTCTCCTGATTACAAGTCTACAAGTTGTAGAGTTAATGGAAAAAATATTTATTCCCACTCCAAAACAGCTTAGTCTGTGCCATGCAACCCCAAACAATCCAAAGCCATACCAGCGTCAACTCGGGCTAGAAAAACGTGGTACCAGGGAGCTAATAGCTCAGCTAGTAAAGTATGGATGGAGATCCAGGGCATCTCTGTACGCCCATGCTCCTATGGTGTGGAGAGGTCAATTGGGGAGACTACCCAGGCAGCCTGGCATTCACAGTGGCAACAAGAGGCTATCTCACACAGGTAAAAGGTCAAGATGAATGCCTGAAGTTGCCCTCTGACCTCCACAGATAAAGCATGGCATAAACACACCCACAATCACCACTGTGACACACACAAGCACACACATCAAGATCTGTCTCTTTGTCCATTCCTTTGTTTAATACGCTACTGCTGCTGGCCCTGTTTTAACACTGAGGAGGGTCTCATGGTTTCCCTCCCCCCCCATCCCCTTTGGTTTCCTCTTAATTTCCATTTGCAAGTGATTTTTCATCTGGGTGGCCTGTATCTTCACTTACACTGATGGGATTGTAGGGGAAATATTTGCAGCAAGTTTCAATGATTACAAAAACATAATCCCACCGATTTTTTTAAAAAGAGAAAGTTATATGCATATAGGCAAATATAGATACAAAAGCCATGCCTGAATATATAGGCATAAATACAGGAAAACGGAATGATCCAAATGAGACCTAATCAAGCTACTTAACAAAGCCAGCATCAGCTTCAGATGGAAGCGGAGAGGGCGGAGAGTGGCGATGGCCATGCTGACACCTGTCATTTCTCCGGCATTAACTTTTGTACCAAAGTCAGCGTGCAGACCTTGACACTTGATTTCTCTACTGGCTCGTCACAGTGACACTGCTGTACAGGCATATGTCCTTAACAGATGAGCACTGGGACACAGGAATGGGAAAGCACCTGCTCAAGGTCACACAGAATCCAGTGGAGGAACCTGGGCTAAGCTGGTTCACACTGTGCTAGGATGCCTCCCAGTGGTGCCTTGGAGGTAAGAAACGGAGGAAAGGCCCCCGATGTGTGGGGCCCACACCTGGCCCCTCAATGACCTCTTATGCTGGCTAAGGGACACAAAACCCCACCCACGTCCCATTTTAGGAAAAGAGCCAAGAACAGAAATGTTCTGCAAGCAAGTAGGAGGCTAAGAAGCTACATCCTAACGCTCCCTGGAGCAAGAGAGCAAAGAAAGCCCAGCCTCTTCTTTTCTGCTGCCATGACTTGACTGCAGTGATCCCAACCCCACTGAGAGAAAGTTCCTGGAGAGTTTAAATGGCCCTACGTGAGAAGCACTCCAGAAGCACCACCTCAGACAGGGAAGTACTAGGAGAACTGCTGTAAGAAGACAGTTGAACTCTGTCTGATGAACAGTGGATGAGAGAATGGAGCGAGAGGCTGCAGAACTTCCCGTGAAGATCTGGGTCCAGCTCCAGAACCTCTGTGACAAAGCCAGGTATGGTGGTATATATATATCCTTGTAATACTAGCATCAGGCATGCAGAGATGGTGGTCCTAGGGGCTCGCCTATTTGGCCATGTCACACAATAAAGGACATCTAGGTAGACAGTATCTAGAGAATGATACCCAAGGCTAACATCTGGGCTCTATACACATGCAGACTTACAAGCAAAAATGCAAGATTACCCATTGCCGAATGGTTATTCAAACCGTGGACAGTCGCTGACTCTTGGGGTAGAAAGAACACTGTACAGAGTGGACCAGATCGAACCGGAATGCCAGTTTCCACCAAACACAGCTTCTTGTGGGCTCAGGGAAGCAGAACCCCTGGCCTGCAAAGCTTGGAAGCTAAAAGCCCAGCATGGAGACATTGGCTTTCTATTTTAAATTTAATTTATTTATTTAATGTATATGAATACACTGTAACTTCAGACACACCAGAAGAGGGTATCAGATCCTGTTACAGATGGTTGTGAGCCACCATGTGGTTTGGTGGGATTTGAACTCGGGACTTCTGGAAAAGCAGTCAGGGCTCTTAACCACTGAGCCATCTCTCCAGCCAATTCACAGCCTATTTTTTTACAGGACTTCAGGCTCAACCCACCAGGAACTTGACATCTCCAAAGCAAGAGTTCCACAGGTTCCACCCCCTTCCTTCCCAATCACAGAACACGCTGCACTTCTTCCCTTATGAATCCTGGTGTGTGGATAATGAATACTAGCTTTCTCTCAAACCCTGCCTTCCCTAGGAAACCCTGTGGCCTCTGCCCTCCATGCAGCTGTCCAAACGTCATCATCCCTCACCTTACTCCAAGCCGCCAGTTCTCACGCCGCCACACCTCCCCTGGGGAAGAGAGCTGAAGCATCCCCATCTACTTTCTATTTCCAACAAAGTGACCATTGAAATTTCAACAGGGGGCCAGAAGGTGGTGGCACACACCTCTAAATCCCAGCACTCAGGAGGCAGAGGCAGGCAGATCTCTGTGAGTTAGCGTTTAGCCTGGTCTGCATAGTGAGTTCCACTATAGCCAGGGCTATTACACAGAGAAATTTTATGTAGAAAATCAAAACAAAAAAGGAATACGGAGAGGGATAGAGTAGCGTAGATATCCTCCTCTGGTCCTGGCATACACCTCTTCTCTTTCCTTCCCACCCTCCAATGTACAAAAAAAAAAAAAAAAAAAGCATAATCCACTCACAGTCACAGATGGAACAGGACTCAAAGTCCCTTCCTGGCCAGATCCATCACCTGAGCTCCTAATCCACCAAGCTCTACCTATGCCACAAGCAGCTGCTGCAGTCTCCGTGACAACCCTCTACCATCCAGGGCAAGGCTCCCACCGAAGGGCCCCTTTTGTTAACTTTTTCCTCTGCCTGAACAACAAGGCAGATACCATACCACCTTCAAATTTTCACTCAAATACACCTCATTTAAAGAGACCTGGCTACAGCCCTTAAGCACAGCTCTGATTCCATCAGTGGTACCCACCCCATGTTCCTTCTTAGCCACATTCCATTTAACACACTAAATGGTTCATTTGTTACACCAACCTGTCAGCCAACCCTCTCCCTTCCCTAAAGGTGGGCACGCACAGGGTCTAGGCACTTGTTCTCCTCACAGCTCTGTCTGCGATGCTAGAACAAAACGAGCACCAAATACACAGGTAGGCCCAGGTAATCACTCGCTGGATAAAACATGGGATGGAATGGGCTGCCCTTTTCCAATTTGCTTTTGGTTTGGCTTAATTTTGTCTGGCAGGATCTTGTATATCTCTGATTGGCCTTTAATTTGTTATGGAGGCTACCATGCCTAATTTATATGGTTCTAGAGATTAAATCTAAATTAAATGTCATCCATGCTACACAAGCATACTACCAACTTATCTACACCCCTAGCTCCTAGCCCCCTTTAAGATATCCCAAGTCCAGGAGGGAACACATTCATGCCACAACAAGGGGGTGCTTGGATAACTTCCTACAGTATAGTGAGGTTATTTCTGATTCAAGAAAGGCCTAGCTGGGAGAGAGTAGATATTCATGGGCCTCCGCTCTGTGTACAACTCTCAGACCTGAGGAGCTTGCTGGCTTTGTACTGAGAAGAGAAGAACCTACTTTCTGTCTCCCCATCTCTCTGTGTGCAGGGCAGAAACTTTCAAAGGTCCACTCCTTGGAGCCAAAGACATAGCTAAGCTAGGACACACCCGTTCCGTGTGTAAAAAGCCTTAGGCTCTTTGAAGAGTGTTTTACAAACCACAGTGGTGCAGACCTTTGATCTCAGCATCTGAGAAGTGGAGTCAGGAGGATTTGAAGTTCAAGATCATCTTCAACTACGTTATATGTTCCTAGGCAGCCCTTGATACATACATGAGGCCAAATCAAAAAGATGAGATTATGCCAAAAGGGCAGTCCTATCAAATGAAATTAACAGATTTATTAGAGGGACACGGGAAGGTCTTCCTTTCTTATCTCTTTCTGCTCTGTATTCTTGCCTTATGGAAGATACAGCTTTCATGGTGTTACCTCAGTAGGAGAGACACCGGGGACTGGAGAAATGGCTCCAGTTAAAAGCACTTTCGGCACTTGTAGTAGACTTTGGATAAGTTCCCAGCCCTGACACATCTGTTCACAACTCCAGTTCCAAGAACTCTGATGCTCTCTTCTGGTGTCCTTGAGTACCAAGCACACACACACAGTGCACATTTGCACATACAGGTAAATGCTCACTCACATAAATTAAGCACACTGGGCAGAGAGAAAAGACCCTTATCAACCAACCAGTAAGCACCTTAATGTAGACTTTCCTGCTTCAAGACGAGTGAAAAATACATCTCTAGTATCTATAAAGTACCTAGTCTCAGGCATTTTCTTACAGCACCACAGCCTGCCACTTCTATCTCCCAATCCCCTCTGCTACTAGCTCACAAGACACCCAGTCCAAACATGATGAGCACACAGGTCCAGTTCAGAAAACTGTCACAGAATAAATAAGAGTTGGGCTCACACAGCAAGCCCAAAAGAAAAATTAAAATTTCTCTAAAAATGAAAATTTTAATTCAGAACCATAGACATAATCATGGCAACAGCTTTTACGTTTTATGTTAAGACAGGAATTTTAGCTTGTATACTTTAGAATGAAGCATTGTCTGGTTTCCCCCACATCACCACCGCCCCAGTAGAAGCTGACATTTCTAGGTCTTCTCATAATTGGATCACAACTGTGAAAATATGGGCTTAGGTCTGTTTCCCATGACATCTGTCCCACACATTACACTCCAATCAAAGCTGCCTGCTGAAGGCGCTAGGGATACTTCTAGGGGGACCAGGGACCAGGGACTCTCACTGGTTTTGAATTGTAGCCTAACTTTACCAATGCCATTTGAGTTCTGCTCATTGGTTTACATTCAGAAGTAATTAAATTTAAAAGAAACCTTCAACTGAATGGTATACGAATTTCCCTTTGATCAAAATTTACACAGCAAAAACCGTACTGCCTATTTATACAGCTGAGCTCTCCGGGCGTCGCTGGAATCGGACTCGTGGAGTAAAAGTCATTTTCTAGCCTTTATTAGTTACTATAATGATTGGAGACATGGGTCATCAAAATGCCTGTGCCAGAACCAATCTAATGTTGCTGTGAAGTCGCATTGTGAAATTAAAAGAGGTCTAGGGTGGGGGGAGGGGAAAGGGAGAAATTTGTGCTGTGTGGGCAGAAAAGAAGTAACAAGAATCTGACACGGAGTGGAGAGCTAACTTACCTCGAGTTCTGCCAAGCTCACTTCTGCTTCCACACAAGGGCAAATACATCTGTTAGTAACACAGTGAGGACCAGAGATAGATCACCCAGAAAACTTGTAAAACTATAATTCAATGAATGCGACTAAGAAATCTTCTTAGAAAAAGCAAAAAGGCTAGAACGCAGTGTTGCTGACACTTAAAAAGTATTTTGTGGATCAGGGAGATGGATTCATTGATCACCACACCTGCCAGACAACCCGGAAACTCTACTTTGATCCTTGGGATCCAGGTAAAGGCAGAGGGAGGAATCTGACTCCATGAAGCTGACCCCACAAATGTGCCCCGCTACATCAGCATAAACACAACACAATAATATATATTTTTGAAAGATTTATTTATTCATTTTATGTATTTGAGCACACTGCTGCTCTCTTCAGACACATCAAAAGAGGGCATTGGATCCAACTACAGATGGTTGTGAGCCACCATGTGGTTGCTGGGAACTGAACTCAGGACCTCTGGAAGGGCAGTCAGTGCTCCTAACTGCTGAACCATCTCCCCACCCCACCCTTAAAAGATTCATTTAATATCTTCTATTAAAAGTTATTTTGTCTGAAGCCTAGAAAGATGGTCAGTGTAGTTCAGTTGAAGTTCTATAGATTTTGACTTCTGAAATTATGTTAATATGAATTTATAAGAGACACAGCAGCTAAATACGATTCCCCTTCGATCCTGGACTGACACAAACAGCAGCTCCCGAAGTCTTGGCTGAGAGTATGAGAAAGTCTGACAATCATCTTCTGCTGTCTTGATTTGCTTCTGTTAAAGTAGAAGCTGATCACACACAGATCAGTAGTGTCTGCTGAAGGTGTTTTGCGATGCAAACCATCTATCTGGCTGCCTGTATTTGAGAACATAGGAGAGAATGCAAAGAAAAGAACGCAAGAAGAGGAGTGATGGAAGATGAAACAACTTCCACGTCACATTTCTAAAACGTACATATGTATTTGAAATTATACTGAAAGAGAACTAAATTCAAGCTGCATCCCTTCACTTCACTTGGAAAACACATGATCCTAGGTGTTTTTCTAAACAACAAAAATTCACCAGAAGGAAAATACATTCCCCCCCCCCCTTTCATTTACAGAGTCACTCAACAAATACAGAACAAGTCTGTCAGAGCTGCCCCACAACCCCAGGAAATTTAAATAACTTCTAGTTATTGGTTCTGTAAAAAACATGTCTTCCTGATTGCTATGTGCAGTCAGGCACCCTATTGGATCCAGAGAAATGAACCATTCTTGAATAAACAGCTTCAGGCAGTCAGAACAGGGTTAAAATATTATACCACATACAGGCCAAAAATACTAAATGACAATGAAGGTGGTTTACCAACAAGAGGATGGGGAGAGAAACATATTCAAAGCCAGATGACGGTTGTGATGCATCTGCAGGCCCGAGTCCAGACGAATTCAATGCAAAGAGGCGGTAATAACCGCATGCTTTCAAATGACAGAAATGCTGTCTGTTATGTGTGACATGAGCTAAGTAAGTAACAACACAAGAATGGATCTACCATCGCCCAGGGGTTTCCTGGGCTCAGTAGGCAAACCGGTAACAGGAATTATATTATCAAGTACTACTCTGTGCACTTTATTAACTGTCAGGGCAATGTCTACCATGAATGTCAGTGGGAAGACATAGATCCACCACTGTCAGAGCAACCAATCAAACAGATGTTTCACCCAGAACACACCCACTCTTCCAGGAACACTCAGCTTTGGCACCACCTCTCCTTAAGAATGAGTCCTGGGGAGATGGCTCAGTGATGAACAGCACCAGATGCTCTACCAAAGGACCCAGGTTCAATTCCCAGCACCCATATGGCAGCTCATGACTATCTATAGGTCCAATTCCAGGGAATCTGACACCCTTACATAGACATGCAGGCAAAACACCAATGCATATAAAATAAAAATAAACAAATCCTAAAAAAATGTTTCATGTTCATATCAGAAGCGCCCTCTTTTACTGGGTACTGTGTATTGGCTCAGAAAGTTTCTTGGTTCAAATTCTGGCTGCTTGACCTTAGCCATGTTGTCTTAGACAAGTTGCTTAGCCACTCCAGATCCAGTTTCATCCACTGTAAGATGGAGAAACAAACTCATTGGGTTATTGCAAAGCTAAAATTCACTCATTCCAGTCTGGGGAGATGACTCAAAGGATAAAGCATTTTGCAAAGTGTGAAGATCCAAATTCAGATTTCCGAAACCCATGTAAAAGCTGGGCAGACACATGGTTGCCTATAATCCTAGTAGAGATAGGAAATGCCTAGATCTAGCTAACTAGATGACCAGTGAGCTCTAAGTTCTATTAAGAGATCCTCCCTCAAGAAATAAAGGGGGAGACTGAGAAAAACATCTAACATTGAGTTTGAGCCTTCACATTCCCCACACATGCGTACCTGCACACACATATATACACACATGTACCCACACACATATAAACACACATTCATATATGCATGCACACCACACACTTACACACACATCATAGAAATAGGACCATCTCTCCAAATCTCCCTCTACCTGTCTTGCTCATTAGCCACACTGTCCTGTGGCACTCCCCCTCTTCTACTAGCTATTTGAAACAGTGCATCTACCCTCCTGAGAAGCAAACTTTACCCGGGGGGGGGGCACCCCTTAGCTCAACTTCTTCATGAAAAATGGTTTGGGTAAGCCAGTCAGAATCCTGTCTTTTTACTATAACAATCCACCACATACGTGTGTGTGTGCATGTATGTGTGAGTGTGTGCATGTATGTGTGCGTGTGTGCATGTATCAGAGGACAATTTTCAGGAATCAGTTCTCTTCTTCCACTATGTAAGTCCTGAGGACTGAACTTGGTTTGTTAGGCCTGGCATCCTGTGCCTTTCCCTTCTGAGCCATTTCACCATCCCGGAACCCTGCGGTGTCTTTTGCACTTGATCTAAGCTTGACTTAATGAATAGCGAGAGCCAGACACAGTGATCCTGTCAGACCTCTAGCAACAAGGAAACTCCTAGACTCCCCATTTCTATCTACCCTTGTCAGGCCAACAGAATTCAGGGCTGATCAATCAAACCTTCCCTCTCAGTCAGGCGGCAGAAGCAATAGCATGTATGCTTTGAATACCAGCACCTGTGAGACACACGGGCAGACCTCTTGAGTTCAAGGCCAGCCTGGTCTATAGAGCTAGTTCCAGGACAGCCAGGGGATACACGGAAAAACCCTGTCTCAAAAACAAAGACTTTCATTCTCTTGCTACTTGTTCCGAGAACGGATAGCTGGATACGGTAGTGCATGCCTTTAAACCTAGAACTTTCTACAAGTTAAAGGCCAGGCTGGTATGCATAGTGAGTTCTAGGCCAGACGGAGTTACATAGTGAGACCCTGCCAAAAAACATTTTAAAACTCCATGCCTGCACTCCAGCCAGTCGTAGTCTAGCTTCACAGAGGAGTGGAGTCACAAATTATTTGCCAACCTTTTCTTAACACTTTTTACCAGACTGAAGGAGGGTATTCTACTTCCAATGTTGTCCACAAATCATTCATGTGGTTCTCTGTGGTGGCTACAACGTGGAAGAGCCTAAACCAATGCAGACAAGACAGGCCATGACATTTCAGAGTAACCATGTTTAACGGGTGTGAGGTTGTTACCACTAGCTTGACCTGAACCAACCTCCATTCCTCTCTGACCTTGCAGTCCGCTATAAATACACTTATTGCGTGTTTGTGAAACACCAGACTCCATGAAAGTGACAAGGAACACACATTAAGAAAACAACAACAACAACATGATAACTGAAAGCTAGGCAATGCCTTTAATCTCAGCACTTGGGAGCCAGAGCTCTGTGAGTTCAAGGCCAGCCTAGCCTAAGATTAAGTTCCAGGACAGTTAGAGCTACACAGAAAATTGCTGGAGAAGTAGAAAGAGGAAGAGGAGGAGGAGGAGGAAGAAGAAAAGGAGGAAAAAAGAGGAAAAGGAAGTGGAGGATGAAGAAGAAACAGAAAATATACCCAACTCTCCCATATAGGCTGCAGCTTGAGTATACAGTCTGAGCTGCCTACACAGTGAGAAGAGCAGCAGATACACAACTGTTCCCAAAGATTTCTCATTATATAACATCTCAAAAGGATCTTGCAGGCTTTGACATCATGTCCAAAACCTTATTCTAAAGGTACATGGCCTCTGCTCTCTTTAGGTCTCCGACACTGGAGGCCAAATGACAGTGAGCTGCCTCTACACATTCTAGTACTGCACTCATTATACCGCATGGCACTGCCAAGGGAGGCACACACCCTTCGTAAGCACCGGTCTCAGCTCACTCCCTCATCCCTCTGTCCTGAGTTAGGATAGTTCTTCAGCAGGCCTACCCCTGTCTCTGTGAACCCAATCTACATGTTATGATGCCTAAGATAGAGTAGCTTTATCCATAAGGGTTTGTGAAATCAGTCTTTGAGCATCTCCAGGGACACATACAGGCCCGGTTTCTACCACGTAAAACCAAGAATTCAATGTTGAAACAAATACCTTAAACCATGGGACACTGACTTAGGCCCAGTCTACAGAGAGGAGCTGACTAGGCCCATCAGGCACACACTAATGTCCTGTCCTCTGAGGAGTCTGAAAAGCCTTTCTGTTATTGTGGCTGCCAGACTCTGTTGAGAGCATGGCTTTGCACAAAGGCACGAGCCGGGTACCAAAGCATCCCTGTGACAGTGCTCCAACTGAGTGCTAAGTCAGTGACCAGACAATCTTCAGTTTTACCAATAAAATTCAATAAGGCTGCACAAAGAATAAAGTAAAGGAGGAAATGGCAGAGGCTCCTCCTCTGCAGCTCCCTCCCCAGATCTCCAATTTAAGCAGTACAAGAACCTTGGGGCATTTCTTCATCGTATTATGAGTGTCTGAAACGCAGAACACATTCTTTCCTAACCTACCAATAAGCCACTTAGACTCCTGTTTGTCTCATCAATTTCTACACCTTTTTGAAAAATGATTATTTTTACATTCCTTTCCAGTGATGGAAAGGAGTTCTCATTTTTAAAAGGCATATATCCATTTCTTCGCATGTGTTCACAATGACTTCCCAGCGTGAAGCTGGCTGAACGTTCTGAATGGTCTCACTCCAGCAAAGGAAAGCCCATCTTGGGTAACTCGGCGGGAATCCTTACAGCATTCCTTCCCCGGCAGCCACTGCCCAGGAACTGGCCTCTTCTGTCACTGAGGTAAACTTTCAGGGTGTCTTTACAAAGAAAAACTGGGAGATGCTTCCCCCACTTTTTTCAAGTGCACCTGCCCTAAAAATGTCACCCTGAGATTGCCCTGGAGAAAGCAACTTCAGATGGAAAGCAGGGCCTGAGTCAGCCAGGTCCCCAACTGCTGAGAACACTGTATATCAGAAACCTGTCAGTCTTCATCTCCACTCAGCCTCTGGGAGCCTCTGGGTGACACAGACAAGTCAATTGAAATTTCTATGACATGCATTCTTTTTCCCCTCTGAAGCAACTCAGGTAAAGTCACAAGGCATAATCAACAGTGACAGTTGCCATCTGAGAACAAAAGGATGACCCGACTCCCAGCCACCCACTCCAAGCAGCACATATGCAAATCAGAGAAGAAGAAGAAGAAGAAAAAAAAAAAACCAGCCAGGTGAAAAATGAGAATCTGTTCCCTCCCAATTCCAGCCACCCCTTAAGCTACTACTGTGTGTCTGGACCAAGGGCAAGTGGCAAAAAAGCCACAGTCTGGGGGCAACAAAAGGGTTCAGAGGTGATTAATAGAGAGGTGGCTCTGAGGGTTAAATGCTTGCCATATAAGGACAAGGACCTGAGTTAGATCCCCATCACCCACCTAAAGACAAAGACTGTGATGGCACACACTCACTCGAGGGCTGGGGGACCTGACCCAGGCCGATCCCTTGGGCTCACTGGCCAGACAGCCTGAGCTACTGAGTGAATTCCAGGCCAGAGATCCTGTCTCAAAAACAATGGGCAAGACAAACAAAACTAGGTGGATGGCATCTGAGAAAAGTGGAAACTGTCTTCGGTCCCCAAAACTCAGAGCTGTAAGGTGGAAACACCTGCACACAAGCTAACAATAAGGCATGAAAGTAACGTGACAGTAGTCAACAGCAAAGGCTCCTAGGAACAGGGCAGCCAACATCAGATCTAAAACGAGTGGACAGGGGTGGGGATGGGAGCTGTACAGGAGCCCTCTTCTGAGCCATAACCTGAGAGCAAACTTTATTCCTGCAAGTGCTTGCTTGAGCCAGGCTGCATGACTCGGTTTTTACTCAGATTCCAAAATATAATATATTTAAACCTTTCTTTTTAATTTGAGCTTCCTGATTTCTTTGGAATACATAAGGAAGGCACATGTAGTCAGCTAACACCTCTCCTCTAAGGAAAGGGTGAGGTTGTTTGCTTGCCCAGAGCTTGCCCCTACTGACTTGTAGATGAAGGAATCTACATGTGCAAAAGCCCCAGGGTTGTTGTAACACTTCAGTGGTACCCCCCCCCCCACTTAAAAAAGCTCAGCCTTGGCTCCAAGGCACCCAACTTTTTACAAATCCCTCTGACTTGGTAAATTTTGAAATCTCTTCTCTGGGAAGCCGAAGAACATCTGAGCATGGAGAAACGGTGCCAGAGTTACTACGACAAAGGGCAGAGAACAAAACCAAAATACAAAACAGCCACCCACAATCATCCCAGACACCACACACCAGCAACTACAAGCAAAGCCTTGGACCTGGCAAGAGCTCCTGGGTAGACACTGGCAGCAGGAGCTCAGAGGCAGTGGGAAGCAGTCCAGCCACAGAGGCAAGGGTCCCGGGCTCGTCTGTCCACGTTGGCACGGACAATCTAGAGTTGGTTTTGGTAATATTCATATTGCATTGAGTAGGCACTGCTTAAGAAGAGAAATAGACAGAGCCAGAGACAAAAAAATACTACCAGGCTCTTTTTTTTTTTCTTCCAATGATGATGTTTTCTATTTGAAGTTAATAGACTGTAATACAACAGCAATAGGATGAAAACTGAATAGGCTTTCAATAGGCTCCCTGAATGTCCATCTTGAGTGAGCTCCAAGATCTGAAGCCGGGGAGGGAAGTCACCCAAGTCTCTGTATCTTCCTCCCTAAGGCAGCAAAGGTAACATCAAGCTCCTGAATTTACCTTATGGTTTATACAGAACTGGGACGGTGAGAGGTGATGGCAGGTGGCACTAGAAAGCTTGGGAAGTACAACCATAACCCTGATCATTCTGGACCAATGCCAGCTGTCAATCCCACACTAATATCATATAGAAAGAAAGAAGTGTGGCCCTATCATGTGGGTCCATTCATTGAACGTCTGTGCACACACTCACACAGAGGAAGAGGGTCATCTGATGCCAAGCCTAGCGTCCCACAGCACAGATGAACACCAGCACATCTCTTTCCCAGCATTCTCCGCCTCACAGTATTACAGTGGCAGCACTGAAGCCCTGAAGTCTCCAGAAAAAGAAAAGGTTCAGAATGTAACATAATTTGGAATTCCATCAATGCCAGTCTCATCCTTTAAGATGAGCTCATTCAACCAAATAAACTTGGGTGAGCCCCTCGCGGGACGGAATTGGTGTCCTTACAACAGAGGAACGGACACAGAAATGCACACAGGAGAATATCACGGATGTTCCTGACAGCAGAGAGCACAAGATGCCCCAGTAGGCAAGGAACAACAGAGACTGTCAGAGAGTCAGCCTCAGATGGGAGAGAAGCAAGGAATTTCACAGTACCAGAAGCAGCCTTCCCTGAGACTGGTCTAGCCTCCAAAAAGGTAGGCTCAGTCAGTTCTGTTGTTTCAGCCAGAGAGCCATAGCAACAGTGGGCATCCTATGCTTCCTGCCTTCCCAAGGACAACACCAAACCAGCGTGGCTGCTTTAGGTAGAAAATGTCTGCCAGAGTTGTGTCTATGGAAACAGTGTCTGGCCTTCACGGCCTGAGGGACTGGCTAAACTGGGTGCTGCATCTGGGTAAATGGGCACAGGAATGCAAAAAGATGCTCTTACCCATCCTACAGTAGATTGCATTCCCACCAAAAGAAAGTTTCATTGAAGAAATATAAGAGCAAGGCAGGACAGTGTGTACTCTGGAAGCTGAGGTCTAGCCTGGTCAACACACCAAGACTCTCTGAATAAATAAAATGTATATTATATATGATATATATCATATTATATATAGTATTTACAATAAGGCTATCCACCCTACAGAAGGACTGGTGCTGGAGAGATGGCTCAGCTTGGTAACAAGTGTTTGCCACACAGGCATGAGGACCTGAGTTCGGATTCCCAACACCAGTATAAAAAGTTAGGTAACACACACCTACTATCTCAGTGAGCTGGATACAAGAGGATCCTTGGGGCTGCCAAGCCAGCTAGGCTTTCAGGATTGGTGAGCGCCAGGTTCACTGAGAGATCTGGTCTCAAAGAATAAGACACTTGATGCAATCTCTCACCTTCACGAAGAACTGTGCACACATACACATAAGCACAGAGACCTAAGGAGAGAGTCCTAAGTTAGAGATTATTTCTATGTATGTTTCTAAAGGTACATATATATTTCTATATGCACATTTAAATGACCAGCAAAGTGCCAGGCATCTTCTCAGACAGGCGGAGTGACTTGCATGCCTAAGTGTATTGCTCATCAGGCTGAGGCAAGATGATTTCAAGTTCTAAGCCAGCCAGGGACATGCAAGAAGACACTGACCAAATAGAACAAAAAACTAAAGACAACATGAAAGAGAAAGTGTGTGTGTGTGTCTTCACTTTAGAGTAACAAAATGGTCCAGATATTACTTTGAACACCACAGTAAAGAAAAGCCAATAGTGGGTGGAGACAAGAAGACAACTGAAGTCAGTCTCAGCCACACAGTGAGTCTGAGGCCAGCCTGGCAGACAGTGAGACTCTGCAAAAAAAAACATTAGTATCTTACTTTGGGCTGATAGCCAGGTCACTTTAATTGACAGGCTAAATACGTCATCCACAGGGCTCCACCTTTCTCTTCTTGCTGTCATGGCTTCTGGCTGTACTTCTTCACACAAGCATTTTTAGAAAACCTACTGTGTGAAGGAACGAAGGGCAAAGCAGAGGCACAAGCAGGGATACAGCTATGGAAAGCTAATGTGCAGAACTGTGCCCTGCCTCTGCCTGGGCTCACCTTCCAAGGTCCCCAAATCCCCCTCAGAAGCACCCTGTGAATCCAAGATTTATTATATTACCTACCAACAGAGAGAAATATGAAATAACACAGTGACCTCAAACAACAAAGGGTACAATCACCCTCCGCCAGGAAAAGTCTCAACTTATGAGTGGATGGAGTGGGTGGACAGAAGACATCTTTCTGGAAAAGTGTATCACAGGCTCTCTGCCCAGCCAGGTACAGGTGCTTAAAAACAAGAACAAAAGCATCTCCCCAAAACCAAGTCAAGTTTTGTGTCTCAGTAGATCAAAACATCCCATGGACTAGCTTAGCTGGATTTCCACAGGAGTTAATTTCAACTTGCCAGCAAATGCAAATATGTTAAAAGGGGGGGAAAAAAGCAAGCCAATTAAGACACAAGTGTTTAAAGACACAAGAAGTAATTACAAATGTATTATTCATACCTAATTTACAAGATGAAGTTCTTTCCGTAAAATATTAAACTGTTTACATGCAGGCTGGGGAGAGACAATTTTCAAACTGCCCGTGTCCCACTACAAAGCAGTGAAGATTAACAGTCATGGTGCAGGGGTTTCTGGGGTACATACAGTGTGGACTCTCCGTAGTAATCAGAAAATGTTTGACCTCGAGATATCTACTTGACCCCAGAAAAATGCAGACTCGCCTGCTATAAAATCCTAAACAATGGGGCAGACAAGGTCACAGGGTCAACACAAGTATTAACAGGTCACCAGGCAGCCCACTTGGGAGCAATTACTTCCAGTCATGGCTAAGTGGACACTTGATTGAATGCCACTAAGACAGCTCACATCCCACGGATAACAATCCTCACAGCGATTAAGAATTAAAGCCCCCATGATTCAGCCTTTATTACTCAAATGAACCTAGCTCTTCCATAAAGAACTCATGGTATATGCCTGATGCAAGGTCTGAATTGAAATGCCACCTCATTAAACAATAATATCTAATTTTATCTAAATGAATTTTCATGAAAGTGCGCCACACAGCTCAGGAATTTTTAAAATGAATTATCACAAGTGATACATAATTTCACCAAAACTGGGGCAGAAAAAAAATTTCATTTTAGGGAATAAAAGGAAACATCATGCTGAAAGAGATGCCTGTTCCTCTGTGCCACAGTGATGGACAGAGGCTATGGGTCACTAAAGAACAAGGGCAGCTTAACATTAAGAAATTCTTTAGTCTTCTACCTAGACTCATGTCAGATAACGATGAATAAAGGCAGCGGTTCCACCCGCTAGCTGACCACTGGGGGAACTTTTAAAAACACATACTTCCAGCCTTCCTGTGAAATCAACTAGATTGCTGTCCCATGGGATGAACACTTCGGGGAAATTTCCCAAGGGACTCTCATATCCAGTCACTTCTGGGAGCTCCAGGGCACCTGGTGGACGAAGGTCTGCTTTGGCCTGTTAACGGTGGGGGAATGAGGAAACCCCGCCCCTTCTTGTTCCACACGGTTCCAGACACTCAAGTGTGCTCTGCATCACGTCCAACAACCGAGACTCATTTTCTAACTGCAAGGATCAAATGAAAGGTTTCTTCCAACTGTAGGGTAAATAATACATTCAAGGAACCAAATAAATTATTCATTTAGGAATAAACATACTAGTGGTGTCTACGACGAGTCAACAGGAGTCATGATACATATGACTTCCAGGGCCAGCATGGCCATTTCCCTCCAGGTCACTCAAACATATGACTAAGGACTTCAGAATCCATCCGTTATATGACACAAGGCAATTCTCTATGAGGAAACATGAAAATTCCAACAGGAAACAAAGAAACAAGACCTTGTAATCAGTAGTCATTTCAATATAAAGTCTGTATCTTAGAGAAACCTGTACAGACTGAACGCTGGGGCAGGGGGGTTAATATAGTAAAACAACCCCATTCAGAGCAGAAATATGGGGTGCTAAGAGGCAAATAAATCATCTTAGGTCCTATATTAAGACCAGCATTCAGGAACAGTGTTGGAACTGGTTATAGAAACATGCAGTGCGTAGCCTTCTAGGTCTGGGCTATCCCACCATGCATTTGTAATACAGGAAACAGCCCTGTATGAATGCTGAACACAAGGCGTTGGATACCATTTTAAAGAACACACTTTCCTTCCTCTGTGATGACCCAGGCAAAGCACTGACAAGTAAGGCAAGCCTCTACTCACCGTCATCGGAGCACACTCGTGCACGCAGCAATCACAACTTCACACCGGAGAGGTCAGGAAAGGACCAACGGGTGATTTATGACCAGCAGGCAATGCCAGGACAGGAGCAGCAATGGTTATTAACTTTGAGACAGCTAATAGATGTCCCAACCCTCATAAGCAAGATCAACTAGTTTAAAAAAAAAAAAAAGGCACAGCCCTGCCTTCCTGCAGCTCCCTTTCACCCAGTAGACTGGAAAGAGGTCTGTGACAATGATCTGTTCCCTACCTCTGAGGCTCAGACCAAGTCCTTAACCAATCAAGATGTTACTGCTCACAGCCCAGGTATGGGACTGTGTGATCTCTCACCAAGAAACGTAGCTTCGTATGCTAAAGTTCGAAATGAAGCGAAAGAAGTCAAAGCTCATGCAGACTTGGGTTCAAATCCCACCCCATGTGTCTGTCAGCCATGGCAGATAAAACGTGGCAAATGGGAAGAGAATGGGAACGGCTGTACACCTCTTCTGTGCTTAGGGGACACCCAGCACTGCTTCGATGGTGTAAGTACACGCAAGATTCCCCTGCTTTGGGGAAGGAACATGTGATAAAGAATAAAAAAACAACTTATATTTATTGGCACTTCTTTGACAAATAACTGCAGGTGGAATCCCAAGGAAACACCAACTTTCAGTTATTTCTTTCTAGAGACTGATTTCAGCACATTCTACATTATAGCTACCCAACTGGCTTTAGGGCTTTCTCACTATCCCATTTTAATTTACAGGTAAGTCTGCAATGATACAACCAGGGTCACTGTAAGAAAACAACCTTGATGTCTCCATGACATAAAGATGCGGGAGCAGGGGAACCCCTTTGAGGGGACCCCTTGTGTATAGATGCCCCACTATCATGGTCACACATCTGACAACGCACACAATTCTGTACCTCCCTTTGTGTTCCTTTCTGAAAACATGTTTTTGCTCACACCTCCAGGCACTCCGCCGCGTTAAATAAACACAACGCTCATAAATCCCTCAAACAGGTAAGCCAAGTTAAAGAACGTCCTAACTCTCAGCTTGGGAAAAGAAGGAGGTGGTTGGGAGGGGGTGCAACTTGAAGTTAAAAGATGGCCCCAAAGTCATCTGGTAAACATGCTTCCCATAGAGAATGTGTAATGCATAGTAAAACAGACACTTCACTAATTTTAAATGCCTAATTATATACTGCCTAAACGGAATTATCAAGAGATTTGATTGACTTCTACAGAGCTGGGACTGCCATCAAGCCAAGTCAGAGAAATAATAAATAATGTTTGACCTTCTGCTGTCCTCCACAATTACTCATGTACATCCAAAGATGTGGGGTGCAGACGTTCTATTCCAACCCTGCCAGGGAAACCAGAGGTCACAGACTAATTTGAAGTTCGTGATTCAGACTCATTTACCCTGATTTATGGGGGGAGGGAAGGCAACTTGAAAAAAAATACTTTAGTTGGGCAAAAAGAAATTAATAAAAGAGTTGGGCTTCATGAACAAGAGGAATGGGGTAAGCAAGCTTTGAAACTGTGTGATAGCCCACCCAAAAGGAAGAGGAGGCTGCACAGGGCCTAAAAAGTCACTTTGACCTAGGCAGCAGGCAAAGGCAGCATCCTTCTCTGGCTGTTTCCCCACAGAGTCTTTGAGGCTTAAGCATCTTCAACAAATAATGATTGTGAAATGTGTGACTAGAAGCAGCAATGCTGAGCTAAGAAACATTTCTGGTTTTGTAAGAAAATGCCTTATAAGGCAAAACTTTGCCACAACTGGTGTACAATGTTCTATAAGACAAACACAGTCTGGATTTCAATACAGGAGATTTTTCTGTGCTGGATAAAAAGATTAGATAAAGTCAAACCTCCCAACACTGACATCAAACTGTTAACAGTCAGGTTCCTCTTCTTCCACCTAACTTCATGGCTTGTGTACTGACATGACTTCCCAAAAGTTTTCAGTCGGTGAGTCAAAACTAGGGTTTCAGACCTGCACTGTTCTGAGCCTTTAATCCATGTAACTGTGAGGGGCACCTCAGCCCAAACCACTCAACTCAAATTTATGTCTAAATTAAACCAAAGTCCGAAAGAGAACCATTGTGAAGGCTAGGAAGAAAATTCCATCAGTAAAAGGTTCACTATACAAGCACAAAGACCTGAGTCTGATCCCAATAACCCACAGAGAAAATCTGGGTGTGGTGGCACAGTAGCAGGTACTTGTAACCGTACCAGTCTATACTTTTTACTCAGTGGTACCCAAATACCAACACCCAAAGTTACTTATGACTTGCATGCACATGCGCACACACAGAGAGACACATGAATAATATATAAACTGAGTACCTCCAACCCAAATTTTAAATTTTTAACACTTTGAGAATCATATAAACATTCAAAAAGTTTTGGATTTTTAAAATAAATTTGTTTAACCAGTAAGTCTATACAAATATTCCCCCCAAAATATTCCAAACACTTCTGATCCCAAGTACTTGGACAAGGGACATTCAACCTTAGCAAAGATGGGTGCTGTCTGACTCCTGATTCTTTGACCCAATTCTGGAAAACAGTGTACCCATGACAAGCTAAGAACTTGGTGTTTGTTCTGCTTCTGGTGGATTCTCCAGAGCTACTTGATTTCACATGCTAACAGATAGAAGATTCTGATACTCTCTGGAGATGTGGCTACCTGCCAAGAAAATCACTGAAAGGATAGGAACTTTCAGCCCCACCCCACCCCCGGATCCCTGAAGGAGGCTGGAATTGAAGGTTGAGCTAGGCACAAATGGCCAGGATAGTACTCTATCATACCAACATAACGAAATATCCATCAATACTCGAAATGACAGGCTTGGTAAGCTTCCGCAGTGCTAAATGCCTGGAGGTGCATACCCAGAGAGGTCACTGAGGCCTGGTACTCCCTCCTTACACAACAGCCTGGGCTCTCTCATCTAGGTGTAGTCTTATCATATTTTTTTAAGAATATGTGTACATAAGTGTGTAGTGAAGACACGCATGTAGAGCCCAGCACACACACTTCCTTTGAGAGGGGGAACGGAGTACATCATTGATGCTAGACTAGCTGGCCAGGGAGTCTCAGGAATCCGCCCCGGTGGTGGAAGTATAAAATGACTAGTGTCACTGGCATTTCCCAACTGACTCAGTGTTGAACTAGCAGACTTAAGGTTTGAGTCTAAGGCTGGGTAAGCATCCCACGAGGGCTCCATGGTCCATGAAGAAAGATCAGCTCAGCCAATACAGGCCAACTTTTGCATCCCGTGTACGAGCTCGGCTCCTGCCCAGCAATGTTATCAACTATCTTTTCTGATTATCAATTTGCAGTCAAGAGTTCCCCCTCGAGCAACAGTTGATCAGCATCACTGAAACTTGCCCCTCACTTCCACGTGCTTACGTCTGGGTGTAGGAAGAGTCAGGACAGCTGAGTGAGTAGCATGTTTGCCACACACACATGAGGCGCCCATCCCAAGCAGCGGGTGCTTTGAGAAAGCCAATAAGATGAGAACTTGTGACCCCAGGCAGGGAGGGATGTCTGCAAGAGATTAGAAACTCAAGGTCATTCTTGGCTATACACTAAGTTGAAGGCCAACTTAGAATCCTAGAGACTGTGTCTCAAAAAGTAAAACAAGCACATGTAAAGATAAACCACAATGCAGATGAGTGAGACCATTGTCCCTGCCAGCCACTCTGCGAAACTCTTAGGACAGAGACTCAGCCAAAGATGGAGACTGCAGTGGAAACCTTACCTTAGCATCCTTTCTAGACCCTAAAAAGGTAGAGTCTGCAAAGACACCACCTCCCAAGGTCACCTGAGAGGGGCTCGCCACTTTCATCTGCCAATGCCCTTATCAGTCAGTTGCTCTTGGAAAGAAGCTATTAGGGAGATGTAGAGGTGGCTCAGCAGGTAAAGGTACTTGGAGGCCAGCCTAATGACTCGAGTTCATCCCACACATGGAAATAGAGAATGACGTGTCACTCCCACGTGATATCCCCTGACCTTTACATACCATTGTATATGTACAAGCAACACCCATACCCACAATAAATAAAAAAATGGGGCTGAAGAGATGGTTCAGCAGTTAAGAGCACTGACTAGAATTACAGAGGTCCTGAGATCAATTCCCAGCACCCACATGTGCTCTCTTCTAGTGTGTCTGAAGATAGCCACAGTGTACTTATATACATAAAATAAATATTGTTCTTAATTAAAAGAAAGCAAGCACTCAGCTACCTGTTCGGTCTTAGTTAAGAGCAAAACTACCACGTATCTAAAAGAAGAATCTAGAACACAGAGTCATAAGAAACCTTCTAGTCTACCTCGAGGGAAGAGTTAATGTATATGGGGAAAACTGGAGAAACAAACTGAAGAGGCAGGAGAAGAAGGGGAAAAGAAAGAAGGGGAAGGAAGCAAGAAGGGAAAGAGGAGCAATCAGGAAGAAAGAAAAACAGAGGATGAAGGAGAACAAAAGAAAGTGAAAAGCAGCTAGTACAGAAGCAAAGGGCTCTCTGGTTAGGTCAGAGAGGAGCATAGCCTCCTGTGGACTCATCCCTGGCTTCTTCCATTGTGACAAGAAAGCCTAGGAGAGTGGCTTCTAATTCTGACTAGGTGAACAGTCAAGCATGTAGCCAAGTGTTATGGGATGGGCCAAGAAGCTGGAACCTGCAGGGAAGTTTCCAATAGAAAACATCTGCAGACAGAGAAATCATGCAATCTCTGTGGCCTCCAGACCTGGTATTTTATGCAGCACCACCTTGGTCTGTAGGTAAATGGAAAGTAGACCCAGGAAATGAGCTTCAAGGTCTGCATATTCTAGTATCTTAGGATGCTGTTTAAAAAACAAACAAAAGAACAACTGTCATCTGCCCGATTTCCATGTGTTTCATTCTCCCTTTCCTTTTATTTCCTGTTGCTATTGCTTTATGTTGTTTAGGGTTTTGTTGTATTTATGATTTTGGGTCCCCTAGGATGGTGCAGAAGTCAGGCAGCCTTGTTCTCCCTTACACACAAGCAGCAGTAACCGAACACACAGAACCCGTCCGCACATACTTAGAATCTCACTTCACTTCATTGTGTTTTGTCTTCACTCACAATGGTGGACAAGACACATCCTAGTTGATTTTTTTTCCAAAAAACTAATATGGCAGGTGTTAGGATTCTGTAAACCCCACCCCTCAGTTACCTAGCAACAGCCAGGTATATCCCACCCCTCAGTTACCTGGCAAAAACCAGGTATGCTCCGCCCAAGTGACCTGACACTACAAAAGGGGTTGCTTGCCCCCTCCTCTCTCTGCTCTCTCTTCTTCTCCCACCCTTGCCCCTCCTCTCCCCCTTCCCTTCCTCCCCCCTCCATGTGCTCATGGCCAGCCTCTACTCCTCTACTTCTCTATTCCTCTCTCTCTCTGCCTCTACTACCCTCTTAACTCCCCCATGACCTGAATAAACTTTATTCTGTACTATATCGTCCTGTGGCTAGTCCCTTAGGGGGAAGGGATTCCCAACATGGATCCCCCAAGAGGCATCCCCCCTTGCCTCCAGGCCTTGCCGCACCTCCATGGGCCACATCCCCCGCTCCCACTCTCTTCATCCTTTTCCTAACATTGGTGCCGAAACCCAGGACATCATCTTTTAACAACATTGGTGCCCCATATGAGATTAGATTTCTTCATGACAGGATATCTCTTTTCCTTTCAGCAGGGGCTGAAGAGATGGCTTAGTCAGTAAAGTGTTTATCACAAAAGCATGAGGTCCAGAGTTCAAATCTCTAGCATACTTGTAAAAGCCAATAATGGTAGGTAGCACATGCCTGACACCCCAGCTTTTGGGTGACAGAAGTGCCAGGTCCTGGCCAAATAAGCAGGCTCTAGGTTCATCAAGAGATCTTGTCTCTCAAAAAATAAGGAGGAAAGCTACAGAGAAAGATACTGGACATTACCTTTTTGCTTCTATAAACTCACGTGTGCATGTGTGCAGACATGCAATTTGGTCTGGACTGGAATTCATTAAGTTAAAAATCATAAAAAATAACTCACTTACTAAATCTCTGGGTGTTGTAAAAGATGCCCTCCCAACTTAAGCCTCACAGTGCCTGGATGTGAGAAGGTGGGGCTTTCTTGCTGCTGCTTTTGGCAACAAAAGCGGAGAGAAACTACTTCTCAGCTCTCCACAGCCCCACCCTTCTCGTCTACCTAGAACAAAATACGCCTTAGGGAAGATTGAATTCACGTTGGCCAATGCAACCCACTGCCGGCATCTGGCAATCACTTCAGGACTCGTTCTTAAGCAAACATTTTTCAGAGGGTGGGGGAGCACAATCTATCGAGGTACACACCTCATCTGTGAGAAAAAGTGAGAAGGAGTCATATTTAGACAACTCAAGGGACAACAACCTGGTTAGCTCTCTGCCACCTTTAACCAAAAATGTGGACTTCCAAATGTCCCAGAAATTAACACCATGCTGGTAGATTTATCAAACAATTAGAGGCAGCTAAATACACATGAAGTATCATATGAAATAAAATGGAATCCCTCTCTGTACTCCTGCCAGATAAACATTGGATGCTTTTCAAGGGCTCAAGAACTCCGATGCAGAAGACATGACGGGTAAAGCATCTTCTAGACACATTTCCAGAGCCATCTTACTTCTGCAGACACAAGAGAAAAGACTTGGCTAGTATGAGGAGATGACAGAAACTTAAAAGGAAGTAACAGAAACCCACTTCTGTAGAGTTCACTGTCCCCCATAATGGGACTTCAGTCCATGGCAGGCACAGAAAAACCCTTAGCTCTTGGCACCATTTGGCCATCAACTATTCAAATCAGAAAGGAACTTAACAATCACCAGGTCGGCAATCTTTACTTTTTCCGATGTTTCTTTTGCCTTCAGGTTTCTGTTTTGTTTGTTCATTTACCTGAGGAGGCACATACTCACAGAGGTCAGAGGTCAGAGGACTATTCGTGGAAGTCTATTATCTCCTAATAAACTCGAGCCCCAGGAATGAACGCAGGCCCTTGGGCTTGCCACGGTATCTTTACACTTTGCCATCTCACCCCCACCATCTTTGGGGATTTAGATTTTTATTAAGGGTTCTATTTTTTAGCCCCAGCTGGCCTAGTAGAACACACTCAAACGTACAGTGACCCTCCTGCCTCAGCCTCTTGACTGAACTTGGCTTTAAAACTTGTTAATGTCACATAGAAGAAGCAGCTTTTCCCTATAAATTAGTGATCCTCAAAATTCAGTGTGGACCAACTGATCACATTTGTGAAGTTAACACGTGAATCTCTGGTTCAGAGTAGAAAAGAAAACCCATAGACATGGAATAGCTAGTGAGGGGCAAGTTTTGCCTCTACATACACCATGATACACACACATTTCTAAGTTAGGAACAAAAGTTACAAAGTTTCTCCCACAAACAGACATTAACTGTTTGGGCCTCAGATTTAAATATTACACAGTGTATACCACATGTCAAAACACCATTGACTGCATTGCTAATATGGCCCATTTATGCTGGTGTGTATCAGTTAAATATATAAGTGCTCAGACTGGAAAGATGGCTCAGTATGTAAGGTGGAAGGATAAGGAGACAAATCCCATCACAAAACCCAAGTTAAAAAACAAAATCAAGAACAAAAGAAAGGAAAGGAAAATTTGATGGGCAAAGCGCAGCCTTAATCCCTAGGCAGGCAGATCCCTGGGCTCAGCAGCCACTCAACAGAGCCTATGTGGTGAGCTCCAGGCTAGTGAGAGACCATATCTCAGAAAACAAGGTGGTCAGTACACAGTGTAATGACACCTGAGGATGTCCTCTGGCCTCCATATATAGTGTGACACTAGTGCACATGCGTGCACGCGCATACACACAAGTTCTCGGCACTACTACTGGAGTCAGGCTAAGCAGGTGCGGAGAGGCTGTGAACTTGCCTTTTAACAATCTACCGGAGGGGCTATGGTTGTCACTCAATGGTAGAATACTCGCCTACCAACTTCAGGCTCTGAGGCCTTGGGTTCAATCCCAGCACTGCTCTAAAAAAAGCACAACAATAACAAAAATTAACAAATACCAATTGTACAAATGTTGGGACCAAATTGTAACTGCCACTTTTTAAAATCTTCACCCCATCTTCATGTTTGTTTCAAACTGCTCTCCCTCCTTCTCCAACCCTATGCAAACAGCCTTAACATCTCTCCGATGCTGTCATCCATGTGGAGCCAGCTCAGGCTACGTACTAGGCTTGAGTAGAGTCAGACCCTTTCTATAGCTCGGTAATGAACTGGCTTTGATGGTGATGAACTGACAGTAGTGCATGCTGACAACACACAGGACCAAAGGTATCTGACACAAACATATCAGCAATACTCCTTCAATACTAGTCTTTACTGCACGGGAAGAGCACCGCGAATCTAACAGCGAAGTTACTATCAAAGGCCCCAGATCAAACAGACTTGAAAAACTGCTATTCCCTTCTGTTCCCTTCTTGGGTCTCTGTCCCCACATGGCCAAGAACCAAGCACCTCTTCTCACAAACTGGTGATGTCCAATGCTGTCAAAGAGAACTGTAGCTTGATACAATTTCTCCTGCCATGCTGACTTCAGAAGGTAACCCCCAGGTAAGATGGATTTCACTAGGGAGGAACAGTGTAAGTCCAGGATCAGCACATTGCCACCTTACAGGCAGAAGAGGCAGTGAACACCGTGAGCGCTGGGCAGATCCACCAGAGAACAGAGAAAGGCACACAGGAGCTTAAGAGACTTCCTAGGCATTCCACATCCTATAACATCCTTCAGCATCCTTTCAACAACCACCTATATCTGGTCCTGCCCTGCCCTGCATGGCTTCTCCCTTAGCTCCTACCACACCAAAGGTACAACTGAGAACAAGGTCCAAAAATAGTAACATAAGATGGTATCCCTACCCTCAGAGTCTCAGAAAACAAAAGTGACCCTTGGGGACACCATTTTCAGACTTACTGTCTAGGCAGTCAGCAAGAAGAAAGAAGAATAAAGCCAAGACAGAGATATAAGAAGAGAGGGAGAAACTTCTCCTGACTGATTCCAGTTCCACACAGACTCCTAACAGACTCCCTTCCACTCCTTATAGTCAAGTAATTCTACCTCACAGTAGTTTTCCAATATTCCAGGCCCAAAAATTCTGAATTGCTGGACTTGTAGAAATCCACTTATGACCAAAAAACTTCAGATGGATACACTGAAGCCTCAACTCTTCAAAGACTGATCGATGTCTTGTCCTTGAGATCAACAGACTCTAGGGAGTCACTGAGTGGGGCTCTTCTGGATAGATGCTGTGTTTCAGGACCACAAACATGTAAAGGATTCACCACTATCAGTTCTGAAGTCACAGGGTCTTCTCAGTCATACTGAGTCTTAAGCAAACACATTCATTAAGCACTCCTTAATTATTTCCTTTGAGGCATCACTGGGGTGGGGAGTGTTGCTCTGCCTTGGCAGAGCACAGATCATACCGCTCCATGGAGGACAATCCTAACTTGAAGGGTAAAGATAGCAGGAGCGTTTAAGAAAGGAGCTGCCACTTCACAGAGAAGGCTCAAGAGAATCACTTAACAAATCCAAGACTCTGCGAACCTTTCTTGAGGAAGGTGTGTCCATAACATGGGGTGGGGTGAGGTACCCTGCATGCAATGTCCCACATTCCCGAGGAATGGCACCTATACTCAACAGTCACAATGACAGCCATGCAGAGACACGAGATTGACTTACCATCCCAGCTGGCCCTGCCTCTTGTGCATCTGAGCCATAGAGGGAAGCTGTGACACACATCCGTGACAGGAGATAGAAACAGGACAGGCAGATACAAAGCAAAGCAAAGCACTAAGAGGAAAGCGCCATAGCTTTGACTCCCTTCAAGTTCCTACCCAAGTTCTGGGCACCAAATGAAACAAAGAGACTCCAACCAAAAAAAGAAGGAAAAAAAAAGTCTCTGCAGAGGGTTTCCAGTGGTGAGCAGCCACCGAAGACAGATGACACCCGGAGTACACAGCAGCCAGCAAGGCGGCCTCCATTCCAGAGGGATCTCAGGTCAAGAGGTGGCTGAGACATCGCCTTCCCAGCAGCAGTGAGTCACTGGGAGAGTCAGAGGGAGGCAAGGTGGTGGGCTTAAATTTCCCCAGACCCAGTGGACTAGCCCTGGCTTGGCACTGCGGAAAGAGAAGTGGGAAAAGAAAAGAAAAGTGACTGTTCAGAAAGGCCAGCATTCTACACAGTGAGGACAGAGGCCAAGCCTGGGAGGCACGGCCACAAGGGTGTCTGATGTATGTGGCATAGGCCATAAAAGGTGACATGTGTCACATTCTAAAATCCAGCAGAATGAAGGCTGTCCCCTTAATAACTAAGGGGGCAATTTGCTTAGGCCTCCAGAGATCCCCGCCCCCAGAGGCTGTCGGAATGTTCATAAATGTTCTTAGGTTTTGCCTCAGAACCACAGGCAAAATACTAAGAACCTAATTCACACTTTGATGCCCAATCAGGGAGCTAAAAAGACTGTCACTCTTTAATGCAGTTCAGGGAAGGGAGGAAAGAATACTATTAGAACAGGAACAAGATTTCAGAGTGTTCACATGAATAGCACCAGGTCCGCTCAGCCACGGAGCCTACAAATGGCTACTTCTGCACTAAAACCATAGGACAGAAAGTGCGAAGGTTCAAAGTATTTACAACTGCCCATCAGCAGAGGTGCAGGAAGTACTACCTACTGTACTCACTTTACCACAGAAACTCAAAGAGATACTGAATTCTTCCAGAAATATAAACTCAACTTAAAATCGTACTAGCTAAGCAATGCAATGGGTCTCCATAGCATATTTAAGACTTGTGAATCCATCACCACTACTAAGCAAGGAGGACCTTTATTTCCCCATAAAGAAACCCTGCACCTATCAGCAAGCACTCTCTGGTCCTTCTCTTTCCCACAAACACAGATCCATTCCTTGGCCAACAGATAACTAAGTGGGATTTTATACCATGATCTTTAACCATCTGGCTCCGTTCCAGCATATGATCTGTTGTGTAAGGAGCAGTATTCCATTCCCTTTTGTGGTTGAAT
Organism: Micromys minutus; assembly: GCF_963924665.1. Taxonomy (NCBI): domain Eukaryota; kingdom Metazoa; phylum Chordata; class Mammalia; order Rodentia; family Muridae; genus Micromys; species Micromys minutus. Next base: position 46,179,543 of record NC_137972.1, on the reverse strand, counting down.
AGTATTTCGCTGTACAAATAAATGACACTATTTGCTTATTATTATTAAAATAATAATATTTGCTTATTAAAAACATTCTATGATTGTTTTTGTGATTTTTTTTTTTGTGGAAAACATGCTTCCATCCTCCTTGGGCACATGCTAAGGAGCAAAAACTGCTGCTTGTGTAGTAATTCTTTAACCTTCAAAGAACATCTCAACTGTCTCTTGAAGTAGCAAAATAAACTTTATAATCTACTAGAAAGTTTAAAGTTTTTGAAAATAGCCAGCACCAGTGCATGTAAGTCACACTTCCCTATGGATTTGACTGACAGTTTCCTAATGACTAATTGCCAGAATCTCATCATGAGATTCTTCCCTACATGTAGTCTTTGGGCAACTGTCCATACAACTTTCTCTTTTTGTTTGAGTTGTCTTATTTATTTATAAAAGTTCTTTATATGTGTCGGATACTAGACCCTTACCAGCCATACAACGCACAAATATATTAGCTCGTTCTGTGCGCTATCTTGTGGGGCACTTTTGAGAGTGTCATAAATACGCCTCAGTTCCTTCTCTAACCTTTAAACACTACACTTTCACACCAGAACCTTGGCTATGGCTGCTGGGAGCTAGGTAGTTGGACTTCCTGTTTTTGTGAGCTAGTGTCCTGTTGATCAGGTTCTGACAATCCATCCACCATAAACAGAAGGGTTTGCTATGGATTCCCAGTCCTGCCCTGTTATTCTGTACCTCCATCCTTATTCTTGAGCCACTTCTAAAAATGACAAATGTAAAACGCTGGGTCTCTTGTAATCCTAGGCTGATCTGGACCACATAAGAGACAGAGGGTGACCTTGAACTCCTTACACTCCAGCTCTCGAATCAAAGCTCCAGGGGTTACAGGTGTGAGCCACCACACCTGGCTAGTAGTGCCGTATTCTCTTTATAGTAAACTTTCTAATCAAGAGGCTTGAATCCCCCAACTTTGTTCTTTTTGCCTATCCTGTGTTCTCTGCATTTCCATATGGCTTTTAGGATCAACTTGCCAACATCTGGGGTTTAGACAGGCACTGCTCTGAACGTGGAGGTCAGAGGACAACTTGTGGGAGGCAGCTCTCTCCTTCTACCATCTGGGTTTGAAGGAATCAATTTCAGGCCACTGGTTTTGGCAGCAGATGCCTTTACCCACTGCGCATCACACCAGCCCCTGGGGTTTTAGTTTCCCAAGCTTTTCTGACAATACTGTAAATGCTACACTGCTGGAAGTCCCTGTCATTAGTGTAAATTCTAGTCTGGAATTATAAAAAACACAGCAAGTGGATATACAGGAAGCAATGAGAAAAGTCAAAGAGAAACCAACACAAAGCTGGACCCACAGGAGGACTCTCAGGGGAGGACTCCCAAAGGAGGACTCTCAGGGGAGGACTCCCACAGGAGGACTCTCAGGGGAGGACTCCCACAGGAGGACTCAGGGGAGGACTCTCAGGGGAGGACTCCCACAGGAGGACTCCCAGAGACTAACATTTCTAAGGGGATGGAGTCATGTCTGCTCTCCTCACCTATACCACATGCCCACAGAAGGTACTGAAGAGACAATGAATGAATATTCCTCAACATTAACAGAAAATATTTCACTTTTTATTTCTACATTAGGCAAACAAATACACTTTCAAACTTTGACTGCTTCCAAGACAGACTGTTTCTCATAGTATGGATTGCGAATTATTCCAAGGAAAAATATCATCAAGAAACAAGACAAGTTTGATGAAGAGCAAACAAGAAGCTTAAGCAAAGGTCATGAGACAAGAACCAGCAAAGGATTAAACAGACGAAGCCATACAGTCTTGACAACGGCATCAGAACAGGAGACTCCCAGTAAGGCTGCTGTAGAAAGGGCTACCCAGTAAGAGTTAAAATCCAAATGACCAGGAGTCTTCTGTCGTCAGAGACAGTGGTAGACAACACAAATAGTCAACATTCCTAAATGTCTCATGAACACCATCTCATTGGGCCCTTGTGACAATACCCAAGCAAGTTCACAGGGTCGTGGTCCCCTTCCAAAGGTTCAGCCTCTGACTGCTGACTTACAATGGTGTCAAAGCAATCCATAGCCAGAAGAATGCATACGAGGAATTTTGGACTGTGGTCTTTTCCCAGGCCTATGATTCCGGTTCATGAGCCATGTGGTAGACAGCGGCAGTGAGCCAGAGCCTGCTCAAGTCACGTGATCACCAGAGCACACAATGAAGACTCCGTGGTAGGTACTGCTGCTAAGCTAGGCTACTCAGGCTCCCTGCACTAAGTGCGATTCCTGCTGGGATCTCCTGGACATTGTCTGGATTTAATGTGAGGAGCAGCTATAGTCATCAACCAGAGCATGGAGAGCAGAGAGCTGCCAGTTTCCACAGGGCAGCATGTCCAAGACCAGTCACCCTGATTCCAACTGCGCATCCCACTTTGTATGAACACAGATAGAAGCACACATTGAATACATAGGTACACAACAAATACACTTAAAATGTAGCAAATATCCAACATCCTTAAACTAAAAGAGTATGAAGACCGTAATCAAAAAGATTTCAAAAGGTTTGCTACCAAAACCTATATCAACCATGGGGCCTAAGACAGTAATGTTTTCCATGTAGGGCAGCACTGGGCTTGGATAGAGGCTGGTTCAAATGCAGCATGTCCCTGGCTATAGCAAACCCACTCCCCTTGTCTGCAAGGCCAATGCAGCCCTACATGATTCCACTGATCTGTTCTTCTAGATTTTCAATTACTAAGTAATCAACTCTCTACATGTAATATTTACGCCTTCCAGTCAGTTGGCTCTCTGCAGTCAAGACCTACTGAGAAGGATCTATGGGCATATTTGGTCGTCCCTGATCAGCAGCCATTTCTTCTGAAAAGAAAGAAGAAGAGTATAGGAGTTGGGAGGGAAGATTTCTGCTTTGATAAAGTCCATCTTGAGACTTTTCTCCCTCGCTGGTCTAAAGTTTAAATCATTTCCTCGCTTTCACATAGTAAATTTGCTGCTACATGTCCAGATACGCCGGGGATCAGGTTACAGTGAGAAGGGGAGAAGATAAAAACAATCTGCATGCTTCCATCTGGCTCTCCTGAGCAAGGTCTAGAGATGTGTAATGTGAGAGACACTGCTAGCGCTGCAGTGGGCAAGACAGAACGGCACAGAAACAAATCTTCCAAGAGGATCTGAGAGGCTGGGCTGTATCAGTCACCAAAATTTACTGTGTGGGCACTTAAAAAGAAAAGGGAGAAGGAAGGCAGACAGCACACAGTATGCCGGTTCAGAAATGGACGCCGAGTAGAGTACAAACCAATATATCCAGGAAGTTCACCTAGAGAGGCACTGTTCTTACTCAAGTCAGATGCAGGGGTGGGGGCATAAGGACTGAGGAAAAGGAGGAAGGGAGAGAGGAGGGAGAGAGAGCAGAGAGAAAACAAGGCAGGCAAGCAGGCAGGAGACTGGGCTGTGGAGATGGCACAGCTGCTAAAGCTTCCCGAGCATGAAGATCTGAGCTCTATGCCCAGAACACAGGTAAAAAGGCCTGGCATGGGGGCCCATTCCTTTAATCCCAGCACCATGGAAGGGGAAGACAGGCAGATCTCCAGGGCTGGCCGGCCAGTCAGCCTAGTCTCTTGCTGAGATCCAGAACAGCAACCTTGTCTCAAAAAGAGAGAGACAGCACCTAAGGGACAAAACCCATGGTTGTTCTTTTGCCTCCACAACATACACACACACACATACATACATACATACGTACACTCACACATATACACACGTACACACGTGTACACATACTTGCAGGCTTGCACAAACACACACAGGCACACACGAACAGACACAAACCCAGCCCCTGGGTATTTATTAATTGCTTAGCTTTGAGGACTCAAGATTCAAGCTTTAACTATGGTCAGACTTTGCCTCTGCCACCTGGTACTGTGCCACACAACACAGATTTTTCCCCCAGTATGAAAGAAACTAACAGGTCCAATACAAACACAGGCTTTCCAATATATAAGACTTAAGAAAAGCCAGGTTCTGCTCAGAAGACATTAAAACATTTTATACATCAAAATCACGAGGGTTAGGCAGAAATGCAGCATTAAAATCATTTATAAAATGGCTCAACAATGAACCTTTTCCTCCACGAAAAAACAACACCCTTAAAGTTTTTCATATGGCACATAAATTTTACAATACCTGCAGGAATATTTTCATTGGTTAAGCCAACACCATTGGTCTTTTTAGCTCTTAAGCAAATTACAATTTTTGCCTTTTTATGGCATTTTTTGTTGTTGTTTGCACCCAATGTAATAAGCTTTTGAGAACAAGAAACAAACCGCAATAAAAAGAAGAAAGAAGAGCCCTTGTGGACTGCCACTTTCACAGGACGGGTGGGGGCGGAGTGATCTGAATCTTGCTTTTATGGCTGCTATCTTGAGGCAATTAGTGTAAAATAATTGTCTGCACAGGCCAGAGAGAGAGGCTAAGTCGAGGCCTTCCCGAAAAGACTCTCCCTGCAGCCTGCTACAGCAGATGTTGGCTGTTAAGGCTCGCAGACGACACAGTTCATGACTCTTCGAAGACGGCTGTGTGCCACATCTGCAGCTGATGAAACGGAGCGCAGAAGTGTGGCAGACACAGAGGGGAGTGTGAGCAACCGGGCCAGAGGAACTGTCTTGAAGGCTGGCCTAAAAATAGACACACACTCATACTCCTCCTCCCTCCACAGCCAGCTCATAAAACCGGGCCTGCCTGTCCTATTATGGAGTCAGCCTATGGCAGGCACTTCCTGCGTCCAGCTAGGGCTTCGGGTAATTCAAGAGCTAGAGGCAGGAGTGGAGGGAGGCAGGCTGTGCCGCATCCTCCGACTGCAGCCAGGCACTCCGAGTCTCGGTACAACTGGGCTGTGGTCCAAGTTCAGCTGGGCCCCCAGAGAAAGGCAACGCTTGTGTTTAGCCCGCACAATACTGACATAACATTAACAGATTTACATATGCAAAACTGTGAAGCAACAGGCATTCCCCCTCAATTGACCCACAGCTTGTAGTGTCTGCCGAGTTATTCCCTGCTTCGGCTCTGTAACCAAGTGGGCGGCATGCGAATACCATCTGGGTACCACTTATTGAAAACTGGCAGTCGCTCTGTAATAGGCAAGCTGGCAATAAGAGGGAAGGGAATAAATTGCATCATTTAGTTAACATCCACTTGCTCTGCGGCTGTTAAAAACCCATGACTGAATAATAATTTGGTTATTTCTTTTGCCAGAAACTGCTGTCAGCCAACTTGTACCAGGCATGCTGCTGAAGCCAGCTAGCAAAATTTCCACTTGAACAGGATTGGGAAGGATCAGACAGAATAGGAATGGGTCTCTGGGTGTGACAGTGGTGACTCTGGTGGTGACATGGATTCCTGCAACCTTCCTGGTCACCCCCAAAACTGGTTGACACCAAGTCCTAGTGAGCCACCTAGCAAGGCCGGGCCACAGAGCCAACCTGTGGTGTACAGTGACACCTTTGAGTAGCTCAGATCTGAGAGCGCGTGCATTAAGTGACAATTCTGTGGCTCTTAGATGGCTGTGGAGGCAGATGTGGTCAAGTGAGGATGATCGTTCTACACTCCCAAGTCCTGCCTCCAAACAACCTGGGCTGGCCCCTGGGGAATCTGGGCACTGCTAAAGTGTGCCCTCATGAGTCTGTGCTTACGGCCACGTGTCCCACTTCCCTCTGGTTTGTTCAACTGCTTCCAAAGACAACTAACAAAGAAAGTGACAGGGACCTGAGCCCACCACATAAAGGCAGAAGTGAGGCTCGCTAAAAACCCCTGTGTTTAAAGTGGTTCATTTTTGGATGTATTCAGAAAGAAATTCTCTTACTGCACACACACCACTGTGAGGTGCCCACATACATGTTTTTAGAAAACGGGCTGAAACAAACAGAAACAACCAGTGTTATAAATCTGAGACGTAAAAAATACTACTGAGTAGGTAGCTCAGTTGGTAGAATATTTACCTAGCAGGCATGAAATCCTGGGTTAGATTCCCAGGTCCACATAGAGTAGGAACAGAGGTGCACACCTGTAACCCCAGCAATCAGGAGGTAAAGACAAGATGTTCAAAGTCACCCTCGACTACAGTGGGTGACAAAAAAAAAAAAAAAAAAAAAAAAAAAAACGGTTTTATATAAATCATTTACAGAAGATACAAATACTTTATGTGTTATAAAGAAATTCTTTCTAATTATCTTTTACTTGTTGTCTTTCAATGGTTTGTATTTTTATGTAGCTACAGTATGAGTCAATTACTCTTTCAGCTCTGATCTTTCTAAAATACTTAAAGAAAAATGAAGAGTTGGTTTTGTTGTTCTTCTTGTTTCCGTTAGCCAGAGTCTGTGGTGCAGGCTGAAATTCCAGCTACTCTGGAGAGAGAAGCAGAGGGCCACAGTTTTAAGGCCTGCCTGGGCTACAGGGCAAACTGGAGTCCAGCCAGTGCATGTTAGAGAGACCTTCCTCAAGTTTAAAAACCCAAACAGGGCTGTAGCTCAGTGGTAGGGAGCCTGCCTAGCATGCCTCACACTCTGGGTTCAAACCTCAGTAAAATAAAAAAAATAAATAAAATAAAATAAATAAACAGGAAATTCAGAACAAAAGGGGACACATAAGAAAAGGGCTGCTTGCTGATCCTGTGTTTAATCAGTTTTACAAAGGCAAGACAAGGGCATCTATAGTGTTGTTAGTGGCAAAAATATACATTTACCAAACCTAAGCCTACAGTCGCTCTGACATCTAAATTTGGGGAAGAAAAGTTAAACAACGTTTCAAAGCCCCAAACAGATTAAAAACAGCTCAAGCTTTCTAAGCAGGGTGGTCTTGCTGACAAGAACTCAGTCTGCTGTTGGTGGATGGAGACAGGCAGAATTCCATCATGAACCAGAAAGAGGATAAAGGAGAGGAGACTGAATTGTTATGTACTCAGACAAACCACCGCAGTTGTAACTTACCATGTGTTTAGGGAAACTCTCCTAATGGTTATTTTCAAGGGAACAACAGTAGCCAAAAAAGATAATAGGCTGGTTTTTCCTCCCAGAGTCAGCTTATGATTGTAATCTCACCTTGCTCTAAATAGCTTACAAGGCAAAGAAAAGACAAAGTCAATTCTCTATCTAGAGATATCACAAGATTGCTACCACTGTAAAGCAATAAACTGAATTTGTTCCGGGAAAGGATAAGAAAATGATACTTCCAAGACACTAAGCTAACAACAAATTTGTTAAAAGGGAGCAGAATAGCTATTTTGTTTTTGGGGGAGGGGGGAGTTGGTTGCTTTGTTTTATTTTCTGAGACAAAGTATCAGAATATAGCCCTCGCTGGCCTGAAGCTTTCTATGTAGACCAGGCTGGCTTCAAAAAAATTCTCCTGCCTCTGCCTCTTAGAGTTGGGATTAAAGGCTTTCACCACACACCATCTCAGAACAGCTATGTATTCACATTTAAGCATGTGCAGACAGATTTATAACAAAGTCACCAGGCTGTCCCACAAGTGTCACTAGCCTGAGTAGGAACAATGAATATGCAACAAAGTTCTGTCACTGATTAACTGACCACAGGCAAGTCATAGTTTCTCTGAGACAGGAGATTTATTTGTATTTATTTCCGAACAGTAGCCCAGGCTGACCAAATTCACTATGTAGCCAGAGTGACTGAATTTCTGACCCTCTAATGCTGGGATTACAGATGTGCCCACCACCAGGGCCCATTTATCAGGACAATGTAAATGTATCCTATGAAACAACACAAGTTACAGAAGACTTCAAAATGTCTCCTTTTACCTGGTAAATTGTCTTTGGAGTAAACATAGATGATGTTTTGTTTGTTTGTTGAAGGACTAGACTGTCTTAGGCAAATATTTATCTTCAGAACACTATATATTCTTCAACACATTACTTTTTAGTATTAATTCTTCAGTGAATGACAATACACAAAATTCACCTATATAGAGGTCATTCTGGTAACATGCGTAAATCAAGAGAAGACAAGTCTAAAAATTTACAAGCTTAAGTTTGGTATGTCTAAGAATTTGGAAAAGACAACATTCCTAGAAAACTTGGTTTTAAGCTGTGGCAGCTTCTTTACCATTCCATGTTTAAAGGAGCCAGGGTCCCAACTCCCTTTCCTCTGCCTCATTCACCCTGACTTTTTCTTCCAGTACACTGTATCATATTTTGTTTTCCTAAATCACCTTAAATGATGATGCCCATAACTCTTAGAAACTGTCTAAAAGCCACACCATTTTCTAATTAACTCTCACTACCCTAGTGTCTTCCAGGGGAAGAGACATTGTACTCACGGAAGTCTTGAGCAGTGGGGTGGGTATGATAGCTTCCCCAGGAGAAGTCAGGGTGTGAGCTATTGGCCACAGCACCCAACCTCTGCCACTTCCCATTCATAAGCCAGCTGGCCCGAACTAGGGGTCAGTGCCCGGGAAAGAAAGTGAAGGCAACCTGCCCACAAGAAGCAGGAATTCCCACTTTGGCACTTTGGCCTCATTAGCAAGGTTGTTTATCAGCCAAGATGGAGTGACTGTTAGCCAAATCCACCTAGCTGATCTTGTAAAGAATGAAAAACTACTCACTGAGTCTGGAAGGCGTAACCAACAAACATGAAGGGCTGTTTCTGGGATGTTAATAACCTAACTTCTGTGATCAAGTTACAGTTCCACATGGTTCCTCCTAAGGTCCCTTTGAAAAGCTGTAGTGATAGACCGCTGGGCCTGTGCCGAACCTGCCACTCCTCAGTTCTGCGATACTGAGTAAATAGAGCAGGACTTGTAGTCTGGCTGCACGAATCCTGCCCCTATGTGTGGCTGACCAGATACTAGCATGAGTAAAGCAACTGCTAGTACTCAAGGCTCATTTCTCAAAGGCCTTGGAACCCCACAGCTGCGAAGCCTTTACAATCCACTTCACACATTCCCTGTAGCGCCTCTTAAGACTCTACCCAGTGGTATATTGAAGCCACACAACGACTCATTTTTCTTAACTTTCATGAAAAAAATAAAATCTAAGGGTCCGTCATCACTATGATGTAGGGGAAAGGGAAATTATAAAGGAAAGAGGGGGAGAAGCAGGGAAGTAAAGAGAAGGAGAAGAAACCTCACTATGAAGACAAACAAATTGTGAAACCCAGAAATAAATACTCAGGGCTGAATTCCAACATAACTGTCATGGCTGTCACTTTAAGGAAATAAAACTCTTATCAAACACAAAAAGGTTCCAGGGAATTCAATCTATGTGGGATTTACATAAATTGAAAATTACAGAATTCTGAAACAATTAGGATTAAGTAACATATTCTTTCCCCAGGCAGTTAAGGATGTTTATCCCTTACCACCACCCCCACCCCGTTCTTACCTACCAAGAGGCTTTTCTACACAATATGACTAGGGACTCCCCCACTTCCAGGTCAAGGGTCAAACAGCTGGGTCAGAGAGCACATTTGTGGAAACTCAAAGGAAAGGCCCTGTTACTTGTGGAAAGATAGACAACCATCCAGGCCTTTCCAGGTGGAGAGTGTGGTGCTCTCCTGTGCGCCTCCAGGACTCTGCTCCTGTTCACAGTCTGAGCTTAGCAGGTTCTTCCACGGCTCTGCACAGTGCTGAGAACTGGCTGCTGAGAGCCACATACAAGAACAACATATATGTTTTCCTTCCTCAGTGACATCCCAAGCCAAAGAGTGCTTCTTGGGGCTCTGAGCAGAGCAGAAGTTGATGTGAAAGAAAAACACAAGGAATTTTTGTGGAGAATTCCTCCTGACATGATTACCTGACACCTCTTCAATCTAACTCAAGGCTGGGCCTGGGATGAGCAAGACCCAGAAAGCTTCAGGACCTCTCTGTGTAAGTGGTCGGCATCACTTCTACGGATGGGATCTGCTGGTAAGGGCTCCAAGTCTGGATATGCACACGCAGAGTCCAAGGAAAGGATGTGGTTTCCTCTCGGGTCAGAAACCACTTCTGAAGCACAGAGTCCCAGAACACCTGCCAGGGGAGCCAAACAGTCAACATCACAGAAGGCCTGAGGGCAGCCTGGAAAGGCATGAAGAGAGGGAAGGCCGAAGGTGAGCAGAAGGCCCTTCAGTGTGGCCTCCGAGCACCTGGGTCACTGTTTGCATGGGAAAGAAATTCCAAATACAGGGAGCCCCTGTGTTTGAGAACATACTGGAAAAGGAGGATGACTTGTGTATTATTTTCACCCATGAGCATCAGTGGGAAGGGAAATTTGGGGGAGGGGAGCTTGGCTCCAGGAAAAGAGATTGAATAGTAATGAAGATTGATTTGCTGCTTTTACTTTTAAATAGAAGCACTTAAAGACACATGGATACTATACATTTTCATTGGCTTTTTCTTTTCTGTTGACTTCTCTTTTATATGGATACTATCTAATCAAAAGTTAACAGGCTGCAAAAAATCCCAACATATATACCTTCCTCCAATTCTCTCCTTTTACAGCATCCTCTCTAATCCTCACACCAGCCAGAATAGGTCCTTACTGCCCTGGGAGAGATGAGGCAGAGGGCAAAGGAAAGCAGGCTGTGCGCAGTGGTGAACACCTGTAATCCTAGCTTTACAAAGATGGTGGAAGATTAGCCTATGTCATATGGTACATCTGGGCCTAGCCGGAGTAACCAGTGACCCTGGCTCAAAAAAAAAAAAAAAAAAAAAAAAAAAAAAAATTAAAATTAACTGGGAATAGATAAATGGCTTAGCAGTTAAGAGCACTTGCTGCTTCTGCGGCGGACCCAGTTCATAACTGCCTTTAACTCCAGTTCCCAGGGTAAGACACCTTCTTCTGGTCTCCACAGACACTGCAAGCATGTGGTGCACACACATATGCACATACATATTTATAAAAATAAACCTTCAAACAAACCAGATGTAAGTAACATCTGAGTGGATAGTAAGAGAAATCACTACTGCTAATGAATTACTACTTGCCAAACACACACACACACACACACACACACACACACTTATTTATATAAAGTTCTTTGAAGCATACTGTATTTACTCAGGGAAAGTTAGGACCTGGAGTGGTACACAGCGCCCTTTACAGGTATGGAAACTGAGGCAGAGTGTGCACCCATCCAAATCCATCAACAAGACAGAGTTGAGATCAAAACTGGCTAAATTCATCCCTAGCCATATACAGTTGGCTATGGGAAGCTTCTGGTTCCACGTTGGCAGACTGAACCAAATGAGATGGAAAGTATGCAATTAGTTAATTAATTAATTAATTAATTAAAACAAGAACCGGTAACATTTAAATTGTGGGCAGTCATCATCCCTGAACAGTGTAAAACCTGCAGAGAGCATTCACAGTCTTGGCCATCCAGAGCTTAAGGTGTGTACAGGGACTATGGAGCTGCTGTCCTTAAGAGGATAGACCAGCTGTGCACCTGAGAGTAACCCTACAGAGATACCTAGAGGTGTCTCAAAGATACATTAACTAAAGAAGTTAATTTTTGACTTTTGAGCAACTGGGAGTCCACCATTTGGTTATACATTGGATTCTTATGGTTAAGTTTAACTTGTGAGATTGGTGTACTGGCTTCACATGAGACAACAGGACACAGATAGCATCTGTAGGAGTGTTAAGTCAGCATCACCCTTCAGAGCCTACTAGGGTTCTTTCCACAAGAACCAAGTACCGTGTGTTCTCAGCTCTCCATTTCTGTGCTTGGGTGAATGCACATTTTATTTTTACATTACAAACCAAATGGATCTCAATGACAAAGCCTTCAAATATTTTATTTGACATGGTAGATACAATAATGAGAATGAAATAATTTCTTGGTTCTGACTCTACCTCATAATCTTCCTATGAACCAGACTTGTTGAGAGCCCTTGAAGAGCACAAAAAATGATAAAAAAAATATTCCAGTTCTCCAAATAAAAGCTTTAGGAAAAAACTTTCTGGTAAGCTTCTCATCTTCCTGTGCTTTTCTAAAATGCCTTCCAAAACTTTGAAACCAAGCATATATCAAAAGATGTTTGTCAAAGCCAACATTTCTTTTTAAAACCATAACTACCAAAGTAAAACAAGTTCCTTGTATAAAAAAACTGTAAACCAAGCAGTATAAATAAACCCAGGCCAGGGCGCAGGCCTGAGGTCCCACCTCCACTGAGCCAGTGAGTAGAGGACCAGCCACGGGTGGGTAGAGGTGGCTACGGCCAGGCTCCAGGTTCCCTTACCCCCTTTCTCCCAGAGAAATTGTTTAAAAATTCCTAGTAAAGTCGGTTCAGTGCACAGACCCTTGAATGAGGTTGCCTCATTTCAAATTCTAACTCACTTACCAGACACATGAGTCTAAACTAATGAACTAATGAACTAGTGACCTCTTCAGGCCTCAGTTTCCACAAAAGCAAGGCTAATGGTACAGAGATGATAAGGCACCATTTATCTTTCAGAACCACGTGGTGAGGATTAAAGACATTTCCCAAGCTAATGTTTACAGAGCAGGCTAATGTTTACAGCCAAGACCAGCAGAAAGTCCTCTTTAAGTATGGTTACATACACTTTCAGAATGAATAGGAATTCAGTAGGGGAAAAAACAAAAGCATACACCCAAAAGTGCTCAGGAAACTTAATTTGTTGGAGACAAAACAAAACACAAAACCCAGAAAAAGTATGAAGAGATGAAAATAGATTGAATCTAGAAACCAAAGGTAAACAGAGACAGCTTTTTTTTTTTTTTCTTTTTAATTTTTAGTCTATCTTACTTTGTGGATCAAATCCTAATGATTCACTGATTCACTTCAGGTGCATGCTAAACTTCTCAAGAGCCTAGTAAAGAAGTGAATTGTTCTAACTATCTATAATTACTGTCCTTTTTTATTTTAATTATTTTGCCACTGAATATCAAATAAAAAGATTAAAAAGAGAAAGAAACAAAAAAGAAAAAAGGAAGGGAAAGGAAAAAAGAGAAAGGAAGAGGGAAATAGAGACAGACAAGTGGATAGAGGGAGGGAGAGAAGAAGAGAGGGAGAGAAGGGGAAGGGGGAGAGGGAAAGAGGGAGAGAGGAAGGGAGGGAGAGGACAAGACACTAGGTGGCAAGTTTGGGACCCCACTACCACTCTGCGGTGACTTCAGTGGGACATCCTCACTCTGCAGCCCCAACCAACCAGGGAGAGGCCACCATGAAGGTGTAGCCCCTGGATTCTAGAGAGCTGAGATTCTCTCAAGAGACAATTACGTAACTAGAGACATAAAATCTCCTGCCCACTTCAAAAATATTACCAACAAATACAGAGAAAATGGCTTTCTCTAATATTTATGCACTTCAGAAACTCTGAGGAGACTAACACCTAAAGTGGGTAGTCTGCATGTTGAGTTTGGCCTTAGTGTTCCAGCTTCAACCCCTGAAGGAGTAAATAAAAAAATTTCCAAAGGAAACAATTTCTGCAGTGTAAGACTCTCAAGACTCCATCCACAAAAACATTCTACAAAATGTCAAGACATTTATAAGAGTAAAGTGTGCTATAAAACAAAATGACACAGATGACAGGATATTCTATTTGTTGATTCTGAACACACAACATGTAACTAACCATCCTTCCCTTAAAGTACACCTGGAGTGATTCAGACACAGGGCTCAGTCCTCAGCACCGTCACACTTTGCTGAGTCGCGTGACCCTGTTCACACGGACATCAAAACACTAAGCACTGGGGTGGTGAAACGGCTCAGCCAGGAATAGTGAGTCCACAAAGGCATGAAGACCTGAGTTCAGAGCGCCGGCATCCACGGAAAATCCAGGCAAGGCATGGAGGGTGTACGCTTCCATAATCTAGAGTAGGGAGCTGGAGACAGAAGGACCCCTGGGGTTTTACAATCTAACCACAGATTCAGTGAGAGACCAGCCTCAAAATATGAGGTAGAAGGAGACTGAAGAACACGCCCACCTTTAACCTATAGCCAGCTCACATACAGACAGACAGACAGACAGACACACACACACACACACACACACACACACACACACACACACACACACACACACACTGCAGTGGCCTAGCTAGACAGACAACAGTGGTCTGAGCCATAAGTCCCACGCATCTTCCCAGGTTTCTCAAGACACAACGTCTGTATGGAGTGTGAGCTCCAGTCATAGTGAACATTCCACCCGCCTGGCTCAAACAGACCTTTACATCTTCACTCAAAAACCTACCTGTCATCCTTTCAGAGACAACTATCAGAACAGAGAACTACTGAAAAACACAACAAAACCGCTGTACCCTTCCCTTTACCCTGCTCTCTACGACTCAGCTACCCAAACAGTGCAGACAGAATTAAAAGGGTGGAAATATATTACTAGAGCAAATTCCGATAAAGATTTCCACACTTTTTAACTTCTTTAAATGTATCAATGGCCTCTAAATAGTTTCCTCCGCTCTGCATATACTTCAGCTTTCTGAAACAAATAATCACGATAACTTCACCATACATGGAAATTATTTTTTAGTAAATATCTGTCCCTAAAAGAAACATCATGTAGACAGTGAAAGATATACATTAAGTGTAGCTCTCCAGATTAAGACTGAACATGAGAACAAATTCACTCAGCACTATCCCTCCACACAGAAACCGTGCAAGAGGACAAGAAAAATAAACACGAAGACACTCCAATCTCTGAAAAGTCAGACCTCCTTTTGTTGAAATGCAGTAACAAGTCTTAAGGAAAACTCAACAAGATAACCGAATATAACAGACACAAAGGCACAGAGCCATCACCCTAATGAAATAATTACTAAGGGAGTGTGGATGCACTGTCTGTTCTAGCTGTTAACACATTGTCCTAAAATGCTAGCGAGAAACATCAGAAATAAAGGATCAACTGTTTTCCCGGTCAGAGGGAGAACACAGATTCTTCTGACATCATTAGCTATTTCAAATTTCAACCAAATGGAAATCATTTTTAGCATAAAATTCAAAAGGTAGTTTAGCAAAACCACCATCACTGAAACAGTGTGGAACCAGCAAAAAAAAAAAAAAAAAAAAGAGAGACAAATGGATGGATGGAAACGCTGTCCTTACAAGGATGAGTTATCACAGTTTATCATCCCATTCTTGACTCTGGAAACTAGCTGTAACAGCAGGGGCAGCATCCCCTGCTCTGGGGTTTCAGCTTCCTGGCCTTTGCTGTCTCCTTCACCATATTACTGCTAAGCTTCCAAAAGGTTATCAGGGAAAATATGAGCCATCTTGTTTTTATCATTTTTATATCAAGGCTTGAAATATTCCTGAAAGTTCTAATTTGTGGCCAGCAATACAGAGTTCTGACACCTCTGAATGACATTATCTCTGGTTTCATAACATTAATTGAGAAAACAGGCTGTCAAGTTTACTAGTGTACCTGCCGGGTGTAGTGAGCATCCTCAATGTCAGGTCTCAGTTTTCCTGCTTTGTATTGAATTCCTTAGGTAGTGTTGTCACTGGTCATGGTTAACTCCATTCCACGCCAGGAAAAATTCATTACTCAAATGAATGTGTGTTAGCATTTCTTGTGACAGTGGCCAAATTTAGACACTGTAAAATTGCAAGCTTTATTAATTTCACTTTGCTTCTGCACCTAATTTTAATCACTAAACTTGGAAAAAAAAAAAACAGGAAACACACACGCGCACTAGGCAAAGGTTCTTCCTACCAGTAAAAAACTTCTAAGGATAGTCACAGGATGGATAGACAAAATGTGTTCCCTTTTTCAGGTTTCATCATTAACTGGTTCGTTTTTCCCCTTTGTCTTTGCTGGAGAAAACACTGTGGGACTGTTCTGTTTTTTATTCTTTTTTCCCAGCAATTATGATCTGCTAACAGTGCCAGCAAACGCTGTACATCCTCCCATGTGTCCCATTATTTGACATTAATTTTTTTCCCCTAACAGATCGTGGACACATTGCAACCAAAAGAAACAATCATTCTCTTTGCACATATGTGAGCACTTCTGTGTGTACAGAGGGGTGTGTGTGGTCACACACGGGGGCCTGAGGTTGTCAGGTGTTAGGCCATCAGATCTCACACTAACCCTGGAGTTAACTACACAGCTTTAACTACTCTTAGTCTTAGGCTTGCTCTGAGGATTCCCTGTGTCTGCATCCTGTGTTCAGGATTACAGGTAGGCCGCAATACCCACCATGCTTGAACCATGGCTGCTGTGAACTCAAACTCCTGTTCTTGGGTTGTTCATCAAGTGCTTACACACCGAGCCGACCCTCCTGGGCATAGATTTTTTTTTTTTTAAGTTTGGAACCAGCACAGAAAACCTAAGCTGCCTTACAAATCCATCCCCCAAAGCCTCAAACATTTCTACAATCGAAGAGGCAAGTGTCTGTGATCGTCCAACATTAGTCTGAACATAAAAATTGTCTGTTTAGCTGCCTATGAACATACATACTTGGAATGCTAGCCATTTGGTACAGTTTCTCTTCAAGGACCTTGTTAGAGCCTGGATGGGAGTTATGAAATCTGTAGTCGCTACCAGGAACATCTGAGTCCACATGCTTCTTAATAATCTAGGAAGAATAGGCGTTCCATAGTATGTTCTCCAAAAATTTTCAAATTTATTTCCCAACCTCAAAAAAAAAAAAAAAGAGAAATAATAACAACTTGTTCTTCAACTTTCTGTAATACATACAATCATGACATGAGCATTCTATCTCTAACAGAATGAAACTGCAAGAGCTTCAATCTGATTTCATCAGTTAATTAGATTTTAAAAAACTAGTATTGGCTTCACCCTCTATGAGTTTCTCCATGAAGTACCCAATGATCTTAGCTTGGGTCTTACATCCTTCACTGTTCAGAGGGAAAGTTCTGACAAGAGCCCAGACTGCTAAAAGCCTTCGATTCCTCTTTGGCGTGTGTGTTTTTAAAGAAATCTTAAAACTCAATATGAGTAAAATTAAGTCAGAAAATAGCACCTGATCTAAATGAAAAGACCCGTGGTCAAAGTAGAACATGGCCGCTGGCCGCTGGGTTGGGAGACCCAATCTTCCTAAAATGAATAGTAATTTTGAGAAAGAAGTGAGAATTGTTTGGGGGTGGTTGGTCCTCTGGATTTTTTTTTAATTACTGTGTTCCTCACAATGCAGAATTAAAAAGTCAGAACCATCTTATGGTGGCCAGTGGGTAGAACACTGGCTCAGTATACTTCATCCCCAGCACTACTGGGATGGTACGTGACTGTAATCCCCGAATTCAGGACTCAGGAAGATGAGGATTCAAGGTCATCCTACCTAGGGAATTCAAAGCCAGCTGCAGCTACATGAGACTTTTCTCAAAACTAAACTGAACTTAACTAAAATCTCTTTGAAGTTACTGTTTGTGGTCAACCTCCTGGAAAAAACAGGAGGAAAACCACATAATAGCTCACCAAGCAAGTTCTAGTGTTTCAACGTCACCACTGCCACCAGGTTTTGCATAAAACATAATTTTTAAACTTGAACAAACAATAAAAAAGAGATGTTTTGAAGTCTGCAGGATTGGGCAGTGAAAAATGCTAATGATGTCGTGGCCGGAACATTCAGAGCACCTGACCTCTCGTCCCTGATGGCCAGACTTTAGGCCTCTACTCAAGGTGCAGCATAAAACAAGCATTCCTGATTCTGTGCTCAGGAAGAGACAGAGGGGGAGGCCTGTGGGCAGCCTTCTGGAGAAGCATTATCGCAATACCACTTGGCAAGATCCATGCAGAGAGAGAATTATCACGATAATTTTGCTTATAACAACACATTTTAAACGAACTTTATTATTAAAATAACTTGCAAATAAATAAGATCATACACCAAATTAACTAGAACACCAAAGTCCATGTAATTCAATACTCTATCCAGTTAGCAGAGGTGTTCAGAATGAAAACTGTGGCGCTTCACGTGAAAGTTTGCCTGTTCAGTTCTGAATATACTTTGTGCCCAAACTACCACCAAAACAAAAAATCCACAACGGATCTGAAGCAGAAAAGCAGTTAAGCTTTACATCCTCCTTCAGATCCTGCGTATTACCTGCACCAGTCCTCCTTCGGCCAATTATACCTGGCCTTTCCCACTCTCTTTTCTTCATACTGTTCCCACATATGTTGTTTGCATACATGCGTATATTTCTGGCTAGATCCCGTATAAAAGGAGAGCATGCAGGTTTCCTTTCTGAGATTATGTGACCTCACTTAATTTCCCTGCAAATTCTGTGATTTCAATTTTCATTTTTTTAGAGATTTACTTATTTATTTTATCTATATGAGTGTCCTATCTGCATGTACACCGTATGCCATTACAGATAGTTGTGAGCCACCATGTGGTTGCTGGAAATTGAACTCAGGACCTCTGGAAGAACAGACAGTGCTCTTAATTGCTGAGCCATCTCTCCAGCCCGATTTCATTTTTCTTTAGATCTGAGGATTATTCCATTTTTTTATATATAGTAATTTTTATTACCCATTCATCTGATGATGACAACTAAGTTGATTCCAATTCTTTGTTCTAGTGAATAAAACCACAGTAAGCTGGATTCCACGCCCCTTTCACCTAGAAAACTGAGAAGTAAAATGGGAGAGAATCCGTTTATTTGGTGGTGAATTAAGTAAGGACAATAAGTACAAACTGTCACAAGTTTTTAAGAAAAATGATCTGAAGACGGTGACTAAGAAAATGTCAAACTTCCAGCATGTTTTGAACTGTGTTCTGGCTTCCTTTCCTTGAACTGTGATAAAACTCTCTTGACCTCAAACAACTTAATGAGTCAAGATCATCTTAGTTCCAAATGACATCCTATCCCTGAAGAAGCCAGGGCAGAAACTCAAGGCACGACCAGCGTCAGCAACTGAAGCAGTCGCTATGGAGGATGGCCACTAGCTAGACTGGCTGCAAGGCTCAAGATCCGCCATCTTTCTTACACAGCCTGACAAGAAATGGTTCCACGCACACTGGGCTGGGCCCCCTCCATCAGTGAGCAATCCTGACAATGCCCTACAGACATGTCTACAGACTAATCTAACAGAAGCAATTCTTCAACTGAGCTTCCTTCTTCCCTGGTGTATCAGACTGACAGCCAAGAGTCCACTCCAACCAATGAAATTCTGCACATGGATGCTCCTGCAGCATTATGCATGTGGACTAACGCTAGATGAAAAGGACACAACCTAAACAAAACAAGGGTTACCTGAATGGTGTTAAACTGAGAGGGACTGCAGCAATCCTCAGGAAGCACTTTACAGAGAACACTCATGAAGTATGACCCTGATGTAACATGAATAGAAGCAAGAGATAAAACTGCCTTATCTCATTTACAGGTGTGTAATTCACAAGAATGGATTAAAAACACATACACAAGTTTATTTAAATACAGAAAACAGTAATAACCCTTTTATATTTGTGTATATTGATCTGTGTGTGTGTGTACATGCATGCCTGGTGTGCGTTGCAGGTCAAAGGTCAACATGGAGCGTATTTGTCAATCTGTCTCCATATTGTTTTTCTGAGATAACCTCTTTTAGTGAAGCTGGAACACGCTAATTGTGCTAGAGCTGCAGGCCAGTGAGCCCTAGGCTCCTCTGCTATAGACTGAGGGTTACAGGTGTGCTGCTGGGCTAGCCTTTTATATGGGTGATGGGAATCTAAGGTTTGATCTTCATGCTTGTAGACAGGGCAAGCACTTCACTGACTCTAAACCTCCCTAAGACCTATAGTGCAGCCTTCTAAAAATAAAGAATATTAACTCAGGAGACATTCTGCTATTTGGAATTCCTTAATTCCCAGCAGACTGCCCAGCAAGCATCAAGACTTGACCAAATCGCTGAAATCCTTTTCTTATGGATAGAAGATAGACTAAGACTCTTTACTAATTAATTATTCTAAAACTTGGGCCTATTCAAATCTTTCTGTATAAGTAACTGGGAGAGGACTAGTTTTCAGTACGAGTTAGAGGGAAATGGAAGAATTAGTTAGGTTTTCTCTCTAGAGGAAACCCTTATGAACAATTTGGGTGTCCCCAGATCATTGCCTTCTATATATCAAATGGTGAATTTTTAAGTTTTCCTGATAAAAGTCTGTTTAATAATAACAGTAATAGAACATTGTTTCTCTCCAACTAAAACACTGGTCCCTCTAAAAGAGCTCCAGCAAACTCACTGTCAATCTTGGTGTAATGTCCACCATCTATCCAGTGCATCTACTTAGAGTGTTTACTTCCAAGGTCATGACTGTCTACACCTGTGAGTTTGCTGCTGCATTGCACAGGTGAGCAGGGATGGAAGGTCAATAGCAAAAGTAGCACTGTGTGCTCCCTGTACAGTGGGGGGTGTAAGGGAAGCAACTCCAATCTCCACGGAAGAGCAGTGGATCCAAGCTGGGAAGTTCTAATGACATCTAAGGACAGTGCCACCTCTGGTGTTCAGTGCCAGCCATCTGAAAATGGATAACAAAGACATCTTCTTCTTCACCCAAAACTTTGCTCGCCTGCTCCTTCAGCCAAAGCAGCTGCTGCCTAGGCCTCACCCTACCTCCTTGGCAACCTGTGCTTCTTCAGCAGAGTGGCTTCCTTTCTCCTGAGAACTGGCCGTGGCTACCAACTTCCATCCTCTTCTGTGGGTGGAGCCAACCAGATTCCCCTTCTCCATCACTGCCTCCATCTGGGAGGGATCACAAATGGAATCAGTACAAGGCATATGAACTCCAGTGAAGTTGGCTTCACCTCTAAAGGTCTGATTGGCTGACAGGAGTTCGAAACCACATCAAGGCAACTAGAGAAGGACCAAAAATGAGATGCCAGGGAAAGAAGTCCTCCTGGACGACAGCTGAGAACACAGAGCCTCCCTTTGCCTCTGAAGCAATGTTTCTCAACCTGTGAATACAGACCTTTCTTGAATCAAACAACCCTTTCACAGGGGTTGCCTAAGACCATCGTGCGTTTACATTAAAAGATAATTACATTATGATTCATAACAGTAGCAAAATTATAGTTATGAAGTAGCAATGAAAATAATGATTATGGTTGTGGGGGGGGAGAGTCACCACAACATGAGAAATCATATTAAAGGGTCAAAACATTAGGAGGGTTGAGAACCACTGCTCTAGATAATGTGGCAAAATTGTGTCTGCTCCACTAGTTGTCATAGCAACAGGTTCAAGGTAATCTCTACTCCAAGATGGTGATCACCTCATACCTGGAAAGAAAGTCACTACATAAGAGCAAATGTCCAACACTGCCCTTGATGGCTGCAATGGCCACGGTCACCATAACCTGTGTATGTTGGAATTCCACAGACAGTGAGCTGGTATGGAACTGTCATAATGTGTACAGAAGCAGGAATGGTCATCAAAGCAAGTCATTCCAATCATCCCAGATTCCAATGCACAGTGGTGAATCACACTCCTGGGTAAAGGCAGTGAGAACAGTGAGAAGCTGGATCCTCCACGTTGCTGTGGGAATGGAGAACAGGCAGGTGGGAGGCTCCTCAAATGCAGCAGGTACCATATCCCAGCAATTCCACTTAGGTATGTAGCCAAGAGAACTGAACATATGTTAACACAAGAGCCCATGCATGAATGCTCACAGTAGCCTTACTTGTAAAAGCCAGAAGTGGAAGACAGGTCAAGCGTCTATCAACACATGGATGAAAAGCACAGCCAATGGATACAATGGGATGGTGCTCAGCCATAAAGAAGGATGGAGTACTGACTCATGCTACAACATGGATAAGCACTGAGAACATCACACAGACATGCAAGGCCACACAGATAACTCCATTCACAGGCAGTATCCAGAATAAACAAGATATAGAATGAAAAGTGTGTCAAATGGTTGCCTAGGTGTGAGAAGATGGGAGAAGAGGAAAGAGGCTAAGTGGTATCCCGGGAACCCTTAACCTGGGGTCTCTAGCATCCTGGTTTTCCATTATTTGAGATCAGGTACAGACTGAAATTCCTAAGCAGGCTTTTTAATGAGACACTCATGTCATTTTATCATAGCACGCTGTACTAAGCTATTACTGTTCATTTCTTGCTGAGCCTCATTTATAAATTAAACTTTACCCTAAGTATGCAGGGCTCAGTCCTGTGCATAGATCCACATGCACAGGCACCTTAGCACAGGTGACCCAAAGGTGAGAGGGACTGTATGTGACCCCAGACAGCATCCATGCCCACCGGACTTTGTCACCATTACTCCCAGGACATCCCTCTGTGTTGTTCCTTCATTGTCCATGCCAAGGCCGCATTTCCACTTCCGCTTCTTTTCTTGGACGGGGTAAAGAAGGAAGAAACTTCGTCAGTGGTGCAGTGAGCAAGCAGACATTTCTCCTTGCAGAGCCAGGGCTGCTGCTGTCCACTGCTGCGAACCACGTCTGTGTGTCCCACTCCGAGGCAAAAGAGAGTAGTCAAATGTGAAGAGCGATGAGACCCTGGGTGTAGAACCGAGACTGCAAACAAGGCTCTGCCTTGGACTTCTGCCCCCTAAGCTGGGAAGCCACAGCAGGATCTGAAAGCATTCCACTAGAGTCTACTAGATGGCTGCTCTGGCCTCACTGTGGACACCACCCTGGCAACCACAGGAAGCCCTGTGATGGGCCCAGGGCTCGCCGCGTTCTACGCCCTCTGCTTTGTGCTAAGTGTGCTACACACCTTCGCTTCACTAACTCTCACCACCGGCCACATGTACTCAACACAAACGTAGCATTTTGTGGGTAAGGAAAATGAGGCACAGAAATGTGTAACAAGAAGTCATGTGGTCTGTGAGGGGTAAGGCTGGGGGTCAAAACCCGACCTTCAGCCTCAGAATCTGAGGCAGTATGTGTGGAGCAGGACTCGTCCATGCACAGTGAACCTGCTGCTTCCAGGCACAGTCACAGAGAACTATATTCGCCTGTGCCCAAAGGCTGAGGCTGGGCCAGGCTGGGCCCTGCCCACACTGTCACATTATGCCAGTAAACAGGGTGCAGAGAAACCTACCCAAGGTCACGTAAATACCAACTACTAAACAAGACTTAATCCCACTCTGTCTGGTCCAGAAAATGAAGTCTGGGTTTTTCACACTCAGCTCTGTAGCTAACCTGCAGCTTACTAACCTCACAGTTACATGATCAGGACGGAAGAACCATGCCCTCCCAGTCACTCCTTGGAGACAACAGGAAGCATGAGTAGTGTCCTTGGTGAAGTAGGCTTCTAGATAAATCAGGACTAACCTGGTGAGGTTAGATATATGAATGAAGGAGCCTGTCTGGTCATACAAGGCAAGTTGTGTGTGTGTGTGTGTGTGTGTGTGTGTGTGTGTGTATACATCTATGTATGTGCACAACCAGTGAGCAATCAGAAGGACCAAGCTCTGCCAGGTCTCTTGCTGCTTCATGGACTGAGATGGTCTTCAGCAAAGGCAGGAAATGGATGGACACTCCACACACATCCATGTTGCTAGAGTTAGAGAGGACCCTCCCAGAGAAAATGAGTTAAGCTATGCAAACTTTATTCAATGTACTCCATGTCCAAGAGGTCACCAGAACTAGGCCAAGAACAGAGGGACTTTAACTCTTCTGCAGACAGGACGACCATGGGCTTTCCTGAAATCTGTGACAAAGACCAGAGTAAACCGGAAAGACAGCACCTTTCTAGATACACCCTAGTCGACTGGAGGAGCACGCAAACGTTCAGAAAGTCCAATTTCCAAGCCTCAGGTCTGAATGAGGAAATGTGTAATGGAGTCTCAAGCTCTGAGACCTTTCAGCTCTAACCGAATGCTCCTTTTCTGCACACAGCCAAGGATCTTCAACAATAGTGTGACATTCTAGGGGCCCCTGGACAGGTACAGTTTTGTGTTCCTATCATCTGCTCCCAGAGCCAGAGTTTGCCACCCACACCTTCCAAGGAGCCTGGTGCTGTGCCAACCAGTGGTGTGGCTCTTCCTCTACCACTCTCCCGGCACGTGGGAATGCCCAGCATGCCAGATTCCTGGTAAGGTGATAATGCTGGTGGCACATACCTGCTTGGCACCATTGGAATGAGGCTCCCTTGGGCCACCTAAGTTTTCACTTCCTGTTCTCTGCAAAGGCACCCAGCAAATCCAGATGTGAGAAGCTTAGCCTAAAGCAGAGGCTCAGCTAAAACAAGCCAACCCAAAGCAAGACAATGAGCTTACGTCTTCAGGACCACTACCTTGGGAACGAGGTGGTATTGTATTCCATTTTTTGATCATCCTTGCAAAATTCTTCTGAGTCTTGCCTGCTTCATACAACTTGTAGCGAGAAAAGATGCAAACATAATAAATATTCTAAGAGCCAACATGGGACACTGATGGGCTTTGAAGAACTAATTTAGTCCACAGAACAAATGGAATCTGTTAGATTATGACTGCTTATGGTTCCCTGTTGGTGGTTATTTTAGGGTTTTCTTTGGTTTTTGTTTTTTGGAGTTTTTTTGTTTTGTTATGTTTTTGGGGGTTTTGGGGGGTGTTTTGTTGTTTTGGTTTTGGTTTTGTTTTGTTTTGTTTTGTTCTCTTTGTTTTCCTTTCAAGATCGGGTTTCTCTATGTAACCCTGGTTGTTCTGGAACTCTCTATGTAGACCAGGATGACCTCAAACTCACAGAGATCCACCTGCCTCTGCCTCCAAAGGGTTTTGTTGGTTTGTTTTTTCAGAGAAGGAGCTTCACACTGTAAGCCAGGCTGACATGAAACTCTTGGAACACAGCCCAGGTGGGACTCAAACTCACAGAAATTCACCTGCCTCAGCCTCCCGATTGCTGACAAGAGAGCAATGCACCACCATATCATGCGATTATACATGTGCAGTTAGCGAACAGGGAATGCAACGGAGAAATGAAAATGAAAAGCCACAACAAGTATTAACTAACTCTTCAGCCCAGTGCCCACACCCAGGCTGCCGCCCTTCACCACAGCACTGGAGTGTGACTGGCTGAGGACAGGTGGGATCAGGACTCGATTACACGCCAGCCAAGGCCCCAGGTTCTGGGCCCTCAGCCTTAACCCAACTTTGTGCAACAAGAATGAAACAGCTTGAGCAGAGCTTGGGTTCGTTCTAATCAACTGAACTGGGAATTTAAATTTCACTGTGAATGCTAACAATCCTTTGGGGCAATGACTTTCTTCCTTTCTGAAGAGATGGGAGTTAGACAGACGAATGGAGAGAAAACCAACACTTTAACAAGGAGTCAGGTCTGCTGATATCAATGCTCTGTCACCCTGTCCCTGATGTAGTGAAGGGTGAGAAAATGAGAGTTCATGTTCTTCTCACCACAAGTCAGCATTCCCCAAACAAACACTGCACAGGGACCCTGGGCACTCCGCGAGTGCTAAGGCAACTGTAACTGCCCATCAGTACCTTCCTCATTAGGAACTCACTACAGGGATATCTGATTTTTAAGCAATTTGCTGTATACAATTTATTCTCTCAAGGAGTCTTGCTAACTATACGTATTTAGTGGGGGGAGGGGGCGGGGCTAAACAGACTCTTAATAAGAAATTCAAATCAAGGCAAAACCTGCCTTCTGGCCTAATGGAAAAATCAATCTGTCAGATCTTAATTAAGTACCCAGGCTAGAAAAGGGCGCCAGCTCACTCTCTGTATACTAACCTCCTAGATTTTAGGTAGTCAACTGTAAACAAGGGCTGTGTGATTCAGAAATCAGAACTACCATAAAGAAGACTTGTATGATTCTAGGGGGTCATATATTTAGTAAACCAAAGACTAAAGATGAATGAGGTAAGATTGTTGACAAAGATTCCTGTGAATAATGACACTGGTTTTGGGCATCCAAGTAATATTTGTATCAAAACATCTGAGGTTATCCCAAAGCAAGCTGGGGCAGCTGGTGGTCAGAGAGGAATATTTGCTGGCCCAATATTAACTGCGAGCCAATGGATGAAAAGGTAAATATATACGGAACTTATAAACAAGTAAATGGCTGAATAAATACATGTATACACATATTTTACTTCCACAATGGTAAATAAAATCCCTTAACCCCACTCTATGTTTTACATCATCGCTAAGGAATGGAAGTAAGAGGTGAAAACTGACCGATGACTGAGCAATGACTTCAGCCAGGAAACTGATCATCTGGTGAGCATGAAGACATCAGATGGATCTCCAGCATCTCTGTGAGAAGTCAGGCATGACTGTATGCTCTGGAAGGCAGAGACTTCCTAGGTCTGTAGGGCTCACTGGCCAGCCAGCCTACCTACTCAGCAGACTCTAGGCCAATGAGAGAATTATCTCTAAACAGTAAGGTGACTGCACCTGAAGAGCAACGCTCTCGGTTGGCCCCTAGGTTCCACACATGTGCCTACAGAAAAATAATATAATTCAAATCCAAAACCAGTGAGAAACCCAAAGGTTGTCTAACTTTGGCACAGTAGCATTAGCAGTTGCCATAGTGATTATGAAGATGGTATACAATGGACATCCAATGGAAATAAAAAAAATACTCTTAAAGAAGGTTCTCATGCCCCAGACCCACCCCTCTTTAAGGGACCACAGGGGTGGCTGATTTGTGCTTCCTTTTCTCCTATTAGCACACCCTGGGCTGATAAAGTCACCCCTTGTTCTTTGTAGGAAACACTCCAGACCTCAGTTGGTTCTGAAAGCATATCTTCCTATAAGTCACAACATGAGTGATACCAATTTCCCTCCCTGCAATCACTGAAGGCCACAGAGTCATGAAACATCCACTCCAGCTTGGCCTCTGGGTGTTCTACAGGAACTCTCTACAGCCCTTCCCCTTGACTCTAGATAGTAAGAGCACCAGAAGAAGCATCAATCCCTTCCTCGGAGGAAATGTAGGCACAGCTGGAAGAAAGGAAGAATGTTCAAAGGGGTAAGAATTCCTTTTGTCGGGCTGGGGAGATGGTTCAGTGGTTAAGAGAATTAACTGTGCTTCCAGAGATCCTGAGTTCAATTCCCAGCAAACACATGGTGGCTCACTACCATCTGTAATGGGATCTGATGCCCTCTTCTGGTGTGTTTGAAGATAGCTACAGTATACTCACATACATAAAAAGAAATAAATGTTTATAAAAGAAAAGAAAAATTCCTTTTGTCGGCTCTCATGATCAAACAACCACAGGGAAAGAAAGATGTGAACTGCAGTGCTTTGTCATAAAATGTGAACTCAGGTCATTGGAAGCGTAACTATTATCAACACCCAACCACCAAAACGCAGTGTTTGCATGGGCTGATACTTTGATAAAGGCTTTGCCTAGCTGCTCACATGCACCTTTTGCTGGCTGACACCAGCCACTGGCCCTGCCACTAAGACCAAACTCATGAAACCCCTTGAAACTCAAACAGTAACTACTCACTCAGGAAGCCAGAATCTAAGACACAGAGAATTGGAACCAATTATAGAAGAGAATCAAGGTAATGCAATTAATAGTATTAAGTTTCAGTAATAGCTAATTAATTAATTAAAAACCAATTCTCGGCTTCCAACTCAAGACTTGAACCCCGTAAGGGTTCACTTCATCCAGGGCAGTGCGCCCCTACTGGCCACTAGAGCACATGCACCCTCAAGCATACAGGCTGGCTTCTGCAAGTCTTGGGCCAACCATTCCAGAGCATAAATAATTAATTCCTCGAAGCAGAGGTGCTCTCTCTGCATGTTCACAAGTTCACACATTGGAATAAGACAAGGGATGTTGGCTCTTTCCTGAGGCTGAAATCCAATTTAACATCCAGAAACCTCCTTCGGGAATGAAGGCCAGGGCAGGTGACAGAGTGAAAGCTAATGGGGACAGAAGGTAGTCAAAGTTGAGATCCCAGGGGAGGGCTAGAGGGAAGACAGAAAGGCAGGAGAGCACACGGGCAGATTCGAAGCCTCAAAAGCCATTGTATTTCAGAGAAGGCCCAGCATTGGGTATGGTGGTTTTGTGAGCAAAGCTACCAACTACCTGTCTCTGACTCTGCGGCATGTCCCTGGTCTACCTCACTTTCTGTGTCTTTACTGAAAGTTTCAAGGGCTCACGAACTCAAACTTTCTATATCCTTAGAGGAACTTGTTTCATAGGCTACTGGCACTCTGAAACCTAAGTGCCTGATTCTCCAAAGTTGATATGGAGAGAAAAGACCAAACAATTGTTTTTCATCTCACCCCAAATCCATGTTCCAACCTGCAAGCTAACATGATACTGCCCAAAGAACATAGAAAAAAGAAGGCACAGGTGCCACTGAAAGACTGAATGGCATGTATCAGTGTCACACACCCATGTTTAACCTTGGGAGATGTGACCATGTGAATAGTCTATGAAGTCACTCCCTGATACTTCACACTATGTTACACGCAATCGGGCCCCTGCCTTCCATCAACGTGGCTCTAAAGGCCTTCTCTATACATCTCAGGACTCCTATCGACACACCAGTCAAACAGCAGAGAATATCTGCCCTTCATGATACTGATCTCAAAAAGAAGAAAGTGATGTATAAATATATGTACTGAAGGACAAAGTCGTCATTAACAATTATATAGGATACATTATAATATAAGAAAATGTCCCTGGGCTAGAGATGTAGCTCTTGCCCAGCTTGTCCATGGGCCTGGGCACAATGCCAGCAGCACCCTTTGTTACGGTGAGAAGTCTAATGGGTGGGGCAGATGGTTCAGGGGGGCCCGCCATGAAAGCATGAGGGCCTATACAGCACCTATGTAAAAAGCTAGCCATGATGGTAGGTGCTTGTAATCTAGCACTGGAAAGGTGGAGATAGGGGGATCCCTGGGGATCCTAGATTAACTGGCAAACCCTGTAAAATACCCTGTCACTTTCCAAAAATGTATCCATCTGTCCATGACACGCAAACACATTTCCCATACATACGTGTGAATTTATACACCGATGTCATATACCCTCTTTAGATGCCAGTCTCCTTGGGACAAAGGTGAAACTGGCTTGAAGCATTTGTGAGGCCCTCTGAAGAGCTGAGAAGTCCCCCACCCCCATCTCTGATACCAGGATGACAGAAGCCCAGCAAACTCCCCCATTAACACTACATGGCTCAAAAACAAACTGGCTCCCACTTGCCTCCTCATTCCAATACAAAACTTTAATGCTCACTTGGCAAAGGAAGAGAGAGAGAAAATACTTTTAAAGATATGTATATAGATAATGGATATGACAAGCTACACATAGTTTAAAGACATCATTTCTGACTTACTTATTGTAAGAGTAGCCCTAACCCACAGTTCAGAGCTCAAGTTCAAGGTCAAAAGAAAAGGTCACCCTTTTTGATTCTCTGCTCACACGTGGAAGCACGGTCAGGCCCCCTGGGATTTCCCCAATCCAGGAGAGAAGAAGTTGCCAGAGCCAGGCTCTGTGACCACCCAGGATCTGCACTGCACACAGGTGTTGGAAGATACTACGAGATCGCATAATTAGGAGCATTAAGCAATCGTCTCTGCACTCAGGCAGTTGGAGAAAGGAAAGGCAGAGTCTGGGCGACGCTTTGGGAGATAAATTCCACAGCTTTTCACCAAGTTAAAAATCCTGGCTTTGAACACACATAAAAATGAGCCTGGCTGATCTTAGCTCCCAGTGGATATCTGCCAGATCACAATGGCTGACCCAGTTGGCCCGCCTTACCCCAGGGAAGACCACTGCTGGAAGAGCAGATGGCAGACCTGGACAGAGCCAGCCTGGGCCCCATACAGGGACAGAAGCAAGGAAAGGCAAGACTCAGTGGCCCAGGCCAGGGTGGGACTGTGCTCTCTGACAATCTATTATAATGAATCCCTGGAAGAAGTGTCCTCCAAATAGGCTCCCACAGACTCTCTGGGATCTCTCAATCCCTGGTTCTTCCAGCCTGTAAAACACAGCTCAGTGCGCTCCATTTTCCTCTGGTCCCTCAGTACACCCAACCAGGCATCAACAACACAAGCGCTGACTCCCATTCACAGAGACGCAAGTGTCTGCTACAGAGGCTTCACCAGAAATCCTTAGTCACACTGGAAGGAGGGTCACTGCTTCCCAGAAGGTCTAAAGATGACAGGGTACCAGTTCAGCTAACTCCTCACTGAAAAATCACAACCAAGTACAACCAACCTCCTTTTCTACGAGCAAGCCACCTTTTGTGTAAATTAAACCTGTTGTTTAATGGCTAACAAGTTCTACCATCCCCGTTGAACATGCCCTTCTGTTAGATTCTCCTCCCTTCTGCAGAGAAACATTAGCTACCTTCAGACTGCTTTGTTTAACATCTCCAGCCGTTTGTGCTATTTACTGAGTACCTGATACTCTAATAAAATGTCAGCGCAAATAACCAAGTTGTCCAGGAAAAAAAAAATTGTAAGTTTTCCCAGCCCTCTCTGGCTTGTCAAGGTAAACATTTCGAGATGGCCTCTGTTAGTCCTGCTGACACAAACGCCTTTTCTCTTTTCCTCTCAAATTACCAAAGATTATCATTTTACTCTGCAATGAGCCTGATGAAATTGAAACTCTGTGCATCAGAATTAAATATGTTCTATCTACTCAGAATGAACAGTGCATTATTTATCACTAATACTTAATGACAAAAAAAAAAAAAAAACCCACCCTGGTAACTTTCCCCGATTATACCGCTGATGACATCCTGCCTCGCACCATCGATTCTTGTGATCATTAGCATAATCATGGAGCCTCAACTCCAGCTTTCTGCAGCAAGTTTGGTAACAGAGCTGAAAGTAGACACGCACACTATTTTAAAAACATGTTCTGATTTCCATCTAAGCATTTCTTTATTTATATGGCTTTCTTACCATCAAAATGCCAGCCCTTTAAATTATGCAGAATTCACTTTCTCCACTGAAGAACAAGGTGCTACACCATTCCAAGGATACAGCTGTATAAAGAGCCTGTTAATTAAACATCACTCTTTAACTGACTACCCTGCATATGCAGCTCTTAAGTTCTAAGCCAACTCTTTAAATGATAATGGGGAAATGGACAGGCTTCTTCAAATGAATGCCGATCCCCCAACCCCCTTAACAGAAAAGACCAGCCACTTGGAAGATTATTTTTAATCAACCCCTCTAATAAATGGTTGGAATTATTTAAGGTTATTTTCCTCTAAAAGTTCACGAAAATAAGCAAGTAAAAGAACAGGAGGCTTTGCAGTTAG
This sequence comes from Micromys minutus, assembly GCF_963924665.1. Classification (NCBI taxonomy): domain Eukaryota; kingdom Metazoa; phylum Chordata; class Mammalia; order Rodentia; family Muridae; genus Micromys; species Micromys minutus. Next base: position 46,148,405 of record NC_137972.1, on the reverse strand, counting down.
CCTGAATTTTATACTGCTAGGTTTGGGGTTCAAATGTCAAAAGTATGTTTTCTGTTAAAATTCAACACTACAAATGGGTCACATGGAAAAAGGAGAATCAGGAGCTGGAAAGCTGTCCTGGGGGAAGAACATTTGTTGCTCTTGCAGAGGACCCGGGCTCCATTCCTAGCGCTCACATGAGGGCTCAGGACCTTCGTCACTCTAGTCCCAAGGGATCTGACACAGTCTTATGCCCTCCCATCTGATTTCTGCATACACATGGTGCACATATATGCAGGAAAAACATGCATAGCTAAAGAAAGGAAAAGGGAAATTAGCTACTGCTATACGCACCCATATGGATGAATTTCACTAGCTATACTGAATACTTTTTTTAAAAACCAGGTTGCCAAAGAATACATATAGTAAAGTACTATAATATGAACCTTTGCACATGAACTAAGATCCTCTTATGAGGAATGTATACTTATATATTAAACACACACTCACACACACAGGGAGCAAAACCTGCCAACTGAGAAAGATGTCCCTCCTCTGAAGGGCTGAGGACAGGTGAGGCCAACAGTCTTTTTACCAAACCACTGTGTGTTTCAAAGCTGGCCCACAGACACACAATGCTCCAAATAAATATTCTTTGTTCCTTTGGTGCCTTACATATTCCATAACCCAAATTTAAAAATACAAGCTCCTAGCTTTTAAGGCAAAGGTCTTTCCAGTACTTTCCTCTAAAGTCCTCACTGATGATGGATGGGGGCAGCAACTCTGCACTCTGCAGAGACCCTAAAGCCCTGTGTCCCCAAACCAAATCCACGTCCAAGACTTTCCAAATCACTTATTAGCTCATGCTTAAGGAATTCTCTACCAGCATTACTATACTATGGGACAGCCATCTCCACCACAGAAAGTTTCTATATTTAGTAAAAGTAACTGTCCTGTTTCCGAAGCAAAACAAAACAAAAAGGGAACTCTGAACTGAGAGGGCTCCTCTGGGATCTGTTCAATGTTCAGTTGCTATGGATGCCAGCGGCCCTTCTGTGTGACATCAGAACATGGTGGGGGCGGGGTTTAGAGAAGGAAGAACTGCCTGGTGGGGAGGACCCTCCCATCCAGGTCCCCGGAATGTTTAGAAACTGCGCTGGAGTTAACTTAGACAGAGAGGTGGTGGAAAAAGCAGCCCTCCCTCCCAACCCCTCCAATTTCTTTTCTTACCCCCAACCCCCACTCCTGTCCACAGTGAGGAACAGAACTTGCTCCTGGTACACTGAGCCCAGGTGAGAGCCTCACATTTACTGTTAGCATGCATCCTGCTGCTACAAAGGCCATTATTTAGGAAAGACCACACATTTAGACAGCAGAACCTTTCTTCAACACAGAAGACACACAAAACAAACAAATCTAGAGGCATACCAGAGACAAGAAACTATTTTAATACAGGTTTTCGCCCAACTTCTCTGCATCATACATGGACAGTGACCGTGTCTCAAAGTGCTGTGTCCCCTACTTTACAATGTTCAACAACCTGTTCTCCATGTAATTAAATACAGTCAACTTCCTATTTTAAAAAAATCACTAGAATACATCACTAAAAGGGGAGACTGCTAGTGATTCCCTGATGAAATATCAGTTAATTACTTAATCTTTCTTAATGAAATGATTAACATCCTTTCAACAAGCAAGACACCTCAGTTACCATCGAGCTGAGATTTCCAGTGCTGTAGTTTAATCTACTGGAGAATTTTAAGTGCATAAACAGAGGCGGATGAACTTTGTGTCACCTAATTATCCCAAAGAGCACCAGACCCCAGCACCAACCTAAATGGAAAGACCCAAACAGTAAAAACAGCTTTCAGCTATTACTAAAATGAGGCCACACCAGAATTAAAATGCAAATTACAAAACAGTTAAGAGAAGTCTGGGTGACTTCAAAAGGTCCAGTACAAACACAGACCCTACCCATACCCCAATGTCAGGACAACTTTCACTTAGGTATCTATCAGAGCTGAGTAAGGAGAGCTACAGCTGAAGATCTAAGCACCTGAACCGGCCTCCTTAGCAGGATCTCCCCTTATCTCATAATCTTGAAGAAGGCATTCTTGGTATGATTTGTTTCTGTATTTCTGTGGTATCCTTGGCTAGGCTCTTTCCATCAATATCTGTGAGTGTCCCATCACATACACAGAGAATCTCCCAACATGCTTAAGGAACTCAAAATAACTGTGCCAGCAGGTTAACCTAAGAAATAGACAGTTTAGATCTTGAAACCAAACTTGAATAATGAAGAGTAGAGAGGAAATCCCAGAATGCCATTTGGTGGCAACTATCAGTTAGAAGGTGACCACATCACCCAGGAAATATGGAGGGAGACAAATCAGGAAGGGAAAGATCAGACACTTAGTAGAAAGAAATGATAGTCTACAATGTTCCTTCCACTTGGTTGAACTCTGAGGCTCTTAAGTAGCCTGTGTATCTCCAAGTAATGTTTCCTTCTGTGATTGACTCTGAAAAGGAAGGTTGTCCGCCTTTGTTAAGTTTTACAGTGGCCAAGCAATGCAAATCCTCCGGAGGGGTGCCTGAACTCTGAGCACACAGCACTGAGGTTGTCAGTCAGCTTTCTCCTCTCCTTCTCTTATGAACATCAAACTGTGGATGGTGTTTTCCTCAAGCACAGAGCCTGGTCCCATCCCAGATGTAAAAGGCCAGGAGCTGTGTAACCACATCTGTGTTTGAACCAAAAACTCTGTTGAGAGCTCATGTTTGGTCAAAAACAATTAGTCTTCACTCTAAATACAAACAACACAGGACCAGCTTCCAAACAAAAATGGTTAGTAACATTCAGCAGGATAGGTTTTGCTGCCTGCCTCCAGTGACGGCAATCACCTAGGACCATGGGTCTCTATTTGTAGGCATCTGAACTACATCAGAAATGTTATAAATGTACTCTACTTATTAGTCGTCAATAATTCTGATTCAAGTGCTGGGCAGATAGCCAGTAGGTAAGAGTGCTTGCTCCATAAGCAGGAGCACCTTAGTTTAAATCCAGTACCCAGGTAAAAGCCGGGAACGGCTGCATGCACCCGAAACCCTAGCACTGTGAAAGGGAACGACGCTCACTAGCCAGGCAGCCTACCTGAAAAAGAGCCAACTCCAAGATCAGAAAGAAACCTATGGTAAGGAAATAAGGCAGAAAGCAGCAGACAGAACAGCGTACCCGGCCTCCTCCTGTCTCATACACACTGATGCACATGCACACTCCGAGTTCTGATTCAAGAATTTGTACTTTAATAACTATCCTATATATAGTTATTATATGTATATAATAACTATATGCATTCTCATATTCAAACTTATACTCTCCCTCTTTCCCCCCACCTCTCTGTCACACACACACACACACACACACACACACACACACACACACACACACACACCACAGTGTAGTGAATAGAGACTTGCTGGCTGCCTTGGGCTGTGGTGGTGCACACCTTTAATGCTAGTGCTCAACACTTGGGAGGCAGAAGCAGGCAGATCTGAGTTCGAGGTCAGCCTGGTCTATAGAGGGAGTTCCAGAAGAAGCAAGGCTACACAGTAAAATCCTGTCTTGAAACAAACAAAATCCTCGTAAGACTCCCTGCAACCTCCTTCCACCCCTAAGAGCATCTACCTGGACCCCTCTGCTCACATTGCTCAGGAAAGGCAGGGCTCTAGCAAACTGACAACACTACTCCTCCACACACTTCACTCCCTAACTTGAAACTGTAAACAAGCCCATGGCTGAATTACTGGGCTCAGAGGATGGCCCTCCATCACCTAACTCACTGAAAGAAAGCAAAGGAATGCTGAAATGTATGGATGAGAGAAAGACACTGGGAATTCACGCTACAGAGCCCAGTATTCTAGCCATCAGGCAAAGCACAAGATTAGTAAAAATCAGAGAACCTGACCAAATGCCACTCATAATAAATAAGCATGTATCCAAATACAAAATTCAGGAGACAATCCCAGTTTTAAATAAAGAGAATCTACTCTAAAATATAAACAGTGACCCTAAGCGGACCCTCATCTTCTCATTGGATCCTCTGAAAGCCAAGCTAGCCTTTAACATCTTCAAACAGAAGGATACATTATCCAGTCAGTGGCCCCTCCAACTCAGCTACTGATTTAACAGCAATATGAGAGAATACACCCATCACAGAAGGATTCTGCAAGGGAAGACCGGAGTAGTAAACAGAACTCTGGAACATGATTGTGTGTATATTCATTATTTCATTAAATAAAAAGATTTTATTAAAAATGTGATTTGGAAAGAAAGTGCAATTAGCTCAGGACAGGAACCACTGAGATGCACCGAACACACCAGACATATGTAAATATTTCACAGTATCAGTTCCGTTTGAGTAGACCTGTCAGGATATTTACAGGGCTTGACAGTACTTCGGTCTTTAATTAAAATTTTTCCCAGATACTTTAATGTAATTTAAATAGATTATTAGTTGTCAGGGTCTAATATAAATTTTGTTTACGATTTAGTTACTTTAAGTACTGGGATTGAGGAGACTAATTTAACCCCACAACTGGGTGTCCTGGAAGAGCAAGATCAAGCCACCAGAAAGTCCCCAGCGTCCTCTGCACTCAGCCCAGAGCCTTACATGACTACAGCCTCTCAGAAAACCTCACACGGTGAAAACAGCCCCCCCACCCCCCCGGTGCCACACCAGTGCTTTGGGGAAACAGAAGGACTGGGAGCTCAGAGAGGCAAAGGGACATGCACCTGTTCAGGTTCCAGGCCGTGTCCTCACATGCAGGTCTTTCTTCTCCCGGCTGCCTAAGACATCGTCTTCTAACTTTCAGAAGCACATGCTAACCACCCAAGAAGCACCTGTTGTGTTCCAGAGCCAAAGCATCTGTTACAAACCAGTGCCACGGCTGCATAAAGAAAAAAGCCTGGGACAGATGTCTTCACGCTAACCTGGCCTGCATACCTCATGTGAGGAAAAGTGGAGAAACACACACAGCCTCCAGCCCTCTCTCACGAATGGGAACTGCCTTTTACACGAGGTTTGAAAACTGCCTTCCCACAAACTGACAGTAATTAATAAGAATAATTTGCTAAAGAAACAAAGAAAACTGACTAATTGTCTTTCCTAACTGCCATATACTTGACCTCTACGGATTTCCTCTCTGCAGAACACAAGCCTGGAGCCCACAGAGCAAGAGCATCATTGGAGGGACCAAAAGCAAAGCATTTCTTCACATCAACTGTTCCTTACATTTATTTCTCAGGTTGGGGACAAAAGCCAAATCTGCATTACATCTCATTAACCCTGTAGTCACATGCGCACTGAGATAAAGAATCCCCTATAGAAGAAGGGTTCACTGGCGTGCAGAAGGCATCCTAATTTGGCCAGGTTTGCCCCTATTTAAAGAAGTCATGTCATCCCACACACTGCTGCTGCACCAGGTTTTGGCATCCCTAACTTTAATTCATCCAAGTATCAGACAAGAAATAATTTTCAAAATTCAGCTGAAGATGTCTCTTTTCGTACCATGCCTGGCCTGTGGCTGAGAAGGGTCATTTGGGAAAAGGTGCAAACCTTTCTGGCTGGCTGTTCTCACAGGCTCGGTGTTTGATCACTTGGTGGGATTTATTGCAGTCAAAAAAAAAAAAAAAAAAAAAACCCACAAATAATAAATGCATATACAAAATCTCAATGTATAGAATTCACCTGTTCAGTCATCAAATGCTTTCTTGGATTTATCTGCTTTACATAACCAATTCTCTGCTTAGTTGTTATTTATAGCCTAGATTTTAAAACATGTTTTAAGACAATGGCTACTATTGCTTACTTAGCAAAAATGGCCTGTGACTGAAACATATAGAAGGCGTATGATATCTAATAGGATAAAAAAGAAAAAGGTACTCAGGAAAAAAATTGTTTTAAATAAAAATACCACCTGTGTAAACGAAGCTGAGCTCTGGAAACCCTTTCTGAAACCTGGAGAAACAGCCCATATTCCATGCCTTGCAGTTGCAATTAAAATGTAGTAATTTAAGATTAGCGGGAGAGCAAAGGGCAGCTGGAGGCCTTTGCAGGGCTTCCCTCCCTTCTTAATGTTCTGCACTCGGGTTAAATGAGTTTCTTTAATGTAAGTACCTTAAAGTAACCAAATCATAAACAAAATTTATACTATTTTCTGTACTGAAATTTGATTAATGTGTGCCTAAAATCATTTTTAATAGGTAAAGCTCTGGCTATTCCCTGTAAATACTCTCGATATAGACACTGAAATGGGATCAGACCTCTAGCACCTAAATTTGTCAGAATATACGGGAGGGGGGATGTAGGGGGGTGCAGAGGGTGAGCAAGAGACAGAGATAGAGAGACAGAGGTGGAAAGATCATGGTACAAAATTAAGTTTGAGTTTAATGAAAACTAAACAGAAATGTGTCTTAGGAATGGCTGCAAAGAGGAAGCTGGGTTCTAAAGGCTGTCAAATGTGCTAGCCCCTCCCTTCTCTTTCCTAATTCTGGTACTGGTCATGCTGGAGTAAAAGGTATTTGTTTAGGAAATAGCCCAGGTCTTCTGTTCATCTCAACAACTGCTGCAAACACAACACCCTTCCAGAGCCTGAGAAGGCAAATGTACAAAGTCAGGGGTCTGGGAATAAGCAAGGAAAACCTGAGTCACAGGAAAAGTAAAAATGCTTAGGCCCAATATTAATTCAATTAACTTCTGCTATTGTTGGTACACAGGATTTAACTAGAAAATATTTACAGCTTTTTAAAAACATGGTATGTTGCAGAAAATTGCCTAACAGCATCCATGTGTATGTTTAACCCACACTGCTTAATTATACAATAAGGGTAGACCCAATAAAAGCGTCAGACTTTGAAACATATTGTGTACCATGGTTATGAAACTCTAGCTTATAAAAAAAAAAAAACAACAAAGCAGTCACTATATGACAGGCACTAGTTAATTAAAAATACAAGCCTTAAGTGACAATGATTTTTATTCTTTTGTATGTGTTTACTTGTCCTATTTCATTATGTTTACTTGTCCTATTTCATACTTTGTTCTACTTAATTAAAGATGACATATAATTTAGAGATAGTTTGTAACTGGAAAAAAAGTGTTACACAGTTTACACTTCAGAATTTAAATATAAACAGTACTTGAGGACATCTCCCACAATGTAATCACCTTCCTTTGACACAGTTACTTTGAATAATTGATGTTTCCTTGGTATTACTTTGATAAACCTGTGAAAATAGAATGCTGAAGAAATTACTGTTACTACTTTCCTTAAAAATGAAATAGTTAAAATTTCCTAGACAACCAGAGGCCAACTTACAAAGAAACTGAATAAAGTAGCAGCTGGTCATACTGAATGTCAATATAAAAAAACAAAACAAACAGGAGGTCATGTGCAATCTAGAGAAGGTTCTCTCTTTTTATGTTCCAAAACTGGGCTTTATCACTTGGGTTTCTTTTTTTTTTGTTTTTAACTACAACAGCAAATTTAAACCCTCACATATAAAACTCTGGCTCCCTGAGAAAGCAAATCTTCTAAACTGGATGTGAGAAAATGTTATCTAACTGGCGTGGGAGTCTAATGTTGGGGAAAAAGAATTCCACGGTGAGATTCTGGTTAACAAGTAAGACAGAATTCAGATGACTTAATATTCTTTGGATACCTTTTAGGGTGTGTTCTCCTAAAAGAGAAATGTGTTACAAAATAGTAACTTCTTTAGTAATTCAGCATCCATAGGAACTCAAAAGCAGCCCAGGGCTGGGCATTTCCTTCCAAGTGAGGCTTCCCTTGCACAATAAAGATAAGCATTTGCAATGGTCCATTTCTGCATAAGTGAACATATAGCCTAACTGGGTTCTCCCTCATAGCAGTTCCTGACAACAACCCAGCAGCAGCCCTGTTTGATCTCCCCTGCTTCCTTAATTTGGGTTGTCAAGGTTCAGCAGTTGGAGGCTGTTTACTTTACTTTTCAAAAAAAAAGTGAAATTTCCCCCTCTCTTATACAAAATGGGGGGAGTGAGGGTATTGTAGCCACTAGCAAGATGCTAAACCTCCCCCACCACTAAGATTTTAGTTGACACTTTTTGAATGGTGTTTGAATTTTATTTATACTTTTAATGCTCTTTAATTATAAGACATTTCAAAGAAAAGAGGGCAAACCCACCCCCCCTTAAAAAATCTGAGCCTCGTTTTCTTTTTCTTTTTCCTGATTCTAAAGAGATATGCACTTCAGAATCAAAACTCTAATTCCTGAAAATGATCTGAGCTAGAAATTAGCAAGGACTCTGCTGCCTCCAGCCAGCAAGACAACCCTGAATAGAAACCATCTCAAGTCTTACTAGCTCTCTTAAATCCTCATCAAGCCAGTCCCAAAACTGATTCTCTTCTCGCTATGAAAAAAAAAAAAAAGAAAGAAAAGTGAAAAGTGCAATAAAAAAAAGGCAAGAATTTGGGGTCCTCCAATACATTTTCAGAAACAGAAAATAAATATCTTAATATCCTTGGGTTTTTCTCAATTCTAATATTTTGCAAGTTCTTCCAGGCTATGGCCCAAGGAAGATGAAGTGCAAGGGTTTCAACGGGCAGACTCCTCAACCGGAATCTTAAATGTTCCTTCAGCCTTCTTGCTTGAAGAGCAGAGACAAAATAAGAAATCAGAACTCGGAAAATACCTGGAGCTTGCCGTGAGAGCAGCCCTGGGCCTTCGGCAGTGAGCTGGGAAAAGCTCATGAAACCCAATGAAATGTTCATTAATTTCATTATTCTACTTAAAGCACCCAGATGAAGGGACTGGGGATGGGGTGGAAGGAAAAAGGAAGAAACAAGTTTCATTTTGGGTCCTCTAGTCAACCCATAAGAAAATAAATTAAGATGAAAGCGTAGGATGAGCCTAGCCTAAATCAATACACTTTGAAATCAGCCCAGCTAGGGTATTGGACACAATGGCTTGGAAATAATTAATAGTTATAAGGGGGGGGGGGAGCGGGTTGAGAAGTAGAGCGAGGGATGTCACCATATTTTACACTTCACATTGCACGCTAACTTTGATCTCCAGATTTTCGGACTCAGGGAGGAAAGTGAGAGAAAAAGGGAGAAAGCAGGTCCCGTATTTGCTTGCACCTACCTACCAGCCGATGGACACATTCCTTGCTCCCCGCGCCTGGTCGAGGATCTCTGGTGGCCCAGGCTGGCTGGTACAGCGTCCTGGCTTCCTCGCCCCCCACCCCCTGCACCCGCGCGCCTGCCACAGCCGCCTCGACTTACCCACCGAGTCCCGGGAGGAGGCGCCGGCAGCTCCACGCTTCTCCGCGCCGCCGCCGCTGCCCCTCGCCTGCCGAGCGCCGTCCTCCTGGGGCAAAGTTTCGGGGTCTGCGATCGACAAGAGACCAGGGCGACCCTCACCAAGTCTTCCTTCCGTGAAGGTTGTATGGTGGGGGGCTCGAAGGGGACGAGGTGATTAGGCGGAGGGGGCCAGGAGCAGAGATAAGAGGGGGCAGAGGGAAGGAGAGGACCCCCGAGATCCAAGGGACAGGGAAAGAGGATGCGCCGCGGGGGGCTCCCGGCAGGAATCGGGAAACCCAGAGCCGGGCTTGAGCCTTAGTCTCAGCACCTTCCCGGGATCTTACAAAGTTGCAACAACAAAAAAGGAGGGGCAGGACTGGGGAAAGGGGTGGGATAGGGCTGCGGTGGCAGGCGCAAGGTTTGGAGTTACAACTGTTTATTTAGTCCTTAGGCTCCCAGGGGGCGGGAGCTGCGCGGGAATGGGGGTGCTGCAGGCTGCAATTTCCAAGCAAACACTGGGTTGGGGGGGGCATGAGACTTTGTTTCTGGGCGCGGAGCTCCCTGGCGCCCGTGTGTGTCACCGCCAGTCTCCGGGGACTGAGGCGGAGCTCACAACAGGTGGGGAGGGGGACACGGAATCAAAGTTTCCGAGCGCAGCAGGGTGTAGGGGGGAGAGAAGGGGAGGCGGGGGCGCGAGGAGGCGGAGGCAGCAGATGACCACGACCCAGAGGCAGCTGGCAAACTCCTCGGCTCCCGGCGCCGCCGCCGCCGCCACCGCCTCGGTCCCCACCCGAAGCGCGCGCGCCTCGTCTGGTCGGCTCCAGAGAGACGACTCCGAGGGACAGGAACGGAGTACCGAGAGCACGGAAGGAAAGCTGCGCGCAGGCGAGAAACGGAGAGCCATCGGTGGCCGGGACAGGGCCGGAGGGGCGCGGTGGCACGCGCGTGTCGTAGAGCAGATCCCTGAGCTTAAGAGGCGCAGGGGTCAGAAGCGAAAGTGTGTGGTGGCAGGGGTGTCGAGAGTACGAGCGCCGAGGGTTCTCGCGGTGCGCCCTGTCCCCAAGCCCACTCGCGATCTTGCTACGGCTGGCGCGGGCTCTGTCTCTGACAAGCGGGGACCGAACGCGCGTGGGGTGCGTGTCTGGCAGGGGGTGCGCGGGTGTGTGTATGAGTTTTCCAGGCTTTCAAGGGTTAGCTAGACAGCGTCCACACCGCTGAGTTCGGACCAAAACACGCGTGGCTGTAGGGATGTCGCCACACACCGGGCCTAGGGCGCAGGCGTCCCTGCTCAGCCCTCCAGCGTTTGTGGGGCAGCTCGGGGGGCACGGAAGGGGCACGCATCCTTGGATAAAGGGGAAAAGTTTGCTCCAAGTTCAAACTTTGAGCTCAGGAGATGATGCCACACGCCCTCGCCTACCGCGGCCGGGTCCCGGTCCCCGCACCAGGCGGCCACCAAACGCTGACACTGGGCACTCAAAGTTGCGACAGGCGGCCTGGGCTTATTGATCGCTCTACGTGAGCCGCTCGAGCGAGCGCAGAGAGAGGCGCGAGGGGCCGAGGGGGGGGGTCGAGTTGGTCTGTGAGGCCACCACCGCACCCAGAGTGACTTATGCAAATGGACCCAAGGGTGCGGGAGCCTCCCGCGCTTCCTCCAGCCCGGCGCCCGCGCGCGGCCCCCACCCACGCAGAGCCTGGGCCCCGACTCCGAGCGAGTCGAAGATAGAGGGTTGGGGGAGATGCACGTGGAGCCTGGAGATGAAAAGCAGGATTTTTTTTTTCTTTTTTTTTTTTTTCTTTTTCTTTTTTCTTTTCTTTCTTTCTTTTTTTTTTTTTTTTTTTTTTTTTTTTTTTTTTTTTTTTGTGCTGATTGTTGTTGTTGTTTAAAGTGGCGGAAACAAGGCAGGAGGCGGCTTGGGGGGAAAAAAGTGGAGCAGAAATGGAAAAATACGAACTCACCCGCGGCAAATGGTCTCTCGGTGCAAACTAAGGTGTTTTCGGGGCCTTTCCCCGCGCGCGCCCACTCCCGCCCGCGCGCGCCCCCCGCTCACACACGCACACGCGCGCACACACACGCACTCGCGGGCGAGGGCCGGGCCGCGAGCACAGCGTGCAGCTGCCACACAATAAATAACAATAGATTCCTCCGCTCGGGACTCGTTCCGGAGCCGCGCCAGCGCCGCCGGCCGCGAGGCACCCCCAGCCCGCCCCGGCCCCTCGCCCCGCCGGCCGCGCTCTCCAAGCCCCCGAGACCCGTCGAGCGCGACCTGCACCCGGATGCGGCGCTCTTGGGTCGCCTGCTCCCTTCCCCCCGCATCCCGGAACAAATAAATAAATAAGGCGCGCAAGAGAGGCCATCGCGTCGCGGAGGGAGATGTTGTTATTTTTTGCTGTTGTGCGTCCCTGACGTCACATCCACCTGCTGGGTAAACAACAGAGCTCGCGGGGAGGGGGGGGATCGCAATTGCCAAGTGAGGGACGTGGGGAGGGGAAGAGGAGAAGAAGGCAGAGCCCCAAGACCCGGGAAGAGAACGCCACAACAGTTCCTAGGCAAAAGGATCCTAAATAAGAAAAGCTGGGAAATGAGGGGCCTGGGCTGGAGGGGTCCAGGAGGAGAGGGGCCCATTTCAGACCCTGGGAAATGGAGAGGAAGAGTGGCAGCAACTAAGGACGCAGAGGGGAAAGCCGAGGCGATTCGCTGGGGTCTGAGCTAAGAAACCCAGGAGGGAAGAGGACCGGCTATGGGGATAGAGTTTCCTCCAGTTAAAAGTGAAAGTGCTTCGCCTGGGTGACAGTTGGAGCGAAGGGCGGCAGGGGCGGCGTTCCAGCCCGGCGCCTACTCCCGGGTCCTCCCTCGGTCTCTCCCCTTTCTTTCTGCACTTTGTCCAATGAAAGAAGGCGAGTTCGGAAGGTGAAAGTTCAGCTGAAGGACAAACCCCTGATTGCAAGGAAACAGAAACCCCTCCAGCCAGGGGGATTTTCCCCTGCATCGCGGATTCGGGAGAGAGTGGTGTGGGAGCAAGAACTTGCTCCCTCAGGCCTTGTCAGCCCCTGCAGGAATGTTATCCCTGTCGCCAGGTCCACTGTGGGGTTTAGGGCAAAAGTGGCTGCAAAGGAGAACTGTTTTCTCCACAGTTCCTCTTAAGAAAACACCCGGGGGGTACCATGTCAATCACTTGTTTAACACAAATTATCTGCTCTCAAGAACATCAGTCACGTGAGAAAAAAAGGCTTTGTGCAATTCTTTGGGAAGGTGAGATTTTTTTTTTTCCCTTTTGCTGTTCTGAAGTTTCTTTGAGTATGTATATAAGTACCCAAGGGGCCCAGATGAAATATTTTTTGAAATATAAATAAAAATACTTAAGACAAAAAGCACTTTTATCAACATAAACGGGGAAGCTGTTTGTTTGTTTATTGGCGTTTCCAACACCAATACAAGACCTCTGCAGTTCTAGTGAGCAAAAATTATTCATGCCCATTATCCCAGAGGCTGCCAAACTCCCAAGTCAGGGTTTCCTTCTACTGGCTGTCTAGTATGTCTACTGGGCTAATTCTTTATGAGAATATTCTGAAAGTCACCCTATGGTTTCCCCCAAAGCACTAAGGGAGCTGGGGCGTGCCTGCTGCCTTCGCGTCTTCAGACTAGCACGGATGTATAATACCCTGAATAGATTATAATAGATTCTCTTGGATAATGTTTTTCGACAAATATTATTAAATGTTCATTTGCAGAGTTTATATCTAAATTGAAATGAGAATGTGAGACTATCATTTAAATTTATGTCATGTTTAGAAAGTAAAATAATTAACAACAAAACCATTCACTGGTGTTGCAGAATAAAGCCAGAGAAAGGTAGTGCATGCTAAGGTAAATAGCCAGGCAGAATTCATGCTGTAAAATACTCAGTGCCTGGCAAACAAGATCAGTCATCCCATTTTTATGCTAGAAACTACATACATGAAATATATTTTAGGCCCTGTAAAAGGACATTAATAATTATTCTATAATATTCCAGACCATCTAGTGAGTACTTCATAATGCACAAAGTAAGTTCCTGCTGCTGCGCCTCTCACAGGCCACTGCAGATAGCAATAATATCTACTATTGATTGAATGTTTGCTACGGCCTGGGCTCTGATATGAAGGTTTCTGTCTGTTGGTTGATCATCTCACAAAACCTCGGACATCACTGGAAAACTCCATATCTGGAGTTCACGTAGAATTAAGTAAGAATCTACAGTGTAGCCAGTCCTTGGAGGAAAAACATTTTTAATTTCTATGATGATCCTGCCAAATATAACTTATTTATGGTATGTAGTTGGTTGTATAATTGTAACTCTGGGAAACAGCACCTTATTTAAACATGACATCTCTGTGCATAGTCCATAAAGAACAATTCCTACTGTGATCTTCTTTATCAGGTTCAGCTATGTTTTGTGTTGTTTTTCTATTTTTTTTCCTGTTATAACTATACCAACAATGAAATCCTTAGCTGGTCAGACCCAGATCTTGGTCTGAATTTTAACTTTCTTTAATTCAACCTTCACTTACAAGAAGAGGCTACAGACAGATTGGAAGCATGTTTTAAAGACAAAAGGGAATGCTGGCTGTAAGTCCCATGATATACAGCACTGAGTTGGGATATGATACTGTATGATGTGCAGGCTTATTGGAGAACCCCACATCCATTTGGTTTACATTACAGGGACACTTCAGGATGGCTTAAGAAACTGTCCATTTTCAACACTGTCATATTTATGCTCACAGGGTTTTTAATTTCTTTATCAATAATCAACTGGAAATGTCTTTTCAAAGCAAGGAAGATTTTGTGGTGTGTGTGTGTGTGTGTGTGTGTGTGTGTGTGTGTGTGTGTGTGGTGTTAAATAAAGGGCATGGGGGTAGGACGCCACCTTTTGGTGATAAAACAAATAGAAATCCCTTTTTGAACTTGCTGCTGACATCATTCTAGTTTTAATTACACCAAGGCAAAGGTGCTTGTCCTCATTTCCGTATGTATTAAGTAGTGTGTGGGGGGGTGCACATTAGCTAATTACAGTTAACCAAAGCCAGGACTTCCCTAGAGGCATCAGTACGTGTCCCTGTCCTGCCGTATACTATTAAACCAAACATCAAATGTGAACTTCATTCTCCAAATACTGTGCCAATGCACATACACACAGTTTGGAAAAAGGAAGGAGCTGGATGTTTGCCACTTAGGAGATGCTGAATGTTCTGGTAAGCTTACAGTTAATAAATAAAATCACAAGATTTGGTAGTTGTACATTCCTGAGTTTGTTATAATTTTTGAATAACATACTACGTTCACAGAAGTACAGTTACTACACTAATTGTCCTAAATATTTTCATTTATTTCAACTCTTTTTTTTTTTCCTGTTACATTATGTTGGGAAAACGGAATCTCTTCCTCCTAAGTTAAACACAAGCACCATGGAGAGCAAGTCACCAATTGCTCTTTGTGAACATTTCAAAAGAAAAATTAAAAAGTGAACTTCAAAAGGAAACATGTGACTAGAGTGTTTAGCTGTCATGACTGAAAGCCCAGCCCCACCCCTTTTGACAATTTGAAGGATGGGACAGTGACTGGAAGGGAATATGGTTGTCAGTATGCTATGCAAGTTGATGTTAACACTCCCACAATGGGAAAAGGGTGTGTTTCTTCCAGCACCACCAACTGCTGGTGGGAAGGTGAGGCTGGAGCATGGAAACCTTTCTCTAAGGCCAAATAACTGTCAGTGGTCTGACCATGGTTAGAAGCCAGGTCTCTGGACTCCGTGTCTTTCTTCCTGACAGCCCCACCTAACTGAAGTATGAAGTCACTATATCTTAAGCAGGTGGTCTGTCACCCCACAAATAC
Source organism: Micromys minutus (assembly GCF_963924665.1). NCBI lineage: Eukaryota > Metazoa > Chordata > Mammalia > Rodentia > Muridae > Micromys > Micromys minutus. The sequence goes on along the minus strand of NC_137972.1, from coordinate 46,133,218 downwards.
CCGCTGTGGTGGAGAAAGTTAGGCCACCATAAGTCATGTTCAAGTCTGGCCTCCTCCTCAGCCTTCCTCCCAGTGTGGCTAAACAGCCAAGAGGAGAGACAGGCAGAGAGACGATGAAGCCTGTATGGACTGTTCTTACAACTGGACACTAAGACTTTACTGGCTCGTGATCATCATGTGCTTCGCTGGAAGTGAACAGAGGATCCGCTGTCTGGGCCTTGAAGTCCCTGTCAGTCCACATAGGCCAGCAGTAGCAGAGGTCTCATTTTACAAAATATAGAATTACTAGGCAAAGACAGACAGTTCGGGGCCCAGGAGGCTGAGTCACAGAATGTGATGGACTCGGCTTCACAAAGGTGTTCCTCAAAAGCTAGCTGAAGAGACTCAGCTTGCGTGTGTGTGTGTGTGTGTGTGTGTGTACACGTGTACATGCACACAGAGGTATTCCTTAGAAGCTGGCCACCTTGACTTTTGAAATAGGGTCTATTATTGATCTTCATGTCACCACATATAGGTTAGGCTGGCTGACCAGTGAACCCCAAAAATCCACCTGTTTCTACCTCCCCAGTACTGAGATTTTAACTGTGTACCACCATACCCAGCTTGGTGGGGGAAGGTGCAGATCTGGTGCATAGATCTGAGTGTGTGGGTGGACAGGCTCATGTTCATCCATGTGGAAGCCGGAGTTGCTTGTCTTCCTCTAACTCTGCCTTACTGCCTTTAAACACATTCTTCACCCCCAACCCCTGCTTCTGCTTCTGCTTCAGTTAGGGTGGCTGTCTAACCAGCTCTCCAGATCTGTCCCTAACCCCTACACAGGGGGGACAGGCGTGGGCAGCAGTGCTTGGCTTTTTGGGTAGTTGTTAGGGATTGAAGTGTTAAGGTACTTATTCTTGCTGAGGAAGCACTGAGTTATGTGCCCAGACTAGTCCTGGCTTTTTCAGTATGTTCTGGAATCAGACTCAGGTGCAGCCGCTCTGCCAGAGGACCCTACTTTGGTTCCCAGCACCCACTTTAGGCAGCTCACAAGGGCCTATAACTCCAGTTTCAAGGGATCTGATGCCCTCTTCTGGCCTCTATTAGCACTGCATTCATATGCACAAATACAATCACAAAGTTTTACATAAGCCAAAAAGTGTTCTGAGTGTGTGGTTTTAAGTGCTGATAAGGAGATGCTTCGGTCAAGAAACGTCTGGCTGTGCATGTATGGGAAACAGTTTAATCTCCAGCATTCATGTGAAAAGGTAGGCACAGCAGCATGATCACCCCAGTGATGGGGAGGCAGAGAATTAAAAAGCCCTTGGGAAGACACAGCAAAGAGTTGTGAGTGGTCAAGGAAGACACCCACCTCTAGCCTGGCAAACAAACATGAAAGGTGAAAGGCGTGTGGCTCACATCTGTAGCCTCATACCCAAGAGGACCAGACAGAACGGTTATGAGTTGGAGGCCAGCCTGGGCTACATTGACAAACATGCCGATCAGAGGGAAGAGCGGGATCTCAGAAGCCGCCTTCAACAGACAGAATCAAAAGCTTCATTTTAAAACCAAACCCCCAGCCGAGCCCCAAGCTGATCCAAGCAGAGGACACCTGATCCCTTCTATAACAGCCCACATCTCAACAGATAGTTCCCTAAGCTCTGTGCACCCCGCTGAATTCTCCACACTGGCTTCTTTGGTAAAACTTGGTTGGTTTCTTGTTTTTCAACCACTTGCAAAGTTAAGCTACTAAATCACCTATGTAAACCATGATTAATTCCTTTGACATTAATAACAGGGTGACTTCTCTCTCCTGTTACCCCAAAGAGCCTGCTAATTGCCCTCCAATTGTTTACCTTTGTATTGTTTTATGAGAGCCCAGAGAAAGATGGCAGATAGCCCCCACCAGGCCTGAAACCAATGCCAGGCAGGTTTTGGAAAGGGTGAGCACATACATGCTGTGACTACACCTTGTTAGCAGAAGGGCTTTGCTGCCTTTGTTTTGTTTTCTTTTTTATGGAAGGGATGACGCCTCCATAATTATAGGTGTTGCTGTTTAAAACTCAGAATGTTTTCCAAACCACCAAAGGGCCACACCTCCAGCCCTCTCTGCTTCTGAGCAGTTGATGGATGCTAAGCATGATGAGGCTCACATCCAGCACAGTGAGAGGCAAAGGGATGGTATCCAGGTAAAGCCGCTGTCTGAATAAACAAGACGGAACCACAGGCCCACCCCCATCCCAGATCATGGTGGATTTTTATCTGAAAGTCTCAAAGACAGCTCACCCTCCTGACAAGACAACAGGTTACTGTTGTAAACCCCCCAAAAAATAATTAAAACCATTGTTTTAATACTATCCTAAGGCAGTGTAATTAAGTCAGGGTGAGTAATTGTGTATCTGAATTCAAAATAAGATTTTGCATGTAGAGCAAAGTTCTGATGGTAATCTCAGAGAAGTGCCTTGGCTTATATTTCCGAGACACAAGTGCCAGCTCAGCATTACAATAGGCATTGTGAGAAGGCTGGAGACAGAATGTGTTTGTGGAAGAAAAGTAGGCAGGTCTGCCCACCTTCGGGAACAGGAGGCCGTATGTTCCAAGTACTAGAAGAGTTTAGGAAGAATGGACGAGCCAACATCTTTATTGATTAGAACAATTGAAGATAGAATTGTTTGTTGTTTAAATAATGTGTACAGAATAACTATCAAGGTAATCCTCCTCACTTTCCTCACCTCCCTCCCTGAAGTATCTTGACCTATTCTCTAAAAAAAAAAAAAGAAAAGAAAAACTAAATCTGATTTGCCAAAGGCTGAGAGTCCTGTGGTATTGGATTGGAATGGAAGGTATTCATGTGGATACTGTTCTTAAAAATGACTTTTCCAAGATCAATAGATTCAGAAACTATCCTAGATGTATAGACACAGGGGAGTTGCTGTGCAAACACACTTCTAACTCTGTCCACTGGGACAGGCAAGAAGCGACAACACCCTGATATCAGTGAACACATCCAGCACCCCAAGATTAGTTTCTCAATGCTGTTCTCCAATTAAGAAAAGAGGATTTCATGAAGAGCTGGTTTGTTCTGCAGAAGGGATAAGGATACCTGGAGCATCTCAAAGTATACCTTAGGGATGGAGGAAGGAGGAGCTTCGGGGTAAGGGCACACCATCTCCATCCCAAGATTGAGTTGTCTTGACTGGAAAAAAAACAGCAATAGGATTTTATATTTATGGAGAAGGGGTACCATGTCTCTGGAGATGACTGGGGGCCAGTGTTCTGTGTTCAACTTATAGGTAACATTGACAATGCAGAGTTTGTTCAGGTGGCTAATGTTCTTGAAGGAGTGTGAAATGGCAAAGTTGTGTATATCGGGCCCCAATTTTTTTTTTTAAAAAAAGAGTGTGAGAGAGAGAGAGAGAGAGAGAGAGAGAGAGAGAGAGAGAGAGAGAGAGAAATGCTGGTGACTACTGTCCTCCAGAAAGGAAGCCTTTATGTTTTCAGGAGAGGCAAAGAACCCAGATTTTTATCTAAACATCAGTTTTTAAATTTAAGCTAAGCCAGATGAATACCAGCCACAGAATACACTGAGTCCCAGTGCCCCATTCATATGCCTGTGGGGAGAACCAAGTAACCATGTCACCTTAGTGGGGCAAGATTTGTTTCTTAAATAAGTAAACTGAAAACAGGCAAAAGAAGAGAAGTTCCTTCCCAGGCATGAATGAGTCATTCCACGCACCCTGACGAGGAAAGCCATCTACAGTCTTGGTTTGAGGCAGTCTTGCTAATATAGCCTAGTCTAGCCTCAGACTCACCACCCTCCTCTGAAGTGCTGGGATTACAGGAACGTGCTAACACTGTATTGTGAATCACATCATTAGATGTGCATCCTGCATCTGAGTTTGCTACTATCTGCTTTCCAGTCAGTACTGAGCCATGAAGTTGAGTTCCTACTTTCTAGAACTTTAGCTCTTTAAGATGCACAGTAAATGTAAAAAGGTTTTGTGGGGTGTGCCCCCCCTCTGTCTGTGTGTGTGTGTGCGCACGCGCACACAAGTGCGCACGAGTGCGATCGAGTGAGCGAGCACGCATGCATTTATGTGGAGGGAGGTTCAAGGACACTCAGGTGCCATTCCTTAGGACAGAGTATCTTACTGGCCTGGAATTCTCTGAGTAACTCCAGCTGGTTGGCCAGTGACCCCTAGTTATCTGCCTGTCTCCATCTCCCCAGTACTGGAATTACAGGCATGGGCACCTACTGTCATACCTGGCATTTATATGTGGGTTCTGGGAATTGAAATGAGGTACTACTGATGCTGGCAGGGAAGACACTTGACCCACTGGGCTCTGTGCCCAGCCCAAAATGAAAGCCTGTAGAGAAGCATCCAGAGCAGAAGGACCACATCCTGAGAGACAGGGACGGTCCCATCTGAAAGGAGAGTACAATGAGGAGCCCTTGCAGATGACACTCACTGAATATATACAATGTCATCATAGCAGGTTGGAGTCAACCAGATCCCCTGTCTCTCAGACAGTGGTTGGCAAATTTGCTGTACATTAAAATCACGTCGAAGATCTTTCTACCAGCTACAGATTTTGTGATTTAAGGACTCAGAATATGAGCACTAGGAATCTTAGAAACTTCCCAGAGAGTTGTCCTCAGCAACAAAGTTGTAGAACTCCTAGTCTTGGTGACCTATCAACACTTCCCTGTGAGACACCCAAAGGCCCTAATCCTCTCTGCCTCCACATTGTTCTTCCACAGTAGCCAGCAGCTTTTCTAGAACAATTCAATAGATAAAAACCAAGAATAGTTCTCCCCAGGGGATCTAAGGTCAATAGTATTCGTCAGCCAAGCCTTTATACCCTGCAGATCAGAATCATCTGGGCAGAGAAGGGCCAGATCAATTCTACCACAATTCTACAGTGTCCAGGGAGGTGCCAGGTAGTTCTGGTGCACATCAAAACAGAAGGGAAGCTTGACAAAGAGCCAGACTTAAAGGAACAAATCAGGATGTCACAGCATTGTCAATTTCCTATACATGAACTCTAATGGCTTCTGTTTCCACAGATAGAAATAGAGTCACCACAAGATTAGTTGAAATGCCCAAGAGTCAGAAAGGGGTACCATCTGGGCTTCTTGCTGATTCCAATATCTACCAAAACTGCTGTTACCAGTTGTATTTGGCCAGCACATCATGATGAACTAATTCCTGGATCTTTTCCACCCTTGGTGATAGCATTCCTCTTTCAGAGGATGGAATAAGACACGCAGAGCGTACCACATATCCTGGTGTGTTTCCTAATGGCTCAGCTAGGTTCAAACCCTGGGACTCTCTTCTCTTAGTGAAAGCTTACTTGGGAAGAATCCTAGGCTAGATCAGAACATCAGAAGTATGAGTGTGTGTGTGGTGTATGGATGCAGACCCATGTTCATTTGCAGACAGAGAACAACTCATCTGTCACTCTTCACTTGCTATCTACCTTTGCTTTTTGAGGCCGGGTTTCTTTGTGGTCTGGAGCTTACCAAATATGTTAGGCTAGTTGGCCAGAGAATGCCAGGAATCCACTTGTCTCTACCTCTCACCCCAAGAAATCAAGCATGTGCCATCAAGTCCAGATTTTTTTTTTTAAGCATGGTTCTTGGGATCAAACGCAGGTTCTCAGTTTGTTTCACCAACCCAGTGCTGTCTTCACATTCTCCCACCATGCTCAGAGATAAATCAGACACACAAAGACAATACCCTTTACCAAGTCTTCGTGCTAGAATGAGACAGAGCCAGACACAGTGGCCCAGACCTGTCATCCCAGCACTTAGGAGGCAGAAGTAGAGAGAGTAGGAAAAGAGAAAGGAAAGACAAGAAGGACAGATGGTTGGTGACAGTCATTTCCATCAGACCTGGAAGGCAGTACAGAACTCTCCCTTTATAGCAAAGACTTTCTCTTGGAGCTGGGGTAGCTTCGGAGGGTCTGACTGTCAACCTTCTTCATTGCCTTGTGGAACCAAATAAGTTTTGGGCTTGGGGTCCTGTGCATTGTAGGATGGTGAGCAACACAGGTCTGGTACCTGCCTCCAGTTGAGACAATCAAAATCATATCTAGACCTAGACAAATATCCCGAAGGGTCAAAATCACCCTACAGCGAGAACCACTGCTCTAGATAGACCTCTGGGCAGGCAGGCAGTCCCTCTGCCCATCAGCATTCCAGTCCCTGCCAAAGGTATTTATCTGATCACTTCCCCTCCCAGGAAGCGCAGCTGCCAGCCTGTTTCTATCTGTAATTGAGTAACCAGGTCATTTCCTTTGCAAACAGACTAGCTGGAGATTAGGCTCTTTTGCAGTGTGCACAGAGCTCTTTGAGGTGGGCTCCTCTGCTTGGGGGCTACCAACCCATTTCCAGATTGTCAATCTCCTGCCAGCAGGGATGCTGCTACCCTTGGGAAACCGGTTTATGAGAATCAGACAGTTAATAAACAAAGTATGATGTGTGGTGAACCTCAGTCTACAACCAAAATACAATTCAGGAAGTGGCAACCAATGGAATCCGGACAAGGGTATGGCCTCTTATAAAGATACTCTGACTAAAGTTCCCCTTTCCCTGGGAAGCCTGGGGTATTCTCAGTTCTTGGACTGGAGGCTTCAAAAGTGATAGATATTTATGAGTGGGGTCAGCCTCTCTCACCTCTTTCTTACTCATTGGTCCTGCATCTTTGGGGCTGCTAAGCAGCAAGCATCACCTAAATGAAGCAGCTAAAGGCTAGACCAAAAGAACAATTTGGAAAAAGTAACTTCGTTCCCAAAGCTACCCTTGGCTCGGTATCTAACACAATTATAGAAATGACCTTTGACTTTGGCGGGTCCCCTCCTGAGAAGCAGAAGCAGACCTCCTGCCTGGCCTCTTCCAAAAGCAAGATGTTGCTATTGCTCAGGCATTAGAAACACACAGTGTGGTTACTGAGAAGTGGGCACCATTGATATCGATAGAGAACAGTCATAAATGAAACACGAAAATCCTTGGTCTTCTGCTGGGGTCTGTCCCAGGGAGTGTCTTGGTGCACTGTGTCAATTTTTAATGAAGCATTTTCTGTGCAGGGTATATGTGTGTACATTTGTGGAAGGAACACACATGCCCTCATGTGTAGGGACCTGAAGTCAAGCAGACTAAGCTGTCTGTCCAGCAAGCCCCAGGGATCTGTCTCTGCTTCTCAAGTCCTGGGATTATAAGTGTGCACTACCATTGCCTAGCTTTTTTAGTGTAGGTGCTAGGAATAGAACTCGGGTCCTTGCTTGCATGGCAAACACTTTACGAACTAAGCCATCTTCTGATGCTCTCCTAATCCCCCCCTTTTTTTTTTCCTCAAGAAGAAATCTTGAAGTGTTCATTGTTAATATAAGTGGAGCAGGTCAGCAAAAGGATACCAATTAAAACTTCTATAGAATTCATGAGATTCTTGGGCTAACTAGAGCAAATGGATGATAATGGTAAGGTGGTTTAGGACATACCACAAAGACATTGAAAAGTTAATTTACCATCTGCAGACAAAAGCCAGGACACCACAATCTTTGCCCTCAGCACACCTGGAAATCCTGACTCAGAAAAGAAGGTGATGTAAAAATACTTAGAGGGAAAGAGAGGGGAGAAAGGAGGGTAAAGGAAGGAGGAAAGAGGAAAAGTGGTGTCAAGGAGAAAGATGGAGAGAGGGAGAGGAAAGGGGACGGGAGAGAGAGCAAGAGAGAGAGAAGGAGAGAGGGGGAGGGAGGGAAAGGGATGACAGAGACAGAACATATCTTAGTTTCGCATTCACTGTAGCACTGCACTGAAGAGCTCTGATTCCAGAGAGAAATGGGGGATGAAGATTACATGACTGGTGTACATACAGCAGTCCAACTGGCACAACAAAACCATCCCTTCCTCCAGGCAACAGAAAATAGCCTCTCCTGCAAGCTTGTCTCAGCACACAGAACAGCAGAAGGCCAGAGAAGCCAATCAAATCTTCTGTGTTGTCTCTAGCAGGTGCCAGGGCAGCAGGAATCTTAGGCTCCAGGGGAACGCATTGTGGATTTTCTGGGTCAGAATTCAGAAGTTCGAATTCTGGGTAAGAGATGATAATGGTCTGTATCATTTATATTGTGGTCCCCACGGAAGATGCAGAATCAGTGCTCCAAGAACATCGAGAGCCAGGCCAGCCAGCTATTTGCCCAGTGGAGCACTGTACTGGGTCAGAGGTCACATGCTTCCCAAAGCTTGCCAGCACAGTACCCGGATGTTTGTTTGTTTCCATCTTCCCTGTAAACAGTTTGGTCTCCTTCCAGGGGAACAAAGCTAATGTGAGCAGAGCAAACACACACACATACATGCTACCCACAGGGATCTACCCTGGCATCTAAGAAAGCCAGCTTTTTCTAGGGCAAGGAGAGGCTTAAAGAGGAAGAACCTGGCTTTTCTCAGGGTTGCAGCTCCCGCTGAGGATGGAATAATACGTTTGAAAAACTCACAGGAGCCCTTTCCTTAGAGAGCGATGCTAAAATTGGCTCTTCCAGTTTGTAATAAAAGAAAACAGACCTTAGGATTCTATCCTGTCTAGCATTCTTAGAGTCTTCTAAAATTCACCCCCATTCAGGATCACTTCATATGAGACAAGAATAGTCTATGTCTATGTTATATATTAAAGATACAATGATTCTATGCAGTTGAGGCTATGCTGGGGATATTGGTGCATTCCTATTTTTAGTTTTATATTATTATATCATTGTGTGCACACTTGGCGGGGTGTCACGGTACATGTATGGAGGTCTGAGGATAGTGTTGTGGATAGCTCCCTCCTTCCACCATTATGTGGGTCCTGGAGAGGGAATGTTGGTCATAAGAACCAGAGGTTCTTTACCTGCTGAGACATCTTGCGGGCCACGCTTTCTGCCTCTACCTAGCTTCATCTTCTCTAATTTTGGTACTGTTGATTCTGGTCTCAGCTGAAATGTCCCATCCTTGGAGACCTTTCCTGACTTGGCTTCCCGGTTCTGATTTAATATCGAAATTCCTCACTTCTTTCCTGTTTTATATATTCACATATGGCCTGTCTCGCTCCAGAGAAATCTGCCCCTTGTGGCCACAGACAGAACTACTCTGCTCACCTAGAACTCCTCAGTGGCAGATGAGGTAGGGCAGTGTTTGAAAGAATGATGAAGGAACTACCAAGTGACAGGGCTACTCTGCCATCAGGAGCCCCCGTCTCTTCTGGTCTGTTCTCCATCCACATGAGGTAATGACAGTGATACCTGACTTACAAGTGAGGGTTTTAGGGACTGGAGAGAGGTCCTGAGTTCAAATCCCAGCAACCACACGGTGGCTCACAGCCATCTGTAATGGAATCCGACACCCTCTTCTGGTCTGTTTTCTGAAGAGACAATGTACTCATATACATATATAAAATAAATAAATAAAATTTTAAAAAAGGAACGTTGAATGTTGGCCTCAGCCTGCTATGTATTCAGATACTAAATATTGACCCCCAAAATCTGGTTGCCCCGAATGAGCAGATCCTCACATACACCGAGTGATGCTATCTAAACTTTTCTCCCCAATTTAAACTATTGGTTAGATAAAGGTGGCTACAACTAATTATAGGGAAAATAGAACAGGCAGAGTTTTAGTTACTGGGCCCCAGTTACTGGGTCGCAGGTAGGGACCATGAGGAGGAAAGAAAGAGAGAGGAGGAAGACAGCGAACAGCAATGGGCCAGGAGCATGTGTCTCAGTGAAATGCCCCCAGAGCAGAAGTAACCCAGGAAAGGTTTAAAAACCAAGTACAAACAACCAAGCTCCCGAGGAATGGCAGTTAAAGTTAACTTTGTGGCATCTAAATGCATATGTATATATGTGCACCCACATGTACACACACAAACAAGAACCTACACAGACACACAAGAAGAAGAAAAGAAGAAGAAAGGAGGGAGGGGGAAGGAGGGAGAAAGAAAGAAAGGAGACAATCAGTTATCAGTTGGCATTGAAAGTTCTGTTGACAGGAACCACAATGGCAGTGTGCCTGTGCTGTGTGAGGACTCAGAGAGGCCAGCAAGACATGAGGGCATGAAGGACCTCTGGAACCCTATAGGACTTTCATCTGCCCGTGACTACAGTAGCATGTGACAGATTTGACAGCAAACCAAAGAGCAGATACACAGAACCTAGGCCTTTGGTCTATTTTCAGATAGATGCACATGTGTTCTAATAGATGTAAAGGATTACACGGACACCAGGCTCACCAACATCTTCTAATGATATGAATAGGCACATAGGAGACCTAGGAACATCTTATAAGGTTGAAAACATGCTATGTGAACAAAGCAAAAAATATATATTTAGAACTGAAGTACACATATAGCCATGAAAGAATGTAAGTGACTGCACATAAACTGAACATACAATGCACATATTATGCACAAACATGGTACAAACACCATACAGCGTGCATGGCATACCATACACATAAACATAATACCCACATCACACATAATTGTAAATACACACTATGCATATAACACACACACCATATATATATTTGTGTATATATATATATATATATATATTATCATAAACTCCCACTCCACATACCCATTGTACACTGGATACACATATATTGCACATATCCATCCATGTATCATACACTATAGACATGCAAACACTATATATAAATATATACAGAATACATACATCTGACATACTGATATACTGCACATCCATCATATACTACTATGTGTATATGGTAGATACAGTATACACACACATCATATGCTGCTATGTATACATAATATACATGGAATATATACAGTGCATATACCTCATGTGCTGTACACAGACCACACACATTGTACACACACCCTACATTGCACACACCTATGAGATATACTATACATACACCATACACACTATATACACATAGATACACACAGTACATACATCATGCATGCTATACACATATAATACACATACATAGTATATACAAAGCATCCAAATACCTCATCCACTGTCATATGTCACTCACTTGAGATACATACTTATGCCTCCACTTGAACGTAGGTCCTTTGAACCTGTGAGCTACCTGCCTTTATCCCAACAACGATTCCATTCATTCAGACCTCTTTTCAGAATGTCCATGATGAAGTAAAAATACTACCTAAAATGTTGCCTCTTCTGGAGACCTTAACCAAAGGGCTCTGTTTGATATTTGAAAATGACCAAACAGGAGTTCAGATACCCTGGAGCAGGAGTGTTGAGCAGCTATCCCAGATGTTTCTAAAAAGTGGGTTCCTGATTGTTGCCTGTGCTTCAGAAAATAACTTTCAAGGAGGTTGTAAGAAGTGAAACTAGAAGAGTGTGCCTCACAGGTTCAGTAAGCATTGGTTTCCCAAGGTATGGAATCCTTAAGTACAGCATTCTTTGGCATCTATAAAGCACATAACACACTGTACTCATGTAAACATTCAATATGGTCACTGACAGAACATCCTTATGTGGTGAAAACAGCTTACAAGTGCACGTGTGCGCACTTGAGCGCACGCGCGCACGCACGCGCACACACACACACACACACACACACACACACACAGAGCAATGTGCTATGTGTTCCTCCAAGGGCCTGCATTTCCATTCCAGTAACTAAGATGACACTTTAACATGGAGCCCGGCTGCTTCCCTATCAGGAGAGGGGGTGTCATGATACAAATGACTTGCTCTGTCAGCCCTGAGCTACTTAGTCACAAGTTCACTCTTTACCTTTTTCCTATTGGGAAGTATGAATGCTCAAGGACAAGGAGCTTGAAGACAATGAGTGTATGTATTACATATCTGTATGTAGAATCAGTGACCCTTTCCCGTCCTCCCTCCTCCCTCTCTGGTATGAGCATGTGGCATGCTTTGAGGATGGCAGGTCCATTCTGCTGTTTGTTAGCTGTGGGGCCACAGGCAAGCACTGGTGTGACTCTCTCTGGTCACCTGTAAAGTGGGAATGTCGAGTGTGCACACTAGAAGGAACAAGGAAGGTACTGAGGAACACAAAAATCACAGCCCAGTAGCTCACGCTTGGTAAGTATTCAAATTAATTATATTCATGGTCGTATCATTTTACAGCGTGGAAGGCAGCTGTCACCGATGGAAGTTACACGGTGAGCTTTTTCCTTGACAAAACATTGAATTCCGTTACAAGAGCATATTCAAATGAGGAGCTATGAATCCGTTAGCTGGAGCCATCTACAGGTCAGCAAACAGGAAAAGCCGTAACCCAGGAAAAAGGAGTATCATCAAAGCTGCCAGAAAGAATTTAAGAAAATAAAAGGTCCTAGAAATTTGCTACTCACAGGTTCAGCATCTCAGACAGTGCATACAAGCTCAGATTGTTGAAAACTCAATCAAATTAGGGGGCATATGTATGCAAACGTGTCACGCCGGGAACAGAAGGGTATCAGTGCTACCTGGTGCTGCTGAGCATGCCTACATTTTTATAAAAATTTACTTAGTCATTTAATGTATGTGAGTATACTGTCGCTGTCTTCAGACACACCAGAAGAGGGCATCAGATCCCATTACAGATGGTTGTGTGTGACCATGTGGTTGCTGGGATTTGAACTCAGGACCTTTAGAAGAGCAGCCAGTGTTCTTAACACTAAGCCATCTCTCCAGTCCGAGCCTGCCTATATTGCTCAGGACCACTGTCTACCCAAATACTTTTCTGGACATTTAAGATAGCAATGCTGAAGCTGAGAAGCCATATCTATCCCTAGCCAGTGCTCCGACTCCAATCCATCATAATAAGGCTTACATGAAGCAGGAACCACACTAATGCTTTGTGTGAATTATTTTGGAAGCAGCTTCTTGATAGGCCTATGCGGATTAAGACCCTCACCCAAATTCCACAGCTGACAGGTGGTTTGGCTGTTTCTGTACTTGCCATCTCAGCTCTTACATGTCTTGCCTTGCTTCAGGCTTCTCCATGTTCTTATATGTTTATGGAGATCTGCTAAACTCAGTGGCTACAGTAAGACACACAAACTCCATTCCAATTCTTTTTAGAATGGGGGGAACCTATGGAGAAAATGATTAGTCATGAAGAGTAAAACAGACTTGGTCTATCCTTCATGTCTGCTACAGGCATGGGGGATGTATGTAGTGGTATTCTTGCCATAGGTTTATCATCCTTAGACTCAATGATCTTTATATGATCTAGCCAAGTACCAGCCACCTATGTTCCTATGAAAATTGGCCAAGAGCCCATTTCTTGCCAAGTTGTGCACTTCAAAGTGAATGAAGGATTGAAGAGTCTGCTAAAAGGATTTATTCAACCTGAGGCTGTCTTTCCTGGTTGCAAAGAAGCTGCAGAAGTCTCTCAGTTCCTCCCCTACACAAGATAGAAAACATCAAAGTTCATAAAAAAAAAAAAAAAAAAAAAAAAAAAAAAAAAAAAAAATCCCAGCACACTTCCACCCAGAGTTAAAGCCAAAAAACAAACAACTCTGGCGGTTGGACTGATTTCATAAAACAATTGGGGTGGCAGACAGCGGCGACTCTGAACTTGTGGGAGGCCAAAAAATAATTGGCATTTTAAAGGAATTATGCTATGGTGGGCAAACCGAGATGGCTGGGTCAGGGTGGGGGGAGGAAGACAAGGTCACAGAGCAACACAATCTTAAACCACTCCAGCTCAGATAGGAACCAAAAGCTAATTTTTACATACAAAGATCTGAGGGTTGTGGGAGGAAGTAAACAAAAGTCCTAAGAGAAAAATCGTTAACAAAACACTCAGAACTACTGCCCCACAAGTAGTAGTGCTAAGTGGGCTACATTCTGTGTTTAAAAAGAAAAAAGAGACAAATTTCCTACATTCCTGTCCAAAAGGAAAAAAAAAAAAAAAAAAACACCTCCTTGTAAGCATTCAACAACAACAAACTTATTAAAATTCCATTGTCCTAGCATTTATTATATCTATGAGGTACAGCTTAAAAAAAATTTCACAACAGTCAAAACAAGCTGGGTGATTAATAGAGGGCTGTGTAATGGGTAGGGGGAAAAAAATGAAGGAAGTCAAACCCCACCCTGGAAGAAACTAAAAGAAAACTTGGCCTGACAACAACCCCGAAGTGTATAATCTCACCAACTTCCTGTTTACTAACAACACATACACACACAAAACCACCCACATTAAGTTTTCCAGGAAGTTAGATATGTAAATAAAACATTTTGGACTTCTTTGGTAAGACGAATGAATTTTCTAACCACCTCTGAGACCGACGAATGATTTGAGGCAGCTTTCATTTAAAAATCGAGAAACAAGATCCCAGGGGTCACATTTTGACCTTCTCGAAGATTCCCGAGATATACAAAGATGAATCAGAAAGAACACTTTTGTTTTTCTTATGAAACAAGCTATTTTTTTAAAGTCAGTTGTCTGAAAGCAAAACAATCTATTTATGCAACACAAAAATAAATAGCTAGTGAAAACTTTCAAAGTAAGATGGGTTTTGCTAATGTCACCCTTAAAGCGACGGCACTAAGTTCTTTCTTTTCCTGACATCTGAGCTTCTCTACAAGGCACTGGTCCATTGTGATGAAAAGAAAGTCAGCAATTACCCAGATGTTGTGTCTAGTTGCCAACAGATGGAATTTCCCATATTTGCCCTTAGTGTCTCCGGGAGTTGGCTAAGGAGGCTTTTCCAGCTTTTCCAGACCACCAAGCCATCAGGGCAACTTAATCCTGGTGTGAGAGCTTTCAGATTCTCACCCTGAGTTATGTAGTGTACAGTTTCATTGTGATGCTCCTTGTAGGTAGGTTTCCAAAAAAAAAAAAAATGCAGATTTTCTAGCTATAGAAATTGAGAAATACTCTTTCTGGTCATTCTATGAGATGGAGAAGGAAAAACCATATGAGTCTTCACCCTTTTTCTTGCTTCCAAACACTCTTCCCACCAGAACCTGCAGAAATATCTCTTTTACACTTGAAGGCCACTGCTTCCTCAAGTCCCCATATCTTGAATGGCTGAGAGGCAGAATGAACCTTGTCCCAACTCCCTTCCACCTCCCCCAAGCCGCCTCTCAGTAAGCCATTTCATTCCAGAGTCTCCAGTTACTCTAAAGCCACCACATGTCCATCCACTGTCACAGGACAGCAGAAACTCAAGTCACAGAGCCCCGAGAGCTCATCCTGCTTCCGCAAATAAGTAGGTGGTGTGACCCCCTGGGAAGTCACACCCCCCACAGACACACCCTGCTCCCCAACCCTTGTCCTGGTCTATAAAATGGATGCA
Source organism: Micromys minutus (assembly GCF_963924665.1). Classification (NCBI taxonomy): domain Eukaryota; kingdom Metazoa; phylum Chordata; class Mammalia; order Rodentia; family Muridae; genus Micromys; species Micromys minutus. The sequence continues at coordinate 46,117,952 of NC_137972.1, read as the reverse complement.
ATGAACTTCCTGGCATCCTAGAAGTTTATGCTAGTACAAGTTCTCTGAGCAACAACATTAAGAAGGGAATGTCGTGTGGGAAATCAATCGTAGAAGTGCCTGTGAGCAAACACAGAAGCAGATGGAGCTCTGAAGAGTGGTCAGGGGGAGCGCACTTGCTTTTCCTCTCACCTTGACAAAAAGATCAACAGGACATCTTAATGAAGAGAGGTTTACTGTGCCTCTCGGCTTCAGAGCAGTTTGCCTGTCATGCCACAGAAGGCACTGCAGTAAGAACAGCTCAGTCCCTGTCAACAGGAATATGAGGCAGCTGCTCACATCATGGTGGCCAAACAGGAAGCAAAGACCTATACCAGAGCCAGTGGCAGATAGAACCTTCTAAAACTGTTCCAGTTTGCATACTTCTGACAATCTAGCCTCACCTCTTAAAGGTTCCACAGCCTCCCCAAACCGGGCTACCAACTAAGAACCAAATAAACAAGCTTGAGGAGACAGCTGACGCCTCAAAGACCATGTGGCAGGCAGGTTCACAACGAGAGGGAAATAGAAAGGAGTTCAAACACGAACATTCTTAGGTCCTGTGCAGTTCCAAAATGTTCTCTGGGAGGTCGATGACGTCCTGATGTTTAGTAACAGCCCACATTAGCCAGCCTGCCATAGGGTGAATCTAAGAAGACACTACCAGGATTATGTAATAGTGTCCATGACAATCCAGCCAACACAGCATATAAGCTCCATAAGACACAGTGGTGATGGCTGGGATGACCTTGCTGATGATGACATCACTCCCCATGTTTATTATGTACACAGTGTTCCGCCTGCATGTATGTCTGCAGGCCAGAGGAAGACACCAGATCACATTATAAATGGTTGTGAGCCACCATGTGGTTGCTGGAAATTAAACTCAGGACCCCTGGAAGAGCAGACTTTTACTAGAAGAGTATCCAGTGCTCTTAACCTCTGAGCCATCTTCCGATCCCATTACTGACGTTCTTACAAACTAGCTTACTATTTTCACCCCTACAACCAGGCTATAACATTCAGAGGAGACAAAAGTCTTCACTTCTGAGCTAATCTGGCACATCCTTGTTACCCTGCAGGCAACTGACCTTCCCTTGCAAACAACTACTGGACAAAAAGCTGTATTGTATGATCACCAAACACTCAAGATAAGTCTTATGATCATCCCAGATGTTTGAAATCATTCTAGTCAGAGTGAACTCAACGCAGTCTGGAGAAGTATTCCAGGCTTCGGATGTGGGAAGAAGGAATGGAGACAAAACCTGCTGGTTCTTCAAGTCCAGAGTGGAAGGCTTGGAGGTGAAACAAAGGTAGCTAAAGTTCACAGGGCAGAGAAACAGAAGAGAGAGTTACAGAGGGGGTTCCACAAAGCCCCTCCCATTCTAAGTCATGCAGTTAGGAACTTGGCAGTTACAATTATTAGAAACTTCACAGAGCTGGGCTCCAAACAACCACAGAGTTTGGACGGGGCCAATCTGACAACCAGGAATGGTGAGCACCCCTATATTCAAAGTAGAAGACCACATGAAACTCACAAGGCAACAGGCAGAGTGAAAGAGGAACCTGTAAAATCAGCCAAAGGAGGAGCAGTTAGCCCAGGGCAGAGGCAGACCTTGGTCCCATGCCACAAAATTTAAAAGCAAGACCCACGAGAACCAACTGTTTCCAAGTCACTTAACTTTGTGCTCAAAAGGAGGTAGAAGAATGCTTCTAAGAATATAAAAATATCCAGTGCCCAACACAATCTTTTTTATGACATGTGACCTCCTGCTGGAGATGCTCAGGGATGGAAAGATCCTTATCAGAGTTGAGAGCTGGGCATTTGAGCAAGAGAGACACTGCACTCAACCAACAGTGAGAAGTGACTCCCAGGAGCTGCCGTCTGACCTGCACCTGCGCACCATGCCAACTGCAACGCCGCATGCACACATAACTGACTCGTTTTTACGAATTGCAAGACATGTAAAATAGGAAAATGAGATTCGCAAGGAAACTGGGAAGCAGTCAAAGTCATCTCCAAACTGCACAGATGTAAGGAAAAAAAAAAAACATCAAAAGTAGATGAGAGGGAAGCACATGGCGCAGAGAAAGGGAAGGGGCACAAGGTCACATTTGACATAAAAATGGAGAAGAGGCTGGGGAGAGAGAGGAAGGCAGCAAAGATGGAGGGGGGTGGGAGAAAAAGGAGCAAGAGAAAGAACAAAACAAATCCTGTGTGGGAACTGCCATGATAAAATGCACCTTGTGGTAGGCAGACCAAAATTTTAATTAAAAGAGTTTAAAAAATTAAGTAATAAGCCAGAGTTGATGGCAACCATGTCCCAAGGGGAAGTAGAAATAGTGTTAAATGAGTACAAAGTACACCACATCAGTATGTGCCAGACGCAGTCAGAGAAGTAGTCAGGTACATTCTACAGCATCCCCTGCAGGATAGGAGGGAAATGACACTCAGCCATCAATTATGAAACTACAAACAGAAGCAGTATGGCAGGCAGAGGCAGACCTAGGAAGTGCAAAAATTACTGAGATCCAAACCAATACCTGGGTTTCGGTAAGGCAAGGACCTGCAGGTAGAATAGAGCAAACACATGCAAGTCACCAACACCTCGGATGGAGAGTGCACACCATGCAGATGCCTAAATGATCTTGAGGAACGCTGTGCACAAGGACACGGGAAATTGATTCGGAAGTTCAGGTCTAGGATCTGGGGGGAGGGGAGCTCAGTAGTTAAAAGCACTTGCAGTTCCTGTGGAGAACCCAGGTTCAATTCCTATCACTGCTCACAGTGGCTCACAGCTATCCATCACTCCAGTTCCAAAGGATCTGACACATTCTTCTGACGTCTACATGTACCTGGCGCACATACACTCATGCAGGAGAAATGCTCATATGCACAAAATAAAATCAGTAAACCTAAAAACAAAAACTTCAACTAGGATTAACAGAACTGTTTCTAAAAGCAACAAACTATGAGGATTTGCTCAAGAGGAAATCAGTAACCTGAATAAACTGACATTTGTTTTTGAAATAGAAATCAGAAAAAAAAAATTTCCCTAACAAACCAAAACAAACAAACAAATGGGAAAAGAAAGAACAAAGCAAATAAAACAAACTCCCAGCTCAGCCTCACATGGTTTCTCTGGCAAATTCCAACAAACACTGAAAGATGAAACAAACCCGAATCTAAACAATCTCTCCCAGAAAACTGAAAAGGCTGTCCCAGTTCACAAAACGAGGCCATCATTAACCTAGTGCCAAAACCAGACAAAGGCAACGCAAACATTTTCAGACCAGTATCTATGGTGAACACAGCTGCAAAACTCAGCAAAATAAGCCAACAAATCCAGCAGTGCAAAACAGTTCAGGGTAACCACAGTGGGCGGACCCCAAGGAGACAAAGCTACTTCGTAGTGAACAAGGACTCAATATGATCCCAGTATCTGGCCACATGAATAGATACTCAATGCAAAAAGGGGGGTAAACTTTTATCTCTTTACGATTTAAAATATTCTGTAAACTAGGGACAGAAATTCAAGTCAGAAAGAAGTATAGAAAATTGTCGCCTGCACAGGCAGTGAATGAATGTCCATGTGTGAAACCTGAGAAACCCCAGGCCATGGAAGACTCGGGACCACTACATGGTTCCTACATGGTCATTACATAAGAACTATTAGTGTGATTTTGTAAATTAGTAAACACTTTTTTTGAAATAGGCTCTCCTTCTTTAGCCAAGACTGGCCTAGAACTAACTACATAACGCAGGATGACTTCAAACTTCTGGCAATCCTCTTGTCTTGCCTCCTATGTGCACAGATTCCAGGTATAAGCTACCATTCCAAGTTAAATTTATATTTTAAAATCTTTCATTTCTATTAGTCTCCCCATTAATAAATGGGAAGATGTAATTTTTACATATAAATCTGTTAAAACAAGCATCAGAAAACATTACCAGGAAACAAATCAACAAGAAGATATACCATGTATATAGATGGAAGAACGCTGGATAGTTAAGAGTTCAAGTCTACAAAAACTGCCACATATATTTTTCTCTTAAGATTTATTTATGTATGTGAATACTGTAGCTGTCTTCAGACACATCAGAAGGTGACACTGGATCCCATTACAGATGGTTGTGTGCCACCATGTGGTTGCTGGGAATTGAACTCAGGACCTCTGGAAGAGCAGTCAGTGCTCTTAAGCACTGAGCCATCTCTTCAGCCCACTGCCACATATATTTAACAGGGTTACCAACCAATATCCCTCAAGGTTGTTTTGTTTTGTTTTGCTTTTTAAGATAAAGCAAAGCAATTCTAAAATTCACCTGGGAAGGCAACAACTCAAAGAGCCAAGGTAATTTTGAAAACAAACATTGGCTGGGAGGACTCACATTACTGATGTTAAGAGAATTTGATCCAACAGCATTTGAGATGGTTGAAGTATTTGAGGGACAGATGCATGGGCAGGACCACAGGATGGATACAGCCAAGAGACTCTGACAAAAGCAATTCAACTGAGAAAGGATGGGCTGCCCTTAACAGATGCTGGAGGCTAAGGACATATGCATATTTAAGGGGGAAAAATAAAGGATGACTTCTAACAAACATCAGACCTTATACCAATTAATCTAAAATGGATTATATGGATCAGAAGCAAGAGATTAAGCTTTAAGAAAAATTTTGGCCTGTTGTAGAGTTCTTAGTAAATATTTTTTTAAAAAATCAACAAATCAGATTTTATAAAAATCTAAAACATTCGCTATGTAAAAGACAAATGAAAAGATAAGTTACTAACTAAGAGATATATCTGGAAATTGTATATCTAATAATGAACTTTAATCCAAAAAAACACAAGTAACAGAAAAACTCAACTGAAAAGAACTTCAATTTCAAAATGAAAAGTTTAAACAGAAACTTCACAAAGAAGGTCCATGAATAGCAGACACAACAGCAAATGATGCTCAGAATCTTCGCAATCTGATGAGAGCAAATCAAGTCAAAACCAGACATCACTACAGATCTGTTGGGATGGGATAGGCAGGACCTGCCGATTCGAAAAGGTAGCAAACAAAGATGCTCAAACATCAGTGGGAGGAATGCAAAGTAAGAAAGTCATCTGGAAAGCATTTTGAAAATTTCTGATGAATTTTAAAGACATGCTTGCTGAAATGATCCAGCAATCTCATTCTTATATATTTACTATAAATAAAAATTTGCATTAAAACAAAAGTATTTATAATTTGTCATTAGATTAATACTTTATATAACTGTTTTAGTCAAGGTTTCTATTCCTGCACAAATATCATGACCAAGAAGCAAGTTGAGGAGGAAGAGGTTTATTCAGCTTACACTTCCAATTGCTCTTTATCACCAAAGGAAGTCAGGACTGGAACTCAAGCAGGTCAGGAAGCAGGAGCTGATGCAGAGGCCATGGAGGAATGTCACTTACTGACTTGCTTCCCCTGGCTTGCTCAGCCTGCTTTCTTATAGAACCCAGGTCTACCAGCCCAGGGATGGCACCACCCACAATGGGCTGGGCCCTCCCCTCCTGATCACTAGTTGAGAAAATGCCTTACAGCTGGATCTCATGGAGTCATTTCCTCAACTGAGGCTCCTTTCTCTGTGATAACTCTAGCTAGTGTCAAGTTGACACAAAACCAGCCAGTACAATAACCAATACCTTATACTGGTTAAACTTTGTTATTTACATTTTATCTCGATAGAAAATATGAAATATATAAACCTCTGCCTTCAAATAGACAAAAAACCTTAAAAAGTTTATTCACAATTGCTAAAAACTTTAAACATTCTAAATGTTCTTCAACAGTGAACAAATAAAGGACCTGTGATATAGCTATATCATGGAAACATACTCAGCCATGAAAAGAACTAATGATATGTGTAACAATCTTTCAGATAGATCTGAAAAGTATTATATAGAGTAAGGCAGCCAGTCTCAAGACATAGTGCAAGATTTTACTTATGTGTATTTAGAGAAGACAGGGTCACAGGGACTGAAAAAACCTTTCTTGCCAAGTGTTGGGAGGGTTAAAGTTTTCAGCTTCATACCTTGAATTATGGCAGTGGCTGTATGGATCTATGGAACTATTTAAACTTGGAGAATCATATATCAAAGAAAATAAAATGTATGCTATTATTTAAAAAAGACTAATTCATAAAAAAATCAAAACCATTACCTTTTAACACCTCCCCATAACATAACACAACCACATATAACTCAGATCCTTTCCTCCCCTTGTACTAACAATCCACCTTCCCTCCCCATTCTATACTAACAGTGCAAACCCATAGCCAGCCTCTGAGTCCTCAGTCTTCCCTCTATCTTGACATAACTATGTCTAGTTCAGGTGATGTCAAAATCAGAGTATGTCAGTCTGAAATTAAATGGTGTTCTCCACAGCCCAATGGGACTTCTCTGTCTTGCTTGGTTGTATGTGTCATCTCCTAAGTGGCTTTCTGTTTGTCCTTTGACTGTCTTATAGATCCATACATATCAGCCCCTGCTTAAACAGATCCATAAGGAGTGGCACTATTAGATGGGGTTGCCTTGCTGGAGTAGGTGTCACTTTGTCAGAAGAAGAGTGTTGATGAGGATGGCCTTTGATGTCTCAGATACTCAAGTCAGGCTCAATCGCCCCACCCCCTTCCTGCTTCTTGCAGATCCAGATGTAGAACTCTCAGCTTCCTCTCAAGTACCATATTAGCCTGTGTACCACCATGCTTCACGTCATGATAGTAATGGAGTAAAACTCTGAATTAAAGCTCAGCCCCAATTAAATGTTTCTTTTTATAAGAGTTGCCATGGTCATGATGTCTCTTCACAGTAATAGAAAACATAACTAAAATATCAATTGGTACCAGAAGTGGGGTATGGTTGTAATAGCCCATGCCTTTGGAAGAATGTGGACCACTTTGGGACACTGGACTATAAAAGATGAATGCTTTAAGTGGGGGCTTAATGGGCCATACTACTGGAAGCAGGAAAGACAATAGTGCTGAAGGTGATTTGAACTGTGGGGGCCTAGCTTAAGAGGTTTCAGAGGAGAGTATTAGTATATGACCTAGAGACTGCTCTTATAATATTTTGGTGAAAAATGTGGCAGCTTTCTGCTCTTGTCCAAAAATGTCTTCCTCAGGCTAAAATGAAGAGTTATGGATTAACAGCTTTGATAGAGGAGAGTTCCAGACAGTCTAGTATTGACTGTGTTGCTTGATTATTATTAGATTATTATTATTATCTTGATTATTACAGATGTGTAATGAAAAGGAGCAAGCAAGAAAATACAAAATGTACAGTTTGAGGAGAAAAGGAGCACCAGGAAGTGTAAGGGAGCTAAATCCCATGCTTAAGGAGATAAACAGATTACAGAAAAGCCCACTGCCAGCTGGAACAAAGGGAGTGGTGATCTCCGAGCAAGACCTCTCCCAGCTAAACTTCCAGCTAGTGAAAAGGAATTTTTCAAACAATGTTATAGCTGGGCATGGTATTGTATGCCTTTAATCCCAGCACTCCAGAGGCAGGCAGAATTCAGAGTTCAAGGCCCACCCAGTCTGCAGAGTGAGTTCAAGGACAACCAAGTTTTGGCAGTAAAGGAAACCATTATAAACAAAAAGCTGGGGCCGGAGAGATGGCTCAGTGGTTAAGAGCACTGACTACTCTTCCAGAGGTCCTGAGTTCAATACCCAGCAACTACACAGTGGCTCACAACCATCTGTAATGGGATCTGTTGCCCTCTTCTGATGTGTCTGAAGAAAGCAACAGTAAACTCGTATAAATAAAATAAATATTAAAAAAACAAAAACAAAAAAAACCAAAAAGCTGGTGAGATGTGATTGAAGAGGGGGCGGGTGTTCCAGTTACAAAAAGCAGTAGAACTAAGGTTTGGTCACATGGTTCTGGCTTTAGAGTCAAAGATACAAGACATGGGATTATGGAATCTTCTCCACAGCTAAGGGAGCCCACTGAGGCCAGGTGCGTGTTAAGGCTGTCCTTACATGGAGGTCCAGAGAGGCCTTTGCTTGGAGCTGTAAAGGTGAAGCCTGAATGCGCTGAAGAACCCAAGATGTTGGAGAAGTCAGAGTTGTGGGATAGAAGAAGTGGAGAAGAGAAGGAAGTGTGTTGCAGTGAACAAAGCTGAAAGAAGTTGGATCTGAAGAGCACTTTGACATCAGACATGGAGATGCAGAGTTTGGAGTTTGCCCAGCTGGCTTTCCATCTGGCTTTGATCCAGTATTTCCTCACTGTGCTCCCTTATGGAATAGTAATGTATATCCTGTGTCATTATTTGTTGGAAGTCTGTGACTTGCTTTTTCACCTTGATTTTACAGAGATTGTGTGAGTCTCAGAAGAGACTTTAGACTTTTCAACCGTGTGGATACTCCGATAGATTATAGGGATGTCTGAAGTTGGACTAAATGCAGATGTGGTGGTTTGAATAGGAATGGCTCCCACAGACACATGTATTTAGATGCTTGGCCCAGAGGGAGTGGCACTATTAGGAGGGGAAGGGTAGGGATGATACTGGGAGGAGAAAGGGAGGGAGGATGGGAGAAGGATCTATGTGAGGGGGACTGGGAGGAGAAGGGGCTGATAGAGTTGGCATGGCCATGGTGTGTCTCCACAGCAACAGAAACTCTGAGACAAGCAGCAAACACCATCCAGCGACCCAGCATCACCTCCTGAGTAAGTGCAGGCTCTGGTACAGGCCCGTGGCTTTTCCTCTCACCCTTGGGGTCTCTATAACTTTCCTGTTTGAACTTACTGTTTACTTTCTTTTAGGTTTCCCTTTTCATTCGAAAAACCATCCTGCACGCCCTTGCATATATCAGCCAGATTTTCCCAAACACCGCCTGTCACTTCCTAACACTGTCCTGTTGTCCTGCAACTCTTCCCATCCAAAGGGACAATTCAGTACATGATGGGGCTGTTCTGTACCATCCTGGTTCACCAACAACTTGATAGCTGCTGGAGGGCAGGAGAAGGGTCATTCTGTTCCCAATGCCAGACACAGACAACAGGTGTAGATGACTCTGCTAAGAAACCTGCTATAACCTGGAAATGTCAGCTACACCCTGTGATCTTCCTGTCTGGTAGAGACAGCTTCAGCCTTAAGGTTGGGTTTGGCTTGGTTTTTGAAACAAACTCTCCCTAAGTAGCCCAGCTGGCCTTGAACTATAAATCTTACTACCTCTGTCTCCCACATGCTGGGATCACAGGAGTGTGTCACTTAGTTTAGGATGTCTTTGGAGGCTTACAGCACAGAATACTGGGGGTTGGATGTTTATGGGAAGGATGTCTGCACTGAAAGAAGTTAATGATATTCAGGCAAGATGAATGCCCCAGATCTTGGTTCCTTTTAATATTTATTCTAATGCCATTTTCCCTCTTTAATAGAATATGAGAGTCATTCAGATTTCAATAATTCAGAATATATTCCCGACTTGAAGATGGTTTGTCAGCTAACCACATTTGCTGTCCTTCCAGATGCATACCTAGCTTTGGGCACACACACACCCCACGTTGTGATTCCCCTTTTTCCTGCCCCACCATGCCCCACTTCTCTTACCTACTTCAACCCAGCACCATGCAACCATTCCAGCACCCTGAAATCATCACCTATCTTTCTATACTTTTCTGTGTCTTCTCCAGAAAAATTTTGTCTCTGGCTGTGGGCATCTTACTTTGAAAGGCTTTTGTTTGTTACTCAAACTTTCTGAATAACAAAAAAAGGAGGAGTGTCACCCTCCAAATCCTAAAAGAGAAACTCTAATCCCACAGCTGAGGGCTGGAGCAGTTTGTGACTGTGGGGAATGACCACATTTTGGTTTCCGAAGAACAAGGAAGGGGCTGGAGAGATGACTCATCTGATAAAGGGAAGCTGTGCAAACATGGGGACCCCAATTTGATCCCTAGAACCTACAAAGAATACTTAGCATTGTGGTGCAAGATTCTTTAAAATCCTGGGGCAGGGGAAAAGCAGACAGGGACATAATGCTCATGCTTGGCCGCAACTTGGTGAGTTCTAGGCCAGTTAAAGTCCTTGTCCACAGCTTCTGAGGAAGGACTCCCAAAGATGACCTCTGGTACACACACACACACACACACACACACACACACACACACCCCACAGACAACATAGTAATAAATCGTCACTTTAAATAAAGACACTATGATCTTGTTTTCTATTATAAAATACATTGAACAGTGGTCTAAGCTTTACAGTCACAGATACCTACCAGTAAAATATTTTGAGCTGGCACAAACATATGATATGTTTTTTACTTGTTCATGAATTATAGATGTATATATAAACTAATATGTATATGTACAGTGCTGATGTGAGCATTATAAACCATGCATTTAAAATTAGATTTTTAAAGTATGAGATTAAATATAAATGATAAAAGAAGTTTTACTATTTCTTTCTGCAACCTAACAGACTATACTGTATGCCACACTGGTATGCATACCATGCTTGGGAAATCATGTTTACTGAGGATGATCCTATCAGTCCTTTTCTGTAAAACTGTGCTGGGATTTTGGGGGAGGGAGATAAACTAAATATGACACTGCCTATGGTATATACCAATAGGAGGGGGCCCAAGCCCTGTCTGTATTCCATGTCTCTGTTTACCAACCCTGCTTTCCAAATGAGCTTGTTACCACCGTCTCTCATCCTTCAGTTGTCACTGGAGATTGGGTATGGTGTTAAATTGTCACAGTCTTGGAATTCACTTAGGGACTGCTTTTACTTATATTGAACTATGGATTTGTCTATAGGGGTTAACTGACTATGTTAACTGAGTTAGGAAGACACTCCTACTGTGGGTGACACCATTCCCTAGGCAAGAAATTCTGAACTGGGTAAGAGTGTAGAAAATGAGCTGATTCACTGTTCCCTGCTCTTGGCTACTGATGTAATTGACCAGCTGCTTCAAATCCCTTCCACCTTGACTTTCCCACAATGATGGTTAGAGTCTGGAGTTGTGAGCCAGGGAAGCAGATTCTCTCATCAGTTGCTTGGGACAGGGCACTTTATCATAGCAATAGGAGATGAAATAAAGACAGAGTGAGTTCATGGAACATGTGGTCCTGGTAGTTTTCAAGGTGATGAGTTCCTTTATCATAGATTTTGTCTGTAAAGAGAAGCTTTGTCTCCTGAATTCTTTTTTTAAACATTCTTCTTTTTAAAAATAAGATTTTTAAAAAGAATTTATTTATTATATATAAGTACACTGTAGCTGTCTTTAGACACAGCAGAAGAGGGCATCAGATCTCATTACAGATGGTTATGAGCCACCAGGTGGTTGCCAGGCTTTAAACTCAGGACCTCTGGAAGAAGAGTCAGTGCTCTTAACCACTGAGCCATCTCTCCAGCTTTGTTTCCTGCGCTCTAAATGTGTTAGTTCTGTGTTCCACAGGACATCCGGCTACAGGAGAAAAGAAACCAAGGCCATATGTCTTTGTCATTTGCCTGAAGGAGAACAGGAACACATACCTTGGCTGGAAATCAGTGTAAGTTTGGGTTCTGTTGCTAACAACAACCAAGGAAGTTCGTAAAAATCACTGAGGAATGTTCCAGGAAACTAGATGTTACTCATTCATCCCCAAATTCTTTAAGAATCAGGTTCTCCCCTGCTGTCCACTGTGGTCCATCATCATAGAAAAAGGTTCTTGAGCTTAAGATGCTGATTTGATGGTGGAAGAGACAGAGAATAAATGAGCTGCTGCCATAAAGTCTGGATTGTATCACAGAGAAAACACAAGTACAGCGAACAATAGAATTTGTCTGGATGTCATAGAAAGGACTAGAGACTAGGACATGAAAACCTGTTGTGTAAGAACATTCCAGGCAGAGACAACAGCAAGCCTGCAGCGATTACTTTTCTCATTGGTGCAGCACAAGTACCAGAGAAAAGCAACTCAAGAGGTCACGTTGATTTTGGCTGAGTGTTTATAAAAAGATCATCCCAGGTGAAGGCATAGCACAGGAGACTGAGGCAGCTGGTCATATTTCATCTGCAATCAGGATGCAGAGGAGGATGAATGCTTGCTGTTCAGCTTGCCTAGAATGGGATGGTGCCTTCTACATTTAGGGTGGGTCTTCCCACCACAATGAACCCAATCAAAGTACTGCAAACTCCTTCACAAACCTGCTCAGAAGTTTGTCTCCTTGGTGATTCAAGACCCTGTCAAGTTGGCAATGCCAACCACCACAAAGTTCAAAGGCTCCAAGATAGGCCTACTGTGCTAGAGGGAGGGGGAGGGACTGTGTGGCCAGAGCCAAGGGAAAAAAGCAGAAAGAGGTGAAGGAAAGTCAACATGTGAGGCACATCTTAAGGGGCACAGGAACCCATGGGGCTTTTCTCTCAATGAAAGGGGACATCTGCCGAGTTCTGAGCAACACAGTTACTAGGCCATCAATTTTTGCGGTTGTATCTTAAGTATGGGAAATACAGACAGAGGGGATAAACTTTTCCAGATGTTTCCAGTGATGCTCCAGGTATGTGAAGGAGCCAGCCACACCATGACTGGTGGGAGGTATGCCCAGTGCCAGGAATCAGGCTCAGGTGACAGGTTCAGCTGGGGAGGGTACCCACCTGTCACAAACAACCCTTGCTCTCCACTCTAGAGCTGGCAGTGGTGCTAATACTGGAGCATTAAGCATCAACCAAGCATGTGCTGCACCCGAGGACTCTCACTTTGTGTGCTCTTTGAGCCAATAACTATCCCAAACAGCTCCACCAGCTCATAAAGAACCTTATCGAGGTTTGGATGTAGTCTGTCCTTCAAGAGGAGTGTGTTAGAAGCTTGGTGTCCAGTGTGGGACTGTGAGAAGTGGTGATGCCCTTGAGAAGTGACACATGTTGGCACTAAATGAGGTCACTTGACTTGATTATGACCCTTGGAAGAGGTTAAAGTAGTTTTCATGGCATGCTGGTGAGTTCTCGATTGCTATAAACAGCACGCCTACCCCTCCTCAGTTTTACCGTGTGAGTTCTCTCCTCTTATGTGCTGTTTTATTTTCATGCCACCCATCAAAGCTAGTGCTAACACCAAGCCCTTGAATCTGTAGAACTATGAGCTAAACAAACCTTATTTCTTTATAAAGCTCCAGCCGCAGGCATTTCATTATATTAGTGGAGCAGGGAATACTGATATAAATATCACCTAGCACTTTGGGGATCCTGGTCATTTATTATGGTTATTGGGTGGCTGTGCCATGAAAGTTTGGAGTGTATACTCTATTTATTATACCTCTGAATTGTACAACAATTTCATTCTGTCATAAAATTCTCTGTGAATAGAAATCCTTTTTTCTTTGTTCAGGGAAAACCGCTCCTCAGAAGTTCTAATCTTCCAGTGACTCACAGGTCTCTTTGTATTGTTTTTATGTATAAACACATGTCCTTGAGCTCACAGGATATAGGGATGGACAGGGGGCATTACATTTATCATGTGAGCAGACAGCCTCAGCAGAGCATAGCAGGTACCTCAATTTGTCTTGGAACAACTACACCAGTTTGTCCACTTCATACATGGAGGTGTCAGAGCCATGAGGATGCCCAGTGGCTGAAGAGGTACCAGCCAAGCACTGCACTTAGTTGATGCTGTCCAAACATGGTTCCAATATTGGGCTCAAGTGATCCTTTAGGGCCGATATTAGGAATGAACGGCTACTGAAAAGGTTCACCTACTTTGGAAATCTCCAGCCCTCCTTCCCATTAAAAAGTCCTCCCTCTCTAAAGCCCCAATCCTACAATCTCATATGCAATAAAATTCAACTCCTTCCATTAACGAATATGTTAGTATCATTGGATACAGGCAACAGAAGTGATTTAAGTCATGTTTCTGAGTACGAATGACATTGCTAGACGTCTTTTAGTAAAACGGCACCTTTACTAAATGACATCACTTACATTTTCATATCATGCTACTATTATTGAGGTGAGGACACATATGCCATGTCACATCATTCTAAGTCAGTTCTCTGAACTGGGGACATCGAGCCCACACCATCAGATGGCAAGAACCTTTACTGCTCAGCTACCTTACCAGCCATAATCATATCATTTAGAGAATTAAAACGAAACAAACAAACCCTCAGTTATACTCCAGACAGATGGGCAGGATTGATTAAGCAGTAAGAACATTGAGCTACTGAAGTGAAAAGGAGAAAATTCTGAGCAGGGCAACTAGAGGCAAAGCCAAGCTCCCTGGACACACTCCACATTTCTGCCTGAAGTCCATACAGCCCCGCCCTTTCAGCATCAGAGAGCGACTAACATTTTCCAGTGGCTCTTACACTAGGTGCCAATCACACTGCACTCCTTGGTGATGGTCAAGTCACTGAATGTAAGCACCGAGCAGAAAATATGGCCAAATTTACCATTGTAACCAGGTACACTAGCCCCTGCCTGTAATCCCTGAGACTGAGTTTGATGCAACATAGTGACTTTGAGACCAGCCTATGTGAATCTTTTTTTTTTCCAGGAAGAAAAAATAGTTAGCAATTCTTAAAACATTCTTTACCAGGTCTTGACGCTCGTACAGATGACCTAGGTTTGGTTCCCAGCACCCACATGGCAGTTCCCAAGGATCTGATCCCCTCTTCTGGCCTCCACAGGCACCAAGCACACACATGGTGCACATGTGCACACATGCAGGTAAAGCACTCATGCACATAAGATAGCAGTAATCAAAATCTCTTAAAGTTATTTTTTATTTCAGAGTGTCATTTGTTTGTTTTGTTTTTAGTTAATACGCACACTATTAAGTTTGATGGTGACATTTTCAAACAAAATGCATTTTTTAAATTTCCCCCATTCTTTCTCTCCCATCCTCCACATGCCCCCCAACTTCCTGTGCACCTTCAAGTTTCACGGTTTCAATTTTCCTCCCCACCATGGTCTACATTTCAGCTTCATAATCTATACCAAGGACTATCTATGGAAAGATACCCATCCCCCATCCACCAGACATTTTCCCTTGTTCCCTTCTACCGTAGCCATGGTAAACACACCTGTATCCATAGGGACCAAGTCTGTGGAAACAATGAGAAAACCAAACTAGGATAAAGATGGCCAGGGGCAACCAGCACATTGTCTCAGAGAACAGAGCTGGGTGCGGCCAAGACCTGCTGGACAGGCCATGGCAATTTCAAGAGCAGCTGCCCATGAGCTCACAGGCAATAAACTCCAAGCCTCTCCTTTTAATTAAAATGCTGGATACAGGTAACAGGACATGATTTAAGCTTCACGTCTCTTAGTGTGCCTCTTTCCATTGTGCAATAAAAACCCAAATTCTAGGCTCTCCAGACGCCCAACCAGTTGGCTAACAACAGTTCCGAGGTCAAAGCCAGCCTACTATTCAGTTTTATAAATAAGAATTTATTGGAACACAGGCATTCCAGTTCATGTATTTCTGCCACTGTCATTTGGCAAAGCAGAGATGACCAGCGGTGACAAGAGTCTCGGCTCACAAGCCTAACTATTTGCTATCGGTTCCTTTACATAGCATGTTCACTGCCCCTTTGCTCGATAGAAGATCTCAGGGTCTTGGTCCTTCTCCAACACTGAAGAAAGATTCCCTGGTCATTTGGCATCATAGGCAAACTAGAAAGTGATTGTTTTGACAGCACAAAAACCAAAGGTCAGATGGGTAACAACCGGCTTTGGAATCGACGGCGATTTCATGGAGCTACTCTGGGTCTAAGAAACAGACACGCCTGCTTTCGAACTGCACCTCTGCTCCTCCCACGGCTAGGCCCAAACTGCACAGTTCGCCATCCTAAGCCACCCTTGTTTCATTGTCAGTTGTGATGTTAGGTAAACAATAACGACACCTTTGAGGTTTTGTGACAATGCACCGGACTCCTTAGGAAGCTCAATGAGGGTGCAGGGGCCACTGGCAGGGGAGCAGCTCAGTCAGTAAAAGTGCTTGATTGAATCTGACTTCCATTCCTGGGACCCACATAAAAACAGGCATAGTGGCAGACAGCTATAATCCCATTGCTGGGGAAGCAGAGACAGGAGGATCCTCGGGGCTTGCTGGAGAAAGCAGTCTAGCTGAATCAGCAAGCTTTGGGTTCCATGAGAGACCCTTCATCAAGAAACATGGGAAAGAAGTATTTGAGAAAGACTCGTGTGTGTGTGTGTGTGTGTGTGTGTGTGTGTGTGTGTGTGTGTGTGTGTGTCCTCTGGTTTCCGTGTGCCTGTACTCACACAAGCAGCCTGACTCAAATACACATGCATACACATGCTCACTCACACAGACACACACAATGAATTTAGTCTGCTGCAGTAGTAGTGAAAATATATATAGTTATGTAGATTAAACTTTACTGTCTCCCTGGTGGCCTCCTTTTTATAAGTCTATTTATTTATTTACTTATTTATTTATTTCATGTAATTGAGTACACTGCAGCTGTCTTCAGACACACCGGAAGAGGGTGTCAGATTCCATTACAGATGGTTGTGAGCCACCATGTTGCTGGGAATTTAACTCAAGAAGAGCAGTCAGTGCTCTTCACCACTGAGCCATCTCTCTGGCCCCTGGAAGTCTTTTTTTTTTTTTTTTTTTTTTTTTTAATAAGTGTGGCTATGGGGACAGATCTGTCATACGGTGCTTGTCTAGCATGCAGACGCCCTGCAACACCCCCAACCCCGAACTGTGCATGTAAAAGAATCAAAACGAACATAGGGTTCTTGATGTTTCAGACAGGTTTAGGGGAGACAGAAGAGCCTCCTTTAAGATTCAGTGAGGTGGCAATGGAGGTGCCGAGTGGGGAAAAGTGGATCTGCTTTCAGGTCCAGCACACACTTCAGGAAGCACACAGCCTCCTGTAACTCCAGCAGGGGAAGGGGTCTGGAGTGTGGCGTCTGGGAAATGTTGATAATCAAGAAAAGACAGAGTGGGCACTAAGTAAATGTGCTTGGTTTTGTTTTAAATAAATGGGTAGAGAACAGAACGAGTTCAAATAATAAGGAAACAAACAGCCCCCAGTCTGAGCACAATCCTTTCTCCCTTTCTCCAAGTTCTAAAGAAACAGTGAGCAAGTGGAATTAGACAAAGTTGACCATGAGACCGTGTTCGCAAACACAGCAGGTCTCCCCCACAGGCACACAGACACCCCCTCCACAGTCGAGGGTGTGGGAATGAAGCATCTGTTCATGAACAGAAGTGTAGGAAGGGCAGGGACCCATGGGGAGGTGCACAGGCCTGGCTTTGCCACTAGGAACAATCAGCTATGGATACACTTTTAGGGACATTTGTGACATTTGAATATGGGCGTTAGAGACTACTAGGGAATACATACTAATTCTGTTGATTTGATAGTAATACTATGATTACATCATTTTAGAGCAACATAATGAAATACTTAGAGTTCAGATGTAATAATTACTATAATTTATTTTAAAACACTTCAACTGAAAATAAACAAGGAAAGTTTTTTTTTTTTTTAATGCATGCTCATAAACCAGTGATCCCAGCATTTGAGGGACTCAAGGAGGCAAACTGGGAGTTCAAGAACAGCAGGGACTACACAGTAAGATCCTGGGTCAAACAGAACGGGGCTGGAGGCTGGTTCAGAGTGCAGTGCTAACTGCACAAGGGTGAGGCCCAGAGTTTGGGTTCTCAGAGCCCACGACCAAAGCAGAAAGGCAAGGTTCAGCCTGGAAAGTCAGCCCTCAGAAGGAAGAGAAGGACCCCTGGGGGGGCTGTCTAACCTAGCTGCAATCAGCAAGCCCTGGGGTTAGCAAGACTTTGCCTCAACAAAGCAAATGCAATGTGTCAAGAAAGAGGATCTAATTCAAGTTTGGGCCTCCACATGCATGTACACAGGTAAGTGCATGTGCCCCCCCAACACACACTTGAACCTAGAGACATTCGAGCATACCTGCACACCACACCCACATACATACATCCCACAGCATACATACACACACCCCACCTCCCCCCATCTCACTCACACACACACACACACACACACACACACACACACACACACACACACTTTTTAAAAGGAAAAACAAGAAGGAAGAAGATGGGAAGAGGGGACTAGAGATAAGGAGAGGGCACATGTGGGGAAGGAAGGGAACAGGAGAAAAGAAAAGGAGGAAAGGAGAGGAGAACAGGAGGGGAGGGGAACAAGAGGGAAGGGGAAAAGTACTGGGAGGGGAAGGGACTGGAAGGGAGGAGGAAAAACTGTTGCATTGTCTGGGTGATGTAATGACCTCTATGTTTCTGTAAGTTGTGATTTTGTGATTTTACAGCACAGAAAGATTTTTAAAAATCAATGAAAACAATCTCCTTTCTGTTCTTCTTCTTTTTTCTTTAATGAACTGAATCTAGGGCTAGATTTGTCTCAACTCTGCAGAACAGTAATTCACATTTCCCACTGGACTTAAGACATTTTTAACATATACAGAGAAAGTCTCTTAGCCACAGGGATAGTCCTAAGAGCCCTAAGTGACAGATTGAAATCTCAGATTTTACCAAACCTGCAATGCACTGTTTTTTCCTATAATTATTTCTGAGAAAATTTAATCTCTAAGTTAATCACTCAAAGAGATTAATAATAAAATAGAACAATTATGTCAAAAGATTGTAATAAAAGAGATGTTACCAGGCTTCACAAAATGGTGCACAACTTTAAACTTATGAATGTACAACTTTAAATTTATGAATGAATTTTGGACTTCAGTTAACTGAGTAGGTGAAACCATGTACAGTCATGTGATCATTTCTGGGGGACTGCCATATGAGGGCTGACAGCGTCAGAATTGATGATGATATAGTTCATGTCATGACAGATTACTATAAACTCAGGGCATAAAAACAAAATAAGGCCAGTATCTTTGTGTGGTGTGTGCATGTGTATGTGCTCCTGTATATATGCAGATGTGTTTACACTTGAGTATGTGAAGGCTGGAGGTGGTTGTCTGATGTCTTTTTGCATCCCTCTTTACCTGATCTTTTGAGGTAGTGTCTCTCTGGAGCCCACTGACTGAAGTAGACTGGCTGGCTACCAAACCCTGGGGATCTTCTTTCCATTGCTAGGGTTGTAGGCATGTGCAGTTGAACCCATATTTTTCATTTTTATTTTATTTTTGTGTACGGGGTGGGGGTATGTGCACACGAATGCAGTGCTTATTGTGACCTAAAGAGGATCCCTTGGAGCTGGAGTTACAGGTAGTTACAAGCCACCAGACATGGGTCCTCTGCAACAGCAGCAAGTGCCTTCGACCACTGAGCTATCTCTCCAGCTTGTAAATGTATGTGTTCATTTTTCTCAATCTGGATTTTTATGTGGATACTGGGAACCAAACTTAGATCTTCGAGCTTGTGAAGCAAGCAGTTTTACTGATTGAACCATCTTCCTGCCCTTTTTGTTGGTTGGTTGCTTACTTGTTTTTGTAGTGCAGCAGTCTAATAGAGGAAGTATTAGCATCCAGAATTCTATCAGAAAACCCTTCTCCTTGTTTCTAGAGGCTTCCAGAATTGTTTGGCTCATGATAGTTGTTCTAGTTTACATAGCCCAGAGACAACTGAGATGGGAATCTAAAGTGAGGGATTGGCCTGTGGGCACATCTGTGGGAAATTATCTTGATTGTTAATTGATGTAGATAAAAACCAGCCCACTGTGGGCAGCACCAACCCTAGGAATGTGGCCCTGCGCTATATAAGAAAGCTAGCTGATCATGAGTCTTGGAGTGAGCTAGTATTTCTCTGTGGTTTCTGCCTTGATCTCCCTAAGTGATAGACTGTGGCCTATAAGATGAAATAAATCCTCCACCCTCACTAAGTTGCTATTAACAGGAGTATTTCATCACATCAAAGAAAATAAACTTGAATGGCTCCCTCTATCTTCAGCACCACCCACCTTAAGACTTTCTGACTTTCTGTGTGTCTTCACATCTGTCTCTGGTTATATCTAGAAAGTCCAGATGAAACCAGGCTGTGTGAGTAGAGCACGCATCAGTAATGAAGGATAAATCCTACACTGTAAGGCCCACACCCCAGTGCACATGCAAAGCCCTATTTGCAGGTTACATCCAAATATCCACGGATGCTATGTGTACAATGTCGACATCTCTGCTAGGGAGTCTTGCTCCCATCACAAATACCGCTCAAGGTCTTACAGATATCTCACACCGTATGACTGCATATTAAAAAGACCTCAGCAACACAGCTCCTATTCCATCCATCAGTGTGAATGGTGGGCCAAGCACACACTATCATATGCACATATGCTTCTTCATTTAAGCCACTGGGTCCCGGG
Organism: Micromys minutus; assembly: GCF_963924665.1. Lineage (NCBI taxonomy): Eukaryota > Metazoa > Chordata > Mammalia > Rodentia > Muridae > Micromys > Micromys minutus. Next base: position 46,097,629 of record NC_137972.1, on the reverse strand, counting down.
AGGTATATACTCCATCCCCACGACATACACAAGGTTCTACTGTTCCCCAGAGAAGAACTTGAATGAAGGTCAATGTGATCATATAGGTCATGAGAAAACTCTGGAATCTCCCAACCTGTCCAATCTCTGATTACTCTAACCTCCTGTTTCAATGATAATTATTTTACCTCTTTTACATCTTTATTTTTTCCATTCCTTTTTTAATAAGAAAAAAATCTACATCCTATTAGATGTCTCTTGGAAAAAGCATACCCCCTCCTCCTCCCAAATATGGGAGAAAGTAACTGTTACCCATCTGGGACATGTCATCGGCTTGCACAAACTGACTGGGACAGATGTCACTTTGAAAACATTTAACTTGAAAATTGTGTGGTTTGGGTCTAGAAACTTCAAAAACTGTGCTTCTTAAATCAGGAAATGCTAGTTAGAAGACTCATAGGAAGAACTCAGCAATGAAGAGCCAGGGACCATGAACTGGTCCTCGGAGAGGGGGCTTGCAGCTTTGGTGGTTCCTGTTCTATAAGAATTAATGTGGTCTCATCACAAGCAGCTCAGCTTCATCACTGACTTGTTTCTCCTCTGAGGCTGAAGCAAAGCTGCACAAAGATGTTTCTGATACATCTACAGGGATGATACCATAAACCTAATTCTCATTTCTCCATCTTAATTTCAAAATAATTCCAGACAGCATATTCCTTATCTAAGACTTCAAACGTGTGTGTGTGTGTGTGTGTGTGTGTGTGTGTGGGATGTGTGTGTGTGTGTTTGTGTGGGATGTGTGTGTGTGTGTTTGTGTGGGATGTGAGGGATGTGTGTGTGTTTGTGTGGGATGTGTGTGTGTTTGTGTGGGATGTATGTGTGTGTATTTGTGTGTGTGTTTGTGTGAAATGTGTGTATGTGTGTTTGAGTGGGATGTATGTGTGTGATGTGTGTATGTTTTGGGGGTTGAATTCAGGTCCTTATGCTTGAACAACACATACTTTACTGAATCAACTCTCCAAATTGACTGCGAGTTTTTACAATTACTTGATGTATAAGTTTTGCATAGAGAATTTGATTTAGTATAGGAAATCTTTGTTTGCTTGTTTGATTTTCAAGACAGGGTTTCTCCATGTAACCCTGGCTGTCCTGGGACTTACTTTGTAGACCAGGCTGACCTCAAATTCAGAGATCTACCTGCCTCTGCTTTTGGAGTGCTGGGATTAAAGGCATATGCTATCACTGCCTGGCTATGAATTCTTAAAGAAAAATATATAGAAAATATTTCCTGGATAGTAACATGTTCTGAAAGCCCAACAGGCCTCCACTGGTCTACTTGAGAAGATATCTCTCCTCCATAGGCTCTCCTAGGTGACATCACTGCTCTTCTAGGGACAATCCCTTAGTATTACAGGCAGAAAAAGCACGTGTGGGAAGACTGACCATGGACTCTGCATGGTCCTGTCATTCCTTTTCTCTGTCTTGCTCTTTTCAGTATCACACAATACACTCTACAGAAATGATGCATAGATATCTGGGGAAAGCAGGGACACCTCAGCCAGTATATGAATTCAGAACCCTCATCCCTCAAGGGAAGTGCAAATGACCTATTCTCCTAACTGGCTAATGAGCTCTGAAAAGCCCCATAATCACCTGCAGCCTCCCCTCCCCACAGTGCTGCCAAACACCCTGAGTTTAATATTTCTCCCTTTAGAAAATAGAAATAATGTAACAACGAGATGAAGATACTTAATGCTTCTTTTAGCATATCCTTCTGGAGCAGAGAGGGCTGCCCAGGGCCTTCACACAATGCCGCCTCTCTGGTCTCCAACTCGGCTCCACTTGAGACATTTTTAGGACCTCCTCCAGAGGCTCAGGCCCAAGCAGATGTCCCTCTCGCCCCCAATCCAAAGCAGTGTGGTGTGAGAGAACACAAGACAGAAGAGAGAAGGGGGGAAAAGCCATGGTAACCATGTGTCACAGCATAGAAAGTGTTTGTATAGGAAGGGAAAGTCAAAGAAGAAACCAGGAGGGGAGAGTTCACAGCCCCATGGGAAACAACTAGTAGCTGCCTGTGGAGCCAGGCAAAGAAGTGTGTTTCAGATGGTGGGGTAAAGGTGACAAAATTGACAAGCTCCAGACAGAGGGACCAAGCTTGAATGACTGTTTCTCACTTTTGCATGGCCTTTTCTTTATTTTCTATCATTTCTTAGAAGAAATATTCCTGGCTAATCTTTAACTCACCATACAACCCTGTATTCTGGATCTCCCTGCCTATTCCTCTCTAGTGTTCAGATAACAGATATGCATCACTATGCCTGGTTCATGCCCTACCGTGGACTAAATTCAGAGCTTCCTGCATGCTAGGCAAGCATTCTATCCAGTGCCATCACCAGATATATAGGGGGGCTTTGGTGATGGCTCAGCAGGTAATGAATGTTGCTGCCAAACCTAATGTCCTGAATTAACTCATGGGACCTACATGGAGGGAAGAGAAAATTGAGTTCTGGAAGTTGTCCTATGATCTCCAAGTGTGTACCTTTGCACATGTGCACATTCACACACAATAAGTAAGTATAATAAAAAGTCAATTTGACATAGGGTTACAGATAACAGTTAAGAGAAAGTGATGCTCTGAAGGAAATACAAATGAAGCTGAAAAGCATAGATGTGAGTTAGGGTTCTGAACCTTGGACATGTCCAGTGTGGGTGTGGGCTCCTCCAGATAATACATGAACAACAGGGCAACTTCAGACTTACACTGCAGAGATGAGTGTACCAACTCCACCTTTTAGCCCCTATATCCTGAGGGAAAGCAGTCCTATGGCCTGAAATTCCCACACTGCTTGGTTACCTGTCTGGTCTCTTCCTGAGGAATCATATGAACAACCTCAAAAATCTACCATGGTCACTGAAGCTTTGTAATTGAAAGCAGACATGAAGGTCCCCAGAGGACACCTCTAGCCCTTGAACTATGCAGAAGGCCTCTCTACTTCTCAGAAATATTGTTGGTTTGGTGTTCCAGGATCAGGTTCCTTCTTTATTTGATGAAAACATCCCAGGTTTTGGTGGTTTTGTTTTGTGTTCCCCTTGAACAAACCAGAGCATCTATGAGCTAGCTGGGATTCCTCCTTGAGTGGAATGGGAACTGAGCTTAATTCAGCAGAGTTCTGCACCACTTCAGCAATAGCACTTGGCTCCAAGTTGAGCTTGTGAACTAATCACAGCCAAGGAAGCTAGACTGTGGGAAGGTTGCCTTGCTGTGGAGAAAGATTGACTCTGGGCGTAGATGTTGCTGAGAGGGTGGAGCTCAGGAATCAGGTGGGACAAGAAGCAGAAGGAGTACAGGGAGGGGAGGGGAGGAGAGGAGAGGATGGGGAAGAAGACAGGATAAGAGAGGAAAGAGGAGGAGAGGGGGAAGAGGAGGGAAGGGAGAGGATAAGTGTAGGGAAGGAGACAGAAGGGGAGGGAAAGAAGGGAAGTGAAGAAGTGTGGAGGGAAAGGAAAGAAAGGAAGGCAGGAGAGAAGAGAAGAGAGGAGAAAAGAGAAAAAGAATAGAAGAGGAGAGAAAAGAAGAGAAGAGGAGAGGAGAGAAAAGAAGAGGAAAGGAGAAAAGAGAGGCACTAACCTAAGGATATATAGAGAGAAAGACTCTGGCACGACTAACTATTCTGCTTGATGGTCAAAGACTAGTCCTAAATCAACACTCAGCATTTCTGTGGATGTTATAGTATCCAGCTTTATTATTTTGCACTGTGGACAAATGCGGGTGAGTTTCCATTACTGGCCACTGAAGCAGCTCTGATGGTCACAGAGGATGGAATGCACCCTCATGGTTGACAGTCTAGACACCAAGTTCATAACTCCAAACATCCTGTATCTTGTAATCCAAGAAAAAAGGATTTCCATGGCTGTTCATCATGAAGCAATCTAGGATCCTCTGTTTGGCATTGGCTTAAAACACCTTGGCCAGCCTTTGCCCTGTTCCCTCTCTCTGGCATCATAATCTCACCCGTACATATCTGCCCCACCATAGCTTGTCCATCCCGGCTACCACTGGCCTTCCAGTCTTGAGGTAGAACTCTCAGCTCTTCCTGCACCATGCCTGCCTGGATGCTGCTATGCTCCTGCCCTGATAATAATGGACTGAACTTCTGAACCTGTAAGCCAGCCTCAATTAAATGTTATCTTTTCTAAGACTTGACTTGGTCATGGTGTCTGCTCATAGCAGTACAACCCCAAGACAGAGTTTATCTTTACTCCCTGATGGCACCAAAGAGATACGGTTGAAAAAGGAAGTACATAATAGTAATACTTCACTATTAGATTTTCCTGCTTATATTATTGAGACAGAGTATCCCAGGATAGCCTAGAACTCATTATCTAGTTCAGGTTGTTCCTAAATTCTTGGTTATCTTCCTATCTCAGTCTTCTGACTACTGGGGTGACTGGAGTAAGTCACTGTGCCCAGCTTTGCCAATCCTTAAAAACAAGATCAGCTACTAGCTGATCATTCTCTGTCTGCATACAGTCCCAGCACCTGAGAGATACAGGTGGGAAGACTGTGAGTTTGAGGTTGACCTGTGCTACCCAGTGAGATCTTTTATCAAATAAAATAAAGCAACACATAAAACAAAATTCTAGGACTGAGTTCTCAACTGGGAACTCATGAGAAAGGCACAGTGATATGACAATCCTGCTTCTGTTCTAAGCTAAAGTGGGACACTTAGTAAAGGCACAGCTTAGGACCCTTAATGATGCCCCATCTGGGTTCAGAGCTCAGCTCTGTGCATACTGTGTTGATATGACCCCATTTCCAAACCTTCTAAGTCTCTGTGTCCTGTCAGAGAACTGTATTTGATAAATCCCATCTCACAGGGTGTGCAGGAGGCATAACATCATAACATGCTTCAACACATGTCATGCCCTGACATGTAACATGGCTCAAATAGCAGCAGGAGAAGGAACCCATCTGAGATTCCACATCCCAGCAAAGAGACCCTGTCCCTTCTCAGAGGCCTAGGCTTTGGGGGCTCATGACACCAGCTGCTCCATTGTTATGATCACTTTCTATAGCCTGAAATGATAGAGTCCTTTATCATATGGTTAGCTTGTTGTTCTGTGAAAATTAATGTTTAAAATTTCCCTCTGTTCCTCTACATTTTCTTTCTGAGTGACTCATCTCATCAAGGTGATTAGGGGCACACAGACCACTTCCTATTGCTGTTAGTCTATATAAGAGAAAAAATTTGTGTGGTTGGTTCTGTCCTTCCACCTTTATGTGGGTTTCACAGACCAAACTCAGGTTGTCAGGCCAGTACATTAAGTCCTTTCACCCACTGAGCCATCTCCCAGGCCCCAGATCTCCCCCTCACCCATTAACCAATTAGGATCATTTAAACATGCAATCACCTCTACAGGATATTGGGGAAAGTTCACCATTTGTGATAAGGTTTTCCGTGGTGCCAATCTGCAAACCCAAGATGTCCGTCCTTTTCTTTCCTGATATCAGTCAGTGCATAAACACTATCAGGTGTCCTCAAATCTAGACCTGGCAGACGAGGTGATCCCAGAGCACAGGTTCTGTCCTCCTTCTCTGATTAACTACAGCTTCACATCAAATGGAAGATGAACATGAGAACCTGCATATTACTCTTGCTGGTCTCCTCCATTGTCAAAAATGACACCAGGAAGGAAGGAAGGAAGAAAGAAAGGAAGAAAGGAAGGAAGGAATGAAGGAAGAAATAAAAGGGAAAAAAGAAAGGAAGAAGAAAAAGAAAAAGAAAGGAATAAAAAAGAAAGGAAGAAAATAGAAAGAAAAAGAAAGGAAGAAAGAATCAACAATCCTTCTCTAAGAAGCTCTTAATTACCTGCCCCATTCTCAGGCAGGTAAATATGTTCACTGCTTTTTAATTATATTGGCCTTATTGTTTCATAAGAAAATAAAAAACAGACTCAACAGGAGACAGCAAGGAGCAGAGGAAGCCAAACATAACTTGTGCACCTTATTAAAAACAATTAGGGATTGTTTGATGAGGCGGACTCGGCTCCAGATGGCCAGCCTCCATACAACCACGGCTCAGGGTGCTTCTCATCTTCCCCCAGCCTCTTCCTGAGACTTGCATCATCACTGTTCTTAAAATACAAGGATGGGATTGTAAAGGATGCTGTTCCCACGTCTGTTGCTTTGCTCTTCTTGGGGCAATCCAGTCTCTGCACTAACATTTTATTGGCGCTGGGCTCTTGGGTCCTCTCTGCCAACATCTTGGTTCTAGCAATCAGGCTGTCAAGACTAAATCCCAGAGACCTGTCATCTTTGCACTCCTAGGATGGCTATGCAAGATGAGCCTATCTGCTTGAATGGGCCTTGGAGGAAAATCCCTGGTTTGCTTGTGCTTCACTGTGTGTGACTCAGGAGGAGGAAACCAAACATGACAGGGATGTCACACTGGCTGCCTAGCCTAGACTCCCTTCCTCCCTCCCATCCCACTCCCTTCACTGTGTTCCAACAGTACCTATAATTATGGCTTCCCACACGCATGTTGCACATTGTTCGGCCACTGGACCTTTGCTTCTCCAGAATATTTTTGTCTCCACTTCATCCTAGTGGCTCAGCTGATCACTATTCACCATGTAACCGTCAGCTGCAGCGTGTTGCCCCTTAAAACATCTCATCCAATGCCTGCCCATGAGCTGTGTGCACAGCTCCCTGCAGAGAGCTGTTCAAGACTGTTGAACATGATCCAAGAGGGCCACTGCTCGTGTATTTCCATTCTGGCACTGGACACAACACAGATACACAACCCTGTTGTTTAATAAAACCAATGGTAAGGATCCTAAAAACACACCTGATGGCTGTGATGGGGCCCCCACTCTGTAGAAGGCAGAATGCTACACCACTGTCACTCAGCCATAAGAAGCACAATGAAGAGTCTATGCTGAGACATGGCAGTGCTTTCCTTAGTAAACAGCTTGATGCTACTTCTAGACTCAGCAAAGTCTGTCTCTATAACATCTGGGACTCATTCCATTTGACCTTATAGTAGAATGGTAAAAAAACCTGAAGATAGCCTCCGGGCAGCCACCCACCAACAACTCTTACCCAGTACTCAAGAGCATATCTCTATGAGAAGATGTGGATCACTACACAAGAATCAGAGACACTTGAGGCAGTGTTGGTGGCAGTGGTGTCTGGCTTTGGGTGACCTTTTCTTACTCAGACCTTCTGAAAGTTGCCATCTTTGGGAACAGAGGCCCAGCTGGGATCCTACCACATCATCAGGCTTCCTCAAGGGACACCCCCTTTTAAATTTGCTTATTTTTATGTATATGAGTGCTCTATCTACATGTACACCTGCATGCCAGAAGAGGGCCTTGGATCACATTATAGATGGTTGTGAGCCACACGTGGTTGGCTGGGAAATGAACTCAGAGCCTCTGGAAAGGTAGTGCTCTTAACCACTGAGCCACCTCTCTGGCCATTGGGACTACTTTTTTTAATGGTGAGAAGTTTGTACACAGTCACAGAGGGAGGACATAGGGGATGATACAGTCAGAGATTGAAAAGCCAAAGTGACCCAAGAATTGCTACCTTCTACCAGCAGCTAGGAGAGATGTGTGTGTGTGTGTGTGTGTGTGTGTGTGTGTGTGTGTGTGTGTGTATGTGTATGTGTGTGTATGTGTGTGTGTTGGGGGGAGTCACCTCAGAACTTCCAGAAGGAACCAGTCCCACCCATAACTGGGATTTAGATATCCTACATCTACAACTGTGGGTGAACACATTCTGTTGTCTTAAGCTCCAAGTTTGGGGTAAGCATACAGCAAGCCCAGGAAGCTGACACAATGGTTAGTCCTTTCTGGAAATTCCCTATCTATAATTGATAAAACCACTCATACATGAATACATCAATCATGCATCATCCATTCTTCAATTAATTCATTCATAGTGTTCCATTAATTCATCCATTAATGCTGAGACTCATCTTGAAATGATACTCAAGAAACAGAAAAGAACTGGGTTTAGTGGCGTGCCCTTTAATCCCTCCTTTTAAGTACTTGAGAGTCAGAGGCAGGTGTATCTCTGAGTCTGAGGCCAGCCTGGTTACAGACTAGTTCTAGGTCAGCCAGAGCTACACAGAGAAACCATGTCTCAAAACAAAACAACAAAACAAAAACAACAACAAAGAAGGGCTGGAGTGATGGCTCCGAGGGTAAGAGTACTGGGTGCACTTCCAGAGGTCCTGAGTTCATGTCCCAGTAAAACTCCATAGTGACTCATAACCATGAGATAGTAAGATCTGGTGCCCTCATCTTGTATGTAGCCATGCATGCAATAAGAACATTGTATACATGGAAATAAGTAAATAAATCTTTAAAAACAACAATAACAAAGAATCACAAAGAAAGAAAGGAAGGAAGGAAGGAAGGAAGGAAGAAAGAAAGAAAGATTAGCAAAGTAGCCTGTGGAAAGAAGTTGTGTCTGTGAACAAGGGGAGGGACAAAGGGAAGTTTGCTTGCCCTTGCACACCATTTTGTGATGTTTAACTTGTATGTAGATTCACGCATGAGCTATGCATTATAAAACTACCAGTTAGGGGCTGGGGAGAAGACTCAGCCAGTAAAGCGCTTGCTATGCAAGTGTGAGAACCCAAGTTCAGATCCCCAGCAACTATATAAAAAGCCATGTGTGGCAGTATGCCCTCAGAATCCTAGCATTGAAGAATCAGATTCCAGGATGGTTCCTGGGGCTTACTGGTCATCCACTCTAGACAAATCAGTCAGCTACAGGTCCAGTAGAGACCTTAACTCTCAAAAACTAAGATGGAAAGTGACTGCAAAGACACTCAACCTCCAAAGACACTCAACCTCCAAAGACACTCAATCTCCAAAGACACTCAACCTCTGGCATTTCTACAAAAACCCCAAAGGACTCACATGCCCTGTGAAATCTAGGATGTGCTGGTCTCCATCAGCAATGGTCCCTTGCTCTCCAAGACAGGCATGCTTATAGAACTGGCTAAACACAGACACAGCTGGGAACCAGCAAACTTGTTGCATGGGTTCTCACAAAAGACTGTGAGTCTTCTGGCCAGGAGAGTTAGAGTCCCTGCCATATGTGTGCCATGGTGCCTCTGTTCAGATTGTCTTGGATCAATAGCTTGCTTCCTGGATATTTAAAAGAGCCTCAAGAAGACCTTTCTTAGGGACATGTGGTCATGAGAGGCATACCCGTTCTCAGCAGATAGTCTACATCCTTCACTAGACTGCATGATAGTGGAGCAAGGTCCTCCTGACAGAAATCCTGGAGCCACCTGCACATGAACCCTCTGACTCCCCATCACACCGCAAATACAGTCTTTTATTACTTAGGCCAAGCCACTTTGATTCCTCATTTCATCTCTCCAAGAGTCTCTGCCAACACTTCTAAAGGTCAGCAGAAGGTCACCGTGTCCAGGCATGTGAAGCAATGTCTAATCCCATGGCTTCAAAGGAAGTTCTGCTCCATATAGAGACAGAAAAAATATGATTAACATTGAGAATACTGTGGACTTTTAAAAAAACCTCTAAATAGCATTATGTAAAATCTCTTCTTCCGGTTTTATACATTAGCCTCTTTTGAGTTTGGTTCCTATGAGTTAGTGCCTAGGTTATACTGCTTCTGAGTATACTTAGCAAAGTGGATATCTAAGGCAGCACCAAAAAAGAAGTGAAGCCACACCCCACTGCCTTCCAACAGGACAGCTTTAAACAGAGAGAGCCTTACAGCCCAGCTGTTCCTGAAGGCTCCTGCCAATATATGCAACAGGAATGTGAGGGCGGTCTGGCTGCGACATCTGTCACCCCATCGATCGCCAGGGTTGATGCAGCTGATCTCTAGTCTGCTATCTTCCTCCTCCTCACCATGCTATGCATGTCCCTCTAGAAGCTACACACCGAATAGAGGAGACCTGGTCTTTGGTCAAGGGTATTGGATTAGCTATGACCCTCTGCTAAAACTTCCAAGCAAACTCTCAAGTCCAACATATGCAACAAAAATCTGGACCTTCCTCCCCTCTGCTTGCCTTGTTTATATCAAATGTAAACTGGTTCCTCCTCTTTTCTGTAACCTATAGAGAGTCTACAGTGATTATTTTCTTCTTATGCTATCTTTCCTGATTGCCCGTTTCTCTGTAAGATTTGTTTATGCTCTCATGTGCTCACATGAAGGTATAAACTGAACCCCTTCATCTGCCTCGCTTATATTTCTCTGTACAGCGTGCTGAATGGCTTCCATTCCTTCCCAAAGTTCTGATTGGACAGGCTACTTAACAGCTACTGACAACCCAGGTCTAAACACACATTTGTACTTCTTCCCAGATTCATCCCCCCTGCAGCCTGACTGCTGCTCTCCATTTTTGCATCCCACACATGGAATGACCACAGCAACATCTAACTAAGCTTTCGAAGGCCTGACCCAACAGTAGCCCAGTCAGCGATACTTCCCGATAGAGCTGCAAAATAGGCATACAAAATGGTCCATCCAAAGGAAGTTGGTATTTTATAAAGCCGACAAACTACAAACAATTCAACATCTGATAGTAGAAAAATATTTAAGACAAAAAAAAATCCAAAACAGAAGAAATAAAAACAAGAACAACAATGCATCATGGAACAATAAGGATCTGTAACCACAGGAGATTCCATAGGATGCAACTGCCCCTCATCTCATCTACAGTCTGATTGCTGAGCAAAGGTAAGTTCATGTTTGTTCTTTCTCTGTGTGTTGGAGCCGGGGGTCAGTGCAAGTGGTACTGACAAGGTCAGGGGTCAAAACAGAGATGGAGGAGAGGTTCTGGCTGTCAGAGCTCTTCTGGCCTCAACTCCCTAGATGAGCAATGATGTGCATGCCAACAAACTAGAACACTCCCTGGAAGTGCTGTTCTCAGAGGCACTATCAAGAAGATGTAGGTCCCCAAATTGTTCCCCATTAATACCTAAAGCATAGTGGCCAGTCACCACCACCAGAAATGGACAGCAATCAGGCCAACTGAACTCCAGATTTCCTGCCTGTCTTACAGACTGCCACCATCCCCTCTGGGTGGCGTCTCCTGGGCTCTGTGAGGTTGGTGAGGAAACTGGAGCAGGAACGGTACTTAGCTCACAGTCAGCACTGCTCTTGTTCTTGTTGCTGCTGACAATTCTCTACCAGCTTTCTCTCTTCCTTCCCGAGCAGTGTTGAGCTTTGCTAATTGAACAGCTGCACTTGCTGTCGACTTGATGCCTTCACACATGGCAGTCCTAACGCCACATCACAATGAATAATTGGATGTTGGTTCACTTTCTTCGCTCTGAGCCACGGACGGGCAGCAGACCCAACTCAAGCAGAGATCCCCCACTTCCCAGTGTGGCGGCAGAGTCATTCATAAAAAAAAGATAAAAAGAAAGAAAAAAAGAAAAGAGAAAGAAAAAGAAAGGAAGAAAAAGAAAGAAACAGCTCCTTGTTTTGTCTGAATCAACTCACAAGATAAATATTTAAATAAAATGTGGTTTCAATTGTGCTCTCTGAGGATAATTGCTGGCTCTCACTCTGCTTCTATATCAATGTGTTTTCCCTTAGTTTTCCCCCCAAGCTGACTAATGAACAGGGCTGTCAGAAGCCCATTGCTCATGATGAAGCCAGCAACACATTAGCAGCTTTGCATAAATACAAAAAAAAGTATACTCGATGCAGCTAGTGAAATGCACACAGAGCACACGAAACCTCCAAAAAGGGCTGGGGAGGTGATGTGGTGGCAATGCACTTGCTGTGCAAACATAAAGACTTGAGACTCCTCACCAGAACGCACTTTAAAACAAAATGACCATGGTGGTATGTGCGTATAACCTCGGCATTGTGGAGGACCTCTGGGACTTGCTGGCTAGCCAGCCTAGCCAGATGGGTGAGCTCCAGGCCAGTGAGAGGTTGTCTCAAAAACCAAGATCTGAGTAGTGACAGCCCGGGTTGATTCTGACCTTTGCACACATGTACTTAGACACAAACATGCACACATGTATGCACCGGGGACATGTACATGTACACATATACACAAACTAAAAAAACTACTCCACTGTTTGTAATAGATACAGAAACCTAGATGATAAACATAATTAGGTAACTCACTGGCCCTCTTTCAGAAGTGGCAGGCGTGGGCATCAGTCTAGCTGTCAGTCAGTGAAAGGGAATCCAGGAATTCCTTGTGTGCCGACCATCCTGTTTTGAAGCATCTACAACATTTTAAATTTGAAGTTTTAAGGGGATAAAAACATGTTGGTGGTGTGATGGTTGATCTCAATGTCAGCTTGAAGAGATCCAGCATCACCTGGAAGGCGAGTCTGAGATTAGATTACTGTGGGTAAGGATCACTATGGGTGGCACCATTCTCTTGGCTGGGATCCTGGACTGTATAGAAAGGAAGGAGTGACTGAGCATCAGCACTCATTTCTCTGTGGTTCCTGACTGTAGGAATCTGACTAGTTCCCTCAAGTCCCTGCTGCTGTGCTCACCATGATGGACTATAGACTATGAGTCATGACACACACCCTTAGGCTGCTTTTGCCTCAGTATTTTATCACAGCAACAGAAAAAGAAACAAAGACGGGTATCATGATAATTCACACACTACACAAAATCACATATTCTTGCTTTTACATGCCATTCAAAGTGAGAAAAATGCAAGGTTTTCTACCTTGGAGACTCAAGATTCTTTCGAGTGTCATTTCATCCCTATACTGTAGAGATAGTAATCTCATTGGTTGTTCTGTTCCCATTCTATAGTTTATCCACTGCACGAGGTGCACCAGCCACCATCGTACTGCTATTTTTATTTGTCTTCAGCAATAACCATGTCTCAGCCTCAGTCGTAGCAGTGTGTTTTATCTCCTTGCTTCGTGTTGATGATAGAGAATTATGAACCTTCATGATAAATGATGAGATAGAACTGCCCTAGGTCTCTGACTTTCACCATCCTGTGACACCTCATCTTGACTTTCCCACCATGCAGAAGTGAACTAACAAAGCCCAAGTTGGAAAGCCCTGCCTCAAACCACAGCTGGAATGCCCCATAACAGGGGTTCAATGATCAAGGTCAGTGTCCTCCCAGACGTAGGTCTCTGACTATTCTTGAAGTTCTCTAGCTGGCTTCTTCAAAAAAGGAAGCAGTCAGGTCTTGGTGCCACTGTATAGTGGCTAAGTCAGCAGCTTTGCCAGGGCTTAGAAACTTTAAATATAAGAAAACATCAGTGTAGGGATCCAGAACTCTCTCAAGTGCCTTGTCCTGACAATAGACACTTAGATGGTCCATTTGATTATTGGTCAGAAGTACTCATGTTCTACCATTACCGCCTGTGTGAATGGAGTACCTAGACCCAGCTCCCAACATGCAGCCTTGTCATGTGACTTGCTTTGGCCAATGGGATGTTAGCTGGTATGATAAGCTCAAAGTTTCAAAAGGCAATTGTGTGGGTCTGAAGAGATATCTCAGCTGTTAAGAGAACATACTGTTATTCCAGAGGACCTGCATTTGGTTCTTCACATCCACATTTGCTCTCTCAAAAGAGCCTGTAACTTCAGCTCTAGGGAATCTAACACTCTTCTTTGGTCTTCTTTTGCTTTTCCTCTGTATAACCAAGCTGTTCAGGCATTTTGAAATATCAAAGAATATATTTGCTTACTGGCTGCAAAGAAACCCATGAACCCAAATAAATTGATTTCTTCCAGGACACAGGATCATCTATCCCTCTTGCTTTTATTTCTGTGACCTCAGTTCTCCTCAGCCTCTGACTCAGTTTCCTCCAGGAACGAGAGTTCCTGACTTCCCAGGTGGCCTCTTTAGTTACCTGCAAGGCACCCTACTTGCTGCCAGTCCCCAGACTGACTTGCCTTCCCACAGTCTTCCCAGCGTCTCACAGTAACACCTCTCAAATAAACTACTCACACGGGAATCCTTGTGTCAGGGAGCATGTGTGATAGTTAATATTGTCAGCTTGACAGCATCTAGAAATTCCTAGAGGACGAGCCCCTAGGCATGTTCACGAGAGATTTTGTAGCTTGTATTATAAACTGAAATGGGACTCACCCTAAATGTGGGTGGCACTGTTACTGTAGATTGAAATGTTGTACTGAATTAAAAAGAGAAGCAAGCTGAGCACCACCGTTCATTTCCCTCTGCTTCCTGACTACAGATTCCATGTGGCCAGCTGCCTCCTCAAGCCTCTGCCTCCATACTCCCCTGACATGCTGGACTGTACCTCAATCAGTGAGCCAAAATAAATCATTTAAGTTGCTCTTGTCAGGATATTTTCTCACAGCAGTTGGGACAGTTAATAAGACATGGCTTATGTAGAGACCCAACCTGGGGCAAAATGACTCTCTAGTATAAGCTGAACATCCCTTTCTCTCACTTCAAGTCTATCGGATCAAGTGTACAAAGTGTGCCTTTGCTCATTTGTGTAAGAATCTTCCCAAGAGTCTGTGTCTGCTGAGACCCTGGGAACAGCTATGGCCAGGCCAGGCTGAGGCCCAGTCATCAAAGAAGTGACACTAAAAGGGAGAAGGGAGAGAAAGCAGACAAATAGATCATCAGTGTAGATGAGGTTTATGAGGGAATAATAGGAGGGTCATAAGATACGGTGCTAGGAGACATCATTTCAGTAAAACAGCAAGGGCCTCTCTAAAGATGGGGTACCTACTCTAGGATCTAGAGAGTACATCAAGCATCTGAAGACCTGGAAGCATAGGAAGAGTACTTGAGGTAGGAGGAACAGCTGAGATGAAGGCCCCGGGGTGGAAAAAGAGTTTAACAAAGAAGCTCTGAGCAAGTAAAGCTCAAGGGTTGCAAAAGGTTGGCATAGGTAGGAGCTGGTGGGAAGGCTTCTAGGCTATAAGGGGTCTTCTAAAAACCATGGGCAGCCACTGAAAAGGCTTAACTGGCAGTGTGTGCTATGATACAATCAGCAGTTTTTAAGTCATTGACTGCTCTGGAAACCACGGTGGAAACCTCAGGAGTTGGGGTTCAGGGGTTCTTGCAATCTGGCCTATTACCCACCTTGTACGTTCCTAACTCACTGTGATGAGAGCATCCACAATCTTCACCTTCAAACTGAGCTAGCTACAGGGGAGACTAAGAAATAAGATCTACACCTGTAAGAGCTTCTCGTCAACCAGAAGACACCTATAAGTCAGAGGTCATGATAAAGGAGCAGAATGATGACAGAGGCCAACACCATAGGAAGTAAGGGGAGATGGGTCCTTAAGCTAGCGGGGCTGGGGTGGGGGGATCTCTTGGGAACTGGGTCTAACCTGAGGCCCGAAAGGTAAATTTCCAAGCTCATGTGCACAGGTGGAAGAAGAAGGAATATGGGGGGATGAGAAATAAACACAGATCTGGCCAGGGCATAGAGGACAGGAGAGATGGGGAGCAAGGGGGCTCATACTAATGAGTGGTTGACAGCAGTTCAAAGGAGCATCCTATCTTAACTTTTCTGGTCTTGCCATTAAAGAGCTTAAGTTGGGTGTGTTAGCTTAGACCTGTGATCCCAGGACTTGCAGGGACAAAGTAGGAGGCCTACCATAAATCTGAGGCTTGTCTAGTCTATGTAGTGAGTCCAAGGCCAGCCTAGGCTACAAAAGCAAGTGCCATGTGTAATTGGGGAACCTTCAAAATGCAACCATTCTAAATTTAGTTGTGCTGTAGTAAAAATGTGTATGTAAGCTCAGAGAGTAAAAGAAATATGTAACTTATCTCAATAATTCTTGAATACAGTACATAAAATCTATTGGGTTAAAGAAAATATATTAATCTAATTTAATATTACCTATTTCCCTTTTTAAAAATGACCATTGAAAAGTTTAAAATACACATGAGGTTCCCACATACAAATCATATGATTCAGCTGACACTGTAACAAAGCTTATTTTGAAAATGCAATTTTGTTCTAACCCACCAGATACATGGTGGGACGTACCAACACCAAGCTCTCCTGCTGTTGTGCCTCTTCAGACACCTGCCAGTTGCCTCCCTTCCCACAGCTGTTATATGCTACACCTGCTGTCCTTGGTGTCCACACAACATCCCAGGACTTCATCAAACCATTTCACACTCACTCACAAGTTGCAACCTTACTGAGGTCACTTACACACATGCACACATACACATACATGCAAACATACACACACACACACACACACATACACACACACACACACGTTCCCTGGCAAAGGCACCACTCTATCTCCCATGCATATCTGCACCTGCATAAAACTAAACTGTTTGGGGCCATACAGGTGGCTCAGTGGTTAAGAGCACTGGATGCTCTTCCAAAGGCCCTGAGTTCAATTCCCAGTTACCATCTACAATGAGTTCTGATGCTGTCCTGGCATGCAGGGGTACATACAGATAGAGCACTCACAGACATAAAACGAATAAATAAATCTTAAAAACAAAACAAAATCCTGAACTGCTCAGTCTCTGAGTTCTAACCCTGCTCCCTTTTGATTGTTGTGGCTCCAATCCACCTTACACACAAAGCCTGTCATTTCGATTGTGAGAGCTTACCTATCACCATTCCCAGGTCAGAAACGTCTAGATCTAAGGTCTTACTGCACAGTGCTCTGCTGTAAAGCCCCACTCTCCCACATGGATCCTGGCATTTGCCTTATTCTTCTCACCTGCTTTAGAGGAGCGTAGGTCTTCCTGAAATCAGTACCTGCATGGCAGCACATACCTGTAATTGTAGCAGGAGAGGCAAAAGCAGGAGGGGCTGGAGATCCTTGGGTAATTCTCCAAGGGTAGCCTGGGCTATGGGACAAACTTCAGAGGACAGAAAGCAAATAAGAATAGAAGTAAGAGATGGAAGAAGAGAGGGATAGAAGTTCAGGAAGAAAGAAGGAAAAGGAGGAAAAGGAGCGGGAATGAAAAGAAAGGGAGGGAAGGGAAGAAATATGGAAGGGAAAGAGGAAAGGACAAGAAAGAAAAGGAAGGAGGGAAAGGAAAGACAAGAGAAAGAAGTGAATAAAGAATCAAAGATAAAAGCTTAGTGCAGTGGTGCACACCCTTAACTCCAGCACTAGGGAGGCACTCACTCTGTGAGTTTGAGACCAGCCTACTGTACACAGTGAATTCCAGGACAACCAGAGCTACATAATGAGGCAAAGAAACAAACAAACAAAGCCCATACGACATCAATTTTAAAAACCTACATTTTCAGGGCTGGAGAGACGACTTAAAGATTAAGAGGAATGCTGCTCTACCAGAGGTCCTTGGTTTGGTTCCTAGCACCCACAAGGCAGATCCCAACTCTGACTCCAGCTGTAGGGTGTCAGACGCCCTCTTTTGGCCTCTGTAAGCACTGCACATATATTCAGGCAGAAGACCCTTATACGCAAAGTAACAAAGTCTGTTGAGGTCAGGTGTGATCCTTAGCACTAGTACTCCAAAGCAGAGGCAGGCAAATGTCTGTGAGTTTGAGGCCAGCCTGGTCTATGTAGTGAATTTCAAGCCAGCTAGGGCTATGTACATAGGGAGACCCTGTCTCCAGAAAAAAAAAAAAAACAAGACAAAACAGAGCAAAAAACCCAAAAGCACAACTAAAACCACACAATTACCTTTCAAACAAAGGTCTGTGGACCGCATGCCATAGAATACACATGGACAGAGCCAATAATCAATAAGGACACTTCAAACATGGCTGCAAGCCTGAGAACACCCAAATCAAGGCCAGGCGTGAGAGCTAAGTACCGAGTCGGCTGCTCTGTGCAGCCGTGTGTAGTTTACAGCAAAGATGCAGAGTGACTAAGCAGGGATCTTCCTTCCGGGTCCAGGGGCCACTGCTACAGGGGAATCCCAGGAGAGCTGGGATTCCAGCTCAGAGGACATTTCCTCCTTAATCCAGGCTTTCTCACAGCTCTGCAGAAAAGCACCCTGAGGCTCAACTGGAAATTCAAAGAAGACCACAGACTCACTTAAACACTGACACTTCCTTAAAAGCTTTTGGTTCGATGTGAGTGTAAGTCATTTTGATTACTCAATTTCTGTATTTATTAGGAATGATAAACCAAAGCACTTGAAAATCATTTCCGTGGCGATGAACTGTGGCATCGGATCGATAGGGGACATGGCAGCCAATTACCCTTTCGCTTTATTTTGGTCCTGGGCAATCAGTAACGATCAATACTCTCAATCTCGATTGATAGCAGGGTGCAAATCACAAATAATGTTTGTAAGTGGGCTGTCATAGTGTGTACGGAGGCTTCATCAGAGCCGGAGTGGCTGTGAAACTTTAGTCGCGGGATCATGGGCGCTCCGGTACATACTGCAAGTGACTCCTTCTGGCCACACAGAGGCTTCCAATCATAGTCTATCCATCTACCACACTTAGATTTTAGCACATGAATTGTCTTGGTTGTAAACTTGGCAAAACTAGTGAGCAGAGCAAAAAGAAGGAACGGGAAGGCAAATCAAGAGAAATTCAGGGGATATAAAAGGGAATACTTATATTCTGGTGTGCTTTCAAGGTAGAGAGGGGTTGTGGGAGAGCAGGAAAGGGAAGGAGGAAGGGCATACTCCTTCCCCAGAGGGGCAGATGCTGAAGAATGACTCACACAGACATCGGATGACAAGCTTGTCTTCCCTGAGCCTGCAGAAGACCCCTGTATCGTGATGGAGAAGTCCTAGGCCCAGGACAACCAACATTACCTTGCTCCTGCAGGGCAAAAGTAAGCCACTGTGAGAAATCGGGACGGTTGGCAAACTGAGTTCCCTAGAGTATTTAGGGGGTGGTGGTGTTTGAAGGAGATAGGGGAACAGAGGGAGGGGGAAAACATGAGACAAGTAAAAAGGGAGGGAGGAATGGGCAAGATGTTCCCCCACCCTTTGCAAACAAGAGCATCTCTGTTTATTTTCATTTCCTACATTTGGCTTTATGGAATACTTTGCTATAGGATGACCTAATTAGTGTGTAAGAATCTGCAGTACCGGAGCCAGAATGCTTGGGTGTGATTCTGGCTTCCTCTGTCTAGCTGGGCAACCTTAGGCAAATCACGTTAACTTCTCTGTGCTCTGGTTTCCACAAACAAGAGGTTGATCGAAGCTACTCGAATGAGTATGTATAGAGACTAACTGTACAAAGGCTCGGTGTGCACTTTCAGCCCACCAGGCATGCAGTGAGTCCTGGAAAGAAAATGTCTGCTAAATAAACAATGTCCTATGCTGCCTTCTGAAGGACTTTCCAACTGCAGATGTTTTGTTTTTGAGACAGGTTTTCTCCTTGTAGCCCTGGCTGCTCTGGAACTGTTCTGTAAATCAGGCTGGCCCCAAACTCAAAGAGATCCCCCTGCCTCAGCCTCCTGAGTGCTGGATTAAAGGAGTATGCTTCTGCCACCAACTCAACTGCCAATCTTGAACTAGGGGGTCTCTAAATTTTTTTAACCTATATCCTTACCAGAAAATTGTAACACTGCTGTCCCTGTGTGCGTAGCTCTGGATGTATCTATGTGCTACTATTCTTCCATAGTCTGTGATTTAAGGTGACATGGAGATGTAAACAGTGATGAGGTTAGACCATCACAACTCTCTTCTCTTGGGTCTGGGCTCAGGTGCTTGTCAGCTGTAGGTTATCTCAGGCCACCAAACAAAGCAGCTGGGCCAACCCTGACAAGCAGTGGTAGCACACACCTTTAATCCCAGCATTCAGGAGGCAGAGGCAGAGACAGATGGATCTCCAAGTTCAAGGCCAGCCTGGTCTACAGAGTTTCAGGACATCCAGGGCCACACAGAGAAACCCAAACCCCTGTTCTTGTCCAGCTGCACTTCCGTCCGAGGTGTCATACTCTTGGCATCCTGAAGCATGGACTAAGCACCTGCTTTGTCTTTAGACCCTCGGGACTCAAAGCGATCTGAGAGAACGCAGGCCAGAGGCCCTAGCCCTCAGGGTCTGTGTCTCAGGGCACTGAAAGCCAGTCCTGATTCCACAGTATTGATACAAGCATCCCATGATCCCCACATGTGGGCTTACTTCTTCCAGGAGACTTGCTAATCCATTACAGCCAGTTCATGCGGCATGAACGCTCTAGGCTTGTATGTGAGTGTGGGTGAGCGGGTGCTCACGTGTGTGTGCATGGGTGTTTGTATACACACATGCAGGCACATGGCGGCCAAAGGTTAACAGTGGGTGTCCTTCCTCTTTAGAAATGTGGTCTACCTTCTCTTTTGAGAGGGTGTCCCACTACAGTGAACTTGACAACTTGGATGGCTAAAGATCCCTGTCTCCACAACCCTGGCCCTGGGATTACAAATATTGGCCACCACTTGTGCTTGTTTTCATGTGGGCAGTGGGGATGGAACTGAGGTCCTCATGTTTGCCCAACAAACGCTGTATCCACAGATCCCTCTCCCCAACCCTTAGACCCAGGCGAAAATCAGAAAAAGTCTTATTGTAGGCCTACCATGGCCCAAGGAGGGAGACATCACAGTGATGTCAAGGAAGCATCCCACAGATGATGGAAAACAATCACATCACAACAAACGTCCTCTAGAGATGTGCTTAAGTGTCACTGCGTCTCTCAGGAAGAGTTGTGGCAGCACTCTGGATACCTGCTCCAGTCACACACACACCTCCTACACGCCTACCTCATCCACACAGAGGCAGCCATGTTGCTGCTACAGCTTTGAACCCAGTGGGACTGTGCCACCACTGATTGCCGGGGTTTGTCCAGCTGCTTTCTTTGGAGGCCGGAGATAAACTACAGTTGACAAGTAACCTGAGGCCAGACCCAAGAGAAGAAAGCTGTGGCGGTCTAACCTGGAGAGCCTATGAACATGTGGTTCTCATACAGTGAATCTGGGAGAGCCTGAGAGTCACTTTTCAAATAAGCTTCCAGGTTAGACCTGCTGCTGCTGTTCCAGGGACCAGTCTGGGTGACAGGGTTGTCTGGTCTTAGGTCCACGCCTTAGAACAGTTAGCCATGGTGTTCAACAGAAGAGCTGGTAGGCCTCCCTCTCCGAATACATGTAAAGAGAGCTACAAACTCAGGCATGGGGTGAGGTGAGGGGTGGGGGCTCACCACTCCCTGCTCTGGGATGTGAGACCCAGAATGGAAAGAAGAGCTGAGCAGTAAGACGAGCCACGGGTGGAGTGGGGCGATCGCGGAGGTTCGAGCCACGGGTGGAGTGGGGCGATCGCGGAGATTCGAGTCACCAGGTGGAGTGGGGCGATCGCAAAAGTGCGAGTCACCAGGTGGAGTGGGGCGATCGCGGAGGTTCGAGTAACGGGTGGAGTGGGGCGATCACGAAAGTAAGAGTCACGGGTGGAGTGGGGCGATCGCGGAGGTCCGAGTCACGGGGTGAAGTGGGGCGATCACGGAGGTTCGAGTCACGGAGTGGAGTGGGGCGATCACGAAGGTTCTTGTGCTTGCAGGTGCCCATTCACCCAGGAGACTGGAGGTCAACATCAGGTGTCTTCCCAGCCATTCTTGACCTCATTTTCTGAGATAGGCTTCCTGACTAGAACCATGCTAGGCTGGCTGGGCAGCAAAATCCAAGGCTCCGTCTGAGTCTGCCTCCCCGGCACTGGCATGCCAGGTGCGCGTCACCATGCTGGACCATCTCAGTGCGATCAGTGGACTTTTTCAGATACTCATACACTCCTGGTAAGAACGTCCCCAGCCAGGGCTCTACAGCTTTTAGTTTCCGGGTCTGGAGCTTGGATGGATTTCCATCATTTTGGATCCAGGAGGCAGCACATCACCATAAGAATTTTCTCTATTTTGCCCAGACTTGGTGTTGGTTGCTTTCTGTAACTTGCAACCAAACACCCCTAATTAGCTCTGCAGTCTCAAACAAGGCTGGTGCCTTTGCGTGATAGCCTTTGACAGGAAGCTATCCAAGTTGCTGCTTATTTAGCTGACGACTGAATGAACAGACTGCCCAGGCGTGGTGCTCTCTGCAACTCCTCTTCACCCGGATGTGAGGAACCTTCTTTACGTCTGTCTTGATGTCAGTCCTGGAAATTCCAGCACAACCCATCGACTCTCGGTTTTTTGTTTTTTGATTTTTTTTTTTCTGTTCTCTGCCGTCTACTCCCCCGGCACTCTTATTTCATTCTTTGTATCTGGCAAGGGAAGGAGGGACTCAGAGAAGGTGCATTTCCCCTTTAAATACCATGAAAGTTATGAATATATCTCTCCCAAACTGCCAAAATAATTGTTTCATTTACAGAACTGAAATTCTCCAGGGAGCATCCCACTGATGCTCCGAACTGCTAACATCAGATATGCAGAAAACAAATATGGAGCCGTCCATATGCTCCCGATCCTGAATTTAGCATCTCAGCCCAGCAGACACTTACATTTCAATCACTCGCAGTCGGTCTTGTATGGTGAGTATGTGTGGGGATAAGGCTGGATTGGAGCCACGGGCCTGGAACCTTCTGTAGAGGAAGGCCTGCCCAGCCCCAGCCTGAAGCACCGGATCAGCTTGCCTTTGAAAGCAGTCGCTTCACAGACCCATGTGCAAAGAGAAACCTGATAACCCAGTTTGCTTCCTGTTACTGTGATAGAAATTCTCACCAAAAACGACTTCGGGAGGAGAAGATTTACTTGGGTTAAACATCCAGATTGCAGTCCATTATTGAAGAAAATAAGGCAAGACTCAAGTAGGGCAGGAACTCAGAGGCAGGTACTGAAACAGAGGCCATGGAGGAATATTATTTTCTGGTTTGTTTCTCAGTCTGCTTTCTTCTATAACCCAAGACCACTTGCATAGGATTGGTACCACCCACAGTGGGTGGAGCCCTTCCATACCAATCATTAATCAAGAAAACGCTTATTGGTCAATCTGATGGAGACACTGTCTCTGCTGTGATTGACTCTTCCCAGATGACCCTAGATTGTGTCAAGTCGACAAAAAACTAACCAGCCTACCTGAGAATTCTCTGCTTCATGATTACAAGCAAAAGTCAATGCTTCCTTCTGTTGAACAAAAGTTGGTTGCTTCCAGGGTTGTAGCTAGGCCAAGAGCATACTGATTGCTGGGTTTCCATTAAGACAACAGCATATAAGGCAGGATAATATGATTAGGAAGATGGCATGCTGAACAGCCAGCATGGACAGAACAGAGTCTCTCTTCTAGAATATCCTCTGAACCTTACAGATATGTGCTCATTTCATCTGCAAACAAATCCCATGGTGTATGTGTTACTATCACACCCATTTTACATCTGAGGACACCACAGCCCGGGAGGAAGGATTAACAATAATTAGGAACTTTAGAATACATATTGCTGCTTCTTTTTTCCTAACAGTGGCTCAAGGTTCCTTTGGAAAGCCACCATTGCTCTCTGTGCCATTTGGATGGAACACTTATCTTAAGTGTATAAGATGGGTAAGATTCATCTTATCTTACGATAAAAGGGACCTACTTGCTTCGGTCACATTTGGCTGTGAGCTCCTGGCTGTAAACAGTGGTCTTTCACACCAAGAGTCTAACATAAGTGTTAAGTGCTTAGTAAATATTGAAAGACAAGCCACGGGCCAAGGCACCCAGGTGTAATCTACTGATGCAGCGCTCTCCAAAATGGAGGAATGCTAAGTGTCTGAATGTCGGTTACATGTGCTATGCTAAGCCAGTCAGAAGCTGCCCTGGAACTGTGTGAAATGACAGGGTGACAGGAATAGAAGCTTTCTGTAGCTGATGTATCCCCACCACTGTGCCTAAGACAGGCTGTCATCCCTAACCTTGACCCAGGTTCTTTCATTCCAACTCTTCCTTAAGTTCACCAAAGTGCCCCTTAGCCCACACCTAAAAAAAAAAACCCCTTGTTGCTTAACCATGCCAGAGTTGATTTCTGGTGCCTAGAATTACACCACGTTTCCCTCTAACTGGAATATGTCAGCCACTCACCACATGTTCAGACACACGCACAGGACAACACTGAGGTGCAGAGCTTAAAATGTGAGAAGGCCACTGGCCTGGAGAAACATCCTCACTTATACACACCAATCACTGGGGACGTCCAATGGCTCCAACTGGTAGAACCTTTCCTTGGATTCTTTTCAATCCCCACAAGACAGTGACATAGGCATTTTGGTGCCCACTTTGTAGAAGACTGCTCTCCTACAGATGCAGAAACAACAAGTGCTACAGTCAGGATCACAAAGCATGCCACCCAGAAGCCAAAACAAGAGTTGACTAACTTGAGTGTGAGGTCTTGGGTCAGAGTATAGAGAAGAACTGAGTAGAGGCTAAGGTCCGGGTGGGCAAATCTGATCTGGGGACAAATGACCAGGGAAGTCACTGTGCACTGCTTGGTCCAATGGCTTTGCTGATGAAGGAGAACCTTGCCTCATATTTAAAAGAATAGAGTCCTTGGACTAGGAAGATGGTTTGCCATGGTAGTTGCTGATAATTCAAGCCCCTGAATCCCCAGAGTAAACTAGCTGGCAAAATTGGCCATATTGGCCGGCTATGGGTTTAAGAAACCCGAGGATGACTGCCAACATCAACTGCAGGCTCCCACATGCATGGGCACTCACATGTGTGCCAAAAACCTGCACAGCACACACATGTGAAAATGGAAAGTAAAATAAATAGAATGTGCATCTCATGGGTGTGGATGTTAAGGGCTTTGGACATGATTTTTAAGGGCTGTGTTAAAACTTTTATAGAACATACAGCATGAAGTACATAAGTCAGTGGCACTTTGTGGATGTACACAGTGTGGCCATAGTTAGCATCTGTTTCCAGACCCAGCATCTAGTAAGCTGCATGTCATCCTCCATGTCTAGCAGGCACCTGTCTTAAGCAACACACAGGCACCCAAGTGATATACTGATAGGCAGTTGGAGCTGCTGGCTCTGGGTTGAAGAGAGAGGTGGGAACTGGAGATGCAGAAGTGCACGTGGCACCATGCGCACACAATCCGCTTTGATGGACAGCATGCTTGCCTCTGGTTCTCTGTCTCCCACTCATCCCTAAACCCTGGTGTCTGTCACAGTACCTGGCCCACAGTAACACCTCAGTCACTACTTGTTCAGTGAAGACACCAAGCTCTGCCCTCTCGCCTGTGGAAGCATCCATTTGTTAAATGAGACATTTAAAGAAATGCTTTTGTTCCCTGTAGGTGAGTCCGAACACATTTAAAAATAAGCTGGCAGTCTTCGGGAATAATGCTCAACTCTTGTGATCTCTTCAGAGGACAAGAGTGCCAAAACCCAACCCTGCTCACCACCACGCCATGTTACATAAACAGAACAGGAGTGACATGACCAGATGTGGCACGTCACAGTGAGGATCAATCAGTCTGGAAACAGAGAAGCACTTCTGCGTAAATCCAGGCGTTCTAGCTATGCCCCGCCATCACCAGCCTCTATTCAAATAACCCTGGCAGCACTGGAAGAAAAATGCGGTCCTGCAAGGAGGGAGAATTATGGTGACTG
Organism: Micromys minutus; assembly: GCF_963924665.1. Taxonomy (NCBI): domain Eukaryota; kingdom Metazoa; phylum Chordata; class Mammalia; order Rodentia; family Muridae; genus Micromys; species Micromys minutus. The sequence goes on along the minus strand of NC_137972.1, from coordinate 46,072,203 downwards.
AGATGAGATTCCGACAGCAATTCATCTTCAGCCTACAAATGTTCTCCAGACAGAATAATCTTCAAGTGCCAGATCTTGATAATCTCAGCTCCAGGCAGGTCTTTGGAAACTGCTCCTCACAGACAATCTATAGAAAGGCTATGCAAAACTGGGGTGTGGGAGACAAGAGAGTTCTTCCCTGGCCACACAGTTACAAGTATAGAATTTCAGAGACATGACCGTAGTAGAAAATTTGATGCACTGGGATGATGGCTCAGTTAACAAAGCACCATGTCCATATCCCCAGCTCCCATGTAGGAGCTGGGTATGGTAGCATGTGCCCGTAATTTTAGTGTAGGAAGCAGAGGCAGGGGGATTCTGGGGTCTCAATGAGCAGCTACAGGTTCAATGGGAAAACTTGTCTCAAAAGCAAGGTGGCCTCTGAATGTGCAAACATGGGTAAATGCACATGCACACATATATGTACATTACCTCTGACACACATCACACACACACACACATACACACACACACACACACACACACACACACACACACACACGAGTCCCAGCTACGTATTTATACCTTTTGTTGTTGTTGTTTACCTATTTCCTAACACTTCTGTGACTACAGGTCTTTTGGCCTTCTCTCTGCCCCCCCCCCCCCTTTTCCTTTTCTCTCTTTCCTTTTATTTATTTGGTTTTTTGGTGGTTTTGTTTTGTTTTTTGTTTTTGAGACATTTTCTCTTTGTAACCCTGTAACTGTGGCTGCCCTGGAACCTGCTCTGTAGTCTAGGCTAGGCTCTGTCTGCCTCTGAGATTAAAGGTATGCACCACCACTGTCTGGCTACAGGTCCTAATCCACTAGAACCATGGATACAATTTTGAACTTGAATGGGAATAGCTTCTTTAGCACAAAGAGAGGCTGTGGAACCTCCCTTGTAGTGATAGGTACAAGATAGATAGGTCCTCACACACTCTAGTGTCCATGTTTCGTGAAAAGGGCAACCTGTTCACAGTCATCTGCTTTCTCAATCCCACCGGCTGTGCTGGAAGCTGCTAGCTTAGCTGAATGTGGCATTAACAGTGCGTCAAGGAACCGAATAGTCTCTGGAAGGCATGAGAATTTCCAGTTACTTAGGCTGGGAATTGAATTTTGAAAGCTAGAATGTAGTTGACTACTTGGTGGGGGGTGGGAGGAACAAGTTTTAAAAGCAAGGAATGCAAGTCAAACTGCACAAGGAAAGATTTAATTTATCTCCTCAAAATTTCATTGTTGGGTTAGAAACTTCCTTGTAAAGTCAGAAGAGAAAGGGATTCTATTCCCCTGTGTGTGTGTGCATGTATGTTTGTGTGTGTGTAGTGTGTTCTGTGTAGACAGTGTGCTGTATGTAGTGTATGTTAAACGTTTGTGTGTGTACAGTATGTAGGATGTATGTGTGTGTGGTATGTGGTATATGTGTGTAGTGTTTGTAATGTGTATATGCACATATGTGATATTTGTGTATGTGTGACGTGTGTGCATATGGTTTGTGTGCTATATATGTGTGGTGTCTGTGTGTGGCATATAGGTGTGTGGGGCATGTATAAGTGTGTGTCATATGTTGTGTATGTATTGTGCATGTGTGATATGTGTGGTTTATGTGTGTCTATGTGGATGAGTGTATGTATATAGTATATGGGCACATGTATGTGCAGGCATACATGCTTATATATACACATGAAGGTGAGGTGTCTCCCTAAACCTAGAGTTTGTGCTTTCCAGCTAGGCGGGTGCTGGCAAGTCCTGGTGATCCTCCTGCCTCCAATCCCTCAGCACTGGAACTGCAGACTTGGATGAGACCACATCTGGCTTATATGAGTGCTGGAATTTGAACTCAGGTCCTCTGATCATATAGCAAGTTATTCCCAGCTGGCCCATATCTCCAGACCCATATTCTTTTCTATTAAAAAAATGGTAGAAAAAAAAAATAGAATGAATTCCACCAAATCCTTTCTCACTCAGCCTGATGCTGTGTGGAGTCGTCACCCACCTCCAGGTACAGAGTTCTTGAAGTACGTGGGCCTCTGCCTGTCTCCAGCAAGCATGAGAAAAGAATCATTTTTATTGCTATTGTATCATGAAAAGACAGATGAAATAAATGATGAAATTCTCGCTTCTGAGTGCTGGCAAAACACATGGAATCTTTATTTCTAACGACAGCCAAGGAAGACAACGATCATAGCCCTGGTGATGTGCTGCTGATAGGGTTCTTCTTACAAATCCAAGTGTAAACCCAAAGCCAGAAATCTTTTTCCAGCAGACACGGTAATTCCTCTTGCCCTGAGGTTTCTTAGTGAACCATCTATTTGATGTAGAACTGTATTTCATTCAGTAATGTGCCCCATCTTTGAAACAATTCATACGTTGTCATGGCGCTATTAAACACTGCAGTACTGCTGATGGCCACAATTAGTGGAAGTTTGAATTCTATTTATTTCTTTATTATTTGGAGGTTTTTTGAGACAAGGTTTCTCTGTGTAGCTCTGGCTGTCCTGGAACTCTAGGCCTGTCTCGGCTCCGAGTGCTGGGACTAAAAGTAGGCACCACGCTGCCAGGCACTGAGAACTGACCTGATGTTTCCAGCAATCGTGGCTGAGAGTACATCATGATCCAGTATCGAGGGCCATCACAAGTTATTTCCCCAAGTCACAGAGATTTTAAACGTTTGCTTGGGCAAACAAGAAGGGGGTTCAGTAAAGGCTTGGGGACGGGGTGACTCAGTCTATAGGGTGCCTGGCATGTAAGCCTGAAAACTGGAGTGAAAAAACTCACATGAGAAAAGCCAGACGCGATGTGTGTATCTGTGATCACAGCACTCTGATGGCAAGATGGAAGGAGGACACAGGAGAATCATCTGGAAGCTTCTGGACCAGCGAGTTGGGATACACAGCGTATCCACAGATAGAAGAGAAACCCTGCCTCAGCAAGGTTGAAGAAAAGAACCATCTCGTAAAAGTTGTCTTCTGACCTCCACACGGGCGTCGAATACCCACACCCAGTGATAATAAAGGACAAAGGGAAACTTGGGTAGAGAGTAATTGAAGGACCACTGATACCAACCCTTGATCTCCACATGTGTGTGTACACGCACACACACATTTTTTAATATATTTTAGGCCATGAACTCCAATCCTGCTATTTTATTACTGAGAGTCCATAGAAAACATAATATGTTCTAGGAATTCCAAATGGAAGCGACCGCAAAAATAATAATCTCTCTGTATTTTTATTATCCATGAATTGATCTAACGTTAACAATGACATCTTAGCCTCTAGATCTTCAAGTGAGCTTCCACTTCAGATAGAAAGGGAAAAACACGTTTTATTTTTAATCGGAAGAGGGCAAGGGAAGCCTGAGAGCCATAAAGTCCTGGGGGTGAGAATGGTGTAATATAAGAGAGAGGGAGGCAAAGGCAGCAGAGAAAAAAAGAACCATTGACTTCTCATGCCAGTAGGATGCCACATGTTGGGTACCCCATACATGGGTCAACTCACCAGCAGCCAGAGGCTATGAGAATAGAGGTGTTCTGGGCTCTGATTCAGTGGAGTTGAACCTTAGGAGCATGTGGAATATCCGGTCAGAATCTCAGGCTTGTCTCCAAGAAGAAGAGATACCTGGAAATGTCTACCTCTGTAGATGAAGACACTGTTTAGATTCGAGAAACACCACAGGAGTGGGATGTAAAGAAAAAGCAAGCTGAGGCCAGGACCCAGTGGAGGAAAGTGGAATGTGGTCTATGGAATGATGGGGAAGAAGGAGGATGCCCAGGGCACAGTGATGTGGACATGTGCGGGTGTGGGTATGGTACATGTTCAATGATACAAATTAGTTCAAGAGTGAGAAAGAGCCCATTGGGATTAGGTAGTTAGAGACTGTTTCTGATGGGTCAGATTGAAAAGGAACCCAAAGAGGACACAGAGACTTTCCTGGTTATAACTCTGGAGTTGCAGCAGGTGGACGAAAAACTAGATCCTGGATGTCAGCTGTAGGAGTAGCATCAGGGCAAGGACAGAAGAATAGAGGAAAACTGCATGGGCGGCTGGTGAGGAATTTAAGGCAATGTATGTGGATTTTTAAAAATTATATATTAAAGCCATATAAGGTTTAGAGTGACTAGTGGAAAGATATAAGTAACATGCTTTGCACAGAAGTCTTTTGACACTGACTCTGAGAACAGCACATTCAACCTTTTCTCTAATATTTCTCGGTAAGTAGTGTGCCCATTTAGCAGCAAAATGCATCTCCTTTGGATGATGCAGGCATTTCCCTGTGTCCTGATCCTTCCAATATTCACTTTAAAAAGGCATCTATCTTCCCTAATTCATACTTACAAAACTCCCGGGCTATCTAGGGCACAATGTTCCATGATCATTGTGCAAGTGTGCATGTGTCTGTGCAGGTGCACACACGTATGCATGTGCAAAGGCCGGAGAAGACTGTTAGGTGTCCCTGCTCTATCACCCTCCATCTTGTTCCTTTGAGACAGGGTCCCTTCCTGAACCCAGGCCCAGCCATCCTCCATCTTTACCCCACACCGTGCTTGGGTTATAGGTTAAAGGTGGCTATGCTTACCTTTTTACAGGGACGCTGGGCATTAGGACTCACAGCCCAACCCTCACACAGCTCACACTCTGAGCCATCTCCTCAAGCCCCAAATGTCTTTTTATTAAAAGTTAACCCCACGTTGTTAAGTCTGGAGTTGCTGTGGTACTCTATCAGAGAACATGGCTCCTAGGTCACCTGACTGCTCACAGGCTTCACCACAGAAACAATGCTACCACTGAGTACATGGTATGTAAATATGGCATATGTATCATGGAAACTTTGTAGAATCCCCCCCCCCCAAATGCTACCAAATCCTAAAATCTGGCAGCAAGGGCTTGGGTAAGATTGGGATCCTTAGAGATAAACTTTCATATACTTATGGGCTAAAACATAATTATCTCCATTTAGAAAAAAAAAAAAAAAAAACTGTTACCCATTGGGGAAGAGGGGGGAGAATTTTAAAGTAGCATTTATGAAGACAATCGGGATAGTTCCATGTCCTCCAAAGAGCAAGAATTTGGGAGAAGAAAATTTGGGTGGTCCCACAGTAGGTTTTTGCCTACAGAGAGCCAAGCACATGGGTTTATTAAGAAGCAAGTCTTTTCTGCTCCCTAGCCCCATATAGACCTGCCACAGTGGTCCAGACATGGCTAAGAAACAGCTGTCTTCGGTGCAGGATGACCTCAGAGGGTAAGTGGGGCTCTGGCATTGCCCCCCCATTTACACTTACAATCAAAGCAGTCATTTCTGGTTTTCATATACATGGGCATGTGGCTGGACAGATCTGTCTCTAAAACTGCTGCTCCACTCTCCCAGGGAGAAGCCACAGTTTTCGTGTCTGTTAGAAGTCAGGTTCTGTGGAACCTGAACAAGACTGCCATGTTTGGTTTCCTAGAATACCACACCCCAAACTTTAAAAATATACATGCATATATGCATACATACATACATGAATGCATACATGCATACATATACATATATATGTGTGTGTATGCATATATATTAACTTAGTAGTAGTAGTGTGCACTAGTGTTTGGTATGTGTATCACTGTAGAAACATGGGATGCATGTGTGGCAGTACACACGGAGGTTGTACCATCACCTTGTCATGTTGGCTCTCTCCACAAAGGGTCCTAGGGCTCAAACTTAGGTGGTCAGTCTTGTGTATTCATTTGTTTCATCTGCCGAACAATCTCATCAGAGTCTGGATACCCATGGTTTTTCGAGCAATATTTGCCATTCTTAGTATTCCTCTGTTTTGGTAGACAGGAGATCATTCTACCCAGAGCCTCCTGTTACCATCCAATGCCAGGCTTCTCAAAGGCCTCTCAGCAAGCACGGCCATGTGTTTGTGGTGCACGGAGCATTTGGATGCCTGACTTGTGGATGTTCTGGTGGCATCCTGCCTCCCTCCTCAGAGCACAGGGGATTGAGTGGGCCTGGATACCTGCTTGCTAAGCAGAGCAAAGCTTGTACCTGGGCCTCTGCCAAGCCTGAGAGTACTCACTTTCTGTCACAATGGCCAGAGATCTCCAAGAAACTGATTTTTTTTAAAAGCTTTTTCTACAGAGCCAGAGAACGTGTTGGCAAGGCTGTTGTATTCAACTGTGTCTGAAGCTACGAAGCCCAGACAAAGGGCCTGGGATGAGATTTTTCTTCCCCTTTTCCTCTTTAATCTCCAAGGAATTGCCACTAACCCAGGACCACACTGACAGAGGCAGCTGTGACCCAGCCCTTCTCGGCATAAGAGGAAGGGAGGGAGGGGGGATGCCTGGTGCCTCACATCCCAGAATACCTTTTATTCTTCGATGTCTATCTGTGAAAGGTAATAGCTGTGACAAACGAGGGGACAAATGTGCTGGCGCCAATGCTCAGCCTCCGTGGGGCCAGTGATGCTTCTGAGAGTATTTACCACGGCTGTCCTAGATGCAGAGAACCTGGAGGAAGAAAGGGAGCCGGAGAGACAAAGCAGGCTTTCCCTTTGCCCTTGGTTACTTCCTATCTCCGACAGAATAGAGTGAGGGGGGGGGGGAACCCTTTCCAATTTGGCACTTGTGGTCTGGTTTCTCCTTTTCTTTTATTTTTATATTCAAATTCATTTTAGCTGAAATTCTAAAAGGGTCATCCATGTTGGCGAGTGTCTTACCAGTTCCAGCTTCACTGCAGATAGTGAGTTCTTGACATGTGTTCTCGTTCAGAGACCTCTGTGGGAACAAGTCTCAAGCTCACCTGCCAAGCTGGGGTGTGTACTGTTCACACCCAGTCCTTCCACCATAGTCACCTTGTCCCATAATTTATGCTACACTGCCATCTTATGGTGGTTTACGGCTACAATTTATGAAAGAAAAAAAAAAAAAAAAAAGACTGGACTGTCTCATCTGTTTTTTGAAGAAATATCTGAGTTTAAAACTCATCTTTAATTAATCACACCGGATACCCATGTCAAAATGGCTGTCCATAAAGAAGAAAACTCTTGCCATCGGGCAGGCTAAAGGCCAAAGTCCACTGCAAGGATGTGAGCACCCACACCAAAGACACCTTAGAGAATCTCAGAGGCATCGGTGTCCTTGTGCCGTATCCTGCACATCCTGACATTTAGAAGCAGCCTTCTTTGTGCATTCCGTGATGTATTTGGGAAGAGGGGGAAAATCTGTCATAAGTCAGTGGTTTTCGGCCTGGAATGCTTGGCTCTGAGTCCATATTACCCAACATTCTGCCCTCCTCGTCTTAGGGAAAAAGAAAGAAGGAAAGAAAAAACAGCCTACAGAACTCCCCGGTCCTGTACCAGCCAGCCCACTTTTCAGCCCCATCATTTAGACATAAATTTCACTCTCAGCTTAATTCTAAGATGAGCCTCCTTGGAGGAACTTCCTTCCGGAAGTCTGCCTGCCAATTTTGGGAGGCTTTAAGGCTTATTTCCTCTCCCTCCTCCACCCACAAGTCAAATTACGAAGGGACCTGAATCTAATTCCTTTACCCGAACTTGCCAGTTCTGTGGCTGCGCCATCAGCCAAGTCATTCTCTGGAACACCCGGGGAGAGAGGTTTCCAGTGCTAGGGTCTGCCTAGGAGGCTCTGGTGAACGGAATGATCTGGAAGCTGTGATATTAGAAATGACGAAAGTCAATGCTCCATCCTCCTGGGAGCAGAGCAAGGGACCGGCCTTCAATTCCGATAGCCAAGGAGCTTTGCATGCCCACACCGTCCCTTTCCAGACCACCCCACTCGGTATCTCACTACTCCTGTGGGATTCAGCTGAAAAGTCTGAGCCACCCAGCAAGGTAAGGAGGGTGTCCTGCAGTCTCCAGTCCATGGACACCCGCTCTCCTCTCCACAGAGAAGACCCAGAATACATGGTGACTCATTATGAAAGAAAAAAAAAATAATATGCATTTAACTACATGCAAAAGAAGCACGGAACAAAGGCGGTTTATAAAAAGGCATCCAAATGTCAAATATTTCTCCAGTTCTTCCTGCACTGTCACAATAGAAGTGTTTTCTTTTTTTAAGTGCTCCACTCTCAGTAATTGTAGGGATCACAATTTCAAATTAAACATGCCCAATGAACCTGGTGGGTGGGTTTTGTTGGCTTTGCTTCTGTTACTTTTGTCTAGTCCCCAGTTTTTCCCCACCTCCCACACACCCCCACCCCAGCTCTGTTATGCTTAGAGACTTACCTTTGTTGACCTTTCCCCCTCCTTTCTGGGAGGCTGGTCCTGCTGCTGTCCCTGCACTGAGAATGTCCTCTCTTCCTCTGTCACCCCTCACCTTTGGAGGGGCGTTCCCGGCGCCCAAATTCCCACCATCTTTCGATGAATATACGTTTGTATATCTGTTATTCACCCCCAGTCCCCTTTAGCCAGAAGAACAGGATCAGAGACTCCCAGCTCAGCACAGCACTGTCTGAACTGACTGTACCCATTAGGAATTCTTCAAGTGCAGATGGACTCTCCAAAGTGACTGTTTACAAATGCAGAAGTAAAATCATGGGTTGCCTCACCCCCACCCCACCTCCTAACATGGATGGGGTTTCACTGCCGCTCTGACTGCAGCTTCTCAGTTTACCACCCCAAAGAGCTGATTTTCCTAATATCCATTCTGCAGACTCCATCTGGGATCCCCCAAACAAGCTGTGTGCTTTTGCCTCTCTTACACACAAGAATTATAAAAAATCTACAGTGGGAATGGCAAGGAGGTCAGACCCACCCAGGACTGAGCTATCAGTTTTACTGGCTAGAAATAGAAAGAGACTGGACAGAGAAGACTTAATGAGCGGCAGGAAAGGATGCTATTCTCCCCTTATGCCTGCCCATGGGTGCGGACCACTGTGGGGAAGCCAAGTTGAACCCCCCAGAAAGCCAGAAGCCAGCAGTGTCTACTATGATCACAATTACCCCATGATGTTCCTGTTTCTCAGGATTTACTATCCTTCTAAGCTTTCGGCCCAGTGTCTTGTGTGAACAGAGAACCAGATGGGAGTTTTGGGGGCTAAAATGGATACACCAATTATTTATAGATTCGGACTAAAAATCATGTGAACCGCCTTCTGTGGAGTCCCATCTTCCGAGAGCAGACTTGAAATAGGCATAGTTGTGGAAAGTCTCAGAATCATTTAGAATAATCCTCAACATGATATCGCAAGCAGGGAGTGGTGGAGTTAAACCTAAAGAATTTTAGGAGCCCCTTCAAAGACAAGGGCAGAATTCTAGAGCTACCTTTTAGAATTTTTTACAAGGAGACCCCAGGGGCTCCATTTTATATTCTGTTGGTTTGGGTTTTAGTCATGTTGTCTTTAGACTTTTTTTTTTCCTGGCTGGAAAGACCTTTAAAGCGCAACATGACTGCTTGCAAAGGGAGGTGGTACCAGCTTGGGAGAGGAAGGAAATTGTCACTGGTGCCTTAGGATGATAGACACTCAACATTTACGCAAAGGATGAGAACATTTTAAAGACTTTCTGTTATTAATTAGCTCAATACAGGGCTGTGGGTTGCTAAAGAGAGTTTTCCTTAACTTCCCTATCTTATTTTTTTAACACTGTCTTTTTTTGGTTATTACTGTTTGTCTGTTTGTTTGTTTGTTTTGGTGACTGGGAACAAAGTGAGGAGTGTGATATTTCTCACAAAATCTCTTCTGCTGCCAGTGAGACTTAGCATTTTTCCCAAACTGCTTCCTACCAACCTCATACACATCACGGGAGTCTTACAGTTTGCTAAGGAAAGCCTAGCCAGGAGATTAGCCAGCTTGTCTAAGGTCACCCTCCTGAGATCACCCCGTGCTTCGGAAGCTCCTGGGGCTGCCTATTGTGTTCTGTCAGAGATGAAATCTGCTTCTTCTGAAATCTCTCTTAAACCTAACCCTCAAGATGGAGGAAAGATTTGGAGGAGGGCCGCGGCCATGAAAATTGTTCTCAGTGATGCTTACATTTTCATAGCCAAAAAAACCATTTAACCAAGTCTGAAAAAGCTTTTGCTTTCTTCTTCTTTTAACACACAAAACATTCTAGAAGACATGGACAAGATCAGATGGCCAGCTTACCCACGCTCACTGTGGCTCTCCTCTATCTGAACACTCATCTAACCCACAACCACCTAATGTTAGCCTTGGGATGGAAGGGCAATTTCTGTTCATGTGTGTTGTGGTGCTAGGAATAGAATCCAGGGCCTCACACATGCCAACTGCTTTACCACTGAATTTTATCCCCAGCCTGGAACATTTTAAAAAGAATTTGTATTTGATAACATCAAAGAGTTATGATGCTGGCTCTAAAATAAGCTATTTGTACTGCTGTTTAAAAATTAGTATCCATTTGAACATGTATGGTGTCACTAACCAACTAGGAAATGAGTGGCATTTATTCTTTATCTAGATAAGAGAAATTTATATGGGTAAAAAAATATTTTTGCTAGTCTATCAAACATCCTGAGGATACAAACAAATATGCTTCCATGTTTTGGTTAGCTGTAATTCTCAGCACTCAGTTTCCCAGGTAAAAGGGGGAACGCTGATTTTTGGGGTACTCCAGGGCTTGCCAGATGTGTGTGTGCGTGCACACACACACACACACACACACACACACATGCACTCATGCATGTGTACTTGTGTTCATGGGGCCAGGCACAGCCTGCTTCCACACTGTCTGCTCTATATAATGTCAGCTGAAAGAAATGCATTTTGTAAAACTTACGGCAAAGTTAGGCTCCATGAAGCTTAGTAAGGTGCTCACTGAACCAACATGAGAAACAGAAGCCACTCAAAAGTCTAGGTGTGGTGGTGTGTGCAATGCCAGCATTAGGGAGGTAGAGCCAGGAGGATCTCTGGGGATCAGTGGCCAGCCAACTTCACCAAATCAGTGAGCCCCACTGAGAGACCCTGCCTTCAAAAATCACATGGATGGCTCCTGAGGAAATACACCAAAGTTGACCTTTAGCTTCTAAGTACACATGAATATACATGTACCTACCCACATACAAATGTGTGCATACACACAAAATGAAACATTAAATCATAATGAACAGACCCCTGGGCTTGGATATCATTTCCTATGAGGTTTGTTTTCCAGTCAATTGCCTGAAATGAAAACCATCCCTATTTGAATGTTCTCAGATAGTTGTATGGGGAAAAACATCTCTCCTCTGAGTTTTAAATCTTTTGCACCATGAGTACTTTCTACCATCACAGTGTTGTGGAGCCATTGTGGGTATGTGTGTTCCTGCCCTCTTCTTCATGCATCTACAGAATACCTTGGATCATCCTTGGGCCGGCCAGCAGCATGTGGGTAATGGACGGGGCCCATTGTATTTTCCTGTTTAGAAAAATAAATCACCCTGCAAACTTATTATGTTCTATGTAAAATGGAGGCACATCAGCACTTGCTATGTTTTCCTCTCCCCAGTTGGCTTGGAATGGTGCCTTGGGCTGCAGAGAACAGCCAAAGGTTGCCAAGCAGGACTGCTTGGGTCTTTGCCCATTCCTTTAGGGGTTGTAAACATCCTGCCCTGGAAACCTTCACCAACCTGTAGCTAGAAAACTCCCTGGTGAGGTGGTGTGTCTGTGGAAAGCTGTAGGGTGGGGGTTGGAATCCATGAGTCACTTTGCAAGGCAGGGAGTCCTGCTGGATGCGAAGGAGGCTGGGTGCTCTACCTCCAACAGAAACCCATTGCTTAAGAGTTAAGTGCAAAGGAAGGGCAAAGATGTTTGACCTGCAGTCCAGTGCAGTGAGATTCTGTCAAAATGCCTTCTCCCAGGCACTGGGCTGGGCTGGGCTGGGCTGGGCTGACAGTTGTGTACATCAGGACCCCACCATGCACTCTCTGGGACAGATTGGACTTTGTTTCATCCTTGCTGTTTTACATCAGTTAAAAGAGTAAAAACACTGTAAGTTGGGTGCAGTAGAGCATGACCATTATCCTAGCACAGGGGACTGAGGCAGGGGGACTGTAAAATCAAGGACAGCCTAGGATACCCCCCAGAGCATTCCTGTATTACAAAACAAAAACAAAGCCCAACAGCAAGACACTGCTGGCAAGACTCAGTGAGTAAAGCCATTGCTGCCAAGCCTGAGGACCTGGGTTTGAGTCCTAGGACCTACACAAGAGCTGTTCTCTGACCTCCCACACAAACACTGTAGCATAAACCTGCAGAACACACACACACACACTAAATGCAATACAAAACAAAAAAAAATAAGAACAACCCATGCAAAACAAGTTTTCAAAACACATAGTAGAAACAGGTACCAAGTCCTCCAGGGCAAAGGCTGGGGGTGTCATGTTGCACATGACAGGGTTACATGGCCCTTATGGACAGAAAAGGCTTACACAAAGCTTACTATGGGATATCAGTGTGCTATGGCTGCTCTACACGTAAGAACACTGAAATTCAATAAGTTTATATAACACGGGTGAAATGATGACACAGGACCAGGATGTGGATCTAGGCACCGTGAACTCACAAACACTTCTCTGCCAAGCAGGATGTGTCAGGGAGGGAATCATAAGAGCCCATTTAAAGGCATCACAAAGGAACTTCCCTCCCACAGCATGCCACTCCATCATACAGATGTCAGATGTCAGGGCGGGCTCAGTGTGAATGCCACCCCGGAGGTTTCATTAAGAGGCAAGCGTTCACTCAGTGGTGGATGGGAAGGTTTTAATTATGCCATCAGAGTTTATCCATAGAAATGAGCTTTCTCACTTCTGAAGGAGCAGTCCGGTGTCAGATGCAGGATGGAGTGGGCCAGGGGTGTGGCCTCGTTTCTTAAGCATAAGCCAGCACGACACTATTTTTAGGTTTGGGTGCTCTCAACAGTGAACTGGAGCAGTGCAAACTCTGAGGACAGGAAGGGAATGGAATGTGGGAGAAAATTCAAAACAAAATTTCCTATCACTCATGTTCTGCTTTTGTTTTAAAGGATTTACTTTTTATTTATGTATATGCAAGTATGTCTCTGCATATGCGGGCATGTCCGTGGAGATTGGAAGATGTAGATTTATTTCCTTTTTGGTATACTATGTATGTGGATGTGCATCTCTGCATGTGCAGCTCTACATATGTAGGCATGCATGTGTGTGGATGGCCGTGGAGGCCAGAAGAGGTCAGATCTCTTGAAACTGCAGTTACAGGCAGCTGTGAGCTCCCCAACATGGCTGCTGCGGAATGAACTCCAGTTTTCCACAAGAGCAGCAACGTTCTCTTTAAAGTATCCTTTCCAGAAGGGGTGTGGTGGCACACACTTTTAATCCCCGTGTGCTTGGGAGGCAGAGGCAGGCAGAACTCTGTGAGATCAAGGCCAGCCTGGTCTACATAGTGAGTTTCATAACAGCCAAGGTTATATAGCAAGACCCTGTTTCATACATACATACATACACACACACACACACATACATGCATAAAATATACCTGTCAAGGTATGGGTTGGGAGACGGTTTAGCTGATATTTGTCATCTAAGTTTGGGGACCTGAGTTGAGATGTCCGGTGTAAAAAGCAAAATGTACCACTGTTTGTGTGCTTGTAATGGCAGTGCTAGAGACGTGACGACAGGAACACCCCGGGGCTTGATGGTCGGCCAGCCTAGCTGAATCAATGAGTTATAAGTTTAAGGAGAGAACTTTTCTCAAAAAATAAGGTAGAAAATGATTCTAAAAGCTACTTGATATCGGACCTCTGACCTCCATATCCAAGGTAGTGGGGGGAAGGAAAGGAGGAGAGAGAGAGAAGCTTCTTAGGAGATAGAATATATCAAAGACGACAATGGCACCACTGGACATGTCATTTTCATGTTGTGGTCTCAACACAGATCCTATGTTGTACCCTCTAAGACAGTCTGATCCTAGATATGGCTTCTCTATAAGCTATGAACATTTGAGTATCAAATAATCAGCTGGAGTAAGAGGGGCTTCTCCAGGGGTAGAGATTAAGGCAGTCAAGTCTTGTAGAGAAGAATGGGAATAGAGAGGGACTTTACTCAGAGTGACCAGAGTATAGCTAGTTCCAAAGGTAGCATAGGACATAGCATTGGCTATGTGGCCTGTTAGGTCCTTAGAATATAACCCTGAATTCTTTTTTTTACTGATTTTATTTACTTTTCAAATGCTATCCCCTTTCCCAGATTCCCCTCCATATCCCCTATCACGCCCCCCCCCATCCCCTGCTTCTATGATGGTGTTTACCCACTCAGCCCCTTCCACCTCCCCCGCCCTGACATTCCCTTACACCAGGGCATCGAGCCTCAGCAGGACCAAGGGCTTCTCCTCCCATTCATGCCCAGCAAGGCCATCCTCTGCCCTGAATTCTAAACAGATGCCCAGGCAATGTCTTTGCTATTGGATCAGTCCTGTTGTGGGGTCTTGGCTCTGCTCACACATGGTGGATGGGGCCTGTTTGGGGGTGCTATGAGCAGAAAACCAAGTTGTAGGACATAGGAAGGTACCTAAGGGTTTCCTTCTAAGGTTATCCTGTCTGAATTGGGTGAGAGTCAGGGTGGGGGCAGCCATAACACACTCTGTTCTTACAAAGCACAGGAGCTATCTGTGGGGAGAAGGTGAAGTAAGAGAGAAAGCATCAGGGGTGGGGGACGAAATGCTTGAGAAGGAAGGAAGGATACAGGGAGGGGGCAACAGAAGGTAACACTGTGGATGCACACAGATCTGCAGGGGCTGAGTGGGTGGGCATAAGAGCAAGGAAGCCACTCTGGGAGTTCAATGGCTTATGGAGAGAACATCTTGCTCAGACAACCAAGGACTCTGGGCAGGAAACAGAGGTAAATATGCAAACAGAGAAGACCAGATATTAATAGTCAGAAACCTTAGCTAGAAGATCCTTAGCTAGGAGATCCCTCCCGCAATAGCACCTAACCCCTTCAGACGGCACACATAGGCCCTTCCACAGACGGTGCCATGAGGAAGCAGTAAGAATTATCTGTCCCTGGGATGGGTACATAGTGACTATCAGACAGACCCCAAGACTCTGAAAGCGAGGGCTCTTTGCAGTCTTTGGAAATCGCAGCATTAGTGCTTGGTGATAAACAGTCCCAGGCAGTGACCAGCCATGCAGGCTTCATCCGGACCCATGAGTTATTTTGGCACAGACCAAAGAGGGGCTTCAGCTTGCAGCTCCTAGGGCCCCATTGCAGCACCTGACCTTCCGGTTTCCTGCCAAGTTCATCCCAGTGCCAGCCAGGGGAGGTGGGTATGGGTGTCTTGTCAACTTGTGAGTTTTCCACAAGTACCAGCTGGTCTCCTCTTAATTGCCCCTGCAGAGATTTTCATAAATACTTTTAAATATTATAATTATTATTATTGTCTCCCTTTGTTCTTCTAGATGGCACCTCTCCATCATGCAGCTCAAAGAACTATTCCGAAATTATCCAATTAATCTTTATAAAATCCCAGTGAGGACGGTGGGTGGTAGTTTCTCTAAGTCGGTGAAAGAGAAAAGGGGAAGAATGAGGCTAGAGGTACTGTGCTAACGGGGAAGATGGACCCCAAGTAGGAACCCTTGTTCTCCCCCAGTGTGCCTCAGAATCATCCTGGGTACATCACTCTCTAGGGACCGTATCCCGAGGCAAGCTCTATTCAGATCATGCCATCACCCCAGGTAACACACATGAGCTAGTGAAAAGTCTCTGGCCTTCCTAGAATTCAACTTCCCCATCTGACAAGGGTTGAAGTTACCTCCAGGAGAAGTGCAGAAAGGAGTGCCTAGCTCCTTGGGAGCAGTCTGGAAACGCCAGCAGGCCCTCTTTCCCAAGCCCTCCCCGACTAGGCAGCATCAATCCATTGCCCAAATGTCTCTTTTGCAATTTTATATATAAGGCAATTTTATACAGTGAGGTAGAAATGGCCTGTTTCGGCATAGATGGAACAAGAAGAGCCGAGCTTGGGACATAGGCAACCTGTTTCAGACTGTGATGGCCTCTCACAGGTCACTGACTCATGCCCAGCCCGCTTCCTCGCCAGCAAGATAGTAACAAGGATTCAGAGAGATATTAGAGAAAGAGGGTCTGACATAAGTCAGTGCTTCCTAAGCAAGCAGAGATAGATAAGATGGTGAAGCTGGGGTTCAGTTTCCTGTACTGAATCCTGCTAATTCACCTTGGAGAAATCACTTCATCTTTCCTATGGGGATGAAAACACAGTTTAGAGCAAGATTGCGTTGTTTTAAATCGTATTTTAATCATCGTGTGATTCCTTGCTCCTATTTTGTCCTGTGCAACCTCGAGGCAACAGGACGAAGACTCCAGTGCATGTGGAAAGTGACACAGTTCAGTACAGGGACACTTTGTCCCCAGAAACCTGGAAATACTGCCCCCTGGCTTGAGGAGATCCTTCCATGGTGCCAATGAGTCCTATGATTTCCCACTGTAGGGCCCAGGGATCTGGGAACCGCCCCTTCCCCTTTGCCCAGGCACTTTTCTGGCAAAACCAAGATATTAATTATTCTCATTGCCACAATGACACGGTTTAGAGAAGTAACATGAAAGTTCAGGGGTCTGAGTCTGACACAGCTGCGGAGTCGTGGTAGCTACAGCAGCTCATTAGGAACTTGCCACAGGGCTGGAGACCAAGTGTCAAATACGTGAGCCTTCAAGGGACATGTCACACTCAAAGTCTACAAAGTGAAAAACCAATATTTTTAGAAAGACCATGTAAGCTGCCCATTGGAAGCTCTTCAGTGTTGGATGCATGGGGAGCGCTGTCTGCTCAAAGCATACATGTGTGCGTGAAAAACATACAAAGACTTGCATGTCCATGCGAACAAGGGACAATGGAACATCCTCTCCGTGTGGGTTTCTGTTTTTCTTTCCTTTGAATTGAAGAAAAGAAAAACACGTAAAGGCTCTTATTTTGGGTAGAAAATGAAGAGAGAAATGAGGGCAGTTTAATTTCCGGTGGTGCCAGGCCACAGTTCCGGCTACACCAGCAGCTGCTGGTACACTAAACCAAACAATGAACCCATCCACCAGCAACACAGAAGCTCCGGATTGTGCTCTGCTGCAGTCTTCTGTGGATACTTAAAAGCCTGCAGACTCGGCAGATGTGGTGCTTCTCTCTCTAGCAAACACTCACAAAAGCCAGCGACAGAGGGGCCAGTCCCCTGAAAGGAACGTGGAGGGTGGGGAAAGATGGCTGGAAGTCTGAGCCTTAAGCATACTGGCTATTTCTCAGAAGCTAGGTACCTGACCAGCTCTCAGACTTCACTCTGGCGTTTATAAGAAGGTAGCATTTCTTGAGGTCTAGCTGGTGAATACTCAACACCAAATTTGACTTAAAAAAAAAAAATTACACTAGAGAATCCATCATGGCCAGATTCCCCTGAGAGCTGTTTCCTTTCTCTTCATAAGGCTGCTCCTCCACGGGGTGGGGCTACGGGGAGCCAGGACACAGGCAGGCAGCCAATTCTCACACTAGTGTTTCTTTTACGCTTGTTCAACATTGTCTACAAAACTACACTCAAGACTGGAGTCTGGGGAGCTGGCAAAGCATGTTCAAAGGATACATCCATCCAGCACAATCTTGTTAGGCATTAGATAAAATAACTCCAAGGCAGGGCGCTCTAGCTGAGGGTGGTAAGCTTGGCAAGGCCCAGAGTGGAGCCCCTTCACCCTTGGATCAAAACCCCTTTTGTTTTTCTTAGGAGTCTTAGTAGAGCTTGGGAATAGCATTTGCAACAAAGTATTATTATTTTAACAGTGTTCACAATGACCTTTCCTTACTTTATCCCTAATGTTACAAGCTAGCAACTTACTATTTGTAAAACAAATCAAACAAATTAAACAAACAAAAATATCAAGCGAAAAATTCAACCATGGAACAAGTTGGATTCTGAAAGTAAAAGTGAAGTACAGAATACAGAGATGTTTTCTTAGACAGAGGCAAAATTATGTTGTGTATGGAGAAGGGAGGTGGCTGAGAGACAGGGTGGTAAACGCTGCTCTGGGCTTCTCTGGGCTTCTCTGACCTTCTCTGACCTGTGACCTTGAACAAGTATCCTCTCCTCTCTAGCCCCCCCCCCCAAAAAAAAGAAACAGAAGAAAGAATTCTGGCCTTCTGACCTCTTTCCAAGTGGACTCTGAATAATTCAAAGGTAGAATTAGAAAGCCCTGGGTAGACAAAGGTGAGTGGGAGTTGGCCAGGACCTGCAGATGCTCTGAGAAAGGGCCATTTGCTGAGCCTGTGCCTAGAGCAGTGGGGTGCTATAACACAGATCTAGAAAAGCAGCTCCAGCTGGGTCCTAGAAACCTGTCACGGCAGCCCTGGGAGAAAGAAGGTGGGAGAAAAGGAATGAAGGGGCTCCAGCTGCGGCCCTGAGAGAGCTCGCACCCCAATGCACTTGGCCATCAAAGGACTGTTAAGTCAATGCAAACCTTTAACATACGTCTCCAGAGCTGTCTTCAGTACAGCTCAGGCCATACTAGCCCGTCCCCAAGGATTGCTTACATACCGAGCTGCTGAGGTCAGCCACAAAGACACCGACAGGAGGCACCAGAGAGGTGACTCCCAGAGAACCTAGTGTTCTCCGGGCTTTATTTACCTATTCTGTTCAAAAAAGAAGCTGAGCATTGCCACAGCTGCTAAAAATAGACACTTGTCACCTATTGTGAACTCCTCACAATGCAAGTAGGAAAAATCAGAGTTAGAAAATCTGCCACTTCTAACAGGATCTGCTTTTAAAAACCTGTACTGTCACAGATAAATACATTCTGTTCTCCAACAGTTCAGCCTTTGAACTAATTACATGTATTTATCTGCAACACATGCGATTTGAAAAGTTTAAAACTAAATAAAATATCCACACAAAGGGGCTCTGAAGACGTGTTAGAAGTGGGTCCCGACAGAGTCAGAAGTCTGCAGTGCCTCTAGCACTAGAGAACGTTCCCATAGAACAGTTCTGAGGAATCCTGACACACATCAGTCTCAATTCTTTCATTCTGATTGACATCCTAGAGCCACTGAGCCTCCCCCAGCCCACGAGTAAAGAGACACAACAGCCTATTTAGCAGAACAAAAAAAGGGGTGAAGTTAGGAATCAAAGCCATTTACTTCCATTTTTCTACGCTTTGATTCTCACACATACTCAAGAACAAGCAAAAAACATATACTGGCAACTGTTCCTAATGCACAACTCAGCTACATCAGCACAGCAATTGGAAGCAGTCTTGCAGGAGAGAGTCCAGTATTGACAGGACTCCCCCAGATTAAACCCACCAACCCCTAGTGAAGTTCTTTTCTTTGGGATCCACAGTTTCCTGAACTCTGGTGGAAAGATGGCCAGCTCACCCCATTACTCACAGGGACTCTCTGCCTCTTGCCATGTGGAGCCCAGGCGGCATTCTGGGTGTGTGGAAGACACCCCCATTCCCCAGCAGGAATCATAATGACTACCTTTCCAGCAAACAGCATCTTAAAGACACAGAAGAAATGGGCGTCACTAACAAACTATGTTGCTGTCTCACCTGGGCAAAGCCCTTCAACCTAGTCCCCCACACCCCTTTTTGGTTTTAGTGTTTCTTCTTGTCCTCTGCCTCATCCTGGCTTTCAGCGTCTTCACATATTCACAGGACTTGTTGCTTCCTATGGATATTTTGGATTTAAAAAAACTTATTCTGACGACTGAGCCATGCTATAGCCTGGGTTGGCCTCGAATATTTAGACCTCCTGCCTCAGTCTGCTGAGTGCTGGAATTCTAACCACACATATCACAACAGCCTAGGGATTAATTTTAACATTTGGAGGAGAGGGTAAGGCTGGGAGTAGATGACATATTAGTTATGGTTATTGTTTGTGATTGAGAAAACAAGTGTGTATTACTTTTGCCCTTTAAAAAAAAAAAAGGACTTTCGTGGAAATGTGTCTGTGGCCAGTTGGGGCTGTGGGGGTGGGGTATAGAAATCTGTACTCAGAATATGAGTTTAAAAACAACTAGTCAGCTAGCTAACACCTAGACATCAGACTACTGTGTGTAGCAAGGTTTTGATTCTTAGGCCTACATGACCAGCTCAGAGCAGCTGGTTTAGTTAATGCCTCTCACCTTCCATGATGGTGACATTTTGTGTTCCTCCTGCAGACAGGCAAGTTGAGGCCTGGAAGGCTAGACTAGACATTACAACCCGGGGCACAGAACCTCACAAGATAGAGTTCTAGTGGGGAGTGGGAGAAGCTGATCTCCCCATCAAAACTCAAGAGCTCCTTTCACCTATGGGTGGGATTCTCAAGACAATCTCTGAGGAGCCCAGGGAAACACTGGTTCCTCTGTTCACTACCAACTAGCATGTGTGAAGGGCACTGGATGAGCAGGAGTGTGACCAAGGTCTAGGAACGATATGCCTAAGACCACACTGACATACACAGGGGCCGTGGTGGAGGACACAGGAAAACCAGGCTTCCTACATTGTGAGAAGTGAGAAGGATGCTTCCTATTAGAGAGTGCAGAACAGGCTTGTGGTGGGAGGTTCTTGGCTCTCCTCAGGGTCTCCCTAAGGGCACACAGGTGGGGATCCAGTCTTGGAATCCATTGAGATCATGGAGCTGGATGGCCAAAGCACAGAGCACACATGTCAGAGAAGAGAACTAGGCAAGATGGTGCTGGAAGTTAGTTCACAGGGCGAGGGAGGCAGAACTTCGTGTATTTTGCTCTTTGTTTGAATTTAAAACACAGCTTTAAGTTATTAAGCATGCTGGAATAGCACAAACATTTTGGGCACTGCTAACAGGAGCAGAAAGATACTTGGGGAAGGATGTTCAAGATAAATGTCAGGAATGAGAAGTGTCAGAGGTGACTTCACTGCCTCCTTCAGAATTCTCAACAATCCCTGGGGTAGCCCCGAGGTCCTGCTCTGCAGCTTGCAATGGTTAGTCTCAAGTCAGTCCTATATAACAGGAACCCGCTGTCATATGGACAAGTGCATTCTACCTGCTTATTAAAGTGAACATTTATAGAACCTTACTGAGATGTGCTATGAAGGTAGGAACCCCTTTTTGTAAGTCTTTTCGGGAAAGGGCATAAAGCACCCCCAGAACAGTCAGGGGACCATATTCTGCGCAGCAGCAATTCTTCTAAATATAGAACACAGAGCCATCACACAAGGAGGCAAGAGATGTCCTTGGATGCTCCACAGAACAGGCGGATGACAAAGCTGCTAAGAGGGTTTTGCGCAGAAATCCTGTGCTCCCCGATTTAGCAGAAGCTCCCTCTGCTCCCTCACGTGAGTGGGCTGCGAAGCAGACCTGCAGTGGTTGCATTGTGAAGCTAACCACTTCACCTTGTCCCAGGCCTGCCTTCACAGGTACATAAATAATTCCCCGGACTCCAGGGGTTTCTTTTTTTAACCCCCATGGAAGTAAATTTACTTATCCAAACTTGAGCTATCTCTAACATTTGCCAGATCTCCCGGGCCGATTTTTTTTTTCTCTCTTTTTTTAAACTCATCTTCACGGCAGGAACATAAAAGGGGGCGATCCATAAACATTTCAGATGTTTAATATACTGCTTCCTCTAGGTTGCTCGAAGCGGAAACGCAGCTCACGAGACGAGGTGGGCATCTCTCAAAGTCATCAGGAGGGCTCGCCATGCACTCGGCCACAGCTGAAATGTGTTTTAATAAGGCTCTTCTCCTTTACAAGCTCCGATGCCTTTCAGCTCCAGCCCTCAGCCCAGGCAGGGAGGAAGATGCCTCTCAGATATCCTTTTGTTACTCTAATCGGAGCCAGAAGGGCCGTATTGACTTTCGGCCCTTGGGGAGTTGTAGCTCTTTAGTATCTATCTCATCCAAGAAATCAAGTTTGATTAATTTGTCATCAAGCAAAATGTGTGATCCGCTCAGAGCCAAGCCTTTGAAGTGGAAGGATGCAGTTGGGCTGGAAGCCCAGGTCAGGAGGCGAATCAGCGTTGGTGTCCCATGGAATAAGCGCGTCTAGGCACAGGGCTTGCTCACGCAGACAATGCTGCTTTTACATTCAAGACCGTTTCTATGCAAGCATTCCAAGTGGGATCCTCCCGGGCAAAAGCTCCCCTTTGTTGTCTTTGTTAAAGTGATCAGGGCTACAGAGCAAGGAAGTCCTAGTAAAAGTTGAGGCACTCCACAAAGCCATGGGATGGTAGCGACCTCCGGCCAATCTTAAAAGCCCGCGAAAGTGAGAGAGCTATGGGGTTGAGCTGGTGTCTGACCCGTTTCCGGAATGGCTATGGACGGGGTCTCCTGCTGGGTCACGGGGCAGATGCTCATTTACAATGCTCTGGTCTTGTTAACCTGCACTTAGTGCAGTGCCTGGTTTACTTAAAATGCACAAGACAGTGGCCCTGAGATATTTAAGCCTGAACTTAGCGGCACATTTCTTGTTCAGATGCTATATATGGTTTATAAGGAGTTCCAGGGCTTTTAAAAATTACAGAGTGAACCATCTTGAGACATTCCACAATGTAAGAATCCCACAGTTAACATGCTAGTGCATGGGCTTTTCTAAAATGACTGTTACCCCTCAGGTGTATACATAAAGAAAGACCTAGTGAATTAGAAAGCAAAAGTCAGGGGCTTGCTTGACTTTTAAAGAGATCTGGGAAGTGCCAACAAATTACAAACAGCCTTTGTGGTTACTGACTCCGGTGTCTAAACTGTTATTAGAGAATTTTAAAATAATAATGAGCCTAGTGAAGACACTGGGCGTTAGGAAGTTATGGATATTTTGAATCGAAAATAAAAGCAAACTGCTTATGACAGCATTCAAACATTTTAATGAGTCTGTACTATAAGTCAGATCCTTGGAACTCAAAGAGAGTTAATTTCTTCCTCTTCTTGGGGTCCAGTCTTTGTTGTTGTTTTTGGTTTTTCAAGACAGGGTTTCTGTGTATCCCTGGCTGTCCTGGAACTCATTCTGCAGACCAGGATGGCCTTGAACTTCAAGAGACTCACCTGTGTCTGCCTCCAGAATGCTGGGAGTGAAAGGCATGCACCAGCACTCTCTCAAATCTTTTAATCCTCTGTCTCAAATCTCTAAGTTCTGAGCTCCATGAAGTAGAGGGGATTCGCTGTTTCTGTTTACATTTTCTAGGCCCAGCACAGCACAGCTGGTCAGCAGTCACTAGCTGAGAGACTGAGTCAATATAGCCTACAGAAGTGTGCTCTAGAAATGCCCATCAGATTTCCTTTATGCTGTCAGGGATTAAGATGAATGCATGTAGGAGCCTGGGGTTAGATAGATGACTCAGTCAGTAAAATGCTTGCCATGATTTCAGATCTCAGTTCAGTCTCCCGGACAATAAGAAGTCACATGTAGTTGGACCTGTTGGGAAGGCAGCAAATGGCAGCTCACGGGGGCTTACTGGCTAGCTTCGTGCCCCAGGGAAGGAGCCTATCTCTAAAAACAAGGCAGACAGCTTCTGAGAACCACCTGAGGTTGTCCTCTAGCCTGGACATTCACATACATGCATCCCCACACATACATATACAATGACAGGAATAATGACATTCACGCAAGCCAAAGAACCCTAATGGCCGTCCAGCAGTTACCTCCCAGTTACATGGGTAGGGGCCTATAATTCACAGTGGAAAACAAGGGACTTACACTTCTCCAAGAATTTGTTCAGCTTAGAACACATTCATATACCAAACTTCCTCTGCATATACCCAAGGAATGCCAATAATATGATTGAAAAATGAGTCATTGAAAAGTTCACTTATATTTTAAACTCACAGCAATCAGCTTGGAAAGCACGTTCACAGGAGCCACTGAAGGGGACAATTTGTTTTTCCCTGAATGGCATGAAGGTACAGAGATCAGTACAGAAGAACACAGGTTTGGCTAGTAAACCGGCAACAGAGACTCTCTGGTATCGTAAATAGGTGAGCAGGGTCAGCACCTCAAGCGTCAAGTGAGCAAGTGTCCTTGTATCAGCCATTGGGGACAAAGCCAGAGAAGTGCCTTCTGCTAATTCCTACCAAGAGCAGAGCCCCAGCTGCATCCTTCCTATGCATTTGTTTCTAAGCAGCTGACTTCTCCCTCCTAAGGATGAGGAACCGGTGACTCAGAGCTGTTGAGTAACTAACTCACTCTAGGCACCAGCTAATAGGATTTCAACCCAATAATTAAGCTCCCTGCATTACAACCAGTTTGCTTTCTGACTGTTCACAACCAAGGCCAAGTTGTGCATCCCAGGTGAGCTCTGTTCAGAGAGCCTCCTACAATCAGCTGCCTTAACTAGAAAAACTGCTAAAACTTTAATCAGGACCCCAGTATTCTGGTCAAGAAATCAAGTCACCATGCCTCTGTTCTTCCTTCTCGTCTCTGATGGAAGCACTCACAAACACAAACAGCTAAAGGTCACCCATGAGCAGAGGAAGAGGGCGTTGCGCCTGATCCATCTGTGCTGGGATAATCCAGTGCTGGCCGTGAAGATGTTTAAGGGCCTCCGCACTAGGCAGTAATTCCTTTACACCTGCCATCCACAGCCATCACACGTGTGATTCTTGTACATTCTTTGGGGAAGAGTGTTAGGCATGTGCGTCTGCAGATTGGGCTCTCAATAAGTGAGACAAGAAAAGCAAGCTTCAAATGGAAGTGTTTTTAATTCCCGTTAAAACCTTGAGAAAATAAGCAAGTGCAGAGAGGGGGCCGGGGATGGAAACTATTTTTCAAGACTGATCTATCTGCTCGCAGGATCTGCTGCAGTCGCAGGTGAGAAAATATATACTTTTGGGGGGTTGGGGGAAAGGAATGAGGCATCAAAGTGAAAGCTGGGACCCTGGCAGAAGGTTTGGGGATCCAGTTGTGACCCATCCACAAACTGCTTGTGGGACTTTAAGCAGTCATTCTATGTCTCTGGATCATTGTCTCATCTGTAATGTGAATATTTTGGACAAGGTCAGCAACTCTTCCTTTTTTTTAAGCTATAGATTAAAGAAAGAAAAAGGAGAAGCAACTCCATAAGGAATCTCAAACTTCTTGCCTTTTGGAATCTTCAATGGGAATCAAGGCCCTGGCTTTAGAACAGCTAGAGCCACAGTGACTTGGGAGAGTAAGGAAGACACAGCTGAGCTTTACAATGGGCTCACAGTGTGACCTTGGGCAAGTCCCTCCCCTTAGTCTTCACTTCCACATACAGAAACTGGAGGAGCAGTGGGGGGGGGGGAGCGTCATCCATGTGTTCAGGTGGTGTGCCTGTCTGCATGGGTTGGTCCTACCACTGCGATTTCCATGTCGATGGGCACACAAACGCAGCCGTGGCTACAGCCATGCTGAACTTCGCCCAGGCACTGACTCACAGGGTCAGCCAGAGCTCACAAGACACAAGCAGAATTTTGTGTGTGCTGTTAGAAAGAGCTGCCATAGAGACCTCTTAGAAGTTGCTCTTTGAAGCCCATAAACTTCTGTTAGCAGTTTTTGCCCTAGGATGCTGGGTTTTTTGTTTTTTTGTTTTTTTAAGAAGACACATTTTTAAAAAAAATAGTAGCACCTTGTCCTTTGTAAGTGGGGTACTTTGGGAATATAGCTTCCACCTTCACCCCGTTATCCTTCAGTAGGAAGGAGGGTCACGTTAAACCTTGCTCTGGGTCCAAATTTTACAGAATCCTGTAGGCGCAGTAAAACAAATGGTTTCAGTTCCCTGAGCTGCACAGGAAATTGGGGAGTAGGAGCCTGTCCACATCCCCACCCCGGGGAGGGGCACAGAGTCAGCCACGCCATCTGTACAAACTGCAAAGTTCAGCATGCTTACGGTTAGAAAGGCTTATGATTTATGCTTGCTAGTTAAATATGCTTATGATTTAAACTTATTTTCTCTGGCAAGGAATAAGCTAGTCAGCACCGTGGCCTAGGCAGATGATGGGAAATAGAAATATATTTCAATGATATATATTTGAACTTGCTGAGCCTGGTAAAAGCTACTGTTTTCTTTTCTTCTTCTTCTAACAAAAGACTTATCAGCTTGTAGGATTCCAGAAATTTTTTTTTCTTTTTAGTGCAATCACTAGTGAAGTTTCTTTTGTTTTGTCTTCTTAAAAGTAATCATCACACTGAAAGAGTCAGCGAGGAAGAAAAAGGCATGTGCGCACGGTCTTGGCCTCCTGAGAGCTATGTGTGAGGTAGGAAGACAGAACCTCTGCTAACAAAACAACAAGCAGCAAGTTCCAAAAAGTGCCCACTAGACGATAAAGCAACAGAACATGCTCGGCCATGCCTGTTATGAGTATGAGGAGGCACTGTGAGATTTTACAGCCTCTATGTAAAAACCCTCCCTGCCCCTCACAGATTTCACTTTGCTGTGTTACAATTAATTGAGTATTTTGGATATAAGCTTGAATCACATGGTTGTACGCTGAGACAGGAAACTGTAGAGATGAATGAAAGACACAGAGCTTTCTGGTGTTTCTGTTTGTTCTGAAGGGATGTATTATGCAACCAGAAAGGAAGAATCAATTCGTTTTGCTCGGTGTAGAGGGAAAACTTTAGACAAACTGTAGCACCCCAAGGGGAAGAAAAGTAATGGATTTAATGTACTTAGCTATTCTAAATAAAAGGTTAAAAAAAAGAGTTTGAATATTCAGACTGCTTTCCATGAGGCCAAAATGAGTCCAATGGCATTCATTCCATAAATCAGAAACAAGGAATCACATAGACCCCACTGCACCCTAGGAGCTGTGAAGGAGCCAATGCATATTACAGTCATTTGGTAGAAAGTTGTGCTGTGCCTTGTATGAAAATACACAGGATTATGACAACCACCATGTATATATTTGAAATGTAATTAAGATAAAGATAATAGAGTTGCATGAGATTTTTAAACCCAGAAGATGAAAGGTTTGTTTGTTTGTTTGTTTTCTAATGACAGGAACCCAATTAGTGGCAACAGATGAATGAAGATCTCAAGAGTCTTGAGAAATAGTAACTCTAACTTTTTTTTTCCTTGAAAAAAGGAGGAATGTAATAAAGTCACAGCAATAGAGTCCCAGATGCAAAAGCAGCTAAGACTCTGGTATGAATAAACATCGTACCGAACATATAAATCACTACATTTTTGAGTGAGAAGAATATCGGCTCGACTTACCTTACTGCTGCAAAAGGCTGGAATAAAAATTACTGGCTTATAGAAGCAACTTTCACATGTATCTGAACATCAAACACACAGAGATATAAAATCAAAAATAACTAGAACAGAAAAAGTTTTCAGTCTGACCTTAAAAATACTGAGCAAATCACTAGATGAGACCAGATCAAAAGGAAGGGCATTACACCAGCTTGTAGCCAGATGTGAAGGGTCCCACACTGCACAGGGCACAGATGGTATAATATGGGGTGGCGGAAGGTGGGGGAGGACTGCGAGCACACCAGAAACATGAGGCAAGCAAACCTGGTTTGGCTTACACAGGTAGGACGGCTCGAAAGGATGAATCACTTCCAAGCCACTGATTTTAACCATGAGACAAATGCTGCTAGCTGCCTCTAGCTGAAGTGTGTGCAAGGAGTTTGCATTTGAAACTCTCTTGTGGGCTAATTCAAAGGGGAAAACATGCTCCCAGAGGGTACATGTGCGGTCATGGTGACTTTAGTGGAAGTGAATACTAAGGAGACAGCATCAAGTACTTAAGAGCACATACATCTGTTGGAAGCTTCATTACCTGTTTAGAGTCTGAGAAATCTGAAGGAAATTCAAAATACACCCCCAAACACCACCACTTAGGTTAAAAACATATCTAAAGTCTTCAGTAGTCCTCCTTCATTATAGGAAGTAATACAGCTACTGTTTTATTCTTTTACATTTTTAGTAAAAACTGCTTTTTTTTTTTTTTGAAAAATGTAACAATAGATACTCTAATTTCCCAACTAGAAACTCAGAAGCATTGATTTCAGGATAATTTCTGTAACACAAAGTTACCAGTTTAACAAATCCAAAATAAACACTTCTTTCCAAACAGATGCTCAAAGGAAAAAACAATAATCCAACCTTAGTGTTCAAAGGTAAAACTGGAAATCTTTTGTTTCATCTAATGAATCCTTTTTTGTTTTTTGGGGTTTTTTTTTGTTTTGTTTTTCTTCAGGCCGCATCCGAAACAATAACATGTAACACACATTCCTGTAAACCCATGATTTTAGGACACAGAGCATAGAATATCCAAAGGTCAGTTTATTGGATATTCTAATAAGCACATCTGACACACACAGATACAATGAGACTATAAATTTCAGTAGCAATGATGGACAAAAAAAAGTACTGACTCCATGGTGACCTTTGTCTCCCATCTGCATGCTTTGGGGAGTGCCTATTTGATTCTTTTTAACACTTGTATGTATTAAAGACTCCCTCCAGTTTAGTAACAGCTTGGCTAAGCTACGTTTAGAAAGTGACAATTAATTTTAGTGGAAACTCATTCCCAGGCTACTCTGATAGTCCTCCGAACAGTTTTGCGGTATTTTACATGCGCTTTTATAGCTCTGTAACATTCATTTAATCTTGTTCAATGATGCTGAACCCCAGATGCCATAAGACATTATAGAAAAGTAGTTACTGCACATATGGAGTAGCTACTTTTTTTCTGAACATTAATTTTCCTTCTCTTAACAGGCTGGAATGTTTTTTAGAAAAGAAAAAAGCTGTGGCTCTGTATTAAAGGTTTATATTATGGACTTCCAGAAATGGGTTACTTATGATGGCTGTGGTCCTAGCTATAACGTTCTTATTTATGAGTATCTTCCCTTTGAGTAGTGATTTTCTTTTTTTTTTTTTTTGTAAGACTAATGGTGTTATAGCCTGCTGTCAGGGTAGCTTGGAGAGCTTGGGTGGGTGGTCCTCACGGTCGTATGCAGAAGTTGGATATAATCAGAGGCTCTCAAAGCCTTACGGCCTCAAGACCTTAAGTTACAGGGTGCTAGCTCAAAATGCAGATGTCCAAAGCCCCAGGGTGTAGCTGGGGAACATGTTTGATAAGCTAGCGCCCCCGTGGTCCTTCTGCACACTAAGCAGTCAGACACACTGGTGGATGATCTCAAAGGTTCCTTCCACTCTCAAATTCTATGTCCTTGGGATCTCTTTAAAATTGTGAGTCTTGTTAGCACCAGGAAGGATGAAGACTGACTTCTGGCCTCAGCAGATTAAACAAAATTTAAGAATGCTTCATGTTCGTTCATATGCAAAATAAAAACAGACCAAAAAGCTAACCTCCAGTGCCTAGTTAGCTGGCTAAGGAATCAGTTTAGGGTTTTTCTTGAGACGGAACCCACTTAACTACCCTATCAGTTCATTTCTAAGGCATTTTTCTGTCTGTTCCCCACCCACCCCTTTCACTCTGAGTCTTCAAAACAGAGACCACATAAGGCACTCCTTCCTCTTCTTTCTTTTCCCACAGGGGAGAGGGTAGGGCAGATTTGCATTCTTAAAGGCATTCTTTTATCTATCTAAAAAGAAAGGAATCCTAATCCTTTGCCATTGTTAGTCAAGCTAATCAAATATTGATAAAACATTCCCAATACTCATACAAGTGTATGTGTTTCCTATTTATAAGTACTTAAAAAGCCAAGGAGAGGCTGGAAGCTGAGATTTTTAATAGTGTGTCTACAGCGATTTGTTTTTATTAGGCATATGAGAATTAAATGTCTATCGATAAATATGATTTGTATGCTCTCTAACGAAAGTTTTGTAAAGCCCTAGAGCCGCAGGCAGCAAGCTCTTAAAATAATCCCCCACACACACAGCAGGACTTAGCCGCTAGTCCAGAACTGTCAGCTGGAGGGCAGCGCCACCATGTGATCATTGCAAATGCTGTCAGTTCTGTGTGCACAGGAAAGTTGGAGTCCGTGGGGAGGGAGGGGAGCATCTGGTAGCAGAGATCCACTTCCTGTCACACTACAGTGGTCTCCAACCCCAAATCTAATGCCATTCAGGACTGAGAACAAGCAGCCGTGGTCACGAGGCCATCTGAATATGTGTTTTTACGCTAGCCAGAGTGGGTCAGAGGCTCAGTGCTGACCAGGATGACTTGGAGGGAAGGACAGGCTGACAGATGCCACTGTCTTTCCTACACAGAAGTCTGTGGAGATCACAGTTCACAGACTTTGATGCCTTCAATCAGAGACAAGCTCAGCCAAGGCTCAGCTGCTATATAGTATATTGTGTCTACTGAATGCAATTTCATCTAAAATTCCTTTTGATGGTAAAGTTTTATGACTGTATTTACAGTGCAGGCTAAAGCAAAGGATGGGGGTGGGGAGCTAAGATGGTCTAGTGAACTTAACCTTACGGTTTCTCAGAGGCTTGTTTTTCTTCCCATGTTTGTTCTCTGTCAAGGGGACCATGAGTTAAATTACAGCATTGCAGGCTTGCTGGGTCAGTTCAGAAATAGGAGATGGCTAGGGAAAAAGAGAACATCTTAAAAACATTCAGAAAGTGCTCACAAGTCACGGAAATGCTTCAGGGACATGTCTTTCATGGCTCCTACTTGTCCTGTTTCAGTGGGCATACCTCTCTCAATGTAGGCGAGAGCCTACACTACAGCAGTCAAGGGGATAGTCGGATGGAGGCGAAAACACACTGGTTTCAGCCAGATTTCCTGGCTTGCCTCACAGACTTACAGGAGAAAAAAAGTAAGCATCTTTTTTCCGTGTAGCACTCTGCAGAGTAGCCAGGGCTGCACCTTCAGGACTTAACTGAAGGACAAAGATGATACTGATTTCCCACTTGCTCCAGCAGTTGCCAAGATGAGTCACATGCCCCAAAGGTTGCCTCTATCTCCCCAAGTATCAGCTTCTTTAGGGAGGCAATGAAAGGCTTGAAACTGCTTAGGTCAGCTTAGCTCTCAGCCAATCATGACTAAACATTCAGTTAAAACCATTTCCAAAGCAAGAGTTGGCAAAATCTACTCAGAGTAATTCAGAGACAGGTTCCGAAGATTAGGCAGGTTAAACCCTTCTCATGGTTAGTGTTTTCTAAAGAGAAACAGTTGCAAAAAGTTCACCGGGACAAATAAATGAACAAATGAATAAATAAAACCAAAAAAAAAAAACCCAAACCAACTACTTTGTGTGGTTGTCATGTTTTGTGTTCATAAACAATAGAAACTCAAAAGCATTAACATGAGCCTAACATTCCTATTTATTTTATTTTATTTTTACTTCAAAAGCTACATACATGCAAAAATTGAACATGTTATCACAAATGCTTTAAATAAAGTTCAAAAATAAAAATTTCTCAAAATTTATTTACTTATGGAAATATATATGACAATTATAATATTGAAATGAATTATATCCTTTTTTGCTAATCTATCAGAAAATACTTATATTATAAAAAGAAATTTTGTGTCTAGAATAAGTTTTGAAATCCTTGAGTTATAGTTTTAAAACAAGTTTAGAAACTGTTCGAAGAAATGCATGTCGTTTAGACAAACAAGTCCTGGGATTTTTCTAGAAGGATCCAAAACCCTGATGAGTAGAACTGTTGGGGGACTTAAGTCTGGAAAAGAAAAGCACCTCTTACACCAATTATTTGGCTGAGTATTTAGCAATGCAAGCGGAGGCCACAAGTTTTATAAACAGATGCTACTGGGAGCCATCTGAAATGTCTGAATGGGGAATTTTATTTACAAATGCATGTGGAAGGCTTAGAGTAACCCCACCTCTCTTTCCCACAGTGCAAGGGGAATTAAAAATTCGCCCTTTTGAGAAGTATAGAAGCTGCCCACTGGTCTGTAGCTCTAAACCCAAGCTAACAGGAGAGCAGCCCTTTCTGAAGGAAAACTACCAGGGGGCGGGGCAAAGCTGAGAGGGAAACAGGAGCATCTGGGAAGAGCTATGATACTCTGAAAGGTTTTCTTCTACTGAAACCAGTATTTCTTTGGTAGTTAATCCAATATCTAATGACAGTCTATGGGAATGAGATGCACTCAAGGGCAGCTGTATGGACGGCTGGATGCTTCCTGCCATAGAAGGCAGATGAAGGGAAAAGCCACCGACGCTGGAAGGCCACTGGTTTTCAGAAAGAATACATGACAGGGGCAGGAAAGAGGGCTCACTTAACAAAAAAAGTGAAAATTGGTTTGGGTAAACATGCTGCAACTTGGAAGGAGCTCTATGCCGTACAAGTAATACGTGTTACCTCCTCTATAAATCAGAAATACAAGGTGTCCTTCCAGGACAAATCATGGGGCTTTTGTGGGAAAGGTCAGATATGAGGTTCTGGTTAGAAATACTTGCACTGTGGGCCCCAAAAGCCTAGAGTTCAATTTGGAGCCTGACACCCAATCGTGATTAAAGGTTTTTTTGTTTTTTTGTTTTTTTTTTGTGATTAAAAGTTTTCATGTTAGGCAAACCAACTCTTCTCCTTGTACTGCGTTTTAAAGGGGTTTTAAGATGTGTGTGCTGTCAGTGAGTATGCCGTCTATGGAACACACACACAAAAGAAACAATGCCCAGCTCACAGTATGGGGTGGGGGGAAGTGTCACAACAACTTAGCAGCAAACGTGTTTGGCTAAGGCTAGGCTTCCTCCAGGGCCCTGTGGCTTCACAGGCGGTCCTGTGGCGATTATGCAGATGTTCCTTAACAAGGTACAGTAGAGTCACTGAAGGGGAAACCCAATTCTTATGCCTCAATGAAAGGGTGTGCAGAAAACAATAATTACCCTGAATAAGGAATCTTATGGGAAGGGGGAAGGGTGCAAAAAACCCAGAGAATTTGGAAAGCTTAAAAAACTTTTTTTTTCTCTCTCTTTCTTTCTCCCTTTCTCTCTCTCTAAAGCAAGTGATAAGATGGTAATCCCGCACGTTTCCCCCAACCCCACCTGCCACTTTGAGTCCTAATGGCCCAGACTGCAAGGACAGAACCCACTCTAAATGACCAGCATCGCTCCGGCATCTTCTCTTCACTCTCCCTCCTGTTAAGACCGTTTCCAAAACCAATCAGCAAAGGACAAAGAATTCTTTACAGAGTGCAATTAGTGCTTTCCACGTCCACCTTCAAAAGCATGATGCTCTTCATGGGCTAAAGGACAGAAAAAAACAAAAAAGAAAAGAAGGAAAGAAAACTTTAAGCAAAGGATGGGCCAACCTTCCTCTAGGCATCTCATTTAGCTTCCCCAGATGTTGGCAAGAACTCAAATACCTTTTTTTCTTTTCCTTTTTTTTTTTTTTTCCAGTAACTGTTAGCTAAGGCGTGCATTTCCTGAGAAACGTAATAATGAAAATTAAAACAAGGAATAAACAAGCTATGGGCTTGCTGCCTGTTTCTTCTTGCTGTGCCTAGGGGCATGAGTCATCCACCCAAGCTGATGAGTGTGCTGGGCTCAAGGCAAATGCTATAAGGAAAATGAGTCCCACAAAAATGCATGGGAAGAAGGGGGGAACCTATGACTTAAGACAGAGCCATGCACAAGCCTACCTTCAAGAATAAAATAACACAAAACAAAACAGAACCACACAAGAGGGGGTGGGAATTATATTATACCCCCTGCTTCTCATCGCCTTCCATGGGAAACTAAGCTTCATAAAATCAATGGATCTATTATCTTTCCCTGAACCTCAGGGGTTTTCATGGTTTATCTTGTGGTATTATTAATTAGGAAACCAACTATAAAAAAGTATGCTTTTCAAAGACTTAAACTTCTTAAACTGGGAGATGAGAAATGGGAAGACCCTGAGACACCCAATATCAGCTGTAACACAAAGGGCCAAGTTTGCCTGAGGGGTGTCTACCTGTCATTAGGAGGCAAGGTGTGATATAGCCAGGGCTATTCAGTCCAAGTGCTTCTACTCACTCCTCCAGGTAATAAAGAGAGCCACAGCTGAGTGCTCCACCTCCATGAGCTCCACCCCCAGGAGTGAATGCTCTGCCTCCAGAAGTACTCCACCTCCAGGAGTGAGTGCTCCACCTCCAGGAGTGAGTGCTCCACCTCCAGAAGTACTCCACCTCCAGGAGTGAGTGCTCCACCTCCAGAAGTACTCCACCTTCAGAAGTGAGTGCTCCACCTCCAGGAGTGAGTGCTCCACCTCCAGGAGTGAGTGCTCCACCTCCAGGAGTGAGTACACCACTACCATAGCTCCTCCTTCTCTTGCTTTTAATACAGACTATCGAGGAGAAGGACAGCTGGGCTAGCTCTCCTTCAAGATCAGCTCAGGTAGCTACTCCAAGCATCAATTCATCTGGATCACTGGGAAGGATATACCTTGTAACTCCCAGGGCAACTAGGACTAGGACCTCTGTCCATAACTGCACATCTCTTACAACTTCAAGTTTCTAACTAAGTATTTAACTTTTAAAATATTTTATTTGGGTATGTTTCTGCATGCACAGGTACACTTGCATGTGAAGGGGATAGTGGGGGATCGGAGGAAGGAAGGGAAGGAGTGAGGGAGGGAGAGAGGAAGGGGGAAAGGACAGGGAGAGCAAAGAATACTCTTGGTTGCTATTCCTCAGATGCCATCCATCTTATGCTTGGAGACAGGATCTCTCGCTGGCCTGGAACTTGCTAAAGGCTAGCCTGGCCGGAAGCCCCAGAGATCCACCTGTCTCTGCCTTTCCAGTTCTGGGATTATAAGTAGATACCTGCAAACTCAGCTTTCTGTATGTGTATGTGTGTCTGCATATGTATGTGTGTGTGGTGTATGTGTGTGTGTGTGTATCTGCATATGTATGTATGTGGCGTATATATGCATGTGTAATATGTGTGTGTGTGTGATGTGTATGTAGTGTATATCTGTGCATATAGTATATGTATAAGTGTGTATGTGATACATGATATATATATATATATATATATATATATATATATATATATATATATATATATATATATATATTGTGTGTGTGTGGTGTTTCTTTATATATGTAGATGTGGTATGTCCCCCTGATTGTGCTGGTGCACATAGCTCTACCACATGACTAGATGTTGTAGAACGACTCTGGGTGTCCTGCTTTGTCACTCTCTGATATATTTCTTTGGGCAAGCTGAACTTGGGGCAGGATTAGGGCCAGAGAGCCCTGGTGAGCCTCCTGCCCGTTCTACACAGTGCCAGGATTAGTGTGTGGCAATGTCCAGCTCTTCCCATATTGGGATGTCACCTCAGGCCCTCATGCTACTGTAGCAAGTCCCTAGCCTTAGCTAGCTTCTTCAAGGATTTATTTTTAAGTCACATGTACTTGTATGAGGTATATACATGAGTGCAGGTGCCTGCAGAGGCCAGAACTGGGTGTCAGACTACCTGTCCCCAGTGCTGGGCACTAAACTCAGGTCATCTGCAAGAGCAGTACACAATCCTAACTGCTGAGACCCCTCCTCTGGCCCTACCCCTG
This sequence comes from Micromys minutus, assembly GCF_963924665.1. Lineage (NCBI taxonomy): Eukaryota > Metazoa > Chordata > Mammalia > Rodentia > Muridae > Micromys > Micromys minutus. The sequence goes on along the minus strand of NC_137972.1, from coordinate 46,036,869 downwards.
GTTGTTTTTAAGAGTGGGTTCTGGGGATTGAACTCAGGTCCCCTTACAGAGTTGACTCCCCAACTCTTATCCCGATCTTTAAGAAAGATGTTTTAGGGAAGACACTAAATTAGATAGACTGTTCAGTGAGATATACTATGTTTCAAGGCCAATGTAAGGAGCCATAGGATGACAGCAATGCTCATTTGCAAACTGTGAATCCAAAGACAGTGGCGATACAAAACCCTTTCTTATCTTGAGGTGTACGGGCTCGGGACAGCCACAGCTGAAACTCTGAGGTGTCAGTGTCAGAACTTGACAGCAGCTATGCTGCAGCACTGTGGGCTGCTTGTCATCCCTGGGCAAAAGGGAAGCAATTAGAGGACTGTCCCAGTCCAGCAGACTTTTTATAGCAATTCATGCAATTCCTGACTGTTGAAGAAGCCATAGGAAATATGGACTCAAATGAGGGCTTCCTTATGCTATCCAGCTACTGAAGGGTACTCAGACTTAACACTGAGACAGTTGTCATGTGTCACAAAAACAGTTTTGCTCTTTCCCAACTACAGGGAACTGTAGAGACTGCTCTCTGCCGCACCACATGGCAGGACTGAGCAGGGAGAGGCTGGCTCAGCTTCAGTTCTGGACTCTCCCACCCCTGCCCTCTGTAATGCTCACACCACATAAGGGCTCTCTAAGGAACTTAATGGAACTAGGGAGGGTGCATGTAAACTGTGACTTTTCTCATTTAAATCATCATCTGGATAGAAAAGAAACCCTATGAATGGCAATGCCCGGCTCCTCAGCTGCCCTCTGGAGGCCAGGACTAGATAAACTGGGACTCACTTCCATCATCTAGCTAGCTGGCTTTTACAAACTCCAGAGAGCCAGGACGAAGACAAAGGTGATATGAACTGGCCATTCCCAGCCTATCTCACCTGGGACTGTCCCTCAACCAGTTTCATTTTTCCAGACCTCATTTTTCCAGATCACTTCTGCAACATGTGCTGGCAACCATGCCAAGTAAAGGACAGCCTGCTTCAATGTCAAATAATTCAGGGAATTCCAATTTTTTATTTGCACAGTCTGAGCTTTTAAATGTTAATGTGTATCATTAAAAAGCAGTTTTCTACTTAGACCTGCAGCTAGTGCCTTGTGACTCACACACCTGATAATGTTAACTACCTGCAGGATGTCTGTTCAGCTTTGATTCAGCTGGCCTGGCTGCAATTGCCTTTCTCCTTGCTTGTGTCCCCCTAACCCTGATGCCTCTTTCCAGCCACCTCAAGAGCTAAGCGGTGAACTGCCTGCCCTTGGTTGTTCTTAGGTAACTATGCCTTGGCCCTAAAGTTGGGCCCTAATTATCTAGGAGGATCCCGACTTGACGCTGAGCTGCTGACCAGTTTGCTACCTGTCAATTTGTTCACAGAATTGTAAAGCAGAAGGAACCTTGGAGATCATCTGAGACCAACCTTCTGGATACCCATGTGAGAGAGTAGAGTAGGGCAATTGTGACTGCTTAGGGTTACACTGTATAAGTATAGAAAAACCCAAGGACTCCCAACTGCTGTCTCCTCCCAGGCAAGTGCTGGGCAGACTCAAGTGTGATGCTAGCTCATGTTTCCTTTGCAGTTGCTGCTGGTTATTCTTTCGGACTTGAAACCAGAAAACACATTGGTATCTGGGATGAACTAGAGTTGATCTGTCCTAAGGAACAGGAATGGTACCCATGTGCCTGTCCTGTCTCCACTCTGCACAGACAAGGGCAACACTCCAGAATGCGTTTTCTGTCTCTTTCATTTCAAGGGCACAGAATAAGGGATCCATCTCCCTGTGTGGATCCTGATTCTTCACTGTTGCCTAAGAACTCCTCCCAGGGAGGTCTGGGCGTTCGTGGACGCTAGAACACTAGGGCAATATCTGAATCTTAGCCTCTTGACAAGGACCAGGACTAATGAAATGATGGTGACATGTATTTCAGAGATTCTAAGATGCTTCTGCTCGGTCCCTGACAAATCTCCAAATTTCTAGAACCAACAACTCATCCTGGTTTAACTGAAGACCCTTTCTTGTTTTTTTTTTTCTTCCATTTTATGAAATAATAAAATAATAGGGTATATTGTGCCCATGAGCACCTTAGAGTCAATGAAATACAACAGTAAGGAAAAAATGGGTTAGTGACTCCCAAAACAGTTTGGGACACAGAAAACCTGTCACCGATGTGTGTGTGTGACTGTCGGTCATTTCCCGTAACTCACTATATCAAACACCGGTTCCCTCATGCTCGATGTTCTCAGTATGAAAAGGACGAGTGTCTGTGGAGAGCACACAAAGGCGATGAACACACACCACAATGGAAACAATGGGTCCACACTGTTCAGACCAAAAGTTGTGTGCACCCCTGCATGGGAACTCTCGGCGACTGCCACAGTCACAATGAGGAAGGGGTAGCATTTACGGGGAACTGTCAGTCATACCTGAGCCCCTCCATAAACACAGATGTGAGACATGATACATTCCTGTGTGGGAAGGATGCTTGACCATCTGTCTGCCAGCACACTGAGTGACTTTCCTCGTGTGCTCTTATTAGCACTCCCAGCAGAATGGAGTTTCCTCTGACGAATTTAAATTCAGGTTCAACTATGTGAACTAATGAATACAGGATAAAGTTGCTTTTCCAATCCATGCACTTAGGCAAGAACAAAATCTCATTTTAATTTCAGAAACTGAACGTGATTTAAAGATAAAAACACTTAAAGAGCATTGTGTTGAACTGTGGTCTGCGTGAACAGAGTTTCGAGTGGTCCTGCCTTCGCCTCATTTGCAATGTGCTTCTATCTCTACAAGTCTGGCAGGAGAATCTCGGAAATAGCGATTGGAAATGGAGCACTTACGTTTATAAAACACTGCTTTAAAAGATATGTGGGGCAGGAGCTGGTGGATCTTCTCTAGCACAGTAGCTTCGCCCACTAGCGAGGCGTTGACATTCCAGACCTGGACGACATCCTCTCGGTCTCGAACGCTCACGCTGACTCCTATAATCTCATCGTCTGAGGAGAAGAGGGGGAAAGGCAAGAAGAAGTGAGTAAATGGTGACAAGCCGGTCTGATCACATTTACGTGCCTACCGCTCTAGCTGTGAGTTACAGACAGGAAGGGGACCTGTTGTGAGTGACTGCTTCCGTGGGGGACCGCTGAAGAAAGTGGGATCAGCACAGACACTGCAAGAGCCGCAGCACAGTTAGCCAGGATTCAGCAAACAGTGTTCAAGCCAAATGAGTCTCCCAGATAAGGCATTTTACCCTTTTGAACATGTTACCCAAAGCTTTCTGTCACTTTCTGACTCTGTTTGGATGAGACTTTTTCAAAAATAGGTTGCATAATTCCCTGCCCTCTGAGAGCCAAGTGAACTCAGATGAACTTTTTGCTTGAAGCCTGTCCCTCTCTGTTAGGAGCAGTAAGACTCTCTGTGGCATCCTGGATGCCTCGGGACTGTTAGTACCATCTGCTCCAAATCTGTCTGGATTCGGACTCTGTCCAGTGGCTCCTCTGCTCTTCTGCATTGTCTGCTCTGTGAGCTTTGCCTGTTCTTTTCCTAGTTGCTCTGCCCTCTGGTGCGTCCCTCTAGCAACCACCCTTCTGACTGTGTTGACCCAGGGGTTAAAGAGCTGTCACTACCTCTTAACATCACAGGTGCAGTAGGTATCTCCTGAGCGGCACTCTCCCGTTACCGCCCAGCAAATGGCCATTAGGCATCAACCTACACTGATCAATGGAGGCTTTAGCCAGTATGGGGTTGGTGTGGGTGCCCCTGAGCATGACGGCTGGTCGCTGAACACACTGTACCCTGTGTTCATGCTCCCGTGCAACTGCTTTGTCCACACTAATTGGCAGCAAAATGATAGAAATTGAGCTTTTGACTCCCAAGTTTTGCATGTTCAGGACACACTCATGTGCCAATAAGTAACATGCAAGAGAGAGGCATTACAATTAGAAGGTTTCCATATTAGCTGACATATGCTGCCTAATTTGCCATCGACCACAGGTCCTGGACACTTGGACATGGTGCTACTTAACATGATTTACATAGTTGCACACCCAGTCTACTTACTCAAAGAAACCATTTTTCTGCAAAATGACTCCCCTTTCTTCTCCATTTCCCCCTTCCCTTTCTTCCTCTCTGCCTGTTTTCCTTTATGAGTTAATTTGATCAAGGCTATGGCACAAATTCTGACACCTTGTGAACGTGTATACAAGTGTCCAAAACCAGACAAAATTAGACTGTGCCGTTCATAGCTGGACGGATGGTAACTTACGAAGAAGAGAAAGAAGAGCGAAGATCGGAGCACAGAGGGCAAATGCTACGCTTTTTATATGTAGGCTTGTGACATGGACACATTGTGACTTGTTGCCTGGCTTCACAGATGTAATGCAGGGACATTTCTATACATGCATCAAATTCAGACACATCTCTCATCTCACCAAGATGAGATGGGATGATAAATTTCATGTAAAAATACAATTATTACATTAAAGGAAGAGGTGATCCAGCGTTCCACTCTTACGAAAGGCCAGGACACCACTGACCCAGTTTTGAGGGAGATGTGAGTGTTCCCAGTCCTTTGGGATGATCCTTTCATACACTACTAGTAATGGGTGAGGTCAGCAACAGATGCCAAACGGCACAAATGGTCACTATTTCACTATGGCTTGGCTTCTGGCAAACAGAGCTGAGTTCAGCCCTTTTGCACAGTGTTGTAAAAGGCCCACAGATCTTATGAGAAGGCAGGTCCAAGGTGAAATGCATAATGTTCATGTGGAGAATCAGCTAACTACACCTAGGCCCTGGCAGCAGAAGACAGGGTGCCAGGAGGACCCATTGTTTGAAGATGTTCTGTAAGTGAGGCTGAGAAAGATTAGTGGTTGCCTCAAGTGACAGAGGTGGTTAATGGAAGTGCTGAAGGTAAATAGTCAATAATGTCCTCCTTTCCAGTCAGCCACAGAGGAACTGGCCTTCTCGTCTCACTACTGGGCGTTTACTATTACTTATGACTATTCCAGGACTTCTGTGTTTATAGCTACACACAGAGTGTACTTCAGGCTGGGTAATATCAAGTTTTTAGCTTTCCTCCACCAGAAGAAATCTGCGCTTGTAAGCCCATTTCATTTCAATGTACACGTTGTCTGAAAGGCAGTACAGAAAGGCAGGACAGCTGAGCACCCTCTTCACAGGTGAATGTAAGATTGGTTATGGGTCTGTCAGGGTGACAAGAGCTCTCAGAGGCAGCCTGCACCTGGTGCCAGCTGATATATGCCAGTCCCCAAAAAACCAATATCAAATCGACAAATGAAAACAGATAAAACGCCAAACAAGAAGCCGCACAGAACAAGACAACAACAACATGCTCACAAAACTTTAATTGTATCCTGGAAAGTTTTGGAGAGTCCCAAAAAGGAAAGGGACCCTGACACAAGCAACGAGCTGTTCTGTGACAAACAGGACATAAAGAAAAAGGGCTCACAGAGGGGAGGAGGTGTGGGTGTGTCAGAGCTCAAGGCTAGACCATAAGGTCCACGGTTCCAGCCCCAGCACACTTGAACCTCAGAGGGGCTCTCTGAAAGCTACCCAGCACGTCAGAGCCTTCTGCTGATGTGAGTCTCTTGTTTCCACGTCAGCAAGAACAGTGAGACATTTTTGTCTCCCAGAGTCTATGTCTCTCTGTGCAGAGGCAGGAGAACAAGAAGAAGGGATAACCCGGGAAGAATGAAGCCTACTCACCCAGACCCCACTAGTCATGGTGGGCGCCATCCCCTCCCAAAGATGAGGCAGCTACAGAAAACCTACCACAAGTCATGGTAGCTCACTGACAAAGATTTACTCTTTCTTTCTGCCTATTTATATCAGATGAGTGGCTACAACTGTTATTAGAGGAAATAATGTAGGTGTATGTACATACATACGTTGACGTTTCTATAGATGCAATAGCCACTCCTCGGTAGTTACGTAAGATAATTCTAGAACCCCCTCCATACCAAGACTACTTAGTTCCTTTATATAAAATGTCCTTGGCATATAATATTTATTTAGGTATTTATTTTGTAGCAGTTTATTTTTGTACACCAGGTGAGCACTCTACCACAGAGCTATATTACCAAGCCAAACTTATTTTTGAATCATCCCTTTTTTTACTTATAATATTTAATGCAAATGCCAGGCAAATTGTTTGCATGGCACTGCTTCTCAACTAATAAGGAAAGTACATGTATGTGCTTATTTCAGATACTATTTGTGCCTTCTACTGTGCTTTGATATGCAAATCCATGGATGCAAGAACTGAAGAAAGGGCTGACTGCACACACATGTAAATATGCACATGTGCTTATATACATAAATCGCACACCAAACCCCAAGCCCCAGGAGCAAGTCTAAATTACATCACAGCTACAAAATCAATAGTCTGTAGGCAAGCAGAAGGACCAGCATGAGATCTGGTCTGGGAATAACAAACATGAACCAGGCATACCAGGGCATGGCAAACGGCTGTGGCCTCCCTACCTGCTGCAGCACAGTCTGTGAATTGTTCCCCAATGGTTGCTAACAACAATTCTTTCCAAACCGTGGACTAAATGTGGGAGAGAATAAAGAAAACAAGAAAACATTTAGGCAAACATCATCCAGTGCTAAAGAGACACAAGCTCTCCACCCACAGATGGAACCTCCAAATCACTGAAGTGAATATGTGCAATCATACATGTACAGGAGCAGCTTGCAAATGACTGTGCACCCACATACAGGTGATCCAGGGCCTTCGCTGCTAGTGCAGCTAGCATGGAAGCTCCCGTGAACTCCAAAAGAACTGGGGGTGGGGGCACCTTCAACTCACTCCATTTCCCGATTTCTTTAACTCTCAACATGTACAATCCCATTACATTTGAGTGCCATTAGTAAAATCCTTCTCTTTATTTTTCTCTTACAGTTGATATGGTATTTAAAATGTTACCACTTAAGATGTTACTCTAGTCAAGAATGTTAAGAAACATTGTTGTTTACTGAATGCCAGAGACTTGCAGAATTCCATTCACTGCTGACAGGTTATTTGCACTGAATGATAAATGTATGTACTATTGTACATGCACAATTTCCCTGTAAGCACATCCACTGTACTCTGCCTCCTGCCAATGAGAAGCACCAGAGCTCCTTCTATGAGCATGGACTAATGCTGTCAAGTAAACGAATCCACTCACAGGACACTGGAGGCTCAATGGCTCTCCCAGTTTTTCCCCTGGAAAAAGTCTAGGCTCCCTTTGCCACGGTTCCTAGGCTTTGAGGCCTCTCAGAGCTCAGTCTGAATCCTGAGAAGTTTACTCTCTGTGACCTGACAGGCCATGAGCCACTCCAGCTTCTATCAGGGAGGGAATAACATCAGAACGGACCTTGGAGAGATGCTGCAAGCATAATATTTGTCAGGAACTGCTTCACACAGTGACTGCAACAAGAGGGCTCAAGATTTAAGACTGAGCCATAAATAGCAGCATGCATCCATATGCCAGGCGCTCAGTACACATTAACTGCAACAATGCTTATTATTACATTCTAATGAGCTTGCAGCAGCTGCTCATCTCTTAACTGGGGAGCTGAAGGTGAACCTGTCTGTGCTCCTAGTCCTTTCCTTCTCCCAACTGCCCGACTTTGATCTTGAGCTCCCTTCATGATGAAGCCGGGGTGGGAGAGAAGAGCATGGCAAGGGGTGGGGGGGCTTCAGGCTTCTGTTGTGAATACAGGCAATTCTAGCTTCCCACGATTCCAACAGGGGCTGAGACACAAGAGCCAGGCACCTGTCCAGACAAAACGTGTATCAGTGGCCTTGTGAGCTGGCAGGGTGGGTCAGAACAACTCTGCCTTGAGCAGTTTTCTATGGGTGTGAGTACCATGGTGGCTTCCACTGAGTTCCAAGTCTAGGGTGAGTAAATGAAGCACATAAAAACACAGGAATTCAGGGTTGCTCCCCATCACCTCAAAAAGAAACCAGCAAATAAGTGACACTGGGTGAAGTTTAAGAAAATCTAGGAGTATCTTGCACTTTCCTATTTTCTGCCTGCTCTCTCCTAGCAGGGCAGAGGGTGTCGTACGCCTGGCCTGGCTCCCATTCAGCTCTAGTGTTTTTCATGTTTGCAATGTTCACAACCGGATCTGCAGTGTTGACCAATGAATCTGGTTGTAACCTGAAATGTGTGCTCACAGGAAGATTACTCCTGTGCACGTGTGAGGCTCTCCAGAAGTATTTTCATTCTTTGAGCATACTCGCATGAGACAAATCAGGAACAAAAGTCCCTTCTGTCCATTCTTTTTCTTATGACTTGTTATCACTTATGTATTGATTGGAGTGCGAATATATGTTTGCGTATGTGTGGGCAGGGGCATGTGGTAGCCAAAGGTTCATCTCTGGTAACTTCCTCAGTCACTTTTCCATCTTCTTTGTTGAGAGTAAAGATCTTTCACTGAACTGGAGCTCACTGCTTTCTCAGACCCGCTGGCCGACAAGTCCTAAAGATGCTTCTGTCTCTGCCTCTCCAGCACTGGGTAACAGGTAATCACAGCCACACGAAGCTTTTCTACAGATTTTGGGGATCAGAACTCAAGTCCTTATGCTTCCAAGGCAAGCACTTTGCCAAGTGGGCCATGTCCCCAGCCTCTATTTTCATGATCTTACACAGGGTCTCACTGAACGGCACATTAACTCATGATGCTCTCACCTCTATTTATACCTCTGCAATAGAGGGACGCACTTCCATGCCTAGATCATTTTGTCTATTTTCAAAGAGTTTTGTCTTTTCCCAGGGCTTAATGGATGTTCTTTTTTTTTAAGGCTTATGCTTTACTGCTGAGAAATCTAGACTGCTGAGGCTTGCCCAGCTTCATGAACCCCAACAAATGGGGACCTCTAAGTGTCCCCATTTCATGGCCCCTCTGTCTTTGGCTGGGAGAGCAGAGCCTTTGGTGGGAAGGATCTGCTCTCCTGTGGAAGATCAGTTTGCATGTGTTAGGCATGCCTGGTGAGGTCACAGCAACCATGAAGCTCCCAGATGGCTCTGCATTTATAGATCTAGACCTTGATGGCTATATGACATGGGGATGTCACTGCAGGATTTCCGTAGACTCACAATTAGACACTTTCTTATCTCCTTCCTTCCTTCCTTCCTTCCTTCTCCTTCCTTTTCCTTCTTTCCTCCCATTTTTTTTTTCTCTGTGTTGCCTTGGCTGTCCCGGAACTTTGAAGACCAGGCTGAACTTGAACTCAAGAGATCTACCTACCACTACCCCCTGAGTGCTGAGAATAAAGGTGTGAGCCACAACACCTAGCTTTTTCAATGATACACGTTCAAGGTGATAGGGTTAAGGGATCATCACCAATGTCAGAAATGAACTTCTCGACCTAGGGCTGCCAGGAGACTTGTGGACAGACGAACTGAAAAACACACCATTCTTAAGCCCATGCCTAGGCGGTCCTGGGAAATTACCAGCAGAGACATACCGTGCTGTCCTTGGGAACTTTCATCTTCCACACGCCTCCCTTTGCATTACTCTCCTCCTCCCTACATCAAAGAACAGCATTTAATGTTGCACTCCATGACGAAGGAGTATATCTATTTTCATTTATCAATAGATGACGTGAAAAAGAGGTGCACAGGTGTCTTTTAGTAAACATTCCCCAGTTCTGTGATGAGATGCAGAGGCAGAGGCAGAAGAATGAAAAGGGAAGGGAACGGAGATGAGAGAGGGAGCAGCATGGAGTTATCTGGGATGGGATGAGGCTGGGTGCAGGGATACGAGGTCCTCATTCTCAAGGAGATGGTACCCAGGGGCTCCCTGACTCTCTGGGGATGGACAATTGATCCAAGTACTCTGCAGGTGTGAAGAACTATACATTCCAAAGTGTCAATGATTTTGTCTCATTTAATTTACATGTAAACCTGGGGTCACAGATTTAGTAGGTGTTCATGTGCTGGACCAGGGTTTAGTAACCACTTCCTGTCTAGGAAAAGCATGCCAAGTTCTATGGAGAGAGATTCAGGGAGGGTTGGTTCCATACCCTAGCTTTAGAGACACTAAGTTTAAAGACCCTAGGTTGGCTTGTGAGACTATTGTTTCTTCCTTATCTTCATGGTTGGCCAGGGATGGGGAGATGACCTGTAGTGAGCCAGTGGTGGCTTGCAGAATGCCGACAACTGGTAAGCTTGAAGGGTGTAAATCCTGGCTCACTGCTAGCAGGACGGGTGGTGCAGGTCTGTCATTCTGGCTGTTTAGGAGGCTGAAGCAGAGGAATGGCACGTTCGAGGCTTATCATGGCTACAAAGTGAGTTCAAGGCCTGCTTGGGTAACCTTATTGTCAGACTTTCTCTCAAAACACAGGGGTAGGGGGCAAGGATGTGACGTGTTGTAGCTCAATGGTGTGGTGCTTGCTTAGCACAGGGCATAAGGCTTTAGGTTCAATCCCAAGAGAGGGATCTGTCTTTTCCCAAATGGGAAAGTCCAACTTAAAACTCAGCCAACAACAAGAAAGCAAAGGAAACATGAAGGAGAGTGGATGAAACCTGGAAGATGGAATGTGGGGACATTCCTGTGGGCTTCTCAGTTACAGGTTCCAACTAAACTCTACTTGGTTTCTGTTTAATTTAGATTTCTACCATTTACTGAGAAATGAGCTGAGGCAGAATCCCATTCCCCTTGTAAGTGACTGTGAAGAGTTAAATAATGTAAGGTACTGGGTTAGGTTACTGGTATTAGAGGCTCAGCCTGGGCAAACAACTGTCCAGTGCCCTCATACTATATCAAGTAATTACGGCAGCTACGGGAGGCTCTTCCGGGGCTCTGGCCTGGATGAGCTGGGCATACTTGCTGCTCAGAGGCACATTGTAGGCAAAATGAGTCCTCATGAGACATTTCCCTCCCACCTTGACCTCCAGGTGAACCATACACACTTACCACAGTGGTCGCCTCTCTCCTCTCATTAAGTGATAACTGCATCTCAAAGGCAGGCTGGTCACAGGAGGGATGTTATTGTATACACTCCAGAATATCTTTAAAAAAAAAAAAGACACTTTGTTTAATAAACCCAGGACTGATTAACTATGGCAGGACACTATAAAATTAATATATTAAAGAAAAAAATTCTCATTAATTCCTAGCTAATTAGAGTGGATTTTTCTCATTAGCTCTCCACAATTTTTAATGCAGAACATTAAACCATTGCTCCTTCTAGATATTTGGCTAGGCTGTATGTTTTAGAAAGCTGTTGTTATGAAGTAACATGTATATATAAAACCGGAGAGGTAACAATGTACTAGGCCAGAACTGGGGTTGTTTAGATATATCTAACTTTATGAGTTAGGACTTTTGCTTGCATGCATGTAAACACACCATGTGTACGCCTGGTGCCTTCAGAGGGCAGAAGGAGGTATCAGACACCCTCAAACTGAAGTTATGAATGGTTGTGAGACATCATTCGATCGCTAAAGACCAAACTTAGGTCCTCTTGAGGAGCAACAAACACTTTTAGCTGAAGCGGCTCTTCGGTCTCAAGGACTGACATTAATAAAAAATTGTTTTTCATCAGGAGTTTTTATTAACTATATAGATTTCAGCTGCTCTTATCACAAGAGAATGTGAGATTTGTCTGTTAATCCATAACCTTAATATGTATGGAGCCTGAATCTTTTGTTTTAGAAGATTTGGTTAGAAAGACAACAGCAAAAGCATGTTCTGTATTCTACATTTCAATATGATCCCATCTAAAGGCCCTCATCACTGGTTTGGAGAGATGGCTCAATGGTTCAGAACACTTGCTACTCTTGCACAGGACCTGGGTTCTCTTCCCAGCATTCATATCAGCTTCCAGCCACCTGTGACTCTTGTTCCAGGGGTTCTGATGCCCTCATCTGACCCCTTGGGCATGTACATGGTACACATCCAGGCAGGCAGAAACACACATGTAAACATAAATAAAAATTAAGGATTCTCATCAGTTCTAACTTTATCTGGAATGGAGATTGGCCAAAAATAAGTTGACCCTGTAAAATTCAGCTTCTTGTAACTTTCAGTCATGATCTCACATGGGTTGCAAAGAACCTGGCAGGAGAAAAAGGCTTCTAACAGGCAGCAACAAAATTAAAGCAAAATTAAATGCTAAATGCACTATGAACTGGGAATGTTTTGTGGAGCATTCCTCACCTGTGTTGCTCATGTAACTTCACTGTGTGTACTTTGCATGTGCTTTCTGTCACAGAATGTAACACTAATGAGCATGCTGGGACACCTCCCCTTAGATGCAGGAAGACTGAAGGCTACCATGGCAGCATTTACACTAAGCATAGGAAAACTTCTGCCCTGATAGAAGCACAGTGCTTAATTTTGGAATCCAAAGACTTTTCACACTTTCCCACCATAGTTCCCCAGCATGCAAGTATCAAGTTAGTATATATTTGGGTTGTATTATGTTAGAATGTTTGGTTTGAGGGCTGGTGAAATAGCTCAGTAGTTAAGAGCAATGGCTCTTTGTACAGAAGACCCAGGTTCAATTCCCACACCCACATGGCAGCTCACAACCATCCACAACTCCAGTTCTAGGGGATCTGATGCCCTCCTCTGACTCTGCAGGTACCAGGCACACATATGATAAACATAAAGACAAAACGTGCATCCTCGGGAATACAAAAATTTTTTAGCATGTCTAAGTTTTGAAAATTGGTGTTTAAGTTGCTTGCTTGTGTGTCACTGAAAAAAAAATTAAACAATTTTTGGCTTGGGATTAGAACAGAATTTAAAATTTCTTTTGAAATGGCTATACAAACACTTTTGCCATTATGTAAAAGTGGCATTCTCAGAACTATTATAAAATCAAATGTCTATCAAGTCTAAACCATGACTGAATGTACTCTATGTCCTGCAATAGCAAATCTTCAGCCAAGATGTATTCTTTAGATAGAAATTGCGGTCACCCATCCCAGCAGTATGCACATTTGCTTTTGTCTTTAGTCAATGACAAAAGTATACGTTCATACCAAGTAATTGGGCTACACTAACTAGTTAGAGTCCCAAGGATCCACCTCTTTCTGTCTCCCCCAGTACTTGAGTCACAAGCATTGCACCTATCCAGATTTTAACATAACTGTAGGGAACTGAACTCAGGTCCTCATGCTTGCTAAGCAAGCACTTACTGGCTGAGCTATTGTTTTAAACAAAGATTCTTATGATGCATTACCCACAATTTTAGAAATGTGCATATCTAGTTTATATTCCTATATACCTATATGCATATAACCTTTGTTAGATGCAAAGGTTCAGGAGTGAAGACAGTTCCAGAAGCCCTGTTCTAACACACACACATATTCTCAAGGGAAAGAGTCTTGCAGCAGATGCTCTAACAGTTATGGTACGAAGCAGAGCCTTTAGTGGGATCGTTAAACTGCATCTCCTTGTAACAGACTCTGCCAGGAAGATGTCTGTGGTGCTTTGCCTTGGGGCTGGGGGTAGAGAAGGAAGTCAGAGGAATCGTATTCGATGATTCTGTCCTTTTCTCTTGTTCTTCCTACAAGGACCAGAGAACAGCACAGCAGCCAGGCCATAAGGTACCAGGAATCAATATACTGGGACTTCAGGTCTGTATCTTTGTCAAGGCAGCCCTCTGACTTTATATACACAAATGTGTGTGCATGTGCATACACACACACACACACACACACACATACACACACACAAGCATATACAAATACATCCAGCTAAATTAACTGCAGAGATAGTAATAATGCACTGAAAAACTATCAAAGGCCATATATATAAAGTATATGTGCTAGACTTATCAGTGGGGAATCTACTTCACCACTTCAGGAGCCTAATGTTGAAACAGGAGGTCCTTTAACAGATTTGTGTCCCCGTTGGAAGGCAGATGCTTTCTCTATGTCAGAATAAACAGATCTGCAATACCCCAACTTCTGTCTGTGCTGTTGCTGTGAGGAAGCAGAGCTGGAACTTGATTCCAAAAGCCCCTATTTTCTTTGATGATTCTATTATTTTTGTTTGTTTGTTTTATGCATATCTTTCTCCAGTCTTAGAAGTCACAGAGAAGTCATGTGTAGAGTCACAGAAGAAGGCACATCTGTTGACAATGTCTTCCAACCTGTCAATGCCCACTTACTTTGGTGATGCATGTAACTCCAGCCCAAGACTCTTGCTAGGACATGGCAATGACCTCTGCAGAATCCATGGACAAAATGATGCAAAACCAAAAGCCCCTGCTCGAAGAAGGCCGGGATCATGCTGCTGACAGCAACCTCGGCTCTGAAAGTCAATCCTTCTAAAGCTCCTCCCATGATATCCTGCGAGGCTTCTCCAGGCCTGACCTTTCCCTAGCATTTGAAGTACTTAGAGAATGACATGCAGCATGAATTTTTTTTATCTCAGAAATGAGAAGAGACCAGAGGACTCTGTTATGGGTTGTAGCCTTGGAAGAACAAAAGCAAGAACATCCCTGAGCTTGTTTACGTCGGTGAATCTGGCAGGAAGGAGACAGACCGTCACAGTGCAATTGTGGCTGTACCTGGAAGTTGTTTATCATTGCACGAGTTTGTGCTTGAACACAGAATGGGAGCAAAAGTTCTAAGCATGCCAGTGGAAGGGACCCACTGAGAAAGCACAGGGCACTGAACAGCTGTTACAAATGTCCCTCTTCTGACTGGGTGCAAGCCTGATGATCTGCAATGACTGTCTTCCAACACCTAAATGTTACTACAGGTTCAACTTTGTAAGTGGATTTTCAGAGGCACCAGGCTTACAGTGAGTTCCCTTTGGCCTGGGACAGAGCATTATAGTTCAGCTAAGCACAATGCTTCTTAATGATAGATAAGTGCTCCCCCACCCTACAAAGGCTTACCGATCACCCAAGGGCCAGCAGAGGTCTCATTGACCCCATCCATTCAGTCAACATTGCTGGGCACCAGTTGTCTGCAGGACACCGTGACGGAACTAAGTTAATGTGGTCACAGGGGCTGCTTACTACTTGGTAAGTTTTTAGCATCATTGTTGTTCTCCTCAAGGATCTGAGGCAGCCCAGACCCTTGACCAGTGAAGTCTAGCATCTGAATTTAAGGCACTGGTTCTTGCTGTGCACGTAACTTTAATCCTAGCGTTTGGGAGCCAGAGTAAGTTGGATCTCTGTGAGTTTGAAGCCAGTATGCTCTACAGAGTAAGTTCCTGAACAGTTAGAGCTACACAGAGAAACCCCTGTCTCAAAACCAAACCAAACCAAATAAAAAGCAGACATACCACTCTACCCCACATCTCTATGTGTGCAGTCAGAGCGAGACACCGCTACCTCCTTGGGCGGGCGATTCAAAGGCAGTACACCCACAGCAACGGGAGAACCACAGAAGGAAGCCAGACATGGCATTTTTCTGGTTGCACTTAGAGCTATTCTGTCTGACAGTTTTCTGCCACAGAAACCCATTCATTGTCTGTAAAGTTCACAAACTCACTCTTCAGTTTACACCTGAAATGCTCGGAGACATGAGAAAGGATAAGTCCTCATAGGTCTTAAAAAGGTGATACTTACTGACAGAAAAGAACATGATGTTTAAACAAAGAAAAATGATCCTGGGGCTGGAAAGATGGCTCAGTGGTTAAGAACACTGACTGCTCTTCCAGAGATCCTGAGTTAAAATCCCAGCAACCACATGGTGGCTCACAACCATCTGAGATCTGATGCTCTCTTCTGGTGTGTCTGACAGCTACAGTGCACTCATATAAATAAAATAAACAAATCTTTAAAGACTGATCCTGGAAATAAGGGCGTGGGGTAGGCAGGGAAGGCAGCGTGGTGACTATTAGTAGTTGTCAACTTGACCATGTCTGAAAGAAACTGAAACCCAGAAATGAAAGGCATGCCTGTGAGGCTTTTTGGTTTTTGTTTGTTTGTTTGTTTTTGGCTTGGTTTGAAGTGGGCATATTCATGTCTAGTCCAGACCACTGAGGCAGGAAGACATGCATTGTTTTTTGTTTGTTTTAAGACAGGATTTCTCTGGTAGCCTAGGCTGTCCTAGAACTCACTCCATAGGCCAGGCTGACTTCAAACTCACATGGATCCAACCGCCTGTTTCCCAGTGCTGGACTAAAGGTGAGCACCAGCACTACTCTGAAGAAGCACATCTCTGATCCAGACCCTGAGGCTGGAAGTCACACCTTTAATTGGGCCATGCCTTCTGCTGGAAGTCTATGTAAGGACACAGAGGAGACAGGTTTTCCTCTGCCTGCTTGCCCTTGCCTTGCTAACACAACTATTCCTTCACCAACAGTGGAGCCTACTTCTTTGTGACTCCAGCATATACTGAAGACCAGATGGGACCCAGCCTTGTGGACTGAGCTAGATTCCTGGACTTTCAATTCACAGCAGGCCATTGTCAGATTAGCTGGACTGTAGCCTATAAGTCAGTCCAATAAATTCCATATATATAAAATAAGTTCTGTTAACTCTAGTCTAGAAAACCCTAAGTAATACAAGAAGGAATGAGGAAATAAAGAGAAAGGAAAGGGGGAAACAGAGATGAAGACAGAGAGGAAGGAGGCAGGAAAAGAGAAAGTCAGGAGGGGGGAGCAAGGGAGAGAGGAAAAGCAGCAGAGGGCATGAAGGGAAATGGTAGAGAAGGATGATGGGAAAAGAGGGAGAGGAAGAGAGAATGAGAGAAAGGAAAGAAGAAATGGTCCTGTTTCTTCAGTGTTGCAGTATGTGTAGAGGAGAGCATTTTCCAGTGAACAGCCTCCAGGCCTGCCTACCTTCTTACAGAGAAAGGCTGCTCAGAGGCTGGAGAACACAGCATGCAGTCTCTTTCTTTGGCTAGATGTTTTAAACTCACAGCAGAACCCAGGCTGAAAGCAGAGTGCTGATGGTTTACAAATGACCATAGAGCAGACAGAAGACTTTGTTGACTTAGTCTGAGTTGAGGACTGTGGAGTCTGATCCTTAAGAAGGGGGAGGGGCCAGGTCTGGGGACCCCTGAGCAGTGTGCAGCTGTTTCCTGGATACAGCCTGTGAGGCCAAAGTTCTGCTGCAGGTGCAAAGGGCAGAAGACAAGACACCAGCTGAGGAGGCAGTGTTCTTTTAAGAATAATTTATTTTATTGTATGTTTTGCCTATATGTATATCTATGTACCACATGAGTACAGAGACCACAGAAGCCAGAAAAGGGCATCAGATTCCCATGGAACTAGAGCTACAGATAGTTATGAGTTGCCATGGAGGTGCTAGGAATTGAACCCAGGGAGAAGAGCCAGTGATCTTAACCACAGAGCCATCTCTCCAGCGTAAGGGAATATTCTTGTTTCAGGGCTTACCACAGCTTCAAAGCTCCCTTTGCTCTGAGATGGTGAGGGAAGGTAGACAACATTCCTAATTCCCATGCTCTTCCCTGCCACGCTGGAGGATGAGGTTGACAGAAAGCATATGGGCATGGGACCTGAGGTCTGGATGTGTGTACCCAACAGAGGCCATCATGCTGAGGCCATGGCAGGGCCAAAGGTGATGAGCAGCTGGCACGTACCAGGTGTGCTTCTACAGTTCACGGGTAAAGGGGGCAGGGCAGAGAGGTGTCCTCAGAAGGCTTAACACTAGAAGACTCCAAGTTCTACAACAAAAGTGACTAAATTATTTGTAGTTTGTAAATAAAATTGCATTCACTTTTCATCCCCACCTCTGCAACACACAATGGCTTCTAGTGCCACAAACAGGACTAGGAGAAATCTGTCTTAATTCTAGCTCTGTATAGCTGGGTTGTGACTAAAGATATTGCTTTCATTATCTATACAGGACATCATGACGTTGGATGGAACTTGGATGAAAGTCACAGGCAGAACTGGCTTCAAAGTCCTTGTTCTGTTTCCCCATTTTTCTTTCTTTCTTTCTTTCTTTCTTTCTTTCTTTCTTTCTTTCTTTCTTTCTTTCTTCCTTCAAGGGGGCTCTACATCCTTCCATGGCATGATGTGTACGTGTGTGTATGTGTGTGTGTGTGTGTGAGAGAGAGAGAGAGTGTGTGCACATGCGTGCGTGCATATGTGCATGTTCTTATGGAGGTCAGAGGATGACGTGTGGTATTCCATTGTATTCTTCCTTTGTGTGGGGTTTGAGCTTATGCACTCAGGCTTGTTGGCAAAGGCCTTTACCTGAGGAGCCATCTGATGGGCCCACATTCTCCTAACATACTACATAGGGTGTTCATGGTTTTTTTAACTTTAGTGGAATATGCATAAATTTTATATATACATATATATAATTTATGAAGATGTTGTTGTTTCAAGGAATGATGCAGAAATTCCACTTACAGAAAAAAACATCACATTTCTGTTCTTTGAACTTTTTACTACTGAGCCATCAACGGGATGTCCTGGACAGAACATAGGCGAGATAGGACCAGAGGGGCAATTTCTGAAGATGACAGCACAAACTACTAAAGTTTGGTATACAATTCTGTCCAGGGGTGCTTTAAAAGTCAACAGGCAGGCACTGCTGGAAAATGTGCTACAAGCCAACCCTCCCAGCTCTTCATTTTCCCCTAGGGTAGATTGGGCCCAGAAACCAAGTTCTATTCTGAACTCTGCTCACTGAGGATGCAGAAACACGAGAGAAATGGGCCAAGTCTATATATGCCCAAAAGTGCAAACACACTGAAGTAAAAAGTGCACTGTCCATGAAAGACAGGAAGGCGGCAGAGAATTCCTGTGTCTGCAGCGAGTGTTCCCAGCAGAGCTCAGGGCATCCTCAGCCTCTCCCGCTCCACCCCACACACAGGGCAAGTAAGAGAGCTTACAAAGAAGCAAAGGAACTTCCAGCCTTAGAGTCCACGATCAGCTGTTTCCACTGACTCAGTCTCAGTTTCCCTAGCTCACAAAAGAGGACATAATTTTCTACTACTTACAGCACACGGATGGCATTTAAACCTCATCAAAACGTACATGGGAGGGGACTCAGATACCACTGGACAAATGTTTACATAAACACCGAGGTAGCTGAGGGGACTAACATCAACATACAGTCAAGGAATAAAGACAGCAGGTGCAAAGCCTGCCCCCTCTGTGCTCAAATGCTCTGGTCCCTGCCACTTCTTAAGCAGTAAGGGACATTCCTGAGATGCTAAAGACAAGCACAGCTGAGTTACCAAAAGTTACAGGCAAGTCAAATTTGATTTTATAAATAAGAGGTTAGAGTGGTGTCACCCGCTTGACATACTTGTGAGGAGGTGGTAAGTAATAATCTTACATTAAATGTGACTTAGGGGTGTTGGCAATAGCAGCACGAGGAGACGGAGACGAAAGGCAAGCGCATTATCAGCATAGGCCACTTACTGTGCAGTGAACTACCCCATCCGCACCTCAGCATGGTAAAACCTCTGTCGTGATTATTCTTGCTTTGAAGATGAGTCAGTAAGATATATAGAGGTTTTTAAAAAGAAAGAAAAATGTTCACATGCTACTGAGTGCCAGGTACTCAAACGGTGTGACTACCCTGCTTTCCAGCGGGCAGAGCCAGCAAAGGGGCAGATTCCAGTGACCTAGTAACACTTGGCAACCCTCTTCGAGGGCTTACAAACGCAAACCCCACAGAGAGCTACATCCTCCAGTCAGCCTCACAGAGTTGTATAAATAAGGAACTTGAGGTGTTTCACAATCTCCTTTGCATTGTTGTCCCTCCCTCCATCTTGAAGGAGTCCTTTCTAAGTCAGTCCTGAAATATTTACAGATGACAGGGAAACCCTGTGTTTATCTATGGGCTTGCATGTCTGTCTGGGCTCCATATACACAAAGATTAAGATTTTGTCATGGACCAGAACCGAACCATTGCCCCTCTGTGAAGGTGCAGCGGCCAATGGATACAGCTTTCTGAGAACAGTGTGCAGGGAGGGGTTCAGAAAGTCCATGCACACAACCGTCTCTCATTCACTCCATCCTTCAGTACTGACTTGGTGAACAGAGGTCAGATATAGCTGAGAACAGTACTGTGAGCTTCAACTTGACTCAAGTTCAGTCTCAGATGGAAGAACATACACGAGCAGAACAAAAATGGTGGTTGTAACCAGGGGAGGAGAGTCTGATGGTAAGGGACGTGAGGGGACGCTAACTTTTCAATTATATCTCAATACAATGGAGACAAGCCTCTCCTCTGTCAGCCCGGGGCCTTTAAATTGGTCCCTAAGGAGCCTCACAAATACAAGCCTTAAAGATTCAACCCCTGTTGTATGTACTGTGACCATGCTGGAGTAGGAGGATCACCCTCTAGCCTCTGTCCTGGGACCCCACACCCCATTCTGAGGCTCTCATTGTCACAAAAGACTGGAGAAAGGAGGAATCTCTCAAAATCCCAGTAGGGTTGAAGGGCTTCTTCAGGTGGGCCTTAAAACCAAGTGCCTTGATGTTCTTCAGTGGCTCCTGGGAAAGAGTAGCAAAAGCCAAATAACATTCACCAAACAACAGCTAAGGGGAAGCTCCCCCAACTCTGAGGGATCTGGCTCGGTGGCACCGGTCCACACGGCTGCACTCAGCGCCGAATAGTGACCCCAGAGCAACACTGTTAGTCTGCTTGTCACATGCCTATACCATTTTCCCAAGAAAACGAGAAACGGCCTGTGGTTGGGACTGTCCTTACATCATTTTACTGTGTGCACAGGGGTCACAGGTAGCACTTAACACCCGGGCTCCTTTGCTGTGCATGTCTGAAAGTGCAATTTGTTAAACTCACGTGGGAAGAAAAGATGTGACAAGATTTAGAGTCACACTAGAAAAATGTTTATAACCTGTTCCTTGTAGAAGACCCAGGACACGTAGTCAGCATGGCTTTGATGCAGCCTCAAAGGCCTTGTGCCTGTAGCTGGAAAGGACACTAGGGGAGAGAAACTTAGTAGAGTTTGCTTGGGAAGAAATGGGAAACGGGATTAATAAAGTAAATCAGTTTTTGGAAACCGTCTGGGGAAAGTGGCTTAGCCAATAAAGTATACACCTTATTAAGGTCAGATCTCCAGCACTGGTATTTAAAAGGTGTGTGGTCATGTCTACTCCCACAAATGGTGGGCTGGGAGCGGGTAAGGGAGGGAAGGAAGGAGGGAGGGGGGAAAGAGGGAAGGGAGGAGTAAGGAGGGAGACAGAGACACACAGAGAGACAGAGAAAAGTCAAACAGAACCACAGACTTGTTGGGGGGTCTCTTGAACATCAAATATCCTGCCAAATGGTCATCCTCAGTCTTCATGGTGATCCATGTTGGTGGATGTCATTGTTGCACTACTTACACAGAAACTCAAAGGGACAGAGAACCATGTGGCTGACACATGGTTTCCAAGGGGGACAATGCAGCTTTAAGACCCTTACTATCGCTGTGTGCTCCTCTTGCCTTCCCTGCAGATCAATCAAAGATTTTGCTGATGGAGTTTTAGCTAGAGCCAGAGAAAGCCTGCCTCTGGAGTAGATAGATAAACAGTTGCTATAGAGACGGACCTAAATAACAGCTCCAGGGCAGAGCCCTGAGAAAGGACTGTCCAAGCAGTAGAAAGTTGAGTGACAGGTGTCGAATGTATCCCTCACTGGCCCAGACATCCCTCCCCACTCTTACCTGAACTGTTTGTACCGTGTAGATTTTCTTCAGATTTGAGGCACACTCAGCTGCTGTGGCACCAGGGAGTGATCTATCAACAGGAAGATAACAAAGAAGCAAACAAATCCAGTCAGTGATTGTGAGATATTCCACAATATAACTATGTGGGTCTTGACTGGGCACAGGTCTAGAGCCCCAGAAAAGGACATTTAGAGATAGGTGGTGGCAAGAATTTAAATCCTTCTTCCTGAGGGCATGTATTTGCTTCTCCTAATAGGCAGAAATATTTATTCTGTGGAAATTTAATAGATAAAAAGGTAAAGTACATGAGAAAGGTATTGGAATTACTTTAAAATCACATAGAAAAAAAAACTTGAGAATATCTTACTAACACGTAGGCACCGTTCAGGACTTCAGATAAGAAACTACTTGCCATTGGCAATTCGGATGCAAAGCTCTCTTTGTGTGATCAGCTTAAAAAGCTATAACACCCTGTGGTAAATGCCCATGTTCCCCTTGGAAGCAGGGGACCATTACGCTACTTTAGAGACCTCTATTAACAGTCAGTCTTAGTTTCCCCCCTAAATTTCTTGCCTTAATACTTTCAGTGGTGTCCCCTGAGCTTTTATGAATTGCATGGGCAGAATACATTAATCTCTAGTTTCTATATGTTCCACTAGATGGCAGCACACTACAGGTTTATCCTCTGGGAAAAAGATCACATTTCAGCTTTCCAAGTACAGTTCCTGGGATCGGGCTGTGTGGATCTATAGGTGTTCAGATGTAGCAGTGTGTAGACCCCCTGTTAGCACGACTGTTTCTCCTTCTTCCTGCTGACTTAGCAGTCTGTGCTCACAGGCACACTGGGTCCTTGTCAGGTTTAACCACACAAACAATGCTCAGAGCCCATGTCTGGCTGTGAGGAATCAAGGGCTTGCTAAGAAGAGAAGCACCCAGCTCACAGCAGACACACTAGGATCTAGAATCTATGAAAAAACACTTTTCTCCAGCCGCTGACCCTAAGGACCCTAAGAGTCCCAGAGGTTATTATCAAGGGACACTTTCTACAGAGTTGTTTTTCTACCACACCCCAAAGATGCAGGGAAAACCCAAACCAACTCTGAAGCAGAGGTGACGAGATAGCCCCTGGGGACAGGGTGATGAGATAGCCCCCTGGGGACAGGGTGATGGGATAGCACCCTGGGGACAGGGCTCCACCAACCATGTTCTGGAAATCAGAGCTGGGGAGATGGTTCAGTGAGGGAAGTGCTGGCTCTGTAAGCATGGAGACCAGCATTCAGACCCTTGCTCGGCATCCATGTGAAAGCCAGGGGCAATGTCAGACATCTGTAACCCCAGTGCTGGAAAAGGGGAGAGAGGTGGGTGCCAAGCGCTTGCTGGTCAGTCATCTTGCTGAAATGGCAAACCCTAGGTTCAGTGAGAGACCACCCTGACTCAAACTAAGGTGGAAAACAATAGAGGAAGATACACAACATTCAGCTCTGGCCTTCACATGCTTGCACAGAGGCATACAGATACATACATCATACACATATATGCAAATCAAATTATAAAGGACATTTTGACTACAGCACCTCTGTCTAGAACTCATGATTTTATAACTATTTCCTAGCTTTCAGGCTATGGGCTTTGTGTCAAAAGCAAAACCACAGCCACAAATGTGACTGCTATTTTGTGTCTAAGCCAACCCAAGCAAACAGCAGTGAGGACCACATAGGGACCAACACCCTGTTGATAACAGCAGCTGCCTGGACCCAAAGAGACCCATCAGGTATCTTGCAAGGTATGGGCTGTGGATATTAAAGCCTCTACTTGGACACAGAAAAATACGCTGTGTAAAGCAGGTTAATGTGCTCATAGATTATAGACATTAGCTAAGAAACCAAAAGTACTCAATCTCTCTCTCTGGTTTCTACCACATACTCCCAGCAAATACATTCCAGGATCCTACAAGCGCTTTAGACAGGGCTCCACCCCTGACTGCACTCAAGCACCAGATAGGTGAGAGCCTAAGGTAGGAGATGAATTCTGCAGCTTTTTAATCTGTGAAGTTTTCACTGATTTTCAAAGCCTCAGAATGAGTGTTATATGTGTGTTCACTTTGTACATTATCATCTCAAATTACACAAAACACAACACTCAGGTGGTGGTTCCCATTCAACTTTCCAAAGTTACTAATGAGTACTTGGTCTCCAAGGCTCCTGATTCTAGTCTAGTTTCCTGACACTCCAGAGTAGGAGACAATTGTACAAGTCACTTAAGGTCTCTGCTTCAGTGTCCAAGTATTTGAAGATGCTGAGTCTCCAGAGCTCAGGAAAAGCATCTGGAAGGAAGTAACTAAGACATTCGGCAGCCAGTGTGAGGAGCCGGGCTCCAGCTGCTGTGGGGAGCGTCCTGCAGGGGCCCTTGCAGCCTGCAGTGGTGCTTGTGACTATTCAGCAGTGATCACACCGGGGCTCAGACAGACATGGTGACATTCCCAGTGACAAAAACATTTAACAAAACCAGATGATGTGCTTGTGACGGTCTCTCCTTATCCCACATGCAGAGCTACCCAGTCAAATCTCAGCAATTACAAAACCCACATCCATCTACGCTAGGCATATGCGCTATAATTGAGTTTACCCAGTTCTACGTTTTCATTTCGGTGTGTGCAGATGCGTGTGCATGTGTGTACCAGGACATTTCCATCAATCGCTCTCTACCATCATTTGGAAGACAGGGTCTCTCAGTAAACCTGGGACTCACTAAGTGACTAGGCTGCCTGGTCCATAAGTACCTGGGCTCCTCCTGGGCCCTGCTGTGCTGCTCTGGGATTGCAGGCACGCTTCCCACACTGGCTCTTTACACGAGGGCTGGGGGTCAGCACTAAAGTTTTCATGCTTGCATAACAAGCACTATCTCTACAGCCCACACTTATATTTCTAAAAGTACAAAACAATAACAAAAATGCCCTACCTTCTTAATTGTATGTGGTGTGTGTGTGTGTGTGTGTGTATGTATATATGTGTCCGTGTATGTGAATGTATATGTGCTATGTTTATTCATATGTGCACATGTAGAAGCCAGAAGCTGATGTCATATATCTTCCTCTGTAACTGTCCACTTTTAAATTTATTTATTTTTCAGAAACAGGGTCTTTAATATATTTCCCTGAACCTGGAGTTTGCTGTTAGGGATACATTAGTTCTAACAGTGAATCTCCAGGGCTCCCCACTGTTGGGGCTTGGGTGGGGTCATAAGCACACCAGGAATGGCTTTCACGCAGGTTTTGAGCATCCGACCCTCATGCCTGCACAGCTACTGAGCCATCTCAGCACTGTCCACTGTCATTTCTTCAGGAAACTTTATGGTAGAATCTTGGTGTGTTCTCAAGGAGGCTACCACTTCTTCCAACAGGAACATGCTTGGCCACAGCCAGCCTTTGATAGGCTAACAGCATCAGGGCCAGGAAGGAAATATCTGGCTCCACAGAAACTCAGTGAGGTGATTAGAATGAAGAAGGACCTGTTTGAAGAACTGTACCTAAGTGGTAGCACTGTTTTAGGGGAGGTTGTGGAATCCTTAGGAAGTAAGTCACTAGGGTGGGCTTTGAAGGCTTACAGCCTCATTCCTCTTTCTGTTCTCTATTCCCTGTGTGCAGATGTGATCAGCCAGCTTCTTACTGCTGCTGCCACACCACGCCTTTCCCTGACATGATAGTGTGTGGGATCCATTTAGTTCTCAGGAACCCTAAGCAAAAACAAACCCTTTCTCCCCCAGGTTACATTTGGTCATGGTGTTTGATCCCAGCAACAGCAAAGTAGACAGTTTCCCAGTTAATTCACGAAGGAGGTTGTGATTCTGATTTCAGAGGGATCTATCTGCTGGGTCGTTTTATAAACATCTGTCTTGCAGACCAGTACAGCAATGTTGTCAGGCCTGTGTTGGCTTGGCTGGTCAGTGCAAGTTGGGTATTCTATGCACCAAACTTGATTCTGATAGTCACTAAAACACACTGCTATGTCTCAACCTCATCCTGAACCTCAGGTTACCTTAAGAAGCAAGACTAGGGACACAGCCACAGAGCCCATTTGAGAAGGGCAAACGAGCCAAGGTTTTCAAGTGGCCTGCCTTGTAAGCAAGCCAGTATGCACTGGATTTGCTGATTCAAGTTACTGTCATTTCCCTTCATTACTTAGGGCTAAACCCAGACCTCACACATGCTAGGCAACCTGGCTACATCTTCAGTATTTAATTTTTTAATATTTTGAGACAGGGTCTCACTATGTTGTCACTTGAAATCCTCCTGCCTCAGTCTCCTGAGTAGCTGGGGCTATAGGCTGCTTCCTGAGAGGCAATGCAGACTGAGTAAGGCTGCTGCCACATAAACAACTGAAGGGCAAAGATACAGAAGAGATTTCAAACAAGAGACATGCTTACTAAAACCATGTGTACAACATGTATAAAACCATGACTATAACATATATCTTTATTGTCTATTTTTACTTTATCAACACCAAGGATCTCATCTTCTATAGAGAATAGTAGTCAGAGCCCTCTGCCTGGGTGCTCATCTGGCATGCAGTGACCCAGATGATTAGAGGCAATATTGAACGGCACTTTGTGTTGCTGTAAGTAAGCAGGTGAACCTTTATAATGCCCCCAAATGCGAAAGCTTCTGGCTAAAAAAAAAAGTCCATTGTGCAGAAAGCCCTGGTTCAGACATGAAAAAGCCTTGAGGGATTGATCATTTAATCATACTACAAACATTCGTTTCTGCCTCTTTTGGAGTTTAGGACAAAGCTCTTGAAGTCTTTTTCTACACATGACATTTCTGCTTTCTGAATCTCGCTCCGCTCCCCTCAACCCCACAGGCTCCTGGAGGTAAAGAAACAAAGTTTGGAACTGCTTTATTTTCCCAGAAAAGAAGAGATGAGAAAGAAAGCTGCTGAGGGAATACACATGCAAATTGTGGCCATTCCTAGAAGACCACAGATGTGGGCCATTCTGCAATCTAAGATTAGGCCTGTACTCTGGTTCTCTCTCTGCCTACATGACCCTCCCTGCAATGTAGTACTAGAGCTGAGAACTCAGCAACGGAGAGATAAATGCCTCCAGTGGGCCAGAGTCTAGATGTTGAATTGTTCTAGCCAAGTCTACCCTCTACTTAACGGCTGTGATGGAATCTCAGCCTCCTTCTATTGAGCGTGTATTATCTCTGATTTTCAAAGCAACTCTGCCAGGCTGATAACATAACCCACACTTACCTGGATTCTTCCTCATGTGCTGCCTCAGATACCATGGCCTTCCTACCTCCCAGGACTATTCTCCATCTCTTGAAAATCACTGTCAGCATGGTGACCCACAGAGCAGATATGGCGAATCCCTCCCTCCTGCTCCTATGTTACCTATTTTCCTAGGGTCCATCCATTACTCTTGTCCATTCTCCATTCTTTGTTACACTGTGGGAGACACCGAGTCAGGCAATGCAGCTAGCATAGCTGTGGAGAAGCAGCATTCTAGATCATTGCTGAGGGGTCGGCATAGGAGGAAGCCAGCACACCCAACAAAGGCCACTGGGGAAAGCTATAGAGACTAATTACTCTCTGTAATCAATCCCTTCCAGGACAAGCCCAGTTCTGCCCCCAGCCTCACCCTCTGCTTTCCCCCTCTCTAGAAACAGCCCTACCTATGGCTTCGCTGCCTGGATACATGAGCCAGTGCTAGACAGAAGTCTCTTTTACACAGTGCGTCTAAAAGCATCTAATCAGCAATAGTTACTGTTGACTACAGACAGACAGACAGACAGACAGACAGACAGACAGACAGACGGGACACAGATGATAAGAAACCCTCATATGGACCCACTAATTAAAAACAGAGAAAAGGCCACACAAACAGCTGAGAGCCTTCTCTTGTGTTCACTTGCTGAGAGGACACCCACCAGGCCCTCTCGGCCCTAGGCTGCAGCCATGGTAGAGGTGGTCTCTGAGTGAATTTAAGTAATTAAGAGACCATTGGTTAAAGCACAAGGGAGTTGGCCCTGCCAAATCAGTGATTACAGTGAAGACATGAGAGAGGTGTTGATGTTACTTAAGACTCAATCCTAAGCTCCTTTTTTATTACTGCTGTGTCTCTAACTTAACAGAATAATACACAGTGGATCCTAAGATTCTCTCTATAGAATTGGTGAAAATCTTGTCTCATTTGGAGAGTCAGGAGGATGCTGAGAATCTAGTAATACTAGACCAACTGTTCTACTCAAACCGTTCCCAAGTTCCCACTTGGGTACCAAATTTAGTATTTACAAACCACATTTACTCATTAGGTCAGATCCCTGAGACACTCCACAAGAATACACTCTCTTCACGGACTTCTCAAATGTCTGAAAGCACACTGCCCCCTTGGTTTCTTTAAGAGGCACCTCGGGCCAGTGACCCAATCGATTACATGTTTTTTTGCATGTGTGCATGTCATGTTCCGCCTCCACTTGGCAGATGAGGCTGAGCTGGTACAGGAACTCACTAACTGACACACAGTTGGCAGTGGCACAGCCGAGACTTGAGCCACACTTGGCTGGCGTATTTTGTCGGTGGTGGCCTTTGAAGGAACCTACCCTGCGTGCAACACAGACTCAAAAAATCCTTGACTCGGACATTCCAGATGAACACTCTCCATGAGGTGCGCCTTTGAAGAAATGGCCACTGCAGGCAGACCTTGGAGTCAGTTCCACCAAAACAGTCTTATCCGTGGCACCAGCCATCTAGATACTTGGTGAGACTTCTCACAAAGCGCAAGTATCGTAAAGGGTTCCCACACTACCTGCACCTTGGTCACTTGAAGTGTGATCAGTCTACAAGCAGCAGCACCTGGAAGCTAGTTAGAGGCGGACTCAGTCCCTAGGTCCCACACATGGTAAGTTGGTGGGGTTTCTAATACTCCTCCCACTAGTGATGCTGGCCCTGTATCATCTGAATAAAATCACCATATGGACGGCAAACACCTTTATGGTAAAGTCCAGTGAGTAGGAGCATCATAGGCAAAATATAAAAGCCACTGTTCTAACAGAACACTCAACACTACTCAAAGACATCACCAAGGCAACAGCACTCTTGATTGTGGAGGACTGTCCTGTCCAGGGGCTTGGACATGAGGTTTCAGACAGGGCTCTTCTTATTCTCTGCATTAAGCTCTCTTTCTCTGTGCGGTGTGCACATGCGCACAAGCATATGAGCACGCATGACTATAAAATCAAATGTACCATGTCATATGTGTCATTCGTAGAAGTCCAGGTGTTGTCTCACCTTCCACTTTGAGGATGGCTGGCCTGAGCGTGTCTGGGACTTGTTTCCTTTTATCTGGGGGAACCCGGCTGGGATCACAGAGGCATGCTCTTACAGCTGACATGAAGTGAGTTCTAGGGTTCAAACTCACAGCCTCATGCTCACACAGAAATTGTTTTACCCAGTGAGCCGTCTCCTCAGTCTATCTCTGCACATTTTAATGCCGGGGTCCTTGGCTGAATCTTCTATGAAGGCAGACCTCAGTTTCTCCATATGTGAAGTTAAGTGGCTGAAATTAAGAGCTTACCTCTAAGTCTACACCACTGCATATGACACATGAGAAAATGATGTTCCATTCACTGATCCTATTCCCAGGGAAGCACCAGGGGTCTCGTGGTCACTACATGGTCACTCAGTGCTTTATTTAAATTGTTTCTCCCCTGCACTGCTAGGTGAGCTTAGCATCTTCATCTATACAATGTTCCTGGAACATCCACTGCAGTATCGTGAGAATACTTGAGTTTATACAGCACTTGGGTCACTGTTTAATACACAGGAGTCATATTAACAGGGTAAGATGGGGAAAGGCAGTTTATAGTTTGTATAGTACAATATCTCCAATTATGCGCCCTGTATAAATATACTTTGTGAAAGGCATGAATGGTGAGAACAGTCAAATGTCCTACAGGAGATGATTCCATTTTAGCCATGAGAACAAATCTGAAGGGGAAAGACTTCAAAGCCAGGGCTGCATCTGCCGAAATCCAGCCTTCCTAAGCAATTTACATCAACTGTCAGAGGGAAAACACACAGAGGCCCAGTGCCGTGATTAAGCCTGCCCCTCGTTCATCATTCACTCCATTAAAGATGATTTCATTTTAATCACTTTTAGATAGAGCTGTGGCTTGCGGCTACACCAGTTTCCTGTTTGAGAGTCACATACAAAAGGGGGCTGAGCTTGCTGCTGACAGCAATACATCTGCTGAAGCTGTCCGCATTACCAAGCATTGTACATGTTTATCCGGCTTTGATCTCTCCCTGCTTTCAAACATTGCCCTTTCTGCTCTACAGTAGCCCTGGGCTCTTTTCATCTTTTGGGGCCAGAAGTGGGGTGGTGAGGAACAACACAAGTTCATAGACCCCATTAAGATGGACTGGTTCCTGAAGTACCCTCATACCACACTGCCTGCTGTCTTGGTTTTCCCAGCACTCAGAAGGCAAAATAAGACAGAGTCCCAGGCCAGCCTGGTCTACAGAGTGAGTTCCAGGACAGCCAGCCAGGGTTATACAAGAGAAACCCCATCTCAAACAAACAAACAACAAAGTCTTTTTTGTTTTGTTTTGTTGGTTTTTGTTGTTGGTGGTGGTGATGTTTTTGTTTTTTGCTTTTTTTCAAAGAAGGCACTACCAAGGATGAGTAACTTTTCAGAGTAAGGATACTGAATTCAGGCCCTGAGCCATTCTACAATAAGCACTCACTGGTCCACATGTGAAGAGACTGTTCAACCATCCCTCATGGAAGGGCACTGAATGCCAAACAGATCAATACTGAACCCTTTAACAAAAATAAAACAGTCAGCTACTCAGAGAGTTTGCAGAGACATAAGTGAAGAGTGGGGGAGGAGGAGTCTCAATGTCAGTCTGCCTCTTCAAGTGCCTTCTGCCAACCTCCTGCATGGAAGCCACTCAATGAAGAGAGTTTATGTGGGGTTTCCTTCTGAGAGCTCATGGGTATGGACCACACCATGTATTAGGATGCATCACATCTGTAAGGTGGATACCTCAGAATCCCTTGCCTTCGGATTCTCACATGCTCCTGAAGCACCGTAGTGTGTGAGGTGGCCTGCTGAGGGGATGCTCACACTGTAGCCATGGCCACACTCCCTACTTTCTGATTCTAAGAGAACTGAACTCCGATATGTTCAGTTCACAGCATCAGTGCATACATAGTAACATTCCAGTTCAGGTACAAGGTGCACTGTGGTGAGGCACATTCAAGCTCTGCACCCAGAGGTCTTACTGAACAGGTCCTGGGCAGAGTGAAATCTGGTATTTAATAGCACAAGCTGGTGATTCTGATGTAAGAGTCAGAGAACTGTACTTTCAGACACACAAACTTGGTGCAGCTGAGCTGGATGGATTGGCATTGGCGGCAGATGTAGATAATGGTCCATATTCGTGGACCAAAACAAAAATCTGGGGGCAAACAGACTGCTCAGTAGTTAAAAGTACTTCCAGAGAATTTGGGTTTGATTCCTAGTACCCACATTGCAGCTTATAACTATCTTTAACTCCAATACGAGTTGATCTGATAACCTCTTTTGGTTCCTGCAGGAACCAAACATGCATGTGGTTCACAGACATACATGTAAGTAAAAGCACTCATATACATAATAGCAGTAAACAAAAACAGAAGTTCACAAATACAAAACACCTGCTACGTGCCAGGCACAGTCTTAGGCCACAGACCCGAAGACCTGACGGCTGAAGCGTCTCAGCATCAGGAGTAAGATAAAAGTGATCAACTACAGAACAAATGTAGAGGAACCAAAGAATAACAAGGAAGACTGAGTTAGCCAGGTCCTCAGGGCAGGAGACAAAGTTCGCTAAGTCCCCAATCCACTCAAGACATGATCACAAGTTTGCTGTTCCTGGGGGAAAGAAATGGCAGAGGTTTAGAATTGGCAGTAGTTCTCCTGGTCAAAAGGAAAGTTTCTAACTTGAGACAGCAAAATATACATTGTTACTATAACCCGTGAGCATAAGGTTTTCCTTAAAAACAAAACAAACAAAATCTAAAGGTTTTTTTGTTTGTTTTGAAATATGCCTCAAGTCTAAGGCCAGCTGTGATGACACATGCCTGAAATTCCAGCACTCCAGAGGGTTGGGCAGGAAGATAGTGAGTTCACAGCTAGCCTGGAGTACATAAGACCTTGTCTTGAAAAACAAAATGAAATAAAACCCACCATGACTGATATCTAACATCACACAAGAACGTGTGCGTGCACACACGTTCGTGCTCGCACACACACACCACAAACACACACACATACACACACACCCCTCACCACTGGGGTCATTCAGGGAGAGATCTAGAACATTACTTCATCTGATCACACACACCTCAGCAGAGGCATGACAGAAATTAAGTAAACTGCTTCGTGCTAAGAGAGAGGCCATGCTGGGCAGATTGGATATATGTGCAGTATGTGCAGAAGGGTTACCTCCCAGACAGGGCATGCTTGGAGAGGGAGGAGCCTGGGTACCATGCAGGCACTAGGCAAGCTTCGATGTTCCTGAAGCTATAGATGACCAAAGCCAGCAGAAAGAGTTGAGAGAGGCTCATGTGGAGAGGGAATGTCTTAGATCTTAGTGAGTTTGCTAAGAATCACCAAGCCTGCAAAAGTAGAGATATAGACAAAGCAGGGTACTTAGGAAAAAAGATGCAAGAATCAGGCAGAAAAGGTACTTTGAGATCCTGGTGGTCCCGTGAGGGAACAGCATGGGTGAGCAGAAAAAGGAAGACACTGTAGAGATATCAGCTCCATTTTGGAGTAATCAGAAAAGCACCCAGACTGCCAACTTCCTGACTCTGGGCTATACGTGTCTAGACTTGAGAAAAGAGTGACGGGAGACTGATAGGTGTGTGCAAGAGTGAAGTGAGTCACCACAGGACAGTGCAGTTACTATGGGAAGAATTTAACACCACCATGAACACTACGCCAGATCTACGAGCTGAGCAGTAAGCAACCACGGACAGAGCTCACATTCTAGATAAAGACCAGCCAATGGTGGAGATGCTAAAGAAAAGATGTAACACATGTGGAGGCATGTGCACCTTCAACATCAGTGGTCAGGGAAGGCCTTGCCTGGAAGACTACAGAAGCAGACACTGGAAAGACACAGAAGAGCAGACTACAGTCTTGGGAAGGCAGTCAATGCAGCAGCAGCAGCTGCAGAAACAAAGGCTGGAGAAGGGTGGCCCGGGGGGAACAGCAACTGAATTGAAGAGTATGGTCTCCAGTTATTCTCCAGTTTCTGGCCTGGGCAAGGGTAGCTACAGATGGCTCCAGGATTTGGGGGACTGAGAATCAGGAGGATGGAGATGGCACTGTTAACTGCTCAGAGGATACTAGGGGAGCGCTGTGATGGTGGCTGAAGAGGTGGCGGGGTGCATGTGCAGTGCTGACAGAGGCCGCAGCACCTGCCTGTGGCGTTGTCACCTCCTGCTTCTCGGGGAGCTACAAGCCTTCCTTGTGTCTGGGTGGCAGTCCTGTGCACAACAGGCCCAGAGGCTGGGTCCTGTGAGAAACAGATGGAAGGAGGTCACCGCACAATGACCAGGAAACATACGGAGACACTAGTGGGAGTGGAAGGCAAGAACCAAGCAGAGATCAGAGACCCAGTTAAGGGGAAGAAGTGTCTTCGTCCTGTGCACTGTCCCATATACTTACATTCTTAGCCATGTAGCCCATAGATTTCAGCCAAATCAGGTTTGGCTTTGCACTTGACTACTTAAAATGAAAATAATTTCTGAAGGATTCTCCAGTCTGTCTGGTAGGGAAATGGACTTAGGATGCTGGCTTCTTTCTACTGAATTTGGATCAGTGCTGTATGTGGAGGCCAGGGGTCATCCTCAGTAATGCTTCCCCCAAACCCCTAGGCTGGAGCATAGGCCAAGTAAGGATAGGCTGGGTAGCCAGTGGGTATCAGTGAATCACCTGTCTCTGCCTTCCAGGACGGAGACTGTCAGTATGGCACCAATACTTATGAGTGCTACATCACTATGCCTGGCTTTGACTTGGGCCCTGAGAAAAAGCTGGAGGAATGCAGGTCCCCAGGTGTGCACAGCAATTTACCAACCCAGCTTGCTCTTTACCCCACCAGTTGAAACATAGTAAGTTCTTACTCCACACCAGCACCTGCTTGGTACTTTACATCCATAACTCACATAGCCCTGTGCAAGTGGTCACTTAACACTGGGTGCAGCTGGATGAGCCTGGGCAGGGGGATCATCATCCAGTCAGCCTTAAGATGAGACTGCCTGAGACAGGAGCTAGAAGGAAGCTCCGTGTGGCAGGCGGCCTTTGGATGCTGTGGATCTCCAGCCTGAGGGAAAGCTGCCCTGCAGGTCTCTCCTGAGAACCCCACTACGCTCTGCCGTATTCCGTCTCTGGAGGGAAACTCCAGGTTAATTTCCAGAACCTGAGGTGTTCTTCCCAAGAGTGCCTGGGGGTGGGTAGAGGCTCTATAAATAAATATGGTAGTCTCCTAGAGAATAAAAAAATAAAGATCAATAAAAATTACCAGATCAGGCACCATGTTGAAACTAGTTATAATTTCTAAATGAACACAGCATTTCTACTAAAGGTTTAGACACTACAGAAACAGTACATTTCATTTATTGACTTTTCAGCGGCGGGCAGGGGGAGGTGCAAATATAAGAAAGACATAGTTTGTATTTTTACTAAAGCAACCTATTCTTAGGGCTGGCCTCCCCCTGCCCAGGGCTGAGAATTGAACCCAGGATCTGATTCATGAAACATGTGCTCTACCACTGAGCTACACTACCAGCCTACATACGTTAGAAGATATATGTTTTCATAAAGCACGCTTGGAAATATAGGACTGGTACCCAAAATAGTCCTAAAATATGCTGTTTTAAACAGATTAAAATTTAATCCTCTGGATGTAGAGCTCTCTCAATCCTGTTTTTACTGGTCGGCATACCCACAGTTTGGACCCCGGGCCTGGCTGTATACCTGGAGTAACTACTCCACAGTTAGAGGACACCTCTGGAAACAAAGACACGATTTCACTCTGTTCATGGCTGTCCAACCCAAAGCCACTCCTGTTATGACAGCCAAATTCTGGAAACTCAGAATGAAAGTGAAAATGTTTTTGCAAATCTCTTCCCATCCCCAACTTCTCTGTGTAACAAACTGGCTCCAGGTGTAAATTTTTAAGAGGTAGGGGCTAGTCTGACAGGAAAAGAACTGTCTTCACTTAAAACATGAATATCAGTTACAAAAAAAACTTTTAGATATTGGTGCAAAGCTAAAAATAAAACAAAGCATTCGAGTAGAGTATAAAACTAAGTTTCTCCGGAAACTGTCACATACATTTCCTCCTAACTCTTTAAACCATGGTAAACAGTTTCAACAAAATCCCCACTCACTTGTGGAAACAACTTGATCATCACTACCTGCACAAATGTCAGGTATTAAGGGGCTGGATAGCCATGAATCTATCCACGCAACAAAACTAGTAGTTTCATTACCACTAAGGCACAGTTCTAGGTGCTGGGACTCTGCATGCAGCCAAAGCCAGCCCCCTGCTCCGTGAATCTCGCTCAGGGCAAGCGAAGGAGGGCCTGATAACAAACTGAAAATAAGTTCACACTGTAACAACGCGGTAGCATTGGGCATTGTGATGAAAAAACAAGGCAGGATGGAGATACAGGAGCATGTGAGAAGTTTCTGTTTTGAACAGGGATCCGAGACGTCACAGAGGCGAGGGCACCAGAGCTGCCCCCCACCCCCGCAAAGCTGTCCTGCATCACAGAAGCCCCAGCTTACCCCAGACCCCCCTGCTGGGGCTAGGGGTGCAGGTGCCCGCAGCGAGGTCCTGGCGCTTCCCTGCCGCCGGCCGACTTTTCTGACTGTTATCGCAAAGGTCACGTCCCAAGCAAGCCCAGCACCCCAGGGATACGCGGGTCAGCCTTCTCCGGCCCGCCGCGACTCCCTGCCCAGCTGGCTGGGCGCTATCGGGGACGCGCGGAACTCTAGCCGCGTCCGCGCGAGACCCCCCAGGCAGCGGCGCGCACCGAGCGAGGACGCGGCCGAGACAAAGCGGCGGGGCGCGGCCCTCACCTGTCCAGCCAGAAGGTCCAGGGCGAGTGCAGCGGGACGCCGCCCGGCTCCGGCCGCAGCGCCGACAGAGCCTTGTCGAGAGGCTCGCTAGCCCCTGGGGGTGCGGCAGCCGGGGGCAGCGCCATGTTCTCCGCCGGCCAGGCCGAGGACAAGCGGACCCGAGCTCCTAGTAGTCTCCCGGCGCCAGCCCCGCCCCGCCCCGCCCCGCGCCCCACCCCGCCCGGCCTCGGCCCTGCCCCAGTCCAACAAAGGCCTGGCCGGTGCCCGGAGCAGAAGACCCGAGGGAGAAGGGCAGAGAAACAGTCACCCGGCTAGCCCCGCAGCTGGGGCCAAGGACAGATGGAAGGTCCGGCCAATGGATCAGTGCGGATGGAGTCTGAGAGTCCAACAGTGTGAGAGAGGAAGAGAGGTGGATTGACATACCAGCAATCAGAAGGCTGGATGGGAAGGCTGGCAGATGGCTGGAGGAGGGACGGAGGGATGGAAGGGCAGATGGAAGCACAGTTGGATGTGACAGAGAGATGGAGAGAGGACCAATGGCCGAGCAGATAAAGAGACCCAGTGTCTGAGAGCGCAGAAACAAGGTACTAAAGGCAACACTAACCGAGTCCATGAAGTTGTACTGAAGCTTGCATGACTACAGGTGAGAATAAAGTTGCCTAACAGTTACTTTCCTTCCATCTCTGGAGCCACAATGTGCCCACAGAATGCCCAGCTTTCAAGAGAATCCTCAGAGTCGGCCAAAGTTCTCCACCTCTGCCTCCACGCCCAGTAGAGGAAGAAAAAGGGGGCTGCAGTTCTGCACACACAGCCTATGCTTGTGAAAACCCAGGAAGTCACTGTAGCCCTGAGACTCCTGAGGTCACAGTAAGAGGAACCCTCAGGCAAGGCTCCTCCTAGGCCTCTGTTAACTCTGTCTTCAGGAGAAAGGCAAAGGTCTGGAGATTCCCGCAGCTGGGGACTTGCGGTTGGTTAACCCTTCCATTTTCTACTTGATCAGCAGTTACTTAGCTTTCTGTTTGAGAGAGAATATCTAAAGGATAGGGACTTTCTGGCTTCATGATAGCTTGTCTGAACCCAGGGCAGGTGTCCTGCCCACAAGCTAGCCAAGGCAAATAACAACAAAACAGTCTGTGTGCTTTGTGACGTCTTCTTGGAATGTAACAAGGTTCTGGAAGTGTGACTGAGCAAGTCTTCCATCACTGAGAGCTACCAGGGTTCACCTGGTCACATGCATTTGTTGTTCAATCTTTCTCTACCTTTTCATAAAAGCACCCCTATGACATCATTAAAGCCTTTCTGAGAGCTTTACCCTATTAGCTTGAATACCCCTTAAGAAATGTGATGTGGATGCTACCATCCACCTATCTTACAGACAAGGGACAGAATAGGCAGGTTAACCCCAAGGCCACGTGGTTACTACATGGCAAAGCTGGGATGTGAAGAGGTGTGTTGAGGATCCTCTAGAGTTGAGGATTCCCACTGCCAGACTCTGCTGCGCATCTGAACAACAACAAGAAATAAAATAAATTAAAAAAATAAAAAGGTCCAGAGAGTGAAAGTAAGTCATAAGTGGGAGGTCTCACTCTCTTCCCAGACTATCAATCTGCCTCCTGGAGGAAACTGTCGCTAACAGCTTCTGGAAAAATACACATGTGTTCATACAAACATACATCTCAATTTATAAACTGCATCTCCAAATCTTTTTATAGAAGAAACAGACACACTTAAAATCAATGCTGCACTTTGTTTCTTTATCTGACTTTGTGTCTCTGAACATCCTCTATATCAAGACACACAGATCTAACTCACCCAGGGTGTGAACAGGGCTCAGTGTAGAGCAGCGGCCCCCCAACAGTGTGCACATTCTAGCTATTCCCTTTTCTGAGTAAACCCAGCCTGGGCGTCTTCACAATTACATCCTCGTCCGTCCAGGCTCACTTCAGAGTGAGTCTGGGGGATGAGAACAGCTGCCTGTGTTTAAAAATCTGATCCACTTTGCCAAGCTGTACAAGATAAGCTTACCTCCATGTATGTGCGTTATAAACAGCACCTGACTCTGAGGACATTTATCTGTATGAAACTCTAAAGCATCAGTGAGGAGTGATAGCTGCTTTCTAATGATCACAACCAGTCAAACTGTCACAGTCTGATTCTTCCTCATACCATGTAATAATCACTCCACCAGAAAGGACTAGATTTACATGTTTATCTGCAGTTCCTATGAAATAAAACATCACATAATAAACTCCTTCTAGGACTTAGAACCAGAAGGAGCCCAGAAGTTTTTCTGCATTACATAATCACCCTTTTGCTTTGGCTTCTAAGGCACTCAAAATTACACAGGCTGCCAGATCATAAAGTGGATATTAATCAATGAAAAAGGAGCTCCTGTATTTCTATGTTTATTCCTGTTAATGTTTGAATGGCCTAACTGCATGTCTGCAGCTTATACTGTGAAGGCCTGAGGTCCATTTGGGAAGTTGGTGACACACAGTAAAATATAAATGACCTTAGGCTAAGGGCCAGAGAGAAGAAGGTGAGCACTTCTGACCCCTTCCCACCAAACACATGTTGATTCTGATTATGCTTGAAAATTATACTTCAGTGAACACACACTAGACGCATTCCACTTGTATTCCCCACTTCGCAAGTAGATGGCAGGCGCCAGAGCCTCCAGGTAGACAGGGCACTCTGTGTTCTCTAGACAAACACAAGGCTAGGAGAAAGGAGGCCCAGAGAGGTGAGTTGACTTACCTGAGGCCACTGCTTTAGGACATGACAAAGGCAGAACTAGAACAGTAGCTCAGTAGCTCGGGTAGCTCGAGGTCCAGCCAAGCTGCTCTCTCATTGCATAACACACAATGCAGATGCCTTGGGGTGGCAGGAGAGAGGAAAAGGTGACCCCACAGCCCCTAGCAACAAAAACAACAGAAAGGACTTGAGGCGCTCATAAATAATTAAGCAATTAGCTGCAGCACTGACTCCCCTCCCCTCCAGTATCCAGTCACCAAGGCAACTTGGGCAGGGTGCCTGCTGGTTGCCTGGATACAGTGTGGTCTGTTCCCCTGACGTGCTCCCTAGGCATTAAAGGATTTGAGAGCTGGAAAGAACCTTCGAAGGGGATCAGCATTCCAACCCTTCCTTTTCCAAATGGGGAAATGGAGGCCCAGAGAAGCTGGGTAACTTGCTCAAGGTCACACAGCTACTCAAAGCACAGTCAGGTTCTATCTCCATTGCTTTCCATTAGTGTACCAGGAATGGCCCAGGAGAACCATAGATGAGAGAGAGAGACTCTATGGTGTTTAGAAGAACAAGAGAGTTGAAGCCAGTGAGCAAGCAAGAAAGAGACAGAGACCTTGAGTGCTCATGTGCAATTAGCAGGAGCTGGTAATCCCATCAGCCCAACTTTCATCATCACCATGGTAACATGGGTGAGGTGGGTGCTGGTTGCCTAGTAACAAGTGGTCTCTCTTCCACTCATATCCGGCTCCCTGGGAGGCACAGAAACAGTAGAATGTTGGAGTTAGAAGAGAAGACAAGGATGCTCAGTCCTCTTCTTTAAACAATGAAGGATGTGTGGAAAGACTGTGCATATATATAGTTCAGGGCAAGCTAGGGACATTCCCTTTATGTACTCGTGCAGCACAGGGAAGCAAACCTTCTATTTTAAAGCCAGATTATGGGTATAAATGTCTGGTGGTTTTTTGTTTTTTTGTTTTTTCTTTCTTTTTTCTTTTTCTTTTTTTTTTTTTTTTTTTTTTTGAGAGACATTACCATGTGTCTCTATATGGCAATGCCACATACAAATGCCACACACTGCCCAGAGTAGATCCTAGCAGTTAAACTTTGATTCTCTAAGGCCAGAAAGTCTGTGTCACATGTGCCAAGGTTCCAGATGTGACAGATGGGCCGGTCCAGATCCCACAAGCCATCATCCAACAAGGAAATGCACACATGACAGGACAGCCACAAAGATGCTGCCACGCTCCGTCCAGTGAGTGCTTGCAGATCTGCTACACAAATGCCACCAGCCTAGGCTCTTGAGATCACAGTGAACAGTACAGACAGGAGAAACCCGTGTCACAATGACCAGGACACATGTAAGTATATGGCTGATCTGTACTCACTTGCTAATTGTTTGTCACATGAGCTGCAGGCCCTCACTGGCAATATGCTGTTTACATTGCTAGGCTCCTTCTCTGAGACCGACAAGTTTCCTGTTCACAGTTTGTGGTGCTATAAATAAGCCAGCCTGCCTGTCTTCCACCTAGGAATTCCAAAGAAAAAAAAGGATGTCTGCAGCCACTAGGTGGCAGACCTCAGACTATAGACATAAGGTACTGAAGGCACAAGCTTGGAGCACAGACCTGTCTGGAGCCTCCGGCAAAGCCACTGTTTACAGTTGTCAGTCCTAAAGCCGCGGCTTGGAGGGGAAACATGAAACTAGTCTGGGACTCTTCTAGGGTGAGAGGTAGCTGCAGTATGTGCTTTACACAGCAGTTGCTTTGCCTGAGTCTGAACTAGGCTTTAACTGCACTCCATGGACGTTAAATTTGCTGAGCCCCAAATTCCTCACCCAAGACAAGGAGATGGTGAGATGAGCTACCTTTGGTAGGACTGCCCTCTTTTATGTGTCACACACAGTAAAAGCTCAACCTTACTGACCCAGGATCTAATGGCTCAGCCAGAGGGGCTGGTTCTGAGCTGCAAATGAAAAGATAGGTAGAGGATGGAGCACATCTGGGCAAGCATTTGCCTTTAAGAGTGCAGTCTTTAGTCACCGAGCACAGAAACTGTGTCATTGAGGAAGGGGATTCTGAACTCCTAGCCACCCACATACCCACTGTGGGCCTTGTCCTGTCTTCCCTCTTTCATGGGGATGCCACCCACCTGTGCTAAAGACATTATGGGCAGCTGCTACACACTCCTAGCCAGCCTCTCCTTCTCCAACCCTGTCCTCTAAACAGCTGACACAGAAGTCTAGTCCAAGCCTCCAACACTGATCCCATCGTGCCCTACGGCCCTTCAGACTTCTCATTACTCCCAGGGGCACAGGGCTGTCTGAGCCTCCGGCAAAGCCACTGTTTACAGTTGTCAGCCCTAAAGCCGTGGCTTGGAGGGAAACATGAAACTAGTCTGGGACTCTTCTAGGGTGAAGGTGGCTACAGTATGTGCTTTACACAACAGTTGCTTTGTTTCTCTTTTTGCCAGCCAACAGAACCTAAGTTTGTTGTGCCTGTCCATCACAGAGCTGCCTCTTTTCCTGCCCTCAGAACTTCTCTCTAGAGCCACTGGGAAAATGTGTATCTATTTCTTTATTGACCCACCAGTTCCTCTGCTCCCCATAGCTGGTTCTGTCTCTTGCCCCAAGCTTCCAGTAGAACGTAAATGCCCTCTCCTGATTATTTCCTTTAGAGATTATCTCACAAGCTTCATGAATCTACACCACACACACACACACACACACACACACACACACACACAGAACTATCTGGTCCCAGTTCTACAACCCAGCACCCTGCACAGGTCTGCCACCTACTGGCATATCAGCAAGACTGGTAAGGAATTGAAAAGGGTACCCAAGTCACATGGACTGCCTTGCTTTCAGTGCCCACTCGTCCTCTTGTCTAAGAACAGCATGTTGCCCCCCTACAATGTGCTTTGTTTTATTTCTTCTTTGTTCAAGGCTGCAGTGGCTGTCTCACAAGCTGAGGTCTGAATTCTCCAGTCTAGTGCCTGAATCCTCCTCCCACCTTTCCAAATGCAGTTGGAAGTCTATTTCCAAATGTATGTGGATATATACGTGTGTATATAAATAGAGGTACATAAACATACCTCTATTTACATATTCCTGGAAATATGTAAATTTATATTGAATATATTTAAAAATAAATGTGATCCAAGCGAGCCTACTCCTATTCCCTCCGTGTATCTAAGCTTAGCCTTAACATGAGCTCCTGGGGACAGGTCTGGTCCCTCTCCATTCCCGCAGCCCAATTCTCAGCACCCGTCTGGCTCATGGGAGAATCAGATCTCCTGACCTGTTGGCCTGCTCACACTGTGGTGCTAACATCTCAGTACAGTCCTCTGAGGGTCAGGAGAGGTTCCGATGTGCATCTTTGTGTACAAAGAGATGTGGAACAATGCCAACCAGGGATGCAAAGTACTTTAGGACACTTACTCTGGCAAAAGGGATGCTGGATTAACTCTGCATTTGTTGTTTGAAAAACAGAGCCCTGAAAATTTCAGAAATAATGGTCACATGCCTAGTCTTAGGAACTCTAAATAAGGACCTTTGCTGTGACTGCAAAGTATTCTGCCATTGTTCCCTTAGACAGTTCCTGCTGGAACCAATCTTCCATAGAGGAGTTGGTAAAGTCTGCATACCATGAACAACCATCTCATCTGCTTAGGATTGTCCTGGTTTGAGCACTGGATGGTATGTCCCAGTATCCTGCCCTGGACAACTTGGAACAGCTGTTAGAAGCAGGCTGATAGCTCACCATCAGGTCCCCCTGATGTCATAGCATGAGAATATAAATCTTAATACAAAAAAATACAAACTTACTAGGCAAACATATCAGGATGTTTGCATATAAGAAAACGACCAGCTAATTCATGTTTCTCAGAGTTAGCCAATGCCCCTGAGGTGAGAGCTTGCCTCTGAAAAGCTAAAACAAAACAAAACCCTCAAAACAAAACAAAAACAAAAACAAAACCCAACCAAACAAACAAACAAAAAACCTAAAGTAATGTTTATGGAACACAAACTTGGCAAATGTCTGAAGAGTGACCCCTGTAGGAGGAAGATGCCTTCACAAAAGCACCTGTTGAGACTGGAGACACGGCTCAGTGGTTAAGAACACTGACTGTTCTTCCAAAGGTCCTGAGTTCAATTCTCAGTAAGCACATGATGGTTCAGAACCATCTACAATGTGATCTGATGCTCTCTTCTGGTGTGTCTGAAGACAGATACAGTGTACTCGTATAAAATAAGTAAATAAATAAATAAAGCACTGTTGAACTATTCTTTTAAATAACAGTTCTCCCATACTTCTTTATCCCCTCTCTGTGGCAATGTGGTGTGTGTGTGTGTGTGTGTGTGTGTGTGTGTGTGTAGTGTCCAGTGTGCATGTTAATATATGTGTAAGTACAGGCTGCAGGTCAGCAGGTACCTTTCTCAGTCCAGTCCAGCTAACTTTTTGAGATAGGATCTCTCACTGAACCCGGTCTCAGTGATTCAGCTAGGCTGGGAGGCCAGTGAGATCCAGGGATCAGTCTGTGCCTCCTCAGAGGTGGGATCACACCTCTGTGGCCAGGTCTTAATATGGGTGCTGAGGATTCAGAACTTCTATTTCTGTGTTAAGAACTTAACCAACTGAGGCAACTCCCCAAATCAG
The DNA here is from genome assembly GCF_963924665.1 of Micromys minutus. Taxonomy (NCBI): domain Eukaryota; kingdom Metazoa; phylum Chordata; class Mammalia; order Rodentia; family Muridae; genus Micromys; species Micromys minutus. Next base: position 45,993,709 of record NC_137972.1, on the reverse strand, counting down.
TCATTGACTTCTAAAGAGTTAAGTACACTAACTGATGGACAGTCAATAAGTAACTAAAGTAAAGTAGGATTTAAAATGAACACACACAGAGAAAGAGAGAGAGAAACAGAGAGAGACAGAGAGATAGATGATAGATAGATAGATAGATAGATAGATAGATAGATAGATAGATAGATAGATTTGTGTAACATTTTTAGGACTGTAATTTCCATGCTAGCTGGGGGAACCTCTCTAGTTACTAAGTGTCCTGAACTGGGACAAATATCAGTAGGAATGATAGATTCAGAGAGGTCTGGTGATGTCTCATTTGTTTTTATGTTCATTTGTTACAAAGCATGTACTCACTGTTACATTGTGTGCTGCAGCATTACTTTGAAAGTTTCTTAGTATGTCTAGTCAGTAACTCACTCTCAGAGGCTATGTACCTATTGACACAGGGGTCTCTTACAAAACATGAGGTCTATTAGACAATAAGATACTTGGTGGCCCTCTGGTGACTTTGTACTGAATGTTTCAGACTATAAATAATTGTGAACATTGGCAATGATTTGGGGACACCAAAGAATCACTTTGTTCTTCCCAAACTCACTAGAACCCTCAAAACTAGAATGAATTCTTCTACAGTTTTCTCATTCCCTACCATCCCTAAAATGTCTAAGAGTCATGTTTTCTTACCTTATCGAACTTAAATATTTTGTTACATTAAACATAATCTTGTGGATAACATGTAGTACCATTATTTTTCAAATTTTGAAAAACCATAGTTAATAGTGCAAATAATTCCCTACTTTTCATTTTGAGGGGAAATCATTAATGGTACTCTTATTACAAGAACAGGATTTAGCTGTAAGAGGACACAGGCCATCCATAAAGACAAGATATAAATTAGCAGTAGAAAGCGGCGCCTCCTGTTTAGAAAGTCCAGATGGAAGTGAACAGCAGAATCGTCCCTCTACAGATCAAACAGCGCCTTAGTAAGTTGGAACATGGTGGCTGTTGACTTAATGTAATAGGAAGAAAATGACTATGACCCACCTGACCCATGGCAGTGGCCTCCTTTCCTGTGTTCATCAGCATTTGGCTAGGGAAGCATTTCCTTTCATTCTGAAGGAAATTTACCTCTAAAATGGGCTTGAAGCCCTGCCTCTCAAAAGCACCCATGTTAAAGGAGAGGGGGAAAAAAGCCCTGAATAGAATTGGATTGTCGAAATGAAGAGTGTGGTCAAGTCCTTTATCAAAGACAGAATCAAAATACTTCTTTTACCAGGCAATCTGGTAAGTACAGGTTGTCATGGAAACAGGATGTATTCCGATTATAGGAAGAATGACATTGTTCATCTAACTAGGTGTTCATCTCTTCTAAATGGGGAGAAATGATTGTAGCTGAAATCCATTATATTTCCTTCAAATCTGCATTAAAAACAATCATTTTCTTTCTTTGATACAGGAATGCTCAGACACAGAGCTCCTCTCTCATAAAACAGAGAATTAAAGTTACTTGCAAAAGAATTGGTGTGTAAATAAAAAGACATAAAATGAAAATGAGTCCTGTAACATAAACCTATTGATGCACTGGGAAGGGCTGGGACAGGAGGAGCCAGACTATTATATAAAACCTCCTTCCCAGGCAGGGCATCCTTTTCCTCAAGTAGCATTAGCAACTAGCTTGACTAGAATGATCTTTGCCAGAATAGCTGTCTGAAAGTTGAGGTGAGTTGCTAACAGGTTTGACGTTAGCCCTGGATTCCTAGTGGAGCCATAGAAGGGGAGGGGACACTAAGCGGAGTGGAAGTTTAGATTCTTTATTAACAGCTGAGAAGCATGGAGAGCAGACTGTTTATAAGAGACAGCCCGAAGATCTTTCTGGATCAAAACTACCTAAAAAAGCAATCATTCTTTCTTCTTTTCCAGGTAGAAAATATTTTCTCCATCTCTCCCACAAAAAGGAAGAAAAATGTCGTGTTTCTTTTCCCCGGCTATGTTCAGGTCTCAACAAATCCTTTATTTGGACACTAAGAACAATAATAAATACAATCAAATTAGGAATAGCTCTGACATATATAAAGGACACTTTAAACTCAACAAGAAAATTAATGGCGTGACTAGAAAAAGAATAAAACAGATCTTGACATCTCACTGAAGACATAGAGGCAGCAAATGGCACGTGGAGATATGCTGAGCATTCTGTACCATCAGGAAATTAAAACAGCATTGATATAACTTACTAGAGTGGCTAAAACCTCAAACAAATGCTGGCAAGGATGTGGAGCAGCAGGGGCTCAGAGTCACTGCTGGGAATGATAAGTGGTGCAAGCACTTTGATGGAACTCAACACCCTACAAAGGAAGGAGCCCCCATCCCAGAAGACCAAGCAATAGCACCCAAGCTCTTTATGAGTTACAAACACACAGGCGAACGTTTACAGGAGCTATGCTCATGACTGCCATAATTCAGGTGGAATCCAGGTGGCCTTTAGCAGGTGAGTTGATGGTGGAATAGTACTATTAAAGAGAAATCTACCTGTTATTAAACCATCAAAACACACAGAGGAACCATTAGCTGCACTTTATTAGTTGGGATAAACCAATCTGAAAAGGCCACATACTGTATGAATCCAAACCCACAGCACTCTGGAAAGAAAACAGTGGAGACAAAGACCAGTGGACCAAAGGCTCGTGGAAGGAAGAGAGAGACAGACAAGTAGAACATGGGGACTTTCAGGGCAGTGAGACTATTCTCTGTGCCACCATGATGGTGGGCATGTGTCTTTACATATCTGCCAAGACGACCAAAAGTTAAAGCCAAGAGCAAAGCGTAAGGTGACTTCGGCAATGCTGGAGCCGCGGTGATCTCAAAAGTCGCTCTGGTGTAAGATGTGGCATCAGGCATGGGGTAAACCTCCAGCTATTTTAATAAGTAGAATTGGCAGCTTTGTAGTACATGCCAGAAGGATATACTGAAGAAGCAGGGGTTGCAGAGGCCAGCCTAGTCTACATCCTTAATGGTGCTGGTGACACGGCACAGCAGGTGAGAGAGAGCTCACCGCAAAAGCATGCAAACTTGAGTTTGGAGTCCTATGTAGATTTTAAATATGTTGTCCCAACATGCAGCTAACATGTTCAAACCCACCTCCCTACTTCCAAGCCTGTCTTTCTAACACTTGCCCATTCCTCTGCATGCTTCTATCCTCTGAAAGTATCTTTATGTCTTCTAAGAAATGAGGTAGGCTCTTGACCTAGGCACGTATTCACACTATGTCCCTGAGCATTTGAAACAGCTTGGCGGGGGCAGTACCTCTGTATGTTGTATACTGTGGATGGACACCCACCCACTGAATTAATAGTACAACTGGCTCACATCAGACTATAAGTCAACTCTGTTAAGTCACCTGCTATGGGAGGATTGTTTACACGTCATAAACCCACAAATACAATCTCTATTAGGTCTTGATGGTATTGGCTCACTGTTTGCCTGGCACTGAAAGGGGAATGGAGAAATATATTCAGAGTTCGCTTATAGACTTGTATGAAAATTGCATTATGTTTTCAGCACATTAAAAAAAAAAAATCAATTAGTTTTTAAAAATCCCAGTGAAGCCCGAGCACAGACAAAGGAAGAAAAACCAAGACAGAGTATAATCAAGTTGCTCGATACCACAAAACATTATGTGGAAAAGAATGAGAGCAGAGTTAGAGAGTTCTTTTCATAGAAAATCATTTGGGTACAAAGACAGAATAGTAGAACAACGTCTGCAACTTAATGAGAAGATAAAGCAAGACGGGTCCATCCAGGACTCTGCGCTAAGTAAACACTGTTCAATTACAAAAGCGAGGAAATCAGAAAGACGGACTGAACATGCTTTCTGGATTCCTCCCATCCAGCACACTGACAGTCCCTAACTGCCACAAATAGACCACAAGATGACGGTGAGAAGGGCAGAATGCAGGCACCAGCTGGGTCCTTGACACACAGGGATGAGGCTTCCTAGGCCTTCCTGTGTGACTTACTGCTCACACTCGGAGCTGGAGACACTGGCACCCAGAAATCCACATGAACACAGGAAGAGTCTTAAGAAAGGGCTTTCTCTAGACAGAGTATGAGGAAGGGAGGAGCTGGCAAGGAAGGAAACTCACAGACAACAACGCCAGCCAAATACAAAGGCCACTGCTGTCACTGTGCTGCTATGCAAGCCAGCAACACCAGGAGGGAACTCAGATGCCGAAACCCAGTAAGCAATAGCGTGAGCTGAACAAAAACCAGGGCCTAGGAACCTGCAGCCTGTAAAGTGGTAGCATGCTCGCCTTGCCAGAGTGGGTTCAATTCCCAGAGCCCAGGTAGAAAAAAAGAAAAGAGCGGTGGCCGATGTTTATGATCCCAGTAAGAGAGGGGTGTGTGGGCAGATATCTGGAATAGCACTGCCAACTATCCGAGAGGTGGAGACAAGCAGACACTGGGATTCTTCGGTCAGGCAGTTTAGCCTACTTGGTGAGTTGCAGGCCAGCAAGGGATTCCATGTCAAGAAACCAAGAAGAACAGTACCTGGGGAGTAATGACACCCAAATAACTTCTACAGGTGCATGTATGCGTGTGCAACACAGACGTGCAACACTCACAAATTAAAATAGTCATGACCCAAAACAATGACGAGAGCTACTGCAAACACGACAATGGAATGAAGCAAAGAGGATGAAGGAAGAGACGGTGTAAGCAGTGAAAGTGGTTAACTGATGTCAGAGAAAGCAGAGCAAAGGTCATCTGCAAACAAGGAAGGGAACAGCACACGAGGAAGCATCCCTGCCAGGAAGACATCTCCTCCTAAAGACTTAAGATACACCAAGGGATGTCGCATGGGCATGAAAACAAACAGGTCACCTACAATTGCATTTGGGGATGTGGGCCTCCCCTCTAGGTAACAGAGAGGAGATCATCGAAGGTATAGAAGGAGTGACCGATAAAACCAGCTAATACGGCCTAGCTGACATCTATCTATCTATCTGTGTGTGTGTGTGTGTGTGTGTGTGTGTGTGTGTGTGTATGTATGTATGTATGTATGTATTTCACAGAATAGAAATTATTATAACAGTTCACCAAGATAAATTATGCACCAAACAATAGAACATACCTTGAAATATTTAAAAGATTGTTAACAGGATGATACTAAGAAATTTAGGGGGCTGGGGAGACAGCAGAGTTGGTGCTTGGTGTGCAGTCATAAGGACCTAATGACCAGCATAAAAGCAGGGTTCAGACCAGTGAAACTGTAGCTCATCTCTAGGCCTCATTGACTACCTAGCCTAGCCAAATTGTTGAACTCCAGGTTGACTAAGAAACCCTGTCTCCCCAAGTTGTAGAGAAGAATTCGAAAGCTACTGGTTGTTAACTTCCAGCCTTCATGTGCACACATGCATGTGCATCCCCATACATGTCTACGCACATCAGCATGTACATAAATCACATATGGGGGGGGATCTATTTCCAAATGCTTGAAAATTAAACAGTATGCATATAGAGAAATAATGAAAAAATTTAAAATATATATACCTGTGTTAATGTAAGACAAAAATCTGTCAAAAAGGTAAAATCGCAGCTGAAGGAGAATTTATAGCATTCGATGCCTATACTAAAGAAAAAAGCAAGCTTTCCATCAACAGCATAAGCCCTTACATCTAAGAACTGAGCATGGTGGCTCACACCTGTAATCCTAGCACTCAGACAGGCAGAGATCACTATGGAATAACCACGCCAGTCTCGGACTGTGACTTGCTAAAATAAGGGTGGATGGAAGGAACTGAAGGAAGGGAGGAGTGTCAACCCAATGCAGGTGAAAGAAAATACAGAAATGAAATCAAAAGCATGAAAAGGAAAGAGAAAAATCCACAAAACTTACTTAATATGGCATTCATAGAGAAATTAATTAAAAGAGAAATAAAAAACAGAGAAAAATCAAAGGAAAAAAAGATACTCCGAAGCATGCAAAGCTCGGAAAGTACTACGCCCAAAACAGGGGCATCAGGAGACGGCCCCAGAGCCCTTCCTGAGGAAGGCAAACCTTATGATGAAAACAGTGGCAATGTATGAGTTTCACAATGTGCGCAACAGAAACCCGTGACAGCCACGTATGTGGGGACGGATTCTTTTCTGTGAGTGAGGACTCAGAGTTGCACTGTAGACGGCACTAAGTTACAGGTGTGTGCTGTGACACACAAGAAAATGAAATATATTTCATGTGCTCAAGTCACAGTGAGGCAGAGCAAACAATCCAGCCCAGGCTCTAACAGGAAGTGGAGAGAAATAGTGAACTTCAGCGAAGGAGAGTGGGTGAAAGAAGCAGGAAGCAAAGGGCAGGAAGGCGGAGTTCGAGTTATCACAGCCAGATTCTCATTAAGTGTAAACAGACTGTATTCTAACAGCATGTCAGTGACTGCCAAACAGAATGACAAGCACCACTCAAGCAGAAAGCTACCTTAAAAAAAAAACAATTAAAATAGTTACTATAGTTTCCTACTATTTAGATGGGAGTCTTCCCCAGTCTTATTGTAAAATAATTTTATTGCAAGATATACTCAGGATATGACTGATCATAAAAGCAAGCTACAAGTTAATGTGACTTCTACTTTGGCCCACAATTTAAGCCTGGGACTTTCTGTCTTCTCTCTCCCTCCCTCCCTCCTTCCTTCCTTCCCCTTCTTCCTTCTTCCCTTCCCCTCCCCCAGCCCCCAATAATGTGTGTCTTTAAGTTAATTCTTACAGTCATTTTATTCTCCTAACAGTTCTTCTCATGTAATAACCACATTAAGAAGCCAGAACTAGGGCGTTTGTTTCCAATGCCAGCAATGATGGAGAACACAGGTGCATCAGTGTGCAATGAGGAGGGAATAATTTCAAATTCTAGAGTGCTCTAGAGTGTACAACCAAAATGGTTTCAAGTTCAAGCAGAAATACGAAAAAGCAGAATTACAGTGATGGATGTCACTCACCTCTCACCGTAGACTGGGACAAAATCAGAAAGAACCTAAGTATTTCAACAAAATGTCAGTCACCTTGAGATGGGCATTTATAGAGCATTCCACTCAATAAAGACACAATACACTCTTGTCAACTGCATGTGAATTTATCTGCTTTAGTCAACGAGACACAGCCCATAAAACAAGTGTCAATAAACTTAATGGAATTTGAGTCACACAAGTATGCTCTCGGACGAGTGAAACTATCCAAAGGGAAACTAGCAGCATTCTGCAATGAGCAGATAAAAACCACACACACTAAGTTCATCGGCTGCTGCTCACATGAGAGAGGACAGTCTGGGGTACACAATCAGAATAAAGGCCTCAAGTCAAGGGATCCAGCTCCCACGTTAAACTAGGAAACAAAACTGAACACAAATTAAGGAAGAAAACTAGGGTTAGAGCCGAAATAATAAAACATAAACAATATGGGGTTGGGGGGAGTGGATTAATGCAACCAGTGTGCTGCATAATTCTTCGAGGTTTTAAAAACTTGATTAAGTTCTAGTTACAGGACTTAGGAAAGACAAAAAGATACAAATTACTGATGTCAGAGTGGTGGCAGGTGACATCAATGCTGTTTTTGTAGATACACAGAAGACAACAAAGGGAAAGCCACCAAGCTGATAAAACAGAGGGTTGGGAAGCGCAGGTGATTGGGTGCACTCTGTGAAAGTCCCTAGTAACCACTGAAGAGAGTATGCTGGAGAAAGATATGCTTGTCTTACATTTGGTAACATTTTGTCTAGAAGTTTGCATTTATATTGATGAGAACTGTTGTGTGAACACTCCTCCATTAGGTCAGATTTACCCTGAAAGGATAACAGTAACTTGCATAAATATGTAAGTAAGTAAATCCAGGACATTGTCAACAGATGCAAAGAGACATCTGGAAAATCTGACATTTATACCCAAACTTTAAAACAAATAGAGAACCCCCAGCAGAGTCAGTGAAAGGGAACTTGCTCGCATGCAGACTCCCAGTTACTATTATACTTAATCGTGACATACCAAAGGCTTCTCTAATGATACAAGAGAGAGACCTCTGCGGTCTGCTTTTACCATTTGTTCAAGATAACTTTAGAGCCTATCGCCAAGGTAACGGCGTTAGAAAAGAGAAAGATAATTCCTAGATTGGAAGATAAGGTAAAGACATCTTAGGTGGCAGATAGAAATCTATACATAAACCCAGTGGGATTTCCCCAAGGGGAATTTACCACTACAGTGGAAAATTTAGCAAAGTCTCAAAATATAAGAACAGTTTCCAACATTCAATCCAATTTTTAATACTACCTGGAAGGGAAGGTTCTTTAAATGGTATTTATAATAGTTTTAAAACATGAGATGCTGATAAATAAAATCTGAGAATCAATATACAGGAACAAATAAATACAGATCTGTGAAAAGAATCTAAGGGTGACCAAAATGTCCTAGTTTTATTTCTGCTGCCATGGTAAAACAGGCTGATAGAAGGCAAGCTGTGGGAGGAAGGGTTCATTTGGCTCAGAATTCTAAGTTACAGTGCATCACTACAAGGAAGTCCAGGCAGGAACTCAAAGTCACATCCACAGTCAAGCAGAGAGTAAATGTCTGGTCCCTTGTTTTCTACAGCTCAGCTAGCTAGCTTCCTTTATGTCCATACAGTCCAGGGCCCAGCCACCATTCAAGGGTGCCTTCCTGCCTCAAGGATCATCAAGGGGATATCCCAGACATATCCACAAACTGATCAGATCTAGAAAATTCTTCAAGACTCTCATCTCAGGTGACATTTAAAACTAAACACCCCACCAAGTAAGTGAGAGGCTCCGCCCTAATCAGGAGGAGACAGGGCTCTGAAGACTTTAATTATTCATTGCATAATCCCAACTGAAATCTCAGCAGGGATTTTTTTGCAGAAGTTGGTAACTTTATTCTCAAACACATATTTAAATGGTAATGACTCAGAAATAGCCAAATTTCAGTAAAAAGAATAAAACTGGAAGAAGAGCAGTGTCTCTTTTTGAGGTTCATTGTAAAACCACAACAATCAATGAATCGTGGCATTGAGATCTTGAAAGAGATAGCTGGAACAGAGGAGCGAGTCTAGAAATAGACCCACAGATGTATGGACAATTAGTTTTTGACCAAGATATAAAAGCAACTGAGTAAGCAATCAGGTTAATGAAGGGCGCTGAACAAATTGGATATCTGTACAGGGTTGGGGGAACACTTTCAACCAAAACCTCAAGACTATTTGTAAAAATTAAATGTGGAACTGTTTTTTTTTTTTTTAAAAGAGCTGAATGTAAAATCAAAAATAATAAAACTGCTAGAAAAAAATATAGGAGAAAAATTTTTGTGATATGGTATAGGCAAGAATTCACCAACACTATAATCTCTTTAATAACCAAAATAAAAAATGAGACTTGATAAAAATTAAAACCCCTTGCTTTTAAAAACACATTAAAGGGGTTAACATGATCGCTCAGTGGGTAAAGGCACTTGAGACCAACTGTAATGATCTAAGTCTAGTCACCAAGCAGCATATGGTGGAAGGTTAGAAACAAGTCCTGCAAGTTGTTCTCTGACCTCCACACATAATGACGCATGCAGCCCACGTGGCATGTGCGGCACATATACATACAAGGACGAGTTTTGTGAAAAACACAATAAAGAACAAAAGACTCATACAATGAAAAATATGCACACACTCTTTTTAAAACCATGAAGTGTGTTTATTAGAATTCTGCATACTTAGTCATAGGCCAGGACTATCCAGTCACTGCACAAAAACAGATACTATGACAGTACCAAAGAGCTTTTACTTACCAAAAAGGAAATTTAAAGCAGTTGGATTTCAAGCCACAAAAGCTACATCTATATCAGAAGTAGCATTCAAAACCTCGGTAGCTCTCAAGAATGCCAACTCTCGGGGTCTGGAGAGATGGCTCAGTGGTTAAGAGCACTGACTGCTCTTCCAGAGGTCCTGAGTTCAATTCCCAGCAACCACATGATGACTCACAACCATCTGTACTGATGCCCTCTTCTGGTGTGTCTGAAGACAGCGACAGTGTACTCACATACATAAAATAAATAAATAAATCTTTAAAAGCCAGTAATGAATACACGGCCTACTGAAAAAATATGGGTAAAAATAGACAAGTTCTTCAGTAAAGGCTACATAGAAATGCCAGGTAAGCATCTGAAATACTGCCTGCATTAGTTATTTCCAGCCTAGTAGATCTCTGTCAGCTGTGTTGTCAGGTTCCAAAGCAAAAGACACCATTTCCAGACAGACGTCTAAACATCTTAGCATGCTGACCTCCAAAGTGTCTTTCTCAGGACTCTCCTGGTATACACAGAGCACACAAATACACAGCTAATGGGAAAAAGAAAGATGTGAGCTGTGCTGTATGGGAGCGCTGACACTCAGTAGGGGGACAGAACGCTATGGAAAGAATGAGGCAGTGGCCAAGCAGAGAGCAGCTGTCCAGGCAAGAGTAACGGAAGGAGAGTGGATGGAAGGCGGCATCGGGAGGGGTTCGGAGAGATGCTGAATCTGAGGGTCTGGAACGCCAAATCAGACCTTGCGTGGCCTTAGGTAGGTCATGCAGACAAGCCAGAGCATGTCCCACACTGTCCCACCTCCTAAGGCCTCCACTCTGTCTCCATGCCACCCCACTATGGACCCAGGTTCCAACACTGGAAGGCTTAAGGGGACACAAACCATATCTGAAACCACAGCAACAATCTAGAAAAAAAATCAACCAATAGTAGATGCATCCTGTATGGTGAACCTCTCAGTTCCTTAAAGCACTTTAAAGGAATGTGCCTCAAAAGCTACACCTTAGAAAATGCACACAATTCCAATATTCCGTGTTTGTGTGTGTGTGTGTGTGTGTGTGTGTGTGTGTGTGTGTGTGTGTGTGCTGGGTGGGCACACCCACATGTGTGCATGTATGTGGAGGGCAGAGGACAAGCGTGGGTGCTGTGTCATTCTGCAGGTGCTTCCTTTCACAACGCTGCAACTATAAACACACACCACAGTGCTCAGCCTTTTACATGGGTTCTTGAGCTCGAATTCAGTTCTGCCTGCTTACTTTACCAAGCACGTTGCCTCCCCAGCTCCTGGTTAGTTTGGAGTAAGTGGAGAGGATAGCAGGACAGGAGGTCTTGCCCATGGCTAGCCCCGAGCACCTCAGGAGGACTGCTGGCTGAAGGTTTGATGCCTTAACCCTCTAACCTCAGGGCAGCACCCACATCCTGCTAGATCTTTCAAAAGTCAAGGTTAGGACCACAGCACTAGCTCAGCCCCAGAGGAGTCCAGGAGGTTAGAGGAACGGTCACCCGAAAGGAGGCTTCTAGCTCCAAATCTTCAACATGAGCACTTGACCTGGAGTAACCGCAGAAGCCGGGCAAGTAAAATGGGACCACTGTGGAGGGGTGGCAGAATGAGAAATAGAGGGGGACTAGCTGGATACGGGTGACCTGATGGGGATCTAACCTAGGTTTCTAACTAGGGAGGGGGGATAAATAAAAATGAAGGTGGGAGAAAGGTAAAATAGTAAAGATGTCTGAAAAGATCATGGGAAATAATGTTAATAACTACCTGAAAATACCTATAATACATGCAAGTCAGTGAATATATAAACAAGTATAAGTTTGAATGAAATATTCTCATCTTGGCTAGCAACACTCTCTTCAAAAGCTATACGCTAACAAAGATCCCGACATGAGGCATGAGAAGCCCTTTTCTGAGTTGTTAAGGTTGTCTAAGAGACGCCTACAGCATACACCTCAGACGCAGTGTCCAGAGGACCCGAGGTGGATCTAACCAAAAGCTTTCTCCCTGAGTATTAGATCTCACGATACCAAAAGGCACAGTAAGTTTCCAAAGAAAGGAAACAACCAGTAGTCCTACCGCCTATGATATCTATGAATCACAACAATAACCAGCTTAACATCATGGCTGCAGCAGTGGCACACACACCTTGGCAGTAACCAACAGCTCTCTAATTAGACTCAAGACTTACCCAACAAGTGGGAAATGTCTAGTACTGGAAACATGGCCAATTAATTTGCTGTTGGAGAAGTCACGGCTCATGAAGGATAATCTACAACCATCATTTTACTAAACCAATATAATCTCTAACTACATCCTAAAAACTTATCCTTATACCCACAGATAGGTATACTTCTTATCTCTGCTCATCAAGGAAACTTCTCTATGCGATTGATGAAGACCATTATAGAAAACTACAACCAATCAAAATGCATAGTTGTGGATCCCAGTCCCAACTGATACATCTACAACATAACCCTGGCACCTAAGGCCCATGAATCGTGAAAAATGCAGGCAGAAAGGTTATCAAAGAGGTAGAAGATCAAGAAGTCTATTGTAGGATTATGTCTCCCAGAAGTGCTAAAGAATCTACACCTTGAAATGGTGTGTGTGTGTGTGTGTGTGTATGTGTGTATGTGTGTGTGTTTGTGACATTATACAGTCTTTATATATATTAAGCATATATACAAATATATATTAACAAATAGAAAATATGACATAAAATTGAAAGAGAACAAGGTGAGTGAGTACCTGGCAGTGTTGAGAGGGAGAAAGAGGAAGGGAGAAATGACATAATTACATTATAATATCAAAAACTTTTTTAAAAGGTTCTTCCTCATGCTGAGGTGTGACTTTAAATCACATGAGTATTTAATACATTAAACAAGTATCAACAGTGGAAATTTGATGGGAACAACACATCCCTGTTGGTTCTTCATGATCCTTCTCAATACTGGAAGTACCTTTCCACTGTAGTGTACCTTCTAGAAAGCTCTCACCTGATCAGATGCAGAAGCAAGAGGGTGTTTTGTATATACTACCTAATGCCTCTAAAACTCTACACAAAACTGCACACAAGGGACCTTGAGTCTGTCAGGTGATGTATAAAGTGTGTAGAACACAGTGTTGTGTTTTTCCCTCCCCAACTTTGTAATAGGAGGTCCAGCCCATTTAACACGTTGTCCTGATGGTTTTCCTGCAGTTACCTGTCAGTTACTAATAACTGAGGGTAGAGGGATGGCTCAGTGGTTAAGAATGTATGTTGCTCTTGCAGAAGAGTTCAGTTCCCAGAACCCATGTCTGACAGCTCACAACTGGCCATAAGTCCATTCCCAGGGGTTCCAGAGCATCTGACCTCTGAGGGCACCTGCAATGGACAGTAATAATACCCACCAGCCATCTTCATTAGAATTGGGATATTCCCCTTCCCTTTCCACTGTATTCTGTCTGAGCTTAGATTATGTAATCACCACTCTGAGAAGCTGTGGTGTTTTATAGAAGTACCTAGATGATGCACACAAAACACCCAGTGCATTGCTGCACATAAACAAATGGCAGCTGAGTGTGTGGCTGATAGAAGAGTACCAACTGAGAACCTCTATATGTCCTCCCAACCTGACATCAGAATCCTCCCGCCACAAACACTGAAGCCCATACAAGAGGCAGGCCTGTACTACTCAGAAAACAAGTGTGACTTCTGTGGCCATTCCCAGGACAGTGCAAAAAGTCAGACCCACAGGCTGGCACTCACTCGGAAAACCGTGAGCAGAAGTCTGTATCACTCTGGACAGCTATCCATTCTTTAATAAGGTCATAGTGTAGTGATGGCTTCACATTAATACAAACTGGGCTTTATCTTTCATTGTTTGCAACTCTGTTTTCTCGGGCCACTCACTGAACTACTGTCCCCATTACCTAATTTCAGGAAATTTTCATTACTCTTTGAACAAATGCTATGGTCAAAGCGAGCCCTGCTCTGTTCTCCGCCCACCCACCCACCCCCAACCAACTTCTTGTGTTTGAATTTGTAGAGAACAAGGCTTATACACTAGTGACATGAAACCAGTGATCACTGTATGTGGTTGTGTTCCCTTACCTGACTAGTGCCTTGACTAGCTGTACCTTGACCCATTTTATTTATTCTCTGCCCCCAACTTGAATTCAAGGTTCCTTGTCACACAGTATGCCTTCAATATTTGCAGACTCATGGTAAATCCATAAAGTCAAGGGAAATACAACTGCTTCTTATAAAGCTAACTTCTGACTCTGTTTTGCTGTTTTGCCCTGCTGGTGGGGTAATGCAGTTTCAGGTTTCACAGCAGTTCCTTGCTTAAGAGTGCCATAAATCTGGTGCACATATTTTACAATACATGGTCATTCAAGCGAGTGTATGCCAGCAGGTAAGCTGGCATGTCACCAGCTGGGATCAAAGTATTCTTGTCTTTAGCCACTGCTCTTTCCTAAACTGAGGTATGAGCATCTTGGCTGAGACATCTGTCCACAGTCATCATCTCGTGACCACTAATCACATGCCACCCATGCACATACGTGAGCTTTGCTGTCCATTAGTAGGTCTTACCCAGCTGACTCTTCTCACAGCAGGCCTTTGAGATTCTGGGGTCTGGAGGCTCAGAGTGAGCAGAACTTTCCCAGAGGTGCAGAGATAATGACTGGGTTGGGTATGAACCAGGGTGTATCTAACTCCAGTGCCTCTTTGCATTCTTGAAATGATGGCTGACTGCTACAGAACAGCCCAATGCTACACTCTGATAACCCAGCATCCAATGGGCCCAGACTCTGGCTCCATGCTTCTCAGAGCCAGGACGGGGCTGTCAATACAATCTTCTCCAAGACAGAAACCTGAGGCAGTGATCAAGATGGCTTCCATAATGATGGAAGCCATAGTCACAGCTGCATGTGTTAAAATGTCCCAAATTTTCTCTCTGAACAAGCTGGTTTGTATTACCAGTCACACTACATGCATTGAAGATGTAACATGATGGGGGAGGGGTTTAACTCTTCTATCTACATACAAAAGAAAAATTACTTATAAACGGAAATTTCCATTGGAAAAAAATCTCATTTGCTTTTAACAAGAGACATTCAATTGGTGCCTAAGAAAATATTTGAAAGTCTTGTCTGAAGTACAAACAAGTTGATCCCGGCCAATAAAATGTTAATGGCTTTTCTTTAAGTATCAATCTATTGAACAAATGCTAAGAATGAAAGCTGTAGACACATCACGATTGACATGTCCTACTGCTGCTGGACTTATTTGATTCTAGGAAAATGATTAAACCAATCCTCAGGTCCCAAGGAAATGCATCAGAATGAATATATAGCAGTCTATCATCTACCTATCTCTCATCTATCTATCTACCTATCTATCTATCTATCATTTACCTACCTATTTATCATCTATCTATCATCTATATCTACCTACCTATCTATCTATCTATCTATCTATCTATCTATCTATCTATCTATCAGCTATCTATCCTTTATCTGTCTGTCTCTCACAAAAGAACCATGGAATCTTTTTCTTCACCTTCTCTGAAGATTAGCTTTCTTCCTTTAGGAACACAGATATACTTAAACTCCATTTTTCCCTCAAAGTACAGACCCAGAGACCCTAGAAAATCAATACCACATTTTGTATATGTTAACATTCTAGATTTTGAGAGGTTAAATGATTTTCTGGAACAACAAATGCTATCAATATTTCAACTTAGTAGGGAAGGGTCTGACTTAAAATGAGAGGACCTGGGTCCTCCTTCCCACTCAGAAGTGAATGGGTCAGAAAAACCTGAGTGTTGGACTGGATGTCTTGAAAAGTCCTTCTCCATTTGAAGGGGCTATCATTCTCAGTCCTGAGCACCTGCTGCTCACTGTTGGTTATCTTTCTCACTGCCTTCCCATCTCAAGAGGCGAGTTTGGGGCTGGAGAGATGGCTCAGTAAAGTACTTGCCTTGCAGAAAGACCTGAGTTTGATCCCTAGAACTCATGTTAAAATAAAATAGCCAGATAAGTTTGCTTGTAACCTCACTGCTATGGAAGCGAAGACAGAGGAATCTCTGGGGCTAGCTAGCCAGGCAGCCCAAGCTATTTGCAAGATCTGTACCAGCAGAAGAATGGGAAATCCCGTCTCAAAACAAAAGGGTGGATAGAAGCCGAGGAAGCATACTTTAGGTTGTCTTCTGCACCTATCCCACAAACACGCACATGACACGTTCCTACTGCTTTATCTGCAAAGTGGAAACTGTAACCATATATACCACACATGGCCACAGCAGCGGCATTAAATAACACTCCGTTGTTAATACAGTGTTTGGCATCTGGGTGCTCAGCATATAGAAGCTGCCTTTAATATCAACATAAAGAGCCCAGTGATGGTATCTTCTCGGACAATAAGGAATTTCCTTCTGTGCGCAAGTAAGGCCCACATGGTGGCAAAACCATTGTCTAGGGCTATGCATCTGGCTTCAAACAAAGAGAAAGATCCCTTTCTTGTTCTCTCACTGAGAGTGGGAGCCCATCACATTGTGCTTGCTATAGTGTGGGACTTCTAGAAAGCTCCTTGAAGGGGGGGGCCAACCTACGTGCCAGGAACATTTCCACTCTTTCCCCCCTCTCTCTGCCAGGGACGTCTGCAGCCCGTCCTGACTGAAAGAGTAGGGGAACACTTTCGTAGACCCAGTCTGTGGGCCAATAGCCAACACCAGCAACCACTCACCTCCAAGTTCAAAATACAAATCCTAGCCCGTGCACCCTCCCAAGCACACTGCTCTCTGGCCGTCACATATGTGTATAGGACTTCCCAGCCACTTCCCCTTGACCACTTAGGAGTACCAAGAAAGGCATTCCCTTGAGATTTTTGCAAAAATGTCCCAACTGTCTTCCAAAGCCTTGCTACTCAAAGTAGGGCCAACAGCCAATATTAGAGTCGCTGCCTGGGCCCATTCTGGACCTACCGAGTCACAGCTGCATCTTAAGAAACCCCCAGTGACTTCCAAATGCAAAGTCTTAGGCTCCAGACTAACTTCCAGGTTCGGCTCTCCTGGGCTTTGGCTTGTTACATTGCCCAGACCAGCTTCCAATTTGCCACCCTCTGACTCAGCTTTCCGAGCCCTGAGGCCACAGGCGCATATGGCCACAAGGATGTAGTTATTCCTCTTAAACCCTGTCGCCAACACAACCCTGCGTATGTTCTAAGCAGTGTGTTCTCCTCACGCCTCTCTCTCCTTCTCCAGCCCCTGCCACAGGCTGAGTTTCAACTCAGCTCAGCCTGGCACTTCGGGCTCTCTATGATGGTGATCTTAGGAATGCCCACCAACGTGCCCGTTATGTATGTAGAATTTTTAATGAGTATATCTGAAAACCAGCACAGCCCTTAATTTTGGTTTCCACATTAGCTATGAGGATAGTGATATAAACACACACACACACACACACACACACACACACACACACACACACACACTATTTAGGGACTAGTCAGATGGACAGGATTTTAAGAAGAAATAAAACCAGATGATGGGAAACTGTTAAGTGCTAGGAAGCAAATGAAGAGGCCAGTGACAGAAAGATAGACAGGCTGCTCCAAAAGCCTTAAGAATAGGGGTTCGTTTGACAAGCTGGTATGGACAGTGGGCCCAGCAGGAGAAAAGGTGTTTAAGGGCCAGAACATGGGACTGACCATTTCAGACTAACCCAGAAAATAGATACCCCAGGAAAGACATACATCAATTAAGGAAAATGCCTGATTTCCTTCTGTGGTACACGTTTGGTTCCACTTAGGAGTTAGAGAGCAAGCACGCTCAAGGGGCCCTGAAAGTCCAGCCTTGGAAATAGGACTAAGTAAACCTGGGATCCCAGCTGGACCACTTCCTGGCTCTGGACTCCCTTGCCCTCTAACCTAGGCTTCCTGGGATAACCGGTAGGCTTTCAAAGAGAAGCAACTTTGCAGTTGTCTCTGGGGGTAGGAGTCAAGGGGGGTGCTCGTCCCCCGCGTGCTGCCACCCACATCTGGCTTCACCTGGGTTTCTGCGTTCTGTGATTACCCCGCTCTGTTGCTGCCCATCATTGCCAGCTTTCAAACAGAAGGTTCATCCCAGACATCCCTGCCTCCTCTTCCCCCAGGCCTCCCAGACCCTGCCACCCCAACGTGTCCCCAGCTCCCGGCCACAGTGACCCCAGCGCTGGCGCTTGACACCGCCGCTGCCGGACCCCCGTTTACCTGGGGCCAAACGCGACTTGTCGCCACCTCGCGTCCTGGGCCCTGCCTCCCCTCCCGGCTGTCGCAACGGCGCCCCCAGCCCAGCCAGGCCCGGTGCGGCGCGGGATGCCTCGGCGGGACTGGCGGCGGCGGCCACGCTGCGCGCTCCGGCGGAGGGGAGGGGGCTCGGCGGCGGCGGCGGCGGCGAAGGCGGTGGCGAAGGCGGCGGCAGCGGCAGCGGCGGGCCCCGCGGGGGGCAGAGCCAAGAGGCGCGGCGGCGGAGGAGGACCGGGAGGAGGACGCGGAGCATGCGGGGGGCTGCGGGCCTGCCCGCAGTGAAGCCCGCCGCGCCCAGGGCGCAGGGAGTGGCCGTCGCCTCCCGCGCGCACCGCGACTGAGATGGCGGCGGCGCGGCCGAGGCGCGCGGAGCCCCCGGGGCAGGGCCGGCCGGGCGCGGGCTGACAACCCCGCGGGCCCGGAGAGCTAGCGTGGCGGAACGCAGGCCCGGGGCGGCCTACGGCGAGCGGCGAGGGCCGGCGGGGAGGAGCACGGCCGCGATGGCGAACGCTAGTGAGCCGGGCGGCGGCGGCGGCGGGGCCGAGGCTGCGGCGCTGGGCCTCAGGCTGGCCACGCTCAGCCTGCTGCTGTGCGTGAGCCTGGCGGGCAACGTGCTGTTCGCGTTGCTCATCGTGCGGGAGCGCAGCCTGCACCGCGCGCCGTACTACCTGCTGCTCGACCTGTGCCTGGCCGACGGGCTGCGCGCGCTCGCCTGCCTCCCGGCAGTCATGCTGGCGGCGCGGCGCGCGGCGGCCGCGGCGGGGACGCCTCCGGGCGCGCTGGGCTGCAAGCTGCTGGCCTTCCTGGCCGCACTCTTCTGCTTCCACGCGGCCTTCCTGCTGCTGGGCGTGGGCGTCACCCGCTACCTGGCCATCGCGCACCACCGCTTCTATGCCGAGCGCCTGGCCGGCTGGCCGTGCGCCGCGATGCTGGTGTGCGCCGCCTGGGCGCTGGCTTTGGCCGCGGCCTTCCCGCCGGTGCTGGACGGCGGTGGCGCGGACGACGAGGACGCGCCGTGCGCCCTGGAGCAGCGGCCCGACGGCGCCCCGGGTGCGCTAGGCTTCCTGCTGCTCCTGGCCGCGGTGGTGGGCGCCACGCACCTCGTCTACCTCCGCCTGCTCTTCTTCATCCACGACCGCCGCAAGATGCGGCCCGCGCGCCTGGTGCCGGCCGTCAGCCACGACTGGAC
This sequence comes from Micromys minutus, assembly GCF_963924665.1. Taxonomy (NCBI): domain Eukaryota; kingdom Metazoa; phylum Chordata; class Mammalia; order Rodentia; family Muridae; genus Micromys; species Micromys minutus. Next base: position 45,974,423 of record NC_137972.1, on the reverse strand, counting down.
CTTCCACGGCCCGGGCGCCACCGGTCAGGCGGCCGCCAACTGGACGGCGGGCTTCGGCCGTGGGCCCACGCCACCTGCGCTCGTGGGCATCAGGCCTGCAGGCCCGGGCCGCGGTGCCCGGCGCCTCCTGGTGCTGGAGGAGTTCAAGACGGAGAAGAGGCTGTGCAAGATGTTCTACGCCATCACGCTGCTCTTCCTGCTCCTCTGGGGGCCCTATGTGGTGGCCAGTTACCTGCGCGTCCTGGTGCGGCCCGGCGCTGTCCCGCAGGCCTACCTGACAGCCTCGGTGTGGCTGACATTCGCGCAGGCCGGCATCAACCCCGTGGTGTGTTTCCTCTTCAACCGGGAGCTGAGGGACTGTTTCAGAGCCCAGTTCCCCTGCTGCCAGAGCCCCCAGGCCACGCAGGCTACCCTCCCCTGCGACCTGAAAGGCATTGGTTTGTGAAGCGCGTTCTGCCACCCAGGCTCCCTCTGGCTTCGATTGTGACCGCGCAACTTTCCCTTCTGTCCCGTGTCTGGTTTTTCTCCGCTTGGTGAGAATGGGGTGAGCCTTCCCAAGACTCTCAAAGTGGACACGCACTTGGATTGTATAGACCCCTGTTCTGGGGGCGGGGGAGGGGATGCCGAGGTCCAGCTCCATCCTCCTATTTAATTATACTTTCTTCCTGACAGTAGGCCCTGCAGCCTTTTTGTACTGGTACCGACTTCTTTTCTTCCACGTGTGATTTTTTTTTTTTTTAAGATAAAGGCTACACTGATTTTATTCATGCAAAGTTTCCTAGAGACCATGGCCAGTTTTCTACAGAGGCTATTTTTGACAACCTCAAGTGGCATTACCTTTGTGTTGCAGTGAAGGAGAGGGAGCTAGGGGATCTTCTGCTGGAGATGGAAGAGAGGGATGAACAAGTTGTCTAGAGTCCCCTCAGAACTGCAGGCCACAGGGCCAGGTGAGCTGTGTGCCTTGTTTGGGGGTGTGGGGAACTTCTCCCAGCGGTGACAATGAACTTTAGGAGAAAATGCAGGTGGGCAGGAGGGCAGTTTCTTTTGAGTCACATAAGGAGCAAGGTTTGGGGCCCTGTGTAAGTTGTTTTAAAACAATGCATCAGCAACAGCTGCTCTGTAGATCAATGTTGAATGGAAACTTGCTGTGGGACTGTGAGTTTTAAACAGTAAAAAGTGTTTTGGATAGTAATGTGGAGAAAAAAAAAACAGTATTGCATGTGTTTGTACCGATTGTGATTTGCGGATGGGGTGGGCTCTGGAGGGCAGAAAACTACAGGTTTGTTTGGGTTAGGGATTTGGGGATTCCCCCCCCCCCAATAAAAAAGTTGAAATACTTTTGTGGAAATGGCTCGTGCTGTAATAAGCCCGGTTTTACTCTGTATTATGAAGCTAATTTTCACTCTGAAGACTTGTCTGTGGTTAAAAAGATAAGGGATGTAACGGTGCCTCTCTCGGGAGACAAAACATTTTCCTGCGGTGTTTGCTAAGTTAGGTGGTGCTGTTCTACTCATGGCTGTTTTAAATGATTAATACGTACTATAATTTCAAATACTCTCTCTCTGTTAGACATTGTCACTTGAAACTGAACGACTACATTGCAAGTACTGTATAATACTTTTTGCTTAAACTGCTCTGTTTTTATTAATGTATTGCGTTTGGAAGATTTCTATCTGTACTTCTCTTTGCATTACACAAATATACCAGTATTTTCATTCTGGAGTGGCTGGGTTTGTGTTTGAGGCCAAGTCTCTTTAGTCTGTTGCTAAGTAACACGCACTGTCCGTTAGTGTCTGCTGTCCCATTTTAGGGGCTTAGTTTAGATATTAGCAGCTCTGAGAATTGGGAGCGTTTTGAGTGAAGATGGAGGTTAGTCATGGATGCCAGAAGTTGAGCTCTGTGGCTCTTCCTCTCCATGTTATTTTTTGAGACAAGGTCTCTCGGTCAACCAGAAGCTTGCCAATTGGCTGGAATGGCTGGCTAGTAAGCCCAGGGACCTTCCTATCTGTCTGTACCTTCCTATTTGTCTGTAATCTGGAAATTACAGATGCTCCCGGATTTTTACTTTTTTGGTGAGTGCTGCTAGGGATCTGCCCTTAGCCTCTCATGCTTTTACAGCAGGCGGTTTTCCACTGAGCCATCTCCCCAGTGCCAGCATTTTAAGTTTGAAGTACAAGATAAAAATGGTCAAATCTTTCTCATTAAATGAAAGAAATGCTGAACACACGTACTTTTTTAGGTTTTTTTTTTTTTTTTTAAGCAATGGGTTGGAGATGTAGCTCAGGAGAACATTTGCTTAGAACCTGAGAGGCCTTGAGTTTGATGCATAGGGGGAAAAACCCACTGATTTAAAAGAAAAAAAATCAATTTGACAAACTATTCATAATGGATGTTGTAAATATATGGTTTATTTTGAACATAACATTAACTATTAAACATTATGTCCAAGAGAGATGAACACTAAGGGCATGTGGCCAATCTGTCTTCACTAAATAGCATTATTTTGTTCTGCTTGTGAAAACTGAAAACACCAGTCCATTTGGAAGGCTCTTGTTCTCCCTGTGACCTCAGTTCAGGTCGAGTTCTATCCCTGGGTTTTCAAGGGTCATTCATCAGAAATCTCACTGAAGTCAAAGACAGAGGGGGCAGGGAAATTAATCCTCTCTCACACATGCCTGTTCAAGTGACTCAAGTTCAAGCCACAGAGGCCACCAAGGCCATGTTTTATTTATCAGCACCCAGCACACCACAGGAAACCACCCATCTCAGGATATCCCCTAAGCTAGTCCAGCCTAGGGCAGCAGCTAGGCCAGATCAGAGACAACCATACCTGTTGATGCTGGGAGTCCTGAGTTCCTGGTGTGTTTTCAGAGGCATTAGCCAGCCAGGCCTACATAGCCCGGTGGTTCCATTTGGGATGTGCTGAGTTGGGAACCCTTCGTCACGGAGAAGTCATCTTCTACATCCCTCAGTTGGCTCAAGACATCACTTACTTTTGACATGCTGTGTGTATAGACTTGCTTATAGAGGAAGGCACGGTTTCCACTGAGGATGCAAGTCAGAGCAGCAAGCGGCCAGCAAGGACCGGGCAGCTGTGTCCCGGATCGTCAGCTTATTGTAGCAGAGCAGGTACAGTGCACTTAAAGAAGACGGGCACTAGGATGGCTCATTTGCTAATCTGGGACATTAATTCAGCACCCCCCCTCAAGGGTGAGATGAATGACTTGTCCCGATGCTCAAAGCAACAGGGGAAAAAGAAGCTATGTATAGAAATTCTATCTGCATGTGCTGGCATGGATTTATTGAATTTAAAATAAGCAGCTTCTGGTCTTTGGTACCTTCTCTTTGGTAGCTTTGCAGCAGGAGTGGTGCCGTTATAAATTGAAACCTGACTTTCCCTTTTAAAAAAGTGGCTACTTCCAGCAAATCGGGGAGCAAATAACAAATCGGCAGCCATAATGGCATCCACAGTCTTTGGATCCACCTTGCAGTCTTACCAGAACCTGTCAGCTTTGTCAAATTTGTTTCCATGCATTTTATGGGCGAGTTCGTGTGTGAGCACATGATTGTGTGTTACATACAAGCCCATGATATGGTATACAAGTGGAAGAAAGAGGGCTTCTTGAAGAAGTTGGTTTTCTCCACTGTGTGAGATTAAACAGTTTCATCAGGCTTGGTGAGCAGTAAGCTGACCCATTTCTCCAGCTCACCCCTTCTTTCTCCTTTCCTTTTTTTTATTGCCCCTTTCTCCCACCTCCCCCTTTTCTTTTTGGGGGGTGGTGGTTTGAGACAGGATTTCTGTGGTAGCTCTGGCTGTCCTGGAACTCTTTTGTACACCAAGCTGTCCTTGAACTCAGAGATCTGCTGCCTCTGTCTCCTGAGTGCTGGGATTAAAGGCGTGTGTCACCACCACCTGGATCCTCAGATTCTTTTATATTATTTCAGCCCATCTTTCAGATACCCTGCCCAGAAGAGGCAAGATTCTAGGTCTGATTTGGGGCTTACTGATTGCTTGTTTTTGTTGTTGTTTTGTTTGTTTCTGGTGGTGGTGGTAGTGGTTTTAATCTAGCTGAAATAGCAAAAGAGATGTTTGGCCCTGGAGAGAACAGAACCCGGGCTGGAGCATCACATCAACAAGGACTATCTGGGTTATAAGCCAAGGTATTCTTTCAGGTGTGGTCTTCCTGATCAGATCCCGAGTCTTAATCCACTCAGATAACTATGGACATGGGGTGCTGTCCACTGGCTCTCCCAGCATGGCCGTCTCTGCTAGTCCTTTCTTTCCTGCAGCCTCCATAGGTACACAAGCCAACTTCCCCGTTCCTCTGCCATGTGTCTGCCTCTATGTCATTCTCATGGACAGGAAGTTCCAAGGAAGATGGGACCAAGGCAGAGAGCTCAGTTTAATTTTCAGGGGGATCACAGAGTTGGTGGGGTGTGCCATGTATTTTCCTAACAACCCTCAGGACTGCCCGGTACCGTCTTTGTTGTCCTAGGAGGGCATCTCGGGCTTGGCTCTTTAGTCCACCTCTGGGTCTCCTTGTGGACATACCTTCCTTGCTCCCTACAATTGCCTAGGGACTCCTCTCCATCTTATGTGCAACAGGTGAGTGTCTAAGGTGCTGTGAACACAAGGAGACTGTACAAATAGCAGAGCTCCAGGTCCTACCTGGACATCAGTTCTGTGTTGGACCCAGGCTGAGGACTTTAGAAAACCCTTCTTGACCAGCTACAATGTCCTGTACTCTGATCCCTCTAGGAAGGCCATGAGCATCAGCTCATGGGACACTTGGTATCTCCTCTGCCCCTCTCTTGTCCTCCAGGTCACCGGCAGTGTCACATATATTAGAATTTGTCCCCATATCCAAAGATCTTACTGCCCTGACACTTCTGAACTTCATTTAATCTTTCAGACCCAAAGAACGGTTAGACACAAAGGGTCAATGCCTGGCCTCCACACAGTGACCGGCTTTATCCCAGTGCACGCTGTGGGAGAGAGTCAAGGTGCTGCTGTAGTCTTGAGATTGCTTGAAGCAGTCAAGTACTGACTTCTTGTCTCTGGTGCCTAAAACTGTCAGGACACTGAGGTAGCTGACTCAATATTCTCTCAGGTACTTGCGAGGTACTTCACCCATGCGAAGAGCCAAGACCACTGACCTTTAGAGCCCTGTCTGTGAGGAGGGAAGTCGATAACGGGGACTCTTCTCAGCCACTGACACCTGGTCCTATGCCTGCACTGTGCCTCTGGGCTACTCCAGGAAGAAAGAAAAGTAAAACCAAGAGTTATCCGAATTTAAGAGATTCTTTCTCCCTTTTCGTTAATGTGAACACAGCGTTTAGGGTTGAACCCAGCTGGTAAAAAGTCCTATCTCCCACTTTTGCTCATTGCATTCCCTTTGGGGTGCTCTTGGATGAGAATATGATGCTTGAAGCCACAGCAGCCCAGGTGCCTTCGAACCAGGGGGATAGACACTGTGATGGCAGTGAAAGCCACAGACAGAGGATGCTCAGGTACCTGCCTTAATGCTCCTTAATCTCTGCCTCAGTGGTCCTCAAACTCCCTAATGCCACAACCCTTTTACACAGTTCCTCATGTCCTGGTGAACCGGAACCATGAAAACTATTTTCTTGCTACTTCGTAACTGTAATTTTCTTACTGTTCTGAATCCTAATGTGGCTATCAGATATGCAGGATATTTGATATGCAATTCCCCAAAGGATTTGTGACCCACAGGTTGAGAACTGCTGCGCTGGACTCTTAACTGTGAAGTGAAAACACCTATGGTTGGAGTTACTGCAAGGATTCCTAGAGCTCACTGTCCAACAAGGGTAACCTACTTAATGAGTCCCAGGCTACTGAGAGAGCCTGTCCTCAAAACAAACAAACAAACACACAAACACACAAACAAGCGAGCAAATGAAGTGGGTAAAGCACTTGCTGAGCAAGCCTGAAGACTAGAAGAGCAGAGTCCAGATACATTCATTCACCATGCAAGTACAAGGCAGGCATGGTGGCCAGACTGTAATCCCAGAACAAGAAAGATAGAGGCAGGATCCCGGAAGCATGCTGGCCAGCTAAACTAGCGCAACTGATGAGCTCTGCGTTCAAGTGAGAGGCCCTAACTCAAAGTATGTGGTGGAGAGCAACTGAGGAACACACCTGACATCTAACTCTGGCCTCCGCACATCTGTACCCGTGCACACCCACACACATACAAACATGCATACACACAGATGCATACTGACCGCATAGACAAAATTTAAAAAATTAAGTAGATAGTGCCTGAAGATCAACATCATAGGTTGTCCTCCAAGTTCCACACACATCCTCACACATAGGCACACTTGGACATACAGTACCGGCACAGACACACACACACACACACACACACACACAGATGGATACCAAAGTCATGCTTTCTACCTATCAGATTCTCCTATCTGCTACTAATAATCTTCACACCAGAAAAATAATGAAATAGTGTTGTTTAGTTTGCTTGTTTTTTGTTTTGTTTTGTTTTGCTTTGCTTTGTTTTATTGTTATTTATTTATTTGTTTGCTTTTGACATGGTCTTAATATGTAGCCTTGGCAGGCCTGGAACTCACGATGTTGATCAAACTGGCCTTGAACTCACAGAATCTGCCTCTACTCCTCAACTGTTGTGATTAAAGGTATGTCCCACTGCACCTAGCTTGAAATGGATTTCTCATTTTTATTATTACAAGATCAGTTCTATATAATTACATTGTAAACCCTTTGACCAATGGATGTGTAAATTCTAAAGGTTATTCTTCTGGTTTCATGTGCTATGTCTGGCCCACTCTCCCCTTTGCCCAGGCTTATGTGTTTGAATATTTAGCACGTCAGCTAGAAGATCTATTTTGGGAGGCTGTGGAACCACTGGCAAATAGAACCTTGTTGGCTGATGTAGATCACAGGGGCACACCTTGGGGGTTATAGCCCTCTTTAGTTTCTTTCCTACATCTGCTTGCTGGTCCCTCTCTGTGAGATGCTGCTGTCATGACACCCATAATCACAGACCCCACCCACCCTCCAACCGCCATGTCTTGGTGAATTATATTCACCTGGCATCCACAGGGCCTTCATGGTCTATCATGGTGAGTTATAGTCCCTGAACCGGGATCCAGAATAAATCCTTCCCTGGAGTTGCTCCTTTTGGGTATCATCACAGAGAATAGAAAAGTAACTGCTACAGTCATATAACTAATTACAGGAATCTGGGCAATGACATATACACCCACCCAACCAACACACAGGGAAAGTCAGCATGAAGCCAGTTCTGTGTTGGCCAGTGGGGGAGGGAACACAGGGGCAAGTGAGGCACAGTTTTCTTGGTTACTAGTTAATTAACTGGGGAAACTTGGCAAAGGCACCCAGAGTCATGAAGTAAGGCAGAACCTGAGAGATGCCAAGAGGGGATCCACATGGAGAGCCAGAATATTGCAGAGGCCAGACTTCATTCCAGCTTGTCTGGGAAAGGCTGACTAGCCTTCAGCTCTGGTTTCGCAGTTGACAAGGAAGAGAAAAACTCGAACAACAAATGTCCCGGGCTCCACTGTCCCCTCCTCCCCCGCTGTACATCTCCCGCTGACTACAGCAGCTCTCCGTTCACTCTGGAATCCATTTAAAAATTTATTTCTCTCAGTAAAATAAAATCACAGATTTCTCCCTTCAAAATTTCCTGTCTCTGTTCTATCCAAAAGCTCCAGTGCCAAGAAGGAACGGGGTCACTATCATGGGAGAAATGTGTTATGTAACATTCCCATGCCGGGACGCCGGGATGCTGAGATGGTGAGTTCTGTCCAAACTTTGCAGAAAGCAAACACATTTCCCTTGCAAGGACCACAGAAATGCCTCCTAGAACATGAAGGAGGAGCAGGCTTACACTGCAGGAAAGGGTATTTTGTGGTTGTTGTTTTAAGAAAGAACAGCCCTAATCAAGGGAAGGCTTGGGACCCTGTATCCTGATAAATAGCCTGAGACTTACACCTGGAAGGTGGAAGTCTGTTTGAATTATACTAAGAAACCGCAGACACATTTCAGAGGTATAAATACTGTCATCTCATTTCCTGATATCATTACAGAGACAGGTAAATAGAAGCTTATTGCCTCCCGGTTTCTGGGAGGAATCATTTAGTCAGTTACGAATTAAGTTTTAAGTGGCCAGCCTACAACAGTTGGGGCGAATACAAACTGTTAGGAACCTACTATACATTTAAACATTTCTTGAGTACAACTCTATTACCTGTAGAAGGCTGGTCTGCGTAGCCCCGTAGCCCCGTGGGAGGGACATCTTAGTGTTCTGCTGGGAAATGACATGTGAGAAGCCCCTGTGGTTTCTGGCTTGAAACCTGGAAAGAACAGAGAGACACACATTAGTTTCAAAGGAGCCTTGGAATCAGTTAAGCTTCAGCAACAGCTTACTAGTTACTGTTTCTCGATTTAATAGTTACAAAGTATGGGCTGGGGACGTGGCTCTTTGGCTACAGTGTTTGACACATAAGCATGGGGACCTGGGTTCTGACACCCAGCACCCAGGTAAAAAACTAAGGACAGCTGTGCAGACCTGTAAGCCCATGGTACAGAGGCCACTGAAAGCATTCTGAGCAGTCACCAGTCTAGATGAATGGGTGAGTTCCAGGTTACTGAGAGATCCTGTCTCAAAAAATAAAGTGAAGAGTGATTAAGGACGACACTGGAAAAGCTGTGGCCTTTGTCTGCACACATACATCTGCATAGATGCATACACTACACCATACACACACACACACACACACACACACAGAGAGAGAGAGAGAGAGAGAGAGAGAGAGAGATAAACAGACAGACAGACAGACAGACAGAGACAGACAGACAGAGACATGCACACACAGAGACAGAGAGACAGACAGACAGACACACACACATGAAAGACACACACACACACACACAGAGATAGAGATAGAGAGAGACAGACAGACAGACAGAGACAGACAGACAGAAACATACACACACAGAGACAGAGAGACAGATAGACAGACAGACACACACATGAAAGACACACAGAGAGATAAAGAGAGAGAGAGAGAGAGAGAGTGAGTGAGTGAGTGAGTGAGAGAGAGAGAGAGAGAGAGAGAGAGAGAGAGACTGAGAGCAAGGGAGAGAAATCAAATTGAAGGGAGAGGAGAAAAGAAAATCTATAGCAGAACTAGCGTTTTACTTTGGTGGTAGAGCCTGGGGCTTAGGTTCCATCCCCAGTCCTGGGGGGAAGGGTGAGAATGTAATTTAAAATGCACAAGATGATGAGACTCCCCATTTAATATTCCATGCTCCTCCTTTTTTTTCCACAATAGTCCCTGACTCTTATGTTGGTGTGCCCATATGCTGGGCAGAAGGAGAAAGGATTCCCACTGTGGGCTTGCATTCAGGGAAGTGGTGTATGTGGAGAGTGTAATTGGGCCACGAGGAATTCTTTAAGCTCACAGTTGAGATCAGTTTCATTTGCATATCTATCTTGAGGAATTATGGGATACCCAGAGCTATTTCTGGAATGCTGTTTGCATAATTGTTCTAATCTTTTATGAATACGGCGACATGTGTGGTCTGACAAAGGATTTTTGAAAGAAAATTTGTTAAGTTGCTTTATAAGGTTTGTAAAGATATTAGAATTAAATAGTGGTAGGTATATATTTAATAACCTGTTTTTATTGAAGGAACCCAATTACATAAAGCCATTAGTTGACTGCCAACAGTTTATTACCTTTGCTATTGTTGCTCGCCGAAAGTTCATAATTTACAGTTGATTTCTTCTTCAATCCCTCACCCCCAACACTTCTTGGATAGAATTAAATTCACTTAAACACCATGAGAAAATGTACAGTTGTTTTGTGACACCTCCCCATACACCCCCCCCATTTCTTAGTCTGTGGGCATTTGACATGTATCCGGCTCTGGACACTAGCTGCAAGACAGACTCACAGTCTCTGTGGTCTTCTCCATCCCTGTGTGCTCATGATCAAACCACCCGAGTTTCACCATTTCTAAAGAGATCCTTGCTTTACTGAGTCAGGGACCATCAGGTCTGTGAGGAGGAAATGCAGGTCTAGCCCTCCATAGTTTGAACATTCTCAGACTCCAGGAGGGAGAACTGACCTGTGACTGCCATGGCTCTCCACCTTCTGGTTCTATCCCTGAGCTAGCCAACCCTGACAACACTATGGAGGTTTGGTCTGTTGTTCTGCTACAATGCTAAATTCTGTACTCTTAATTCTCACATATACAAGATTTTGTTGTGCAAACCTTGTTTCTTAATTTTAAACTATTGGTTGAATAAAATTGGCTACACTCGATGGGTTACTGAGGGATTAGAGATTGGTAGGTTTTAAGTTACCTGGTTGGGGTGGAGAAGCGAAAGGAGAGGAGAGACCAGGAGGAGAGAGAGGAGAAGGTGCCACTAGAGGAGAGGTACCATGAGCACATGGCCAGGAGAAACAGCGTGTCTTTGGGGACACTGCTGGGGAGGTAACCAGTCCAGCAGTTAGAAAAGTAGGTTAGAGATTAACCCCCTTAATTGTCAAAACCAAGCAAAATAACTGTAGTCTGAGACTCATTTATTTTTAAGCTGGTCAGGGATAAGCCTAAACTGGTTCAACTACACAGGATCTTCAGCCCTACTTTTACCTCTTGGCCACATTAAAGGCTAAGACAGAAAGTCCTTGTTGTTGAGATGTGTGCCTGTTTGGCTATCACCACGTACCCACATAAAATCTGGGTGCATCACTTTTGGGTTTGGTCTGTCATCAGTCTCAACACCCAAAACCAATCTGAGGTCAGTGTGGGGTTGACTCTGCTTTCTGAAGGACAACCACTACAAACCGAGTGTCTTCATTTTTCAATTTTGGTTTTGAGACCAGGTAGAGCCTGGTCTACAAATGCTACCTAAGTAGCCTCAAACTTACTGTGTTACAAGAAGACCTTGAACTCCTGATTCCTCAGTCTCTAGCTCCTGAGTGCTGGGATCATAGCTATGTGCTACTATACCTGGCTACCATTGTTTTTATCTTTATTTTATGTGTATTGTTACTTTGTCTGCATGCATGGCTCTGTTCCATGTGTACATCTGGTACCCATGGTAGCCAAGGTCCTCCAGAAGAGTGCTCTTAACCACTGAGCCATATCCCCAGCACCTTACAGTAATTTTCAAAGGTTACACACTGCAGCTTAAAATGTAACAAAGTGATAATAACCTGTTAGAAATACTCAGCTTAACAGTTAGGAAAGAGATGATGGAGATGTTTACCTAGATGACTCCACAGAAGGCACTCGAGTGCTTCTTCCCACATTGAGGGTGCATGCATCAGGAGGCCCCAGGGATTCTGGCTGATGAGTCAACTCAACCAGCTTTCCCAGGTCCTTCACTGCCAGGGCCTTATGCCAATGTACTCGTCTCTCTCTGTTGGAAAGGAAGCTCAGTTTTCGTTTAGTAAAGTAAGGGAGACCACATCTGCTCCCTTCCGCTGCTCTGAATTTAAGTCACATAATCACACTTGGACACCTGGTAGACGGTCTCTGAATGGGGGAACAGTGAGCTGTAGAGGACACAACTCTATAGGTCTCTTCTTCTAGCCATAGGTTTCTCAGCTCTTACAGAAATGAAAAAAAAAAAAAAAATGATAGAGAATATTAACATATGCCATGCAACCATAAAAACATAGCAAATAATGCGTGCTAAGCATCTCTTGTTTGAAGGGCACCTTTTGGCTGCATTGAACCTTGGTAGACGGCAGGACAATGAGAGGGAATAATCACAGGGTAACACAGGTAGCTGGAGGAGGGGAGTCGTTAGGACCAAAGTTTGCTCTTTAATAAAAACCCTGTCTTAGGCTGTGACATAACACCATGAACAAGGCAAGTTTGGAAGGAGGGGTTTATTTTAATTTAAACTTCCACGTCACTGTTATCAAAGGAAGTCAGGACAGGAACTCAAACAGGGCAGGAACCTGGAGATAGGAGCTGATGCAGAGGGCACAGAGGGGTGCTGCTTACTGGGTTGTTCGTCATGGTTGTTCTGCCTGCTTTCTTATGAAACCCCGGACCACCAGCCCAAGGATGACACCTTCTACAGTGGGCTGGGCCCTCGCCTATCAATCACTAATAAAATGCTTACAGCCAGATCTTACAGAGGCAGTTTCTCAACTGAGGTTCCTTCCTTTCAGATGAACTGAAACTGACCAGTGGAACCCCTTTGATATCACCAGATTTTCATGAAGGTCAAACTCAGGCCATTAGGAGAGTGGTAAGTGCCTTTATCTGCTGAGACATCTCATCAACCCCTGCTCTTAAGAAAGTCCATGTTTGCTGAGCGATGGTAGCCAACACCTTTAATCCCAGCCCTTGGGAGCCAGAGGCAGGTAGACCTCTAAGTTCGAGGCCAGCCTGGTCTAGAGAGTAAGTTCAAAGACAGCCAGGGCTACACAGAGAAACCATGTCTTTCAAAAACAAACCAACAAAAAGAATGGGCATGTTTAAATTTTCCATAATAAAAAGTTTTGTTAAAAAAAAGTTTTGCTGATTGAGTTGTGTGTTTTAAATGAGCCAAACAGTCTCTTGCCAGCATTGTCTATGGAGGAATGCGGTCCGGGAAAGTTCTCAATAGTTCCTTAAACCTAACTTAATAAAACAGTTTTCTCCAAATTTCCTTGAATATCTCCAGTGGACCCCCCGCCACACACAAATTACTTGTATTTTAATAAAAAGAGACAAGCATATGAATTTGAACAACTGTGGAAGCTTGATTAGCACTATGGCCCAGAGGTTTAATCACCCCTTAGTAATGAACGTTACTCGGCCTCTTGTTCCTACACTGACCTACACGAGACAAGCTGAGAGCATCCAACTGGGCCACACTGTCTTTATACTTGTAAGGACCCCTCAGTGCCAGCTCCGGGATGGTTGGCATTTGCTGCTACTTTCTACTTTTTATGTGATTTCTGGAGACTATTCTCAGATTATTATCTTTGCACAAGTAATTGACCAACTGAGCTGTCCCTACAGTCTGCAAAGGGTTAACTCTTATGGTTGTTTTACCCTTTGAGAAGGAGATAAAATGTTTAGTCAAAAAGTATCGGGGCTGGTGAGATGGCTCAGTGGTTAAGAGCACTGGCTGTTCTTCCAGAGGTCATGGGCTCAATTCCCAGCAAGCACCAAGGTGGCTCACAACCATCTATAGGGGGACCTGACGCCCTCTTCAGACAGGCAGGTGTATATGCAGCAGAGCGCTCATACATTAAATAAATAATTTTTTAAAAAAGATTCAAAAATACTAAGTGGACACCAAAGAGCTTTAGACCAAAGCTCAGGTTTTCCTATCTAAGAAGCATGACAATGTCTAATGGCACCCACAATGTCTGATGGCACCCACAATGTCTAATGGCACCCACAATGTCTAATGACACCCACAATGTCTAATGACACCCACAATGTCTAATGGCACCCACAATGTCTAATGGCACCCACAATGTCTAATGACACCGCCAGCTGTCAGAGCTAGGGCAGGACACTGGAATCCTACCACAGTGTGCAACACTGCCAACTTCAAAGCCCTAGGAACTCATGGGACACAGGTACCTGGAAGTATGGATGGGTGGTAACTCCAGGGAACAGGCCACTGCGCAGCTGCAGGCATGAGGGTCCCAGACATCACAAGAAAGAAGGGCACAAAGACAGGCACTCAAAAATGCATGTGCAATCTGAGCATTTTGTCATCTCGAATCGCAGTGTCTATGCTGTGGACTTCCCACTTTCTTGCCCTTAGCCTTTGGTGACTAGTGCACATTTGAATACATGGTGACTTATGGGCCATTAGAGCAGAAGTGCTGAGAACCAAGGGCAAGAACTATTTGTCGAGGGGTGGGGGTTCAGACAACGAGTCACTTGAAATGTCCCCCTGGAAAGTCTACAATGAAGAGAAAACTGAGCTACAGGAGAGCCGCAGATCAACTGGGTAAAATCCTCCCTCTCACCATCTGCCTCCCCCAACCACCCCTGCCTACCTCCCCTACCTTGGGGTGGGAGGGTGCTGTTCACACTGTTCGAAAGTAGTGTACACACTACTGTGACCACCACTGAATTCTCCAGGGCAGCCGCCTCTGTGGGATTCCTTCTCAAATGGGAGAGACCAGTGGCAATCACACCAAGGAACTTGAAAAGATATTTCGCTTCTGCCTTCTATTTTAACTAGAAAATTGTCTCGTTGGCTGTTGTCACAGTAAGTGTGGCCTTTCCAGAGATGGGTTATCCTTTACTCTTTCTCAGTGGCTCTCAATTATAAGCATACCTTAAAGGGGAAGGGGTCTTTATCAAAACTCCTAGGCTTCATCCCAGACAGACCTAATTAACATACTGGAGGGTGGTAGCATGTCAGTTGGGCACGGCCACATGACTCTAATCCTGGCACTGGAGAGGCTGAGGCAGGAACATGATGGTTCACAGCCTGGCATACATGGTGACATCATGCCTGCCTCTGACACAGAGTCACATATTAATAGCACCTCTAGCAATGGGAATTGTACATTCCTGGTGTGTTTGGTGGGAGTAAAGATTGATTTTCTTAAAGATCCATTGACAGGGCTGGAGAGATGGCTCAGCTGTTTTAAGAGCACTGTCTGCTCTTCCAGAGGTCCTGAGTTCAATGCCCAGCGACCACATGGTGGCTCACAACCATCTCTAATGGGATCTGATGCCCTCTTCTGGCATGCAGCTGTACATGCAGATAGAGCGCTAATATATATACAATAAATAAATCTTTAAAAGAAAACTGATCCATTGATAAAAGACTGTCATCCTTAGGATATCTTTAGAAATGCCAGCAGAGAAATCTGTTGTATGGAATGTTGACTACAGTTAGGGTTACTTCCTCCATGGAGATGTTCAATGTCTTCACAATAAAGAATAGATATGTGAGGTAGGAATGCTAATTAGTACAGCTTAGCCATTTTATAATATACATATAACTCAAGATATTATGGATACCACAGACAGACATTTTATTTGCCAATTAACTGATTTTTTTTATTGGATACTCTCTGCATTTACATTTCAGATGTTATCCCTTTCCCCCAATCCCATACCCCTTCCCTATCCCCCCCATTGCCTCCATGAAGGTGCTCCCTCTCCCAACCACCCTTTCCCCCCTCAGCACCTTGGTGTTCCCCTACACTGGGAAATGACCCTTTGCTGGACCAAAGGCCTCTCCTCTCATTGATGTCAGAAAATGCTATCTGCCGATGTATATGCACCTTGGGCCCTGGGTCTCTCCATGCGAACTCATTGGTTGGTGTTTTAGTCCCTGGAAGCTGTGGTGGGTTTGGGTGGTTGATAGTGTTGTTCTTCCCATGAGTGATTTTTTTTCAAGAGTGAAAGATGTACAGATGTTAAAACACACACACACACACACACACACACACACACACACACACAAAATGGAGTAGGGAGAAAGACCACAGAAGAAATGAAATATCAGTTCCAAGGATATTATCTGAAATGTGTGACAGTGTGAAACAGGGTGACAAAAGGTTGTCAGTGGGTTTTTATAGTGGTGCATGATAAATATCACAAACGTCTTGTTCTTGAGGTTAGAAATAGTAACCTGCCTTTCATCCTCGAAAAACTAAGCCAGGGAGGAACAGGATGAGGTTTCTGATATGAGAACCAGAGGAAGATGGGATTGTTGGGATGACAGGAACACCAGAGCCTTTGGCTGTGGGAATAGTAGTTCGGACACAAACTTTTCCTTCGGTAAAACAACAAAGCCCAGGTTTTAACTGGAAGTTAGAAATGTTCTATGGACTGTGTCAATCACTCTTCTCATTAATCTGGCAAAATACTCAACAGCAAGCAACTTTAGGAACAGTTTATGTGGGTTCACAGCTGAGGGGTTACTACAGGCTATCCGTGAGGAGAAGTCTGAAGCTGCAGGTCACGTTGCACCCAGAGCAGAGACTCAGAAAGGCGACAGGGTGGGAGGTGGCCCATCCCCAGTGATGGCTGTGTGGAGGACATTTCACATTCAAACCTTAACACCGTCCATGAAAGGTGACAGAAAAAGAAGGTGGAAAGGTCACTTGAGTTTGGTCACTAGATGCTGGCTAGTTCTGCTACCGTTGACTTAAGAAAGCCCACACCTTGCATTTTCCAGAAATAGACCAGGTATTTGTTTTTTCACCCAGAAATCCCCGCCTTGCCTTACCTTGTAGGGTTTCAGGACTAGGACTTCCCAGACGTTATAAAGGGCCATCCTGGGAGCAGAAGATGAAGTTGCCAGGGTGTAGAGTTATCAAGTCACATGAAAAAAAAATGTCCCAGACAACTTCTGAGGGCCAGGTTGAGGCTGTTAAAGCATTTTCTGTGTAAACCTGACTGCCTGAGTTTGCTCCCCAGGTGACCTCTACAGGTGTGTCTTGGCACACTCCCCCTTCCCTCCCCACTGTCTCACAAGGACTCCCTTATACATAAGAACTTTCGAGAAACTGGATTATAAGGTTTGTGAAACAGTTATCTGAAAGGTGATGGGTTTTGATGGCACTTAATCTCCAACAAGTGTGTGATGCCAAACACAGTAAAAATAAGGAGCAGAGGGAGGGGGAGTGGGGGTGGAGCAAACACCAAGGCTCTGGGCACCAGGTGGTAATGGCTACCCAGTTTTGCTTTAGTTTAGTCCTCTTGGCTTGGTACCTGAGACTCTGTCCCTTTAAACTGGACTGGTATATGTAAGAGCTTGTATAAGAGATAGTTGTGGCTTTTAATTCTGGTGAAAATTAAGATTAAAATGACAAGGCTCTTGAATGATATGTGAAAATAACTTTAGCCAGATTGCTGACATGCCCATTTTTTCCCATAATTCCCCTTGTTGCCGTTTCTTGTTGTTTCCTTCTAGTGCAAACGCAGCAATGGTGATTAATATACCTAGATCTCATACAATTGTATCAGACAGACATCAGTACCTGTGCAATCCCTAGCTGAGCAAAAAACTGGAGCGGACCGCAGGGGTCCACTCTGGGGAACACCGGGTGGGTGGGCGTGGCAAATGTGTAGTCAGTTAAACTTGAGGTTTCAGATGTTTATTTTGTGACACAATATGGGTTGACAACACTTAGTGAGTTGTTCAAGGCCAGACCATATTGGCACCATTGTGCATTTTAGTGCCTGTCCCATGCCACAACCAGCATTACACACGCTCCACCGGATTTCCCAGGGCAAGCCTACTGGTCCATTCCACATTCCAGCTAACAATTGCTTCTGGGTCACACTTTCCTTCACTCTCCAAAGCTTTTTTTTTTTTTTTTTTTTTTTTTTTGATCAATACACATAGTTTATTTATTAGTTTTTGTGCTACCCTGAAATTCACACAAACGCAGCTCTTCTGGATGTGAAATGAAAACGCATGTACTGTTAGGGTGATCTCACCAGTGTTGGGGTGTCTGCCGACTTTAGGATGAGGGCTATATAGAAATCCGCTCGTAATAAAAACTGTTGACAGCCATGACAAAAATAAGGTTATAATATCAAAATAAATCAAAGGATATACAGTATCATCATTATTCTGATACAGAATTTTTTACATAGAAATATTGATACCAGTACATATGGCAGGATATCAGGGAATCCATTACAATAGATTTTTGGGTTACAAATAAAAGTTTAAATTATAACTTAACACCGATTTTTTTAAATGCTGATGCCTGTCATGCCAGATGAAAATCAATGCTTCCTCAAGTGGCATTCTTTAAAATGTCTCCAACAAGAAGACTTTAAAAAAAAAAAAAAAGCAAGCTTCAAATAAAGAAAAAGACATGTAATATTCCACTAAGGAGAAAATGTCTTTTACTTAAACAAATCTAGAAAAATGGACCAGATTTCTTCAGTATCCCATTAATTTTGTTCTCTCATCAGTTAAGCAGCAGAACTGAAAGCCAGGGGGCCAGATGGGTGCAGGAAAGTTCCCGGAGCACTCCCAACGTCTGCCCTCTGCCTGGACGGTCTGGTTCAAATCAGTGTGTACAGGGCTAGCTCTCTGAGCCTCCTCAGTGGGCCTACCACGGCACTAGACTAAGGTGAGGGCCTTCAGAATGTCTGAAGAGTGGGTGTGTCTGTCTGGGCACTGGGAAGGATGGGCAGAGGTAAGACGAGGGGCAAAGGAAGTTTCTGCAACAGAAGTTTACTCTTATTCTCCTATTTGTGAAAATGGTTGTTATTGGAGATCAAAAAATGTCAAGGCAAAACATAAACAGGAAAATGAGAAGCAATTCCAGAATGCCTTGCCTTTTATAAAACTCTCCAAAATTCAAACCTCTCCTTCGAAAAAAGAAAAGAAAAAAGAAGCCACTTCAAAAAAAAAAAAAAAAAAAAAAAAAAAAAAAATCAGAATAAAAATGTTACTTGGAAAGTCTAGGAAGGGAGAACTCTTTCTGGAGAATTCTTTGACACAATTACAAGTGAGACTTGGCAGACACTGTGCAGCGGAGGTTCCATTTCAAGTTCCTACTTCAGAGTGATCACTTCCGGGCCAAACAAATAAACCGGCTGAAGGAAGTCCTTAAACATGCCAAGCCTGGCAGGCAGGGACAAGTGTGGTGCATCCTCCGCCCCCAAAATGGAACCTAAAAGAGAAAAGGGGACCAAATCAGGAAACACTTGACCTTCCAATTTACCTGTTGGTTTAGTGTGTAATGTGTGTGTGTGTGTGTGTGTGTATGGCACATACACCTGCGTGTGCGGGTCGACTCCCTTGCACATGAAGGCAGAGCTAGTCATCCATCTTCCCCTATCTCTGAACATCTTATTTTCAGGGTCTTTTACTGAACCATACAATTGCTGTTTCAACTAGGCTGGCAGGCCAGTGATCTCCTGAGGTACACCTGTCTCTGCCCCCCCAGTGTTGGGGTTACAGGCATGAGTACCCATGCTTGGCTTTTTATGTGCATACTGGGGATTTGAACTCCGGTCTTTTGTGCTTGCAGAACAACTACTTACCAACAGAGCCATCTGTTCAGCACTCATACAAAATAAAAAAACAAACGAAGCCATTTTGCATATAATTGGATCCTAATCTGTATTACCAAATGCTCGACAGACAACACACAAAGCCGTGTGTGTGTGTGTGTGTGTGTGTGTACCCATCCTGCCCCTATCCCTGCCATCAGCTTGGGAAATTTTCAAATACAGACTCACACCTGTTTTACAGATGAGAGATGGAGCCGCAGAGAAGAGAACACAGCCCAAGTTCACACATCTGGAGCTGAAGGCTTGGTTACAGATGGAAAAGAAATGGTCTTTATGCCTTCTGCATTTTCTATTTGTGTGTGTGTGTGTGTGTGTGTGTGAGTGTGTGTGTAGTGCACATACACGTGTGATGTGCAGAGGTACATTTATGTAGAGTCCATATGGAGGGCTGAGTTGGATGCTGGATGCCTTCTTTCCTCCATCACTTTTCCACTTTCTGAGTCAGGGTCTCTTAATAAAGCTGGAATGGCAGATTCCACACTAGGCTGGTTGCCTCCCCAGTGCTGGGATTACAGATGTTCACCACTACACGTGGCTTTTGTACTGAGGTTTGGGGGGAATAGAATCCAGGGCTTCATGCTTGTGTAGCAAGCATGTTACTGAATGAGCCATCTCCCTAGCCTCTCTCATTTTTAGGAAAGGCAAGCCTAGACAGAACCACATATATTCCATGCACAAGTATGAATCCACAGCCAGTGAAGAATTCAAGTGTTCACACACAGCCACCAAAGTTAGGTCATAAGGATGTTTAGAGAGAATCCATGGGAAAGGCAAGCTCAGTTTGAAGAACTAGCCTGAACCAGAATCTGTCCCAGAAGAGAATACCTGCTTCATGCCCAAAGCCAATTCTTGGTCCCTGTACATGCCACCGGCGGAGTTGGATTGAGGCATGTCAACTGATACATAGCCAGCACTAAAATTATGTATGCTTTTCAATGTCCTAAAACACAGATTGGAAACCACCCCCACCCTGTGGGAACAGGGCCTCTAGCTCAGTTAACACCCTAGCCAGGGAGCATGGCTCAGTCCTGTAACCACAGCACTCAGGAGGGTTCATGAATTTGAGAGCAGCCTGGGCAGGATGAGAGGGAGAGAGAGAGAGAGAGAGAGAGAGAGAGAGAGAGAGAGAGAGAGAGAGAGAGAGAGAGAGCCAGCTCTAGGGCTCCTTGTTAGAGAATGCAAGCCTCATGCTTCCAACTTCAAATGTCTTTAGCTGTCATTCTCTGCATTTCTAGTCTGTCCTATCAAAAGAAGCTACCCCACAACAATTACCCAAATGCTTTCAAAATAGATTTCTTTTACAAATTAAAACAAAACAAAAACAAAAACAGCAGAGGGCTGTCTTCAGACAAAACGTTTTGCAAAACCATTCTGACCTCACTCTTGGGTTGCTCTAAGAGGGCAGACCTCATTCTCATGCACAAGGTAAAAGCCGGGTGTCCTAGGCGTATGAATGCCTTGGCAGGTCCACGCTCTCTCATTCTTACCTCCTTCTTCCTCTTTCTTCTCTTCGCCCTTCTTCTTTCCTGCCTTCCATTTGCAACATGACTCTGGATGGGTCAGGGAGATGATTGGTGTCAATAAACACAAAGGAAGCCAGAGAAATAATAGAGGGCAGGGCTTGTGGCATGGTCGCTGGGCAGAGCAGGGCTCAGCCAGGCTCCCCTGGGGCCTTTTGCCTTTTTGATGGGTGGCTATTTCCAAGGGGCTAAACATGGCATCTACACACAGCCTTGCTGCCCGTAGGGCTAGGGCAGATGGTCTGCTCAGAATGACTGAGTGAGTCAAGGCTGCTGGGCTGCGGGGGTGGGAGGGGCGGGAGGCTACCACCCAGATCACATCAGACAGGAGAGCAAAGATGGGCCAGCTTAGACTACAATTTGGGCACTGTGAGATGTGGCCATCTACTTTGACTCTCCTTTGAGGCAAGCCTTAAAGTCCAGAACAGACCAGTGGTCCTCAATGACCGGGGAGACTCTGTCCACAGGGCAATGCCCTGTGCTTGTCCCAGGCAAGTGTAAAATACTCAAATATAACCTATCCAAGGATCACACACAGGACACAGGAAGCAGTTTTCAAGCTGATGTGCTGTCCCTGTTCTAGGCACTGAAGGATACAACAAGGAACCAGAGAGGAAAGACCCTCGGCATGAGTACCAGGCCACACCTGCCTCTAGGAGCTTCCGGGTCCCTCCTCCTGGTGCTTGCCTTTTCTCATGCAAACCAAGACCCAATCAGCATTTCTCCTTCCAAGCATCCTTTCCAAGCAGCCCCAGGTCTCAGCAGCTCTCTGTCTTCCTTTCCACCTGGAAGCCCATAGCAGCAACAGCATTAGTTCTGAAACCATCCATTCAGCAGATTCTTGCCTGCTTCTCCATTCAGTTCTAGGTTCAGAAGCCTCACAAAATGAAGCAAACAGCTATCAATGGTGTTAGCATTCTAAGTTCTGCCCCACAGTTACCTGGCAACAGCCAGGTATGCTCTGCCCCACAGTTACCTGGCAACAGCCAGGTATGCCTGGCACGATAAAAAGGGGCTGTTAGCTCTCCCCCTCCTTTTCCTCTGCCCCTACGACCCTCTTAACTCCCCTCCCTATGCCCTGAATAAACTCTATTCTATACTACACCATCATGTGGCTGGTCTCTCGGGGAAAAGAGTGACTTACATGGGCCCACCACAGGCATACCCCTTTCCTCATACCTCAGCACACATCTATAGAACATATCTCTCCTATCTTTTTATAAACACATAAAATGGAGTGATGGAATGGTCACATTGGTGCACAATCTAACCACTAGTCCAAACCTGGTGGCTTGCTCTAGAATCAGTGGAACACCATTTTCTTACAGCCTACAATTCCAAACAGCACATTATAAACTCATCAAGACAGAACATGGTTCTTTCTTACTTGGAATACTTCTAAAGGGAAAATGGTACTTCTGAAGGGGGAACTGAAGCATAAACTTGTAAATTCCTAGCTAGGGGTGGGGGGACTGAGGCAGGAGGATGATAAGTTAAAGGCTAGCCTGGACCACTTAGTGAGAGACCCTGTCTCAAAATACAAAGAAAACATGTTGCTGAGGATATAGTTCAGTGGCAGAGGACTCACTTAAGGTTCTGGCTTCAATCTCCAGTAAAACACACACACACACACACACACACACACACACACACACACACACACACACACACACACACGTGGGGGGGGAGGAAGGAGGGTGGGGTTGACTCTGTAGTAATAGAACTGCTTTCTATCCTGACTGCACAATTGTCTGTTGCTGAATTGTCCTCCAGTCTTGCGAGATGCCACCAACTGGAGAAACTAGGTATGGAGTGCAGGTTGGGAGCTCTGGGTCAAGCTGTACTGTGTTTCTGTGTGAGACACAGTTGACTTGAACCTGCAGCCACAGCTCTGATACCACTCCGGGAGATCACTGCACCAGTGAGTCCTGATGTCCACGTTAGGAACAATGAGGAAACCACACAGTGTCTTCTCTCTAACCACCTTTCACTAAGCTGTCAAGCCACCTTAGCTATCATTCGGTCTTACTAAAAGTGCTCAGCATTAACAAACACCCGTAAAGTCCTTTGAAACAAAGCACATGCTTCCATTGTATTCCCAGTGTCTAGTCATACATTGGCTTTAGAAGGAGAACAACTTAAGTTTTACATCTTCAAAATCTTTTTAGTAGAAGGTTATTTACTGTAATCTCAACGTTTAGGGGGTAGAAGGTTACAAATTCTACATAGTGAGTGACCACTGAAAAGTGAAAAGGAAACGGAGAGGGAAGCAGAGAGGAAGAGAGAGTGAAAAGGAAAGGAAGAAAATTATGCTAAAATTTTTATATAAAAGTGGATGGGGCGGGGAAATGGCTGACAGTTAAGTGCCCGATGTATAAGCAGGGGCCTGACTTCCATCCCAGCATCCACAGGAAAGCCAGGCACACTACACATCTGTAATCCCAGTGAGTTGGAAACAGCTGGATGACTGCAAACACTCACCAGCCAACCTACCTAAACCAGGAGCTCTAGGTTCAGTGAAAGACCATGTCTCAAAAAATGAGGTGGAAAGTTAATGAGAAAGACAGCAACATTGATTCCTGGCCTCAACATGTGTACATGTGAGTGCACACACATACCTATATAAACATATATTAAAGACAGACACACACACTCAGTGGATTGGAGGTGGGTGTGTGGCTCAGTGGGAGAACTCTAGTGTGGACAAAGCTCCACGTTTAGTCCCTGGACAAACAAACCAGAAGCTGAAACAAATTTAAAGATGAGATCAGAGAATACCTCTTTAAAGTGAAAAACAATAAAAAAAATTTAAGTATTAATTATATTCATCAAATGGAATAGAAAACCTGGCATAAAAATATCCTTCCTTTTCAGTATTTTCGCTTTTTTAAATGAAAAGCATATTCTAATAAAGACCATAATATAACTACTAATAGAATTAAGATTGGGTATTTTTATAGCAGTGTTTCTTAGAGACATGATTGTATAAGTGTTAAAAAGTGTTTTAAAAAAATGAATACCAGTTAAAACTATTGTTTGACATAGGATATATTTTCTCCAGGTAAGCCAGTGTTTTGGGTTTTTGCTTCCTTGATTATTTTGTGTTTGCCTGTGCTCAGAATTGAACTCAGGTCCTTGGTTCCATGAGGCACATGCTCATTAGCTATTGCCCTAAGGACTCCCTCCCTAAGCCAGGCTGACCTTGAACTGTGGATCCACCTGCCTCAGGGTCCCAAGTGCTGAGATTATAGCCATGTGCAATAAGGTCCCACTGTTTTTCTCCACTTTTAATTATCAAATATGAAACAGAAACTTCTGTACTTTTAAAAAGATAGTCTAGCACCAACTAAGTTCACAGGTCAATGGATGCACCCGAGACAGAGCAGGAGACTGACTTCAAAACTATCTGTCCCCATCTGTCCCCACCCACTGTTCTCATTTCATCTTAAATACTGTTCTATTTATTCAAAAGACAGATTTGGGGGCAAATACTAAAGTAGAATTTCCCATATAGTTTTACAATTTACTAAGAAACCATCAATGGTCTTGAGTAGAAATGGAAAACTGTATCAGGAGATATTTATAAAAATATTCTTCTTTACCTATCTTGAATGTGCTGAGGACATTCTTGAAAAACTATATTTTCTAGAATACATTAACTTAATCTTTACCACAATTATCAACTTCAGTTCTTAACTCTGAAAAGAGCTCATCCAAATGACCTTTCAAATTTTCCAAAACAGGGGAAAATATAGAATGTCATAAACTGAGTTCTAGAAATACATTTTATGGTGCTGGAGAGATGACTCAGCAGTTAAGAGCACGGACTGCTCTTCCAGAGGTCCTGAGTTCAAATCCCAGCAACCATATGGTGGTTTACAACCATCTGTAATGGGAACTGGTATAATGCCCTCTTCTACTGTGTCTGAAGACATACTCATGTAATAAATATTTTAAAAAAATAAAATTATTTTATATAGACAACTCAGTGGGGGAAAGTGAACATGACATAAAATCTTGTCTTTGAGCACTTTGTCAGTTTATCAGTTGATTTTTAGTATAAAAGATTTCTGTATTGGCCTCTCTAAAAACAATCTGCAGGAATATGAGGAGAGATGTGGGAAAAAGGTGGACTCATTTGTTTTCAGAATTGACATGAACTTGAATCATGGAAACAAAATTAAGTTGCTTTTTAAGTACCAAAAATAGCAAGGGACTCCCTGGTCCCCACCTCCACCCTGCCCTGCCCCTGCCTTACCCCTGCTCTGCCCCCACCCTCTCCCCTGTCCCGTCCTGCCCCCATCCATGTGACCACTCAGCCTCTTTCTAACTTCAGCTTTGCCTCACTGGGGTCTTGTGAAGAAGAAACTTGGTGGAAGATTATCCTTGAAGATTACAAGAATGAGACAATCTGTGCAGTGAACCCATCACCCAAGATGCACTTTCAAAAAGCCACATAATAGCACAAATGATACCCATCTCAGCAGATGAACCATTCTCAAGAGAAAGAAAAGACTGATGAAAAAATGCATGTAGCAAAGTGAATTTTGGGAGGCAGCGCAGGATCAGAAGGAGAACGCTCAGGCGTCGTGACGGAAACGAGGGCCTCCACAGGTCAGATACAAACATTAGTTGGCAGCCTCAGTAACAGATTAGATCAAGGAGAAGAAAAAAAAATGACAAGAGCTTGAAAAAAAAAATTGGTTGGATTGTTCTTGTCAGACAGAAAGAACCCTTAAAAAAAAACCACATATTCAGATTACTGGCACACATGAGGGAGGTGGAAGCAGGAAAAGCATAGAAAACATCCTCAGTAAAAGAAGAGAAGAAAACTCACCAAATCTTGGGAAAGACATGGACATCCAGGTGCAAGAAGCATTTAGAAACTTAAACACACATAACCGCAGAAGTAGGTCATCATGACACAGCATAGCTAAACCGTTAAAAGTATAGGACAAAAAGGATATTACACTCTGCTAGAAAGAAATGTCAAGTAACATTTTAAGGTGAATATATTAGATTTATGGCAGACTTCTCAGAAGGAGCTCTAAATGCCAGGAGGGCATGGGATGATGTATTTTGGGTCCTGAAGGAAAATAAGAACTAAGATTGTTGTACTCAGTTAAGGCTGCCCTTCACAGTCGACAGACGAGTGAGCACCTCTGTGATAAATTAAGGGAACTCATGGCCATGAAGCCAGGCTTACAAAAGATGCTTAAGGGAATCCTATGCACAGAAGAGAAAGAATTTAGCAAATAACATCAGTAAGACCATGAATAAATCTCACTGGAAAAAGAAATTCTCCAATGAGAAGAAAGAAATACTACTAATATAGCAAACTATCAGATTTGTAAGATAAACGGGAATAAGAAAAATAGATTTATAAAAACAGAATATGCCAAGTGTTGGAACAGCACCTCCTCTTACAACAACAAAATATTACTAGACATTTAAAGAAGACTTTGTTCCCAATGTAACAGCGGTGACTTTTAACAGCAAAAATAACTTTGCATAACTGAAGAAAAGATCGCCAAATTTATGGGGGAGCACAGAATATGTCAAATAACCCAAGGAACTGTAAACTGGAGAAAAAAGAAAGACACAAGGAAAACATGTCAGGATGTAAGCAAAGGTAGGTTTCCTATATATGGCTTCAAAAAGTAGAGAAAAAACAAGAACTAATACCTAGAATTATATGCCAAATTTCTGCTCAGCAAAGCAGATGGTCTTCACTCTGCTGACCTACAGAACAAAGCAATTCATGGTGGTTTGGATAACAATGGGCCCCATAGGCTCATACATTTGAATACTTGGTCTCAACTTGGTGGAAATGTTTGGGGAGGATTAGGAGGTATGGCCTTGTTGGAGAAGGTGTGTCACTGGGAATGAATCTAAAGTTTCAAGACTTCCCTGGGTGCTCATACTCACATTTGACCCATGATAGTCAGTACTATTAATACAAACGGCCATGTTTTACACATATACTCTATAAACTCTATACACAACCTACACAGATCTCAGAGCAGAAAGATAACGGGAAGCCACTTAGGGACAATGACTTAAGTGCACAAAAGAGGACTTGATAAGGAGTAAGGATTTGATAAGGAAACTGGATTTGTTAACAAGAGCAGCTGGGCCTCACCAGCTCCTGGGAAGCCTGACACTTAGACAGCTGACTAATGGTAAAACCAATTGTATCTTAGAATGTTCAGGAATAAAAGGTGGTGTCATGTTTAAAAGATGGCAAGTAAAGTCTTGCACGGCCAAACCACAGGAAGAGTGGCCCAAATGTAACAGGAAGCATTTCTCAAGACCACCCACCAACCACAGGAAAGCTGGCCGTGAATACTGCTTCCAGACAGGCTCCCCAGAAACCAAGCAGGGTCCCCACACTGAGGTGCACCTTAGTGAAAGGCTACGAAAGTTCATTTCCTAACAGGTGTGAAAATACAGAGTGTTTTCTGGCACAGTTAGGATCCCAGGAGAGATTGCTGTATCTGTGATAGCTTTAAACAGAAAGAAAAAAAGAAAAGAAAGGCAGGAGAGAGAATTCTATTTGACTTTAAAATATGCTACCTGTACCTGTGAGGGGGAAAAAAAAGAAGTATAGTGTCTTCCTCCAAGAAGCCACCTGCCCTGACCTTCGTCTCATTGCTCCTGGACCACATTTTATTGACTGGAACAGTGAGGAAGAAGAGAGCCACTTGCCAACCCAGAGAACTTAGCTGACAACATACTGTGTTACTACATGTTTTCTGTGTGAAAGATAGGGACGCAGTTCCATATACTGTCTGGTCACCTTCAGTCTCCCCAGTCTACCTCCTGATGTAATGCAAACCTACCAGCCCTCTAGCTGGAGAATCTACAATCCCCAGGAACACAACCTCTAAGCCCTATCTGACCCGATCTGGAAGGCCTACCTACGGCTTTGCCTCTCAGGGCACATAATCTTTCCAAATTTTTCTTAGGTCATTGTGACACAGAGTTGTTCTGCAACCACACTAGAAAATTAAATGTCACGAATCCTCAAAAGTTATGAAAATCATCTCTTACATGTACAGAAACAAAATACAAAACTTTTCACTGGGCACTGCGGTGTACAAGCTCAGCACTTGGTGAGGGTCAGAGAGTGGGGAAGTGTAATGGAGAAAGCAGAACCAGGAGTTCAAGGCCAGCTTGGACAAATGAGGAGCTGTCTCAAAAACAAACAGACACCAACAAAACAAAGCTTAAGATATAAGAGTAAGTGTGTTTGTTATTGGTAATCGTCTGAAAAAAAAAAAAAAAACAAAAACCCACAACAAACAAAGTTAATAACTCTTTGATTTTACAAGGCACGTTCCAGTAAAGTACCTTCTTTGTCCACCTGTTTGGAATTGCGTTGATGGAAGGTTATTTTTAATGCCAGGAGAGCAATGGCATAGAAATGACCACTGGAGTGGAAGGGGAGATAAGAAAGAAATAGGTGCAGCCTGGCTGGACTGTCCTCTGATCTGTTTCAAGTGAACCAGCCAAGCCTTTTGTCATACAGGCCTTGGTCCGCCGGGAGGTACACCTGGAGCCCCAGTGCAGACACTAACTTTCCGAGTCAGGGGGTGGCAGCTGTCTCCCACTTGGCCCATGGGCGTGCAGATCCTTATGCTCTTAACCCAGATACTGACAGCACAGCACATGCCTCCTCCACACTGAGAGTCCTTGTCACAAGCCTGAAAGGAAAAGAACCAACAAATGAATGTACACAGGGCAGGCTCAGGTGAGGGAACTTTAAAATTAGCAGGGAAAATCCTCTTTTAACTTCCACATGCCTAGCCAGTAAAGCATTTGCCAAACAAGCATGAGGACACAAGTTCAACCCCCAGAATCTACAAGAAAAGCCAGCAACATGGTGGCTCTGGAAAGAAGGAGACAAGCCCGTCCTTGGGGCTTGGGTGGCAAACCAGTCTAGCTGAATCGGGGCATTCTAAGCCATGTGAGAAACTATGTTTCAAAAAGCCAGGTGGACAGCACTTGTGGACATCTGAGTTTAACTCTTGTCTTCTACACACATGCCCATACATGTGTGTATGTGAAACTCTCTCCCCTAACATGTGTACCTACATACACACGAAATATCCTAAGCAGTGATTTTAATTAAATAGGACCGGAAGCTCCATTTGCATGTTTACATCTACTGTTAACATTGATCAGAAGAGTTCCTATGTGATGAGACACAGGATTAATGAGAAAGGACAGGAGGGTGGGAGCCAGAGAGGGGGACCAACATTTCTGCTCTCTTCTTCTGGTGAATTATGGCTGAAATTGGAAGATGTGTTTACACTAGCCCTGCACTATACACAGCCATTAAGAACTACACAGATTAAGTCATGATTTTATGATTATTAACTGCTGAATGTATGGACCCTAATTTAAAGAGAGAAGATTGAAATGGTCTCTAAATATGGGACAAACCAGTGCAGACCTGTAAGGGCACCACTGTTACATTTAAAAGTGTTCACTTTCCCTTTCAAGTATTTACGCTGGATGCTTCTTGCACTGGTACCCTGATTTTCACCATTTCCTCTTTCAAAACAAGAACTCTCCGGGCATGGGAGGGGCAGACCATGACTTTGCCCATCCCACTAGTCTTTCACACGAGTGACAGGCAGAAAGGAACTGGCTGGTTCAGGACGACAGCAGTGTACATTAGAAACTCGGTTGAACAAGTCCCTAAGGTCCAACAGGTGAGGACCGGCACAGCACACAGCACAGATGCAATTGTCAGCCATAATTCCTCAAAGGACATACCCGGCCCGTACAAACTACAGAGGTATACAGCCATATAGAGAGCTGAAGACTCCACTGTGGTGGGCTTTCCATGCAGAGTATATAGAATAAGCCTATGTTGATGTCCGTGAAAATTTGTCTTAAGAATCATAGCTCCTTCTTAGAGCCAACAACAACAACAATAAATACAACCGAATGGGATGCTTTTGCTTAAACCATGTGCAGAAACCTGCCTGTTCAAAATAAGTAATGGCTAAAAACCACAACTTTAACTTTGGATTGCTTTAAAAAAAAAAAAAAAAGATGATGTTTAAACATTTCCACCTTTTAATTTTTCTCTGGATGCCAGAAATCATGCAAACATGCCCATCAGAGTCCTATGTTAGGTCTACATAACAACCTTTTGCAATATGGTTTTAATACATATCATATAAAGATATCAAGTTCAAAGATTCATGTTAAAAGACCAGAGTTTATAACAAGACTCTACCTCCTGAAGCCTCAGACACTCTTTTTCTAAGACCATGTTTTAAAAAAAAAAGTCAGCCAAAATTTTAAAAAATTTAATCAATCACTTAGATGCTTATCACACTGTATACAATATATCTAGATAAATCACTGACTTTTTTATTTGGATCCAGATGGTTTCTGTCAGGGGACCTAACTACGGTTTATTGCCACATTGCTCTAGAAAAAAATGTTTTCCAATACCCATTTCATAACATTGAATTAACAACAACAAAACAGAAGTCCACAAGACTGCATCTCAACCCTCTAACCCCACCAGCATGTAAACATGAAATGAGATAAAATTTCATTTCATAGCACAAAGCTTCAGTTGTTGGAAATTTACAAAGAATTGCATAAGTTTATATCTTTTTAATTAGACAGCTGCTTCCTGGTCGCCTTCATTCTTCTTAACCCATTGCAGAGCCAAGCAAACAGTGTTCTCCTATGAATGGAACAAAACGACATTTGCACTACCCAGGAACCTTGGGGCTTAGAGGATTAGGAAACACTTAGAATGGACCAGCAGGGGAAGGGAAGAAAAAAAACCAACCCAACCATGTTTCCATTCCCATGTGTTACAAAGACACTGTAGAAATGTTTGTTCATGCACACACACCAACGGGCTACACACGGTTTTAAGAAGCTCACTCTAATACATACCAACAGGCATAAAATCAAGCATCTATGGGGTATAGCCCAGTGTTGTCACAGGCCTACCTAGTGATTTCAGAATGCAATCTGTACACCAAGAAACACAGAGAACGTTTATCTTTATTTATTTGACATAATGACACTTCTCTTAAGTGACATGTCACTTTATTACCTATATGTTGTTCCAACCACTCTATTAAAATCCAACAATGTGTACTTAGATGTTAAAAGTGACTTAAATAAATTTAGTAAAAAAAAAAAAGCTAGCGACTTTAATTTTTTCCTTTAATGAATAAAATAACAGCAAACAGCCTAGGTTCTGCTGGGCTATTCAAACAGACTTCCGAAATTTTGTACTGTGAACTCATTCTTTAGATAGACAAAAACACCACCACCAGCAACAACAACAAAAAAACCCCCCGCCAGTCTAGAAGGAATAGGCTATTTCTAAGCATTATGAAGATGCTCTCTGTGTGTTTAAATGTCTAGCGACAGCCTGCTTCTAAGCCCTAGGAGTGAGGTATCAGGAGTCAAACTTGACAATTTATGTAATGAGAACTTCACGATGAAGGGGGGGGGGGCTGGAAAAGAATAACATAAAAGAGCAGCTGCTCCAGAACCCAGTAAGAAGAGCTTTCCAAAGCCCCACGCGTGGCCCGGACCCAAGTTATTTCCCAGGGTAAGACCCACTCCGGAGCCATGAAGTTTGGGGTGTACTTTTTTCAATTTAAGAGTGGCCGGATTTTGGGGTGTAGATTTTCCAGCTCCTGGAAAATAAACTTTCTCACTGGGAAAGAAACTTCTTTGAGCTATTAAGTAGAACAGCAGACCAAACCGGAGGAGTGCGGGAGGGAGAGGAGGGAAGGCAGCAGCTGAGGCTGTTTAATTCCATCTTGAGCTGGCTGTGCCCTGCCTTGGGAGCAGAACATGTTCCCAAGTGGCCAAAGAACTATCCCAGAGAATGCCCCACGGGGCACGCCCTTCCTGGTCCCTACACATCCTGGACCCGGTGTCTCTGGAGCGATCAGGGCGCGACAGGTGCGTGGACAGCTTACCCCGGTGATGACCGCCGCATCCCCAGCGGGCGGTAGGAGCAGCAGCGGTAGCAGCAGAAGTAGCAGTAGCGGGGCACAGCGCGGGTCTCCCATGGCGTCCCGGGGACGGGGTAGCGGTTAGGGACGCGTTCCGGGGCGTTAGGACCCGGGACGTTGGGGACGCGTGGCCCGGCTGCTCTACAGAGTCGCGAGCCTGGCGGCGGTTATAAAGGCGAGCCCCACGGTGACTCACGCCAGGCAGCACGCGGGGGGCACGGCGCGGGCACACACTCCGCGCTCCACGCGCACACGCGCACGTGCCCCGCGCCCCACGCGCACAGGCGCCAAGCGGGCAGAGCCCCCGCGGGGCGCCGCAGCCCTAGCCAGCCTTCCTGACGGCTTTTGTGGTCTCAGAAACCATTCTCCTTCGCTGTCCTGCTTTCCAGAGCCTCACGTGCTCAACCCCCACACTCATAGAGGCACATCATTTGCCATACAGATGTGCAGGGGTACCCAGGACGTGCCAGGCGCGGAACACACAACTGGACTGAATTTGTACACATTTGGTCAGCATGTCTACAGTGAGCGCTCCGCTCCCTGAGAGCCAGGTACTGCCACCGGCTCTGCCCTGAGGTGGCACAACTTAGAAAGGACAGACAACAAACAAGCAAAAGGGCAAGCGAATGTGTAGTAGAGCGCAAGAACAAAGCACCAGCACATCCCCAATCCCACACGGGAGGGACTCTGTGGGAGCCTCCTTTACTTTTTGGAAATGACTTCCCCGGGTGCCCACATCTGTTCCTGACCCTTTCTGCCCTGATTTCCCTCACGTGCGCTCCCTCCCCTCCGCAGCAGCTTCCAGCCAGCCTAACAGGATGTTGCCAAGGGAGGAAAAAAGGGAACTCCCAGGCTGTTCTGCCAGCCGGAGGCCCTGGGAAGGTGGCTCTCCCAGCGTGGCTCTCCAGCCTAGGAAACTCTAGTCTTCTACATGGTTCTTTTAGTTCGGATCAATCACTTTTGGATGTCTGTTGGACTCTAGGCATTCATCATATGTGACAAG
This sequence comes from Micromys minutus, assembly GCF_963924665.1. Classification (NCBI taxonomy): domain Eukaryota; kingdom Metazoa; phylum Chordata; class Mammalia; order Rodentia; family Muridae; genus Micromys; species Micromys minutus. Next base: position 45,941,825 of record NC_137972.1, on the reverse strand, counting down.
ACACAGCCCTTTCTGTGTCCCTAGTTTGGCTCCAATAATCTCACCTTGCTTGCTTCTATAAGGATGATCAATTTGGGAACCCACCTCGCTCCTAGATGACTAGGGATCTCAGACTTTCCCATGTCCCCTAGGACCACAGACTGCTGAAAGGCAGATGGGCCTTTTCAGCCTCTTTAATCAATACAGTAAGGAGAGCTGGGCCACAGTTAGTTTCAGACTGTGGGCTCCCCCATGCCAAAGCATTCAGACGAAATGTAGAGGAGGAAAAAAAAATGAACAAAGAGCCAGGGAATTATTTGAATGTTAAACAGCTGGGCATTTCAAACCCTAGATCTTTGGCTGAGTTTTAAAGCCTTTTGTACCATGTTTTTGAGTTCAAGAAGCATCCTGAGACAGAAAACACAAACGAGATCAAACTCGTTTTTAACTTTGAGAAAACTGTTAAAAGTGAATTCACAGTAAAATAAGTGGAAACAGTAGCAAGTGACAGACTGGTGGAAAGTTTCCTTTTCCAGTCCCCATGACAACCAAGGCATGGGAGTGCAGCCTGGGGGAAATGTAAAAACCAGTCAACATGGACTTTAACATTCCTGACACTTTTTTTTTTCTTTTCTCAAATGGTTGCTTTTATATTTGTTCCTATCAAATACCAAGTGGGTATTCCCTACTTCCCCAGGCATAGAAAACAGGCCATCTTTACCCAGGGAAATGCTAACCTTCCATTGTGACCTGCTTGGAGATGCTTAAAAGTAAGGCTGGTTTAAGGCTCTTCTGTTTTCCTGTGCTGAGGTTACAACCAAGGGCACGGACATCCTGGGTAAGCACTCTACTGCCTCTACTCCCCAAACTTCTTTGGAACTTTTAAGGACTTTAATACTTGGTAGAAGAAATTAAAACTCTTCAACAGAACTTCTTTGGACCCCATAGGCAAGTTATTAGATCAAGACTGATTTCAATTCATAGAAATGGAAAGATACAGTTTGGATTGCACCCCCTGACGAAACAACGAAATTGAAGTCCTATTTTGTTACTTCAACCGGTTGGCTCCATCAGCCATCTGGTCAAATTAGCCAGGAACAACCATTGGGTGGGGACCAAACCTCGTGGGTTCAGAGTACAGACTGGCAGGCCTGCTTGGCCAGTACCTCTCAGCTGGTTTGACAGTGTGATACAAAAAAAAAAAAAAAAAAAACCCTACGTTTGAAAGTTAGAGTGAACTGGATTGAAATCTTTGTTGCAACTGAACTACTCTTCAACCCCTTAAGGTCTTTGGTTGGTTCCCTGTGAGCACAAAATACCAACTTCCTTGTCCAGTCACCAAGAGGCACAAAGAGAAAGTGCTAAGCACCAAGTCTGGGATAGACTGAAAGTCCTGCAGGAGGTGCCCTCTGGTTAAATCTTCCCCAGATAGGTTCACTGAACACTGATATAGCTGTTTTCTGTCCTGCCTACCTAGTTAGATTGCGTAACATGCTGGTAGGAGCCCATTTCTTCTGAAAACCCTTCCTACACTTGGTATTAGCCAGCACTCAGAGAGATGACGGATGAGCAGCGGGAGGGGTTTTGTGATCAGGGACACAGAGGGGCTAGAAGCAAACGGTGCACAGATGCTCTTAATCTACATGGACTATGAATGCAGTCAGCAAAAGCTGAGAGGGAAAGAGAGACCTGGTGCAGGGGATTCATCTGCTGTTCTCTCCACAAATATGGGACTGGAATGAGGGGACCCTGGGGATGTGTCTTACAGCTGTCAGACATTGGAGCCACAGCAGTCACCCTAGAAGCTCAGCTGAGGGAGACTTAATTTGAACTGATGATTTATGGTGATTCCAGTCTAGGGTTATACTAAGTATCACCTAGAAAGTTATATTGAAAATCTAGACCCTGGTTCCTGTGACTTCATTTGGAAGTGGCGTCCTTGCTGATATAACCAACCAAACTTGAAGTCATATTAGATGAAAGTATGTTCTAAACCCAACAACTGATATCTTTGTAATAAAAAAAGGTATGGCTGTGTGTGTGTGTGTGTGTGTGTGTGTGTGTGTGTGTGTGTATGCATTTGTGTCTGTGTGAGCCCATGTACACACAGCATATGTGCAGGTCAGAAGACAACCATTAGCAGATGGCTTCCACCTTTTGTTTGCATCAGGGTCTCTCACTAGACTGGAACTTTGCCATACAGGTCAGCCTAGTTGGCCTGCGAGCCTCAGGGAATCTGCCTGCCTCAGCCTCCCATTTTACCATGGTTAGAATTACAGACTCGGGTAGCCACAGGCTCATGTCACCACACATGGCCTTTTTATACACACTCAGGACATCATGTTTGTGAATCAAGCATTTTGCTGACTGAGCTACCTCCCCATCTTTTATAGCAGACACAAGATCTTTGGATACAGAGTCTAATTTTGCACACCTATCACCCCTTCTCCCCTTACAGCTGGCTTCTAGAATCCAGAAGAGCTGGGAAAAGCCTCTTTCTAGAAAGCTTTACAAAGACTCGGCCCTGGTTACACCTTGATTTTGGACTTCTAACATCCAGAGCTGCCAGAAAATAACTTCTGATGCATGAAGCTACCTGATTCTGCTCACTTCTCCTAACACCTCTGGGAAACTAAGAGGGAGGGTGGGGCAGGAAGGTTGCAATTCAGCTTTCTGCTGCCTCTGCCTGGAACTCAAGCCCGACTGTGCAGTGACTGAAACAGGTCATATGACAGTTCACCTTGCTAAGGACCGCAGTGCAAATGTAGATGCTGCTGAGAACCAGAAATCTGCTGAGCAGTGCTAGATTCTGTAGGAAAGGGGGCCATTGGTGTCTTGAGCCCCTTAATGACCTCAATGTACTTTAGCCAACCTTAGTAATTCTTATTACAAAGGATGTGTGTCTGTTTGTTTTTTTTCTTCTTTAGTCCTTCAAGTTTGAAAGAGTACACATGTGCAAGCTGATAGTGCTTTGTTTTCAGTAGCAAACCACCATTAATTCACTCATTCAGCAGGGGCTTATTAAGCACAAGCTATGTACCAAGTACTGAGCAAAGCACTAGGTGGTTCAGTACCAAAATCACTAGGGATGTGGGGAAGAGCATGAAGGAAGACTGAGAGTAGTCATAAGTTCATCTCCTGATGGGAGGGCAGGGCAGAAGCCTTGTGGGCAGTCAAGAGAACGAGGGGGCAGAAACCACAGTGAGTGGGAAGGAAGGAGCAACCTCACTGTGGGAACTGGCTGACAGGAGGGATACTGATGATTTACATGGGTGTGGGCAAAGGCAGGCAGGCAGGGTGAGGGCAGCGGCTGCACTAAAAAAGTGAAATGGCCAACCAGTAGCTTCTTGTTGGACTTAAAAATTTTTCATTTCATATAATGTAGCCACAATGACTAGGATTTGGTAAGAACTTAGAAAACTGTTTTTGTTGTTGCTCTCTCTCTCTGTCTCTCTCTTTCTGTCTCTCTTTCTCTCTATCTCTCTATGTCTCTATCTCTCTGTCTCTCTTTCTCTCTCTGTCTCTCTCTCTCTCTTATTAATTTGTTATGTTTTACCTAGCCATGCCTGTTTCTGCATTGCCTGTGGTTGTTTATTTCTGAGTACTTGTGCAACTACATGATTGGAAAAGCCAAAATACTTCTATCTGCTAGTGTAGAGAAAGCTTACTGATTCCTAGTTTGTGTGTGTGTGTGTGTGTGTGTGTGTGTGTGTGTGTGTGGGCATCACACACACGAACACATATGTGCACATGATCACATGTCTGTGGATGTGGAGGCCAGAGGCCAGCCTCAGCTGTCCTTCTTAGGGAGCCTTCCACCTTTCTTGAGACAGGGTCTTTCACTGAGCCCGGGACTCATTGAGTAAGCGAGGCCGGCTGGCAGCAAGCGCCAGGGATCTGCCTGTCTCTGCCTGGGACGGTGAACACATACCATCACCGGGCCAACTTATTTTGCATGGGTTCATGTGAGCAGACAGCATGAATGATGTGTGCCCACCACCCAAACAAGTTTGACTTATTTTACATGGCTTCTAGTGAGCAAACTTAGTTTGTTCTGCTTATGACTGAGCTATTTTCCATCTCTGTTGTCCTTAGATGCATGTGTTAAAATAAAAGAGCCTAGAGTCACTGTACTGTCTCTTACTGCAGTTTTATAAAGTCTTATTGATCTTGCCACCATTGCCTTTGCTTGACCTTCCTGTGGGATGTGCTTCAGAGACTCCAACTCACCAGTATAATCCACGTTCTTTTTGACTTCACGAATATTGCCTAAAGTTCTGAACTACTGACTGATATCTTACATATTGACCTTACTATAACTGATCATGATCTGGTACACAGTAGGGGCTTAATCAATAGTGATAGAGTTTGAAAGGAAAGATCATGAAACACATGCCTAGTTCTCCATCGTGAACTGAAAGCCTCAGGCATCTTCTCAACCACAGAACAAACTTTCCGGATTCTTCCTCACACGGCTGTGTTGTTGAGAGTGATTCTGCCTTCACTGGAACCTTCCTTTGCCTGTGTCTTTTTCTGACAGTTCATTATGGCAGCATAATAGGTGGGTCCGGCGCTTTCATCACTGGGTTCTATTTGTCTCTGTGAAAATGACTTTCCATTTAGATTTGTTCCAAAAGAAGTCGAATAAAGTAAAATGTGTATTCTCCTTTCTGCTTTGCCTCCGTCCTTTATTGAGACACTACTCCACGGGGCTCTTCTTGTTCAACCCATAATATCATCTGCCATATCATTCTAAAATAATAACCATATTTTAAATGTGACACGAAAAAGGAATGGCTTTTATAATTCTAAATAAGATGTCTATTTTAATCTAATTCAATGCTGATGATTTTCTCTTTATTTAAAAGAAAATAAGTCACCAAGATTCGGTGCGGAAAGCCAATTGTCTACGGAGGCACTGAAAAGCCTTTGTTCCATTCAAGTGATAATGTACAGTAAAGTTTATCTATTTTTAAATAGTTGAAGTATGAATCCAGGAAAAAGGGTTTCCTTCAAACAATTAGCACACAGTGACTTTGAGGTAATATGAAGGGCCACCGAGGAACATTTGGTTCTAAAAATTTAGATGTATTCATTATAACTCTGGCTGGTCTTCTCTGCCACTTTTTTTTTCTTTTTTTTTTTGCATTTAAGATGTGTCTAAAGGCTAAAGCTTGTGCTGCGTGCACTGCAGTCTTCATTCAAAGAGATTGTTATGCAAATGCATGGCATATTTGGCAACTTTCAAGATGAAAAAGCCAAGTCTCACCTAAGAAAGGGACTTTCTTAAGATTAAAAACCATGACTAGGTAATTACTTTATCATTCTTTTGGGTCAACATGAACTATCTGTCACACTGAAATAAACTTCATTCAGCAACCTTTAAAGAAGGGAAGGACCCAGAAGAAGTAAGAGGCATATTCATATACATATGAAAGAATAGGTGCAAAAGTTTTAGAACCAGGTGTGGTGGCTCTTATCTTGAAATCCAAGCACTCAGGAGGCAGAGGCAGGAGGCTTGCCAGGGAACTAGGGTTCACATCATGACCCCTAGTTTTATTTTTGTTTTGTTTTGTTTCTTTGTTTCTGGACACAAGGCAGTTGCTGTATTTTCATCTCTAATGTGCAGAGCTGTCTCCTTCTATGCTTTGCACACAAGTAACTTTCAGTACATCTTCTGTTAAAACTCCAGGGTCCCTCTGGGTAGAGCCCTTGGCTGTTATGGAAGAGCAAAGTAGAATTTGGAAAGGTCAACCATGTCATCTTGAGCCAGGGTAACTGCTAAGGAAAGAAACTAGATTTAAACCCAATGTGTTCTGGTGCCAAGCATTTAACTATTACAGTTTCGCTTCAAATTTATAACATTGTCATAAAAGCCTTGGGTGGCCAATAACTAGAAGCAAGGCACAGCGATTGGTGGGAGTGTCCCATACATTCAACCTTCAAACTTGTCTCCACAAATCTCCAAGCCACTCATTCACTTTCTAGATGTTTCTGAGCCTCCACATGTGACTTGTCATAGAACAGTAATGCAGATCCTTGGCCAGTAATCTATTATGGCCATCTACTTTCATGAGTCTAGAAAACTCTCCTCTCTTCTCAAACAGACTGTTTAATAGAGTTAATAGGTCCCATCATATATGCAGAAGATGCAGAGGAACAGGGAGGAGTCTAGAGATGTTTTGATTGGGATGCTCAGAACAGTTTTTCTTGCTGCATGGGTAGGTGCCAGTCTTAAGCAGGGGCCTCACGGTCTTCCTCAGAGCCAAAATGCCCCATATCCTATTCATTATTCACTGTCTAGAGTTTAAAATGATCTTGTTGTCAGTCTGGGTTGTAAATGGATCTTTTACACATCTAGTTTATGGAAATCAATAAACATCAGATGTTTATGTCTTTGTTGGAATGTGTACGTTTTTATAAGAATTCTACCCCATAAAATTCATTCTGGTCTCTCTTTTTCTCTCTCTCCCTCTCTTCAAGTAGGAGAGGCACAATGAAGGAGAAGGTATGACAAATGGATCCAGCAGAGAGGAACTGGTTTGCTGTACCTGTTTGAGGTTGTGTGTGTGTGTTTGTGTGTGTGTGCACACACATGCACATGCATGGAGGGAAACATAATTAAGCAACCCGCTACATTAATTTTACAGTAGCTATTGAATCTAATATTATTTTGAAACAAAAGAAGAGCTGGGAGATGGATTAGCAGCTAAAGCTCTTGCTTTGCAAGTGTGAGGACAGAAATCCACATAAATGCTAGGTAAGCTAGGGACCACCTGCGATTTTGGCTTTGGAAGGCAGAGATGTGGGCTCTCCAGAACAAGCTGACTAGTAAAACTAGCCTTATTAGTAAGCCGTTGGTTTAATAGAGAGACTCTGCCTCAAAGAAAAAGGTGGAAGAGTGATTGAGGATGATCCCCAACATCCTCCACATGCATACACAAAACATACATCCATGACCACCCATAGGTCTGCCCACACACATGCAAACATGAACACATGCACACATACACACACACAAAAAAAAGGGGGGCTTGAAAAATGAGTTAGGAGAAAGGATACAAGCAAGGAAACAGTCACACAGCACCAATGGGACAGCCACCAGATGACACTGTCTGGCTCTAGGAACAAGCAAGAGCCACTTGACCTGGGAGAACAGCACATTCAGCATATGCTGTGCCTAGCCCACCTGACTCACCACAGTCTCCTGATGCTGAGTCACTAGTGAGAGGCCAGCAGGCTGGTGTTGTGGAGGTAGAGAACAGTTCATCAGTAATTAGTAGGCTGACATTCTGATTCTATGAACCGAATACAGGCTTGTCATAGTGTTCTACTCCTTGTATGGTATGCAAGACCACTGAAATGGAGTCTATGAGAGTGAAATAGATCTATTGCTATGGCTAGATGTGTGTGTGTGTGTGTGTGTGCGCGCGCGCGCTATAGCGTAGGCTGTAAGTTGACATCAGGAGTCTTCCTCACGTCCCTAGTAACTCTCCACAGTGATGGTGGAACTTGCTGACTTGGCTAGGTTGGGAGAGCCCAGAGAGAACCAGGTCCACATTCACAGTGCTGAGATTTCAGACATTGGCCCAGCTTTTCTTTTGTGAGTATGACTATCAAAGTCAGGTTCTTGTTCTTGTGTAGCAAGCAAGCACTTTACCAACTGAGCTTCCTCCGGAGTGATCTCTATACTGCATATATATATATATATATATTATAATTTAAAATCTTTATATACTGCTTTGAATACTAAAACCCAAGGCTGAAAAGAGTCTGAGTGGTGGAAGTTAAATGGGTTCAATCCAAAAGCAACTGTTATGAGCTGCTTTCAATAAGATCTGTGGGCCAAAGCAGAGAAGCCACTTCAGAGAAAGTGATATCTTCCTCCTCTTCCTCCTCTCTCTTCATCTCCTTCCTCTTCCTTCTCCTCCTCTTCCTCCCTCCTCCTCCTCCCCTTCTTCTCTTCCTCCCATCCTCTCACCCCCTCCTCCCTCCTCCTTCTCCTTCTTTTTCCTCTTTTTCCTCTTCTTGGAGTGACAGGGTCTTGAGTAGCTCAGGCAGACATCGAGCTCAAAGTATACCTGATAATGATTCCCTTGCCTCTACTTCTAAGAGTTGGAATTATAAGTGTGTTACCATGCTTGGTTTATGCTAAGAGAGTGAGGCTTTGCGTATGCTAGGTAAGCATTCTACCAACTGCAGTACATTCCCAGTCTAAAACTCTTCATGCCAGAAATCACGTGGAATGGTTAGTACACATTGTATATAATCCTTCCAACATTCTCAATATCAGCTGTGTCAACATGGTCGAGCACCTGACACGTGATAGGACATTCTTGGGTTTTACCTCACTTCACCTTCACAACCTTCTGTGACAAACGCTACTCTTGTCCCATTTACGAGCTCTGTGATCTTTTATTGGAACTGTAATTTAAAAATTCAGCACAAATCAAATGCACAAGAAGTGTTGTATAGTGCAACATTTTCATAGGTGTTTACAGTAATGGCCAGATGAGGGTGATACGTACTTCTGCTTAAATGTTTATCACTTCCTGGGGACAGGAACATTTGCAATCTGCTCTTCTAGAGTTTTTGAAGTATAGTTGTCATCTGCATTCACTGGTCTGCAGAACTGGGATACGTTCTTTGGGTTTAAGTCAAATTTGGTCCCTGTTGTCCAGCTTGTTTATGTCCTGAGACATTGTCACATATGTGACCCATATGTGTTTACTTAAGGAAATAAAAACAAGAGGTGGTACAACCAATCTCTGTTCAGAACCTGAATCTATAGGGTCTCAGAAGTCCATGTGCTCCCCTTTCCAAATATATCTTGTTCCCTCAACCCCGATCTCAGTGCTTTTCTGATAGTTTCCTAGTGTGCTAACCCCAAACTTGTTTTTCCCACTTGCCCCAGATACATACAGATTCTTAAACACATTGCAATTCTGTCTGCCAAGGCTTAAACATCTCTGAACCTTTCCCCTTCTCCAGGTTTCAAAGAACCAAAGTTGGATGCACTGAATTCCTCAGGAATTTTTCCATAGTAAGTAATGGGAACCAACCCAAATAGCTTGAAGGAGTGGCAAGCTTTTAGGTGTGTGCTATGGGCTGGTTCCACATCTGCAGACCCGGGATGGGCAATGGTGAGAAAGGCACACTTCCCCTGAAAATGAACAGACTTTCCCCCTGTTGTTATTCTCTGAAGAACACAAGATAACACCATTTTCACAGTTGTATGTAAATTCCCTACCCCATATTATATTATATAAGGGGCTAGACATCTACGGGTTTGAGTGTATTCCAGGGTGCTACAACCAATCTCACAGGGATACCAGGACTGCTCTCTAGGAACTGAAGGACAGTGGCAGGTGCAGTCTATTCTTCTATTGTAACCCCTGAAAGGTTGGTCTCCTGGGCCAGGTTGTCTACAGAGTGGTTCTTGATCACTCAGGGAGGGGGTGAGTTTGCTTTTAATTTCACCCCTTTCCTCTCTCTCTTTGTCTCTCTCTCTCTCTTTGTCTCTCTGTCTCTGTCTCTCTCTCTCTGGTGTGTGTGTGTGTGTGTGTGTGTGTGTGTGTGTGTGTGTGTTAGAGAATCCAGTTCCTTTTCCTTTTCCACAGTAGATGTCGAGAAATCAAGTCTCCACAGAACATTCTGTGTTGATAGCTGAACTGACAATTTTGGCCACAGGGATAAACCAATCTTATTTTAGATGGTGCTATTGACAAAGGGACAAGGGGTGGATGGTACACAAAAGTGACAGCTGAACCCTCACTTCTAAGCAGAGCAGGATCACTCTTCCCACACTTCTTATCTATTAGCAGGTCACACCCATTCTTCTCAAGCCTCAACAAACAAGCAAACTGCCTGTCTTATTATTTAGTTCTATTGTCATAGAAGAGATAAATAATAAAAATAAGACAAATACTTTATTTCACATTTTCAGAGGTTGGAATGTCCAAGAACATAGTCTGGGGGAGAGATGGCTGACTGGGCAAAGTGCTTGTCTGGCAAGCATGAAGACCTGAGTTCAATTCCCAGAGCCCACCTAAAGAGCCAGGCCTGTTAGTGATACGTTGGAATCTCAGGGGGATTGGTAGGTAGAAACAGATAGATTCCCTGTTTCTGGGCCAGCAAGTGCAGACAAGTCAGCAAATCTCAGTTCCCAGTGAGAGACTTTGACTCAATGAATAAATGAATGAATAAATGAATGAATGAATAAATAAATAAGATGAACATGCACTGAAAAACAACACCTGAGGCTGACACATGTTCGCGAGTGCACACACACACACACACACACACACACACACACACACACAGAGGCATGCACAGATGCACACAGAGAGAATGTGGTGCCAAGGTTTTGGAAGGTTTTAAACTACTTCCAGACATGGATGAAAGCAGAAAGGGCAGGTGCCAGAGACAACCGCAGTGGACAGCCTGGATTTATCACGAACCACTCTGTAGCAAATTCACCTATCCATGAAAAGAGCACTAACAACCTCATCACCTCCCAGAGGTCCAACCAGCATTACAGTGACAGACTCCAACGTGAACTTAGGAGGAAACAAGGCAGGTCAAACCAGAGACTTCTCAACATCACTGGAAAGCAGGGACATTTTCAGCAAGAGCTGTTTTCCTTCACAAGAACAAAACTGTTCTTAGTTTTTATCCACCACACTCTAGCTCTAAAAATGAACTTTGTATGTTTAAATTGTACAGTTATAAATCCAGCCTCTTTAGCTGATGACTCCATACATTCTCTATATGAGGATGAGGTAAATGAGAACGAAATTAGTGGGTGCGACTTTAGAGACACATAGGAAAGAGATAAATGGCAGAAAAAGCCAGAAACAAGCAAAAAAGAACCCATGATTATTCATAATAAAGATACCCACCAGACAATGAGACCTTATGGGGCTGAAATTATGAAATATTTATAGAGCAGTTGGTTTTGTTTGCCACTGCAAACTACTTTTTGCTTTTTGAATTCTCTCTATGCTTTTATTAGAAGTCATGGAAACACATTCTCTCTCTCTCTCTCTCTCTCTCTCCTTCCCCCATTTTCTTCCTCTTTCCCTCTCCTACACCCACCCCTACTCTTCTGCCCTTTGGTAAATTCACCTCAGCATTTCTGAACCTACCTTTCTTGGCAAATTCTGTACCATGGCCAGGACAGTTGTGTAGAATTCCAAGAATCTGATGGCAAAGGCCTTCACAGGGCAGCTCTGCTGGAGTCAGTGCTAGCACAGTTTTCATAATTTAAATGTGTGCGACGGTATCAATGCCAATGGTCTTTTAACCTCTAGCATGACCCTGTCTACACACCAGTTTCCCTCAAATTTGCATACATTGTAAGTCCCATTTTCGTTGCTTGAATCATCAAGGTCCAGAGTAACTCAGTGTTGTTTGAGGTGAATTAAAAGATAATTTTCATTTTAAAGGAGAAAACACCTCCGAGTCGTCTTACATAAGCATTACCAATCATAGCCCTGAACATGACCTGAATTCACAGTGGACACACCTGAGCCAGCCCTGCCTAGAATTCTCAGCCTCTGCCAGGATGTGTCTTCATCACTGTCTTCATTTTTCTGTTTTTATCACCTCACACTTTGCTTTCAATGTTTACTTTTTAAAAAATGAACGTATAAAACCAAAAAAAAAAAAAAAAAAAAAAAAAACCCAAAAAAAAACCCCTTGCTGATTTCTTGTAATTCTGGTCTAGTTTATTAATTGTGAACTTTGTGGATATTAAGAAATAATGTGGGATTTTTTCTTTCTTCATTGAGGTATACATTTTTAAGGTAACTGAACCACAAATATAGAAGACACAGCTTTCTTCTAATTTTACGTTATTTTAAAATTCATTTACTTGTTCTATTGTCAAAGAAAGCCAGTAAAACCATATATAGTTGTCACATATTACATTTTTCAATCGAGAAGTACTTGTTATGGCTGAAGTAAGCTATTTAAACATGGGTAATGGCTATTTCTGGTTGTCAACGTCATTATGTCTGGAATGAACTACAATCCAGAACTGGAGGGCTCACCCGTGATCCAGATCTTGAGGCTGGAAGACACAAGTGTCTGACCTAGATCGTGACATGGAGATCTCGAGGCATAGTAACCATGAAAAACTTATGCCCAGGCAAGATAGTACACTCCTTTAATGCCAGAAGACTAAGGCAAGGAGATCTCTGAGTTCAAGGTCAGGCTGGGACAAAACAAGTCCCAGATCCAGTGGTGGTGGTGCACAGCTGTACTCTGGGCCACCCCTTCTGCTGGAGACCTACATAAGGAATTTGGAGGAAGGAAGATTCCTGCTTCTTCACTGCTTGCACTTACTTGCCAGCACATCTGTTAGAATCCACTTCTACAGAAAATCAGCTGAAACAACCAGCTTGTGGGGCTGAGCAACTACTAGATCCTTGGACTTCCCATTCACAGCTGACCATTGCTGGGGAGCTGGACTACAGACTGTAAGTCATCATAATGGATTCCCTCAATATAAAAAGACATTCCATAGGTTCTGTGACTCTAAAGAACTCTGACTAATACAATGTATTACCTCACTTATGTTTTTAGAATATTGGGAACATTTCAAATCCATGTTCAGTAACTATGGCACCTTATAAACAAGTGCTGTGGTTACTCAGGATGCCAAGGTAGAAAAACTCTAGCCCAGGGTTTTGAGGCAAACCTGAGTAACAAAGGAATCCTGTCCATAAAAAACAACCAATAAACAACAACAAAAAAAACAAAAGTAAACAAAACACAATAGTTTGTTATCAACCATGGGTACCATGTTATACAACAGATGCCTTGCTTAACTCAAAGTTCATTTCCTTTGACCAACTTCTCCCAGTCTCCTTTCTAATATTAGAGGCACTCAAATAGCTTTTGGAGGCATAAAAATGTCTGATTCCAACTGGGGGGTGGTGTTGCTCTTGAGGAGATATTCAGCACTGTCGAGAGACTGGTTTTGTTATAGTGTATAGAGCCTAATGATGCATCTAAGTATTTTACACTGATCAGGACAGCATCATGAACAAGATTACTTGGCCTAAAAGTCAACGGGAATGAGGAAGAGAAACCCTGGGTCTAACAAAACCAGCTTTTTATAGGTGAAGACTTCACGGAGATGACCAACCACATCCTTTGCAGAAGTGTTACCGTTTCTGTGTTCCCATGTAGAAGAAGGTAGGAATACTTCATGTTTGCCTTGGATTTTACTACTAAAGCTGTTGTCATTGAATGAGTGCTGTATCCTTCTCTAGGCCAAACCTTCCTCTTGGATCTGGAGCCAGTTGGAATAAAGTTCTGGGCTCAGGATGGAAACCTGACTTCCTGTGATGTAGGTAGGAGGAGCTTTTTGTTTCTTATTCAGAGGCAGGCCGAAGATGGCTGACTTCCTCACAATCGTAGAGTTCCACTTCCAATATCTTCTTCCACCTGCTCTGCCCTGATACCATCCTCTACTTCCCAGCTGAACTCCCAGGAACACAGCCTTCTGAGACTATTCTGACATAAATGCATTTCAGCATCTCATCTAAGGGGCAGACCTAACATCTAGCATAGTGCCTCCCACATAGTGGGTATGTGTAACTGGGCAAGGTACATAGAGTCCCAGCTACTCAGTGGGCAAGAGGTTCTTTAGAGTCCTAGAGTTAGAGGCCAGATTGAACAACATAGAGAAACTTCATTTCTAAAACAAAAACACTGGACTAAACAGATATTTCTTACAGGAAGATTATATTTGAAATCAGTCATCTTCCTGTGACTGGGAGAACAACTAAAACAAATCATCTTTCCAAGTATGTGATTATATGGTGCAATTTAAACCTAAAGTATCTTAGTTTGGGGATTAAAGTTTAAATGTGATGTAAAAAATATCATTCTAAACAAGAGACGAGAGCTCCACCTGTTTACCATGCACCCTTTCCGAGTTGCTTAGAACTCAGAAGTCTGGAAGGTTTCCAGTACGGTAGACTAAGCCACACTGGTGTCCATCCCGGAACCAAGAAGTAGGTGACATGAGCTCACATTACTAAACAGTGTCTGGAAGTGTAGGAAGAGCGACTGGTTCCTGGATCTCTCCTGGACCCTTACATTCCCAGAGTTGGCTGACATACCCTTGATGTGCATGAACCTCCCAGGTCATGCTCTGTCTTCTCCACCCACCCTAGAATTCTCAGCAGTGACATGACTGTAAAGACAGCATCTGATCCCTGGGCAATGCCTCATCCAGGTGCCAGTGATCGGCTCCCCATCCTAAAGTGAAAGCTGGAAAGAAAAAAGCCTGTGATTGGCTGAGCACTTCGCAGTTATAACTTCCTGTTCTGACACACTCTTGGCTTCAGAGTTGAAGTCTCAGCATCCAGTTTCAGTTTTGCTACGGGTAAACTCAGAAACCCCCTTACAACTTCATCAGTCCCTTTAGCCTCTGTTTTCTAAGTAGAGAACATAGTTTTCACAAGGACAAGTAGTCTTGACTTCTTTTGCAGCTGCTTAACTTCCCCATTAATAAGACGAAGGCTAAACTATAGGAGTGTGCTGCTTTGCTGCAATAAAACTCGGACCAAAACACTCATTGGAAGAAAAGGGTTTATTGGGTTAACATGTCCAAATCACAGTTCTTCATGGAGGGAAGAGAGAGCAGGAACTCATGGCAGGAACCGGAAGCAGGAACTGAAGTAGAGGCCTTGGAAGAGTGTTGTTTACTGGCTTGCTCAGCATTTTTTAAAAAAAAAAGAAAAAAAAAAAAACAATCCAGACCCTTTTACCCATGGTGTGGGCCCTTCTACATCAATTAGTAAGTAAGTACCCCCCGCCAAACATCCCTACAGGCCACTGGGGTTCCCTCTTCCCAGATACTGGTACTTAGTGTCAAGTTGAGAAAAACTAGTTAGCATAGGTGGGTCTCCACCCTTGCTAATAAAATGCAGGATATTTCAAAGGGTACTGACACAAAGGGCTTGGTTTTGGAGGCACATAGCAAGTTTTACAGAATCTTACCTGGAAATATAGAAAATATACACACAGGCATATGTCCTTATTCAGTTTTGATGTTGGCAACCCATCCCCCACCACAGTACTGTGTGTTAGAACCCATTTGCCTTGTGAAGAGACATCATTCTATTTCTAAGAACATTGCTGGGTCCCAGCCGGACTTCATTTGTTTTAGCTCTTTTCCCAAGGGAGCCCAGATTTTAGTTAGGCTGTCAGTGTCTCCAGAGTCTCACAATTTGGGGGACTGTTCTTCAACAGTAAGCTTACAGATGAGATTCTGAGGAATGCAAGCCAATCAGTTCAAGCCATTCTTCTCATCCTTGTGACCCACTGATCATGTTACTAAGGTTGGTCTAACTAAAAAGGAGGGGAAGAGTTATTGTTTATGCATAAGGGTCTGGCTTTTCTCTCTCAACAGGTGCTTAATGAAAAACAACCATATAGCTGTAGTTGCCAATGGCAACCAACCAGTCAGTAAGCACTGGGCTTCAGCCATCTGGAGGAAGGAGGAGAGCCAGGTGCTGCTTAGAGCCCATTGCCTAAAGTCTGACTTTCCTATGTAAGACAGGACATTGTCCCATTGTTCGTGCCACACCGGGGGCTCTTTAGGTACCTGAGAGCCAGAAACAGCTTACCTACGGCAATGGCAATCTGTTCAGGAAGTGATGCTGTCATAATCATTGTGGGATAGCTGATGTTTTCTCATCCCTGTCTGTCAAACTGTTCTCCAAGCTTCCAGCGATGTCCTTAGTACTCTCGATAGCTCTACACAGTGGTGGGAGCGGGCGAGGGGGCATAACTATCTCTGTTTTCAGATGAGAAAACCTATGTACATGTATGTCTCAAGGCTACATACACACATGCACAAATTACATACATATACACATACACACACACCACTAATACATATCTATATACATACACACACATGCACACACACATACACACACCAAAAGAAGCCAGGGGAGAGCCTAGGATTTAAGCAGAGGCAGTCTATCTAAGAAGATAGACTTTATCTCATGATTAAACCTAACTATTAAACTGTACTTCACAGTATTTATTTCCCTGGAAACTCACAATACATATTTAAATTTGTCCTAAATGTCATTGTTTTTAATTGTTTTTAAAAAGTGTACCCTGGGTGGGGTGGCACACAACTGTAATCCCAAGTAAGACTTTAGAAAGTATAATGGCTGTTTCTGGTTGTCAACGTCACTATGTCTGGAATGAACTACAATCCAGAACTGGAGGGCTCACCCGTGATCCAGATCTTGAGGCTGGAAGACACAAATTTCTGACCTGGATCTTGACATGGAGATCTTGAGGCATAGTAGCCATGAGAAACTCATGCCCAGGCAAGATAGTACACTCCTTTAATGCCAGAAGACTAAGGCAAGGAGATCTCTGAGTTCAAGGTCAGGCTGGGACAAAACAAGTCCCAGATCCAGTGGTGGTGGTGCACAGCTGTACTCTGGGCCACCCCTTCTGCTGGAGACCTACATAAGGACTTTGGAGGAAGGAAGATTCCTGCTTCTTCACTGCTTGCACTTACTTGCCAGCACATCTGTTAGAATCCACTTCTACAGAAAATCAGCTGAAACAACCAGCTTGTGGGGCTGAGCAACTACTAGATCCTTGGACTTCCCATTCACAGCTGACCATTGCTGGGGAGCTGGACTACAGACTGTAAGTCATCATAATGGATTCCCTTAGTTTATAGCGACTCTCCATAAATTCTGTGACTCTAACTAATACAGAGATGGGTAGGGAGGGAGGGAGAGAGAGAGAGAGAGAGAGAGAGAGAGAGAGAGAGAAAGAGAGAGAGAGAGAGGAGGGAGAGAGAGAAGGAGGGAGAGGAGGAGGAGGAAGGAGAGAGAGAAGGAGGGAGAGAGAGAGAGGGAAAGGGAGAGGGGGAGAGATTCTGGCTTTGTCATGTAAAGTGCTTGACATTCACATGAGTTCAGATCCGCAGTGACTGTAAAAACCTGCTCAAGGTGGGCATGTCTGTAATCCCAGCACTATGGAGGCACATGGGGAGGATCCCAGGAGCTCATATGTCAGATAGCCTTGCTGTAAGTTCAGGGAAAGACCATGCTTCAAAAAATAAATTATGCAGCAATAGAGGAAAACACTTATTAGCCCTTGCCAACACACACCACTGCACACACAGATTCATTAAAAAACACACACACACACACACACACATGCATGTGCACACACACTTCAGAAACATTTGAACACTAGCATAACTGGCATAACTTTCCTACAGGTGCACTATTCTGACATGGAATTTGCTTGTATTTGAAGATATCTAACCTTTCACCAAATATCTATCGTGTCCTTATCCCTTAGGTCATTGGTTCCCAACCTTCCTAATGCTTCGGCCCTTTAATACAGTTCTGCCTGTTGTAGTGACCCCCACCCACAATGTTATTTTGTTGCTATTTCATAAATGTAATTTTGCTACTGTTATAAATCGTAATGTAAATATCTGAGATGCAGGATATTTGATATGTGACCCCAAAAGGATTGCGACCCACAGGTTGAGACCCACTGCATTGGTTATAAAAGCTGGTTCTAGAGCCCTGGTTTTCAAACTGTGGGTTGTGACCCTTTTGGGATTGAATGTTTCCCCCCCCCACAGGGGTCACCTAAGACCATTAGCAAACACAGATATTTACATGATGATTTGTATCCGTAGCCAAATTACAATTGTGAAGTAGCAATAAAAATAACTTTATGTTTGGCGGTGTCCACAACATCAGGAAGGGTCTGTCTCGGCATCAGGAAGGTTGAGAAACACTAGGTATCAGATTGAATAACTCTGGTTAGCAGGAGATCTGTTCAAGGAAGCACACATAGACTGCAGCACGCACTCTCACAGGAGAGGGTACAGCAAACCGTGGAGAGCAGCTGTGGTGTCACAGTGGTGAGGAAGAACCTAAACTTCCTTCAGAAATCGGCAGGGTATACCCGAAGGCCTGAAGGACGGAAGAGAGAACATAGGGTGTTGGGCTGGGTGCTTCCAGATTCTTAGCCTTTTATCCAAAGACTTGAAAATAAGACCTGACACGGATCTGCAGAGCAAGCCAACTTTACTTGGCGCAATAGCACAGACTGAAGAGGGTTGTACTGCTACAATACCCTGCATTGTCTTTTAAAAAAAAGCCTATAGTACCCAGTATTCCCAGCCAGCCTCTCATCCAAGTACTAACCAGGCCTGACCCTGCTTAGCTTCTGAGATCAGGCATGTTCAGGGTGATAAGGCCATAGACACTCTGCATTGTCTTAAGTACGGATTCTCTTGCTGTGATGAAATACCATGCCTAAAGCAACTTGGGGGTGGGGGAATGGTTGATTTGGCTTACTCTTCTACATCACAGTTCATAATCAAAGGAAGTCAGATCAGGCACTTGAGCAGGATGGGAAACTGGAGACAGAAGCTTAGCCAGTGCAGTGCTGGTGAAAATGATGGGTGTTACTTCTGGGTGGGCTTAAGGGCCACTCAGTACCTTCCCCATAGCTTTCCTTTTGGTTGCAACAGAAGCCATGTTACTACTTCCTGTGGTGATCAGGATGACTTTATTTGTTTACATCATTTTTCCTGCATTCTCTGTGGTTATGTTGTGGAGACCCTTGACTCTGTTACACTCTTGTGACTTACAGAGAATGTACTGTCCTGGCTGACTCAGGCGTGTATTACTATGTGAATTTTGTCTCTGGAGCTCCATGGTGTAGTAACACCAGGTTTCTTCCTTTCATTTATTTATGTATACACAATTATTTATTTATACAGAGTTATGCCTGCATGTATAATTGCACACCAGAAGGGGGCATCAGATCCCATCATAGACGGTTATGAACCACCATTTGGTTGCTGGGAATTGAACTCAGGACCCCTGGAAAAGCAGCCAGTGCTCTTAACATCTGAGCCATCTCTCCAGCCCCCAGGTTTCTTCCATTCCATGATTACAAGAAATGGGGAAGAATTCTTACAGAGAATGTGCTGTCCTGGCTGAATCTGGCATTGACTATGTGTGCCCAACTATCTTGGCAGCAATTGCGTCTAGCTGACCAGACTGTTTTCTTGGAGAGTCTCCATACAGCTAAACAAACAGTGCCGGGTCACTTCCTTAGCTGCAGCTAACTGAACCTGACAGTGAATGCCTGGCGCACACTGGGCCTTTAAGAATTTCAACTCTGGTCTGTACCATTAGACACCTGCACTGGAAGCCTAGCTGAGGAGCATGAGAAGGAAGAGGCAAAGCGGAGGGGAGAAGAAAGGTAGCTGGTGCATACAGAGAACTTCTGGGATTACTCGGCTTCTCGAGTCCATTTACACAGTCTGAGCAGTTTTGAGAGATGCATCATTCTGAGGATTTACTTATATACAGTGTGGAAGCTACCTCTGGAGCTCCGTGGTGCTGGGTGTCTTCCTTCTATTATTACCAAAAGAAGGAAGTGACAGATATGTCATTCTTGGGGTAATGAAACAATAGTCATAATTTTATGAAGCGTGTGGACAAAGAATAAACCCCCGGTTTGGTACCTGGATCTATGTAACACCAACCAGGTTCACAGGTAGTTAACATGACAGACAGGGAAAGACTAATTGTCAACCATGGTTGTGCAGGGGACCACCCCCTCGACCCCCGGTAGTTCAGGAGCATTTGTGGGAAGAATCAACAGTGGAGCAGCAGCTATTTTTAGCTACCTGAGTCTTTTCAATCCACCACACACCAGACACCCACGGAGCCTTTCCCTCGCTGATGCTTCTTCATGCCCTCTTCCTGGATAGAAACACCACCTCTAGCAGCCCCCCTTTGATTTAACTCCTAAAATTGCCTAAGCGCATCCCTTCTATTCATTCCCTTCTGCAAGCTTGTCTTTTCACATAGTGAAATATCTAAATATAAGTTTAGAGCCTCACAGATTTTAAGAGCTTTATGCCTTCTTTTGACACCTAATGTTAAAATATGCCATATAATCTCATCTCATACAATTCAAAGCAGTAATGGGAAACGTACAGACAAATGCTCCCCCGCTGCTTAAACTCCACTTAGGAGGTTTTATAGTTGAGGGGTTTGCCGACGTAGCTATTAGTCTCTTATTGTGGTGAGTATATGAACATTTTTTTTTTTTTTTTTGTAAACCAGAAGAAGATGCAGTTTTAGAGAGACACAGCATGCACAGCGCAGAGGCCAATTCCAGGCCCTTTGCTAGTCTTTCATTCATGTACAGTATGTTCTGGAATTGCGAGTATACAGTAAACACCAATCATTTCAATTTGGGGGGAGAGAAAATCATAGAAATGAATCAGGACTGGGGTTGTAGTTCAGGGGTGGGGGGAGTAGAGAGGGGAAGGAATTTCTCAATTATTCCCATTGCTTTTCACCTTGGCTCTTAGAAGTCACTCAATTAAAATCTTAATCCTCTTTACATTACCAAATGTTTTCTACTCCTCTGTCTGCATTAAAGGTTCTTTAACATTAAGTGACATCTCGAATACCCTAGTTTGTTGTTTGTATCTGTGTGTGCATGCATGTGTGGGTATGGCACACTTGGACATGCAGGTATGTGTGTTCATGTGCGCGCATACATGAGGAAGCCGGAGGACAACAAGTGTCATTCTTCAGGGGCCATCCACTGATTTTGAGACAGGGTCTCTAACTAGCCCTGGAGCTCTCCAAGAAGGCTAGAGAACTGGCTGGTAAGCCCCGGGGATCTGCCTGACTCTACTTCCTAAGCACTACATGTACAAGTGTGGGCCATGGACCTTTTTCCCCATGGGGATCAAACCTCAGATCTTTATTCATGTTCAGTTAGGGCTTTACTGGTTGACCTTTTCCCTTGGCTCACCTCAAATTAAGATCATTTTACCAACACCCAATTTCTTTCTAGAACTACTACTACTACTATTATACTACTACTATACTACTACTACACTACTACTATACTACTACTACTATACTAGTACTATACTACTACTCTACTACTACTACCATACTACTACTATACTACTATTACTACTATACTACTACTGCTACTACTACTACTATACTACTACTAATATACTACTACTCCTACTACTATACTACTACTATACTACTCCTACTACTATACTACTGCTACTACTATACTACTACTATACTACTACTACTATATTACTATTCCTACTACTATACTACTACTACTATACTACTACTATTACTATACTACTATACTACTATTATGCTACTACTACTACTATTCTACTACTATTACTATACTACTATTATACTACTACTATACTACTATTATTACTATACTACTACTATACTATTACGGCTACTATACTACTATTACTACTATACTACTACTATACTACTACTATACTACTACTATACTACTACTAATACTACTACTATACTACTACTACAGTTGCCCCACATGTTAGCACATAGGTAGGTACCAGTCTGTCTGGGAAATTAACTATCAGTTACAGTAATAATACAATGAAGCAGATGAGTTAATAACCTTGACCATTCCTTGTGGAGCTTAAAAACGTTCTACCTGACTAAAGCATTGTCACTGTGGATGATCAAGGAGAGATATCACCCGTGGAGTCTGAATTCAATCTGTTCCACATGGGACAGACTGTATCTGTCGTCCCTCATCACAGTTTTTGTACTCCAGTTTTCTTGGAAGCCAATCTTCCATCTAGGACAATTGTTGAGTGGAGCTCATTCAAGCGTACCCTTTGGTTTTAGGGCTGGCTAATTGCCCTCGGCACTCTCAGGCCTTCAATACCCAGTAATATACTGGATGAACTTTGACTGCATTTGCTAATATCAAAAAAGTGCACATAGATAAGAAAACTTCTGGATGTCATTCCCCAACACATACACTCCCAACTAACTCAGGAAGTTCATCTTCTCAGGAGCCACAGTTGGTCTTCTGGGTCAGTTTTACTCTTCTGTTCACCTTGATCTCTCTGCCAGCTAGCCCTGTAGTGAGGGAGCTTGGCGTCCGCAAATTCTCTGCTACCTAGATAGCTTCCATCTAGTGTGGTGTAAACAGCCTTGCTGATGTGGTTTCCCACCTCCAGACAGGCAGTAGTTACAATTAGAGGTGATCTGGGGTTGGGCAAAAGTCAAGCATGGGGGCAGGGCGGAGGGCACAGAAACCTGCCCCCAGCTGAGGACATATTGATATTTCCTAGATGCTGACTAAAGGAGCATCGGTTCTATGTGTGGTTTATGACAGACTGACCATCCCACTCCTGAGAACTGTTGAGCAACCCAAACTGAATTAAGTGGGGGGAAACAAGAGAACTCAAAGTTGAGTGGGTGCTGAGGTGCTGAGAGTGGACAGGGGAGATAAGGAAGGAGACTGGGTGAGTGGCCATGACCAATATACATCATATGACATTCTTAAGGGATTCGCAACATTGTTTCTAAAAGAAACACAAATTAAGACTAGAGCTTGTGAGGTGGCTCAGAGGGTAAAGGTGTTTGCTGGATGAGCCTGGTGACCTGAGTTTGAGCCTCAGAACCCGTGCAAAGGTGAGAGGGGAAAACTGACTTTATAAAGTTGTCTGTGATCTTTACAAACATGTTCCACAAGTGCCCATACACACTCCATGCAGACACACAAACACCCCACACACCCCCTCCTCACATATATTAATAGTAACAAAATAATCAAAGAAAAACTTTGATTTCAGACAAGAACAAAAAAATTCCAAAGTGAAAACAGGTATAGACTATTAAAGAAAAATTCTATAACACTGAAATCCAACTGATCTCTATAAATAGTGTAAGGTTTCCTCCTCAGAGCAGAACATAAATAATATTCTGTGGAAACAAGAACTCAGCTATGCTGACCTTTGACCTTCCATCTCTTGCCTTCCCCTTTGGCTCTGGCTATAGACCAGCAACTCAGGAAGATTCTCAATGCTTTGACCCAATAGCTGAATGTTTAGAAATCCATTAGTTAATCAGATGCTTTGGGCTTAAGGTGGGAAGTACATCTCCTTAAAACCAGTGATAATGCTTGAGCCAACTAAAGTCATTTCTTGAAATGATCCTTAAGGCTAAATGTCAGCATTCAGATCTCTCATCTTTGTTGCTAATGCTAAAGTCAAGTCATTATGATATACTAAGGAAAAAAATTGATTCAGATTCAGGCTGCTAGTTTGTTTTACTCTAAGCTTATAAAATCCAACTGATCAAACAACAACAAAAACCCAACAACTAACCAATAAAATCCTAAGCTATAAGAGAAGGAATGCAATCTCACGGTAGAAAACACTGAACTAAATACAGAGTGTGAGGATTGGGTCCGTGTTCACATAGGTGCCTTTGTGTGCATGTACATTCAACATTCTTTTGGGCTATGCATGTGTACAGAGGTGTTTGTGGACATATGTGCTCATAAACAGCATTTCTTAGTGAGACACATCTGTGGAGCTCAGAGTCTATTGGCCTCAGCACTACTGATGCTGTGAGCTAGAGGAACCTTCTCGGAGGGCCTGTCCTGGACATGTCAGGACATTTTCTGGGATCGGTGGTTCCTACAAGATGCATGCACAGTGACTTCCACCTCACTTGTGAGAATCAAGTACATCTCCCTACATTGTCCAATGTCCTCTGTGGTAACAATCTCTCCCCTCCCACAGTTAAAGATTGACAAGAGTCATAAAGGAAGTTTCGACATTGTTTTTCTAAATGTCATTATTATATCTTGGAGGAAAATTTTGATTATCTTTGAGATAGTGTTACAAAATCTAAACTATAAGTAACAGAAGAAACATCAAACAGTCACATATCTAAACAATACACACTTAATAACCAACTATGTCTTCTGAAAACACGAGGTTTTTGGGGTCCTTATTATAAATGAATTTAGTAGCCTTTATTTTAAAATTTGCACCTTTGCAATGAGCTCGAATATATTCAGGGAACTGGATGTTAAATAAAGAGATAGAAAGGTCTAATTTTCTGGTTCATTAAGCTAGCTGATTTCCAGACATTGTGCATATTGCTTTAAAATTTCGATTTCTGAGCAGTGGAGACAGTGTGGGATCTGTCTGTGATATCGTGTGTCAGCCAATTAGAGCTCAAATGGATGACATCCCATCTTGCCAGTGATACATGCAGCACCTGTTATCTCTATGCCAAGTGCTTGGCAGCATCACTGTGCTCCGCCAGCTGTTGTGGTACCTGCTTTACATGCTCAAGTTCGTATGATGCATCATATGAAAGCGATTATTTGGGCCATGTTTCCTCTGATGATATCAGTCTACTTTGGGTCATATGTGTTCACCTAAATCCTGCTTCTGTGTGTGTTCATGTGCACGTGAGCACACATGTATGTGTGTGCAGGTGTGTCTCGGGGAGCAGAAGACAATCTCAAGTGGTGTTCCTTGGGTGCAAGTGGTCCAACCTTGTTTTGTCTGTTTGGTTTTTGTTGTTTTTGAGACAGGGTCTCTTACTGGTTTGGAGTGTGTAGGCTAGTCCGGCTGGCCTGTGAGCCAGCCCCAGGGGATACACCTGTCTATTATCATAGTGTGTGCATTACTGGGCCCCCTCCTACAGTGAACCAAAATGAACCCCTCCTCTCTTAAGTTGCTTCTTGCCAGGTATTTGGCCACAGCTATTAGAGAAATAGCGAACGCAGCATGCTATGCTCTGTAAATAGCCTGAGATTTTACCAGCTCGTTTTCATCAACACTCACATATTGCCTGCATTAAACATCTTGCCCACCTTGACACATGTATATGCTATTGCTAAAGGGCCATGTCTGGCCATGTATCTTATGGTAATGCTTGGATTTGAGGCTCCATACTACATATGACAGGGCTCAGTAGTATAGACATTTGACTGAATAGGATAGAAACTCAAATCAAATTGCTTTAGGCCCAAAGAAAATGCACTAAGCCATGTCAACTACCAGTACAGCTGTGGTGGGCTCTAGGAATTGTAGAGTACTGTAGACTCTCTCTGCCCTTCACCTCTCACTCGATTTCTATTGTGCGTTGGTCTAGTTCTTTCTATGTAAACAGGTGCTAAATGGCAGCATTAGAACCCTGGGGATGCAGAAAAGCAAGAGCAGAATGTCTAAGAAATCTGCTTATAACTGAGAGTGTGGGGTAAGGAAGGGCGAGGGGAAGAAGCAGCATCAAGCATAGGAAGCTGCCCTTTTGCTCTAGTTTGGGAAATTCTTAGGAAGGATATCGAGCAGGACAGTTACAGGTACTAAGCGTCATCATGTCCAGTGGTGGTACAACCCTGAGTGTGTGTGTGTGTGTGTGTGTGTGTGTGTGTGTGTGTGTGTGTGTGTGTATGTATGTCTGTGGGCATGAATGTGAGTGCACATGTGTGTGCTTGGTTGTGTGTGTGTGTGTGAGAGAGAGAGACAGAGAAAGAGAGACAGAGAGACAAACAGAGAGAGACAGAGAAAGTGACAGAGAGACAGAGACAGAGAGAAAGAGACAAAGACACAGAGAGACAGACACGTGGAAGGGGGGGGGGAGTTTCCCATGAGAGTAACAGGCAGACAAAAGAAAGACTTGGACACACCTTAAGAGAAGTCAGAGAAGGCTCTGGGATGTTCTGTGTCATACAGCGCCTCTGCAGGCGCACGAAGGCTGAATTTCCATCTCACAGGCATGGTGACAGAGCCACTGTCCTGGCAGCTCTGATACCTTGGGAAAAGACCTAACCGACTCAAGCCTGTTCCTTCAACTTCGATGTGGAGTGAGCACTGAGGCTTCCCGTGCTGATGGGATCCCCTTGTTCTGCTGACTTCAGGGTTGGCTGTCTGAGATGACTGAAAGCCAGATGTTGGCAGCTGGCACTGCCTCGATGGGCGGAGGCGTCTGTGGTGCTGGGGTTGTGAAGCCCGACTGCCCTGCGGCAGATATTCTGTTGCTTCTGCTGAGTGGTATCAGCGCGAACATCTCCCAACTATAATACACATTTGGTTGTCACTTCATTCCCCATGTTCCCACTGATGCCTCTGTGCACCGGAGCTTGGTGCTCGTCTTAGTCTCAGACCCAGAGAGGATTCGCCGGGTTCTAATACGTATTTTTGTCCAAAAAGGGCACATTTTAAAGCAGTCATTTTAAAACTTTGTCTGAAACTTGATTCATTTTATGTGTGGATGCTTTATTCCTGCATGTATGTATTTATGTATGTACAACTCATGCAAGCTTGGTGCCCGTGAAGACCAGAAGAAGGTGTCAGATGCCTTGGAGCTGGAGTTATCGATGTTTGTGAACCACCAAGCTGGAAACTGAGCCCTACTCTCAAAAAATGTTACATTAAAAATATATACTGGAACTATAGACATTTCTGTCATATTTCAAACATTTTCTACCACTGAGAATGCAAACAAACAAAATGCGTCCCACTAAGGAACAACTTAGGTGGGAATGTGCCTTCTTGAACAGTAGGAAGTGGCACCTCAAAGATGAAGGCCGCCACACTCCGGTCCTGTTCTCCAGTTCTCGGCCTAGAAAGAGGCGTGAGCATCCCTCACTGCCTACATGGCTTTGGTGGTCTCTCTGTGCATCACTGTGTTTCCTTAGGACTGTTGCATCTAATTCTTACCTCTTATATTGGACAAGGACCTAGTGTGCCCTCATGACTTTGTTTCACTCTCTAAGCTTCATCTCCAAGGTCATTAATAACTCAAGGTCATTCATATCCCAGCAGAACGGTAGCTTAAGTCTCACCTCAGATGAGTGGCAAGTTGTCACAATATTGCAAGGTACCAGTAACAATGTCATCTTGTTTTTCTAGTCTTAGGAATAAGGATGTAAAAATGAACTGAACTGAAGAAAACGAATGCAAAATGTGAGGCTACTATCACAATTCACTGTGTGGAAACGATATGTTATGCATATATTTAAAATTGATTTTTTTCCCTAATGTATAGCTTCCCGAGGTATAGTTTAAAAATGGGTTCAAGAAGAATGGATTATATTAATGGTATCTGCTGATTCTATAAACATATAAAGGCTTCTGTAGTGAAGGGTTAAAGTAGGCATGGAAGACGGATCTTCAACATGTCCCTTCTTCACCAAATATTCTACTGACTCTGCATCAAGCATTATAGGGCTGAGAAAGAAAACGGGCATGTCAAAGGAGATGAAAAGAAAAGGGGATGGGGGCTCAGTCAGTCAAGAGCTTGTCACCCAAGCATGAGGGCCTGAGTATGTATTCCCTGCGCCCACATATAAAGGGCATGACAGCACGTACCTACAGTCACAGAACTGAGGGGGATGGGATCAGGAGAACCTCTGGGCTAACTGGCTAGCTGTGCTAGAGAAACCGGTGAGCTCCCGTTTCCTGGAGGACACTGTCTCAACAAATAAAGTGGAAAGAGTTTGAGAAATACACCTGACTTTGACATCTGAGCTCCACGTGCACTTGCACACACACACACACACACAGGGGAGCATGTATATACACACATTCACACAAATCAACAATGGCCAGCTCCCACAGGGCACCATTTTCAACCTGTTTATGAGCTTAAAGTACACTGCAGTCATTATGGTGACCAGCCGCCTACAGCAAGCACCTGAGATAATGAACTTATGAGGAGAACCTCACGGCTTTGGGGGTGCAGTCTGACTCACCAGCTCTGTTGCTTCTGGGTTGTGGTTAGACAGCACACAGTGGCAGGAAGGCATTGTAGAGAAACGTCCTCCATGCACGACCAAAAAGCAGGAGACATGAAGAAATGGCTAGACTGATACTACCCCCTTATAGACCTCTCAGACTTTCAGTGGTCCCTCTAGGGAAGGTCTGTCAATCCTCTTTCCCCATAATTATCCTAGTGTCTCACTATCAAAGACATGTTCTGGGGGTACAGACTGATCCAGTCACACATGAGAATAACCCACGTTGCCTAAGCCGACTTTTGAATCAACAAAGACAATGGGTCTAACTGCTGGTGTCTTGATGTAAGTTCACACAAGGCTACTGGACCACAGGAGCAATTCAATCTCACCATGCAATGAGGCTCTAAGAAATGTCAGTTTCCATTATAAATATCTTTGGTAAAGAGGTAAATGAACCTTCATGTTTATATCCATATCTTTTTAGAAATCTGAGCCCTTCAAGGAGACATGTCCATACAGCCTTTTCTCCACACTTAAATATGCTAACAGGCAACACAAGGAAAGTCAGCTAACCATTTGGAAGGGAAAATAAAACATATATCTATAGTCTAAAGCACAGTCCAATCAGATTAAAGATTTACATACAAATATAACACAAGAAAACTACTAGAAGAAAATGTAAAAGATCTGTTTTCTAACCCTAACTGGAGTAACCATCTTTCTCAACAAACTTCAGTTTGTTCTTTATTTATTTAAGTTTATCAAATTTGTTTAAATTTCAATTATTACTTTTTGAAAATAATAAAAAGTCATAACTCAGAAAGTAAACAAAAACATTTAAAAATTTTCAAACAAATTGAAACCTAGGCTTCATTGCTATTATATGGAGAGTGAGTACTGTTTAGCACATTTTTTCTTTTTATTTTTTTGCATACTGAGTCAGTACAACAGTAAATCTCATCCAAAAGAAAGAATGGCCAGCCAAAGTCAGCATTTGACGCCCTCAGGAATCATGGCCCCTTATTGAAAGCATAACATTCCCCTAGATTTTTTAAAGGACTGGGATTTCAAAATGCCAATGACAGTTTATGGAAACCACAGCTAAAGGGTAAGCACGTTCTCATGCATTCTGTTTGCAGCAGGCAATTGCTAGCAGAGATCCTTAATAATGTTCAGGCCTAAATCGTTCTCTCCCTAAAAGGCCGCACCAAATCTAATGGCTTCCAATTAATTTTTACCAATGATCTATGCACACATTGCTTTCTGAGCTGCAGCCCACAAAGAGTGGGAAGGGTATGAGTCAGGTTCTTAGGTTTTCACTGGGCCTCTCTGAGCGCAGGCCACACCCATGTAGGAATGAGAAGAAGACGCCCCTCCCTGTGGATAAATTAGAAAAAGGCACCTCCTTTGACGGAAAGAATTAGGAAATGGCACTCTTCCCCTGAGTGTGTGAGGCACAATATTCACTGGGTTTCTACATTCTTTAGTGCCTCTGACTGGAAGCCTTCAGCCTAGTCATCTATATGCAGTTGCCCCATATCCTCACTACATAAACCCTGCTTCTTGCCACCCTTGCTTCATAATGAAGTTCATTGGGGATGTGGAGACGGCTCAGTGACTGTGCAAGCTGAAGGCCTGGAGTTCCAATTCCCAGCACCCATAGGACGCTGGGTGGAAGTGATGGTGTGCCTGTGGCCCAAGCAGTGGAAGGTGGAGGAAGGGTATTCCTGGAGCAAGTTGGCTAGCTAAGCCACAAGCTTTGAGTTCAAATTTAAGGTGGAGAGTAATTGAGGAAGACATCTGATGTCAGTCTTAGGACTACACACACACACACACACACACACACACACACACCTATACACATAAAAATATGCATGCATGCATGCATAAAATACATACATACACTTGCAAAAAAAAGAAAAGAAACTTTGACTTAGCAATAGGAGAGACTATGCATTCATTTAGAGTAAATCCTCCATGGAAGACCTGTGATAGGATCATTTGGACACCTAGATGAAGGCATCATCATTCTAAAGCTTTTTTTTTTTATATCAAAGAGATAGTCACTAAATAAGATCTAGTAATCTAGATTTGGCCCTTTAACAGGTATTTTTCAATAAAGTTTTACTGGCACACAGCCATAGACTTCTATGTATTATCTATGGTGGCTTTCGTGCAACAGCAGAGTTGAGGAATTGCAGCTGAGACCACATGGCTCAGAGAGCTTAACATTTTTCCTCCGTGGCTCTTCACAGGGAAAACTTACTGACCCTGTACAAGATTAGCAAGTGGCACTAGTTAGGTGATTCTGTCACTTATCCTTTTGCCAAAACGTCCTGAGTGAATTGCAATGAACTATTAATCTCTCAACATGTGTCAAAACTTCTACCTTGCAAAAGATACAGCTTTTGAAATGATAATTTATGGTCCCAAAAGCAGTTCAGGTTCAGTTAGACTTAGTGTCCATGAAACCAATGATATTTCTACAAAATCAAGTCATATTCATCTTTGACCTATTCACTCCTTAAACAAAGGATCTAAGCTGCAAATACTTCCCTCAAACAATGGAAGAAGACTGTACAGAGGAACTTATTCCTGTCTTCCTTCCCAACACCTGTGGTCAGGGCATTGGATCTTCAGTATAGAAAGAAATGTATAACTCAAATTGCTGTTCTTTTTATTTGATTGCTAGGGCACTCAGCTAAATTTAAAGTGCATTTGAAGCAAGAGCAAACCACCTACACCATGTCTCCTCTCTCCACTTTAGTGTGTGTGTACTTTTAGATTACCTTATTTTGCCTCTACTTTGTATTTGAAAGGAAGATGCTTTTGTGTCTCATATGATTTCTGTTACCAAACCATCTTGGTTTGGAAATCCTGCAGTTATTAGTAGGGAAGTGTGTGCATCTTGGTTCTCTAGATCAGACTCAACGCTCAGTCCCACCCTTGCTGGTATGCTCTCTGATGGTTTATTTAATGCATCTGAGCCTCAGTTTCTCATTCATAAACATCTGACATGGGGTTCCTAGGTGATAAGGAGGGAGCACACAGAAAGTGTTCACTGGATATTATGTTTTGTATTCCTACTTGATATGTTTGCAACATTAAAACCCTATTTTGGGGCTGGAGAGATGGCTCAGTGGTTAAGAGCACTAACTACTTTTACAGAGGTCCTGAGTTCAAATCCCAGCAACCACATGGTGGCTCACAACCATCTGTAATGAATCTGATGCCTTCTTCTGATGTGTCTGGAAAAAAAAATAAGAAAAAAAAACTCATTTTGTTTTTAGAAATTAAAGAGAGTTTGAGGTAGCTTTTAATTGAGATGATGTAGCCAGTGGATTTCTTTCGTGTAGTACACATGAGAAGTTTTACATGGCTGTGGGCTGGGCTGAACCAGATTGTCTTGAGAGCAGGAGGACCTAAGTTCAGTAACCAGAACTCATAAAGAGAAAGGCGGGGTAGCAGGTGCCTTCAATGGCCACTGCTAGGGAGGCAAAGACTCCCTGGTAAACCTGTTAGCCTAAATCAATGAGCATGTACTTTGTGTCAGCTTGATATAAACCTCCTTTAGGCAAATCTGTGGGGGCATTTTTTGACTAATGAAAGGGCTCAGATGACTGTGGGTGGTACCATCTCTGGGCAGGTAGAACTGGGCTGTTTAAGAAAGCAAAGAATAAAGCCATGGGGAGCAGTTCAGTAAGAAGCGTCCTGTTGCAGTACAAATAAGAAGGATCGGCTACTTGTTCTTGTGAGTTTGAGTTCTCATGCCACGCAGAGCTGTAGGCCAGATCCACGTACCCAGGCTGCTTCTCTGCCATGTGGTCTACCCCGACTGTCTCACATCCAGATGGGGACTTTGTTCACTTTCCCCACAGCCCGGTAAAATCATGACTCAACAATCAATAATTTATCAATCAGATTTATATGTTAAATTTTCAATCCATAAAATATCCACAATACATCTACATAATAAGCTTACAACCAGTTGACAAAGATATAAACTGCCCACCTAGATAAGACAAATTGGCTTATAGAAACTGAAAAAATATTCATATATACCTATCACCAATCAAGACACCTGGATCTAGATCCTTCTTCTCCAGCTTCATCCTGATTCTGCCCCAGCTCTTCCTCCTTCTCTCTTCTTTCTAGACTTTTCCCTGCCTTCCCTTCCTTCTCATCTAATGATAGGCTGGACCCATTTTGCTGCATAATGGCATCATCCTACAGTGTTCCTCATGGCTTCTGCTTTAGTTCCTGCCTTCAGGTTCCTGCCTTAAGTTCCTGCCCCCGACTTCCATTCAGAATGGACTGTAAGCCTTAAGATGAAATAATCACACACACACACACACACACACACACACACACACTTTGGTTACTGTGCATTATCGCAACAGAGAAGCAGACTAGGGCAGAGTAGAACACCAGGTCACAAAACTGGTGGGTAGTTCCTGTGGTTTGACCAGTGACCTCCATACATGCATACACCCACATGTGCACACAAAGTAACTTGTATATTTAACAATAAATGGCATAATTGTCCTGTCCATGTTTTAGGTTTTAAGGAGTTTTGCCTAGCCCTCTGAAATTTTCATGCAGATGCTCTGTTCTTGAGGCTGCTTTGGACTCTGTTGGACATTTGAGCCCAGGAAGAATTATCAAAATTCTCTTGTCTGCACAGTCATGTTTAGGAGACCAGACTGAAGTTTGGCAAATGGAATAAACAGACAATTCACCTGGAACAGTTTTCTATAACATTTGATAATTTATCTTTGAAATAGCATTTTCAAAATGACATTAGAGATTCAATTTGCAGCCACTTGTTCAAATTAGAAGTGAATTTCCTCAACCAAATAAGCGGCTATGATTTTATCAGCACGGAGTTAGATATGACTGGCATGAGACATGAACAGAAGCCACACACACACGAAAGCTACACAGTGCCCAGACCTTATCATCATAAAGCTCAAAGAGAATTTAAATGATGTCTAGGCAACAAACAAAACCTGGAAAATACTTTAATAAAACAGATCACGCTTACTTATTCCGAGGCCACACCTTCTAATAGTGTCACTTCCTATGGACTAAGCATGTGCAAACCACCACACGGATCTCATTGAACAAGTGGTTGACCCTGGAGTTTACTGCTGTAAGAAGTCCTCACATGGACAGCTGACTTCTTCCGCACAAATCTAGGTTGGACACTAATCCAGACCGAGTCTTGACATGAGAATATCCTTGTGATGTTCTCTGCCCAGTGGTGGGCAGGATTCATGACCCTGCCTGATCCACTTCTGGTCTTTGCCTTGTGTCGGCCATACTCTGCCATTGCTGGAACACCTAGGCTTTGCCATGTTACTCCCATTTTTCTTCACAATCCTTCAGATGAAAGGAAATTCAGGGCTTTTCCCAAAGGATGCAGAAGCACCAGATGACTATGCCAAAGCCCAGAAGTAGGACTACCAAACAAAATTGAGGCTAAAATTGAGTTCTGGATTACCAACAATCATTTTTTTTAGCATGGACATTCTCCAACTTGCAATGGTTTGTTTTATATATATATATATATATCTTTGCAATGGTGTGTAAGTGATAATTATCATTTTGAATATCTGCTTTCTATCTTTTACTGGTTGGGTGCTGTTGAGAGCAATACTGAGGAGTGTCTATGAGTCACTGTTGCCAGGCAGCTTTAAGATCTTGAAAGGAAATGAAACAACAGAGACTCCACTGTGTACCATGTGGTGTCAGTTGCTTTTAGATATTGTGTCTTGTGCTCTGTCTGCTATCCCAGAATGGCTACAAAATGCACATCAGTGTGTCCAGGTAAGGCATTTAACACTTTAGTACAAAATCAACCTTGTGTTAGATAATTTTGTCTCAACTAACCTTGAGAGCTTTAAAGTAGGCTAGACTACAGTGGAAGGGTTAGTGTTCAGGGCATATTACAAATAAATAATTCTCTAGTTCTGATAATTCAATTTATGATGAATCATCTGTTTAAATGTGTTTTAGGGAGTATTTGAGACATACTAAAATGATATTCATTATTGATCTGAAGTTCAAAATTAATTGGACATCTCGTGTCTTTACTTGCAAAATGAAAGGGCTGGGGAGATGCTCAGCGGGCTAAGTGTTTGCTTACAAGTACGAGGACCTGAGTCTGATCCCAGAACACAGGTATAAGTGTCTGGCATGGTGTGGCATGCTTATCATCCTAGCACCAGGGAGACAGAGGCAGGATGATGCCTGGAGATTGATGGTCAGCTAGTCTTATCTAATATGTGAGTTCCAGGATGATGAGACCCTGTCTCAAAGTAGGTGATAGCATTCCTGAAGATGATATTCAAGGTTGTCCTCTGACCTTCACACACATTTGTATGTGTGTGCACATACTTGCACACACATGGAATGATAACAACGAAAATGAATATAAGCTGTTTCTTCATTAAATGCACAAATATTCCCCAATCTATTACCCACTGAAAAATTATCTAATATTATAATGGAATTCTTCACTGGACCCAGAATTTCATCCCATAGTCAAAAACCATTTAGAAGTGAGAGTCCTCTTTCTTTAGGCAGCTGAGTGCCTTTGTTTGGATAGTCCTTTTGACTGGTTCACTTATCTTTGTTATATTGAATTAATTTAAATGCTTCTGTTTCATAAGTATATGGGATTTGGGGTTAATTCATTTCAAGGTGTGCTTCTCTAAATAAAATATGTTTCCTTGCTACTAATGTTGAATTAGCAGCAAGTGGGTTCTATTGAAAGTGGAAGAAAGAAAGCCAGCCAGGAAAAGATACAGCTTTTGTTGAAAGGAGGAGAAAAGCATGCCAGTTCCATTCAGAAAAGACCTTTAAAAACCCCCAGTGATGACACAAGCCAGCAGGAGCATCACAAGAGAAAGAAAAGGTGTAGTCAACAGTCACTCTCCACACAGGCCTGTGCGTCACTTCAGCGCTCAACAACCAGGGCTGGGAGTCGACAAGCTGATGCCCTTCCAAAGATGGCAGAGGTTGGGCCTCCCCGCCCTCCTGTGTTTTGCCCCATTTGTTCAGATCATCTTGCTAATTAGCTAGACTCTTAAAAATAACCCCTGTGAATCAGCTTTGGGGAGTCTGAAAGGTTAGAAGAGAAAAGAGTCTGGGTTGTTTAATTTGTACTGTGACTTAACTGCATTTGAAACTTTGTCTCCAGAGACTAGTTACAAGCCTCTGGTACTGGACAATAAGGTAGATTCTATATTCTCTGTGTTGGGAGTGGAGGGCACCTACATTGTGTTTGTGTGTGTGAGAGAGAGCATGTGTGTGTGTGATCATGTGTGTGTGTTAGCATGTGTGTGTGTGTGAGCATGTGTGTGTGTGCATGTATGTGGAAGTCAGAGGAAGATATCAGCCGATGAGGTGTCTTCTTTAATTACTTTCCACCTTATATTTTCAGGGTCTTTCACTGAGCCTAGTGTACACCACTTTGGTGATATTGGCTGATCATGAGCCCCTAGAATCTTCCTGTCTCACATCCCAGCACTGGGGTTACAGGGATGTGCTAGAGCACCCACATAAAGCACAGGACTTTTTATATGAGTGCTACAAACTATACCCATGTCCCTACTGTATCCATGGAGCCTTCTCCCAGCTCCCTCCATATCCTCTTTATTTCAAAATGTGTTTCTGGTTGTAAATATCAATGGGAGGGAAAAATAAACCCCAAACTAATTACTTCCTCAAACCTTTACCTGATAGGATGCCTATGAATAAGAGCCCATGTATGCCGCCATCTCAGCGGGGTAAAGATGCCCTGCCTGGTGAAATGACATCTGGATATTTCCCAGCTCAGTACCACAGCCCAGAGAATTCGCAAATGAGATAAACACTCCTGGGAGGATTAGTACGCTTCCTCGGGGGAGTGACCTTTTCCTCACAGCAAAGAAGCAGCAGAAGAAATTGTGATCCGTGGTTTTCATCAACAAGACCCTTTTTGGTTGACTCATCTGATGTGGAAATGAAATGCAATATCATTTATTCTGCAGTCAAGAGGATAATTAATGAGCCACTCATTTCTAAATGAAAGCCTCCGGGAATAAAACAACCTGGCCTCGGATCTGAAAAGGCGCTCTGTGTCTGGGAGAATACTCAGTCACACGCACTTCATTAATGCTTCAGTGTGAGTTCTTATTTGACTCTAAATGGGCTGTAACTCATGCGGAGCATCTCTGTGGGTGCCGTGCGTCAACTGTGATTACCATGTCAGCAAGGTGAGGAGAATGGAACCATTTTTCCTTCCAGTTCCTTTGCTTCCCTTTCAAAGCTAGATTGCGTCATGGTTTGGCGCCGGCCTGTCCCTTGAAAGTTCATATACTGGAACTTTGGTCCCCAGGTTGGTGATATTGAAAGGGATAGAAACTTATAAGGTTAAACCTAGTGAGAATGGCAATGGGGGTCCAGTCCTCAAGGGAGTGAGCTAGTTCTCATGGGTAGTTCTTGAAAGGAGGCTGTAAAAGAACAGGATGGAACTCTCTCTCTGGTCTCTCTCTCTCTCTCTCTCTCTCTCTCTCTCTCTCTCTCTCTCTCTCTCTCTCTCTTCTCTCTCTCTCTCTCTCTCTCTCTCTCTCTCTCTCTCTCTCTCTCTCTCACACACACACACACACAATGTCCACCATTGGTTGCTTACCTACTCATTTCAGATAGTGGCTTATATGGTTTTTTATGATAATGACAGTTGACACTGAGCACCAACTATGCACCCAAAACTTTACTTGCCTAAACTTCTTTAATCTTTGCCACAGGCTTTGTGGGGGAACTATTATTACCCCCAGTTTGTAGTTGGGCAAACCACACTGAGAGAATAAAGGTTCTTTGCTCATGATCTGACAGCTGTAAAGGGAACAATTGAAAAAAACACATCTGATAAATTAAGAGCACTCAGAAGGTAGAGGCAGGCAGATCTCTGAGTTCGAGGACAGCCTGGTCTACAATGAATTCCAGGATACAGAAGTTCCAGGATAGCCAGAGTTTCATAGAGATATTTTGTCCAAAAAAAAAAAAAAAAAAAGAATTCAAATTCAAACATGCCTGTACCTTGCTGTGTCTCTGTGTGAATCAAGCGGGGGTTGGAGGGGTTGGAGGGACGTGGCAGTTAGTGGTTAGGGTAAGTGACATCATGCTGAATGCTATGAAATAGTGATGAGACTCAGGTAGGTAGAGTTCTACCCAGAGAAGACCCGCTAATGTGCACTTTGACCTCTGTGAAGACCCACTAATGTGCACTCTGACCTCTGTGAAGACCCACTAATGTGCACTCTGACCTCTGTGAAGACCCACTAATGTGCACTCTGACCTCTGTGAAGACCCACTAATGTGCACTCTGACCTCTGTGAAGACCCACTAATGTGCACTCTGACCTCTGTGAAGACCCTTGAACGTCCACTCTGACCTCTGTAAGGCTCAAATATGGGCTCTATGAAGCAAACCAGAGCTGGGGAGGATGAAGCATAGAGCACCCCAGCACGGAAGCCAGCTTGGTTCTAAGCACTGTGTGGATAAAGGCGCTTCCTACAGTGAGGACCAGTGTAGAATGGAAGCAAGAGGTCAAGTGGATAAACAGGCCCCACCATGTTCTCACGGGCAGACACCATCAGTGAAGATGTGGAATTGGGTCTGATAGCAAGGGTGGCCTGAGCACTATCCTTAAACCACTTTAAAACTGAACAACAAGTCAAGGTCAAAGTCTAGTTAAAAAGAGTTCAGGCGTGGGGAGATGGCTCAGTCTCAAAGTCATTTGCTGCGCCAGCACGAGGTCATGAGTTCATACCTCCAACACAAAAGAAAAGGGCGAGATGTGGTGGTATGTGCTTATGACCCCAGGTGAAGCCAGGCTAGTTAGACACCACTTCTCAAAAAATAATGGAAGTCAACTGAAGAGGACATTGGATGTTAACATGTTAACATGTAGGCCCCACACATGTGACCATATGTATGATCTGCACCTGTGTGCATGCTCATATCCTTATGTAGACACACACACACATACATACACACACACACACACACACACACACGGGCACATACACAGAGACAGAGAGACAGAAAGACAGAGGACAGAGGGAAAGGGAGATGAAGGAAGAAAAAAATAAAAGAAAATAATTTCATTAGATCAGGTTGCTTTGAAACTGTTTGCGTCACTGTGACAGCGGATCCTGACAACTGACATGTCCTTTCTCCTGTACCCTCCCCACAGCTATGTGAACCACAAGAATAGACAAATCGTTCTCAGAAGCCACTGAACTATGTTCATACACAGCTCCCAGGAAAGAGGACCCGACTTCTTGGAAACATACCATTCACTTCCCAACCAGTCTTCAGGAGGACGTCCTTTGTCCACTTAAGAACCCAGCAAACCTACCCAGTTGGATCATTCCTAATTTAATTCAAGCCAGGAAAAGGCTGAGAGCAACAAACTGTGTGGCTGCCCCAGACCCATCATCAGCCGAGGAAAGACTACGAGCCGATGAGTCACCTCCTCAGGCCAATTTCCTGAAAACCAGAATTGAATCCATTTCCTGACTAATATTTACTGGGTCAAGGGTAATATAGTATCTGTAATATTTGGGATGGCAATGGGCTGATAAATGCAAAAGTATCAGTGAAACATTGTTTTGTATTTCACTTAATTTTTAAAATTGTCTTGAGATTATGTGTGGTGCTCCCACGTGTACTCATGCACATGCGGTGGTACACGTATGAATGGTGGGGTTCAACTTTGAAGAGCTGATTCCCTGATAATACCATGTGGATCCCAGGGTTTGAACTCAGTTCTTTAGGCTTGGCAGCAAGCCCCCTTTTACCTGCTATGGCTCCGGAACATTTTTCTCACTGGATTAGTAAAGTTCTCCAAGGAGGGCTGAAAGTAGCATCTTCTCAAGTGAATGCCATACAGCGCCAAAGCAAGGGTTTAGAAACAGGCTGGGTGAAGTCAACTGCTGGTGATCTTACTCAGTAATGACAACGAGTAATGACAGTAAGGTTACACAAACCCAGGCTTTCTCAGAGATCACATGTGCGGCTTTCCCACAACCTAAATCGCTTCCACATTTCTGCACAGCTGCTTTGAAAGCTTTTGTGAGAGAGGATCAAAGCCATTGTCCTCTGAATGTCAGTCAATCCTTCGCAGGGTCTTTGCCACTGCCTGGGCTTTCCCTTCCACGCTCAGCAACATCCTTGTCCCCCTCCTTATTTCTTTAGCTTCAGTTTTCTGAGACAACTGAAACTAAACCAAGTCTCACCTATGTAGCCTTGGCTGGCCTGGAACTTACTATGCAGGCCAGGCTGGCCTCAAACTCATGGAGATCGGCCTACCTCTGTATCCTAAGGGCTGAGATTAAAAGGCATGCGTTTGCACACCCGGCCCCTCCCTCCCCCTCCCTCCTTCCCCCTCTCCCCCTCTCCCTTTCCCTCTCCTTCTCCCCCCTCTAATATATCTTTCATTTCTTGGAATGATAAAGTCATTGCATCATTCCCCTCCCTTTCCTCCCTCCAAGTTGATACCCTCATCTCATCCTCACTCAAATGCTCTCCCTCCTCACCAATCATTACCCACATGTAACAAGTGCTCACTTCCAGTTCTTTACACACTCTTTATTCACTTCCTGACAACCCCAGACACACACACTTCATTTCCCTACGTACCTCTGTCCCTCAGAGGCAAGACTGTCCCTTGTTGAGTGCATGTCACACCACTTCCCACAGTTGGTTTCTGTTGTCCAGTCAAGGGCCTTCTGTGGTTCAGGGTGGCCTTCAGTGCACTATGTAGATGAGGATGGTCATGAACTCCTGATCCTTCACCTCATGAATGCTGGGATTACAAGTGTGGGCCACTGTGCTCAGTTCTTAAAGTACAACTTTTTAACGTTTTTCATTTCGTTTATTCACTTAAAAAGATTTATTTTTAAATATGTGTATGTGTCTGTGTTCGTGTGGGGGAATGTGCATGTGAGTGCAGATATCCACAGAGGCCAGGAGAGGGCATTGGATCCCCTGAATCTGGAGTTATAGGTGGATGTGAGCTGCCAGAGAATGCTAGAAACCAAACCTGGGCTTTCTACAAGAACAGTAAGTGCTCTCAAGTGCAGAGCTATCTCTCTAGCTCCCGACATTTTGTTTGCTTGGTTTTTTTTTTTTTTTCAATGTCATTTTATTTTGAAATCTCCAAGTCAGAGTTACCATTTCTGGGGCATGCTAGCTATGACCCAGCTCAGTTACATCCCAGGCGATGCTCATGTGACTCAACTGAACTGTTTCACTTTGACCTGCTGTCTCTAGCTCTCTGTACATCACACAAGCATCTGCACTGTTCACCAACACACCACTGAGTGTAACTCTGCCACACTGTAGGCACTTGTGTTGCATAGAGGACTCAGGCATGTGACTTACACTATCCAACTCTGAGGGCTACAGGAAACATTGTGTAAGTGACCATATTGAAACAATGTAGCTGGATCCTTCTAGCAATGTTAGAGAACAATGCATGATGGTTGTTTCTGTTCTTTGCCCACCACTAAGGAGTCAAATTGTGTATCCCTATGATTTAACCACAGCAAACTAGAATCTTCCCAGACTGGTGACATATCAATGCAGTTGGGAAATATGGTGATTTTGTGAACTTGTTAATGCTTATGTTTACCCTCAAATTTTAGGAGGGAATGCACATAGCATTAACAGAAGTTACTCACAGACAACAATGCTTTGGAAACGGGACATTGTGATAGTGATCGTATTTCAAAATAAGCAGTTTCAAGGAGACATAAAAGAAATCAAAGGGCAGATTTTGGTTTCCTTTAAGTTGTAAAGTTTTATTTGTATGTATGTATGTGTGTATGAGTATGTGCCACAGGTGGGCTGGTACCTAGGGAGGACAGAAGATAATATCAAGTTTCCTAGCAGATAAACTTACAGGAAGTCATAAGCTGCCCCATCTGGATGCTAGGAGCTCAACTCTGGTCTTTTGCAAGAGTAGTGAGTGTTCTTAACCACCACACCATCTCTCCAGCCTGCCCCCAATTTCACCTGATTTCATTTGCTAAAACTTAACACTTAGACAACTTCTGTCTGCTAGATTCTTAGGGTTTTCAAATCCTCATGTCTCAATGATGGGTCCTTGAGAGAAATGTATTCATTTGTTTCAATGTTCTATTGAGGTTTGGGGGATGAAGGGAGTTCTTGCCTCAGTATTTAATTTTTCAGATGGCTGCTGGAAAGATTGAGTTCCTCAAATGGGCTGGCAACTTAGAAATGATCATACATGTTTATTTTAAATGATAGCTGTGTGATTCCAAAGAAAACTAACAGCAATCGAGATTTTTATTGTGACACTGTCAATGTGGTAATTATACACAAGTCTGTAAAATAATTGGCATCACAATTTCCCATTTTTGCTCGATGGTTTTTAATTTGTTTTCTGCAGCAGATATGTTCACGAAATTTCTACGTTGCACGCCTGGAGTGAAGAACTGCCATCAATTGTAATCACAAAGCATCTATAAATGTGATGCTTTCTACTCGGCAATTACATTTTCCTATAAGAAGAATTTGATGTATATTTAATATCACACCTATTTTAAAATATGCACACATCACCAGGGGGGAAATGCGTTCAGTGAAAGTGGTGCATTATCCATTTCTGGTAAAACTTTAAACCGTTGTCATTAATTATACATGGAACATCTTGCCGGTGATGTATTGCTGTTTGTCTGACACCTGGCGATGGCGGCACCAATTCATTCACTTCCTCTTGTGCAAGGCATTTGCTCCCTGGGGGCCATTATTTCTGAGGGAAACTGAGCCACATAACCAGCAGCCCACATGAATGATTCATGCTAGGACAATAGAGAGCGTGCAGTCCCAGTGGGAAACACTAATTGATTAGATCAAAGTGGGGGCTGGAGCTTCAGTGGTGTTAACAGGAAGTAATCCATTCACCAGATCCTAGATATTAGCAAGGTTTATTAGCAGAGTTGAGTCTTACAGTCTTCCCTGGTCTACACACACACACATACACACACACACACACACACACACACACACACACACTGTAAAATGATGGCTTATTTCTGGCTCTTCAAAGTCACGTAGTCACGTGTTTATTTCTTTCCACTGCTGTCAAGCATATGGAAACCGCATAGTGACACCGAAGGAATAGTAAAAGATCCAGAATCCCCTTATGTCACCCAGAGTCACTCTTTCACACCTCAGCATATCTGTGTCTTGATCTCTGTGTCTGTGTGTAACATACATGTGTTTGACTGTTTATACATACATGTGTTTGCACGCTTTTTGACTCACTAGCATGAGATATGTTCTCTATGCTGTTCTATGGCTTGTCTTTTTCTATCAATGGTATTTACCTTTTTGCCTCACTTTGTGTGAGTCTGTGTGTGTGTGTGTGTGTGGTATGGACCTGTTCATGTGGGTACGTGTATGTAGGTATGTGTGTACATGTGTGCTTGTGGAGGCCAGGGTTCTAAGCTGTGTGTAGCCCCTCACAAGCAGCCCATGCCTTTTCCAGATAGGGTCTTTTACTGAAACTGGAGCTCATCAATTGGCTAGGCCAGTAGTTCTCACCCTGTGGGTCTCAACCTTTTGGGAGTTGAACAACCCTTTTATAGGGGTTGTATATCAGATATTTACATTATGGTTCACAACAGTAGTCAAATTACAGTTATAAAGTAGCAATGAAAGTCATTTTCTGGTTGGGGTCACCCCAGCATGAGGAAAGCATGAGGAACTGCATTAAGGAGTCGCAGTGTTAGGAAGGTTGGGAACCACTGCTTTAGACTGACATCCTGGCATCCTCCCATTTCTTCCTTCCCATTGCTATTCCCAATGGGTTTTTTTTTTTTTTTAATGTGAGTGATGGGACTTAAACTCCAGTTCTCAGGCCTATGGTGCAAACTCTCCCCACCAATCATTTCCCCAGACCCTGGAATTAGTTTGAAGTCAGGAAAGCAATATAAAATAATCAGGATCATCATTAACATTTGCCCTTTTCAAGATATGTCAAGAGAATATGAACACTGAGGTCCTGGGTCTGTTCTGCTGAGAAATGTCTCACTTTCTACATTTGTGGTTTCCTTGGCACACCACACAGCTGATTCCTAATCACTGCAATCTCCAGCGAACCACAAGCTGCACCTGAAGGACTGATGGGTTCATGAGGAACATTTTCATCTAAAACACACCAGGGGCGATCCGACACCATCAGCTGCACTGTCCGACCTGGGAAGGACTAGCATCATGTGGCTTCATCACTTTAAGGAGAATCAGTTCTAATGGTCGCCCTTACAGTAGCCACATGCCAAGAGGTGGCTGTTATTTGGCCAACGCAAATATGGAATATTTATGATAGAAAGCCTGTCAGACACGGGATCTCTAGATTGAAGCTATTTCTCCAATCCTTAAACCTGGGCTCAGCTATGAAGACTTCTACTGTCTTGCAAGCACAGAGCAAACAGACTGTGGGCTATGCTTGTGCACTGAGCTCTCTCACCTTGATATTCAGACTCCAAGACTGCCACATGAAGCTCAGCCTACTACAGTATGAGAATCCTTGTAGAGCACCCCCAGTAGCTCCAGTCAGATAGGTAGACACAGCCTGGATAATTTCAACGGTCAGGGGTGGGACTGTGCTATCTAAAACCCCTCAGCTCCTGTAGACACAGAGAGGTGAGGACTGATTTCGGCCAGAATACTGGGGGCAGGGGTTGTTGCTTGACAACATGATTGATCAGGAAGGGATCTGTATGGCATTAGTCTTGTGTTACTATTCTTTTTAAAAATTTTAAGATTTATTTATTTTGTGTATGTATGTGTGCTCTATCTGCAGGTACACCTGCAGGCCAGAAGAGGGCATCAGATCCCATTACAGATGGTTGTGAGCCTGGTTGCTGGGACTTGGACTCAGGACCTTGGGAAAAGCAGAGTGTGCTCTTAACTGTGGAGCCATCTCTCCAGCTACTTGTGTTATTAGGATATTCTCTGTCACTCAGTTAATATTCCAATTAGTAATTTCATTGGGTTTTAAAAAAAATTAAGTGGTCAGCTTCCATCATTCCTTCAGTGCCTTGGAACTGGGATTCTTTTATAAAATACAGATATTTTTCAAATGGGTCAGCTGGTTATTCTAGCATACAGTTCTCCTGGAATTATAGGCTATAATTAATTTTTACCCTTTATTTAAAAAATAAAAATAAGGATTTTAAAATAGCTATCCTGTGTTTTTTCAGGTTTTATATTGGTTTTATACATCAAGGCTGACAAGTATCTTAATGGATAAAAGTGTTTGCCACACAAACCTGACAGCCTGTGTGCAATCCCAGAATGCACAGCGACAGAGAAGAACTGACTCTTGGAAGCTGTCTGCGCATCCATGTGGGTGCTGTGGCTTGTGCATGCGTCATCCCTCCCCCAAAACAATAAATCAAAAAACTGCACACATAAAATATTTTCCTTGTAATCATTTCAATTGAGCTATTTTCTGTTTATAAATTATTTTATTATTTTTGCCTGCATGTATATCTATATACCATGTTCATGTTTGATGCCAGAAGAGGGCATTAGATCCCTTAGATGATTGTGAGTCACCATGTGGATTCTAAGAATTGAACCAGGTCCTCTGGAAGACCAGTCAGTGTTTTTAACTCCTTAGTCATCTCTCTAACCCCACCACTTTTTTTTCTTAAGATTTTTTTAAATTCATTTTGTGTGAGTACACCGTCACTGTCTTCAGACACACCAGAAGAGGGCATCAGATCCTATTATAGAAGGTTGTGAGCCACCATGTGGTCTCTGGGAATTGAACTCAGGACCTCTGGAAGAGCAGTCAGTGCTCCTAGCCACTGAACCATCTCTCCAGTCCCCTCACTGAGCTCTTAATTTATATTTTCTCCCAGATTAAGGTCACTGAGCATTAACTCACACCCCTGTTGGCTACGCAGATCCTTTGGAGAGCTGTCTGATTAAGTCCTATAGAGTCTGGGAGGTTCTTGAACGTTTTGCAGATTATGGCCCTGTCTTAGACTCAGGGCTGTTCTCTCTGCTGGCTCCCTTTCCGTTTGACTTTTGCCTGACACCGTCACATGTGCTTGCATTTCCATTGACTGTGCCGTGGTGTCATGACATCGAAATAAAAAATTCACACCATGAGGC
Source organism: Micromys minutus (assembly GCF_963924665.1). Taxonomy (NCBI): domain Eukaryota; kingdom Metazoa; phylum Chordata; class Mammalia; order Rodentia; family Muridae; genus Micromys; species Micromys minutus. The sequence continues at coordinate 45,897,014 of NC_137972.1, read as the reverse complement.
TTTCACCAGTGTTTTCTGTTAGGGGTTCTGTCAATCTGATCCCCATGCATGTCTTTAGTATGTCTTCAGTTTCTTTTGTGTGTGATGAAAAGGAGAAGCTGAATGGCATGGTTTTACTTGAGAACTTCTGAGATGGCTGCTGATAAATTTCAGCCTGATAGAGTCTGGAATCACCTAGAAGACACACATTTGGGCACACATGTGAGGAAGTTTCTTGGTCACATTGAGGTGGGAAGACCTGGCCATTCTAAGTGGCAGTGTTCATAGGATGTGATTCTCCACCGTATAAATGGAGAAATGTGTGAAGTAGCGGCATGCATTCATTACTCTCTGCTTGTTAATTTTGGATACCATGTGACTGTTTCAAGCTCTTTGCCTTCCCCACCCCGATGGGCTTCGTGCCTTAATCGTGAGCTAGAATAGAACCTCTTAGGTTGTTTTGAGTAGAATATTTTAACATAGTAATAGGAAGAGAAATGGGAGCAACGTGCAATACCACCTGCTAAAGACATGGTTCTTTCCCAGCTGTGTCCCTCACAGATGGTCAGGTCACCATTATGCATGGGTTTGTTTCTAGGGTTTATATTCTGTTCCATGCGCCTGTAGGAATTTCTTGGGGCCAGTGTGTAGTGGTTTGAATGAAAATATCCTCTGTAGACTCATGTTTTTGAGCAACTTGGTCCCTGTTGGTGACCTCACTTGGGGAGATTTAGGAGGTGTGGCCTTGTGGAGAAAGTATGTCACTAGAACAGGCTTTGAAAGTTTAAAAACTCACTCCATTCCCAGTTGTCCTATCGGCTTTGTGAAGTTCCAGGTTTACACTCTCAGCATCTTCTCCGCCATTATCTCTGCCACCTGCGGCCATGCCAACCCCAACACCATGAGCTTTGAGGCTCTGCAACCATAACTCCAAAAAAAAACAACTCTTCTGTTAAGTGGCCTTGGCCACCGTGTTTTAACACGGCAGCAGCGAAGTGACAAAGACGCAGAGCTATGCTGCTGGTTTTCCCTGGCTTTGCAGCATAGTTTGAAATTCCTAAGCTTTTCCCTTTGGTTTTGATATTTGTGGATTTTTGTTGCAGCTTTTGGTTTGTTTGTTTGTTTGTTTGTTTGTTTATGTAATACTGGGATGGGACCTGGTGGCATCATGATTGTAAGACTTTACCTCTGAGTTATAGACTCAGTATTCATGGTTGCATGAGAATTACAAAAATCTTGCCATTTCTTGGAAGCATGCCTTAGGATCTTGATAAGGTGCATGGCTCTGTGGAGAGTTCAGGGCGCATAGATATTTACCATTTTAAGTCTTTCTACCATGAGCAAGAGATCTCGTTCCATTCCCTTGCTTCTTAATTCCCTTCGCCAGTGTTTCCTAGTTTCCAATGTCCAAGTCTTTCACCTGCTCAGTGAAATTTGTTCCAGGTGTTCTCTTCCTGTATGTATGTGCTTTTCTGGAGACAAGATCGCTTCCCTAATTTTCTTTTCAGATACTTAGTGTGAAAATAAAAACAAACCCTGACTTTTGTACATTGATTTTTGTAGCCTTCAGCTTCACTGCATTTAATTCTGGTAGGTTTTTTATTAGCAGTTACACACACACACACACACACACACACACACATCATCATCATCATCATCATCATCATCATCATCTGAAAATAGGAGCTATTTTCGGATTTTCTTTTTCTGATTTGGAATCTTCAGGGCTTTTTGTTTGTTTGTCTGTTTGTTTGGCTTTTGTTTTCTGTGTTGTTGTCTCGTATTCACTATTCTCTTTAGTGTCCACTGTTCCCACTTTGGCCAGGGTGGCACATCATCTGCCTCCTGTGTTGTTTTGACACAGTGATGTTAACCATGGAAGATAACGTTGCTTTCTGACATAACCAGGTATCATAGATTCACCTTGAATCTTTCTCCTCCTGGACCTGGAATTGGCCAGTAAGGAGTCCTAGACCTTTTAAATAGGAAACGCTGAGGTAACTGGTGGTTCATGTTGTCTCAGAGTTAGTCATACCTATAGGCTAGTCATTTATAAAAACGTAATTTGGAGCCCCTAAGTGTACTAAGCCAACAGAGGAACTGACATGGAGCTGGTGAGGTTGAGCACGTTTAAACCCCAGAAATATCAAAACTTGAGACTTGCAGGGGTAAAACTAACTCCCTCTACGTTCCCGTGCCTGCCTAGGAGCATGGAATCTGGGACTGCCAACCAGGTGGTCACAGGTAGTCAGTCAGGCAACATGGCACCTGGAATTCTTCCCCGTGTAAATAGAGTGTTGCCAGCATCTTAGCCTCAGCCAACAGATGCAGTTACACCCCAAATCCCATTCCACTCCCCAAGGTATATAGCGTCCCTATCCACATGGAATAAAACACACAATTTATCTCATCAAGGATTGTCTGAGCCTTGCTGTTTTTACTGAGTCCTAACACTTGGGGGATGACCTTCTCCCCTGGAGCACTCACCATTGGACTTTTGGACCCATGCAGGCTCCCATAGCTCATATAGAGGCTTGCATCAGAGCGTGGGTCCGGACATTACCACCGCTGCAGGCCTGGCCCTGGCTCTGCACCTGCCACCCGAACCTTGACTCTTTTTCTAAGAGCTGTAACACAATTTCGTCATTCAGCCAGACCAGAGTTCTACGGACCTCATTGATTCCTGCGGGCCCCACCCGTTCTGGATTTTGCCCAGTCTGGAAAACCCCCGAAGGAAAGGCAGAACCCGGAACCACACCCAAGGACTCCCCTTCTCAGCTGGCTGACTTAACTCTCTGATCTACACTCAGGTCACAAGAGCACTTATGCATGAGGCAACCTCTTTCTGTTTGGCCACAGGGGTGATTTTCAGGTCAGAATAGATTTCAGAACTCTCTCATCCTGTTGCCCCACTGGAGGGTAATTTCACAGAAGTTCTGCTATTCATGGGTTGAGGTTAGTGAGGGGCACTCAGTCCCCAGCTCATGGGAGGCACGGGCTTCAGAGAAACTTGTAGCCTTGGTTACAGCTCAGCGAACAGCTATAGCGCTACCCATTCTGAAAATCTCCGTGGACTTTCGCTGGAACTCTTGGGCTAGAGGAGCTGGGGGTGGGGGTGAAAGCCAAGAACTGTTTGGAGTGGAAGCGGCTCTCTCACAGTGCAGTTTGGAGCCAAGATGGAGGAGAGACAGGTTTCCCTGGCTTTTATTGAACACGTGAGCTCGACTTCATCGGAAACCAGATCTAGAATAAGTTTTTCATTTATGTAATTACACATTTTTTGGATGAAATATAATTATTAAGCTGAAATAGTTTCCCATAGAGAATATATAACACAAGAGTCCCGAATACACACACACACAAACACGCACGCACGCACATACACACACATCCACATATGTGCCACAGTAGGCGTGAACGTAGAGGCCAGAGAACGGACTACCTTGGTTGTCTTATCTCGGGTACTGCATCTTGTTTTGGGATTTGTGTTTGTTTTTTTCTTTTTGTGTTTTTTTTTTTTTTTGGTTTGTTTTGGTTTTTTTGTTTGTTTGTTTGTTGAGATTGGGTCTTATGGAACTTGCCAGGTAGGCTAGACGGGCCAGCCAGTGGTTCTCAGAGATTCACCTACCTTTGCCTCCCCAGCACGGGGGTCATGGTACACTGCTATGCCCAGCTTTTATTGTATGGATCCTAGGGTATAATTCAGGCTCTTGTTGGCAGGGCAAGCATTTTATAACTGAGCTGTGTCCCCAACCATCATCTTGACTTTGGAAAATTTTAAGTTGAATTCTTGTCATTTGCAAGCACAAAAATAACAATGTCACAAAAAGACAATGCCCGAAGAGTTGATAGTTTTGTTAGCATTTCCCACATTATTTTATTAAATCCTCATTTCAAGTTTTGAGATAGGCATTCTTACTCCCTCCCCTCTGTTAGAGCTTAAAAGAGAACTGAAGCAGGGCTGGGTAGCACAGGTCAGAGGCAGAGGCAGGTGGATCTCAGTGAGTTCAAGGTCAGCCTGGTTTAAGTACTTCCAGGCCAGCCAGGACACGTAGTGAGACCCTGCCTGGAAACCACTTAAGTTGATCACATGACTGGCTTGGGGGTAGACCCAAGACTACCCAGAGCATTTTGAGTTCAGAATCCATCCTCCAAATCACTTGAAGATTGTTTGCAATTTAAAAATAATGAAGAACACAGATGCTTAGCCCGAAGGAGCAGGAAGATTACCTGCAACATTGCGTGTCTGTGGGTTTGGCATCTCAGCTTCCCCGGTTCACACAGTTGAAGCAGTGAGAAGCTGCTCCCAACTTTGCACCAGATCATAACCCAGTGCCCAGTTTCCCTCTGCAGAACTGTTGATTTCTTTAAAAACTGACAGTTACAGCAATTAGCAGAATTGCTGAAAACCAGACCTAATGGGATGAGGAAGACCAGATTCTCCAGAATGCTACCATTTGTTGAGGGAAAGTTCTGTTCCCCGTGCCCCCCCCCCACTCCAGGCGAGGGAATTGCCTTCCAAGGTAAACAGGAGCCCCATGATTCCCCACGTGCAACCTTTATGTATCATGGAAATGATTCCATTAAAGCGTTATAAATTGAATTAGATTACTAGCCATTTTTCTCCTTAAGTATGTTCAATAATAAATACGCTTCACCAAGGCGATGTGGTCGTTACAGGCTTGCTTTCACCCTGGTTCTCTAGCAATGTTCGAACGATTGTCCCATTAACAGGCACGGATGCTTTTCTACATCTTTGATTTCAAAAAAGAAAAAACAATGGGAATTCTCTATCCCATCAGCATCTAATTGGAGCATCTCTGGGGGAAGGTATTCTTTTCAAAAGCACAATTACATTGCACTTAATGTCTGGCAGTAATTCTCTTACGTTTACAGCTGGGCTGCTTCTGGGAAATTAATAATGACGGTACTATGAGAGAGGATTGGTTGTCTCATGCATAGCACAAATGTAGGCTCACAGGCTTGGGCAGGTTCAGCAAGCGAAACCAACCACATAGATGTGAAATCAAAGGCTAAGGCCTGGGCTGCCACAACACTTAGGTCAGCATCAGGTTTCTTTTCTCTCTAATAAGAATTTAGTGAAGACTTGACAGTCAGAGAAATGGCTCATCTTTGCCACTGCAATGGTTAGCTCTGGAGTCTCACCATCTCTTAGACTTAATTCTTGTTAAGAGGGACTTAATTCTTGAAGTCTTCCAAATATCTCGGGGGTCCACTGAAGCCACTCACTGAAGAATCGAGGTCTCTAGCAATAAGGAAATGCTTCCTTAGCCTAGTGTAGTTCTCAGAATGCCTTTTAAAGCCCAAGTATGGCTGACAATGATCATATTCATTTCCACAGAAAAAAACCCTGTCATCACATTATCCTGTACAGCACACAGTACCATCTGGCCCAAAAGCCAGGACTGGACTATCTCAGCTGCCATCACCGGGAAATAGCTTTCTGTAACTCCCATAGGAGTCTCCATTCTAATGTAACATTAATGAATCCCTCCCTGGCTGGCTGGCCTTTATGGTCTTCATGAGAATTACATGCACAAGTCTCAGGATAAGCACCCTGGGAGCTACTATTTCCAAGGCACCCATACAGGGCAGCATGTGCTAAATGGTTTGTCCTCACTGTGGGACACAGTGGATGAGGCTGCTGGAGATCTGCATGGGAATGCTGCTTTCTCAGGACCACACAGCTGGTGGACAGCAGCGAGCCACAGAATATGAATAATCACCATAGGGGTGATGGCTCACAGGGGAAAGGGCTTGCAGTCCAAGAGTGAGCACCCGAGATGCATTCCCAGCATTCATATTAAATCTGGCCCTAGGACATACACCTGTTATTTCATTCTGGGGTATTGGAGACAGGCAGATCCCAAAGGCTCGCTGACCAGCCAGTCTAGCCAAACCTGTGAGCTCCAGATTCAGTGGGAGACACTGTCTCAAAAATAAGGTGGGGAAGGATAGAGAAAGACAGCTGGCATGGGGCTCTAGACTGTACACACACATAAGTGCTCACACACATGAAGTAAAATAGATGAATCTTCAAAAGCCAAAAGTAAAAAATACATATATATAAGTGTATTTAAAAAGAGATGAATGCGTGGGTAACAACTGCTGTTTCCCAGAGCCCTGCTGAGTGTAGAAGAATAGCAGGACAGTTGCCTGAAGCTGGCAAGGAGAAATGAAAACACCTCGTAGATAGGGGATGTCAGACTCACCCCACCTTAGGAACAGGAAGCTGCCCCAGCTACCTGGTGATGTCATATGAGGTCTGTAATTACCTTATGATCCACTGAATTTGCTATTTAAAAAAGATTTATTTATTTATTTATTTATTTATTTGTGTGTGTGTGTGTGTGTGTATGTGTGTGTGTATGTGTGTGAGCCTACACAGACAAGAGAGTCTTGAGTTACAGGTAGTTGTGAGTCAGGAACAGAACCTGAAAGGATAGCAAGAATTCTTAACTGCTGAGCCATCTCTCCAGTCCCTGAATTTGCTACTTTCACCCAGGTTGGAATGGGAGCCACTGGGTTCATGGCTTATACCTTCTAGAAATGGTCAACAGACATTGCTACTGACTATCTCTTCAGCATTTTGTTGGAACTTGGGATCCTTGCCTAGCCTTTACTCTTCCTTAATTTGAAGGCAGTGGGGCATGAAGAAAGTACCAGGAATTGGTGTCTCACAGATGGGGGTACAATGCCTCACTCGGCTGTCTACCAACTGTGTGGTCCTGAGCAAGCAGCATTCACATGCAGATCTCCAGCAGCCTCACCTACTCTCTCCCAGAACGATGATAAACTATCTAGCACATGTCTGCCCTGTAATGGGCTCATTGGAAACACATTGCAGATGGAGACACGTATACACCATGGCCATAGCAGAGGTCAGAGGACAACTCATGAGAGATGGTTTTCTTCTTCTACCATGTGGGTTCTAGGGATTAAGCTTAGGTAGCAAGTAAAATTATCTCACCAACCTGGAATTAGAAGACAGTGGAAGAAAATTGATGTCATTCTCTAGTCCCCATACTCATACAGTAGGTACACATGCTTGTACCCACAGTAGGCTTTATGCTTTCAACCCAGTTTCTGAACAATGAAATTTGTTTATGTTTCTATCTTCTACTCAGCTCTAGCAGACATGAACAGTGTAGGTTTATGTTAAGATGACACGTGATTTGACAGTGGAGAGGTAGGCAAGGAAAGAGGCTGGAGGAGCAGAAGAGAGGGAGATTGATAGAGGAAGAAGATGGAGGCAGACATGTATGTTTCTCTTGGAGTATGTGTAGCTTGATAAGGTTGTTATTATTATTTCTAAGGGTTTCAATGGGTCTATTTATCTCATATAGATGGGCAGTTTATATCTTCATCCATTGGTTTTAAGCTTATTGTGTAGAGGGTTTTTGGATTGAGAATTTGACATATAAACCTGTTTGATAAGTGAATGGTTGTGGAGTCGTATTTTTACCTGGGCTGTGGAGAATGTGAGCTAAGTTCTCAGCTTGTAGAGGTGCAGCCAGGGCGAGGGGTTTCAGTGTGGTGGCCTGCAGCTCCTCGAGGGTACTGGTAGCCAAAAAACCAGACTAAACGAGAATCAGCTGAGAGAGAGGGGTGTGGGGACCATGTGGTGACCTTGTGGTGTGTGCTCGGCTCTGCACTAGAGCAGCATCCATGGAGTGAGACTGTAGTGTCAATAACAACAGAACTTATTATATTTATTGCAACAGAACATAGCATGAGATTTCCTATATGAGATATGTACTTTGTATTATTTCCTGAAAGGCATGTGACAATGTTCAGAAACTGCATATGTGTGGTCCTGCCAGTATGAAGGCATGTAATATGACCATGCTGGTCACTTCATGAGTGTTAACGTGTAGGTTCTTGCTGACATGAATGCATGAAAGAACATGAAAACAGACTGCCACATCCAAGCCAAAGATTCCATGTCCTAAATGATGGGGACAGTTAACCACTGTTTGTGGATGAACTGTTTTCAAAAATGGAAAGAAATTATGCAGCTATGGAATGCCAGTACACCAGCTCTTGAGCTCTTGGAACTTTAGTTAAAGCCAGGAAGAGCCGGCAGTCAGTTCAGACTTATCACCAGGTGTCTCTGTCCTGACACAGTAATGGGGGCCAGCCTTGGAGCACACCTCCCGCCAGTGCCTAGATAGTGAGTATCCTAGAAGGACCAATGGGGTGTTGGGGCCAAGGACTGAGAGACAGATCTAAAAGAAAAACCTTGTTCTCCCCAGCTCACAGCCTTCTGGAAAAGCCAGCAACTGAAGAGAGAGCAGATATGAAATGTGATGAAGTGGGCAAGGCTCCTGGGTCTAAGCCCTTTATCCATTTTCTTTCTGTAGTCTGACCCACAGTCAAAAAGTGGAATTATTTCCCTGTTATTCAGTTGCATATTTTGCCAATGGGATGAACTTGAGCCCAGGCTGTGGACATTCCTGGATACTGACAAGGGTCCTGGCCCTAAGCTAAGGTCCTATAAGCCTCCATACAAGCCACATCCCTTGGCCCCTTGCCATAAATGTACATTTGTAGTGCACCTTTCTTTACCTTTATGGTAGGCTAGAAAGCACAGAATGAAAAGACAGAGAGATACAGAGACATGGGAAGGAAAGTGTGTGAACAAAGCTGCCCTTCCTCCAGGCATGTGGTTCCCCTTTTCTGCCCGTGGAGTCAGGAAAGTTTAGATACCACAGACAAAGCCAAAATAGCTGAGACAACGAATGCTTTCCTAGTCTTGCTAGTCAAATATGTCAAAGACAATAAATGAGCTGTGTCCTTAAAGCCCACATGATCTATATAATCTTGAATTCTACCATTCTCCTCTCATGCTTATATGGGAAGGACACCCTTATACATCCACCTTGCAATTTTGCTTACAAAGGAACATCCTTTAAACTTTAAACCTTATGAGTTAGACTTATATAATGAGAAAGCCACTCAAATCCTTTATATGCTTATGATCAAGGCATTGCATGACGACTTTTCCTTCAGTAACCCAAGTCCACCCTTGGGTATGGAATGCCTTATCTTTTCTGAGCACTTTTCCCCTTAACCCTCTTACTTAAAATCTACATTATCTCTCATAATGACTTTTTAGCTCTGCCTCATACCGGCTCATTTAAAATTCTCTTCATAGTCAAAGCCCTTAATTGTGGTTTTTCCTAAATGAAGGTTTCTAAGTGGACAGAGAATTCAAGCCACAGGGGAAAGCTGTGTCTTGGTCTCTGTTGCTGCTCACAAGGACACTGCAGCCTACTTTAGAAGCAAAATCCCAATGAATCCTTCTGGTGGATCCCCCTGGCATTCAGCACTTCTTTGTTTGGGATCTTAACCAGCCCCATAGGAGGGTTGGGTGTCCATTTGTGGAAATTCCCCTGCTGTCATTTTGAGTGGTCCCAGCCCTGGTTCTCGGCAGAGAGAACATCTACTTACCAACGTCACCTTCCCTCACACACTATGGCCAGACCAAAGTATGTCTAACCCTTCTCTGTCTCTCTCCTTGATGACTTAGACCCCATGCTCCCTGAGGCCCATGTGACTTCTATAGTTAGTTTGGAACAGAAGTCAGCAAGGCTGGATTTATTTGTCAATTTGAGTACATCTAGAATGAACTACAAATCAGAAATCGAAGGTGCACCTGTGAGATCCTCTCTCTCTCTCTCTCTCTCTCTCTCTCTCTCTCTCTCTCTCTCTCTCTCTCTATCTCTCTCTCAATTATGATAGATGGAGAGACCAAAATATTCCAGGACAAAACCAAATTTACACAATATCTGACCACAAATCCAGCCCTTCAAATGATAATAAATGGAAAACCCAACACAAGGAGGGAAACTACACCCTAAGAAAAGCAAGAAAATAACTATACAAGAAAAGCAAAAGAAGAAAGACACAAAAACAATTCTACCTCTAACAACAAAAATAACAGGAAACAAAAACCACTATTCATTAATAGCTGTTAACATCAATGGACTCAATTCCCCAATAAAGAGACATAGGCTATCAGACTGGATACGTAAACAGGATCCAGCATTTTGCTGCATACAGGAAACTCATCTCAGAGACAAAGGCCAACACTACCTCAGAGTAAAAGGCTGGGAAAAAAAACTTCTAAGCAAATAGTCCCAATAAACAAGCTGGAGTAGCCATTCTAATATTGAATAAAGTAGATTTTCAACCAAAGGTATCAAAAAAGATAAGGAAGGACACCTTTTACTCATCACAGGAAAAAAATCTATCAAGATGAACTCTCAGTCCTGAACAGATCCATATACAAGAGCACCCACATTCATAAAATAAACCCTACCAAAGCTTGAAGCATATATTGTACCACACACAATAATAGTGGGAGACTTTAACACCCTACTCTCATCAATGGACAAATAATGGAAGCAGAAACTGAACAGAGACACAATGAACCTAACAGAGGTTATGAACTAATTGGAATTAACAGACATCTACAGAACATTTCATCCTAAAACAAAAAAATATACTTTTTTCTTAGCACCTCACAGCACCTTTTCCAAAATTGACCATATAGTCAGTCACAAAACAAGCCTCAACAGATATTAGAAGATTGAAATACTCCCATGCATCCTATCAGATCACCATGGACTAAGGCTGGTCTTTAATAACAACAAAGACAACAAACACATACACGAGGAAGCTGAACAATACATTACTCAACGATAACATGGTCAAGGAAGAAATAAAGAAAGAAATTAAGAATTTTTTAGAATTTAATGAAAATGAAAGCACAACATACCCAAACCTATGGGATGCAATGAAAACAGTACTAAGAGGAAAACTCATAGTTCTGAGTGCCTCCAAAAAGAAACTGGTGTGGGCATAAACTAGCAGCTTGACAGCACAGCTGAAAGCTCTATAACAAACAGAAGCAAATACACCCAAGAGGAGTAGATGGCAGCAAATAATCAAATTCAGAGCAGAAAACAACCAAGAAGAAACAAAATGAACTATACAAAGAATCAACAAAACCAGGAGCTGGTTATTTGAGAAAATCAACAATATTGATAAACCCTTGGCCACACTAACTAGAGGGCACAAAGAGAGTATCCAAATTAACAAAATCAGAAATGAAAGGGAAGACGTAACAACAGACACTGAGGAAGTTCAAGAAATCGTCAGATCCTGCTACAAAAGCCTATACTCAACAAAACTGAAAAATCTGGAGGAAATGGAAAATTTTCTAGACAGATACTAGATACCAAAGTTAAATCAGGATCAGATAAACCATCTAAACAATCCCATAAACTCTAAAGAAATAGAAGCAGTCATCAAAAGCTTCCCAAACAAAAAAAGCCCAGGACCAGATGGGTTCAGTGCAGAATTTTATCAGATCTTTATAGAAGATCTAACACCAGTACTCTCCAAACTATTCCACAAAATAGAGACAGAGGGAACACTACCCAACTCATTCTTTGAAGCCACAATTATTCTCATTCCTAAACCACACAAAGACCCTACAAGGAAAGAGAATGTCAGACCAATTTCTCTCATGAACATCGATGCAAAAATACTCAATAAAATTCTTGCAAACTGAATCCAAGAACATGCTGCAGTGATCATTCACCATGATCAAGTAGGCTTCATCTCTGGGATGCAAGGATGATTCAATATATGGAAATCCATCAACGTAATCCATCATATAAACAAACTCAAAGAAAAAAACCACATGATCATCTCATTAGATGCTGAGAAAGCATTTGACAAAATTCAACAGCCCTTCATGTTAAAAGTCTTGGAAAGAGCAGGAATCCAGGGCCCATAACTAAATACAGTAAAAGCAATATACAGCATGCCAGTAGTCAACATCAAACTAAATGGTGAGAAAATTGAAGCAATTCCACTAAAACCAGGAACTAGACAAAACAGCCTACTCTCTCCATACTTATTCAATAAAGTATTGGAATTCCTAGCCAGAGCAATTAGACAACAAAAGGACATCAAAGGGATACAAATCAAAGAGGAAGAAGTCAAAGTATCACTATTTGCCAATGACATAATAGTATACTTAAGTGACCCCAAAAATTTCATCAGAGAACAGCTGATAAACAACTTCAGCAAAGTGGCTGATTATAAAATTAACTTAAAGATATCAGTAGCCTTTCTCTACTCAAAGGATAAACATGCTGAGAAAGAAATTAGGGGAAAGATCCCTTCACAATAGTCACAAACAATATGAAATACCTCAGTGTGACCCTAACTAAGCAAGTGAAAGATCTGTATGACAAGAACTTCAAATCTCTGAAGAAGGAAATTGATGAGGATCTCAAAAGATGGAAAGATCTCCCATGCTCATGGACTGGAAGGATCAAGATGGTAAATATGGCCATCCTACCAAAAGCAATGTACACAATCAATGTAATCCCCATCAAAATTCCAACTCAATTCTTCAGAGAGTTGGAAAGAGCAATTTGCAAATTCATCTGAAATAACAAAACACCTAGAATAGTGAAATCTATTCTCAACAACAAGAAAACTTCTGTGGGAATCACCATCCCTGACCTCAAGCTATATTACAAAGCAATTGGGTTAAAAACCGCATGGTATTGGTACAGAGATAGGCAGGTAGATCAATGGAAAAGAATAGAAGAACCAAAAATGAACTCTCACACATATGGTCACTTGATCTTTGACAAAGGAGCTGAAAACACTCAATGGAAAAAGGACAGCCTCTTCAACAAATGATGTTGGTTTAACTGGCAGTCAGCATGCAGAAGAATGCAAATTGATTTTTTCTTATCTCGAAGTACAAAGCTTAAGTGCAATGGATCAAAGATCTCCACATTAAATCAGATACACTGAAACTATTAGAAGAGAAAGTGTGGGGAAAGCTTAGAACACATAGGCACAGGGGAAATTTCCTGAACAGAACACAAGAACACCAATGGCCTATGCTCTAAGATCAAGAATCAATAAATGAGACCTCATGAGATAGCAAAGTTTCTGTAAGGCCAAGGACACTATCAAGAAAACAACACAGCCAGCAGCCAACATACTGGGAAAGGATCTTTACCAATCCGACATCTGATAGAGGTCTAATATCCGATATATACAAAAAACTCAAGAAGTTAGAGAATCAAACAATCCTATTAAAAAATAGGGGTACAGAGTTAAACAAAGAATTCTCAACTGAAGAATACTGAACGGCTAAGAAGCACCTAAGAAAACGCTCAACATACCTAGTCATCAGGGAAATGCAAATCAAAACAACCCTGAGATTCTACCTCACACCAGTCAGAATGACTAAGATCAAAAAAACTCAGATGACAGCAGAGGCTGGCAAGGTTGCAAAGAAAGAAGAACACTTCTCCACTGTTGGTGGGTTTGTAAACTGGTACAACCACTCTGGAAATCAGTCTGGTGATTCCTCAGAAAATTGGACATAGTACTACCTGAAGACCCAGTTATTCCACTTCTGGACATTTACCCCAAAGATGCTCCAACATACAACAAAGACACATGCTCATCCATGTTCATAGCAGCCTTATTTATAATTGCCAAAAGCTGGAAAGAACCCAGATGTCCTTCAACAGAGGAATGGATACAGAAAGTGTGGTGCATTTACACAATGGAGTACTACTCAGCTATTAGAAACAATTGCTTTTTGAAATTCCTAGGCAAATGGATGGAACTAGAGAATATCATCCTGAGTAAGGTAACCCAGTCACAAAAGAACACACATTGTATGCACTCACTGATAATTGGATACTAGCCCCAGAAATCCCTAAATACCCAGGAAACAACTCACAGACCTTATGAAGTTCAAAAAGAAGGAACGCCAAAATGTGGAAGCCTCAGTCCTTCTTAGAAAAAAAAATGTGTACTCATCATATATTATTATGTAATAAATTTTGTGAGCTATAATAATATTTTATAAAATAAATTAAAAATTAAATTAATTAAAAAACATGAAAATAATATTTTTATCCCATAGGTCATGGTCCTCCTAAGTATTAAAATAAATAATAGTAGGGGTTGGGGAGATGGCTCAGCAGTTATGAGTATAGATGTTTTTCTAGAGAACCCAGGTTCAATTCTCAGCACCCATATGGAAGCTTATAATCATTTATCTGTAACTCTAGTTCCAAGGGATCCAATGCCCTCTTCTGGCCTCCATGGGTACTGTATGCACATGTATGCGGTGCTCAGAGACATACATGCAAACAGAACATGTACATACATTTAAAAAGATATATAATACTCAGATGTGGGAAATATTGATATTATAATTTATTGTTTTATGGATAAAGTTCATTAGCATAGCACCTCAATCTTCAGAAAAATTTCTAAAAAAAATTCTTATCAGTGAGAGTAGGTAAGAGTTCCCATTGCTGATAAAATAGCAAGTGCCCCAGGAAGCAGGAAGAGAGAGAGTGAGAGAGAGAGAGAGAGAGAGAGAGAGAGAGAGAGAGAGAGAAATAGACAGAGAGAGAGAGACAGAGAGACAGAGAGAGACAGAGAGACAGAGGGGAGACAGAGGAGAGAGAGACAGAGACAGAGAGACAGAAAGAAACAAAGACAGAGAGAGACAGAGAGAAACAGAGACAGAGAGAGACAGAAACAGAGAGACAGTCAGAGAGACAGAGAGAGAGGGGAGAGAGAGACAGACAAAGAGAGAGACAGGCAGAGACAGACAGAGTATGGAATTTGTAAAGAGTTTACTATGGGAAAATATGTGGCGAACAACACAATTTATTATCATCATCATTGGATTATTGCTGTTGCTGCCAAACAAAGACTAAGGTGATGCCCAGAAATGGTGCTAGCCCAGTCCCCTGATGGCATCTGTCTTTTTATTTCTGTTTCATTCTAATGCACCCAGGCTTGTGATTAGGCCCTGTCATCCTCACTGTTCAACAGTTTTTATTGCAGCGGCCTCTTGTGTCCAATGGCTTCATCTTAAACCCTTGTACCCTCCCTGGGAGCAAGCGAATCATCAGAGACTGAGGAAGAAAGAAGTCTCTTTCAGCCTGGCTTTATGGGCCGTTGTGTGTCCCCCTTCTCGATGTGGAAACAAGTACTATAGTCAGCAGAGGCTAATGTCATATGCCTAGCGCTGCAGCCAAAGGTCAAGATCAGCTCCCCCAGAGTGCTTAGAATGGTTTAAAGGCAGGGTCCTTGCCAGTCTTTTGTCTGGTAAGAGGTCACATTAAGGTCTGAATCCCTTAATCAAGACACCCGAGTCTTTCCAGCACGGGTGGGATCAGGTGGGGTCTGCAGACTTGTCTCTACATCTTTATCTGGATACAGGTCGAAATTTCCCTACACTGATGATACCCCAACATATGAACCAGCAACGGGTCGGTCCTCAGCAAGGCCAGAGGGGTGTGGGTGCAGGATGGAGACACCCCGAAGTTCTGTTCGGGGCTTCCCTCTCTGCAGCTGGCAGCTGTGAGGCAGAACTTCTCTCCGATAAACTGCATTATAAAAGGGGGGGGGTTTAAAGCTTTATCTGCAGAAACCATTTGTGGCTCAAAACAATCACCATGCTTGCAAGAAACGTGGCAGAGAATTCCATGGATACCACACACAAACCGTGCCAAGCCCTCACTCAGCACTCCAGTTGGTAGACTCCGAATGAAATGAGGAAATAATCACGGGCTAAGATGATGCCTAATTAAAGCTAAATTTAGCCAGCTCTGGCTTTTCGGAGTTGTCATGAGATCCATTTCAGCTCAGACAATAGTAACGGCAAGCCAAGAGATAACGAGGAAGGGGCTTTCGTTTGAAAGGTGGGGTGTCATCAATATGGTAATTAAGGTTTGAAAAATCAAAGGCACGATGGGCAGTTCTTTGCTTGGCTTGTTCAGTAACTTCACTGTGGTTTCTCTGGCTCTCCAGAAACAAAAGGGGGAAGAAGATAAATGCCAGGCGGTTCTGGGGCTCTTGCTGTTTCTGGTGGTTCTCATTGGTGCTGGAGCGAGAAGGCCAGGCTGACTCCATGACAGGCCTCAGATTGGCAGTTCAGGACTGGGCAAGTCCAGGCAAGTCTAGGCCCCAGAAACTGCCCTGCCACCTGGCCTGAGGCAAGGACAATGGGTCTGCAGCGGCTTCCAGACTTCCTCAGCAACAGTTTCCAGCCCCCACACCCCAGTAATGGAATGTCGCTGGAGATGGAGCAAGATAAAGGTCGCCTACCCTGCAATCCATAATGTGCTTTAAATCAGGCCTGTGAGCTCACTTGATTGTCTCTCCATCTTGGTAACAGGAGGCCCCAGCATGCTGGACTTCTGCAGAATAAAACACTATTTGCAATTACACACTATACAAATCTGGAGTATTGTTTTTCAGTGAGCCATGGACCCTTACAGGAGCATGGTGGGACAGCGGGGAAGACCATAGCGTAACTACAAAGCAGGGCAGACATCGATTTGCCCTTCCTATTCACTGTCACAGAGCATCAAGGGTGATACCACAGGCCTGGTGTACATGAAACCACTAGAAAGGAAGCTAGCAGGCCCTGGCTGGGTGGGTTATTTTTTGAGCTATGCATCTCTGTAAGGCTCTGCTTCAATTACTACATGTATCTAAGAAACAATCTGGAAGTATCGGAAGTCTTCAGTGTCTGGAAGAAGTGGAAAGGAAACAAGTGGAGAAAGGACTATACAAGGGGTGAAAATAGTTGGCAGACCCAATATCCTTCCCTGGCATGATGCTGATACATGTTAATATGAAATACCAGCAGATCCAGGTGACTATCTACGTGACCCCTGCTTTCAGAGGTCAGGAAGGAGCAACCAAACCGAGCACGAGTTTCTGGACACAGATTGAGTACCGGAAGGGCCAAGAATATGCTTGAATTTCTCTTAGACTCTTCCCATTAAGAAGGTGTTTTTATCTTTTTTAGCTAATGTTGCAGAATTGAAAAGTATGGGATAGTGCCCCTGTTTGACAGACTAAGAGACTAAGATTTCACAATTGGTTGGACTTACCCCAATACTAGAAGCCATTAGGTAGCACATCTGAGACTCAAGCTAAAGGCTGCTTGATTCCAGTATAGCATCCCTGCCTATCTAAGTGTCAAAATGCCATAAGGCCTGTGCATCCTTAGTGAAGGACTTCTAATGTGATGGATATGTCCACATTTTTATTTAATCATTTATTTAGGTGGGGCGAGGTGAGGAGAGGGAGCTACTGCTTGTGTGTGGAGGTCGGAGGTCAGAGGATATCACATTTCTTTCCTTTGACCACACGGGTCTTGGGAGTCACACTCAGGTGGTCAGGCTTGGTACAAATTCCTTTACCTATTAAGCCATCTTGCTGATTCCATTTTGAAGCTTTTAAAACATGGCTTTAAAGGATGCAAACAACTGCTGTACATAAAGGCTCATGTTTGCAACCCCAGGATCCATGATGCTGAGGGAGGACTGCCTCTAGTGTGAAGACAGTCTCATCCACATGGTGGGCTCTAGGCCAGCCTGAGCTACAGTTTGAGACTCTGTTTCAAAAAAAATCAAACAGAGAGAGAGAGAAAGAGAGAGAGAGAGAGAGAGAGAGAGAGAGAGAGAGAGAGAGAGAGAGAGATGCAATAACTAGTTTCAACTTAAAAAAGAAACCAGATAATAATAATGAACAAAAGAGGTATTTCTTATGAACCCTGACCTTGGCACAATTACTCAAAAGAAGCCTAAATTAGGATATTCCCTAAAGAAGTGACAGTGCCACACATTCACTACATCTAAGGGTTTTCAATACTCAGGAGAATTAGTTCAGATGTAAAAAACCCCACAGATTCAGCATGTATATATCCATATATGTTTAAATCAATTTTAATATTCTACAAACATGAAGGAAGTCTGCCTCTTCCTTGACCTCTAGAGAGAATCTGGCCTGCTAATTCTGACACTCCACCCTCACCCCGTACCTTTCCCAGGATCTCTGGCTCTGATTCTCAAATCGTGGTCCAAGGCAGGCCTGATAAATGCAGAAACTAATAAATAAAGTCCTCTTTATGAGACATCGAAACTTAGGTAGTTGAAGTAATTTAATGTGGTATCTGATAGAGAATAAATCAGACCAAGAAAGATAATAAAAGCCAGGTGTCTCAAGTAATTGTATCACTTCAGGGCTAAAGATATTTTCTAAAGCTGGTTCAACGTCTCCCTCCTCGAGTGTCCTTATCATGTGACTTCGGCATTCCTTCCAAGGCGGGTCAGTTCTGTATTTGTTGCCATGGAGTTTGGACAGACGCGTGCTAGTGGTGAAGAGGATGTGACATTATGTAACTTCTGGGCGAGGCAATGCTGTGCCATCCTGGGACATTTGCTCAGAGAATACAGGCACCATGCTGAGGAAGCCGCAGCTACCAGACAAGAGGTGACCCCAGCCACCGTCACCTCTAGCCTTCCTAGTATGTATCCACATATTAAAGGTAAGTGACAAGCTGACTCTTCTGGACCCTGTCTTGATGCCCAGAATCTTGTCTGTAACAAAATCCGTAGCTTGTGCCATAAGTGTAGAGCAGCTGATTACATCACAACAGGAATCTATGCCCTTTACGTCACCACCCCACCCCTGTCTTTGAAGATGTGCCTATCCACTAAGGGGAAGGGGACACAGCTAGAAGGATGAGAATCAAGGCAAGGATATTCATCTGTGGCAGTCCCTGTCTGAGCCCTGTCCAGATGACCTTGGACTTAGGGTTTCTCAAGCCTAGGACTACCACGTCCTGTTGTAAGTTCTAGCAACTTGAACAGGATTGCTTGAGGCTCCCAAACAGGTAGGAAAGAGGGGTTTGGGAGAGTTGGGAGTATGGCTCAGTGGTCGAGATCTTTCCTGCATGCTTGAGGTCCTGGCTTAGATGTCCAGCACCACACAGAAAGAGGAAGGGTTCTGGAAAAGTTACAACTCCCAGGAACAACTCTCAATCCAGAACGGAAACTGAGCTAGAGGATTAATATCCTCAGCTTCTTCCCGCACATGGAGGATGCCGAGGTTTATTCTACGTCATCCCGACGGGGAGATACCCAGTCGCTCTGCCCTCCCTAACAGTCTTCAAGAACTCGGCTTTGTTTATCACTTTGCCTCCCCCCATTTCCCTTCTGATGCCCCTGAGCTCATCTATGATACAATCGAGCAGTATCAACCCCAGCTCTCTGCGTCTAGGGAAGATGTAGTGGTAGTTAGGGCTGATTGGTTCTCACGGACAATGACTAGTGTAGTCAGAGATAATCGGCCTGGCAGGCTCAATCTCTTCCACTGGGCTCAGACAGATGACTCTAACACCGAACTGTGTGGTGTTAGTGTAAGGACCATCAATCACTCCAAGATTTGGGACACAGTGAAGTAGAACAGAAAGGGGTCATTCATTAATTTGTTTTCTGTGGTTTTGGCTGCCAGTGGCAAAATGTGGGGAGACTGCTCAGATAAAATAGAATTTGCTAATTTGCCTAATTGAAGTACCTCAGGCAAAGGAACAGGCTCACATCAGATTGGTAAGTGACTAGTAGTCTCCACAGCTTAGCTCTGTTTTCCTCCTGGTTCTTTCTGCCATTTGCAAGCTCTGGGAAGCCACAGGAGGGTACAGCCGCCTGTTTGGGCTCCTGCCTTTAGGACGGTGAGAAAGAATACAGTCTCTCCACCACTTCTCCAGGAAGTTGGTCATGGCTCTCGTACCTAAATCAGGTCTGCAGCCATCACTGAACAAGCTTATTGGATGACACAGGCTGTGGGAGCTCTGCAGTAGGAAAAGATGATGCTAATTTCACCCTGGAGTGGTCAGGTAAGATGCCAAGAAAGGGACACTTGGCAGGGAGACACACAAGAAGTACCCACCACAACATTAAAATAACCTGGCATCCCCAGTGTGGTAGAGCATAACTGTAATCTGGCACTCGGGAATACAGTGGGAGGACCGAGTCTGAAGCCAGTCTGAGCAACAGAAAAAGTCACAGATTGATTTAGATATACAAGAAGACCTGTTTCAACAAGAAAACACACACAAACAGCATGGCAGGTATGATGCTCGGTGACTCTTGCCTATGATCCCAGTACCCAGGAGACTTAAATAGGTAGATAGCTCTCTATAGTTGTTGACCAGAGAAAAGAGAGTTGGAGTTGGAGTGAAAGCCTGGGACAGCACAGATAAGAAAATTTAAACCAAGCAAAACAAGCAAAGCAAGCAAGCAAGCAAGCAAGCAAACAACAAGCAAGCAACAAACAAGCAAGCAACAAACAAGCAAGCAACTTATCTCTTAGTCATTCAAAGCAATAAAAATTCCTTCTTTGGGAAAAATGTTTTAGCTTACTTGAGACAACAAAAGTCCCTTAAATTGGGTAGTTTCTTTTTTTTTTTTCTTTTTGTAATGTTTCATTGGTTCTTTGTAAATGTCATATTATGTACCCCAATCCCATTCATCTCCTCATCCCTCCATATCTACCCTCTGCCCTTGAAACTTCCCCCTAATAAATAATAATAACAACAACATATTGTGTCACACAGTGTCTTAGTTTGGGTTTTATTGCTGTGAAGTGACACCATGACCATGGCAAGTCTTATAAAAGGAAACATTTAATTGGGGCTGGGCTGTAGCTTCAGCGGTTTAGTCCATTATCACCATGGCGAGAGGCATGGTGGCATGCAGGTAGACATGGTGCTGGAGGAAGAGCAGAGGGTTCTACATCTCGATCTAAAAGGAACCAGGAGACTATGTCACTGGATGTAGCATGAGCATGGGAGACCTCAAAGCCCATACCCATAGTGACACACTTCCTCTAACAAGGCAACAGCTACTCCAACAAGGCCATACCTCCTATAGTGCCACCCCCTATTGTAACAGTAACTTTTATTTTCCTGTAGTAATTACCATGGTCTGATAACCTAGGCCTAGTCCTGGAAGCTTCTAGCCTTTGTAAAATCTAATCTAGACCTAGAATGTTTTTAGCCTCTGAGACTCAGCAGAAAAAGTTACCTTTTTTTTTTTTTGAGTCAAGCTGACTGATTCAACCTAGCTTTTCTCTCTCTCCCTCCCTCCCTCTCTCTCTCTCTCTCTCTCTCTCTCTCTCTCTCTCTCTCTCTCTCTCTCTCTCTCTCTCTCTGCAGTGCTCTCTTTTTCATGTCTGCTCTCATGAGAGTTGGGCACACTCTATTCTGTTAAATCTTTCTCTGATTCGTCATTTTGCCTGCCATTCAATTAGACATCACTTTCAACATGGGTGCCTCCCTCTACAAACTAACTTTACCTTCATTGAGATTAAAGGTGTGTACTAAGGAATATTCTGTATTCCATCTAGAGGGATTAAAGGTATGTGCTAAGGGTTAAAGACACACCACAGCTAGAAACAGTGTTTTGTTTTTTTCCCAGTAAATCACACAGACTTGGGGTTCATAGTATGATGTACTATGAATCCAAAGTTCATACATATTCAAACTACCACACCCAGTGCACCCTTTTCCCCAAACAGCTTTACCTGCAAATGCACAAGCAATGAGTCACTGGTCTGATTCAAGGCCTCTGGCTTCTGCTACACTGTCAATATTCTATATCATGTTATTGCCTTGTGCATGGATATCCTGCAACTTTGGTTGTACAGGACTGGCCCCTTCACATGTTCATAGACAGGGTAGATGTTGGGGTGGGCCAACTCAAAGCCCTGGATCTGGGCCTCAGTGGTAGCTGATTTGTCAGCTTGCCCTCTCTCCAGTACTTAATCTTAATCTCCAGTACTGCAGATTGGGTAGTTTCTAAACAGTGGACATTTGGTTTTTTTTTTTTTTGTTTTGTTTTTTTTTTTTTTTTTTTCTCTCCCAGTTTTGGTTACTGGGACAGACAATATCAAGGTGCATGACCAGAAGCAGTTTCAGAAAGCACAGAGAATTCCTGAGGCCTCAAGGGCTGGGAGGGCCAACTGCGGTCTCTAGGCTTTGATCCTACTCATCAGACCTCCACCCTCATGACCTAATTGCCTCCCCGAGGAGTCCCTCCAAATACCATCACACTATCACTTTGAAGGTGCTGTTCCAGAGCACTGATTTCGAAGGACTTTGGCCTATTTCTTTAATCTTGAAAAGTCCCAGCTGATAAATTTATGCTATTAAAGTATGTTTCAGGGGATGAAGCGCTGGCTCAGAGAGTAAGAGTACATACTGCTGTTGCAGACAGCCTGGGCTCTATTCTCAGCAACGGCACACTGAGTCATAACTGTCCATGAGTCCAGTTCAAGGGGATCCAACACTCTCTTCTGTCCTTTACAGACAGTAGGTCTGCGAGTGGTGTGCATGCAACCATGCAGGCAAAACACTCACACATCTACATAAAAATAAGTAAGCATTTTAAAAATATGTGTCTAGGAAGTTGTATCAGTGAGTAAAGTATTTGCTATGCAAGTACAAGGACCCAAGGTCAGATCCCTCAGCAGCTGCCTAAATAGGCCAAGTGTGGTAGTGAGTATCTAGAGACAGGAGCATCCTGGAGCTCAGAGGCCAAGCAACCTATCCAATTAACAAGCTCCAGATTCAGTGAGACTTTCAAAAGAAATGACACACGAAGCCATAGAGAGAAGCACCCGGTGTTGACCTATGGCCTGCTCATGCACACATAGGCCATGTGCACCTATGCACACACGTGCACACCACACACACACACACACGGCAGAGTGAACAGACTAGAAGGTAACAGGTAACCACACACCCGCAACAGGGAGCTGTCTGGAGAAGCTGGAGAAGCAGCAGAGGTGTTCTGGGAGGGTGGCAGACTGAGAGAAAGTGCAGAAAGAGCTCTGCTGTGGTCTTCCCAGGAAGGAACGGCCGCTGTGGATGATGTTCAGGCAGCTCTGGAGCACACCTTAACCTGTGTAGGCCTGGGGTGGTAAAAAACTGAGTCCTGTTCTCAGAATCAGCCCACAGAATCAAAACCCAAGGAGGCAGTTAGCTGGGCTGGACTTGGGAATCCCACACTTGACATATAAAAAGTGTTGGCTCCCAGGTGAGTTAGGAAGCAGCTAACACCGTAGGGGTGGTTCTTCTCCCAGCCGGTGAGGCCCCAGATGCCAAAACATTTAGAATACAGAAAACAAGAGAACAAAGTTAATACACTATCTGGATGGATGTTTACCACCTGGACAGAGGGCGCATATCAGCTGCTCAGAACTCTGCAGAGTATGTGTTCACAATAACTTTCTCTTTGGGGGAAGAAAGCTAAGATTTGATGGCCATCAAAGCAGCGGTGTGTCCCTCATCTCTCTGGTGTCTGCTGAGCAAGGCAAGCTGTAAGTAGACAATGAGAGACAATGAAGGGTGTGTGTGGGGGAAGTGGGGTGTGGAGTGGGAGGGGTGGAGGGCTGGAGGTGGGGTGGGGGGATGGGTGGAAGTGCTGGGTCTTCAGCTGAGAGAGGCCAAAGGGAAATTTTGAGACTTGAGAGAGGCCAAAGGGAAATTTTGGCCTCTCAAAGAAAAAAAAATCCTTTTTCTTTTTCTCTTGGCCTTGCCATTCTCTCTGACTCCTGCATTTATCAGTTGGTCTTGGGGAACCTAAGACCATGGGACCATAGGTGGCTCTGAGGAAGGAGGGGTTGTGGTCTCACAAGGCAAACGCCTATGACCCTTCTGGTCTCTGATTCCTGCTGTGGACAGTTACAGAATAGGTATGGCTGAACTGGGGGAAGATAGAGCCCTGGTTTCCTGTCTAAACAAACAAAGGACTGAGTTCTGGCCATTAGAAGGGTCAAAGAGAGCTGAACTGGGAGCAGGAAGCTGCTCTGGGCTCCCGGGTTCCACACCCACCCACTCAAAGTATGGATGTCTGCGCAACCCTGAAGGATACACACAGATCTCCCTCAAGATGCTGAAGTGAATTATGGAGCAGACCACCACCTAAGCGGCAGGCTGGACTGAGGGCTAAGCATCTGGGACCGATCTGAACAGCAAAGGCTTCAAAAACTGACCCAGAGACCACAGTCCACAGAGAGCTGAGTGAAAACTGAGGTCGGAACCCAGCTGGGTTGATGACCAGCTGAAAGGACATGTCAACTCCCTCCGCGGAATCCAGCAGCGCTTAACATAATGTTTAGAGTGTCCAGCATACGAACCGGTGCCCAACAGTGTGCAGAGAGGCAGGCAGTCCTCAGTGGAGCTCTCAGCGCGGGTGGGAAAAGATGCCACCGCTGAGCTAACACAGATGTCGGAGTCCTTCAACGGAGAGGTTGAGGCAGCTGCTGACGACATGCTGCCCCAGAATTCCAGAAGGTTCTTGAAATAAGTGTAATTACAGAAAACGTCAGCAGTGAGGGGAAAGTAGAAGCAAGGATGTGATGGTTCACATACACTCGGCCCAGGGAGTGGCACTATTAGAGGGTGTGGCCTTGTTGAAGGAAGTGTGTCACTGTGGGGGTGGACTTGGAGACCCTTCTCCTAGCTGCCTGAGGATGCTCAGTCTGTTCCTGGCTTCCTTTGGATGAAGATGCAGAACTCTCAGCTCCTCCCACATCAGGCCTGCCTGGATGCTGCCATGGTCCTGCCTTGATGATAATGGACTGAACCTCTGAACCTGTATGCCAGCCCCAAGTAAATGATGTTCTTTATAAGACTTGCCTTGGTCATGGTGTCTCTTCACAGCTGTAAAACCCTAACTAAGACAAACAGTATCTTTAGAATTAAAGAATAAAATCACTGACATTTGAAGAAAACCTGATCTATTCACCAAAAGATGTGGAGTGGGGGTGTGGATGCAGGAGGTGCTGGTGACTTTAAAACATGTCGATGGAAAGTAAGCGTTCTGAAGGAGAGAGTTAAGAGGGTTTTGGTGGTGGTGTTTGTTAAATTAGTAGGGCCTGGTGGCTTATAGGACAGTAGCAAAACTAAAGTTTAACGTTCTTATCACTGGGGTCTAAAGAGAAGGAAAAGGCCTAATATATAAAATACTTGTGAAGGAGCAATGGCTAGAAAATGCCCCCAATTTTGATAAAAGTGAATAAACCTTCAGAGTCACTAAGTTCACCACAAAACAGGCAATAGGCTCAGTTGCATCACCATGAAATTTCTGAAAACTGAAGAAAGAAAACACATCCTGTAAGCAGCCAGACAGCCACGGCTGCATGCCTCCTAGAAGACTAGCAGCTGAATGGCTACACGTCTACAAAAGAGCCACGTTTGGGAACAGGCTGTACAACACACAAATACTAACCAGAGGAACAACAGGCTGGAGCTTTATTCCTGCAAGGAGTCCTAGGAAATGGGTGTCATGTATTTGTTCTAATGCTTATATTATGTTCCCCAAGTTACATGGGAATTCGCATGTCTACATGTAAGATGCTGAGGGTCTCTGCCTCCAATTGGTTCTGATTGGTAGATAAGGTTGCTGGGCGGGCGTCAGTGGCTGGGCTGGGAGACAGAGGCCACACTTTAATTTCTCTCGAAAGGGGATCAAGACAGGAAGATGGGAGAGAACAGGGGACTGGGAGAGGAATGAAGACCAGGCCTTAGAAGCGCAGAAGAGAGAGCATACCAATCATGGAAGAGCAGCCCCAGCCCCCTCCCCCATTTGGTCTAGAGCAACAAAGATGGAATATAGATTTTAGTAACTCAGAGTTATTGGAGGGGAGGTGTTAGCCATGTAGCATGTAAGTGGCCCAGTCATTAAGCTGTTAAAGGCATATTAAAGTAGAGAGGCTGTGTGTGTGTGTGTGTGTGTGTGTGTGTGTGTGTGTGTGTGTCTTTCATTCTGGAACCCAAAACATTGGGGTGGGTAATGAGAATTGTGTGCCGACACCACCAGGTTCATTTGGACAGGATTAATTGGCTCCAATAAATAAGACGACAAATGACACAAGAGCATTTTCTGGTGAATGGACTGAGTTCATCGCAAGCAGACCTATTCCGAAAGAGTTTCCCAGGAGCTTCTTCAGGCAGAAGGAAATGATCGAGAAGGAGGCTTAGAGAAAAGAACAGAAATTATACATTTTTGGGTGTATAGCAGGCTGTTTTCCTGAGTTTCTTAAAATACAATTGCTTTTGTAGAGAGAGACACTTAGGACACTGTTTAATGGGGGCTTTCTCTGGAGGCAGGCGTAGCATGGGAAAGGATGCGTGTAAATCACTGTCTACGCTCGCCTTGAGGAGCTACAGTGTTTGAAACTGAGAAAAGAGTTACGTGCGTTGTTCTTGTGCACAAATCTAACAGTCTCACACAAAGAAATGTCATTGTATTATGCAAACATACAGGCAAAGTATTCTCCCAAACCACAGTAGAATTCAGCTGGAAATTAGTAATAGTAAGAAATGCAAGAAATCCCAAAAAATAAAATAAGAAAAATAAAACAGGTATTGAAAACAGGACAGTGAAAGCATATTTAAATAACACCCAAACCGTGAAACAATAGGAAATGAGTAAGAAAATGTTCATTCACGTCCAGAAACATTCATAGCCATGTGAAAATGGGAACGATCCAAGAATACCAATTGAAAGAGAAAGGTTGTCAGGATAGGTAAGAGAACCTAACCATTTGGCATTTGTACTACTCGGGTTGAAATGATAATGCAAATGGGTCAAAAGTAGAAGGATGAAACGTAAATAATATTCAGAGAAGAAAATGTGGGCAAAGCATGACAAATGCATCACTACAGCAAGAGGGGATTACAACCTTATGGACTTATACACGCAGACCTTAAGAACGCATAAGGTGAAAAAAAGCCAAAAGAATAAAAGTCAAAATGGATGAACTCACACTTAAGAGCAGAAAACTCAACGCTCTTCTAGTATCCACTGAGATAATCGGTAGAAAGTCAAGGACCCATCCAAAGGGCTGAGCGCCATCCTCAAAACAGTTCCTCAAACTGGATTTTATACAACTCTCCACCCAAGACCCCAAACACTTAGTCTTTCGAATACTCAAGAAACACCCACCACTGGGAAAGAAGACCGATCTCAACAAAATTGAAAGAATTATAATTATATGAAATACCTTCTTTGACAATGACATAAATTTAAAAGTCAACAAGACTAGTAACTGGAAAACCCTGGGAATCATTGCTAATTGATGGACAGCACAAATGAAAGCTTCCAGGGCTGTGAGACACTACGCAGAGTGAATGGGGAACAGACAAGTTGTAAGCTGTAACTAACGACACGCTTACAGGGAAACTCAAATGAAGGAGATGGCAAAAACCAAGTAAACACTGTGTGTGAGAGCTCATGCTGCAATCGCAGCACTCAGGAGGCTGAGATAGGAGGGGAGCCATGAGTTCAAAGCCAGCCTGGGTTGCACATTAAGTTCTAGAAACTATAAGCTATAAAGTGAGACCTTGTCTCAGAGAACAGGAACAAAGCAAAACATTTAAATTCACCATGAAAATACAAAGAAAGAAAACAGAAAGAATATTGTTATTTTTCTCTCAAAGTATCAATGAAATTCCTAACTTTCTGAAAAGATTGGCACAAAGGAAAACCAGATACTGATGAGAACTAGAGAGAAGGGGCTGATTCGGGTTCCACAGAGCATTACAGAGGCACTCAGTATGAGGAAGAGACCTGAGCACCATTTTAACCATCAAAATTGAATTCAAAATTTAAATTTTCCAAAAAAGAAATGGTTAGTTTTAAGTTTGTACTAAAACATTCCATTTGATTGAATAATGAAAATTCTATGGAATATCTTCTAAGAAACTTAGAAATTCTTAATTCATTTACTTTGGTTCTTTTTTCTCTCAGTCTTTTTTTTTTTTTTTTTTTTTTTTTTTTTTTGAGACGAGGTTTCCTTGTAACCTTGGCTTCTCCTGGAACTCTGTAGACCAGGCTGGGCTTGAACTCATGCCTCTGCCTCCTGAGTGCTGACATTAAATGCATGCACCACCACTGCCCAGCCCAACCTTGATTCTCCAAAGAATCACCCCACCCCAAGAGCGTGTCTTCACCTCAAAGTCTGCACAGAAGTCAGCAGGGTAACTGACCAACACTGTACCAAATTGGAAACCAAATGGAAAACATTTCTACCATGAGTTTCTACCAAAACTGGGTTATGTCCATGCCATGAGATTCTGCACAATGATTAAAGAGAAAGAAGAGACCACCGTACGTGCAGTGCCTTCCATAAATCTCAAAGCCACTGCTCTTAGTGACAGAAACCAGGCTCGAAAGGCAATCATCTGGATGATGAATAAATGTGACTCTCTGGGAGACACATTTTGAACATGGCTGACAGACAGAATACTGAAGGAGTTCACAGACACTAAAGGTAATACCACGGACTTCTCTGGGGTGATACACTGTTTTGTGACCCCACTGTGGTGGTTATGCAAACCTGCACATGAGTTCAAGTTGATTCATTGGAGGCTGGAGAGACAGCTCAGTAGTTAAAACTTTACATTGCCCTTGTAGGAGACCTAAATTTGGTCCCCAGAGCCCTTGTTGGGCAGTACATAACTGTCTGTAACTCCAGCTCCAGATGATTCGATGATCTCCCTTCTGGACTCTGTGGGCATCTGCATTCATGTCGTATACATAGACCCATGTGTGCACATACACACATGAATTTAAAATAATCTTTAAAAATTCATGCAACTGTATATACATCAAGCACTATGTACACACACACACACACACACACACACACACACACACATACACACACGTAAGGTTAATGTTGGGTGTCTTCCTCATTTGCTCTCTATTTTATTATTTTTGGTGAGTCTCTTAACTAAAGCTGAACTCACGGCTTTGGCTAGCCTGACTAACTACCAAACCTCAGGGAGCCTCCCGTTTCTATCTTCCCAGGGCTGGGATGGCAGACACACTTTGGCCTGCCTAACTTCTCAGTGAGTGCCAGAGACTCAAGTCCTTGTGATTGTACAGCAAGTGGCCTTCCTGCTATATAGTCAGCTTCTTGGATGGTTATTACTAGAGCTAGGACCTGAAGCATTCACTGAGGGTAATGTTCTACAGACTTGGTCACCAGCCTATGGGGCTGTAGGGGGAGGGCAGAAGTTTGAGAAGAAATAACCTTTCTAATGGAAGGAGTTAGGTCACTGGGGGACAGCCCTCCCTGGGGACCTGGGATTCCAGCCTCTCCGTCTACTTTCCTTCCTGGCCACTAGGATAGAACCAGTTTAGCTGTAGCATGAACCCTTAGCTTTACTCAGCCTCTAAGCAGGCTCAAGGCAACAGGGCCAAGGACAGCAAGCTGAAATCCCTCAACCCGTGTACCCAAATAAGTCCTTCTTCCCTTTCTATTGCTGATCTTGTGAATTTTGCAACAGAGATAGCGATTTAACTAATGCATCCCTTCGAAAAGTAAAATAAGAAAAACAATGGGAAATGTTTGCAATATGACAAACACACTATGAACAAGAAAGTTGTGGATGATGTGTAATTTTGTAGACAAAGCTTTAAAATAACAGGAAGGAATAAAACGAAAACAAAAAGATAATATTGCCTTAAGCAGAGATTCACAAAACTTGATATCCCTAAGAATCATCGGAAGGATCTGTTATTTTATTTCTAGGGCGTCACCCAGCTCCGCTCTCAGAACACGTGTGGTTGGAGCGGAGAAGGCAATAGGTCTCCGGTTACCTTGGCAACTTAGGTATAGATGCGTGCTTCCTCACGCAGTTCTCAGGGGAATGGACTGCGTCCAGCAAATCAAAGCGGCATTCTGGAATCGCTTACACGGTGAGGAGTTAATTTTCCTGGGGAGAGTACATTTGCAGTGCTTAGGCCCTGCTGCAGACTGTAAACAGAGCCACTGCCTGCTAGTGGACCAAAGGTTTTATCTTTGTCTCTTCACACACTGAAACAGTTTGGCCGGACTGGTGTTCCAGGGCCATTGACAGAGAGCATGAGTCGTCAGAAATAAGTTCCGAGCTGGCTGAGCCACTCCAAGTGATGGGTGGAACATCTAATTTTTTAGGTTTGTTTTTCTGAAAGCACAGAGAAGGAGGGCACAACTGCAGAAAAGTAGCCACACATGGAAGTTTGGGATCTGGAAAATACTATCAAAAACACAACTCAGACAACAGCAACCTTTTCCTTCTAACAGATGCAGTTTGATGGAAGCCAAACTTTCCAACTGCGTTTTTAAAGCAGCTCTGAGAGGGTTGTGTGTGATTTTTTTTTTATGGCTTAGGAAAAATAAAGTGACCACCTAGTTAGCCTATCACTTCCCCTTCTCCAGAACGTTCCAGTTTGATTTTGGGGATGTTGCCCGTTAAGTTGCTACCCAGCTTGCTAAGGACAAAGTGAAAAGTGTCCAGACAGGGTGCTTTGGTCTCTGTGACACCAACTTCATGATCAGAAGACACTAAGGTGTCCTGGAACTAATCAAAACATAAGCCATTTTCACCAGTTAGCCAGCGCTCACACCAGAAATCCTGAGGCAGAGGCTCCTTCCACCTGTGGATTCCCGGGGCACCCCAGCACAGACCTCACTCACACCTGCTTTCCTCCTCAGAGGAGAAACAGAAGTCCCTGTTTTCACTCCTCAGCACAGGACATAGCTTTGGCTCGGGGACTGTGGCTCACTGGTAAGACATGCCTATGGTCCTTCTTCCCCCACCTTGCCATCCCTGGGCTCCAGAAACCCCAAGCCTGTTATTAAAAAGTCATGTCTAAAAGCACAAAATGAGTGCCCTTTGGAAAATAGCTTTGCCTTGGAACATAGTTTCCCACCAACCTTACCACACATCTGCCACTGTTTGCCTTGGTATTTATTAGCATGTTTTTTTTTTTTTTTTACCAGCTTTCTCTAACCTTGGCAACAATGGCAATGCCTTTCAGAGGGTAAGTGGATACATTGGCATGCCCATTGATGGGGATGTTATTCAATGATTTTTTAAAAAGTCAGAGGCAAAGCTGTTGCCTGGTATTATACGACTTCCTGGGTCTCATCTCCAGTAGCACAAACCACCCAACGGACAAACCACACACAAACCACCTGTGGAAAGCATCCCCAAAGGCTAACATTCTATGATTCCAAGTAATGGATATTCTACAAAAAGCAAAACTTTGGAGGCAGTGAAAATAGTAATACATAGTGGATAAGGGACAGAGCAACAAATAGGTTGGGGGGGGCTGAAGGATGCTATTCTATATGATACTGTTCTAGTGCATACTCAACATCAGGTGTTGGTCAAAATCAGGAATAATCAATATCAATTGTGATTCCACTGCTGACTAGAGACTCCAGCTAGTCACAGTGTATCAATATTGCTTACTAACTGTTGTATCTACCCCACTAATCCATGGAAGTTTGCATGTGTGTGCATGCATGTTTATGTGCATGTGTGTATGTGGTGTGTGTACACATGTGTATATGTGTGTGTATACAAGTGTGTATAAGGATGGAGGAACTTGTTATACTTTCTGAAGCAAACATCGAGTCATCGAAATTATGGGGACACGGGAGGGGAAAGGAGTCTGATTGAAGTCTCTCATTGATGAGAATCAGGAAATTCAGCACAATTAATCCCATTTGCCGTGAAGATAACGATCACAGAGAGAACAATTTTTTTACATGGAAATACTTTCAAATAGGATGGCTAAGATAATTCCAAACCAAGCCTAAGTCTACATGTCCTAGTTGGAGTTTTATTGCTTTGAATCGACACCACAACCATGGGCAACTTATATAATGGAAAACATCTAGCTGGGGCTGGCTTACGAGTTCAGAGGATTAGTCTATTATTGCTGTGGTGGTGGGAAGCATGTCGGCAAGCAGGCAAACACGGTACTGGAGAAGCAGCTGAGAGTTCTGCATCTGATCAAAGGCAAGAAGAGAAGTTGACAGTGGGCCTAGCTTAAGCATCTTAAACCTCAAAGGCCATGCCCAATGACGAATTTTCTCCAGCAATACTACATGTACTCCAACAGGGCCATGCCTCCTGATAGTACCAGTCCCCGTGAGCCTATGGGGCCATTTTCAGACTACCAGAGTACCTAATCTTGAGTCTGGATTTATTCTTCTTCAAGGCATTTTCTGTGAGGCTCACACATAGAATGACTAACTCCAGCTTAGAGTGAAGATGCCCTGTCTCCTGACATCTTATAATTATTAACTGTAACCCTGCCCTACCTACCTCAGGAACCATCTTGTGATCACATTTAGATTTCCTAACGACCCTTTGAGAATGGTAGCTTCAGAGCTCACCCAAATCCTTATATGACCATCATGAAGACAGAGTGATCCTCCGAGGGTTTGCCCACACCCACATCTCTGCTTGTGCCTTCCCTTACAGGTTTTCCCCCAAAGCCTCTCTTTCTCTTAACTTCCAACCTAAATTTGTATGTGTGCTTATGTGTGTGTATGCGTGTGTATGTGTGTTCGTGTGTGTTTGTGTATGTTTGTATGTATGCCTGTGTATACTCATGTTTGTGTGTATGTGTGTTGTCTCTCCTTATAATGAACACCAGATCTGCTCCATACCAGTTCATCCTGGCATGTTTTTCTGCACCAAAACTCAAGTCTCTGGCTTCACCTGAGAGGAGGTCCCTCAGGGATGAAGGGGAGTCCCTTGGCTACAGCAATGGCAATGTGTAGTGTAAGGAAAAGATGACGGGGCACCAATGAAAGGAAAAGTCACTGAAAGGAAAAGTCACGGGGCACCAATGTTGTGGAAAGATGACGTCCCGGGTTTCGGCACCAATGTTAGGGGAAGGATGAAGAGAGTTGGAGGCAAGGAAGATGCCTCTGTGGGGCCCATGTTGGGAATCCCTTCCCCCTGAGGGACCAGCCACACAATGGTATAGTAGAGAATAGAGTTTATTCAGGTCAAGGGAGAGTTAAGAGGGTGGTAGAGGCAGAGAGAGAGAGAGAGAGAGAGAGAGAGAGAGAGAGAGAGAGAGAGAGTAGAGGAGTAGAGGCCGGCCATGAGCACGTGGAGGGAGAGGGGGGAAGGGAAGGGAAGAAGAGGGGTAGGGGTGGGAGAGCAAGGCTGCAAGAGCACAAGAGCAAGAGAGAGAGGAGGGGTCAAGCAGCTTCTTTTATAGTGTCAGGTCACTGGGGCGGAGCATACCTGGCTACTGCTGGGTAATTGAAGGGTGGGGTATACCTGGCTGTTGCTAGGTAACTGAGGGGTGGGGTTTACAGAATCCCAACATGTAGTGCTTTGCCCCCTCCCCCATACTACTGAAACTGTCCTTTCAATTCCTCTTCAAACCTAAACTTGCTCAAAAAAAAAAAAAAAAAAAAATTACCAAAGAAAACATAAACACACATCCAGAGAAAGTCTGTCAGGGGCTTCTGGTTCTGGCCAAAGGCATACATTAACTCCAGGTTCCTATACCTGTTTGTCTTAACTTCTGCAATGGCTCACAGGCCCGGATTCTCTGAACTCTCAAGGATTCCGAGGTGGGCACGCCTACGCAGGCATGTTCTGTCTGTCAAAAATGCTGCAAGCTTCTCTCCCAGGTTTACCCACAGTAAACCTGTGTCTCGGAGGGACATCTTGGGCATCCTCACAGTGGAGGTAACCACACCATCTGTCTCCCCTCTGTCCCCAGGCAACCCCACTTACCAGCTTCTACAAAGTACCAGGCAGACTCCAGTCATTGGGGGCATCGTTAAACTCCTGTATGTGGGGCTTCCGTCTGTGTTGAAGCGTTCTGTGATAAATCTCTTCGTTCTGAGACTGGCCCACAGTAGGACTTCCATAAATACTAGCAACTGCAGGACAGAGCCCACTGCCTCTTCTGCCAAGGAGGCTGCGATATCTGTAAGCAAGGCTGGCACAAGGGCAGGAGTGGCTGCAGTGCATGCACTTGCCAGCAGATGGCAGCAGCGGCAGACTCATGCCTGTGCATTTCCCCGCTTCAGACTGAGGAGGGGAGGGCTGGGCTGATGAATGGGAGGCTCAGCCTCTTATCCTCCTGGATCACAACAAAAGCCTGTTCTCGCTGAGGAGTGTCTGAGAAAACAGAGCTCCTTATCTTATCGTAGCATCTCCTGCTTTGTCCTTTAAAAAGCAGCCACTTAACCCCCTGGAGCAGGGAGACAAATCCTTCCATCCATACCCTGCTCCACAAAACCGACCTGAGATCCCCAGGCTGAACAGTGGAGAGAAAAACGACAGAACTCAAGAGTTCAGAGGCCCTCGGAGTTCAGGAGCAGAGGCAGGAGCTGTCAGGAAGGGTAAGGACACCTCTGAAAGTGCTTCTTGGCCCTGACAGGGTGGGTGGTACAGGTCACCGGTGTTCCTGGAAGAAGCCAGGCATCTCAAGTGACTTCCCCATTTTAAAATCACAACGGCACCCCCCTCCCCCCACAACTTTGTCTGCCACCTGCATTTGGTCTGAGCCTTAGTTCATTCAGTTCAACAATTTCGTGCTAAGTGATGGGTTCTGTGACAGCTCCAGGAGGAACAGTGCCTGTCCAAGGTCACTCTGTGAGGTGTGTTCTCTGCAGGTTCAGCCTAGAATGCTACATCCTGCTGTGGAAGGAGTCTGCATAGTAGGGCCAGGACTAAAATGCTGAGCCACCTGTGACAGCATCATTGCAGATAATGTGGCTTCCCCTGCCAGCCCGATGGTGTGACAATCCATCACCTGGCTACATCCTTGGGTACCATCACAGGATGGGTAGCATAATAACACTGGAAAGGAAAATGGCCTCCCAGAAAGACTGATCCTCTTGGAGCCCCGGGGATCTCAATAAGGTAGTGCTTCGAAACCTTCTGCAAGAGGAAGACCTGGCCAATGCATGTGGGTGTGGAGCAGGATGGGAAGTGAGCCCATCCCTTCCTCTGTGCGTACTCCTTGAGTACCACCTTCTTACAGTCATCTTCCTCCCTGCACACGGAAACACAGATGGCTAAGGCTTTCTGGTGTCTTCAAGCTTGTCAGAGCCCTTAGAACTATAGACTGAGTCCTGGTTCTCCCTTCTAGGCATTTACTAGTTTAATACTCATTTGAGTCTCTTAACACCCTCTTTTAAGCTTCCCTTTTGTAAAATGGGGGTAATACATTTTATTACCAGATAGATATGGCCCTGGTACTCTACAGAGACAAGGCCTTGGTGCTCCCTAGAGACAAGGTGCTCCTTAGAGACAAGATGCTCCTTAGAAACATGGTCTTCCTGCTCCTTAGAGGCGTGGCCTTGGGTTGGTTAGGGTTGGCACAGTGTAATAACTGGGTGTTGACCATGGCCAACAACATTAGTGACTGCTGCTGTACATCCTGGGGTCAGGGGCTTAGCCTCCTCTTCTCAAACAACAACAAAGCCCTTGGTTCAGCTAAACACACACACACACACACACACACACAAACTCTGGAAAATGATTTCACAGAAAATGGCTTCAGGTGATGTACTGGCTGGTTTTGTGTCCACTTACACAGACTGGAGTTATCACAGAGAAAGGAGCCTCAGTTGAAAAAATTCCTCTATGAGATTCAGCTGTAAGACATTTTCTCAACTAATGATCAAGGGGAGATGGCCCAGCCCATTGTGGGTAGTGTCATCTCTGGGCAGGTAGACCTGGGTTCTATAAGAAAGCAGGCTGAACAAGCCAGGGGAAGCAAGCCAGTGAGTAACATCCCTTCATGGCCTCTGCATCAGCTCCTGCTTCCTGACCTGCTTGGATTCCAGTTCTGACTTCCTTTGGTGATGAACAGCAATGTGGAAGTGTAAGCTGAATAAACCCTTTCCTCCCCAACTTGCTTCTTGGTCATGTTTTGTGCAGGAATAGAAACCCTGACTAAGACAGGTGAAATCCTCTGTCTTAGTTACTTTCTATTACCATGACAAAATACCAGGACCAAAGAAACTTATAAAAGAAAGTATTTACTTTGGGGATTCAGAGTCCCAGGGAGTTGGAGTCCATGACCATCATGGTGAGAAGCATGAAAGTCGATAGGTAGACATGGTACAGGAACAGTAGGTCAGAGCTTAAGTAACCCAGGGTTAGATAAGGAAACCCAGCCATGCTGAGAACAGTTTCTGTGGTAGAATTCCTGCTTAAGCATAGCCCCCCCACCCCCCCCACAACCCTCCTTCCCCTGTATCAACCCTGCAGACACCCTTTCTGAATGGGACCTGAACCTGCAGTCGAGCCACATTCTTTAGGTCTCTGAGATTCCTTTGGTTTCTCTTAAATCCTTCAGGACACTCGCTGTCCCATCCTTCCAGTCCACTTACCTTGGTGGCCATTATGGATTCAGATTTGGGTGTGCTAGATAAAATATGTCTGTGACTTTTTTTTTTTCTCCCATCAAATCCCTTGTCTTTGGAATCTGGGTTGGTCTTGTAATGCTCTGATTCAACCAAGAGTTTGTCTTTCTGAAAGGCTGCCCTAGACCTAATGCTCAGGAAAAGTGGGGAAAGGAAAAGGTGCTGGTGGCCTACTCCGGTCAGCACAAGTCGACTGCGAAAGAGTATGTTCTCCGGAGCCTTGCTACCTCGAGGGAAGAGTCTGCCGTTTCCAATCCTGCACCAGCTCCTGACCCTACAGGACATTATGTGTGTGTGTGTGTGTGTGTGTGTGTGTGTGTTTGTGTGTGTGTGTACCAGGCTATCTGTCTGTCTGTCTGTCTGTCTATCTATCTATCTATCTCTGTTTATATATCTACTTATCTATCTATCTATCTCTGTTTATATATCTACTTATCTATCTATCTAGCTGTCTGTCTATCTATCTATCTCTGTCTATATATCTACTTATCTATCTATCTATCTCTGTCTATATATATAATTTGCTGGGTTGTTTAGCAGTGGCTAATTTTAAGGGGCATTACACTGGTGTGCATGCTAAAATGGTTACTTACTCAACAACGTGTTCGATGTTCTTAAGAAGCTGTTTTGAAAGGAGACCAGGAAAGAGAAGCTTGTGGCACTGCTGGAAGACAGCACAGTCTTATCTCCCTGGAGATGATGTGTCTGCTGAGAACACGGGTTTTAGATGATTTTCATTTCAGCTCTTTGCAAGGAGCCAATGGGAGGAAGTTTAGATAGTTCCCCATGGACAGTGTGGTATTTTGTGTGTGTTAGTTTAAGCTACAGGCTAGGAGCAGCCTCTGCTCAGATGAGGAGTGGATACGCCAGGGGCATTCAGCTCTCTTTTAATCAGAAAGGATTCTGGAAGCATTGATCCCCAAAGCACAGATAATCCTTCAGTGAAATCCAGAGTCTTTGTTCATTAGCAAAATGAACGCTAGAGTATGTTTTTTCCTGGTAGAAATGGGGATTTTTTTTAGATCGCCACATCAAGTCCTCTAAGAGCACTGGGCACTGAATGAAGCGGTGACCCTCCAGACATTGGGGCTTGGCCTGAACACCACAGAGCCTGTCCCCAGCCTTCCAAGGATAGAGAAGAAGCCTAGTGAGACCAGCAGCCTATGCTTTCCGAAATGAGACTTGGAGTCCTGGTTTTTCTTTTCTGTGATGCTGGCCTCATGTGAACATCCCAGGACGCTAAGGTTGGAGAGCAGAGAGGACCCCATTTGGCTTGACAATTCCTCCCCACTTTTTGTGGGGGGAGGGAGCTGGCATTAAAGTCTACTTCTTAGTAAATGTGGGTGGTGGTCAGTATTCTATCATCTAGGAGACAAGCCACTGGGCACATCTGTGAGGAAGTTTCTCGACTGGCTTAGTTGAGGTAGAAAAAGTTCAGTGTGGAAAGCACCATCCTATGGACTGTGGGCTAAATGGAAAAACATCTCTCTCTGTTGTGACCATGGATGCAATGCAGACCATCCCTCAAGCTCCTGTAGCCATGATGACACAATGTATCCTTGACCTATGAACTAAAATCAACCCTTCCTTCTGTAAGTTGCTTCTGTCAGGGGAGTTTTATCATAGCAACAAGGACTGACTGTTACAATGCACTTAAAGGCTGTCCCCACCGAGTGGGGCACCACCTCCTTGCCTCGAACCTTGACTTTCAGGTGTACAAATCGATCCCCCTGATTGCCCCGGGGTTCTGCCTGCAGGCTCTTTTAGATCATGGCTTGGGGAAGGCAAACTGAAGCAGAGAGTGACTGTCACACATGAGCCTGGAGTTGGGTCTGATAATGTGGCTAGAATATATAGACACTGGTTCTAAAGAGAGTCCTCACTCATACAGAGAAGGAACTTCAAAAGGCTGTAGGCACTCCGGAAAGAAACCTTGGAGTCTCTGCCTGAATACCAAGTGACATACGTACAGGCCAAGGATCCAGGACAAGGATAGAGCAAGAGGGCTGTGAGCTGAATTGAGAGTCTGTATAGAACAGGAAGGCATTGTTTTAAGAACTCAAAGCAAAAGTATATAGTAGCTTAAGTAGAGCATAAACGTACACGTAGACAAATACATACATGCGCGCATGTGCACGTGTGCACGCGCCGCGCGCGCGCGCGCACACACACACACACACACACACACAGTGGGTGAGGGGGAGGATGGTATTTGGCAAATTCCTTCAAGTTGAAGCATTCCCCTCCAGGATACTAGGGGAGACTCATGCGCACAGGGAAACAGGAGGTCACGTGTCCGGGACATGTCTGAGAGCTGCTGAGGCCAGGCATGTGGCAAGAGAGCCCCCGCATGGAGGCCCTGAGAGACCATTTCATGAAGCTGTGAACGTGAAGCCTGTGTTTCATTGGAGGCTCCAAGCTGTTGGATGTGCCAGAGCTGAGAGATATCTGCCAAAGAAAGCTGCAGACAGGGAGTGGAACCAGGCCAGCAGAGAAGAATGTTGCAGGCAGCAGAGCCGGAGGGCGGGGCCATCCAAGTGTTTTGACATGAGACAAGATTTGCATTTTGCCTTGCTGGGTTTCTGTCTTCTTTTATACCAATATTTCCTCACCGTGGCCTGGTTCCTCCCGTTTGGAATGGCAGTGTATATTCTGTGCCATTGTATGTTAGAAATATGTAATTTGCTTTTTGGTTTTACAGTGAAGACACCGAGCTTTGGAACAGACTTGAACTTGGGGCTTAAAAGATGGTGTTGTATTGCAGCGATAGAACAGTGACTAATTCAGGGCCCTCCCCAGCAACACAAACACTGCTGTGGTTCCGTCCTCTGCTTTCTCTGCACGGCTGCGCACTGGGCTGGAAGGATGAAGCAGAGTCCAGATCAGGCAGGATTCTGGTCCAGCTGGGGGCGAGCGCCGGGGGGATGGGGTGGGGTGGGGGCTTCTCCAAGGATCTTAGTGTTACAGTTCTTTAAGGCTAAGGCCTTCTCTGACCAGCTTCAATGAAACAACCTTTGGGATGATCTTAGCCTGTAAACAGTTCTTTGGAGTGAGCTTATACGCATATACTTTATTTGGGGTGAGCCAGGGGTTTTATAGTTTTAGGGAAGGGGGTGAGAATATCCAGGGTGGACAAAGGTCATTGGCTGAAGGCTTAAGACACTGAGATGCCTCATTAGCATGAGGAGGCATTCCAGGACTCTCATGTGCAGGGCTATGTGACATCCTCAGGTGTGGGATCCAGGATACCCAGAGAAGAGGAAGCACCACTGACAAAGAAAACCAATCATTTTTCACTGAGCTCAGGGGTGTCAGGTAATGTTGACTTTGACCCAAGCAACAGGGAACTCTGACCAGTAGAACTTCAGGGCTGGGAGCAGGATTGTGCAGTAGCCAGCGAGCTATGCAGAGGCTTCAGGGCTGCAGCTTTTGTGACTCTTCACCTGTGCTGAGGTGGGCTTCTCAGTGATGCAGCTGCTTTTAATTCATCCCTGCCCCTTGTAACTAACCCCTCACCTGTATTCCTGCTAGTAATCGAAATAAGAGGTCGGTTAATTCATGGAGCTGGACTTTGGTGCAATTGTAACTTTGATCTGCTGCAGATTTCCTTTCTGGGGTGAGTGGACCTGTGTATTGTGCCTCCCCAGGAATTCTTGTCACACAAGAGGCACTCGGCTGATAACAAAACCACCCGTTAAAACATGGTTTACAGCTGTCTTGGAGTTAAGGGTAGACTAGGCTCTCTAATAAACGTCAAAGGAGATTCTAACAGGATCCAGTAGATTCACAAGGAAAACAACTGTCTGCAGGACAAAACCCTGTGATTTTTAAAGAACACAGTATTCAGACACCCAACAATGCATCTGAGAGTGTGAAACACAGTGTAAAGTATTATCAGAGACAGGAAGTGAGGTAATGTGCACGAACAAAAGCAACAAGTCAACAATTGACTCGGAGATGAAAAGACACAGGTGTTAGGGGACTCAGCTTCCAAACAGTTGCTATAACAGCAGCCCAGGGCGCCGGAGGGAAATTAACAGTACTTTATTGACATGGAGGGACATAGTACGTGTCTAAGTGTGCCTTGTAGTCCTGGGTGAGAAGTGTGAGAGGCAGATAGAAAGAACAATAATTGAAGAAGTGTTAGCCATAATCTCCCTAAATTTGAAGGAAAATTTAAGCCCCCAATTGCAAGAAGCCCAGAAACTTCTAGTGATTATGGCAGGGGCACACGGGGACACACACACACACAGAGACACACACACAGATACAGACACACAGACAGACATACACACACAGATACACAGACATATGCACACACAGATACACAGACACACAGACACATAGAAACACACATACACACACACACCTGTATGATGAGAAAATGGCTGAAAAATGATTGATGCAAACAAAAGTTTAGACCCAAAGAGACCAGCACACGTTACAACAGAAAACAATCATAGATTCTAGCTGACTCTTTGCAGAAATATTGTGGTCCAATAAAGAACAAGCATTATCTACCTAGAATTCTATGTCTAATGACAATATTATTTGAAATGGGAGACCCTGCTGGCTAGCTTTTTCAGTGCCAGAAGGTGCTGTGCAGGTGCTGGGGAGAAAAGATATCATCTGAACCATCAATAGACCCTGCATTACTATAATATGACCTGCCAGGCAGGATATATCCACTGGGGCAATAGTCCCATGGCAGTTATGGGGAACTGGGGGCTCTCTGGTGGGATCTAAGGCCTGTCTCATGGGAGGGAATTTCATGCCTGCCACTGTAATCGTGGCCAAAAGCCCATGGCAAGGTGGTCACAGGCCCTAGGGTAGAATCCATTGTTGTTACCTTGCAAAATGTTTGTGTTTCCTTCCAAACTGCCTTCTAAATGTTTATGTTTACACCGCAG
Source organism: Micromys minutus (assembly GCF_963924665.1). Taxonomy (NCBI): domain Eukaryota; kingdom Metazoa; phylum Chordata; class Mammalia; order Rodentia; family Muridae; genus Micromys; species Micromys minutus. Next base: position 45,855,975 of record NC_137972.1, on the reverse strand, counting down.
ACCTTGGCTGCTCTCAGTCTTAGCCAGAGAAGCTTCTTTTCGCAAGGGGGTGGCAGTCATTGCTGAGAGGCAGAAGGAGTTCCTGTGCTCAGAACAGATGGAGTGCTCAGCCCTAAGTGGGACATCACCTCCTCCACCAAAGCCCAGTGAACACCGAGGAAGTCCAAATGGAGTGAGTGTCAAAGTTAGGTAATAAGGAATGCTGAGAGGTGCAAACCTCTGGAGTTGACAGTGAGATGACCCTCATGAACCCACACCAGCTATGGTTATGTGTACAGGATCAACCTATCTGAAATCCCGGCACAGACAAGAGAGGTCTTACCCAGGTCCTAACACTGAGGAGCTACTGATAGTTGGCAATTTCGTTTTGGTTTTTCTTGCTGTTGAGCATGTGGCCACTTCTCGGTTTCTCCTGCCCCTGTGGATGCTCCCACATGTATACTCTTGTGAATGGGCGGCATTAATATGGCTTTGCAGGTTACTTAAAGGTCTTAAAAAAGAAGACAACACGAAGCTGGGAGAGAACCATGTTTGCAAAAGAAGTTCATGTTTCATTGTATGCATATATGACTTCCTCGAAAATTAAAAAAAAATTAACAGTAATAAAATCGAATGCAAAGTTCATTCATTATCTTGCCATAAAAGCTAACAAAATACATCACTAGTGAGACTTCACAGAAACTATTAATAGAAGTGTTTTAAAGAAGGGAAATGCAACAAGTGCGATCAAATTTTATGCAAGAAATGAACACCGGAGATGGAGCCGTAGGGTGGCTCAGCAGTCACAAGTACTTACCATGAGAGCCTGGCACCTCGTGTCTGATCCCTGGAACGCACAAGGCTGGAAGGAGAGAACTGACTCCCAAAAGCTGTCCTCTGACCTCTACAAGGATGCTGTGGTGCATGTGATCACATGCATCAGGCATACATCCATATGCACATAATAAATAGAAGAATGCCTTAAATAGAAAAGCTCTTCTGAATATAACAACTTCTTGATTCATAAACAGCTTTCAAGAAAGCCAATTTACTGCTTAAAGCCAAAATAACAAGATGTCGTATATATCAGAATGTATGTATAAATAAAGTATAAGATAACAATAACCCAGGGGGTTGGAAACAGAAAGCTAATGTGTACAATTTATATATGTGAGCTGATACAATGTTACTCAAAGGTGGTTGTGGTAAGTTAGCAATGCATATTTTAAACCCTGGCACTACCTCCAAGTAGAACTATTTGCTAGATAAACAAAAGGTTTGTTTTAGATATCAAGAGCCTGCTATACAAGGTGATTGAATTAGGTGTGACATTATTTGGTGGGATGAGACAAGGTCGAAGGGAAGATGGTGGGGAAGTGGGACAGGGTGAATTTTCTGCTTCACTGTGCCTAATATAACGCTCCATTGGTTGAAGCATCAAATTCGATTCAACAAGACAGTACTGTAAATTCCAAAGGAAGCAAATATTCCAGAGTGTCTTCCAGTTAAGACCTCAGCCAGCTTCTCGTGGTAACATCCCATTAAGAAACGTCCCAACTTATATTTTTATGAAGGGTTGATATTGAGAAAGTGCTCTGGAGACTAACTTCACGACTTGACAGAAAACTGAAATGTTCTTTTCAAATATGACTTTTCCTTCCCTTCCGAGGCTCATGTGAGGGGCTGTGGCTTGTATTTCCTCCTGTGACTTAGGTATTGATATTTAGTGTGCATGGTTTATGAGCGCTGTGCAGTGAGCTTAGGGGATGTAAGACGGAGTGGCTGGCTGAGGTACTGCCTGCTGGGTGAAGGGAACCCAAGCTGCTTCAGTTGCAGGGAGCAGAGGGTGTTATTAGAACTTTCTATTTGTGGTGCGACCCCCAAAGAAACATAATAAAAGCATGCATGTGTCCTCACAAAGCATGTTCAACTCCCTCTTTTCACTGGAGGACAGATCAGCGGGTCACAGAGGGATCTGGGGCTGCGGGTGTCCTGGCTTTCAGAGGATGGTGCTGAAGGACAGCCTCCTCTGTCTTCCACCAAACCGCTCCTCCCTTCTCCAGAGCCTCCTGAATAGAACCCTGTGGAGGGCTGTTTGGAATTAGCTTAACAGATGTGTAATTATAATAATCATTTTGTATGTGTGGCGCCCTTTTCTTCCAGAAAAGCTCAAAGCAACGTTGTAAGAAAAACATAACTCTCAAAACCCTGGCTACCTCGTAAGCCAGGATTTCTTAGCATGAGGCTGGAGGCCAGACCTGTCCTTCAGAGCACTGGGAACCAAAATGGTTCGGAGAGCAACGTGGGTCTCCTTGGGGGTCAGAGGAAGCAAGAGGCAAAAATTAAAAGGCAAATTAATTGATTGATTGCTTAATCAATAACTAATAGGTTTTAATATTAAGAAACATTTAATATTAAAAGTGTTTAATTTCATCAAAATTAAAAGACTACATATTCAGTCTTTCAACTTTATCAAAAGAAAAAAAGCAAAGATGAAAAAAAGCTGAGTTCTGACGCAGGAAGCTCAGAAGCCACAGGTCACCTTAGGCCTATCTTACTCAGCAGTTCAAGTCAGTTCTTTATGACTGTTTCTGCAGTGACCATGAGTTCGACAAGATGGCTCTGAGCGTGGGGACTTAGAAAGAGGGGCCATTTTCAAGCATCAGACTGGCCCAAAGTTTGATGGCGCTAAATGCTGACGAAACTGTGGGAAAAAGAAACTTTGTTTTCAGTGGTGCTTGGAGGCCATTTGGTCCCTCCACCAGATGAAATATATACACTGCTGCTTGGCAGAAAACGCCCTATAGGAAGATGTGGCTCTTTGGTAATTCCATTACCCTCACACATCCCTCATTATAACTGAGAAGAGCAGAGAAAGAGATGACTTAGCAACGTCTAAAAAGGGGAACATCATGGAATAAATGACATGATATCCTTGCAAGTAGCTGTCAGACCTGATGGCACAAGACAAACGTGTGAAGAGACTTTGGTGACCCCTAACATGAAAGAAACAAATGTCCACCTCCTGGTATGCAATGTGTGCAGCAGTGGCCGGAGGAGGGAGGGGGGAAGAAGGATGAAGGATGGGGGAGAGCACAGGGGAAAGGTCAGGAGGAGAGGAAGGGACAGAGGGAGGGATGACAGAAGGGAGTGAGGGACGGAGGGAGGGAGGGAGGGAGGGACAGAAGGAGAAGAAGGGAGGGACACAGGGGAGAAAGGAAGGGATGGGTGGAGGGGTAGAGGGAGGGATGGAGGGAGGGAGGGAAGAAGGCAGGCAGGTGGGTTGTGATGGTTCATGCCTATAATCCCAAAATGTGGGAAGTAGAAACAGTCAAATTCTTGTGAGTTTGAGCCTATGTTGGGCTAGCCTGAACTACAGTGTGTACAGATAGAAACTGTCTCAAAAGTAAGAAAATAAAATAAAGGGCAAAAACAGGAAAGTAAAAAGACAACAGCAGACACGGATTGGGAAATACCGATCTAGTCTATGGAGTACTCCACACTGTACTTAAAAGGAATCAAAATGTACATGCAGGCTAATGTGACCACATTTCTCTGACACACTGATGATTGAAAAAGGCTGTGGAGATCAGTGCAGTACAATGACCTCAGTGTAAACATGGTGTCAGCAACCTCTAACATATCCCGGAGTGACCCTCACCTTACCTCCTCCTCTTGAGGAGAAGCCCCTCCTGTTAGATTTGTTGGTTTGATTCAGTCAGTGAACACAACCATGTGAAAAGTGACAAGATATGATTGTGGGCTTGGGTGAGAAAAGGTGGGGCAGATACTCCCCAAAGCTCTCTGGGCTATCTTACCCTGGGAGAACCCAATTCTCTTTTCATGAGGCAGCTCATGGAGATGCCCTGAGAGCAAGGTCTCCAGTGGCTCCTCCTTGAGGGTAACTAAGAAACAGAAGCATGTATATAGTTTAAAGCTCTTGGCCTTGTGCTGGGGCAGCCTCTCAGCTAGCGACTAGCTCATCCTGACTTCTCCACCATTGCATCTCTCCACAGCCTTCTCGCTGGTGCTTCCAGCTCTGTCCAGTCTCCTGTTTCCTCCAGTCTCTCTGTGGTCTCTCCCACAGGGAAGTTTCCATCCCTTGGTACCCAGAACTTGCTGCCAGCTCTTTATTATGCAAAAAGCTGCATTTCTTAGGTAACTAGTAGCCTGGGGAAGGTTCCCTTCCCCAAGACAGCTTGTCTTACTTTTTAAAAGGCAGGTGGGGAAAACGACATTTATACATCCTGGTAATGGGTGTTACTGGCTCCATAATTACTTGAAAACACAAAAACACTATTTTTCATAGCCAGAAAATACAATGTTTGTGGGTTACCCCAACACAGAGCCTCTTAGCAAGGGCTCACAGCTAGGCCGAGATGATGGTTAGGTCAGCAAAGTGCTTTTCTTGAAGCGTGGAGGCCGGAGTTCAATCTCCACAAAGCCACCCTCAAAAAGTCCTATCTGGTGGCATTAACTTGTGATCCCAAAGCTGGGGAGGCAGAGACAGGTGGGTCCTTGGGGCTCACAGGCCAGGCAGCTTTGGTGAGTTTCAGGCCAATGATGGAACCTTCATCAAAAGCCAAGGTGGACAGCATGTGAGTAACAGTAGCCAAGGCTATCCTCAGGCCTCCACACGCATGCACCAGTGTGTGGATTCACATCTGCATGGGCTAGTGTCTGCACACAATGGTCTGCACACACGAAAGTTTATTGTTTCTTTTTTAAGAGTCTAAAAGATGCATCTGAAAGGCATCTCAGAGTTGGTGTGGATTTGGGAAGGGTGGGCATGGAATGTATGAAAGAGATCGAAACTGAGTCTGTATGTCTTCTGCTTTACTTAAGTGTATTCCTGAGCCACTGGTCTAATTAGATATTAACTAGGAGGTTATGGTAGGTTGATGCTTGTCTTAGGAAAGGCAGCTGGTCCTAGGCTGACCTACACTTCGGCTTAACATGAATTCATGGCGCCCACAGACCGATGGGAAGAGACAGTTCCTTGCTCCTTTTCCCTTCGTGCAATATTGATGAGCAAGGGCTATTTCAGGTCTCTGTCCTCACATTCCTCAGCACAGTCTAGAACATCTGGGACAGCGATTGAGGAACAAAGAGCAAGTCCAATGAATGAAAAGAAAAGAAAGATGTGACCTTGCAAGACCAAATCAGCAAGATTTCTTCTCTGACTGCAGTAGCAACAATGGCAGAGCCATGGAAATCAGCCAGGCTCCCAGTGTCCTTGAAGGCCAGCAATTTGAGCAACGACTTTAAATTCCTATCAAAGGCGCTCTAGGGTCAGTCGATGTGGGTCAACTCTGAAGTCCATTAGGAAATCCCAGGATCTGGTTGACAGGATAAGCAATGTAACAATGCCAGGGAAGCACTCACTGACCTCTCCTTCACACCAGCCCGGAACACTGAACTCCGCTCACCACTAAATATCATGGGTCAGTGCTACCCACATCCTGGTCTTTTTTTAGAACCAATAGCTGAAAAGCAGACTAATTCCAAAACTTAACCAGATCATCCAGCCAGAAAAGACAGAGACCTTGCTTCTGGCTGTTGAAGCCTAGAACCTAGCAACTATTAGTGTTTTGTTTTTTGAGATGCCCGCTGGCCTTCCTTTAACAACTTTGTAGCAGTAGTCTGGAGACTCCATGACTACTCTCCCCCGGAGAGGTAGTGTCTTTCCCACTCCTGAATCTAGCAATGATGGAAGTCATGCTCATAAGACTCCTAATCCTGTCACCGAAAGCTATGAAGACTCTACCTGGCTCTCTACTGTACTTGGGTTTTGGAACTTGGGTCCCCATGAGGAGATTGTACAGGCTACATGGAGAGATCAGGCAGCCATCTGCTTGATAGTGCTAGCCGAGCCCCATCCCTGTCCACTAGATATGTGAGCAAGGATCCTGAGTTAAACCAAGTGTCACCTGAGGACAGATGTCCATGAGACCTGAGGCAGGGGCCCAGGAAATTCCTAGAGACACAAGATAATACATATCATTAGAGTTTAAAACCACAAAGCTTTGAGGTGATTAGCAACAGCTAACAGTCCTGTAGAGTTATTAGAGCTAGCATTAGGCAGAGTCGAAGCATGGTACATGATATTCAGACGAACAAGGAGACTGGACAAAGACAAGCTCACCCATCAGTCTTCCTGGCTGTCGTGGTCTGAATGTTAAGTGTCTCCACAGGCTGAAGTTTTTGGATACTTGGTCTTGAGCTGGTAGCCCAAAGGACTGGGGTCATAGGAAGGTTACAGGCTGGGTTTGCTTCCTGTCTGGCTCCCTGTGTCCTGGCTGGCAACATACAAGCAGCTGCAGGCACAGACCAGGTCCACTGCTGTGCCTCCCGCTGTGATGGGGTCTAAGTGCTGTGAAACTGTAAGCCAGAGTAAGTTCTTCCTGCCGTATGTTGCTTCTGGCCGGAATCTAGTCCCAGAGGCAGGAAAGTAACTAACACATTAGCCCTCTGGCATTTTCCAGAGGTAAAAGCTGGAAAGCAAGATGAGCCAAGTATCTACAGTCACTAGAAAAACAAAGCCAGGGCTGGAGCCGTGCCAAATGGTCCAGAATCCCAGGCGGGGCCTGGAGGCTGTAAGTGCATCTTGTGTCTGTGCAGCAGCAAAGAGGAGCTGTTCTCCCTACTCCATGGGGAATGTGGGGTCAGTACTGATTGACAACGATTCTCAACCTGTGGGTTACGACCCCTTTCACAGGGGTCGCATATCAGATATCCTGCATATCAGATATCCTGAGTGTCAGATATTTACACTATGATTCATAACAGTAGAAAAATTACAGTTATGAAGTAGCAATGAAAATAATTTAATGGTGGGGGGGTGTCACACCACGATGCGGAGAACTGTATTAAAGGGTCACAACATTAGGAAGGGTTGAGAATGACTGCTCTAGAATCATCGGGGAGACAGATTTCTGTGAACCTCCTAGATTGGGTATGTGGACGTATTTGGGTAGAGAGACCCACCCTGGCTGTGTGCGTGGTCTGGATAAAAAGTAGAAATGGAATGGAGTGCTGATATTCATCTCTCTTCATTTGCAGATTGAATGTAGTCATCTGGCTCAGGCTCCTGCTACTAGCATAGGCTGTGTCCCCTCACAGCAAAGGCACATCCCCCCATAAGTTGTTCCTCATCAGGTTCTCTACCACCACAACAGGGAAAGCTCCTAATGCAAAAAGTACAAAGCAGAGGAGGGGGCCAAGTGGCCTGGACGTAGTCGGCCCCATGTGTCTGCGGGCTCTGAACCCACATATCTAACCACCTGCATGTTGAAATGTGAAGGAAAAGCTTGTCTGTACCACTCGTGGACAGTTAGTTTTTCTTCTGGTTATTTCTGATACAACATAGACTCCACCAGCATTTGCATATCATCGCCAGTGTCGTAGGCATAATAAAAGCATTAGAAATGATCGAAAGCATACATGTACATGTGTGTTCACATGCAAGTTCTACTTAAGCACTGCACCGCAGCATATAAAGAATTTGTGAAACTTTGACTTTTAGGCCCTATTGTGAGGGTTGGACCCAAATGGCTGCTGACTGAGTATCGTTAACACACAGTGACTTCCAGTACTTTAGATTCCACGTGAGGATTTTACCACTGATCAGAACAGTTACTTATCTGTTGCCGTGATAAAGCATGCAGATCAAAGCAATTCACAGGAGAATGAGTTAATCTGGGTTTGCTGTTCCAGAGGGATAAGAATCCATCCCAGTGGGGAAGCATGGGAGAAAGTAACAGGCATGACCGGCGACGGGAGCAATGAGCTCAGAGCTCATGTCTTCAGTGCCAAGCGTGAGGCTGAGGGAGCAAACTGGAAATATAGCCAGGCCCTAATCTCTCAAAGCCCGCCTCCAGGATGGCCATACCTCCTAAACCTCCCCCAAACTGTGCCATCAACTTGGAACTAAGTGTTAAAATACATGAGTCCATGGATTTTCATATTCAAACCACCACACAGGGTGTTTTAGAGGACCAGAGAGATGGGTCCCCAGCTAAGAATACTTAGGGCATAATCCATAATCATGAGGAACAAAGCACAGAGCCCACCAGCACTAGTGTGTAGCCCCAGCTCTACGGGGTCAGATGGACTGCCGGAGCTTGTTGGTTTCCAGCCTCACTGAGGCAAGGGATGCCCAGGTTCAGAGAGAGAGACCCTGCTGCAAAGACTAGGTGGTGAGTGACAGAGGAGTGTGCTGGACAGAGGAGAAGCATCTTCTGTTTCTAATTGTTTCCTCAGTGTGGCTGCTTGAGGTGAGCTCACCTCTTCTGGACCTCTCTTGGCTTTCCCCAGGGATATTAACCTCTAGTGGGGCTGTGGAATTACATCACTGTGATAGGAAATCGGTGTGTCGGCCTGGTACAGGAAACACAGGGACTCATAAGTGTGGGTCCCTCCCTTTTCTTTCTGAGAAAGATTAGAAAGGTGAATTGGCCACTGTTGTCAAGTTCCATAGAGTTAAAACATTTACCTGAAAAACAAAAGCATCTACTGGGAAACTTCTAGGGAGGACAACTGTGGTGGTTTGTATAGGCTCTGCCCAGGGAAGGTGTGGTCCTGTTGAAGTAGGTGTATCACTGTGGGTGTGGGCAATAAGACCCTCATCCTACCTGCTTGGAGGCTAGTATTCTGCTAGCAGCCTTCAGATGAAGATGTAGAACTCTCAGCTCCTCCCACATCAGGCCTGCCTGGATGCTGCCATGCTCCTGCCTTGATGATAATGGACTGAACCTCTGAACCTGTAAACCAGCCCCACTTAAATGTTGTCTTTTATAAGACTTGCCTTGGTCATGGTGTCTGTTCACAGCAGTAAAACACTAAGACAACTACTACTTTGCATTTATTTAAATAAATGTATTTGTTTATTCATTTATTTTGTGTGTTATATGTGTGTCTTCCCTACATGTGTATGTATGTGTATGTATGTACATGTGTGCCTGTATATGTGTATGTATGTGTGTATGTATATATATGTATGTGTATGTGTGTGTGTTTGTATGTATGTGTGTGTGCATGTGTGTAGTCAATGTCAGGTACCTCTTCAATCACTATCCTCCTAATTCTTTGGGACAGGGTCTCTCACTGAACCTGGAGTTCATTGATCAAGACTTATGGCCAGTAATATCGAGACTCCTGCCTCTATTTCCCCAGTGCTAGGTTTGTAGGATGTTCCACCATGCTTGGCTTTCTGCATGGGTGCCGGGGATCCGAACTCGGGTCCTCATGCTTTTCTCAACTGTGCCAGGCTTTTAGACCCTTAGGAAGGTTAATGTGGAGGGTTCGTGGGTCAGGACTCTCCATGGAAGGAGCTGCGCTCCAGCTCATATTGACAGAGCACAAAAAGGAAGTGGTTGGCTGAGGCAGGGGAGTAGGCTCCTTGGGGTGTCTTTGGAATCCAGGCAAAGGGAGCAAATCTCACAATGAGAAGGATGTCCCCAGCTCTAGGCTCCTCCTGTCACTCCGAGTCAGCTGTCCTCCTTGACTTGAGCTATCATTTCAGGTTTTCCCCAGGCCAACTGGGGAGACCTGCTCCTCTAGAGGCTCCTGGCTGGTTCTTTTTAGCAGATTCAGGTGGGGCTGTCCTGCATCCTGCCACTCCCGGTGGGAGCAATAGCTACTGCTGGTCGGATGACGTGACAGGATCAGCTGGGCCCGAGTCACTCTTGGCTTGTCAGGGAGGAGGGGTGTTGCTAACGTTTGCTAGACAGGAAGAGAGAAGAGCTATGAGCCTGTATGGCAAGGTCACAGGGGCTGAGACAGAACAGTGAGGTCACATCTAGTCTCCGTAAGGGGCAGGTGGGAGAAGTACAGTGGGGTTTTGCCTTTTATAGATATACTGCTGTGGGAAGATCTCCTCATAGGAATCCCTGCGGCGTGGCTTGAAAGGGACTTAAGAACAGAGAAGCCTGTGAGACAGATATGACCGAGCCTTGTGTGGCACTTCTGATGCAGAATGACATGAAAAGAACCTACGCATCCAACAATGGGGTCGTGGGTCAGCATATTACAACAGACACCAGCACGTACAAGAATCCACCACCATGAGACTTAACAGAGAGTAGGCCAGTTACAGGGTAATGTCAAAAGTGAGAGAGAGGCTGCCGGGGGCTGGAGACAAAGCTCCGAGATTAAGAGCGCGTGTGTCTCTTGCAGAGTGCTAGGTCACGGCTGATAGAACATCTGAAATGAGGAGAGGGGAGCAACTTTACTACAGCAAAGGGCAGTAGCCTCTCCGAGGGATGGAGACTGTGTGCCAAGGTGCGGTGGGCATCAGCTTTTATAGGGCAGAAGGGGGAAGGAAAGTCTTGTAGTGAACAATTCTTTATGGCGATGTGTTTCCTGCAGTTTCATGGCAGCAAATACCAGCAGAGATTCTCACAGACTGTTGACTTTCTTGTCAGGCAGATGTTTTTTAGGCATGTGAAGGGTTTCCCAACTTGCCTAAAACTTCGTTTTGGGTCATTGACCCTTCATAGTGAACACAAGGTAGGTTTCTAGCACCCATGTGTCCCTAAGTCCCTTCCAGGATATGTCATCCCCAATGACCTAAGATCTTCCAGTAGGCTCCTCTCTTAATGATTCCGTAAGCTCCCAAATGGACCATCCTGAGGAATGACCTTTTGGGGACATTCTAGGTCCAACCATTGGTTCCCAGCATCCATGCTGGTAACCCTAGCTCTGGGGAATCTATACCTTTTTCTGATCTCCCATTTTCTTATATCTTTATGTCTTTTTGAATTTTTTTATGTAGTGACCATGTCTTCCTTTGGTACTTACAAATAAAAATAACTAATAATATCATTCATAAAATAAAATTGCAAAATTTTAAGACTCACTTGAGGAGATATTGGTAACACTATCCCCAGTATTGTCAGGGCTCTTTGTGGGCCTCTAACGCCACAAAAAATTACCTGAGGCAATCACCTTATAATCAGGAAAGGTTACATTGGCTCAGGTTTTGGTGCTGTTGGCCCCTGAGTGGTGGGACTTGTTATTAGTGGACAGTATGCCATGCAACTCAGACTCACTCAACTAAAGAAGATACAAGTCTGGCTCTCCTAGGATGCATCTCTGAATACCTAATAGCTCCTGGTAGACCCAACTTTTAGCAGTTACTCAAACTCCCAATCAGTAGGGATAGACAGGAGGGAAGTAGAGGGAGAGAGAGGAAGAAGAAGAAGAAGAAGAAGAAGAAGAAGAAGAAGAAGAAGAAGAAGAAGAAGAAGAAGAAGAAGAAGAGTGAATCCTTCAGAAACCAAACCTGTTTCTTTTTCTGAACTTTTTTTTTTTTTCTGGAGAGATTTATATGTAGTCTAGTTTTGCCTCAAACTCATGATCCTCCTACCCTGACTTCTAAGTGCTGAGATTATAGACATGTGCTATCCCATTCGGCTTCATAGATGTCATCTGACTTTATAAAGAGTCACAGGCCAGAAAGGTGCTAGCACGGGGCCCAGCACCCTGTTCTTCAAGCTGTGGTACAGCAGCAGGAAGCATGGGAGACCTTCCACTTCTTAGCTTCCCCATTTGAGTCCTTAAGGAGAGAAGCACACAATGTGGATCTCCCAACATGCTTCCCCACAGCAGATAGAACAGTAGCGTTCCTCCAGGAAACACACACACACACACACACACACACAAACTTGAGGAACTGTCTTAGTCCTCTGCTGCTGTGAAGTGAGGTCATTATAACCAAGGCACGTCTTATAAAGGAAAGTGTTTAATTGGGGCTGGCTTACAGGTTCAAGGTTTAGTCCAGTATCATGGTGGAAAGCATGACACTGGGCAGTTGTAGTTGTAGTTGTAGTTGGAGGAGCCAAGAGTTCTATATCTTGATCTAAGGTCAGACAGGAGGATACTGGCTTCTGAACGCAGCAAGAAGAAGGCTCTGGATCCCATTGGCCAGGCTTGAGTACCCATATGAGACCTCAAAGCCAAGTCCCACAATGACACACTACCTCTAACAAGGTTACACCCCCTCCAATAATGCCATACCTTCTAATACCACCTTCCATGGGCCAAGCAAATTCGAACCACCACAGGAGCCCATTGGGATATAATCCAGAGCTCAAGTTCATAGAAAGGTAGGACCAGAGGCAGGAAGTGCAGCTGTCCTGAGGAGCTGGTTACAGGGGGACGTCTGCTGCTACCTTGATGCTGCCTGTTGCTTTTACAGATACAGTCACTTAAGTGACCAAATGAAAACTGCTGCCCAAACTGGTCAAGACTGGTAACTGGCAATGCAGTGCTCTTTGGAGGCCATTAGATACCAATGTGTCAAGTGCTATTTAAAGAAGCAGGTGCCTCTATGGAGAGAAAGCACCCATGCTGTCTCCTAGAAACATACATCAGTGAGAGCGACACAGAAGGAGGGTGTGGGGAAGACAGGTAAGGTGCTACAAAATCAGCCAGCTTCAAGCACCTCAAACCCCACTACCTTTAAAGTCATTTTTTTGGAAAAGTACAAAGAGCCTTTAGATTTTTCACACGCACACAGCATCACACAGACACACACACACACACACACACACACACACACACACACACATTTGTATAACTTCATTTCTGTTGCCCTGAGCCTGAGGTTGCCAAGGAGACAGTTACCAGCAGAATAAGCTGTTGGTGAATAATTAATTATCTCTTCTCAGTGAGGCTAGGAGGAAGGACTTCTCCAAGTGTGCGTGCAGCCAGGGCTCAAGAAAACTGCTTTCTGTTCAAAGTGGTGGGACCGCAAGGGACCTGGGAGATGGCCAGAGGAAAAGCAGGTGTCAGGGCAGACTTCAGCCCTTCAACCTAACAGGAAGCAGCCAGTGCTGAGGCCAACACATTTCCTAACTCCCGGCTGTTGCCCTGCAGGCTTTCCACCATCATCCTTTGCATTTTCTAGTAGCCTGAGGATCCGTGTTCGTTGTGGAAAGAATTCAGAGATCTGCATTCAGCTTACAAGCGAGGAAGTGTGTCTTGCTCTGATACCCCATGCCCTGGGGATTTAGACTCACTCACCCAAGGTGGCCACTTGCCAACCTTCTCCTTAGTGGTTTCTTTCTGTTCTCTGGCTCATTTCTCCACTCTCCCCTGTAAGCTCTCTGCAGTGTCCTCCCCACCCACCCCCACCCCTACCGTAGTCCCAGATGTATGTTAGCCAGGCCAGGGTAATAGGAGCCAGCTATGGAATCCTGATGCTTCTGCTGTGACTCACTCTGTACAGAAGAATTGTCCTGCAGAGGGACCAGTGTCTCAGCTCTGCTTTTTATTTTACCTAATATCTATAGGTCATACGATGCCAAGTTTTAACATTAGCATGTGCGGAGCCTGTGATAATGCATACCCACAGGGACAAAGTGAATTTGTCCCCACAGGTACCTAAGCCCAAACCCCAGAAGGAGCTGAGTGTCTCCAGGGACTGGTGCTGATGACAACCGCACTGTGACAACCTTCTAAACCCAAACTAACTTTATAGGTTAAACAGTCAATTTGAAGAAGCCCAGAGGAATCCAGTTTCTTGACATCAGTACACTGTGTGTGCTGTTCTTTCCCTGAAGGAAGGGTCTTCTTTATTGAGTTTAGTGTTTTACAGGGTTTATTAGTGCTGTTCTACTTCTGGGGCCTCAATACCCAAGAGAAACAACTTACAGGTGGTGGGGTTCATTTTAACTTGTGGCTTGAGAAATTTTAGTTCATTGTGGAGGAAAAGGCATAATCCCAGACCTGGCAGTAGGAGTGTGGTAGAGGCTTCTCATATCACTGTAGACCAGGAAACACACAAACACACACGGCAGGGGGGAGGGAGATAGAGAGGAGGAGGAGAGAGAGAGAGAGAGAGAGAGAGAGAGAGAGAGAGAGAGAGAGAGAGAGGGAGAGGGAGGGAGGGAGGGAGGGAGAGAGGAGAGAGAGAGAGAGAGAGAGAGGGAGGGAGGGAGGGAGGGAGAGAGAGAGGAGAGAGAGAGAGAGAGGAGAGAGGAGAGAGAGAGAGAGAGAGAGAGAGAGAGAGAGAGAGAGAGAGAGAGAGAGAGAGAGAGAGGAGAGAGAGAGAGAGAGAACCAGGAGCCCTTCAATGGAACATGTCCAATCACAGGCCTTCCTGCTAAAGGGCCCCAGTTTCTCACACAGCACTACCTTGAGGAAAACATTCAAACATGAGGAGGACATTTCAGATTCAAACTGTTGTACAAACCCCACAGCTCTCACCTTAAAGGGAAGAGAAGTTTATTCTGGAGCCATTTTGAATGAGCCAGGCTAGAAACTCACATTGGGTTGCCCCAAATCCCGTGTTCCAACATGGGAGCCATTTCATGAGGTTTAACAGAACAAAGAAAGCCATAAATCAAGGTCAGTTTAAGGTACATTGGTGGGTACATTAGACAGCTCGTTACCGCACGATGGGAGTGCTTGTCTAAAGGCCCATTTTGACTACATTCTTAACTGTTGATTTGTTGAAAGCTAGTAGTCTGGCAACTCAGTAGATCCCTAAAGGATTACTAGTGACAGGATGCTAGTTCAGACAAGGAGGTTGGCAAGGAATGGAGGGCTAGAACTTAGCCCCCAAGTAAGGTGACCCATCTCTGAACATGCAACATTCCAACTTCTCCACAGTACTGCCCCTTTAACAAGTCAGTCACTGTCTGCACACACAGCTTCTTTTCAAGACCTTTGTTCACAAAACTACAACACAAAGTCACTACCTCTGTCCCAAGAAATACTAGAAGATTGTCTTGTTTTCAGATTCTTACTAGAAAGGTCTTCTAAAAATGCCAAAGTACAGTGGAGACAGATGGATTCTCAATGGTCAGCCACTCTAAACCTGTCTCAAAATCTATGATGGGTAGAGATTGAGGAAGACCTTCGGAGGCCTCCAAACATGCCTGCATGGACAAGAGCATGTATATATACACGTGCAAACATACATATACCACACACACAAAAATACAAGATCACCAGTTGGGAATGAGAGGTTTGTGGGCTATGTCCAATTCCTTTGAACTAACCTCTCTAGCAACATTGTTCATGACAATGAACTTCATGAGAAATGTCAGCTTCAACTGTCTGAAAAAGAGCCGAGAGGTTGAAGAGGCATATTAGTTAAAGGTCCTCATGTATTTTGAGGGTAGGATGAGAAACATCAGAGACTTTTTCCTCTGTGTCAATTACTTGGTTCTATCTGCTAAGGACACAGCCTGTAGTGCAGAGGTGGGGGAGGGTAGAGCCCTCCAAGCTGTATGACTGATGATTGACAGCTGTGGCCGTAACCTTCTCTCCAGTCAGACGGCTCACTACTAAAGGACAGCCTTCAAGATGGAGACTCTTCCTGTTTGTTCCACCCTCCCTGAGTTGTCATTTTATTATCTCACAAGGAGTAACTCTGTAGTCTGCCCTCCTGAGCCTGGAGCATTACCTGGACTGACCATGTCACCCAAGAAGGGATAACTCACAAAAAGCAGCTGATTGTCACTTTGTTTTACCACCTGTATCTTTCCACATTTTTATTTTCTTGTAAATTAAGGTCGGGGACAGAGCATCTGGGCACAGAGAGAAAGTGCCCACCTCCTAAACCAACCACCCTCTGTCTTGGCTATCTGCTAATAACAGCTCTGAGGGAGAATTATCTGCCACAAAGGAGAACTTTGGGGATTTCATTCCTCACATCCACAGCCTGAGCCGGCATGCTAAGAAAGATGCAACCAACAGCTGGGCTGGCTTCAGAGATAACAGGGGTGGCATAGGCCTGGCTTTTGTGGCTTCTCCAGGTAAGTGCTTCCAGGACGAACAGCAGCAGAAGTCTCCTAACTTCCTTCTATCTGGGTTTCCAGTGACATTTCCTCAGGACTGAAGAGTGACAGATTCCACTTGAGGCATACTGAAATCAACCCCCAACCTGACACGTTGGCTCATCCTCCACACAACTCAGGAGCTTAACATCCATCTATGCCTGCAGATATGTGAAAGAGCTGTGCGGGACCAGCACCTCTGAACCCCTCCTTTGTGCTTTTAAGACAGAATCACATGCAGCCCACCCTCAAACTCACTTTAGAGCTGAGGCTGACCTTGAACTCCTGGTTCTCTTGCCTGCTCCTTCCAAGTGTGTTTACACTTGGTATGGTCCACCACACTTAATCCACCCCTCTGTTATAAAAAGGGATCTCAAGATTCCTAGAAAAGATGGGATCACCTAAAACCTTCCATTGTGAACAGAAGAGAGAGTCACCTTCTAGGAACGCACGTCCAACTTCCTCAGTTACTTCTCCATCTGAAACACACAGGGGTTTCGAGCTGAGGAGTTTCTTCTACACCACTTTGTCTCAGAAATGGTTAATGAGTCAACCACACGAGAGAATTCTCCATTGTCACCAAAAGATACAGTGACTAACAGATACCCTTGGGTGGCAGCCAAGTTTTCTTGCCAGACTCTGAAATAGTCTAACTTTTCTGGATTGACAAAATAAGGACTCTTACTGCCACCCAACTCCCAACTGTCCCCTCATCTGTGAGCTGTCTTACAACAGAATGAGCTGCTGAGCAGAATTATACCACACCTAGCCACATACTTCCCATTGGTGGTAACATTTTCTCCTTCACAAAGGGCAAAAGGAGTGTTCTTAGAAATTGACTAATTTGTAAAGAAGTTACCAAGATCAAGACCAGTATAATAGTGACATTCTCTATTGTTGAACCCATTACAATTCTAGGTATGTGGGGGAAGAGAAGCCACAGTTAAATGCACAGCAAACAGACCATTCCAGCTCCTGCCCTTGTTGGCTGCGTTCCAGTTTCCTCATGACATTACTGTCGGTGCTATTAAGATCGCAGTAGCCTCCTCTGGTTACAGTTTGACTTTCTGTACTTTTAGTTACTCCTGGTCAACAAAGGCCCCCAAATACCAAATAGAAAATTTGAGAAATAAAGATTCCTAATTTTTAAATAACATTTATTATGGTACCTAATGTTGCGATTCTGTAAACCCCACCCCACAGTTACCTGACACAATAAAAGGTGCTGCTTGCCCCTTCTTTTACACTCTTGGTCTCTTGTTCTCTTGCCCTTGCTCTCCCTCCTTCTCCCTCCTCTCCCCATTCCCTTCCCCCCTCTCTTTCCACATGCTCATGGCCGGCCTCTACTTCTCTTCTCTCTCTCTGCCCCTACTACCCTCTTAACTCTCCTCCCCATGCCCGGAATAAACTCTATTCTGTACTATACTGAATATAGTATGTGGCTTGTCCCTTGGGGGACAGGGATTCCAAACATGGGTTCCCCCAGAGGCGTCTCCCTTGCCCCCATGCCTCGACACACCTCCATGGAGCATATTCCCCCCATTCTCTTCATCTTTCTCCTAACACCCATTATTCATATTCTATTCTAAAATTAACTATTGTTACTTTCTCACTGTGCCTTATTTACCCATGAACCATTAGCAAGAGTCTATGTGTGCATGAAGAAATACAGGTCATAGACAACTCAACACTATACACTGTGAGTTATGTAATATATCCTGTGGGCAAGATGGGGGTGTGAGAGTATATAAAACGCTGTGGACATACTGATCTCTTTTTACAAGCTCTCCTTCCATTCTCCAGGGACACAGTACACTGCCAACAACACAGTGAGAAGAATGAGACAGACCCCTACCCATCACTCTCTGCTCCTTCTGCCATTTCTGCCCTCTGCAGAGAAATACTCCCACGTGTTGTGTTGGGATCTCCTGCCCTTCATTTCTTCAGCTACAAACATGAGATGTATCTTTACCTTCACCACATCTCCACCATGCTAATAGATGCAGGAAAGAACAAACAATTCAAGCTACCTCTTTTCTGAGTCCTCCCAGGAACCTTTCTTCTGGGTGTAGCTAGGAGAAAAGCTTCCTTGAAGGTCGATCCTATGAGGTGTAATTTAATGAACATGGTGGACATTTTCCACTGGTCAGTTGGCAAGGATCACTCAGGTGTTTTCTGCAGGACCAATAGGTGGTAGAAAACACAGCAGGTCTATGTGCTTTCTGCAGGACCTTGAGGTTGGCGAGGCAGGAAGTCTGAGTTGGAATTTAGAGAGTGGAATGAACACTGGTCTCTCTCCACACTGGTGTTGTGAGTGACCTGGAGGAGAGGGTGGCATCCTTCATAGTGGAGCTGAATACGTCCATACCTGACGTAGGAAGCAGAGAGGGTACAAAAGGACTCAGGGGGTACAGGTGTCATAAGTTCAACCCTACAGGATGAGGACTGGAGGACCATGAGCATCAGCCTGGACAGTACCCCATGTGCAGCACTGGCTTTCCAAGCATAAGATACACAGTCACAGTTTATTTCCACTATGAAATTTATACAAAATATGTCTAAGGCTCACACCAGCTGGGTCTTACACTGAGAAGGGAATTCTGGGAAATGCAGTTCGTAGTTAACTAAGTGGACCCCATAAATGCTCTTCACTGGCTCTATGAAGACAACCTGTTGAAGATGAAAGGGACCAGCTGCGGGAACATCATCTAAGCCGTGGACCCAGCCCACTCTGAGGCTGTAACTATCCCCTGAGCATCCAGTTGTTTGAGCATAGGGCTTTGTAGCTTCTTCCCAATCTGATGATGTTTGCCATGAGCTCACCAACAAATGGCATGTATAAGTTTTATGGGGGTTTAACCATCATGGTGTGAAAAGCTAGACACCCAGGTAAGACCTGTTGGCTGAACGGCCCCTGAGTTGAGCATTCACATTTCAAACTTTCATTTTTCTTTTTGCAAGCTGAGCAACATCATCTGACCCAACTCATCAGTTTTAAGAGGATCCACACTCCTTGCCATAGTCTCAAGAGGCTGAAAAGCAAATATACATTTATTTATGGAGTGGAAGGATACGGTTTCTCAGCGACTGGGCCTGTCTTTTCCTAGGACAGCTCTACTGGTGGTAAAAGATGTTTGAAGACTCAGAATGCTGCTTTGGAGGATACCGAGTCATTTGAAGATTTTCACCCAGGGTCTTTTCCAGCCTCATACTCACACATGCCTATACTCACAACAATCGGTCAAGATGCCAGTGAGCACTTGTGAATCCCAGTTTTCTCTTCTTAAATCATTTGTGGATCCTATTTTATTTTCTACAATACTCTGATGTTCATGAGTAGCTATTGAATATTTCTTAAATTACCTAATTGTCCCAGTTACAGACTCCAGTTGGTGTCATGGGTGCAGAAATGCAGTGCCATCATTTGGAACATGCTTCTGAAAATGAGTTATGAGAACAACTTTTTTTGGGGGGGGTCTCCCTGTTCCACAAGCCCATTACACACCAGACAGTAATGCGCTTTTCTATATGGGACAGACACATAAGATGAAAGCTTTGATAACCTCCACCTCGTTGTGTGTGTGTGTGTGTGTGTGTGTGTGTGTGTCTGAGAGAGAGAGAGAGAGAGAGAGAGAGAGAGAGAGAGAGAGAGAGAGAGAAAGGGAGGGAGGGAGAGAAAAGGAGGTAGGGAGGAAGGGAAGGAGAGAGAGAGGAGGAGGGAGGGAGAGGCAGACAGACAGACAGGATAAAGCATCCATGATTCTCTGGTGTCAGAGTTCCAGGTAGTTTTGAGGTGACAACTGCATTTGGGTCCTCTCCAAGAGAATCAAATGTTCTCCATTGCTGGGCCATGTCTCCAGCCCTGCTTTACTTTTCTTCAGGCTGTTTGCCAACACAAAAACATCTTATGGAACTCCCTTGGAGAAGATTGTGGAGAGACAGCAGGACATAGGGACATCCTATGGACACACTGGTTTTCTTCAGACCTAGGTGTGGTTAGGGCGTTGAGATTTCATCGCCCTTTTCTGGTTGCTGTCAGTCCTGCCTGTACCTTTAGAAAGAGTCCTTACTGTGGTTAGAATATGTCTACACAAAGTTTACATCTGCCAACATGATCCCCAAATTCACTTTTAAAGAGAGAGGGTCTTTAGGAGGTAAGACAAAATGAGAATATAAAGGTGGGGTAGCAAGCCTTCATCAGATGATAGTGGCTCTTGAACTTTCTACCCTCCAAAGCCACAGATCAAACAAACTTCTGTTCTTTGTAAATGCCCCAACCTCAGGTGTTTAGGTTACAGTTCCATAAAACAAATAAGGCTTGTCTTCTTCATGACCTTCCTTCTTCATGAGTTAGTTTCCCCCTTTGCAGGGCTGTCTTGTGCCCCTCCCTCCAACCCACTTTTGAGGTTTTGCCTTCCAAGACAAGAAGGTAGCTGCTGTCCTGGCAGCAGGTACTGAATCATCACAGACAGTGCTATTTGTTCCAAGCATCAATGTAGCCTCCGCCCCACTAATCAGAAAAGGCCTTTTCTCTTCCCGTCAGAGTCTGGCATCCTGTAGGCTTGGGCATTATGAGTTAAAGCATCTCTAAAAATTAAGCACTGAATCAGGCCCTTTATTTATAGCTCATTTTACAAATGTGAATTAAAGTAGCCCAGGCTTATGACACACTCAAATTTATTATCCCCACTTGATGGCCTGGATAGTTAAATACTTGGGTGAATAAACTTAGAATTCATTAGGCCTCATTTTCTCATATTTCATGTATTTGCAATCGACTCTCTTCCTTGGCAGTTTTCAAACACAAAAATTAAGCTGGCTCTGAAACCTACAGATGCTTTCTTCTAATATCCCTTTAATTGGAAACCCACATACAGCTTCCTAAGCAAGCCGCCCGTGGAGATAACTTATGTA
This sequence comes from Micromys minutus, assembly GCF_963924665.1. Classification (NCBI taxonomy): domain Eukaryota; kingdom Metazoa; phylum Chordata; class Mammalia; order Rodentia; family Muridae; genus Micromys; species Micromys minutus. Next base: position 45,835,294 of record NC_137972.1, on the reverse strand, counting down.
ATTGAGCTACCTTATTGTGTGGCTGCTTATTACTCTATTTTCCAAAGCTGTCTTATCTCTGAAATGCCATAGTGGTAAGAGCTGAGCATCCACAGCCGGAGGATTAGGCTACATTTGGGATTTTTTTCCTAACCTTTGGGTTGGTGTCAGGGAGGGCCGATCACTTACAGGTTCCCTGTACACCGCTGAATGCTAATAGGGCAGCTTTGGAGACCCTTATCCCCGGGACAACATTGTGTTATTCAAAATAATTGGGGGACTTTGCCATGGGTAAAGGAAGTCTGCCTCTCCAGACCCTAGGAAAATTAATTCTGTTACCATTTGTACCGTGTGAGGACACAGCTTTGGACATCTGATTAACAGTTGTAACAGAGAGGGGTGAGAACCAGAGGGGGGAGGGTGCAGAAATCACGAGAGCCATGGCAGACCGGAGAGAGGTTCTACTGTACAAGCCTCTCTGTGAGGTGTGCCAAAGATGAGACATCCCTCCAAGATTAGCCGTCCACTGCAGAACCGCTGGGCAGGAGTGAAATGCTAGGCATTCCAAAGGCATTTAAAGCTGAGTGCTATCAGCACACACTAGCACAAAGTACTTTCAGAGGGTCAGTGTTGGTTAACTAACGCCTAGGTCTTTTCTTTCATTCTCGGACCCAAGTTCAGATGCTGGGTTTCCGACGGACTAGGTGTTGTTCTCAGCATTGTGTATATATTAACTCCGTTTAGTACAAATGCAACCCTGGGGGTGGGTAAGTAGTAATGTTCTCTCTTTGTAGATGTGGAAACGGAGGCTCTGAGTAGTCAGAGGCACAAAACCAGCAAGTGAATGAAGAGAAAGTTGACTTTCATTATGAGTCCGTGTTCTTAACTACTGTATTTTAATTGGTGTTCTCCATGGATACAGAAAGACTCAGAAGGTGTGTGTGTGTGTGTGTGTGTGTGTGTGTGTGTCTGTGTGTCTGTGTGTGTGTGCGCATGCATATGCACGTTTGTGTGTGAGTATATGTGTGAACATGGAAGCTCAAATCCATCTGACCATGGGGTGGTGGTGCATGTCTTTAATCCCAGCACTCAGGAGGCAGAGGCAGGAGGATCTCTGTGAGGCCAGCCTGGTCTATGGCACAAGTTCTAGGATAGCCAGGACTACACAGAGAAATCCTGTCTCTAAAAACCAAAATAAAATAAAATATGCAGTTTCAGAGAGCAAGCCAGTAAGCGGTGTTCCTTTATGATTTCTGCTCCAAGTGGCTTTTGGTCATGATGTTTATCATAACAACAGAAGTGTATACTAGAATAGAACTCAAGGAAGACAGAAGCCCATGTTCAAAGGCAGTCATCCAGCAGATAATTTCTTGGTGTGTGTGTGGGGGGGAGGGAAGATGGGTGAAGTCAAACTTTGTTCCTTTTAGGCCTTCAACTGATGAGGCATATTCATAGTACAGAGAGAAATCTACTTCACTCAAAGCTTAGTGATTTAAATATCAATCTTACTCTCCCTAGAAAACAAACCTCATAGAATCATCCAGAATAATGTTTGATAAAGTATTGGCACGCCATGACTCACAAATTTAACTATGACAAGTCCTGTGATGATCTGAACTGTCTATTCCAATACACACATTCACACATGCACACACCCCCCCAAACACGCTAACCTCAGGATGTAACTTTACCTATGCATAGGGTTGGTGCAGCTGAAATTAGCTAAGATGAAGTCACACTGAGCTCATAATCCAATATGGCTGCTTCCTTTATAAGAAGAGGAAAAATACAGGAAAGAAAATGGCCATGTGCAGGGATTCAGCTTAGCCTGAATTCAACCATTTTATTAACTACCATTTTGTTTGTCGTGTGGCCATGGTACATATTCCAAACCTTCCCTAAGAAACAATCATTAAATGTAGCAGTAGAGTATGGTTGGAGCGGTAACTCAGGGGTTAAGACTACTTATTGCTCTTGAAGTGGACACTGGGCTGGTTCTCAGTATCCAATAAGTCATGCAGCTCACACCCTCCTACTTCAGGGGATCCTATACACTCTTTGACCCCCTTCCCCCCACAGAACATATGTGGTGCAGATAAAGACAAGCAGTCACCCATATACACACCTAAGAGATCTTTTTTTAAAAAAGTGGTCAGTGGAGGTTTTTGAGCTATGCTGACTGACTCTTAATTGACGTTTGATATCACAGTTACTTTTGATACATCTCTGGCTGGCTAAGGTCCACCTCTGTCTAGTTTGGCGTATGAGCTTCTTGCTCCTGCCTTGGAGTGTGGGGATCCTTCTGTCTGTAAGTCCCTAATAGATTACAGTCTGTGCAGTCCTGGATCTGTCTGCCTCTTTCTGCATCCTCTGCCTCTGGTGGCCAGTTTTCACACTCCAGAACGTCAGAGGCAGGAACATAGAGTTGGGTGATTTGAATACAAGTCAAAGAATATCTGAGGTCCTAGTACCCAAAAGAAGATCCTCTGTGCCCATGCCTTTCCTGTCACCTCACACTGGGACTCCAGATCTATTTAAGCCTCTTGGCATGTGGTCCTCTGTTACAACCTGGGAACTAATATAACCAGTATGCTGTGGGCTCTCCCACCACGATCTCCCTTTAGAAGCTGATGCTTTTGGAAGAGAACCAATGATCAAGAGACTCATGTGTGTCCCTAAAAACTCTTTCAAAGCAGGCTGGTAGGTGTGAATGATATGGACTGTTCTGGCTGAAGAGAACAGGGCTGACTTCTAGGGAACAAAGCCCTAAGAAGAAAGTGTCATCGGACACAGGGTACAGGACTTTGATTCCCTGCAGCATCACAGTTGGTTCAGAGGTTGGTGGGCATCAGTATGTCTTGTGTCATGGACAGACCCCGAGGTCTGCAGGAGATGCATGGGAAATGCAAGATGAACATGGCATGAGAGAAACTAAAACTTTCATGAAGACAAATGTCTTGGCAGAGGCTAAGCAGGAAAGTGATGGACCAGCAACTCCATGCCACTTGACTGCCTACTGCAAGCCTTTCCCGTCACATCATGGTACTTTCTTTAGAAGCCATAAATTTCTTCCACAAAGCCTTAAAAATTCCACAGGATCTGGACAGACTATATTTCCTCAAACTTTAGCCCAGATATCACCAGTATGGAGAAAGTCCAGGGATGTTTAATGGCTAGAATAGCTGAACTGACTTGTTTCTCCTTTGAATGAGAATGACTCCTATAGACTCATTTATTTGAATACTTGCTCCCTAGTTGGTGAAATTGTTTGGGAAGAATTAGGAGGTGTGGCCTTGTTGGAGGAGGTGTGTCATTGGGGCTGGGCTTTGAGGCTTCAAAATTCCATTCCATTCCATTTTCAGTCCCCCCACCTCCTGCCTCATGGTTGTATCTTAAGATGTAAGCACTTGGCTACTACTACTCCAGTGCCATACCTGCCTGACTGTAGCCATTCTCCTAGCCCTTTGAAGTTGTAAGCCCCCAGTAAATAAGTTGTCTTGGTCGTGGTGTCTTACAGCAATAGAAAAGTACCTAGAACCCCCCCCACACACACACACTCACACACACACACACACTCACACATATACACACACATACCTCAACCTGTAGGCAAGTACAGTGAAACCATTGAGCTAGACCATTCTGTAGGTTTAAAAAAAAAAAAGTTTATTGAAGAACAAATAGTGGGCTGTCTCATGGAATAGAGAACAACAGATTGTCAGGAAAGCAAGCAGATTTATGAGAGTCAGCAGGATGGTGTACTTTGAGCTGATGTAGACTGTTCAGCTTAAAGGGAAACTAAATACCCCCGTCTAATGTGGTTGACCAGGAAGCTGGGGCTTTCCTGGTAAGTCCTGCCTCACAAGATCTCTGAGGAAGGGGAAGCTCGGGTTTCTGTTTAGCTGGGTACATGAGTCTAGCCCATCTTGGGACATTGTCAGCTGCACTGCCATATTGTGTCTACTTTGTGACTTAACAGTTCTACCTTATTGGCCCAGAAATAGGAACCTTCAGTGGTGACCCCTCTATGGGAGCTCTGCTTCTCTCTCTCTCTCTCTCTCTCTCTCTCTCTCTCTCTCTCTCTCTCTCTCTCTCTCTCTGTTCATTTGTTTTCTTATGCTGTCTCCTAAAATAAAGGTTGTCTCTAAAATTCTACCTTCTGTTGAATCCTTTCTTAAAGTTTATAAGACACAAGACCTGGAAGTCACCAGTCCAGGGTGGCTTTGGTGACCATTGGTTGTCCTAAATCCTAACTCTGTAATGGTGCTCTCCTGGGGCAAAAAAAAAAAAAAAAAAAAAAAAGCATCTGTCATATACAAAGACCCTGCCCCCACATCATTACTTTTATTGTCTCTATGTATACATGTTTATGCTATTATTAATAATATTAAATATCATTTATATATAAGGGACACTGAGGCAGACAACTATTGGATGAGAGATTTATTAGGAGTTATTAATACCATAAGTTGACAACATGACAGAGTTCTGAAGAAAGCTGAGACCCATGAGGCGCAGCAGAGGTCGATTTTTATAGGTCTTCTGGGGGTGGCAATTGAAAGGAAAATGAAATAAAAGGAGGATATGGCTACTCCTACAATGTGGAGAAGATTTGTATTGTAGATAAAAGGGAGAAAATGAGCAGAGGGAAGAGTCCCAGCTGAGCATGACTTGCAGGCTAAACTGTACTATGAGAGGAGAGGTGGGGTGAAGGGTAGGGGCTGGGGGGGGGAAGAAAGGGGCTGCCTGGCCCAGCCCAAGAGGCCAAGAGACCAGCGTGACTGGCCCATATGGCTAAGTTATAGGAATCAGGTTGAGAGAAGGGAGGTAGGAGCCCAGCCCTTGGGAGGGAGGGGTTTAGAGTAGGGGGTGAGGTTAGGAGTTCTGGGAGGAATACCTAGGAAGACTTGTCTGGGATTAGACACCTAATGGCAACCTCATCATGGTAGTTAGAAAAGCCCATAGTAAGAGCTGTGGTCAGACTGTCTCTGATTCCTGGATGTGGGGGCGGGGGAAGGCTTGGCCCTCCAGCTAACGTGTGCTCATCATATTGGATGATATTGTCCCTGATAGCTCAGAGAGCTGCATAAACCTCTGATGAGGAAGTGAGAATTACAGTCACAGATGGCCGTGCACAGTGCCTGCCACTGTTTTACAGCAGATGGGGTGGGCTAGGGTGGGGGTGGCGTGGTGAAGCTGATATCAGTGAGGTTGGCCTCGAGTAGCCCCTGGTCCTTAAATTACTTTCTAGAAAAGTGACAGTGGTGGGGAGACCATTTCCCACATGTGTGGGCCTGGCCCATCTTACCATGCCTGCCTAGGCAGCACATACTTAGGCCTTGCTTCAGAGCTCCAGGAGCTATGTGGAGAACCAACATCGACTAGAAAACTCCGACCTTAGCACAGAGTCTACAGATGGCTCCATAAATGAATTGTGTTCATAGCTTCCTGCCTGGGGAATGAATGCCGATCTCCCTTCAATTGCTGCTCCCTGTAAATGGGCCTCCCCAAAAGCGTCCTCCTCCTAAGCCTAATGGGGGTTGCGAGGAGGGGGGGTATTAGCAGTATCCCAGTCTGGCATGAAAAATGTCCACTCCTCCACAGTGCTGGCCCTAGGTCTAGCTCTGGGCTGCTGGCATGCACAACCCACCCAGATTCCCAGACACAGGGTTTGTCATGCCTAGAGTATCTCCTTCCTGTGTGCCCTGAGATGTCAACTTGGATGGATACATGAACATACATGGTCTCCTACACAACAGGAAGGAGAGAGCAGAGAGAGAGAGAAGACAGGGAGGGAGAAGGGAAGGGGGAAAGGGGGAGAAAGAAAAAAGGGGAAAGAGGGAAAGGAAGCAGGGGGAGGAAGCAGAAGATCGCAAAAAGGTCCTCTGGGCTGATGGGACTTAAAACTCAGGAGCAAGTGAGTTGATCTGTTCTGGAAAGCCATGGGTTTGGACAGACATCTCCTTTGTGGTTAGGGTTGGGAAGGCTGTGAGCTGGCAGACACAGCCTCACCCTTATAAAAGTTACCACAGGTACAAAAGTAAGTATGAACAATATGGTAGGGAGAAAAGCCAGAATTCCTCACCCACAACACCTCTGGTTGCAGAGACAATCCCTTAGTGGCCTACCCAGCTGCTCCAGGTGTTCCACTTGGTACATGATCTCTGATGGATGAACTTTCAGTTTCATGTGAGTGGTTTATTAAGCATGTAGCAAGTAAAAGTAAAAGAACGCATAGCAGGTAGTGGATAGAAAGAAGCAGCCCAGAGAAGGCACAGCATCATCGAAAAGGTGCTTCCGACATCCAGCAGAGATGACCAGAGCAGCCTGGAGCTAGAAGAAACAACATCATCAGCTTACAGCATCCAGGAGAAACCAACTGAAAGCCTCCACCAGGCAGAGTTTCTGAGTTCTTTCTCCAGTTTCTTGTTCCCATGGGGAATTGAAACAATAGTATCTGCTTGTTGTAAAGGTAACATGTATTTGCTCTCCGGCTGTGTTGCTTGTTTCTCCTCTCTCCTTGTCACAGGGCCAGGGACTAGCCCATCCCCACTCCAACCAAAGGCCTTGGAGGACACCTCAAAGCAAAGGGGAGGAGGTGCCCTCAGTCCAGAGCCAGCTTCTCAGTAAGCTCAAACAGCATTCGACAATTTGCCCACACAGGCTATGGGCATACACAGCTGGGCCAAGGGCTGGAGCAGCATGAGGAGCTGTGTCCGCAGTCAGCGGCAGGTGAAATGCAGAACAGAGGGACAGAACCAGGTCCTTTTCCTTCAGCCGCTTTGGAGATGGAGTTCAGGGCTGTAAGCTTGCAAGACAAGCAAGCTCTCTCCCACTGAGCCACATCCCTGGGCCAGACCCTGTTAGCCTGTCCTGACGCTGTGGGATGACACATGGTATGACTAGGGACTTGTCTCACGAATCATGGCACAGATCAGTCTGAGTGCCACTGACCCTGGGTCTATGGATCAGTTGTCCATGTCTGTGTTACTATATTGATACATTCCAACGTGGGCTTGGGCAAAGAGTTGAGCTACTACCTATGCCCAGAGAGTCACTGGGCTGCTATGTCTGAGTCTCAGTTTCTCTATTTATAGACTGTTGATCAATTACCCACTTCCTGAGAATCCCAGATGGTTTAATACAGGGAAAAAGCCCAAGTGGTTAGTTGGTAGCTGGCACAAAGTGTGTACTTAGGAAGGGTTATTCCTTGTCACTTGGTTCTGGCAAACGCACAAAATCTTCAGCGTGGCTTAGATCAGTGTCTTAGCATCAGGTACCCAAGGAAGTGAGCCCAGCCTTCCAGATTCAGCCTCCAGCAGGCTGAGGATCTCCAAATACAAGGCAGAAGGGCTGGTCAGCAGCCAAGGGATGAAGTTGGCAAAGCTCTGCCTCCCTTCACTGAGAACAGAGAATCGATGGGAAAGGAGAGCCTCAGGCCCTTGAGCATCCACAAGCCAATAATAAAATTTAAAATCAATGGGGAGGCTGACAGCAAACCGATGGAGGGGCCAGAGGCCAGGTGCTATGAGTCTCTGTGCTCTGTGTCCAGGCAGACAGCTTGGGCAAGCAGCAGAGCCTACTTGGAGAATTAGGCTGTGGAGCACCCGGGCCACAGTTAAGGCGCCACCCGGTCTGGAACCCTGCTGGGATACTGCTCTCTAGGCCAAGTGTCTTCCCTGGTTAGGGGCCTAAGAGGAGCTGAGACTGTCCCAGGACAGCGATCTGGAACTCAGCATTGTCCTGAGTATTATTCGGTCTCCGGCAGGGAGCTGCCAACGCCTGGCAGATTCTTTTATTTTATAGCACCGATTCCAGCCACATTCTTAAAAATTGCACAGACACTGTGGTCTGGCACAGAGATTTAAACTATTTCTCAGCCAAGGGGCTGCACATGTTCATTTATCCTCGCAAATATTTTTGTGAGCCCTTTCCATGTGCTGGGAACTAGGTTGAAGCAGCCAGACAGGACAGTAAGCTTCTGTTCATGATATGGTTGCTGCCTACTGGAATATCTGTGACCCATTATACAGCTGGGAAGGTGGAGGAGTGGCTTATAAGAGCTCTGAAAAGGATGTGGTTGAACTTCCTGGGCAGAGCATGGCAGGGAGGGGAGGTGTTGGTGAAGGATTGGTGACCTTGGTCACCTATGCATATCTAAACAGTGGTTCTCAACCTACCTAATGCTGTGACCCTTTACTGTTCCTCATGTTGTGGCGACCCACCCCCCCAACCATAAAATCATTTTATTGTGACCTCATAACTGTAATGTTGCTACTATTGTGAATCGTAATACAAATAGATATCTGATATGTAGGGTATCTGATGTGTTACTCCCAAAGGGGTCGATACCCACAGGTTGAGAACAATGTCCTAAGAAGCTATTGTGGCATTGGAGCTGAGGCAGCTGGGGATGGAAGAGGCGAGTGACAATGTAAGCTCTCAGGGATGTCAGTACCAAGGTGGCAGTGAAGTCTGAACTGGGCAAGAAAGTCAGTAAGAGTAAGGGGAGAGGCTCAGAGCACAGATAGAGAGGACAGAGAAGGGACACGGAAAAGGGAGAGAGAAGATATACCATGGGTAGGTGACAGAGGGGCAGAGACCACGTGACAGAGAGACACAAGAAGACTGTGCACATACTAGAGAAACAAAGATCATCTCCACAGAGACAGAGAGAGGGGGAAGGAGATACTGTCTGTGCAGTCAGAGGGAGGGGGAAAGAGGAAGAGAGGGAGAGGAGAAAAAGAGACATAAAAGGGGAGGGAAAGGGAGGGAGAAGGGAGGGAGGGAAATGGGGGATGGAGGAGGGAGGGAGGAGAGAGAGGGAGGGAGAAAGGAGGGAGGAGGGAGGGACAGTGATCACGTATTTCAGTTCCAGTTGTGCAGTTCTATTTCTGGCAATGTTTGGGCTCCATCTTTGAATTTTTGGGAATTTCTCTCAGCACTTCTTCAAGTCTCCACCCCACAGTTACCTGGCAACAGCCAGGAATGCCTGACTCTTTATAAAAGGGGCTGCTTGCCCCCTCCTCACTCTCTTGTTCTCTTACTCTCTTCCCTCTCTGTCTCTTCTCTCCCCATTCCCCTAACCCATCCCTTCCATGTGCATGGCCGGCCTCTACTACTCTATTCTCCTTCCCACCCCTTCTCCTCTCTCCCCAACTCCCCTTCCCTTGCCCTAAATAAACTCTGGATGTGTGGCTGGTACCTCAGGGGAAAGGGATGCTTCAACATGGGCGTGCAGAGACATACCCTTACCACTGCACCATACTTTGCTTCTACCAAACACATTTCTGGCTTTCCTTCCTTTTCTATAAAACACAGCACCCCTGAGAGTGGTCTTCTGACATCTGGAATCCTGGGAGTCCCAGCTAAGCTGCTCTGAAAAGCCCACAGCAGCTCTCACAGCACCAAGTGCCAAAGTGGCTGATGTCACTCTCACGACTGAGCATGGGTCTGGGACAGTGTGGAACTGGAGGAGTGTGGCCTCCCATCCCTCTGCGGGAGCATGACCTTCTCTTGGTTTTGAGACAAGAGCAAGAGAAAGGAAAGGAGAAAACAATTAGCGAACAGATGAGCATCCTGTTTCCACTTCAGCTGCCAGGGCCAATCATTTATTTCAACTGAGGTATTTGGTAAATTAAAGCCACATGGAAGTTAAGTATGCTGATTTCATGCTCTAACTGTTTAGAGTACAAACACCCAGGCCCAGCCTATGTTTTGGAGAACTGAAGGCAGTAATTAACTCATAAGGTCTCAAACTAACAAACGACTTCCTTTACAAGCAAAGTGTCAATTGGACCTTGATTCATGAAGTCACTAATTGCTCTTCTTAGTTTCAAATTTAGTCCAGAGCCTTAAATGGATTTTACAGTATTATATGGTATCCCTGAATTGCCAAGCTTGTGTGTGTGTGTGTGTGTGTGTGTGTGTGTGTGCGCGCGCGCGCGCGCTTGCGTGCTCCAATGATCAATATTAGGTGGGTTGTTTGATTTCTCTCCTTATTTTTCAAGACAGGATTCCCTCGGTGAGCCTTGGTTAGGTTGGCTGGGTAGCAAGTCCCAGATATCCTCCTGTCTCCACCTCCTCAGCACCAGAATTACAGGTATGTGCTGCCATACCTGACTTTTACATGAGTAATGGGGATTAAACTCATTTCTTCATGCTTACACAGCAAACATGCCTACCCACTAAGCCACTCCCCCAGCCCCAGAGTACATTATTTTAAAAATGATACGCAACAGAAAGTCAAATCGGACCAAAGCTCAATGCCAGCAACCTGGGCAACTGCAGAATAGAACAATGGCGGGGACAATGTCAGAAATCGGAAGGGCCTTAGAGTCTCCAAGTGAACCAGCCCTCAAAATTAAAACTGTTTCCTCTCAGCTTGGTCAGGGACAGCCAGCCAGGTAGGCACATCCATTTGTCTACCTTACTATGAATAATGAAACCCTTAGACACAGTGGCCTCTGCACCTCGAGGTCGTGAGCACAGGGCTGGTGTGGGCAGCCTCCTTCTTGTGAATTCTCAGACTGGGTCCCTGTAAGAGCCTCCCTGGAGCAGATAGACAAGGTCTTTGGAGACCCACCGCCAGCTTTCCTCATCGGTTCACAGTGAGATATTTCCTTTCCCTGTGGACCAGATCCACCCAAAATATACCACTTGGGCACAAGGAACATCCTGAGCTTGGGGCAACTGAGATCCAGCAGATGGGGAAGTTCTCACCAGTCCTTACTACAGAACCCACTCAGAAGCTCTGTTAATCAGGACCATCCACTACAGGCTTGAGGTCAGACATATAGGCCAACATAATATAAACATAATATAATATAAGAACCCAGAATAAACTCGTGCATTTGTGGTCCACTGGTTCTTTTTTCTGACAAGGGTGTGAAGAGAATTAAATGGAGGAGAGAATAACGTTTTCAACAAATGGTGAGGAGAACGGAGCTGGACGTTTTCATTGCATCATATGTAGGCGTTAACTGCAAATGGGTCACAGACTTAAAGGCATCATCCAGACTTCTAAACCTCTTAGAAGAAAACATGGGGAAATCTTCATGAACTTAGGCAAGGCAAGGACATCCTGGCAACAGAGACTCAAACTTGGACTTCATCACAATTAAGCACTTGGACCTTTAATGGGCGCTGCACTGATTGGTTGTTTTGTCAGCTTGACACAAGTTAGAGTCATCTGGAAAGAGTGAGCATCCATAGGAAAAAAATGCCATCAGCATGGCCCATGGACAAGACTGTGGGACATTTTCTTGATTAATAGTTGATGTAGGAGGACCCAGCCCACAGTGGGCAGCCCCACCCCTAGGCAGACGGATCTGAGTTGTATGAGAAAGCAGGCTGAGCAAGCCACTGGGAGTAAGTAGTGTTCCTCCATGGTCTCTGCTTCAGTTCCTGATTCCAGGTTCCTGCCTTGAGTTCCTGCCTCTACTTCCCTCAGTGATGGGGACATGTAAGCCAATGAACTCTCCCGCCCACCAAGTGTCTTTGGGTCCTGGTGCTTTATCGAAGCAAGAGAAAGCGAACTAAAACAGGCAGGGTGTGCAAAGATAACTCGCAGACCTGGAGAAAATATTTGCAGGACCTGGTCCTTATTGCTGGAATAAACAAGGAATCTTTTATGCCAATGTAAAAGCCTAAATGACCCAGCTTAAGTAAGCAAAGGGTTCGAGATGAGATGCTGAAGTGTCTAATGAGGGCAGGAGGAGCTTCAGTATCACTAGCCACTGTGGTAATGCTCATTAAAAGCACCGTGAGATGCAAGCCATGGCCACAAGGATGGCTCTACATAAATGAGGAAAAAAGGGGTTGGTCAGGATGTCTGGTACATGGTGAGAAAAAGAACAATGGAAGTAAGGTATCTGAGGGCTGGAGAGATGGCTCGGCATTAGGAGCACTTAGTTCTCGCAGAGGACCCAGGTTCAGTCTCCAGTGCTCATGCATGGCAGTTTAGAACCCTCCTTAACTCCATTTCCAGAGGGTCTGACTCCCTTCTCTAGTTTCCATAGACAGCAGGCATGAATGCATGCAGGACACATACATAATACATACATACATACATGCATACATGCATTCATACATACATACATACATGCATACATGCATTCATACATACATACATGTGTGGGGCGCCGCCCACACATTCCCACGCATTCGCCATTACAAAATGGCGCTGATATCTGGCTGGAGTTAGCAGTAAACAAGCCATGTGCGCACAGGCTGGGTAACTTTTCGGCTTCATGAGTTCCGCCTCTTCCGTGGCGTCATAGGGCCTGGTGAGTTTCAACCAATCAGGGGGCTCCGCGTCCAAGGCAAGGACTGATCCCTTTATAAGGAGACGGGCTGGATAGCTCCCCCTCTTCTTCCTCTCTTCTTCCCCTCTCTTCCCCTCTCTTCCCCGCTCGTTGGTCCCGCTCGTTGGTCCCGCTCCCGTGTGTTTCCGTTCGTGGTCTGGTTCGTGGGCTCGTCCGTCTTGTTCATCGTGTTCATCTTTTGGTTTTCTCCGCCTTCTTCGTCTTTTCGTCACGTGAAGCAAGTACTGGTTTTCCAGAGCAATAAAGTTTACCGCAGAAGGATTCTATTTCGTGTGCCGCGTCGTTCTTGCAGGCGAGACGGTTACGCGGGACATACATGCATGCATTCATACATACATACATACATGCAGGAAAAACACACAAATAAAATAAACAAACCTTTTAAAGAGTGATGCATCAAGCTTTTATTTCACAATAAACACAGAGTATGATTTCACATATTCAAGTTTAAAACAAACCGCTTGTCCGCATGTTTGCATGTGGTATGAAAACCTAGACCAGTGATTCTCAGCCCTCCTAATGCTATGAACCTTTCACACAGTTCCTCAGGTTGTGTCGATCCCCAAATTATAAAATGATTTTTTTTGTTGCTACTTCGCAACTGTAATTTTACTACTCATGAGAATCACAGTGTACGTTCGTTGTGTTTTCTGATGGTCTTAGGTGAAACCTGCGAAATGATCTTCAACCCCCAAAGAGGTTGTGACCCAAAGGTTGAGAAGCCCTGTCCTAGAGAGGATTGGGCAGGTGTTTGAGGAGTTTTGAAATCATCACTCCTGAAAGAAAGCAGGGGCAGAACACAGGAGGAGGGGTCTTTGGGCATTGTTGGGGGGTGTTTTCTTTTGTTTTACTTCACTATAATTCAACAAGTGTGTTATTAATGAAATCATCTTAAGGAGAGAGGAAAAATAAGAATCCCAGCAGCAGCCATGTAAGGAACTGTCTGCAGAAAGTCTGGACACTCGGAAGAATAAGGTGTGACCTTGGGCTGTCAAGGTGACAGCAGAAAGCCTGTGGGAAGGACTTCTGACTTGGAACTGCTATGGCTGGGCAGGGAACTGTGGGGATTCAGGTAGGAACAGGGTAGACGTATGACAAAGACCCAGGATTGCCCAGTAGAAAGTCTGAAAGTTTGTTTGTTCATCAGAGCAGACTCATTTCAGATCTGTCAGAACTGGAAAAGATTTATTTCATGTGGAAAAAGAAGGAACAAAAGAGGAGTAAAGGAAGAGAGGAGAGCTGGGGAGGAGAGAAAGAGAGATGGGAGGAACAAAGGAAGGAGGGAGGGAGGGAGGGAGAGAGGGAGGATCAATCCAAAGTCCAAACTGAAACTCCTGGACCATTTTAAGCAACCAGACCTGGTAAGCCAGTGGTTCTCAACCTGTGGGTTTCAAAAGGTTTCAAACCCTTTGGGCTCACATATCAGATATCCTGAAGATCAGGTATTTATGTTATAAATCATAATTAGCCTCTGTTAAGCACAAGTGAGTTCTGAGGGTCCCTGGGCTCTGTGCAGTTTGCTCCTTGGGAGATGTGACCATTTGGAGCTGCAGTGGTACCAAGTTCTCCTTGATAGTCCTGTTCTCTGCATCATCACCATTCAGACTTTACACACAGCCGGAAGTGTCTTTCACACTAGCCTGCAGCCTAGAACCGCAGTTACCTGTATGAAGAACACACGGGAACACTGGAGTCTTCCACTAGGGCAACCCCAGCTTGATCTTAGAGGAGGCAGAATCCAGCTTCACTCCTGAATAGGAAAGACTGGGTCAAGTCCATCCTGCGTACATATGAGGTCCTGATGTGGGAACCGCAGCCCAGGGCACGGTGCTCCCATCCACTGTTTCTGGAAATATAGTCTCGTTCGCCATGCATTCCTGGAAGCATTTATAAAAGCCAGTCAGAGCAGTGGTAGCGAAATGTTTTTAAGGACTTAGTCGTGTTTCCAGCTGGAACTTCTTGGAGTCACAACACTGTCTATAATGAATTGCTGGGGCTCTGAGGTCCACCAAGCTAGGAATACAGCCAGCCTGACTGACCATCCTTTTCAATTTGAAACTAAGTGAAAACTTGGGTCATTGGCCTGAATTAATTGTTTAATTTGAAAAAGAAAACAAACATAAAACAACCAAGCCAGTCAAACCTGCACTAAGTCAAACCAGCTGCACGGGGTGGGGGGGTGGGGGGTGGAGTTTGGTTGGTCTTCCTTTCCTGCAGCCACAGAGAAAACTGGAGTTTTAAATGCAAGCATTTCAGAAACAGAACAGGGGGATGTACTGAGTCCCTTCCCTGAGGCAAGAGCGTTTCAGAGAAGATAGAAATCGCCAGCCTTGAACCCCAGTAGCGTTCCTTGCTCTGTAAACGCACCAAGGACAAAACAAATGGGCTGAAGTCTGCAGCAAGGACATGACTACCAGACTTCAAACACTGTTGTAGTCATCAGGGCCCCTTGTCAGAGGGGAATCCAAGCAGGCAGCTCACATTCTACCCACTGCTTGCACTTAAGCAGAGGTGAGCTTTAGTCCAACATCATTCTCTCACCCCCGACGCACACGCACACATACACGCACACGCATGCCTGAACACCTGAGGGTTTAAGTTGAGTCACCGTGCTTACTAAATTTGATTTATTTTTCCCAGCTCTTAGCTGTTGTTGCTTTCCTCTTTCAAGCAAATTAATAAAAATTCCTTCCAAGTTGTTAACATGAGATGGGAAACCTTAGCTTTTGTGCCTGAAGGGCTTACTACCACATCTTCATGAAAGATGCTACAAGTTGAAGAATATTGGAAGTCATTTGTGTGAAAACAGCTGCCCTTCATAAATATGGACTGAGCCAGAATGCTACACCATTGGTTAATCTTACAGCCATTGCAATGAGAGGGAGAGAAGATGTGCAGATAAATATGGACTTTGCCCATAGCCGGAGAAGCCAAGTGTGTACGATAAAGCACGGACTCCGCCATCACAAGAATAAATCTACTTCATGTGTTCTCCTTGTAGAGTGTGCTTATAAAATTCAGGCCAGCATGACAAGCACAGCGTTCTAATATAAACAGTGCTAAGATGAACACAATTCTTCTTACTCATGATTAATATATTAGACAAATCATCTCTGAATCATTTAGGCAAATCATCCTTCTATACTCACGGTGAGGGCAGATTTTCTGCCTCTTATCTCAGTGACAAACAGTCTTTCATGTCCATTACCCTAAATAACCACTGGGACTTCCACCTAGAGGTTGTTCTTATTAAGGGAAAATTGCCTGGTGACACATGTTTGTGTTTCTAATCCCCAAAGACAGAAAATACAAAATATACAGTTGAGATGCTGAACATGGAAAATTTAT
This sequence comes from Micromys minutus, assembly GCF_963924665.1. Lineage (NCBI taxonomy): Eukaryota > Metazoa > Chordata > Mammalia > Rodentia > Muridae > Micromys > Micromys minutus. Next base: position 45,819,641 of record NC_137972.1, on the reverse strand, counting down.
GAACCAACCAAGGAAAATGATATAGGCTGGGGTGGGGAGACAGATGTGTTGGTAATGTGCTTACCTTACAAGTATGAGGACCTGGTCAACCAAGCTTCAGGCCAACTGAGACCCTGTCTCAAAAACCAAGATGGTGGCTGTACACATAATTCAGCTTTTAGAGTATTTGCCTAGCATGTGCAAGGCACTGCATAGGATGTGGGAAGCTGAAGAGGGAAGATCAGGAGTTCAAGTCCAGCCTGTCTAAAAAGACTGTCATATCTTAAAAACAAAACAAAAAAACTCCACAAACTTCAGAACTGATGAATTTGAATTTACAAATAAGGTTTATTTTATGTATAAGAGTGTTTTGCCTACATTGTGTGTGGGGGGGAGAGACCATGTTATGCAATGACTGTAGAAGTCAGTTTTCTGTCAGATCCCCTAGGTCCAGAGTTAAAGATGATGGTGAGCTGTTGTGTGGATGTTGGGAACTGAATCCTGATCTTGTGTTAGAGCAGCCAGTGTTCTTAATCACTGAACCATTTCCCCAATTCCATAAGTAATTAAAAACAAATTAACATCAACAAAAAAGTAGACAACATCCTGAGTACATATATTTACAAGCATACATGCAAACATACATGCATGCGTGCATGCGCGTGCAGACACATACACACAGATGTTACAGGCCTTGGGGATCCAAGAAGCGAGTGGAACTTGAAGCATGCAAGATACAGAGCCAGAAGCAGGCTAGCTGATGAGTTAAGCCTTGGATTTGTAATTCAGCTATGGAGTTGGGGTTGGGGCACGGGGGAGGGAGGCAGGTACTGTTTTATATCCTTATTAACTGGAAAGGATTTGTTAAATGAAATCTCAGAATAAACCAGAAACCAGAAAAATGTACCTATATCTAAGAACAGTGTGATCCTGTTAAGCCAACAGCATGAAAAATATAAGACTGAACTTGGAAGTAGAAACCCCATCTTGGGAATGAGGAGCCTAAGAAATCTAGGTGATTTGGCTTCTCATGTTAACAGTGAAAAAAAAAAAAAAAAAAAAAAAAACCACTAAAACATAAAAATAAAAAAGAATTGTATTAATTTTTCACTCTAGGAGATGAATCTAGTACATAACAAACTGAGGCTTTGATACTCCCCCCAGCCACCCCCAATCCCAAATATAGTCCTTACATAGCTCAATGGTAAATCCTCCCCACCTGTTTCTTTCTTTGTAACTGTGGGGATAGATGCATCTTAAAGGAGGGTTGTCATGGAGATTTGATAGCAATGTGATAACTGAGCTGATGGTTATCAGTTAAGCTGCCTCAGGCTATAATGTGGAAGGAAAATTCAACTTCCCCTGGTTTAGAAATAATGCATTTTATTGACTCTAGGCCTTGATAACTCCACAAAGGGGGTAGAGTTTTGAGGTTTGGGTGGAGCAGTGAGTGATCCCCGGGCTTCAGTTCTCAGGGAGTCTCTGGGTTCTTCTGTGGCCAGGCAGTCTGCCTTCATGTAGTCTGCCACACTTCCAGACCACAGGGCTTCTCCCTCTCAGTAGCTTCCTTTCTTCAGCCACCTAGTCCAGTCCTCAGCTGCCCTCTGCTGGATTAACAGCCCCTCCCCAGTAAGTAAGCGATAGAGAATCTGCCAGGGAACATGGCTGCTCCGTTTGATATTGAGGTATGAATGACTATGACAGATTCTTACAGCAGTCACAGAGCTGTCACTATGTCTTGCTGATATTTGTTTCTGGGAGTAAAGATGGGTTTGGGGTGAAACCAGAAAAAGACCCCTCCCTCTAGTTTTTATTTATATAATTTCAAACTATTTATTTTTATTTATGTGCATGTGTGCATGAGCATCTGCTATGATATGGGTCTCCACAGAGATCAGGAGAGAGTATATGATCTACCAAAGCTATGGCTTGAAGTGGTTGTGAGCTGCCTGACATGGGTGCTGGGAATTGAACTCAGGTACTCTGAGATGGTGCCAAGCACTCTGATCTAAGGAGCCGTCATCCAGGCTCGTTCCTCTGGCTTTTAGATAGTGGTTATCATAGCAGGTAACATTTCCTGGCACTTACAGTATAGCTGGGGCAGGTCTAAAGTTTTTGCATTGTTCCAGGAAATCCTCACTCCTACCTGCACAGTAAAAATATAGGTATTGTTATTTTACAGATATATAAATGGAGGCATAGAAAGACAAAATAATTGTCCAAATATTACACACATAGTCAAATGAGGGGTTTGTACTAGCACAGTGTTCTTTCTGACTTAGAAGATTTAAATGCCAGTCAGAATGTATCCTGTGTGCCTTATAGACCTGTAGACAAGGTAGAAGTAAGAAGATGGTGTTGGATGACCTGGAATTGGTGTTACATTGTTGTGAGATACCATGTGCTGTGAATCAAATGCAGGGCCTCTGGAAGACTAACTAGTACTGTTAACCACTGGGCTATCTCTCGAGGCCCTGTTCTGTTCTTTCTCCAGAAGGATGTAATGCAGACATCCATTCCCCACACCGGCCAGCCTAGAACATTAAATTGCTACCTCATGTACTGAAACCCCACCCCTGACCCTACTGGGATGTTGGGTTCTCAGAATTGTGGGAGCTATTTGACTCTGGAGCTCAGAGACACAGCAGGGAATGCCCCCTATATCAAAGCCAAGTTCCTCACTCCTTGTCCCTTTGTATGGCTTGAATGTGAAATGCTCCAGACCCAGACTTATGTGCTGAGGGTTTGGTTCCCAGTTGGGGGTGGGAGGTTCTAGAAACTTTGGAAGGTGGAGCCTGTTTGAAGAAAATAGGTCACTGGGGCAAGACATGTCTTTGAAGGTTACATGGTATCTCCAGTAGCCTCCTCTCTATTTCCTACCTCATGAGTTAAGAGCTACTCATGCTCAGAAGTATGGGGCTAAGTGACCATGGACTGGAGACCTCTGAAACCATGGTGACACACATCACCCTTTAAGTTGTTCATGCCAGGGATTTTGTCATAGTGATGAGGAAAGTCATTTGTCACCAAAGCCATGTCTCCTCCTCAGTGTCTCAAGACCAATGTGCCTACACTAGGGCCCTTTGATTGGCAATGACCCTTTAGACATGGAGCTCCTTGGTGGCCAACATCCCCTAATCAGAGAAGAAGTTTCTCACGTTTCCTACAAACAAAACAGAACCACCTTCCACTTCACATGCTGTGTCATTGGTGGTTTTATGTGTTTAGAAAGGGTTGTTGTTGTTGTTGTTGTTGTTTTGTTTTGTTTTGTTTTTTTGGTTTTTTTGGTTTTTTTGTATGTGACTAATTGCCATTTGTCAGGTTATCTTTGCTGGCTGACAGACTCTTTGCTCGTAAGCCTGCACTAGAATTCGAATATTTTGATGAAGAGACTTGGGTTTTCACTGCTCTATTCCCTCAGCACCTTGTATAGTACCTGGCTTCTGCCTGGCACTCTCTAGCGTAGAGGAGTTTAACACTTGAATAAACAAGTGTTATGATAACCATCAGAGACTGTCACAATCCCCAGGACATCTCTGGGAAGTCCTGCATAATTTGACTAAAACCAATGCTTCTCAATTCTGACCACTTAGCAGGTTTCTGTGTGGTGTGTGGGATGCTAACATTTCAAAGAACTCAAAGGTTTGTTGGAATCACCATGGGGAGCACTGGCCTGCTAGACTCTCTTTCTACAGGTGAGGAAATCCAGGCCCCGGTGAGTTCAGGATGCTTCCAGCCTGCATAGCAAGCCCATGGCCCTCAGGGCAGCGTAGCTTTCTATTCCTATTCAGAATTCCTTAGCTCCAGACCCTCCACATGCTGTATTGATTGAAGATCATCGGGGCTAATTATACTGGACATACCAATCAATAAAGCCATCAATGAGTATTAATGGGCCATTTATTTTGTGCCTGGCTATCGGCACCTTCATTGTGACACTGAAGGCTCAGGTGACATTTTTATGGAAGACACAATTTTTCAAGGGCTGTTGATTGATTCCTGGAAGCCTGGCGTTCACCCACAGATACATTTTCCCAGAGTTTGGGCTTCATTGATCCGGGCTGCTTGCTGACCCCACTCTTTGTCATTTTACTTATTTTTTATGTTAGACTGCTCTCACCTCTCGGTACTTTCTTCCAGCTGTGCCACAGTTATTGACCAAATGGATTTGACCTTCTTTATGAACCAAAGAAAATGCTCTTCAGCATCTAGGGAAAGAAAGGGACGCTGTTGTGTAGGGGTAGAGAGAATGCCAAGTGAGGTGGGCATGCACACTCAGTCATTGGGTCTGCACTAAGGCTATCGCTTTCCCACACGACTTCCTTTTCTACCCCAGCTGGTATATCATGCTCTTTCCTTAGAGGTGCTGTCAGGGGCCTGGTACCCATCTGGAAACCAAAACACTCCTGAGATGTCCCTGATGTGGCTGCCAGCAGCTTCAGGTACAACTATATTGAGACACATGCACTTCTCAGCAACCACGGAGCACAGGGTCTAGAACTTTGCACTACCTCATAGACCTCTCTCGGGTTCCCATAAGGGCACCTCTGCCTGAATATTCTAATCTCTGAACCCAGGAGCCCGAGAGGCCTAGCCCAAACCCTTGACTTATTTCCAGTAGTTTGACTCCACCAAGGAACACTTTTTTGGGAATAACAGTGTGAAGTGACCTTTTATCTGTTGCCGATTCCCAAGTTGTATGTTTAGTGTTATGTCTTCTACCATCAACCAAGGTAAAACAAACCAAAAGAAGGAGCCTGGAAGAGAGCACAGCTGTAAATCCTGCCCACAAGCATGAAAACCTAGGCTCAATCCTTGGGACCTAATGAGGAGAAAGATAGCTAATTGTCAGCTTGTCACCAGTTGTCCTTGGATACACACACACACACACACACACACACACACACACACACACACACATGCCAAACACATATACACATGTGCTTGCACACACACCACACACATACCACACATCATAAACAATACTATACATATATACACATATCATATACCACCCATCATATATACATACTATACTCACCCACAAGCATAAAAAACACATACCACACATATACACATACACACACTATGCACACACCACACACACACATACACACACATTACACACATACTTTATATACACATATACATACCATGCACAGATACATACACATATATATCCATACACACACCATATGTATACACTACATATACTAAACATACATATATATGTATTGCATACATACACATAAGCCACATACATATACAAAAACTATAAAACACAATATATGCACAATATACAGAGAATATACCCACACAGTATACACCATATACACATACACACAAATAAACACACACATAAAAACATACACACACACCACACCACACTACACCACATCACAATAATCAGTCTTCTAAGAAGAAGAAAAGAACCCCTTCATTTGGTAGCCAAATGGTGGCTTGTCATGTATTAGCTATGTTCTCTTAAATGATTATTTATCTTGCTATGTTTGGGGTGCTTAAAATGAGGTTGGTAAGCACCAGCCCCACAGGATTGAGGTAGGTGAGATGATTTCCTATCTTTAAAGCATCAACCAAGGCAGGAAGTCAGAGTTGGTGACCCCTGTCTCTTCTGAAGTATCTAATGAATTCAGCCCAATAGAATTTTAGGTTTGCTCCCCTTGTCCTGCACCTCTCTGTGCAGGGTCTGGTAATTACTGTCCTTTACCAGCCACTAAATGACTTCTAGCAGGATTAGAATGGTTCAAATTCTCCTCTTGTGCAGAACATGCTGGCCAGTGAGAACATCTGCCCCTCCCCCACAGGACCGGGGCCTTGTCCTTCCCAGGCTGTAGGTAGATAGACATAGATGTTTATGTTCCTGACCCTGGTCCCCGTGTTCCAAGTGACTTCCCTGCATCTTAGGTTCTTTTTCATCTAAAAGGCCCAGGTCTTTGCCAATCAGAGCCTGTCTTACAAGCTATACAAGACTCTGAGGTTTATTAACCAAGGCCCGAGACAAAGGAGGCTTAAAGTTTCAAAATTCAAAGACCTAGTCATCCCCTTCAGGGAGGGTGGGGTAAGGAGGAAGCACTTATTTTTCAGAGTGAGGCCCCCATGAAAGGAAGATGCTGAGTTTCTTAGCTTATTTTGATATGGGCTTGCCAGGAAGATCCCACCAGTTAGAGACCTAGGAGGAAGGCAGGTTAGGGACTGGAAGGACTCCTGGGGGCTTTGGATGGGTCAAGGTCTCAGTGTTCTCTTTCACTGTCCAGAGAGACATGGAAGGGCAGGGGTGCTAAGATAAGGGACTCAGGGTCATACCCACCTCTGCAAGTATGTGGAGATGCCTCAATACTCTCCTAGGCCCAGAGATGCACTCACAGGCCAGCCGGCCTGCAACATGAGTACTGTATGGGGCTTTCAAGTCCTCCTGCTTGGCTGTGAGGCCTAAGTGTGCCTGGATGGGATACACAAGTTCACAATCAAGTTGACCAGTTTTCTCATGCTGTGCACTCCTATATGAGCCCCAGCAGGACCCTCAGAGGTAGGCCTCAGCCCCCTGCCTCAGCTTCCTGCTCAGACCCCCAGCAGCTTCTTTTAGCTTGCATGCACACATACCCTCTGAACACCTCTGTCTTCCTAGATAATTATATAGTTCTAGAAGTTTCCAAACTCAGTGCCCTGTCTTCCTATATGCATGAGACTATGCACCAGCAGAAAAACATCACTGCACACACACATGGCAATGCACATAAGGCTCTTCCATCTGGGAAGAGTGCTCTTCAACCTTCGCTGTACATTGGAGCCACCTACAGGGGGGTGGAGAATTCCTGATGTCTGAATCTCATCCCCACAAAATGGCTTAATTGGTCTGAGGTGAGGTCAGGGCATCAGGGCTTTGATGGGATTTCCAGCTGATTCTAACGAGCAGGAAAATTGAGAACTGCAGTGAAGTTAATGCAGTTAGAATACAGCATGGGAGTGCTTCAAGAGACTACAGAGGTCTGAGGAGGATGGAGGTCCAGGGATCTTTCAGCAGGAGGGACTATCTCAAAGAATTGGATGAAGTAACCCTGGAGGGAAGAGGAAGAGATGGAGGGAGGGATGGAGGGATGGGGGGAGGGATGGAGGGAGGAAGTAAGGGATGGAGAGAGGGAGGGAAGGAGGGAGGGAGGAATGGAAAGGAGAAAGGGAGGAAGGAAGGAAGGGATGGAGAGAGGGAGGGAGGGAGGGAGGGAGGGAGGGAGGGAGGGAGGAAGGGAGGGAAGAAAGGACAGAAGAGGAGGAAGAGAAGTGATAGGACAGAGGTGGGCTAGCAGCCCTGAAGTAGAATATTACTATTTCTGAGGTTTTAAGTAGGAGAGGTGAGGAGATCCCAGAGCAGGCAGACATTATCATGCCCCACTCCTTGTTACTCTGAGCAGGCTACTCTGATAAGGATAGGAGTCTGGTCTGGTCCATATTTCTAGATGTGTAGAAGTCTTGTGTGATGATGCCCTATTGCTGGCAGTCTCGAGGTAGCTTCAAACATCATAAGGCAGAGAACAGAAAGCAGGAACATGCATGCACATGCACAGGTGGCATACACACATGTACATACATATGGGGAAAGGGATGGGGGAAGAGAAAGAGGGGGAAAGAAAGAAAGAGGAAGGGAAGAAAGGAGGAAGGGAAGAAAAGAGGGAGGGAGAGAAAGAGAGAGGGGGAGGGAGGAAAGGAAGGAATGAGGGAGGGAGGGAGGAAGAGAGAGAGAGAGAAAGAGAGAGTCTGATTTCTGCCTCTCCTCCTGTAACATCCCCAGGACCTAATCATCAGAGGTCTACCCTAATGAACTTATCCACTAAATCCAACTAGTGACTATTGTGAAGGACTAACAGATTAAGCTCTTGTTCTTTTAGTGCCTGTCATAGTTAGGGTTTTACTGCTGTGAACAGACACCATGACCAAAGCAAATCTTATAAAGACATCATTTAATTTCATCTGGCTTACAGGTTCAGAGGTTCAGTCCATTATCATCAAGGTGGGAGCATGGCAGCATCCAGGCAGGCATGGTGCAGGAGGAACTAAGAGTTCTATATTTTTATCTGTAGAATGCTAGCAGAAGACTCATTTCCAGGCAGCTAGGATGAGGGTATTAAAGCCACACCTACTCCAACAAGGCTGCACCTCCTGATAGTACCAGTCCCTGGGCCAAGCATATGCAAACCATCACAGTGCCTCACAATGAGAACTAAGTTTCTTCACATAAAGCCTTGAGGTTGGACCCTCGGGCTACTCAAGCCTTATGCACCAGGTAGGATTTTGATAAGGGAGTAGTAAGGGCCACCAAGGAACTGTAACATATGCTGGAGTCGGGTGAGATATTAACTTTGGCAAGCATTAATGTGAAAGGTGTGTTGAGTCAATATCTGTAGAAAGGTAGGTGGCAACATGTAACCTGGAGTATTTTCTAACAGACTAGCCCTTTGACTTCCCTAGGCAATATTCCATGGTAAGAATAGACACCATCTTACCCCTGATACAGCTTGGGGCAGACTCAGAGGTAAGTACTTTGCAAGCATGATCTTTTGTTTAGTTCTCATGCTATCCCCTTATGAAGCTGTTGTTATTATCTCTGTTTCATGAATAAACTCAAGATTAAATAACTTATGTGAAGGTCACATAGCGAAGCAAGGAACAGAATCCAAACCCCTACTGGGCAAGGGAAGTGTGTGCTCTTTAACTCTTATATTCGTGTTCCTTGCTGCTCTTGACTCTGAGATTTCCTAAAGCCCTGTCATGGTTAGGGTTTCTATTGATGAGATAAAGTAACATGGCCCAAGGTGACCTGGGGAAAAAAGATTTATTTTAGTTTTTAAGTCTCAGGTCACACTCCATCCTTGAGGCAGGAAACTCAAGGCATGATCTAGAGCAGAAGCCACAGAAACACTGCCTACTGGACCACCTAATTTACCATATACCACAGGACTATCTTCTCAGGATGAATCTATACGCAATGGGCTAGGCCCTGCCACATCAATCACTAGTCAAGAAAATGCCCCCAAAGTCTTACCTATCTAATGCAGGCATTTTCCCAACTAAAATTCTCTTTTCTCCAGAGACCCTGGCTTGTGTTGCATGACAAAATTCTAATCAGCATGGGCCACTGGTATCACTAACCACCTGGAGCTTCCTGCATCTTAGTAAGTGGGAACCTCACTTCTGAGTCTCCTGTCTCCACCACCAAAACACTGGGATTACATATGTGTGACACACCCCTGTCTTATACAGTGCTGAAGAGCAAATGCAGCGCTTCAGGCATGCTGGGCAAACAGGCTACCTACTGAGCTACACCCCCAGCCAGAAAAGGCAAACACTTCTAGGTGAGTCAGATATCTGATGCTCTGTGGCACCGCCATGAGCCAAGTACAGAGAAGCAACCTGTTCCTTATGGTCTTTGGACTTCCCAGCAAGTGCAAGAGGCTTTAGTTATCAAGGTATCACTTGCTTACTCAGTGCAGGTCATTAGGGCAACTTTGAAGGTCTTGAGCCATTTCATGCTACTCCAGGCCCCAAATCCCAGGAAAGGGGGATCATTAAGGAGATCCCCAGATAGCCCCTGTTCCCCGAAAGTTACTGGTCTGGGACCTGGCATGTCAGTGCTGGGAAGCCAAGCTCTACATTTTTTTCCTGCCCAGTGAGCCAATGCAAAGAACAGCTAGAGCACCCACCTCTTTAGGAAGGTGTCTCCTGGATCATCACCTTCCTTTGAGACATCACCTTAATCCCAGCAAGTGTATCCAACCTCTGGACACAGGCATGACATTTGTCATCTACAAATATGTGGGCTGCATTCACAGCATGTCCAAAGTCAAGATCTCTCTTAGTTGCCTGCAGGGCTGGCTACACAGCCTGTCTGTCTCCCAGAGCTACTGTTATCCAAGTTTAAGTGGGTGGTGACCGAGGTGGAAGCCACGGAGGACTTCGGAAGGGCTAATCCAAAAGCTTGTTTCTGTTGTGGCCAGTAAGTGACACTTTCTCCCTCCCCTAAATGAACAGCTAAGTCTGGCTCAGTTTTCTCAGCGGGGTGCAAACATCTGGCTCTGTGGCATGTAAGTTTGTTCCTTGATAGGAACAGCATGGGGATGGCTGGGGATGGGTGGGGTGGCTGGGAATGGCTGGGAAGGACCAGTGGAGCCTCTGAGGACCAGTTAGGTGTCAGTGGCCCCGCTCCTGAAGAATGTGCTTTAAAAATTGGCACAATATAAACTGCAGGCCTCAGCAGAAAACACTTTCATGTAGAAGCTAACGAGGAAACTGTTGCCTGGAACCAGCCTACCAAATACCATATGTATATGTATATGCCCCTGGTGGCTCGTCTTTAAGCAATGAGATGCTTTGATCCCCTGCCAATGTCTGCTCCTCTAAGCATGGATAGAGTTTTCCTGGGTGAACTCTTTATTCAGGGTTCAGGGCCATAATTTGACTCAGTAGGGATGAAACAGTTTATTCTTTCTCCTTCTCTCTATACTGGGCATTAATATCAGAATCTATCATACAGTAGGCAAGCAGTATACTCCAAACTATACCCCTGGATCTCTCTTTACTTTTAGACTTTCTTTCTCAAACAGGCTCTCCCTAAGTTGTCCAGGCTGACTTTGAACTCATCATCCTCCCACCTAAGTCTCCCGAGTAACTGGGCCTACAGTCCTTTACTAGCCCTGGCTTCACAGTCACCTTTAAGAAGTGACATTTTGCCTTTGTATCTGTCACAGTGCTGGGGGATAGCTCATTCCGTAAAGGGCCTGCTGTGCACAGTAATGAAGACTTGAGTATGATCCTTAGAACCAAAATTAAAATAAAAAAATAAAAATGCTGAGTAAATGAAGCAGCACCTTTAATTCCAGTGCTGTGGAGGCAGAGACGACAGGTCCTAGGCCGCACTGGCTAGCCTAACTGCTGAGCCCCAGGCCAGTAAGAGATGTATCAGAACAAAAGCTGAAGGGACCTAAGGAACAATGCCTGTGTGTTAGCCTTTGGCTTCTACATGAATGTGCACACTTTCCCACTCACAAACACAACAGGCATGCACCCACACAGAAATACACAAAGGTGCCCAGGAGTAAGAACCGTGTGTCCTCTTACACTAGCACGTTTAAAACATGCTGTTTTGAATTCCAAGCCTCACAGCCTGGATTGGATATGCCACAGGTTTTAAAGAAAAAAAAAAAAAAAATCACAGGCTTGGACTTGAACTCACGAACCAGCCCAGACAGGCCTTAAACTTAGATCTGCCTACCTCAGCCTCCTGAGTAGCTAGGATCACATGCTTTGATTCACCAATCCAGCTTGAAATCGGTTTTGAAACACTTGGAGAGATAGTAAGGTCCCCATCATAAATGAGGGTCGCAGCCTTCACCCTAGACAAGCAGTGAGCTGCTTAGGACCCTAGCCATAGGTGTGCAGAACTGGTCTCAACTGGTCTCATCTTGTCTACCTGTGGCCTTTCCAACTGGACAGACTGCACAGCTGGCCTGTTTCTGGACAAATCTTAAAGGGTTGTTCATGGATGATTTGATCTGAGGTCTGGGGAAGTGAAAGAAACGTTCAGAGATGAAAGTGTTTGTGATGACGGTCTGAACGGACTGCCTTCTCATATCCTGATTGACTGGTTTGGCCCTATGCTTGGCAATGCCACTCCTTAGAGGCTGGAAGATGAACAGTGGGGTGGGGCTTGCTTCAGTATCCTCCTGACTGTTTGTCACATTGGTAGAGCCAGGCCTAAATAGCCTAACCACTTCCTAGATGGTCCAGGAAAGTTTCCATGGCAACACCACCTCACCATAGGACCAGGCTCTAATTTACCAGTTTCTAGTCCAGGTGAGCTTTCCTACCAGCAGGTGGAGACTGGCTCAAGTCTATTAGCTGAAAGATTCTTTGCAGATTCAAGAGGCAGCTTGTTTGATTTGGGAAGCCCCTCAGGAGGTGGGCTACTCCAGCGATTGTCAAACTTGAGTGATCACAGACCCAAGGGGCATCTCAGACACACAGCTGCCTGCTTGTGTTGGAGATTAAGGAATTATTGTTTGTCCTACTGAATGGGATAGTGGCATTTGTGACACAAGAGTGGCTTGCTTTCGAATTATTCAGATAAAAATAAAAAGGCAAGTTGGTTCCCACAGGAGATAGGAGCACATGGGGAGGAGGGAGCAACTGCTGTTAATAAAGATGCAGGAACTGTGTAGAGAAGCATTAAGGGCTGTGCCGAAAACAAATGAATGGACGGACAGCTGTCCGTGAAGGGCTGGGAGAGGAAATGGATAGGAACTGTCCAGAAGCAGGGTGTGGAGGCACGCACCCGAAATCCCAGGCCTGGGAGATGGCAGCAGGAGAATCTGATTTACGGTCAGCTGGAGCTATATAGTGAGATGCTGACTCAAAAAAAAAAAAAAAAAAAAAAAAAAAAAAAAAAAAAATCCCCCAAAAGGCAGAGAAGCTCTGGGCTGCTGTGAGCTGTGTGTGCCCTGGGCTGCCTTGGGATAGAGGACCACAGCTATTGACATCAGGACAGTGATGGGAATCGTCCTCCCTGTTTTTGAGTCTGCTTTTTCAGGGGACATTTTCATGATCAAGTTTAAGGCAGTACAGATGCCCAGGTCTAGCCTCAGACTTACCACCTCAGAATCCTTTGGGAATGGAGCCCACTGTTTTTTTTAAGATTCTGTGGGTGTTTAATCATTCCCTTCACGAACGCCTTTCTTTCTACAGAGGAGAGAGAGACAGAAGTGAAACCTGTATCAGAAGGTCAGACCATCCCAAGGCCACTCGTGACAGTTGGGCAGCCCCACAGCCAGGGGAATACACACGGCTTCGTTCTTCCACACAGTCTGTGTCTGCTCAGTGTGGGCCTTGCCCAGGCCATCTCTGGGGGGAGGGTCCTTTGAAGATGGAGTGAGTTGGGGCCTAGGAAGGGTTTAAAGCAATGTCTGTCAAACAAAGTCCCCAACCCCAGGTAACTACCTTTTCATCAGTGTCCCTGGGTGAAAGCTTGCTATAGTTTCTCCTTTGTCTTTTCTGAATCCGAAGCCTAGAAAAGAGGAGCCCCTCCTCCCGTGTCACCCCAGCTAGTGGGCATGTAGCCACAGGCTGGATAAGCCCAAGGCCCATTATTTTCCACCACCTGCCTCTTAGCAAGACATTCCTTCTTTTAAACCCCAAGCTGTGCAGGGACACGGTTCTTGACCGCGTTCCCTACTACCTTGCCTGTGGGTTACAGGTGATTGTGACATCTTACACAAAGCTTTCCAGCTGCCCCTGGAGTGGAAAGGAAACTTTAAAGTTTCCTCAGGAAAGAGTCTCTGCAGGTGTGGTGCTAGCTAGCTATGGCATCTGTAGCATCTGACACATCCAGGATCCTGGGATGCATCTACCTTGGTGCACATGAACACACACACACACACACACACACACACACAAAGGTGCACACATGATTGTTTTATTTTATTGATGAATGCAGACATGAAAAACCTGTCTTTCCAAATGGGTGGCCTGCTCATCCACCAGTAGTCATCTGGTACTCAGGGCTGATGCTTACTAACGTCCCAGAGGAGCCTAGAGTAGCCTCAGAATACTCAGCTGAGCAGGTCATCCTGCCAAGCTGTAGTGGCCTTGTGAGAAAAAAAATAGACTGTGCCTGTCTCAGAGTTTTACTGCTGTGAACAGATGCCAGGACCAAGGCAGCTCTTACAAAACAAACAAACAAACAAACAAACAAGAATCATTTAATTGGGGCTGGCTTACAGGTTTAGAGATTTAGTCCAGTATCACCAAGGCAGGAGAATGGAAGCATCCAGGCAGGTGTGGTGCAGGAAGAACTGAGAGTTCTACATCTTCATCTGAAGGCTTCCATGAGGAGAATGACTTCCAGGCAGCTAGAATGAGGGTCTTAGGCCCACGTCCACAGTAACATACCTACTCCAACAAGGCCACACCTCCAAATAGTACCACTTGTTGGGCTGAGCATATACAAAGCATCACAATGCCATCCATTTTTACAGGTGCATTTAAAACAGTGGTTCTCCACCTTCCTAATGTTGTAGCCCTTTAACACGGTTCCTCGTGTTGTGGTGATTCCCCAACCAAAAAATTGTGTACATTGCTACTTCATAACTGCAAGTTTGCTGTGGTTATGAATCATAACGTCAATGCCCATGTTTTCTGGTGGTATTAGGTGACTCCCCCATGAAAGGGTCATTTGACCCCCAACGGGATCCCGACCCACAAGTTGAGAACCACTGATCTAAAAGAAATAATCTTCCTATAGACAAGGTTGTGGCTTGAGGAAGAGATAAGCAGAGAGCTTGCTCAGAGTTAGAAGAACCTAGCCAGGATGGATAAAGTTTGCCCAAAAGACTTTGAAAAAAGTCACCGACCATCTCCAGGTGTGTGCCCCGGGCTGAGGAACACAGATGCCCTCTTGTCGTGATCATGAGAACTAAGCGAGAAAGCCTTAGCAGAAGCACACGCCATGGGGCTGAGAGGATGGCTGTTGGTAAAGTGCTTTGCTGCACAAGCTGAGGACCTGATGTGATCCTCCTTGTGAGGCATGCCTCCAAGGTCACAGAAGGAGACACTCCAGCTGCCAGGTGCCATCCCACAGGATGGACGGTTCACTCTAAGACCTCTCTTCTCTGCAGTAATTGCTGTCAAGCAGTGAGGATAGCTGACAAGGCCTTGTCGCCTGCCCTTCCGTGACACCTACTCTTCCCTGCACAGATCAGTACCTAGCACTGTGAGCTATAGTCCCAAATATGATCACCCTTCTATAGTACCAGGCTCCACCTGCAATGTGATATCACCTCTCTGCATCCCCTGGGCCTGGTACCGTGCATGAACATATACAGAAGACAAGGCTCTCATGTACCTGCTTGAGACTAAACAGAGCAGAGCAGCTTTCTCCACAGTTAGCACAATGCTCTAAATCCTCTCTCTCTCTCTCTCTCTCTCTCTGTCTGTCTGTTTCTCTCTATCTCTTGCTCCCTCCATCCCTCCTCTGTCTCTCTTTCTCTCTCGACACCCCTGCCCCGTGTGTGTGTGTGTGTGTGTGTGTGTGTGTGTGTGTGGTGTGGTATGTAAGGGGTGTCACACATGACTGTGAGTATATGTATGTATACAACAATGTGTAAGTCAGAGATCAATCTCTAGTATCTTCCTTCCTTACCCTTTTGAGACAGTGTCTCTCACTTTTTTATGAGCTCGGCGGTTTGGCTGAGCTGGCTGGTCATCAGGCTTAGGCATCGCTCTGTGTCCACTGAAGTTACAAGTGCAGTCACCATCCCCAGATCTTTGAAGAGTTCTGGGGACAGAACTTAGGTCCCCAGCGAGCCATCTCCCCAGGCATAGCGTCACATCTTAATGAGGCCCTGCACTGTTAGGCCTCTGCCCCCCGCCCCTTGATCTGTCTCACAGTATCTCTTCTGCTCTTTGTTAAGGAGCCCAAGCCTCTCTTTGGCCTGGCCTGCCCCTTGCTATCCCACAACTCTCAACATCAGCATCACTTCTTCACAGAAGGATGCTCCTTTGCTTTACCTCCCCGGTGACAGAGGCAGCTGAATGCCACCCAATCTCAATTCTGTCCCTTTTGTCCTTGGTTTTACCACTGAGGTTTAATTTTGAAGTGTTAGTGACACCCACCACAGCCTGCATTTCCCAGCCTGCTTCCACATCTAGGCGTGGTCGTATGATTGGTTTCTGGAAGGGCATCTGGGAGAATGTACTGCCCTCTGTCCCTCACACCTCCTAGTATTTCGTCCTGACAGATGGGGTGCCTGCAGCCACCCTGCACCACAGAATGATAGGCAGCCTATGGGTTGTAGACCAGTGTGACAGACAGGCCTGTGTTCCTGGTAGGTGTAAAGAAAACATGCCAACTATTTCTGGACTTAGAGGGAAAACAATTGCTGACCTATTTTAAACACTGACTTCTGTAACAGACAAATATTCTACAAGTTATGCTAACATATTATTATTGAAGTTTATAATTAAACATCTCATGGGCAGTACCAATGTAGCTGACAGGACTATGTGGCCAGTGTGGAAAAACTAACGGAGCAGGGGTCCTTCCATTTTGTGACACTCTGGAAGCTTCCACTGGGCCCTTCTTTTTATATCTCTAAGTTTCATGGTAGATACCGGATGTAGAACCAGTTACACTTAGAAGGTTGAGGTAAGGAAACATTGCCTACAGATAAAGGTTCTTGGATACAGCCTTCTTCTTACCATCACATGCCCTTCTAGAATGTTCTAACTTGCCCAGCCACATTTCTCTCCAATCATGTTCCTCTTTTGCCTTCATGCTTTTGCTCTCAAAGCTCCAGCCAGCCAGAACTGCTGGTCACTCCACAAGGGCCCCTGAATTGCTTTTCTGCGTTCATGTTGTTCCCTCGATGAAAATCATTTAGCCCAGGGTCTTAGTGTCTTTTCTTCTTGCTGTGACAAAACACCCAAACAAAAAGCAACATAAGGAAGAAAGGTGTATGTTGGCTCAAGGCTGTAGTCCATCACGGTAGGACAGGCACAACAAGAGCTGGTCACATTGCATCTGAAGATCAGAAGACTGCTAGAGATGCTCAGCTTCCTCTCTCCACCACTTACAGAATGTGGACCACCCACTGTGGGTGGGTCCTCCCTCTTCAATTGATGCAACCAAGATATACCCCCCCACACAAGCATGTCCACCCACACACACATACACAGGCATGCCCGCCCCCTACACACATACACAGGCATGCTCACAGATCCATCTTCTAGATGATTCTACCGTTTGTGAAGTTGCCAGTTAATACTCCCCAACATACCTAGATAATCACTATCACCCACAGAATTTGTGGTGGTTAGTTTTATGTAAACTTGGCACAAGCTGGAATCATCCCAGAGAACAGAATCTCAAATGAGAAACTGCCTGCTTAAGAGAAAGCTATGAACAAGCCTGTAAGGGCATTTTTTAAGTTAGTGATTGATTCAGGAAACCTGGCCCAGGCCATCCTTAGGCAGGTGGTCTTGGGAGCTCTAAGAAAGCAGGCCAAGAAAGCCATGAGGAGCAAGCCAGATGCCATCTTCATTGGTTTCTGCATCAGCTCCTACCTCCAGGTTCCTACTTGCTTTGAGTTCCTGCTTTAGCTTCCCTCAATGAGCTCAGGATATGTAAGTCAAATAAACCCTTTTCTCCCCAAGTTGTTTCTGGTCATGCTGTTTCAACACAGCAATAGTAACCCTAATTAAGATAAACTCTCAACTTCAGTGCCCCCTCTTCCAGAAAGTCAGACCCATCTCCTGGATGTTCCTCTCTATTTTCCCATTATGGGAAATAGAACCCAGGGCTTCAGCTGAATTGCTTCCTCCACAGTGACACATGGCAGTACTAACCCTGAACTTACTGGGAAATAGGTTCTCTATAGATGTGACTGATTTAAGATTAGGTAATTATTAGAGTAATTAGGCTTTAATCTTCCATATTTACTTTAGAAGTGGCTTAGAGAGTAAAAGCAAAGAGTAAAATTAAGATTAAGTAATTAGGCTTTTAATCTTCCATAAAGTATGACCATGTGGGAAAAGGAAATTTAAAGACAGACAAGCCTTAAAGGTTGGACAGTGTGTGGAGACAGGGGGAGACAATGGGGTAGTATAGCTTTAAGCCAGGGTGAGCCAGGAAGAAGTGGGTAGCAGATCCCCCCAGAACTCTAGGGATGGCCTATCATCTGGGTTTTGTACCTGTAGTCAATAGCGAGAGAGTAAAGTGTGGTTATCAGAGCATAGACTTTGCTGCCTTATGATGGAACCCCAAATGACAGGTACCAGTGATTCTTGTAGGGTTTCTTTTCCTGGGGAACACACGGAACAAACATCTATCCAACACACCTAGGGCACTAACGACTGCCCAGAGCAAGTCCCACTTGATGAGTCAATGACTTTGATGAGCCTCCCATCCAGCATGGGTGGTGACCTACTGAAGGCCTCATCGATGGAGTGGCCCTTAGGTAACTCCCCACTTCTCTATACGCTAACTCTCCTGGAGGGTGTGTTCAACCTGCATGTCTGATGGTGATGTGCAGCTGAGGACATGAGCAGGGCCCAACACCAAATTTAAAAGTTACTCAGAACATTGTGAGTTTTTGTATAACCTGATTGTATGGTCTAGAGCCATATAGAAAGGTTAGGCATGCCTACTAGCAACCTCCTGAGACTACATGCAGCTAGGGATGGGGGCCAGAGGGAGAGAGTGGCTGGCATCTCAGCTGAGAGTTTAATGTCCATACCCAGCTCCCTTGATCTTGTGAGGGTCTCATTCAAGCCATCAAAGATGCTCTCACTTCAGGATGATAACATCTGGGGGGGCAGCACCCCACAACAGCCTTCCATTCACACGGATTCCACACGTCCCCAGTCTCCCAAGTGTGGGCTGGGAAAAAAAATCTCATTAAAAGGCTGTACCTGTGTTAGACATGGACCAATCTTCTTGCCACCGTTTCCTAAACAACAGCATATAACAACAAATTGTACAGTGTTTACCTCTTATTAGGTTTTGAGAGGGACCTGGTGATTTAAAGTGCACTGGAGATGCGTTTAGATTGTGGGCTAACACTGCCTTGCTTAATGGAAGGAACTTGAGCATGGGTGGAATTTGCTATCCACAGAAGGCCCTCAGACCCATTCCCTTTACATACAGAGTAACAACTGAATATGCTGTACAAGGCTGCACTCCTGGAGGGCTAGAAGCAGCCCTGTTTATTGCTGTGGGAACCCTTACATCCATCTCCTCAGGATTCTCAGCATCCTGTACTGACAATAATCAGGTGGGACACATTGTTGCCATTTCTAATAAACGCCTCTGTGAGAGACATCGAAGAAATAACATCTTCCCACTGAGGCCCTCCTGAATCCTTAGCCCTGGATGTTCCTCCCAATCCCTCCCACACAGTACCTTCCCGCTAACTGCTCCCCTCCTTGATATTAATAAAATCCATAAATCAACACAATGGCTGCAAACCCCTTAGGGAAAGTCTTCTTCCTTCTGAGAACCACCCTTGACTGTCCTGGAAACTTAAACTTGGTCCGACTGATCCTGCCAAAGGCCACAGGAACACTAAACACACCTCTCTGGGTCCTTTGCCAGCCCAGTATTATAGATTGAACTGCATTGCCACAAAGTCCCGTCTCAGCAAGAACGATACCCTTGTACAGGCTGCATAGATGAAGTTCCTCATCCAGTCAATCCAGAACTTATCTACTCTAGTATAGTTCAAGATGGTGTGCAAAGCTAGGCATGATAGTTTTAATATCAACACCCAGGAAGCAGGAGACAGAGCTCTGTGAGTTCTATATCACCCTTGTCTACATAACAAGTTCCAGGATAGCTAGAGCTACTCAGAAAGAGCCTCCCTCCAAAAAAATAAGTTAAAAAGGAAAAGGAGAAAAAAGTCTGTTGTGATTTGAATGAAAAATCCCTAACCCACCCCCACCCTCACCCATAGGTTTATTTGAATGCTTAGTTCCCAGTTGATGAACTGTTTGGAAAAACTAGGTGTAGTCTTGTTGGAGGTTGTGTGTGACTGGCATGGACTTTGAGATTTCAAGGCCTAGGTCCCCCACCTCTGCCATATCCCTGCCTGCCAGAGGATTAGGAGATGCGATCTCAGGTACTTACCCGGGATCATGCATGCCTTCCTGCCTGCTGCCCTACTTTCTGCTATGACAATGGACTAACTCTCTTACATTGTAAATAAGCCACCTATTAAATGTTGTCTTTTATAAAACGCCTTGGTCATGGTGTCTTTTCACAACAATAAAACAGTGCCTAAGACAGGCCCTGTGCAGTGGGGGTGCCCAGGAGTGGAGACATATTCAAACCCTCATTCTCTGGTGCCTGGGGCTTTATATGGAGATGGGGGGGTTGTCTTTGCAGACAATCTTGGTCCATAAAACACTGGGTGGTTTATAAAAGGAAGTTGATATGGGCGTGGTTTTGAAATTCTACGTGGGGCAGCTGCATCTGGTATGGACCTACCATGGTAGAAATAAATAGACAGTAGGAGAGGACAACCTCATGCAAGAGAAAAGGGAAAACTCCCAGCTAGCCGACCCCACTGTCATGATGAAGGCATTGATACACATTTCGGAAGACCTTACTCCCTCAAACCAAACTCCCAAGGAGGCCTCACCTCTCACACCACTGCACTGACCATGAAGGTTCCCACACAGTAGTTTACATAGGACACACACATGTCACAGTAAAGGTGGCATCATACTGAGGACTTTATAACAGTTTTCAGTCTGGTAGGTCTACAGATGGGTCTGGGAGAGGACTCAGTAGCTCAGGTACTTAGTACTTTGCATACATGCCTAAGGACTTAAGTTTGCTCTCCATCACTAGTGCGTAAAAAGCTGGGTGTAGATGTGTGTTCTTGGAAGACCAGTGCTGAGGCATAGACACAGATGTGAGAAGGCTTCAGGGTGATCCAGAGGTAACCCTGCCACAACAGAAGCAGGAAGTACAAAGGGAGGCTGGAAGCAACCAGAAAGAGCATGGGTCAGTAAATATCTTCCTCCCCAAACCAAGGAGAGCTCATTTCTTTGTTCTTTCAAGCCCTGTGGTTTGTGCAGCTTGCTGGGCCAGGCTTATGACTGATGTGGACAGCTGATGGTAGACGTATCAATCAAACAAAAGCCGAACTCTGAAGCACACAACCCAGGAAGCCGTCCTGCCGTCTGTTAATTAGTCCTGGAGGTGAGGCTCCAGTCTACAGCAGGTAGCCCAGGAAACCCAGCATCTTCTCTAGCTGTGGACTTTAGAACTGGGAGCGCCTCTCTACCTTTCCTTCTAGGTTAGTCCAGCTACAGAAAGCCAGAGGTACCCTCCAACCCAGTCATGCAGGATATCCAAATCGTCAGCTGCAGTTTTCCCACCCCAGGAGCATTCGGTAAGGGTGTGCTGGCAGCTTGCTCGCTACTGGAGTCATCAGGATGACAGCCTAGATCTTGGGTGGCCCTAATAAGCTAGGCTCAGCTACTCCCAAATATGCCAATTAAGTAATGGTATTAAGCAGAGAAAGGAGGTTTCTTCACTGTGGCCACATTGGGGAGAGAAAAACAGGGTCCCCATCCCAAGTCCATCCTTGGTCTTTGGTGCAAGATTTAGATTTAAATAGAAGGCAAGGGGTGTGCACATCTAAACAGTGGTGGTCACGCTGTGTCCCAGGCATCAGAGTAGTCTCAGCTCCAGTTATTCCTGACGAACTGTCAGAACTGTGTGAAATCTCTGTGCTGGAGACGAGCTCCTCCTCTGACAGGCGACAGGCATCCTGTGCGAGGTTCCTGGGAATTTTCCAACTTCTTGGGTCACATTGTTTCGATAATCTGACAAAAGGGAGGAGCACAGAGTATCTCTTTAGAATATCTTTATTCCTGACAGGATGGGTATAGGACACACACACACACACACACACACACACTCCACTGCCTATAGATAGGCTTCAGTCTCAGGCAGGAGACAATAATCCAACCCTTTGGTGTATGCAGAACTATCTGTCTTCATTCATTCCTACCTCTGGAAAACTCACACCCCAACATTTTCAAGTGAAACTCCCCCACTAAGAGAACTCTGGTTCCTTCTCCTTCAACATTTTTTTAATGTTGTTTTGGTAATTTTAGGGAAGGAAACTTATTTTAAGTGTGTCTTTTGTTGAGTTAAAATATCTTTACCATCCACCCTTGCCCCCAGCTCCTTGTATACATTAAGTACTCACTCTAAAACTGGCTTAATCAGAAAGCTTTTCCTGGCTAGACATGGTGGCACATGCCTTTTGTCCTAGTACTTAGGAGGCAGAGGCAGATAGATCACAGAGTTTGGGGCCAGCCTAGTCTACAGAGTAAGTTCTAGAACAAGCCAGAGCTACACAAAGAAACACTATCTGGAAAACCAAAACAAACAAAAAACCCAAACAAAACAAAAACGCTTATAGTAGATGAAAATTGTTATAGAAATCCACAACTGTCAAAATGCAGACAACAGACTGAGGAATGCCCAACCCCAGTTGATGCATCTACACCTAAGGCTACACTTAACCCTTACACTTCAGGCTCAGGGACCGGCAAGGAAAAAGAGGCAGAAGGACTTTGAAGAGCCAGCAGAGCAGGTTGTCTACTGTGAGACAGCACTAAGGAAACATCAGCAACAGAACTGCCTAAACAGGACCTGCATAATGACACTGGCCAACATGCATGTTGGAAATCTTGAAAGTCTCTCCCCTAGAAAGAGAGCTGCAGGCAATTAATGAATGGCCGCTGAGTGAAGGAGGGAGCATCTGTCTTCCCTGATAGGTTACCAAGTCTGAAACACTTATACATATAAATGGGCAACAGTAAATAGACTCAGAAGTGTGTGTGTGTGTGTGTGTGTGTGTGTGTGTGTGTGTAACAGTAATAAAGAAAGGGGAATGATGGAAATACTCATATATAAGATTCTCAAGCAGTTTACATTTTTTAAACATTGCTAAGTGATTTGGGCTAGAGAGATGCTTTTGCAGTTCTGGGCACTTGCTGTACCATGAGGACTTGGAGTTCAAGCCAGCACTCACATTACAAGTTCAGGATCCTGCACAGAGTAGGAACTCCAGCTCCGAGGGGGACAGGGATGCAAGGGTCACTTGGGCTTGTATGATTCCTGTCTTAGAAAATGTGAGGCCTGGGTTCAAGGAGAGGCCCCCCCCTCGAAGGAATAGAAGAGTGGTAGAAGAAAATATTCAATGCCTTATGTGTGTGCTTGTGGGCGCTCTCGAGCACACACACACACACACACACACACACACACACACACACACAGTGAAATAAATAAATCAATCTATTTTTAAGACTTAATGAAATCACTGGCTCTCCTTACCTATCCAGTTACATAATGCCTGGCCAGAGCATCCTCCTCTGAAGGATGGTGGGATAGATAGAGCAGGTGCAGCCTCATGCTTCTTTAATAGCACAATAAAGGAGCCTTCCTGCCAGATAATGTGGCCTGGAGTGGACTGTTTAATCACAGCTGGTCAATATTTATGAGGCCAGAGCCCCAGCTGTGCATATGACTTATTTACAAGCCAATTCTGGAGCCCATAAGCCTCCCTGTGAGGTCCACCTGTTCCTAGGCCTGGCCTTGGTGAGGCTGCCAAGGCAGGCAGGACAGAATACATTCCCTGTCCAGGCAACTCAAAGGACAATTCCCACCTTCCTGCTGCCTTCCTGGACCACGATTCCCTTTTATTCCTTCTGAATAAAAAGGTCGCCAAAGCTTTTCTTCTCTGTCGGCTGCAGCCCTCTCTCCACTGTTCCCTTCCAGGGAACCACAGCCGAAGCAGAAAAACATCAGATAGGAAGCAGATACCCCAGCATAGATGTGAGTTAGAATCACCTGGGGGAAGCTTGTTAGAAACTGCAAGAGCTGGAGCCTTGGCCAGCCTCACTGAGCCTTGCACATGGAGGCCAGGAATATGGTTTTTTTTTCATTAGCTAATTGGGGTTGGGTTGTATAAAAGAAAGCTGTAATCAGTTTTGAGGACCTCTGCTCCCAGGATCTTGGATTCTAGAAGCACGAGGAGACCTCAGGGGTCTCTACAAAGACAGAGTAGGTAAAAAGAAAGAACAATGGGTTCTTAGAGATTCTGCTATGGTAACATTCCAACATGAGGAAAGGGATTACAGAGAGATCCTTACTTCTCCCTTCTTAACTCCAAAGAGACCATTGGGGAACCTTATGCGGGGAGGTGGGGGATGGACCATCTAAGGCCTAATGCCAACCAGAGGAGGAACATGTCTCCCAGGAAGAGATTACATACACTTCTGACACATTCTCAGACCACCTTGCAAGACACTGGAGCCCAGACAATGATGGGTCAGTGATGGGCAGGACCCCCAAGATGGCCTTGAGGGAAATGTCATGAGACCTCTTCATTTGTTCCCCTTCCCATGTGGCCACATTGAATAAACCTTCTTTCTCTGCTTTTCACTATTCTTTTCACTGGGGCTGCTGGGTCTGCCTTGTTAGGGCTGCCAGAACCTGACTTTGACCTTAACAGTTCCAGCTCATGTGACTTCACACACACACACACACACAGAGAGAGAGAGAGAGAGACAGAGACAGAGACAGAGACAGAGACAGAGAGAGACTGTATTCACAGACCCTCTGCCCTTATGTGATAAACAAAGATACAAAGAATAAGGTCTTCTGAGTATTTGTGAATTCCATATGTTATGCTATAGATCTCAAAGCTGTGGATGTCCCCCACAGGCTTTGTCACCAACACACAATGCCGTTGGGAGATGGTGGAGTCTTTGAGAAGTGAAACATGCAGGAGAAACAGGCCTCTGAGGATATTTCTCTGAAGGGGATGCTGGGACCTCGGCCCCTTCCTCTCGTTTGCTTTGCTTCCCAGCTGCCACAGGGCAGGCAGCTCTGCTTGCCCCTCCATGCTGTTTTCTGACTCTCCACAGGCCAAAAGCAGCAGGGCCAGGGAACCACAGACTAGAACCAGGACAAAGCTCTCTCCTCCTTTGAGCTAGTTTTTCTCAGGGATTTTCTCACAGTGACAGAAACCTAACTCCAGAGAACAGAAAATATAGCAATACCTGCTCATGACGGACGATATGGCCGACAATGGGAACAGTGTAAAATTCAAGACACAAAGGTGAAGCAATGACACCGAAGAATGGGCCATCCTGTCACCTGGCAAAGGAAAGGCATAGATTTCTGCCAGGGAGTGAGCCAGCTGTGGTCTGATACCCACCTTGAGAACTGAAGGGCTGGAGCCATGAGAGTCAGAGGCTAGAAATAGCTAGCCATACAGAACGAATGGAGCCTTTAGAGGCCTGAGTCAGGACAGAGCTTGGCATAGAGAGAAAGCCCAAAGATGCCCCAGAAAACTATGCAAATGATGCGGTACATTGGGAACAGACACAGGCAGCAAGGGTTCACATGTATAACGTACCTGTTGTTAGACACAAGTCCAACCCATAGGCTCCGGTTTCTGAAAGGAAACCCACTGAAGGGCCCTTTGGCCTCTGTATTCTGACCTTTTGGCTATGGGTGATTAGCCCAGGGATGATCTCTGTTTGGCCCCTTGTCCTTTGTCTATTTAACTTTCTCTCTCGGTTAGAGAGCAGAGAAGAGAGAAGGAGTTTAGTTACTTTAATGGGAAACCCGTAGAAAGCCTACGCTATTCTGAAGGTGCCTGGCTTGTATCTAAGGATAATCTAGCTTAGCCTTTCCTTAGACTTCACACAAGCAGCCAACAGAAATAGGTTATCATTGTAACTAAACCACTTCTAGATCCCTGCACCTCTGCCCCAGCCGCCTGGCAGGGTCCTGTGGGCCAGGAAATTCTCGCTATCCGATGTCTTTAATCCCTGCAAATGCTCGGCTTTTCTCCTCAGCCTCATTTGTGCTTCTGAGTTCCTTAGGAAGTAAAGTCCTCTGAAGGGCTTAGCTTTTGCTAACTGGAGGTAATTCACATCAGATGGTGGCTGTCAGAACTGACAGCGCGCTGCTGAGCTGCATGCTGGGATTTCTGAGGCTTTGCTCACAGTGTCCTGACCTCAGAGAAGGTGCCCAGCGCATGACAGGGCCTGACATAACTTCCTTCCTCACCTCAGCTGATGTGTAAGGCAGCGCGCCTTCGAAAAGGCACATCAAAGCTGCAGACCAATAGAGGTTTCCTCCCTTTCCCTCAACTGCTCTCCCCAAGACAGAGGTGCCTGGCTGATTCCTGGGGAGTGGGTGGGACACCCTGGAGGGGGAGGAATGGGATGTGGGGCTTATAGAGAAGTGTCTCTGCAGAAAGCATTGTCAATATTGTTTATTCAGGCCTCCCACTGCCCCCTCTCTCTGCCATTTTGCAGGCAAGAAACCAAAGCTGGAGGTTTAGAAGTAGGCTCATTTACAAGTAGCACAATTCCAATTGTGACCCTCGTAAGGTTCTGTCACATGGAAGACAGGTAAAGTCCCTGGAATGCTTGCAAGGCCATCGAGAAGGTCTGTACAATAACAGGCTCCTGGAGACATAACGACAATGACAAGGGAAGTGTCAGACCCTGCAGAAAAGCTAAAGGAGACTTCTCCTGTGTTTTCTCAGATTGTGAGAAATCTGTTATGCATTAGAGGTGATGTGTTCCCCCACTAAGGGCCCTTGTGAAACAAAATCAAATGGAAAAAACCTGAGAGGAGCTTTAGCTCGGGCTCCATTAGGTGAGTGACTGCATAACCTACACAAATCCTGCTGGGTTTGATCCTCAGCCCAACACACAAAGGCACAGCCTGTAATTCCCACTCTAAGGAGGTAGAGGCAGGGAGATTAAAACAACCCATGGTCATCCTCAGCTACACAGTGAGTTCAGGACAACCTGGGCTTCATGAGTCCCTATCTCTATAAGCCAAAAGCAAACTCTCAATGCACAAATGACACCCCCCCCAAAAAAAAAATACTCAAAAGGCATATGTTCTTGGTGATTGGCTCACTCAGGCTCTGATCATTGGAGTAATGAGGTGTTGGATTTGGAACTTGATAGCACTTTTGGGAGGTAGCAGAAATTAGGGAGCAGGGCCTGTTTGAAGGATCTGGATTACTGGAAGGGAATATCTTGTCCTTGGCTTCCCCCTTCTGAGTTTTCTCTGCCTTCTGTTTGCCGTGGGTAAGCAGTTTTGTTCTTTCATATGTTGGGATGTTCTACTTCACGGTGCAGGAGTCCTGAAGTTAATAGAACCAAGTGACCATGAGCACAGATACCTTTGCTGCTTTTCACTAGTTTCTCTTACATGTGTTGCTACAGCAACAAAAATCACCACCACCACCACCCCCGCCCAATCTCAGTTCCTGACTCTTCAAAGGTGTACTGGATTTTATCGCACTAGAAGGCGGTGGTACAACTTAAAGCGCTCCATATTTATTAGAAACTCTTTTGTTCAGACCTTGCTCTCTCATAGCTGGGTGACCATGAGCAAGCTCCTAATTTTCTATGATCTTTAATTTCTTTGTGTTAACAACGACACCTTCTTTAACATTTATGGGGCTATTCTCATTTTGCCAAGGTTTAGAGCTAAGCATTCACTCTCTTCATTTTTTGTGGAGAAGGTTATATTAGGGAGTCAAGAAAGCCTCTGAGTGATGATTTATGGGTATCACCCCTTCTACAACGGCCAGGAAACACTGCTGAAGGCCAAAGGCAAGGGGCTGGAGAGATGACTCAGCAGTTAAAAGCCCTTGTCTTTCTTCCAGAGGACCAGAGTTCAGTTCCCAACTTTCACAATAGGCAGTTCAAGACCACCTGTAACTAAGGCACCGGGGACTGCAATACCCCCTTCGGGCCTCTAGGGGCATCTGTCTTCATGTGGCACACATTCACACAGATGCATATACAGGCATGTAAATAAACATGATACAAATGAGGGATCTTTAGAAGAAAAAAGAAAGGACGGTGTAATAGAGGGAGCAGAGTGTGAGAATGCCACACGTTAGGTTGCTCCACTCTGAGCTCTCATGTCCAGAACACATGACATTCAGAGTGTAAAGTGTCAGAAATATTGGGAGGCCCGTGGCCAGGGACCGGGTCATTAACGAGAACCTCATGAAGGTTCAACTTACAGATGGAGGTCCGAAGGAAACCCAGAAGAAACAGTGAAGTCTGGTATACCTCCTCCCAAAGAAAAGAGCCATCCCTTCACACATACCTGTGTGGACAGGCTGAGGGGAAGAAGCAGTTCCTGGAAACAACACAAGTAAAGCTGATAATTTTGGCCTTGGGTAAACATGGCCACTCTCCCTGGCCAGGGGTTGTAATAGCTGAAAGAAAGAAACATCTCTTAGTGGGCCCAACCCACAATGGTTAAGCCAACTACAGCCGCTTCAAGGACAAGAGACCCAAGGATACAATGCATGAAGGTCAGAAGCTCATTTTAGGAGTAAGGTCCCTTCAAATGGTTGAGAGGAAAGATGGGTTATGTTTGTAGGGACAATTTGACCTTCCCTAATTGTCACACATCAAGGGAAGGTTTACACTTTCTATCTATCTTTGTCAGTTGTATATTTCTGTAACAAAATAGATGAGGCTCAGAAACCTTTAAAACACAGAAGTCTATCTGGCTCACAATTCTGGTTGTTGGAAGGTCCAAAAAGAATGGGGTAGCCTGTATCCTGGGCAGGCTACCCCATGCATCAGAGTCTGGGGAAGGGTCAAATGTACTTTTTTTAAAACAACTACTCTCACAGATGCTAATTAGCGCCTAAGAGATCTGACCTACATCTATAACACAACAGCCATCCATTCATAAGCTCCCACGACCTAATGACTGTCTATTGAGCTCCACTTCTTAAAGGTTTGTTTCCTTCCCACTCCTATGCTAGGGACCAGGTGACGAACACATGAGTCTATGGGGAACAAATCTCATCAATCCATAGCAGGGTCTCTCTGTATATTGCCTGTTTAGTACTTAAAGGTCAGTTTCAAGAAGCAAGACATTAATCTTCTCTCGAAATCAATAAAAGCTCGGTGATTGGATTGTTAATGGCTTGTCTCAGAAAGTCAAGATTCAAAGCTTCAATCTCCTTGGAACTGATGGGGTAGCACCCAGATCCCCTACTCTACCAACTGTTGCTGGCTTATGGTGGGTAAGATCACTTCTGACAAATAGAAAGCCCCCTCTACGACCATCTCTCCTTTCTGGAATCCAGGAAATTCACAAAGTCAGAACGACCCAGTCCCCTGCCCTCCACAAGGGGCAGTAGTTTTGAAGCCCAGCTCCAGAGTGCTTTTGAGACTGGCCTTAACACAGCACTGGCACACATACATCACTGCTGGCTCTGCTTCTGACTCCCCCTTTCCTCTGGTGTCCCAACTGACACATCTGGCAGGTCTTGAGATCTTAATGCCTGGCATCCACCTGCCGCAGATGCTAGACGCTCCCTTCTGAGCTATGCTTATAAACAAGACTGCAGCCCAGAGTCTCCAAGCAGTAATAAG
Organism: Micromys minutus; assembly: GCF_963924665.1. NCBI lineage: Eukaryota > Metazoa > Chordata > Mammalia > Rodentia > Muridae > Micromys > Micromys minutus. Next base: position 45,790,634 of record NC_137972.1, on the reverse strand, counting down.
CAACATCTGTACTTCTGTGTGCTCCTCCCAGTGCTCCAACCAGTGCTCCACCCAGTGCTCCTCCCAGTGCTCCTACGCCCGTTTAACTCTACAGCCATCTGAAGAGGTTGGCGGGCAGAGGACAGTGGCCTTGTCTGGCTCGTTTCACAAGTGCCAGATCTTCACCAAGAATCAGTCACCAGAAAGAAAAACAAAACCCTGTGGTAGGCAATAATTTGCATATTTCGGATAGTGATTGCAGACCGTTTTGTAGAACATGGGTGCTCTATCAGGTAGGTGTTCATAGGTGGTTTTAAAAGATGCAAATGCTGTTTTGGAAAATACCAGGTTAAAATTGGTTTCTTGGTTCTAGGATGTGTTGGGCTTTTAATATCTCATATGCACTGTAAGTCTGGGAAGACTTTTGTGTGCAGAATTTCTTGAGGTATATGTGGCTACAGAACACACTCACCCTGTACCCTACCCAGGCAGCTTGTGGATGGATGGTGGTACTGGAGAAGAGAAATTACTAGAAGGTTCTATTAGGCAGATACATTTCTCAACTGCTACTTTGATGTCTGATACAAAGAGAAAAGCATCCCAGATTAACTCTGGAGGTAAAAGAAGAGGCAGGTGTGAACCGGAAGCCACTGGCAAAGAAAACTACAGGCTGAGAGGGGATCGTATCTGCTAGAAGCCGGACTGCTCCTGGTTTAGGAAGGTGAAGCCCAGGAGCCATGGACCGCTAGGTCTGTGGGGCCAAATCAGAGCTTGGGCTTTCTCCAGACCAAGTAGACTTTTTCCAGAGTCTCTGGCTACCTGGTCCAGCCCATGGGGACTGATAAAGTCGCTGATTTTTTTTTTCCTTAATTTATTCTTCTCTCGTGTATTACATCTTGACTGCAGTCCTCCCCTTCTCTTCTCTCAGTCCATCCTCGCCCCTCCCCCTTCCCCAGATCCATTTTTCCTCCATTCCCATCAGAGAAGAGCAGGCTTCCCAGGTTATCAACCAAACATGGCATAACAAGCTTCAATGAGAGGCACATCCCCTCATACCTAGGCTGATGTTTTTTAAGAGAGCAAGTGAATTAGGGGAGAAATGAACTGGGCCCTTCTACTCCAGTGAGCCTATGTAGCTCCTGCTTTCGCTGATCTCTGGGGCTTTGGCTACAGCAGCTCACAACCTCCACGGGGCCTGACTCACAGGATGAGAAACAGGCTCCAGCTTCACCTTATCGCTTCAGTTTGAATGAAGCCCATTTCAGCAAACACTGGTGATGTGATGGCAAACTCGAAAGCACAGCCAACATTCAGTAGTGTTCTCTTGCTCCATTTAATTAACGAATCCTCAAAGATTTACAAGAAAGGAGAGCTCAGATATATAGCTAACCCTTAAAGACAGATAATCCCTAAATCTTATTAATTAAAAGTCCTCATCGGTACATAAAACACAGAAATTATGCATGAAATTGTTCATGATATTTTAATACTGTATGCGTTGTGCCATCATGTTAAACCTAGTTATCTCTCCAATTATCTTTTTTTTTTTTAATGGCAACATTCAAAGTCTTCTTCCTCTATTCTAAGTATCTACTTCTATTCAAAGTATCTACCTCTATTCTCCCTGTCTTGCAAAAGCCCACTAGACCTCTGGGTTCCTGTATGACTGAGGACCCACACAGCCCTACCAGGTTTTAGGTCTGTTATGTATATGTTCAAGAGTAAGCCTGAAAGCTACTCAGCTCACTTGAGAATGAACTCTTAGTTCTAACCCCAACTCTGTCATTCCTTTTTTTAAAAAAAAAGTATTTTTAAATTATATTTATTTATTATGGTTTTCGAGGGGACCCCACCTACCACCCATACAGGCAAGAACATGCCATAGTATACACAAGGAAGTCAGAGGACAACTTTGTGAGTCAGATCTTCTATTCTACCTTGTGGGTTCCAGACCAGCTGACCCTTCATTTCTTCTATGTTTGGGGCTCGGTCCAAGGACGTGAATGGAGGCAGGAGACTGGGGAGGTGCTGCTGGGGAGTCTACCGAGGAAAGTAGATGCAAGGTAGGTGTTCATATGGGCAGCTGAGAGGCTTCCTTGCTGGACAACGTGTAAGTGTGTAAAGTGTGATTCAAGGCGATCTTCCCACCAAGTCTGGGATGCATGCAGGCCCCACACTTGCCAGAGGATGCTGCTGAATTAGATGTCATAGCATCTCTGCCTCACTGCCAGGCACTTATTTGTCAACTTGTGTGGAGAGCCGTTTTGGCACCTCTGGTCAGCTGGTGGCAGAGAAATATTAATTTTTCAAGACACCTTGAAGCTGACTGTAGGCAGGAAACTGGCTTTGTGGCTTTCGAGCTGCGCTCCTTAAGGGCTAGAATTAAGCTCATTTGCATCTGAAGTTCAGAGCAAACCGCTTAGGACTAAAGCACTGGAAGGTACATTTACATTTGAAATGCAGCTCCAGACGTGGCAGATTCAGCAGATGTAGGCTCAGCAGTCTCTTTGTCTTTTGAGGCCACCTTTTGTCCCTGATCTTCATACCTTGCCTCCAGAAGGATGTTTACAGGATCTTTGATTGTTAACTTGCTTGTTCCCTGTCTTAGAACTGATGTAATCTTTCTGCATGCAATTAAAGTGGTATATAACAAGAAAAACAAACAAAGGCTTCACTTCGGTCTCAAGTCTGGCCGAAGTCATATTGCAGCTTTAACTAACTTGTCTTTTTCTTTCAATCCTCGCTCCGGTTCCGGGTGGACCCCTTGAGAGTTCTAGCTGGTCTCGGACAAACTCGACACAAACTAGGTTTCTTTAGGGAGAGAGAACCTCTGCAGAGGAGACGCTCTCTATCATTTCTGTTTGTTTAACAATGACTGTGGGAGGGTCCAGCCTACTGGGAGTGGCCCTGAGCAAAATAAGAAAGCAGCCTGAGCAAGCCTTGGGTAGCAAGCCAGTAAGCACCGTCCCTCCACAGCGTCTGCTTTGGTTCCTGGCCTGGTTTTTCTCAGTGATAGACTACAAGCTATAAGATGAAATATGTTAACTTCGCTCCACAAGCTGCTTTTGGTTATGGTAATAATCACAACAACAGAAACCTAACTAAGATACCCATCCCACATAGAGGGGGAAAAGAACACTCTTATATGGGGGTGAGGGGTGTTGGGGAACTATGGGTCCATGCTACTGGAAGGGTGAGGATGGAGCACAGATGAGTCTCCATCGACCTAGGATTTGCTATGTGGAGAAGGCAGGAGGAAAATCTGAGCCTCAGTTTCCTCACCTGTAAAATGAAGAAGGCTGTTGTTAGCATCCACCTGGTAGCCTGTTGTGACCATTAAGAGAAAACGTGAAAGTACAACAGAGGGAGCTGGCGAGCTGCTGCGGGATGTAGACTTCCCCAAACACGTCTTAAATCACCAGTGCTCATTTCCTGCATGTTCTGGCTCATCTCTGTCAACAGCATTCAAGTTACAGTTATCCAAAAGGAGGTTTAAAAAAACCACATTGAGAAAATGTCTCCATAAAATCTGGCTGTAGGGCATTTTCTTAATTAGGGAGTGGTGGGAGAGGGCACAGGCCACTGTGGGTGGTACCAACCCTAGGCTATTGGTCCTGGATTCTATAAGAAAGTAGGCAGAGCAAGTGGGTAAGCAGCACTCCTCCATAGCCTCTGCATTGGCTCCTGCCTCCAGTTTCCTGCCCTAACTTCCTTCAGTGACAGACTACACTATGATACTATAAACCCAATAAATCCTTTTCTCTCCAAGTTGCTTTTAGGTCATGGTGTTTTTCTGGAGGCAGTAGGAACCTTAACTAAGACACAGTACTCTAGGCTGTGTGGATAAGCCCACTGAAGCACAGTGGGGATGGCTCATCCCTGCTCGGGCAGCAGAACTTACAGCTGGAAGGCATAAAAGCTAGAGCCGAGGTCTGTTGGGAACTGATGGGCTGGAACACCCACCACTGAGGCAGCTAGCAAACACTGATTAGCAGCTCGCCGTGCTGGTCCCTGTTTCTATCTACACAGGTTTTTCTAGGAGGCTCCTTGAGTGTCCTTCCAACAATGGTAGCTGGCTTCCCCCGTTTACTAACTTCAGGGTCACATGTGGTCCTTTCTGCAGATGTCTTATTTCGTGGCAGACGAAGGTTGGATCTGGTTCACTGTGGGAAGGGTCTATGCACAAATAGCAGGACCATAGGGGGCGTGGTCTCTTACAGCCGGTCACCATAAAAAAGAATGACAGGTGCAGAGTAATAACTTAGAGTTAGGAACTAGTTTCACTCTAAGAACAAAAGAGTTCCTTCTACAGCCTATGTCTGTGGAATCAACACCTCCCACCTGGTGTTCTCCCTCCTGATCCTCCCAAACATCTCTCCCTGGGACAGACAACTTCTGCTCTGTGTGGTGGAAGGTTTTCCTTTCCAGCCTTTCCTAGAGCCAAGCAGGTGGCCCTTGGCTTTTAGCAAGTATCTCAACAGGCAAAGCAAACAGAGGGGTGTGGAGCACTCCATACTGCTGTAATTAAGCAGGAAAAGGTGCTAACTATGAATCTGGAGCCCCAAATGTCCTCCAAGGGATAGTTAGGGCTGTGGAGAATCTGTTAACTGGCAATAACTTTGAAAGGAGGCTTTGCCAGAGCAAAGGCTGCGTCGGCATAGATCACCTGCAGAAGACCGTGGGCTGACTGCTCATCCAAACTCTAAGACTGCAAGCATGAGCCAGAATCCAGCCGGGGACTGAATTAATGATGCGTACGAATGAAGCTTGGCACTGCTTCCTCACAGAGAGGCGGGCATTTAATGAATTTTTCATGGCCTGTTCCTGGTACTGTTCCCTATGCCAGCTTCTCAGAACACTCTTGGTCCATGTGCGGTAAAGGAGCTGGCTTGGATGAAGAATATAAGTGGTGCACTTGCTCCAGCATCACCCATCCTGGGAACTTTAAGAGTGCTTGCCCATTTGAATAGCCACACCCCCATGATAGCTATTTTTAAGTTCCTCTGACCACAATACAGGACAGAAACAGCTGCTTGGAGGAAAGATTTATTTTAGCCCACAGTTTTAGTGGGTCCATCATGCTGGGGTTGGCTGGGCTCACAATGGTGGAGGCTTGTTCCTGTAGTGGAAAAGTGGCCAGGCCAGAGTCATCAAATGCCTAGTCCCACTGACCTGCTTCTATCAGCAAGGTTCCATGTCATGAAGGTTCCACAGCTTTCAAAACATGAGCCTATGAGAGCACATTTCAAATTCAGACTATGGTGTCCCTTAGTCCAACAAAATGATGATGTGTGGTTCCTTCTCATAACTAGAGGTGAGTAGATTTCAAGGGTCTCTTAATAAAAGAATCTTAAGATTTGGAGATTCTAGCAGGGGAGTGCAGATACTAGTATACCCTTGATGGAAGACCAGCCCTCCTCTATTTGGAGAAGGTCTTTCTCTTGAGTATGCAGTTGACCAAGTGAGCAGCTTCGGGAGGCATGTACATGGAGTGGAGCAGTGAGGGTGGAAGGGGATCCCCACCTAGCCAGCCAGAGCAGCCTAATCAACCTGATGATCGTGGGGGTGACAGTTTTAGCTTCAGCCCATACCTTTAATCCCAGCACTTGGGAGGCAGAGACAGGCAGATATCTGAGTTTGAGGCCAGCCTGGTCTACAGAGCAAGTTCTAGAATACCTAGGACTACACAGAGAAACCCTGCCTCTAACTAACTAACTATCTATCTATCTATCTATCTATCTATCTATCTATCTATCTATCTATCTATCTTTCTTTCTTTATATCTATCTAACTAACTAACTAACTAGCTAACTAACTCATTAACTAAAAGCCTTGCAGAAAAAGTGCTGTGAGGCAGAGAGCCATGAAATGGGACTAAGGGAGAGAATTATTCTCTTGGGATCTTGATCTTTCATTTATGCTCTTGGTAGATGGATAAGGTGATTTTTTTTTTCATGAAGGGGGAAGAAAGAAAGAAGAGAGGAAAGAGAGGGAGAGGAAATGGGGTGGGATGGGAGGGTAGAAAAGGAAACAGAGATGGAGTGGGAGAAGCATTGAAGGAGTGAGGAGCAGAGAAGAAAACTAATGGAGACATTCTAATTGTCCCTCTGGTCCCTTCAGTAGGCCACACCTGTGTTCTCCCCCAAGTTCTCATGGGCATCTTCAAGTCCTTGTACAGTCTCATTTCCTGATTAAACTAGTATAGACTGGATTGGGTTTGCTTCTACTTTAACAATGGGCTAATCTTCTAATCAGGTTGAGAAGATACAGGCCTTGTTAAAAAAATAAAGTAACTAGGATAATAAAACCAACAGGCAAACAGACAGACACAGTGGAGGAGGGAAGACAGAAAGTAATGGGAGGGGAAGGGGAAGAGGGGGTCTTATCCTTTCTCCTCTTAGTGGTGGGGGGAGCTGGTGTACCTGGTACCTGGAACCAATAGGTCTTACTCCACAGAACCAGCTAGGGGAAAGCCCTTTCTGAAAGCACAACTTGGTTCACCTCCATAGATTCTGCGTTTGAGAGTATGTGACATCATCTTGGCTCAAGTTTAATTTTCTATAGTTGAGAGAGATTGCTTTCACATAAAATGCACTGAGCTTACAGTGTTGTAAGACAGTCTTGGAGGGTATAAAAATCATTTGAAAGCCAAAAAATTGGGCACCTGTGTGAGCAGTGGCCAGCCTGCCTGCTCCAGTTGAGGTCTCGATGGAGGTGTAGAGGAGAAGGCTGGTTTGTAAACCAGGTCATCCTGTGCTCCCTTTCACCCCTTCCATCCCCACCTTCACGGAGCTGAAACTCTAGCTGCGTGCTGCAGGTTTAGTTAGGATGCCTCTGACAGTTCTTTTAAGTTGAAGGACAGTGATAGTTGATCATGTTTTTGTATTCCCAAAGGAACTGTGGTGCGTTGTGTCTGTGTCGATGACTTCCTGTTCCTCTCTATAGACAGAGGTCTGCTGGAGCTGGAGCTGAGACTACTTTCAGCTGGTCTCTTTAGAACACACTCCTGACTGTCAGAGTTGATTTCCAGACTGTCTTAAAACCCAGCATGCCCCTTTCACCTAGATCTCCCTCAGCTAGGGATGGATGCCCTTTCCTTTCTCTTCAGTCAGGCTCCGCATCCTCCATGGAAATGTCTCAGTGCAATCCTATGACAAACTTTGGCAGCAGTCAGAGAATGACAAGGTACCTCTAAGGAGTGACTAAAATACATAGGAATACAGAGGTGTCCACGTGATGTCACCTGCAGCCCCTACTTGTCATGTGCTCACAATGTATCTGAGGAAGCAGCCCATTCATTCTCTCATTCACTCATCCATTCATCCCATATACAGTTACTGAAAGTGCAGGCACAGCACGATATACTAATACACATTCATAAACATCCATGCATAGACACTGAAGTAAGCAATGCCATCTCTCTGTCCTTTAGTAACACAATACAGTATCAAAGGAGGGAAGGGAGGGGAGAGGAGAGGAAGGAGGAGAGAGGAGGCAGTGGTGAGATAGGGTGAGAGGGGGAAGGGACTGTGTCTTGGTTGCTGTGAAGAGATACCATGACCAAGGCAACCTTTACAAAGGAAAACATTTAATTGTAGCTGGCTTACAGTTTCAGAGGTTCAGTCCATTATCAGCATACTCAGAAGCATGGCTGTATCAGGCAGACATGGTGCTGGAAAAGGAGCTGAGAGATCTACATCTTGACTTGAAGGCAGCCAGAAGGAGACTGTCTTCTGCAGGCAGCCAAGGGAGGCTCTCTTCTGAAATGGGTGGAGCTTTAGCACTAGGAGGCCTCAAGGCCCACCTACACAGTGATACACTTCCTCCAACAAGGTCACACCTATTCTAAAGAGACCACACCTCTTAATATTCCCACTTACCATGAGCCAAGCATATTCAAACCACCACAGATAGGGATGACAAAGGAAAGGATTGGGTCCAGATCCCAACCTTATTGCTACTAGAATTTTGTGACTTAGGGCTGGGACATAACTAATGCTTATATATCTAAAACCTTTATCTCTTATAAATGTAAAAAAAAAATCTAATAAGCTTCAAGAAATCAACTTGAATCTACCTTTCTTAGTTTGAACAGACTCAAGAGAAGTTCTCCTGTCAACTATAGCCTATGTTTCCCCATCTGTCTACTCCTGAGGGTGGGATCTCTCCCCCAGTCCCTGGTCCTCTCCCCCTTCCTTTGGTCTTGTGACTTTCTTCCTCCAACTACCAAGACCATGAGCCTAAAAGTTTCAAATATACATCCAAGACATATTTCCCCCTCCAAACTCCTTAACCTTAAAGTCCTTTGTCCCTCCCTAGTATGTCCCAACTGATCTCAAATCAACTACAAAGTATTGCAGCAAGTCACCAGCCCTAGATGTTCCCTCACAGACTGCATCCTAGACATCCCCAAAGTGGCTAGCCCCATTTGATCCAGTGTCATAAACTGCTCCAACACTGTTTTCTAGCCCCAGATGGTCTTTCAGAGCCTGGACAGTAACTGGCGCCACCTACTCTTCCCAGACCTGACTAACAATCCAGTTCCCTTAAGTCTCTAACAATGACATCCTAATATCAGCAGGAAGCAGCTAGAGAGAATGAAGCCCACTTACCCAATACCCAGCAAGCCAATAATAATGTTAAAAAGGTAGGAATGAAGGGTTCTTGAACAGACCCAAGCACTGCAAACATGTCACTGACAGGTTTTGCCCTTATCCTTCTTTCTCCCTTCCTAACCATTAGATTACATTCCTCCAAGGATTATTCCCTTATTTGGCTACTGACTCATCCCTAAAACAAAACACCAAGATCCAACGATCAAAACTCATTATTTGGCTAATATGTCTAATTAGGATTTACCAACCCATTCTAGCCCAGACTCCCTTTTTCTTTAAAAACCCACTCCTACAAAACAAACAAACAAACAAAACCACCACCTGCTCCTGCTTGCTGTCTGATTTTGCCCAATCCAGAGGCAGTAATGCCCCACCCCCAAACCTGGCTTGCCTCTCCAGAGTAACAATTCTCCTTTGTGCAGAGAACTTGATGTCTGGGTGTGTCCTGTACTGACTCTGAGGGGCCAACCCCTTACACCTGAGACCATGAATGCTTGCATAGGGTGTCTCTTCTCTTCAGTACCTGGTTAAGAAGATAAGGGGCTAAAAACCCACTTGCTCCACTCTGTGGGGCTTTCTCCCCAGAGCCAGGAAGAATGTGCCATTCTATCTTGAAAACTCATTCACTCATGGTGTGTGTGTGTGGGCATTTTGGGATGCATTCTACAGATGAGGCACCCCTTTCTAATTCACAAGATAGCCTGAGAGCTAGCAGCACCCCTTCACTGTCTAGAGCCTCAGTTTCATATCTATAAATGGGGTGAATAATTGCTACTATTGTTGGCATTAGGACAGCTCCTATCCCTGGCGATAGCGCCACCCACAGGTGACAGGAACCTGGCACATTCATCGCCATGGAAACAGCCAAGGCTTTCCCAGAAGACTTTGGTTCAAAAACCCACCTTCACCTGGGAGCAGATGAGATCACTACCCCTATAAAAGACTGAAACCCCTCGTTCTCCTCTTTTATTCTTCTCTTCCCTTGACCCTGACCCCTGTCCCATCCCTGTTCTATTAAACCTCTCCACGTGGAACCATCTTAGTTTGGTGTGGTTTGTCTGAGCATGAGCTGAGAAATCTAATTAACAACATCAGTGGCCATTTTGAGTCATTATCTAATGGATATTGAGTCCAAACATTATTGCAGAGGTGTACCAATTTAGATGTCTTTAGCTGAGGCGTTAGTTTTAGAAATTTGAAAATTTCCAGGAGACATCCCAGTGGGGAGCCAGTGATATGTTCTGAGACATTGAGTTTCCCATTGGGAAGAAAAGGGGGTGGGGCTACTGAGTCATCTCAAACACAGTTGATAAACACGGTAGAGAAAACTTCACCAATGTGTAGGCGTGCAGAGTCCTCACTCAGGATCTTGGTGGCTGCTTTGGGTCTCGGAACCGGCAGAGAATGCCCTCGCCAGGCCTGGGCTTTGGCAAGTGAACCGGTTGCAAGAGCCCTGAGGGGAGGGATGAAGTGAAGGGCCTTCCTGATGGGGTCTTCTCAATGGTCAATATCTGTCTCAAACTTGTGGCTATAGAGAATTAACCCCCTTTGCTCGAAAAGGCTGGCCAAACCTTGTTTGGGAAGTCAGGGATTCTCTTTGCCAACTGGAGTGGGAATCTATTAATCTGCCGGTGTTTGTGAGGGAGCCTTAGCCACGATCTGGTATCAGGAAAAGTGAAACTGTGTGGCATGTGGCTGAGTTATGTCAGTGGCCCACGTGGCAGAAGCTATTGGAGCGTGGTGGGTCGAAGCGGGCAGCAGCCCGCAAGTGTGTCTAGCGCTTCAGTAATAGCGACAACTCGAGTGATGGAAGACTCTGAGTCGTGCAGCTGCTAGCAGATGGTGTTGAGTGGTGGCAGAGGGCGGGCAGGCAGCTGTGGCAGCAGGCAGTAGCAAAAGTGGTGGGCAGTGATCAGTGGCACAAGAGACAGTGCAGGAACTTGAGGCAGTGGCGTCGGCGGCTTTGGCAGTTAAGAGGAGCAGGCAACCACATTGCTGGCCATGCAGCCACTGCTGTGCCAGGGCCATGCAGGGGCTCAGGACCAGGCACATGTTGAGAAAATCTCGGATCCCTGTACGGGCCACCAATGTTATTAAAAGATGATGTCCCGGGTTTTGGCACCAATGTTAGGAAAAGATGAAGAGAGTGGGGGGAATATGGCCCATGGAGGTACAGCAAGGCGAATCCCTCTGGGGTACCCATGTTGGGAATCCCTTCCCTCTAAGGGACCAGCCACACAACACAGTATAGTATAGAATAGAGTTTATTCAAGTCATGGGGGAGTTAAGAGGGTAGTAGAGGCAGAGAGAGAAAGAGAAGAGAGAGGGTAGAGGCTAGCCATGAGCATGTGGAGAGAAAGGGAGGAAGGAAAGGGGAAGAGGAGGGGCAAGGGAGAAAAGCAAGAGAGAGAGAGCAAGAGGGAGCAAGCAAGAGAACAAGAGAGCAACAAAGAGAGGAGGGGGTAAGCAGCTCCTTTTGTCAGGTCACTAGAGCGGAGCATATCTGGCTATTGCCAAGTAACTGAGGGGTGGGGTTTACAGAATCCCAACAACTATCAAAGGTATTGTGGAATTAAATGAGCTAACACATGGGCCATGTACCCTCAGTTGCAAGAGAAAGACATCCAATTTAAGCCACCAAGCAATAAATAAATGCATAAGGCAAGGGAGAGGGACAAAGGGATAGGGGTAATGAAGGACTCCAGGTACCTAGTGCTAGGAACAGCACAAATGAAGGCTTAGAAAGACAATAGCGAATAGCCAGGCCACAGAAACTGGGGAAGGGGTGCGATACTGAGAGGTTCTGGAAACAAAGGGACTGGAAATGTTTGCTACAAGCAGAAGGGCTGAAGGAGAAGTGAGGGGACAGAGCTAGCCTATCTATTCAAGGACGTCACCTACTGTGGAGTTCAGATGGCAGAGGATGTAAGTACCTGCCACTCCTACTGTCACCCTGCCTGTCCCTCATGTCGCAGAATGCTCGGCACATGAGTCGAGGATGAACGCTAAGCCCAAAGGCCTCAAAAGAAAGGGTTTGTTATTGCTAAGTCTCCTTTCCTGCATGTGAACATCTGACACCGGGAAGTCCATGAAACTTCTGCAGCCCAGCAGGTAGGAGATGTCAGAGATAGCCCCCATGAGATGCCCAGAGAAGGTGGTGGAGTAGAAACTGCCTCTTTCTGCTTCCCCAGGGGCTTCTCCAGATGGTAGAGGAAACAGCACCATTCCCTTCATCGTTCCTCCTTTTACATCTTGTAATTCACCCTGAAGCCTTCAGGCCAAGTGGTGATGGGAACAGGGGAAGAAGCATCAGACATGGCTGCGGGGTACAGCACAGCCTGTTTCCGTAACTCCAGTTGGGTCATCAGGTGGATCCAGGCCAAGCCCATGCCTCACTGATGCCAACTCTCTCCCCGCTCAGCTGCACTCAGCTGTAAAGTGGGGGTACTTGTAACAAGAGCAGTCACCAGGCTGCTGTGAGGCTGCAAAGAGACTGCGCTGGGACCACCTGGCAGGAAGCCTAAATACTGTCTGGTGCTATGATTGCTCTCTGTAGAGCAATGGCCACGACAACATTATTATTTCTTTTTCTTTTTTTCTTTTGTAGACTGCTCCAGTTTACTGTGTGGCATTGCTATGAAGTGTCCCTACAGAGGAGCATGGCTTAAAGCCTTTGATCCCAAATGGTAGCACTATTGATTGAACTGTAAAGACATTAACCCCATCAATGGATGGGCCCATTGATAATATTCCAGATGAATCAGTTTGCAGAGGGGCACCTCCCTAGAGGAAGCAGGTAACTGGGGTAGGTCTCTGAAACATCTGTCTGTTCCTGAATACTTCCTGTCTTCCTCTCTTTGCCTTCTCCCCTTTAAGTTGATTATCCATTGGCACTTTGTCACAGAGATATAATGTACTAAGAAATCCCACTCTAGACTAATAGTGAAAATGTCCAGGGGTTGCAGAGATCTTCCATGAAGCTCTCTAGAGGAACAGAACTGAAAGAATGAATCTACCTACCTACCTACCTACCTACCTACCTACCTATCTATCTATCTATCTATCTATCTATCTATCTAGTCTATCAGCCTATCTATCTAGGGGATTTATTATGGTAGCTAGCGAAATATGGTCCAGCTAGTCCAACAATGGCTGTCTCTCAATGGAAAGTTCAAGAATCTTGTAGTTGTTCAGTCCATGAGACGAATCCCAAAGAGGATGAGAGAGTGAGGGTGGCAGACAAAAACCTAAAGCTCATCTCTTCCTGTCCCTTACATAGGCTGTCATGGGAAGGAATGGCCTAGATTTAGGGTGGGTCTTCTTGCCTCAAATGGTCCAATTAACTAAAAATTCCTCTCAAGTATGCCCAGCAACTTGAGTTTTTAGTTAAAGTAGATGTAGTTGAGTTGATCATCAAGGATAGTCATGCAACTCCCCAAATCCCAGTTTACCCACAGTGAGGCTTGGGCCAGGGTACAAACCATAATGTCCAAATGGACAAGAGAAGTTGACGGCTGTGAGAGCTGGAGCCAGAATGGGGATCAGGAGGAGTGGGAAGAGAAACTGAGCTGAAAGATAGAGAGGTAATGAAAAGGAGAGAGGGAGGGAGAGGGAGAAATCGAGCTGGGAAGCTCAGGCTGTCTTTTTCTTATTGGCAGTTACGACCAACCTCTCAGGAGCGACTCTCCGCCAGCCTGGCTGCTAAATCACCCACAAGGCCTAATTGAAACAGAAAATCACGCCCGACAGAACAGCCTAGCAACACCGCCATTAGCAGCTGTGGATCTCCACTTCGAACCAGGGAGCTAATACGCCTCTTTATATATGTGCAGGCACTGCCAGATACATATCTTCACCAATATTTTAACAGTGACTTCCTTTCCACTTCTTCCTGCCTCCATGAAGCTGCTCTCTCTGGGAAGACTGAACTTGGCTGTGAAACCCAAGGCTGCCCAGCTGTGGGGCTGATGCAAAAGTCTTCTTTCCTTCCCCCTCCCTCCTTTCCTTCCTTCCTTCTTCCCTTTCTCTTCCATCACTGAGCTTGCGTTCATGCTGAGGAAGCTGAAACTAAGTAAATAATCACACAAACCTGAAGGTAAACTGCACCGATTGCCCCTAATTAAGCAAGCTGCTCTCCAAGGGGGTCTAACACCTTGGAATGAAGGAGGCAATGGTGAGAATGGAAACCATGGTATAAGGCAGAGAAGACTGTTCTACAGCTGGAGCAAGATAGAGGGAGCTTGGCGTGTGTGCTGAGCTAGAGGAGGATGGTCCAGGGCCAGGGCACAAGGAACGGAGGATTACCTGTCCCTGGCTCCAGTTGTCAGCGCTCCAGTCTCCAAGTTTCTACTTCCAATCACCATTATAGCCGCTCTCACAAAGGGGGAACTGTCGGAAAGTGGGGTACTTTGGGCTTTCACAATGATGGAGAAGCAAGCATTCCTGGCTTTTGATAAAGCAGGGATGGAAGTACAGGATATAAAAAAGATACCGAATTTCACTGCACACCTCAGTGTTTGTGTACGTCCCTGGTGTGTGCAAATATGTGTGTGTGCATATATGTGCGTCAGAGGTCAATTCTAGGTGCTTCTATCACTCTCCACCTTAGTTTTTGAGGCTGAGTCTCTTACTGAACCTGGAGCTTGCTGTTTCAGGCTATTGAGCTCTCAGTTTCTGCCTTTCTCCATCCCCCAGGCTCTCGCTCTGAGATCACAGACATACAGTGTCGTGCCTTGGTCATTTTGGGAGAGGAGGTTTCTGGACTTTGGTTTCTATCCTAGTGTCGCAAACACAGTTTTATCAACCAACACCCCCAAGTTGTGATTTCTGAGCAGATTTCATGGTGGGGAAAACTTAATTTTGGGTTCTCTGGGGCATGATGTTTGTAATATGATTGTCAGTATATATTGGCACCCATTCCTCCAAACCACAGGCCTAACCTGTTCACCTGAGTGTAATCAGTCATAGAGGCTCTCATAGAAGGGAAACCATTCCGCAGGGAGGTGCACCGTGGTGCATGCAGCTGAGCCATGAGGAATGGGTCTGTCAGATGGCCCAGTGGTTAAGGAGCTTTCTGAACAAGCAGAAGGAGGACCAGAATTCAAATCACAGGACCTGTGTAACAAGATGATCCTGCATACATCTGTAGCCCCAGCTCCAAGGAGAGTGGAGACAGATTTCTTGGATTGGCTGACTTCCAGTCTAGAGACCCTGCCTCAAAACAAAAGAAAACGAAAGTGGAACCCCAAGGCTTTCTTCTGGCCTCTGTGGGCACAGGCAGGCCCATGTAGGCAGCTGCACATGTGCTCCCACATACATACAAACATAAATCTTTAGAAAAGAATAGTTCCTTGTGCCCCTAATCTCTTGAAAGGCTCACTCTGGGGAAGCCAGTGGCCATGCTGTGGGGACACTCACACAGCCTTGCAGGAAGCCTACACAGGAAAGAACTGAAGCCAGCGCTGAGCTGCCCATTGTGAGGTTGCTATGGTTTGGATCTTCAAAGGCCTCTGTGCTGAAGCCCTGGTTCTAAGCCTGTAGCACCTTTGTCAGGTACTGGGATGGAGAAGAAGTGGGGCCTGGTGGGGGGAAGGTAGGTGCTGGTGTGGGGTAGGACCGGAAGGGAATGATGGAATCCTGGCCCCTTCCTAGCTCTCCTTTGTTTCCTGGCCACTGAGAGGAGCTCTTTCTGCCACATCTTCCCTGCTGTAATATGCTACCTCACTATGTCCTCCAGAATAATGGGCCAACTGACCAGGGATGCAGCTTCTGACCCTGAGCCAAAACAAACCTTTCCTCCTTTGATGTGTATTTCTGTCTAGTACGTTGTGGCAGTGGCGGAGAGCCTACACGATTATCCAAGCCACCTAGGAGGAGACAGACTGTGTAACCAGCTCGGATGACTGAGGCCTCAGCCTGTGGGAAAAGAAGGGGGTGGATCAGACACCAGCTGTCTCATGTGCCCCATCTCCTCTTCTCTCCTACACACAGTTCAAGACTGTTTCCTCAACAGTTTTTGTATATATGGAAACTTCTAGGAGTATACCTACTGTGTAAGTCAAGGGGACAAATGCGTTTTGTTTTGTTTGAGTGTTTGTATATGGGACACAGGATCCCACTGTGGTGCCTAGGTTGTTCTGGAAGTTGATACGTAGCCCAGGCTGGCCTTAAACTCACAGTTCTTCTACTTAAACTCTGGGATTACAGGGGCGTGTCACCGTACCCGGCTTTGTTTGAGGTTTTACTAAAAGCTGTTCTCTCCCTGAAAACTGATTGAAATATCACAAGTCAAGCCCTTATAGCCACTGCGATACAGTTACCCCTCAGGTAGGTGAGGGCGCAGTGGAATTGGGCTGAGTCTTTCCTGATGTCCCTCAGGGCATCTAAGCCTCTGTATACACTGCCATAAATATCACTTCTTTAATTCTTCCTTTATCCTGGAGTTGGACTGTTATATCTATTTTTAAAACTCATGAGTAGGCAGTTTCTGTTTTTAAAGTGGATTTCATTTCCTGTGAGTGAAAGGACATTATAAAATATCAGTTAAGGAAAAGAATGTGGGATTCTGGGGGCACTTCCTAAAGAATGCTGTCCTGGCCTGGGAAATTATGATTGCTTGTTCTCTGGCTTCTAGAACCCCTTGGCAACCTTCAGACTTATTCCTTCCTGTCTGACTGGAGGAATTTTCTTCTTAAGTTCCAGGGTCTTCTGCTGTCCCCCAACATTCTGCACATTCTTCCCTCTTCACTGCTTTCCCATCTGGACCCCTCTCTTTCCCCTTGTCTTCTGAAATCTCTTTCATCCTAGCCTCAACAAGCAAATACGGAACGTGTGTGTCTATGTCTGCACGCATGGGGCTCCAGCACAGGGACAGGAGCCAGTTGTTTGTCACCTCCCCCAGGACTTGGGAGATTACTCTGTTCATTGAAGACATTGGAAAACACCACCAGGCCTTTCCCCTTCACTCTCCTGAGTCATAGCAACCTTAGAGCTTCCTGCAGAGCCTGAAGGCCCAGCAACTCTCCAAAGTTTTTCCTCCTCCAGGCCTGAACAGCTCCTGAACTTTCCACCCTCTTCTGTGTGCACACACCTGATGTGTGAGTGCACCTTCGGGCTCTCCACACATTCCTTTCCTGCCACTTCCCTCCCCTGGGGCCTGGGGAATTTAGAGCCTGAGGCTGCTTCTCAGTAACTGGTGACTTGAGGGACCATAAACTCCAGGTGACCAGGACCATTTGAGAAAAACACAAGACACCAAAATACCTCCACTGCCTCTTTCCCAGTGCTAAGCAACAGCTACAGCCTCTGGATAGCTCCCTGGCCATTGCCTGCCCTCTGCCTTCCTCCTGAGAGCTGGTGTAGGCTCGAGGCCCTTCCCAGAGACTGCTTCATTGGCATTCTTTACTGGGCTGACTTTGGAAGACAGCATGTATCCACACATGCATGCAGACATGTGCGTTTATGCATAAATGTAGACATATATACACAAGATGCAGTAGAAAGCTTTCTCAGATGTCCTCAAGAATGTGCTTCAAGAAGCAAGCAGCCTTGTAAGACCCTGCTGAACGTTTCTTACTTTGAAAAAGCCAACCAGCCAGCCAGCCAAACAAACAAACAAACAAACAAACACCAAGACTGACTCTCTAGAAGGTTCCTGTAGCCCCTCTTCTCCACTCATCCAGATCTGGATGGGAGCCAGGAATTTGGAGGGGGAACCAGCAAGGATACATTTCTGACCACAAGAGGGCACTCTGCAATCCTGAGAATAAGATATTTGTGGCTTTTTCTTTTCTTTAACTTTTTTTTCTTTCTTTCTTTTTTTTTTTTTTTTTTAAAGAACCAGCAAGTGCATAAGGTTCCTGGTTAGCCATCATCAGCAGACAATCTGGAAATTCGTCTTGCAGAGACAGTGATGACAAACGGGTTTTAAGATGAGGGTGGAAAGCCAGGCATGGCAGCTGGCAAGAGGGGTGAAGGGAGAAACTGAGTCAAGGGCTTTATTCTTTCTTGCAGGTGAATCGTGGAGAGCCTGGGTTTTGTTTGTCCTTACTCAGAAGGTGAACAATTCCAGCCCAGAGGTTCTAAACTGGGGGTGGGGAGAGTGTCAAAGTTTGTCCTCTTCTACCTGGGGTCATGTGGCAACATCTGCAAACATCTAGTTGATGCTGTCTCTCCAGGGTGGGAGTAGAAGCCAGGGACACTGCAAAATGTGACACAGGCCACCTCCTCACCAAATACTTCAGGCAAAGCATCACTTGTGTTGTTAACAGATGATGTCCCGGGTTTTGGCACCAATGTTAGGAAAAGGATGAAGAGAGTAAAGTGGGGGGGGGGGGGGATGTAGCCCATGGAGGTGTGGGAGGTCTGCGGGCAAGGGAGATGTCTCTGGGGGGCCCATGTTGGGACCCTGAGGGACCAGCCACACGACACGGTATAGTATAGAATAAAGTTTATTCAGGTCATTGGGGAGTTAAGAGGGTAGTAGAGGCAGAGAGAGAGAGAGAGAGAGAGAGAGAGGAATGGACAAGTAGAGGGGTAGAGGCCTGCCATGAGCACGTGGAGATAGAGGGGAGAAGGGAAGGGGGAGAGGAGTAGCAAGGGTGGGAGAGCAAGAGGGCAAGAGAGAGAGCAAGAGAGAGAGGAGGGGGTAAGCATCCCCTGTTACAGTGTCAGGTAACTGGGCGGAGCATACCTGGCTATTGCCAGGAAACTGAGGGGTGGGGTTTACAGAATCCCAACAACTTGCCTCCAACCATAGGAAATCCCTAGTCAGATCTGCTGCAGAATTAAGCCAGGGTTCAGACAGCAGGTGGCCCAGGTTCTATGTTCTGAGCGTCTGGTCTACTCGGAGACAAATTGATGACCAGCTTGGTTTGGCAGATGTTGCCACAGTTTCTAGTAGGAAAGGCAGCTTGGGATACCAGCTGCCACCTTTTCTCCATCTAGACCAAGCATGGCATTGTTCCCTAGCGGCACAGCCTCAGATGCAGAGAGTGCTCTAATGGTTGTTTGGAAAGGACTCCAGAAACTACTTACAGTAGGGATTGAAGGGTAAGAGCCTAGATGTTCTCTCCAGAAAGTTCCCGTTGTGGGAGCTCGCTTCCTTTGGGAAGCTCCTGGGCAAGTGCAGGACAAGGTTTTCAGGTGAGAGCTTCAAGGGGAGTGGGGCTGGCAGGAGGACCCAGCCATTGCACAAAGCCCTTAGGCAAGCATGCAAAATGTGTAAGTCTGGGAGCCGTGGGAGGGCACAGGTGGCTTCCTAGACTGCGCTAGGGTGTCTCCTGTCTCCCAGGCTATCTCAGAGCTTCAGCCAGCGCTCTCAAATTGACACCCTATAGTATTAGAGATTCTCAAGTAGTGCTTATTATATTATCTGGGAGCAGAGGCAGAGTCACCCACCGTGGGGTGCAAGCTAGCTTCAAAGCTCTCAACTTTCAGGGACTGGGGTCACATACTAGGTGTTGATAAGGCTCTATAAGGTGCTGGGTCTCTGAGTCGTGCTGTGTCTATGAGTTAAGGCCATAGGGACTTACTTACTGCAAAGATCGTTTGTACAGTGGTTCTCAACCTGTGGGTTGAGCCCCCTTTTGGGGGTCATGTATTAAATATCCAATATATCAGATATTTACATTATGAGTCATCACAGTAGCAACATTACAGTTATGAAATAATAAAAATATTCTATGGTTAAAGATTATCATAACACAAGGAGCTGTATGAAAGGGTTGATCATTAGGAAGGCTGAGACTCACTGGCTTAGTGGGTTTAGTGTGGAACTCAAGTGTCTGCATTTCTAACAAGCTCCCTGATAATACAGAGCTGTGGTCCTCAGGACCAACAGGGGAGCCTGGTTGTCATGAACTGGCCCATCTGTGTGAGCCCTTCGGCAAACTGTCTAAAGAGATGCTGCAGGAAAGGGATCTTAGAGTCCCCAGGCTCTAGTGAGAGACTTGGTATGATTTCTCATTCTGGATAAAACATTCATACCTACTTTTCTGGAAATGTTTTCCTTATAAAGGCTATTTCTCCCCACAGCAATGCACAGGCCCTGGGTCCTATGCACTCTGACCTCCACACCTGGGAACATTTGAGCACCAACTTAGCTCTCAAAGGAAGGAACTTGGGCATCTTGATTCTTGCATCAGGATTCTGGAAATTTCCGTGTCCATATTCTGTTCCCTAAATTTAGGCAGCCTTCAAAGTGAGAGGCCAACAGAGATGTTGAAGGAAAGGAGAAGATAGAAGGTCCCCTCAGAGGTCACACAATGGACGTGGGACACTCAGAAGTTCCGCTGGAGAACCAAGTATGGAAGACTAGTCATGGTTCAGGGGATTTTATTCATCTGTCCACCTTCAGCAGCTCCTTCTTTGAGCATCATTTATGTGATGGACACTGTTGTAGGTGCTGCTGAGGATAAGATGTTGAGCAAGAGACAAAAGACTCCGACTCCAAAGAGTTAACAGGCTGCAAATGGATAAGGGGCGGTCAGTAAGTCAACTGTGTGCTCCAAGTCAAAGAAACCATTGGAAGCTTGTGAGGGATGGTGGGGTGGACTCAGGGAGACAAAGCAGGCAGGGAGGACACAGTGCGTCAAGAAGGTGACATTGAACACAGACTTGAATAGAGTGAGAGTTTAGGTATAGAATTTTAATTTTAGTCAGTTAATTGGACTTAAGATTTAACTTCACAGACAAGTTCAATTTTCTTGTGTGCCTTTTCATTTTCTTTGCTGCCTTAAAGAATAGAGTAAAATGAACTTTTCTCACCCTCTTGTCCATTTTTCTCATGATGTCCAGGAGGAAAAGAGGAAATCGAGTTTTTTTTTTTTTCTTTAGTGATGGATTAGTTATAAAGGTTTATCAACTAAGAACAAGAGAGGTGCATGTGTGTCTATGTATTTGTGTGAGCCTGTGTGTCTGTGTATCTGTGCGTGCATGTGTGTGTCTGTATCTGTGTGAACATGTGTGTGTCTGTGTGAGCATGCGTGTGTGTCTGTACCATGTGAGCATGTGTGTATCTGTGTATCTGTGTGACCATGTGTGTGTCTGGATATATGTGTGTGCATGTGTGTGTCTGTATCTGTGTGAACATGTATGTGTTTGTGTAGCTTTGTGCATGTGTGTGTGAGAGCATGTGTGTGTGTGTACCTGTGTGAGCATGTATGTGCATCTGTGTATCTGTGTGAGCATATGTGCATCTGTGCATCTGTTTGTGCATATGCATATATCTGTGTATGTGTATCTCTGTGTGTGCTCATGTGTGTCTGTGTGTGTGTGTGAGCATGTGTGCTCACATACCTGCCAAAGATTGTTCGTTGAAGTGGATGTCTATGGGAGGGGAAGTTGGAGAGAGAAAGGTCATAGTGGGCTATGTCCACTGAGAGCCAGAAAGAGCTCTACTTCTGGCTCTCTCCTTTAGCTACCAGATGCCACCAGCTTCCCACTGTGGAAGGGTGGGAAGCCTCTATCTGACTGTCAGCTTAACTGCTGAGATTGACCAGAAACCTTTTAGTGGAATGCTAGACACACTGTTGGGGAGGTTTCTCTATCCGTGGAGGGCTGTCCTTACCACTGTCTCAAAACTGTGTTAAGGAGAAGTGGTAAGACTACAAATACTGGAGTGTGTTCAGCGAAGACCCCTGTAGAAGAGGGTGGTGCTGCCTCTGTTGAAGAAGAAACGCCTTCTTACTACCTTGTTCAACTTCTTACTGACCCAGACACTTGTGGCAAAGGGCAGAGCTGTGGAAGCTTACCTACAGCAGCCTAGAAACACACAGATCTCAAGGGTTGATTTAGCATCACAAGGCACTGTTGGAAAGGGTAGGACATTTTAGAGAGTGACATGACAAGAATCAAGGGTCCCCAGTCTCTAGGGGACAAAGATTTCAAGATTAATAAAGGAGGACTAGGGAGAAGGCTCAGTTGGGAAAGTGCTTCTTATAAAGGCATGAAGACCTGAGTTTGATCCTTAGAACCCCCACAAAAAAGAAAGGTTGAGGTTGTCTTCTGACCTCCATGTGCAGGGACACACACACAGTGGCTCCTGCATGTACACAAACATGCACATACATATATACACATAGATATAAAGGTTATAGAACATGTTGGCTGGTGGCCGTGAATCCTTCCTCTGTGAAGGACATCTAAGGTCACCTTTATTGCCTAACCCTCCCCGTTCCTGGCTAGGGAAGAGGGAGATACTTTGCACATCTATATCTTGCTTGTAGGCGAAAGGAGAGAGGGCTGGAGATTTTCCTGTTTCTACATTTTATCACCTGATTTGAACCTTCTGTCAAGTGGCAATTTTTATGATGATGTCTGGTTATGTATACACTTATTAGCAAGCCCATTTTGGTATTTCCCACTATTTACTTACAGGCCATGTTTTGGTGAATTAATGAAATGGATCAGTGAGTAAAGGTCCTGGCTGCTGAGTTTGATCCCTGGAACCCACATAGTGAAAGACTTTGCAAATTGTCTTGTGACATTTACACAGACACAGACACAGACACACACACACACACACACACACACACACACACACACACACACAAATTAGTACTTTAAAGTAAAAATTGATTTTAAAAATTAATTAACTAAAACTTTGACCTGTGCTCATTTGTTAGCCATGATATTTACCTTTCCAAAAGTAGTCCATTTGCTCATTTACTACTATTCCTCAGAGCCTGATCACCCATCCCTTAGCCCCTCCCCTGGGATTCTGAGCAATGAACAGGAAGCAATTGCCTCTTCAGAGCTGGTGTAAGAAGTCTAGGGGTGCTGGGCCTGCGCTAAGAGCCAAGGCTTAGGTCTGTCTCCCAGGGTCAAGGGTCAGGTCTCAGAGCCTATCCACCTGCTTTAGATGATCTCATGCATCTTCCTAGCTACAGGGTACCAGACAGGTCACTGTTGCAGGTTGTTGTTTGGTGATGCTCTCACCTGTGAGCGGGGCAGTATTAACAGAGCTCACAGATACACCTGCAAGAAACAGGTGCCAAAACACCTGGAAATGCTCAGCCCAACATCTGAACTCAGCACATGATGATTTGATGGCAACCGACAGTCTAAACTATCACTCCCTCCATAATGCTGGTGCATCCCACCATTTCCTCAGACCCCCTTCTTAGTTCCCTTTCTGTGCTCAGGAGGCTCCATCCTCAATGATCTGGGGTCTGTCAACGCATCTTCTTCCTGTTCTGGAGTGGTCCAAAGTTGGCAGTACCCATCCAAGTTGCAGTCACTCCCACAAGTGTCCCTGTCTTCTAAGTATTCCTCCAAGCATGGGGTCAGGCATAGCTCTCAGTGCCAGCTCTGGGCTTCTGTGTGTCCACCATGGTGTTTCTACATTTGTCCTGCCCTGCAGAGGTATCCAGGTACCCACACTGAAAATACCATTTCTTTGCTCAGGACCCCAAATGATCCCCGATTGACACTTCTAACACCCAGTACCCTGTGCCTTAAGGGAAGGAACACAACCCCAATGAAGGTGCTAAAGAAAAAACTGAAGGAGTTAAAAGGGGTTGCAACCTCATGGGAAGAACAACATTACCAACCAATCAAACCCACCAAAACTCCCAGGGTCTAAAACACCAACCATTGAGCACACATGGAGAGACCCATGGCTCCAGTTGCATATGTAGCAGAGGATAGTAGTGTGTGACATCAATGGGAGAAGAGGCCTTTGGTTCAGTGAAGTCTCGTTTCCCAGTGTAGGGGAATGTCAAGTTGCTGAGGTGGAGAGGGTGATTAGGAGGGAGTGTACCTTTATGGAAACAAGTGGAGGGGGAGGGAGGAGGGGAGGGGGGTGAGGAGAGGGATAACATTTCAAATGTAAATACAGAGAATATCTAATAAGGGGGGGGGAGGAACTTTGGAGAGAGCAAGTCCTACTGTGACTTAGACATGACCCTTAGCAATGCCTAAAACATAGCGAGGTTACACCAGAGTGCAGCCCGAAGGCCACATTCCTTTCTGTGACAGATCCCAAGTGCACGCATACAAAAACGAGAAGGGTGTAAAGCTGAGAGGTCTGAGCCAAGATGAGCCCCACAAAGAGATCTAATACATCCCTTATCCCCTCTGCTTTAGACCTCTTCCTCGCAGTTGATCATCCCTCAGCCCCCAAACATTCATTCCTTGTTAAAAGGAAATAAAAGCTCCCCCCACTAAATGCTCCTAAGAGTGTCACTGCCTGTCTATAAATGCTCATGCACATGAATAATAAAACCCATATGTCAATCCACCCGCCCAGCCCGCCTTCTGTTAGTTCAATTCTTAGGCTCTTAGCTAGTGAACTTCAGGAGGTAGGGGAAAGTTACAATTCCCACACACCTGTGCTCCTGCCTGCATTGCAGAGCCAGGCAACAGGGAGGAGGGCAGAGTGACCATCCTGAAGAAACCTGAGTAGTTCAGAAATTAGCATCTTCAATCTTCAGATCTTCAAACCTGACTCTTGGCAAACCCCATCAATGTGTTTGCTGGGCTACTCTTTCCTGGGCCACACACTCTGAAGTCAAGAAAGACACAAAACAAAGTTGGACCTTGTCTGATGCAGCTGCTTAGTGTCCAATCCTGCCTGTGTGTGTGTGTGTGTGTGTGTGTGTGTGTGTGTGTGTGTAAGAGGGCGGGGGGAGGGAGGGGGAAAGGGAGGGACAAAGAGTGAGTGGGGGGGAGTCTGTTTTGAGGAAGTATATACATGTATGCATAGTGTGTTGAAAAAAATATACACATGTGCATTGTGTGTGGAGGTTGGCCAGTGAAAATCAAGTGTTGTTTTTTAACTGCTTTTCGGATATATATATATATATATATATATATATATATATATATATATATATATATATATATATATATATATATATATTTGAGACAGGGTCTCTTTCTATTCCAGGCATCTTCCTGTCTCTGCTTCTCCAATTAAGGTTATAGATATGCACCCCCAGGCCTTCTGGGGATTGAATTCAGTCATAGAGAGCACTCTACTCACTGAGCCATCTCCCTAGACTCTCTGATTCCCCTTATTGAGAGCTCAGACCCCCCCATCTCGTAGCCATGGAAACAAACCTGGGAGGGGGTGGCCTGTCCTCCAGCCTCTTCCTCTCCATCTCCTGAACTTCCTCCTTCGTGCTTTTGGGTTGAGAGGCAGACTGGAGAAGAAGAGATGGGTGCACCTTAATTGCTGATGCTGTTTCTGAAGCCCTCTGGGTTCTCTGGCAATGCCTTCAGCTGGGCTTCCAGCCAACCTGCCCTCTCCTGGGGCAGATAACTAAGTTATGCTGGAGTCCCTGAGAGAGGGCCTCCCTTGACCTTCAGCATACATTCTGCCCAGATATTCATCCAGTGCTGCAGGGATGGATAAAGATGGATGAAGAGTCTGTTGTACTTCTCCCCGGAGGGGGAGGGAGTGCCTTCCCTTCTCCTTAAGGCTTAGCTGACAGAATGAGTGTCCGAAGGGACATTCTGGGACTTCTGTGGTGAAATCCTGAAAGCCCTTGCATGGTCATTGGGCTCTCAAGAGTCCTTGAGCTGCCACATTAAAAAAAAAAAAAAAAAAAAAAAAAACTCTCTTGGGAGAGCCAACCTGGGGAAGGCAACTGCAGATAAACTGATCAATATAACCAGCTGAGCCTGCCTCGCACCTTCCAGCCAAAGCAGCTGGCCCGGCTGCGTGCCACCAGAGGCCCTCCACTAAAGCCACAAGAAGATGATAAATTCCCAGCAGAGCCCAACTCACAAGTACAGACATGATGTTCAGTAACACGGCTGCTTACAGTGCTGTTTGCAGGGAGGGAAGCTCAAGTGACAAACCCTGACCCCAGGCCTCATGTCCTTGGTTCGGGGCTCTTCCCTGAAGAAGAGATGATCAGTGGCGAGGTGTTCCGAATTGAGACACTCATTGGCAGGAAGGTGGCAACACTTTCTATCACTTCCTGAGTTTTCCCCTTGTGTGAGCAATCCCATGGAGAGCTTTTGAAGTTCTCCCTGCGTGGCTGTGGGAAGAAGTACCATCTTTCTATTCTGGGAGAAGCAAATGAACACCACTTTCCCCTAGATGATTCCAGAGACCTCTGTGTGCTCTGGTTTCCCACCTTCTGCTTGTCCGGGCTAATGTGGGTGGGAAGGAGGCTGGGCAGACAAATGACTTAATGAGCCCCAGTCCCTGACTATTTAGGACCACATAGCTCTTTGCCTTATATTTGGATCTCAGCAGCTATTTTTTGAGGTTAAATATATAGAGCTTTTGTTTTCCTGTTTAAGGCTTGAAACTGTATAGTAACAAGCATATACAACTGGTAGGATCAAAATATCAACCGGAGCTAACAAAGTCGGATTTAGACATGTTTAGGTCCAGTTACAGGCTTACTAATACCGTATCTGAGAATGTACCATGTGTGCCTAGCTTCTGGCAATGTTGGAAAATCATGGAGCTTTCTCCCAACAAGCAAGGAATTCATACAAGGACCTCATGGTGCTATAAGTTGATTTCAACCTGGGCTTCATGAAGGCAAACACAAGGACAGTTGCTGGTGGCAGGATTGAGCTACGGTGTTTTATCAACATACGCTTTCTTTCCAGCTAATTCTTCTCTCCAAACCAGCAAATAAAAGGCATAAGAAAGCCAAAAATCTCCTCACTTAACATAACACAAACAGGGAACAAGCATTTTTCTCAACAGTGGGCACTCAGGACACCAGTTAGTCTCAAGATAGAGTTGCATACATCCCCAGTTTGTGAGACAGATGTGCTAAACAATTTTCTTGTTCCTATTCCAAACTGTTCTTCCCACTCTACCACACTCTTTGCCCAGGGAGGCTGGACCCATGCATTGTGCACCTGGGAACAAGGCTCCATTGACCTTTGTGTGGACGTTGGGCTGAATGGTAGAGGCACCATGAAGAGAGGAGATGGTAAGAGTTGAACTGGGTGGTGGTTCCCTTAGCTTCATGAACATTCACCAGGCTGGATATATATCGCAAGGAAAACCATTAAGGGTTAAACCTCTGCTCACATTTTCCTTTGAATCTACAGAAGCTAACATCTCTTGCTTTTTCCTGACAGGGATTTTCCCATCCCTTGCTGCTCTTCCCATATCATACCTACAGTTCTATACAGTCCTTTCATTACACTGTCTACTCAGGGCCCTGGCTAAGGGACCCATCTGTTTCCTGCCACACGCCTAGCTCTTCAGACCTGTTCCTGATGGTGAGCCCTACAGGGCACTTCCAAGCTCCTCCATTTCAGATCTATTATCAGTTTTCTGACTTTTACCTCAGCTTCACATCCTGACTAAAATGGTGGCAGGCAGACCCTTTGGTAGAAACAAGAATCGAGAATTCCTGAGCCTTTCAAAAATCTTATTAGCTGAAAAGCATCAAGTGTAACCCTCAGCATATTACACACAAACATACACTCACATCCACATGCATACAATTAAAAAAATTATTTTGGGGATGAATTTCATTTCTTAATTGATGCTGTACTTACAAATATGTAAGACATCTCTATTGTGTATAGGGAGTGTATAAGAAATAAGCATTTTGGTCAAGAATTCTTTAGCTAGGTAGGTAGGTAGGTAGGTAGGTAAATAGATAGATAGATAGATAGATAGATAGATAGATAGATAGATAGATAGATAGATAGATAGATAAACTGAGAAGATACACAAACACATGAGAATAATTTAGTAGAGGGATTGGCTTCCTTGATTATATTAGTTGAGAGGGAAAATCTACCACAGACTTCTGCAAGCTGAGACTAGAGACTGGTAGCATGGCTTAGCCTAGATCTGAAGGCCTCAGTATGGCTGAGAGCTCTAGTGTGGCTAAGTCTGCATCTGTTGGTGTGAAGCTGAGTCTGAAGGTCAGAAACCTGATGTCCAAGGGCAGGAGAGAGGCATCCTGGGATCAAATGGGATATAACAAGAGTCTACACCTCTCTTACATTATGTTCTACCTGTGCCATTGAATGTGCCCATGCAGATAAGGGTAGGTCTTCCTCTTCACTCCAGAGACTTACTGCCTGTCTCCTTCTCTATCCTGCTCAGCACCCAGATGTCAAATGTCCTACCATCCCAGGGATGCTTCAGTACCTACAGAAGCACTGGAAATAAATAGTGCTTTCTCTAAGCTTCTCTAAACCCAGGCAAGTTGACCTCAGTGTCTACCATCATCACAGGCCATGGGGAAATCCTTGAACTGGGGTGTAAGTAGGCTCATGCTTCTACTTTCTGAGTGGCCTCAGTGAGCCACGTTTCCTCCCAACCTCCACTTCCTATGCCTGTGATGATTTCAAGAATCAGTTGCCAAGACAGAGTGAGGTCACACTTGGATGCATGACAAACTCATTAAGCATAAGAGAGGTTCAGCCACACAATTACATAGACACAAGATGCTTGTGTAAGGGGTGAAGGGTGGCTGACATGTGGCCAAGGGGTCCCAGGTACACCATGCCAGATGTCCACAACTAATCCACACAGGGTAGATGCACAAGATTAAATGCCTGTTGAATTGTAGGCTCTGGGAGTTTATTAATGCTTATTCCTTTTGTTCTTGTGACTCTCAATCACCTGACCCCCACCAAGGTGTGGGAAAAAAGGCAGTGACAGGCAGAAGTGCAACTCTCTTTGGAGCCTCTGGCACACGTGTGGATAGGAAGTGTCATTTGATCATGAGATCTGCAATTTAGTGGCTGGCAAGGATTGGGCACCCTGAGAAGCTCTGCTTCAAGCGTGGGATGGGTTCTGATCCCAGGACTGATGGGTGAGCAACTTTCATTACCCATGAGCTGTGTTAATGGGCCTTGGGGTATCTTATTGCTATGCTGACACGTGGGAACATGGCACTTTCCCATTAAAATGCCAATTATCTCTGAGTACTTCTGCAAATCCATCAGCTGGAGGCTGTTGGATTGTCGAGTGATTTGGTCTGATGGTTGGAAGCACACCTGTCAGATCAAGGGCATTTTATCTGGTAGTCCATGGCTATTCAGAGTGTCATAGCAGCCCTGCCTGCTGCTCCCAGGCCCCAAGGAGTGCACATGAATGTATACATGCACACACATGCCCTGTTGTTGCTAAGCAGAAAGATCTGAAGAGAGGAAGGAGAAAAATGAAGATTTGGAAAGGGCTTTCAAAATGGAATTTTTTCTCTTTGTCTCTGTCTCTCTGTGTCTCTGTCTCTCTCTCTCTCTCTGTATGTGTGTGTGTGTGTGTGTGTGTGTGTGTGCATGCTAGTGCACAGAAGCATACATGTATTTATAGGCACAAGAATACCATGGTGCATGTGTGGCGGTCAGAAGAATTGGTTCTCTCTGCCTACCATATGTGGTCTGGAAACTGAGCTCAGTTGCTTGTCTTGGCAGCAGATGCCTTTACCTGTTGAGCTTTTTCACCAGCCCCCACTTTGCCCGTGTCTCATGCGTAGCAAAGTAGCACAGGACTCATTCACTGAGCCATATATCCTCTCTCCAGAGCTTTCTCAGCTTGCAAGTTGGAGATTTCATATCTGCTAAAGGAGCCCTATTTCCCCAGCCTCTGACCCCTGACAACCACCTTCCTGGTCCCCATCTCTCTGAACCATGCCACTCTAGGTAACTCACATAAGTAGAATCATGTCCCACCTGCCTTCTTGTGACTAGTTTATGTCTCTTGTCACACTGCTTTCAAAGTTCATGCATATACCACGGATCACAATTCTTCCTTTTAAAGTCTGAATAACATTCCACTGTGTATATTGCTCCCTTTTTATCTGTTACCTACCCAATGGGATGCTTGGGTGGCTTGTCATTTAGCTATTGTCATTGCTGCTGCCCTAAGCATCTGTGCATGAACTGATTAGATTACAGCTGTTTGAACCATCCCAATCTTGTTAAGCAAGAGAAAACTCTGATGGCAGGTGGAGAGTGTTGTGTACCCACTGAGCTCTCTTCTTCTGCCCAGGACCATCTTTGTGTCACAAAATGACACATGACAGCTCCCCCTGGGAAAGTCCAAGCACTCTCCTGCCTTGTCAGGACTCTTCATGGAGTTAGTTTCTTTTGAAGCACACACTCCAGATCCCACACAAACCCTTCATCCTAGGCTTTGTGTCGAAGCCATCGACTGATGCCTCATGGCCAGGGTGGTCATGGGTAATTAATGGAATGTCATAGTGATGGAACTGCATTGCACATGACAATATGGCAGTTCTTAGTCATTATTTGATTTGTCGGAAGACTGGGGAGCTACACCAACAGATGCATCGATTGAATAAAGCATGCTCCTTTGTGCCCGGCTGGAGGTACAACACCCGGATCTCCAAGTGGTGTTAGCCCTGAGCAGGTTGGGCTTGGGCAAGTGTTTACAGCTCCCTGCCTGAACGGGCACTGGCTCACACTATGAAACTGTCAGCCCAATAAACCCCTTCTTCTATAGTTCCCTTGGTCACGGTGCGTTAGCACAGCACTAGAGAAGTAACTATACCGAGAAGGTTTGTGTGGTTAGGTTTGCATGGTGACCTATGTTACCTGGGCAAACAAGTTTCAAGCAGTCCTGGGGAACTGCAGCCTGTGTCCTGGGGTTTCATCCTGCCTTCATCCTTCCTTCCCTGACAGCTGTTCCTTGGAGTTCAACCCTTGATATTGGCCCTGGCATGACCTTATCCAGGTCCTTTCTATCCCTCACAGGCATCCGAGTGATCTACTGTTCTATTTCAACCCCATCCTTAACCCCAGCCAAGCCTCTGATGAAGGCAATTTCTGAGAACAACATTTTGGTTACCACCTGGTAGAAACAGAAACAGAAATGGCCCTCCTTCCTGATCCCCAGGAACTATAGAAAAGATGGGATATGTTCAGAATTTTAGGCACCAAGCTTCAAAGTAATTTGCATTCATAATGTGGTGGTTTGGATAACAATGATCCCCATTTACTTACAGAATTTGGATGCTTAGTCACCAGGGAGTGGCACTATTTGAGAATGATTAGGAGGTGTGGCCTTGTTGGAGGACCTGTGTTACCTGGGGTGGGTTTTGAGGTTTCAGAAGCCTACACTAAGCCTCTCATGATGATAATGGACTAAGTCTCTGAAATTGTAAGCAAGTTCCAATTAAGTGCTCGCTTTCTTCCTTCCTTCCTTCCTTCCTTCCTTCCTTCCTTCCTTTCTTTCTTTCTTTCTTTCTTTCTTTCTTTCTTTCTTTTTTTCAAGAGTTGCCTTGGTCTTGGTGTTTCTTTACAGCAAATGAACAACAACCAAGACATATAGTAGATGGAATCACGTGGTACTTCCAGGGGCTCTCCTGGGTGGGCCTCACTCCCATGTTCCTAGTGTATTAACTATGTTTTCCATTGTGGAGCAAACTATGTAACAAATGTAACATAAGAAAGGAAAGTGTTATTCTGACTCCTATTCTAGGGTACAATTTATTACTTGTGAGGTGGAGGAACTGACCACAATGCATCTGTAGTTAGGAAACCAAGGAAGACGAATGCTGTTCTCAGCTCCCTCGTTCCTTCTGGTTCAGGGTAGGTCCTCCTTCATTTAATCCCCTCTGGAAATGCTCTTGAAAACATGCACAAAGAGCCAGATCTCCTACACTCACTGTGTGGCCCAGCAAATTGGTGGTGACTGAGTTCAGCCACCACAGCTATGTCACAACACCCTCCTAGTGACAGCTCAGTGTTTGTCTCTTTCTCGGCAATCATCTGTACATTAATTAGCTCACGTATATCTCATCTGGCTTGCCTGCTACAGCATTAGCCCTCAGAGGGTAGACGGACACGGCTTGCCTGTGTTCTTCATCCCAGTGCTTAGGCCGTCTAATTACATCACTGCTCCTTAGTCACAAGGGAAAGAACTATTTTGTGCCTCAGTTTCCCTAGTGTTCAAACACGGTGATGATTTAGTAGCCATCTGATTGTATGGCTGTGTGGCTCATAGGAATCAATAGCCACAAAGTACTTCAAATAGTATCTTGCACACAGTGAATACTCGGGAAACATAATCACCCGGTGTTTCCAATAGTGCCAAATCTTAACAAACATATACCAGCTGACTAATGGAGGGAACTCATCAATTGCCTTGTTCCGAAGTCTTAGCATCTTAGACACAACTGAGAAAGTCCCAAAGGCCTCCAGACAGCTAAAACAGATGTCCCAAAGGCTACTTGCAAAGCCCATCTAATTAACTTACAGGCTCTCGGCTACTACTCAGGACCTAATTACTTAATAGTCTTAGCAGATATTTGTTAGTCACCTAACATATGTGAAGCTCTGTGCTAGGGGGAAGGGGACAGACAGATACAAAGGTGAATTAAGCTCATTAGCACCCCAACAAAAGCACATGCCATCCAGAGGGGGGACAGATACAGCAGCCACCAACCACAGGATTACAAGAGCGAGTGAGCCTGGTGGGGGGACAGAGCAACTATCAAGGTGGCCAAGCTCAATTAGCCACAAATTATAACATGCGTAACGTGCCTAATTATCTGGTTGCCTCATCCATAATGGATTAGAAACGGCATATTAGAAGAGAGGAAAGGAGGGGTGCAGTCAGGGGCAGGTACAGACAACGGCAGTAAGTGATAGTCAACAAGAGCAGAGTCGCCCAGAGACTTGATGCAAGGGGTAGAGTAGACCTGTGGGCCAGCATGACTGGCTTTGGACCCCAGCACAGTGCTTACTGTCTCTAGACTAGGCTACAAACCCCATGGGTCCCAGCTTTTCTCATCTATGTATTGGCAAGAGTAGGTGTATCTATTTCACAAGGTGGTTGGAACAATTGGTTATACGGTTGGGCTGGGAAAATGGCTCCTTTGTACAGAGGTTGGCTTGCAAACATAAGGACCTAAGTTCAAGTTCCAGAACCCAGCTTGTAAAAACAACAACAAAAGCAGCACCACCACCACCAACAACAACAAACAGAAAAGGTCTGGCTGTGATGGCACATGCTCAAAAACACAGTTCTGGGGAGGTAGAGACAGGCAGATTCCAGACCCTTGAGGCTTACAGGCAAGCCAACCTACCAAAAGAGAGTGTATGGACGTGAATAACAAGACCTGAGCCTGCTTGACCTCTGTTCTCCACAAGTGTGTATGTGTGTGTGTGTGTGTGTGTGTGTGTGTGTGTGTGTGCAAGTGCACTCACAGATACACAATTTAAATTATATTGTTAAGCATTTAAGAAGAGTTCCTGGCATGCAACAATTCAGATACCCTGTATCAGGCTGGCAGGGTTGCTACAGTAACAAACAATGCCTAACTCCTCCCTGGACTTAAAGGGGTTCTGTTCTAAACTGTCAGTGTCTAAATCCTGGAATCCCAGGCTGAAAGAGCTGCCTGCCACCTTCCCTTATCGTGCCCATTGCTGTGACACAGGGACAGAATGCCTCATGGGCCACTCATGAAGAAGTAATTGTTCATCAGGGGAGCCCCAAGGTTCCTGGCTCAAAACTTACTGGCTAGTTCTGACTACAGTCCTCCCAGCTTTCAGTGCACCCAGAAAGGGGGTGATGGCAATGCTTGGACAGCAACACACAGTGTTGGCAGTGAGTCCCCCTGCACTGAACCCTCCCACAGCCACAGATAGGCCACAGAGAGAAGCAGTTATGGTTCCAGTAGAGAAGGCCATTTATCAGATAAAATGAAGACCTACAGGAATTTCAAAATTATTCTGGCATTTGGTGGACTGAGGGAGGGAGGGACTGAACGTGCATACTGTTCGGATAAATTGTTAGCTTGTGGGACATAGAACCTACCCGAGAACTTTAAGCATCCCTAGCTCCTGCTCGCTAAATGTCAGGAATTCTTCCAGCAAGCTCCTAGGCCATCAACAATACCCTCCCCTACTACCTAATCTACTCCCCCGTGGGTAGGGGGTGGCTTCATTTCTCACCGACTCAAAACAACACACAAATGTTGAATTTTACAGTGTCTTAGAACCAGATCTGGTACCTGAACTCAGCTTCCCTTACGGAGTATTGATCAGGAACCCCAGACATATTGGTAATAATTTGCTAATC
This sequence comes from Micromys minutus, assembly GCF_963924665.1. Taxonomy (NCBI): domain Eukaryota; kingdom Metazoa; phylum Chordata; class Mammalia; order Rodentia; family Muridae; genus Micromys; species Micromys minutus. The sequence continues at coordinate 45,757,049 of NC_137972.1, read as the reverse complement.
AAGGAGAGGGCTGGCGCTATGACTCGGTGGTAGAGTTGTTTGCTGAACATACATCATGTCCTGAGTTCCGACTCAGTACCTCTAGGAAGACAAACAAAGCAAACGCAGGACAGGCTCAGTAATGACATGGTTCCTAATAGCCCAAATGGACTGTGACTCTGAGTCTGTCCCCTGGGAAAGAACCCGACCATTTAAAATAACGTTTTAGCCCCTGGATTCCAGGTCATCTGTATCTACTACATAACTCTCTCCTGCTTTGCTTAAGCTAATCTCAGTAGATGTTTGTCACCTGTGACCAAATTATTTGTGTCTAGGGCATGTACCTTCTACAAATGTTTCTTTCAAGTGTGATTAAAAGTTGTAAATGCCTTGCTTGCATGGGTAAGCACCACTTGGCAGAATAATTGGTAGGACTGTTCCTTCCTTAAGCCAGTCAATCGATGGACTATTCATGTACAGCTACGAAAAACCAGCTCTCATACATAGAGGAGAGTGATGTATATTCCGATAAGGGACATTCTGGAAATAGTCTTATGAGGCTTCCAAAAGGCAGTGAGGTTAAAAACTCAGAGTACTTTTGTAGCCTACACTTGAACTGGAACATTAAACAAACTGTGGGTTGAGCCACTCTCCCTGATGTCACTCTCCCTAGGACAACTCTCCCTTATGTTAATGGGCTGCTGTGAGCATGCGTATGTGTGCACATGTGCTCACATGTGTTTACATGTTCACATGTATGTGTGTATGTTTGTGGAGGTTTGTGGAGGTTTGTGGTCAACCTTGGGTGTCATTCCTCAGGATCTGTTTACCTTCATTTGTAAAGAGTCTCTCCCTGCCTTGGAACTCTCCCAGTAGGCTAGGCTGACTGCTTGTAAACCACAGTGATCCACCCGTATCCACTCTCCAGCCCTGAGATTATAAGTATGAATCACCATGCTTGCCTTTTTTTTTTTTTTTTTTTTTTTTTTTTTTTCTGTCAAACTCAAATCCTTATGTTTGTAAAGTGAGCACAGAAAAATTTTCTTGGCCCCTGAGCTTGGCTCTTGAGGACACACCAACCTCTGTCACTACCTGGACACGAGATGCCCCAATATCCCAACAAATGCAACTCGAAGGTTGAGGGGTTAGTTACTTTATGCAACAGTGCTTCAGCCTCCAGGAGTCAGGAGCTGAGGAACAACTGTCGCTCTGACAGCACTCAGTTCTGAGGTGTCTGCCAGTCTGTCAGAGTGACTAGAGATGCTTGCTTGCCCTCTGGCCTGCTTGGCACGCTCTTTCACCAACACCTCAGTCCCATTGTCCTCTCTCCAGCTTTCCTGGGATTGCACTTTCCAATAGAATAACAGCACAGAGTCATTTGCCTTTGGCTCTGCTTCCTGGAGAAAACTGGCTAAGTCAACTTTTATGCAATGCCCCAAGCTGGGGGGAGGGGGGTCGGGATTCAAGCTGCGATTGAAAGGATGTGGAATGTAGCTACTTTGCTCTGTAGAATCTTTACCTGACTCTGGATTTCTATAAGATCCACACTGGATCAGGCCCCAGGCTAGATCTGCTTAAGAAGCTTTCTCCACACAGCTCTTTTTTGCTCTTTAAATTTAAAGATAGGTCTGTGAAGCGGACACATCTGAGCAGCCATGGAAGATGCAGGCGGTTATCACTTTAAGAAGGTCACAGGACAGTCTCCCCCTAGTCACCCTGTTTCCTGGCCTCTATCACTGAATACTTCCCCTCCTGTCTTAGCTCACTGGAGACCAGAACTTGCAAAGTAAAAGGATCTCAGATCTCGCACCCTTAACAGTTGTATTCTCCTCTTCTCCAAGAGAAAACCTAAGCAGGGCCTGCCACCTCTGGCCTCGTGCACGCAGGATTATGGGGCAGGGTTCCTTGCCTCCCACCACAGTCCTTTGAGCACCCTGGGCACGCAGACTGCACATGTCTGACTCTGTTCTTAGTTACAGCTCGATGTCTCATATGTACCTAGTTTTCAGGCTATATCAAAGCAAATGCTGCATCAAATGTGGCAACTTCGGGCTGTGCCGTCGAGTGTGTGTAACACAGCATGCTCTGCTGACCTCTTGCTGAGTTCACTGCTGGATCCTCAGTTAGCAGGGCTGTGCTTATCCTAGGACAGTAGAAAATGGACTGACCATGGTGCATCCCCTATCTGTAGCTGGTCCTTGCCACTTTGTGGGTTCTTCTTTCTCCCACCCTTTATTCTACCAGTTTCACCCCCTATGCTAGATAGAAGAGAAAGAAAGATAGAGGGGGAGAGTAAGATAGAGGTCCCTGAAACTAATTTCTTTCCTTTAGTTTCTACTTCGATCACGGCTACTAACAAACTGCAACCAACCACAAAGACTAACCACCACCAACCAACCTCTCAGGCCCTACCTAGCCTTCATGTACCCTCTAAAAGTTCCCAGAATTCCAAATGTCACACAATTGCAGAAACTATTTGAAGCTGGCAAAACCATGCCTCTGCTAGAACATGAGACAAATCAGTCAGCTGCTGCGAACAGTCCGAAGAAGTCCCATATCCCACACCTGGAATTAAAACGAAAGCACATTCTTATTATAATTCTGTGTCTTTTTTTTTTAAAGAAACCAGAATTCCAGAATTCCACTACACATGTCAGTGTCTCATATTCAGTTAAGGGCAGATGGTATGTATCCTCTCCTACTTACAATGGAGGGAAATAAACTTCAGAGACATAAAGAAGTTGGCAGAATTTCAGAATCAACTGGAGTCAGGCTTTCAAAGCCCAAGAGCTTACATATCACACACATACCCTCCTTGGCTCTAGATTTCAGACATACCTACCCAGAGTACCTCCTACCCAAACCTGTTCTCTGCCTCTGGCCTTTCTCTCCTGGTCACCCTTGGGCTGATGTCTTGAGGAGATGTCATGCCAACCATAGTTGGCTTCTTTCTCTGCTTCATCTTCTTGTCCAGCTTCCCTAGAGTCAGCTACCAAATCAACAGTATTTACATGTCTTGGGTCTCAGAGTCTGCTCTGATCCTGGGGCAGGAGAAAAGAACACTGGGGTGCAAGTCCTTTATTCCAGAAGACTTTCCAACTGGAAGACTGTCCAAACACAAAAACAAAGAAAAATCCCAGGATTGTGTGTGCCTGGAGGCAGAGCTGATGTGTGTGCATATGTGTTCATGAATGTGTGTGTGTGTGTGTGTGTGTGTGTGTGTGTGTGTGTGTGCATGTGTCTTTGTGTGTTTCTCTGTGTGTGATGGTAGGCAGGACCAGCCTCCGTGGTACAAGACTTGAGTAGACATAGGTTTCTCCTACTCTGTGCCACTGTGATGGGAACAACTGGAGGGAGAAACTGTCTACTTTGCTCATGGTTTCCGGGGATGCAGTCCATGGTCATGTGACTCCATGTGCTTGAGGAGAATATCATGATGGTAGGAGCATGTAGTGAAAGGATATCTTCACATCAAGGTAGACAGGAAGTAGGGGTAGGGTGGAGGAACAGAACAGATACGTCCCTGGGGATACAGCCCTAGTAACCTACTTCCTCAGCTCCTAAAGTTTCTAGAACTTTCTGAAATGGCACCACCAACCAGAGGACAAGACTCTAACATATAAGCCTTTGAGGAGCACACTTATATCCAAATCTTAATACCCCCTCTGATTATGCCTGGGTGCTAAGCAGTCTCAGAGTGTCTTCCTCCTGCTGACACCAGGGAGGAAATCAAGAAACTGGGTCTTTGAACGGTTTCCACCCTATCTCAGGCCCTTCCAGGGTCATCCACACTCTCAGCACACAGGAACCAGCTGTAGCCCAAGAGGGCTTGTGCCCATTACTGCTTCACGGTAGAGGGAGTCTCAGAAGTCACAGCCTCAGGTCGCTCAGTCATCTCTCTCAGGTTGAAGAGCCTTCAATCACTCAGCTGCTTCTTCTGGTGACAGCTCAGATTGCAGCAGGAGAACAACATCTTTCAGAAGTGAGATATCATTTCTCATGTTTGGTCTGTTTTATTTCAGCTCCAAAATACCCCTTTGGCCTGCAATCAAGACTATTGATGGTACAAGTTCACTGGCTGCCTCAGAACCACATCAACCACGGCTTCCCAACACCTTCTCTCCACACAGGTGAAGACAACACTCCCATAAGAGCCCGCCTGGCCTGGATAGCCAACATCTAACACCTTTATTTACTTAGTGGGAAAGCAAACATTACCATAGCGAGTTTCATAGTAACCTCCTAAACATATGTTCACCTGGCTCTCGCCAATGTGACCTTAACACAAGGAAAGGGTAATCGCAGATGTGACTCAGCATCCTGAGAACTAGATTCTCAAGAGTAAGGCATTGTGCATAACTCAGTCATAAGCAAATTGCAAGTGCCCTTCTGAGACATGGGCAAGAAGACAGAGGCAGAAAAGGCCAGGTGGAGGATTGAGTTGATGTGCCCAGAAGCCAAGGGATGCCAGATTTATCAAACATCAGGAAAGGCGAGGAACAGAACTCCAGCAGAGCGCCAGTCAGTGCAGCAGCCCTGTTTATGCCTTGGTTTCAATGTCTGGCCTGCAAACAGCGCGAACACCATCTCTGTTGTCATAAGCTGCGTGGCTTCTGGTAATTTATGTTAGCAGCCACAGAGAAATGGACAACTAACAAATTTTGGTGCTAATGATGTTTTGAAGGCTGTAACCACTTAAGTTTGGTACTGTTACTCTAAGGTAAGGATTAATTTTGCTCTTTTATGGGCAAGAGAACTGAGAAACGGAGTTCAAAAGGCTTTCCCAAAGCCACTTAGTGAGGAAATGGTTGCTCATGGCTTTGTAGCCAAACTGATTCCAGAGCCTGCTAACCACGGCAAGGCGAATTCCATGTTGAATCCAACACCTCCTGCCCTGCAGGTTCAGTATGAGGGGAACACAGTTCCCTGCCTCACACCACAGTCCCCTGGCCGCCCTTGGTGAGCAGGCTGCACACTTGCCTGAACGGGCTGAGTTAATTGGGCTCTAAATCTGCAGGGAGGGAGACAAAACCACAGGGTGGTTAATTTATTCCTGGTGGTGGCAGCGGTGGCATGCTAGACAGATGCTTTCTGTTAGAGTCCCTGTGTTTCCCGCTTCCCGCTGCCCACTCACTACTGCAAGTGCTTGGTGCCTGCCCATCGCCTGAGCTCCGTCCTCTGGACCCAGTGTCCATCCTGGTCCCTGCTTCACCTCAGCTCAGTTCAGAGTCAGTGTCTGTTATTTCACAGCAAGAGTTGGACCGGTTCAGACGGAAGCCGATGCTTGTGCAAGCCAGGGAAGACAAATACCTCAATGCCATGATCAGCTTGCCCCAAGTCTACAAGGCCAGCATTTGGGCAGACCACACTCTCTCACGTCCATCCGTTTTTCAATGGCCACTCAGAGGTCGTGGCCACTCTGCTGCTTGTTGCAAGAAAAACTAGTGCGAACTCTGACTGTCTAGAAAAGACTTCAGTAAACTTTGTTGAAGACCTTCTGTCTCCCCAAGCTCTTCTGAGGGATGTAGAGGGCTGCCATTTTCCCTCATCCCCTTAATTAGTCTTGAAGTTCCACTCTAGCTGTCAGTGCACACCTCATCCCTACTAGCCCCCCCCTGAATGTAGTACTCTCACAACGGTGCACTGAACACACAGCCCCCCCACCCCCACCCCATTGCACCTTCAGGCTGTGGCGATACCATCAATCTGCCTCCCTGTGGCTGATCAGCTCCACTGTGCTGAGTCAGGCTCTTCCGTCATTGGGAGCTAAATCATCCCCAGTATCTCCAGTATCCCCAGTATCTCCAGTAGAAGCACATGCCTCCTGGGTAGCTACGCATATGCTGTCCTGGAGAAACACAAGTATCCTCTCATGGTTCTTTCAGTGAAAGGTCAGCATCCATATGTGGGGGCACAAACCCTAACCTCCACAGAAGCCTCAGTGTTTGCGAAATTAAAGGCAAAACCTTCACACACAGCCTCTGTCTCTCCTGCACTGGGGGCCATGACTGGCCCTGCCCATCCATGCTCTGGCCTCTCCTACCAGTTCTGGCCCAGGAGCTGGAGAAGCATCATTCTTTCTGATGCGGACTTCTTCCTCAGCAGCTGCTGTGTAGCTCCAATACAATCCAGAAACACATTGATCAGACACAGCTTGCCAGTGGTGAGTTCCCTTTGTGTTTCGTTTCTTTCCTGGGGTTTTGTGAGCCTATGCATTCCTCTTTACCCTGGAGCCTTCCACCCCAAAGGGATCAAGGAACCTGTTGTCCATCACTGGGTAGCTGGGGCCAACGTGGTCTTGTTCCAGCTGTTGATAGTCCTTCCTCTCTGGTTCACAGAGAACTTCTACAGCATAGAGAATGTATGACTGAAAATCACTGAAAATGCAGCTTGGCCTGCGTGCAGAGACCACTGACGTGGGATGTGGATGGGCTTGCGTGAAGAAGGGATTCATTATCATTGTGGCTATTGTGACTGTCACTGATAACACATTCTCAGAGCAGAGCACAGGTACTTCTAAGCAAGAGTTCAGTCCGTCCCTATGACACACTGAGGCCATTCATAGATGAGGAAACTGAGGTTCAGAGTCATTATATATTTCAAATCTTATGACTAGGACTAGGCTTGAACTCAGGTACTCTGGCCCCAAAGCCCAGGCTGCAACAATTCCAGCTTAAAGTCTCTCTTCCTCTCATCTGAGTGTCACCTGTGGAGGCATGGATAAATGGAAGTTCTGAGAGACTATTCTGGATGCCAGTAAGTCATGGGCCATAAGAATGGCAGGTTGCCTTTAATCCCAGCACTTGGGAGGCAAAGGCAGGCAGATCTCTGAGTTCCAGACAGCCAGACCTACACAGAGAAACCCTGTCTCAGAAACACACACACACACACACACACACCAAAAAACCAAAATACAAACAGAATGTACTACTGTGGGACCACAAAGAGGACCAACTGCCAACTGGAACTTTCAGCAAAGGTCTTCTCATGAGAAGTAATTCTATGAAAAGGAGATAATTTATCATTGGTTCCAACATGACTTGAGGGCATGTCATAGCTTTCAAAGTGAGATTTTATAAGGAGAGGAACTGAAGAGGATGGATGTGACAGAAAGGTCACCACAGACACCTTTGCTGGGATGTCTTAGAGACTGATAACCGGCACAAAAGAACAGACCTAAACTAGGTGTGCTTGCTTTGGCATGGTGACACGAGGCGGAGGCAAGAGGGTTGTAAGTTTGTGGCCGGTCGTAAAAGAAACAAACAAAGGAAGGAGGCTGAAGAATTTCTCTCAGCCGTCTGTGGGAAAGATGAAGGGACAAGTAATAGCAGCTGCTCTCTAGGCTCCAACCAGCCGCCTGGAGATGTCTCAGCATAGAAGGCACAGTCTGGAGTGATCAGGAGCCTTCATCAAGCTGGGCCCTCTGAAGAATCAGTCCCAAGGTTGGAGCTGTTTGTTTACTTCTAGCCTGGCACACAGGAAAGGGTGCAACTGGACCCAGGGCATTGTGGGAACCTAGAATTCTCCTGTCTGTGTTCCACCACAAGATGCATTTGGTGATCTTCAGGAAGTCATGAGGAAGATGTCCCTGCTTATCAAGGATCCCAAAGTGTGCTGAGGCCTTGGGCTACTCAGATTATCTGAGGTCTTGTGTAAGGAAGAGACCTGCCCCAGACACTTGTCCATCAGCAGGTTAGCTGCTAAAAAGACTTGGTTCCTGGAACAATCCACCTTCCAAAGAAGCATTAAATCTCTCCCATACCATTCTGAGATAGACCATGAAATTAATTTTTCATTTTGAGATCCTTTACAATTATATTCAGATCTACAGAGAGAAAGCCTCAGGGATCGACCAGGCCTTGGTCTGAGTCCTGGCTTTGTACAACTTTGCAGGATGGGAGGGGAGGGGTTAGAGGACAGGCTCTTGTATCCGATGGCCTGGAGCCTCTGTTTCTCCAGTCTCTATTTCCCAAGGTTGGGATTTCAGCTGTGTACCATCATGCCTGGTTCACTTAGTGCTAGAGATAAGCTAGAAGTTCGACCTGTGCCTCATACATGCTCGGTAGCTCTCTACCAATGGATCTCCATCAGTCAGCTCCCGGTGACTTATCAATTGGCTCAGCCTCTCTGAGGGGCCTGGGCCTTGTTGGCAGCACGGTAGTGTCAGAATTCTCCAGCTGCCCTACACACAGGGGTTCAGTCCTGAGACTCGGCCTCCAAGTCTGCAGTTTCTCACAGCTCCTGGCCCTGCTGTTTCTGCTCTGTCAGGAAGGGGGCCATCAATCTAGAACACCAGTCAAATTTTGTTTTCCTTACAAGTGTTGAAACTATAAACCAACCAAGCAAAGCAAACAAAAACAACAAAAGAATGTTTAAGACCATTACTGTTTGTGATATCTTCCATGAGACCTTGCTGTTCCCATCACCGGTGCCTTTGCCTAGCCCCGTGCAGCAGCTGCAGCAAAGGCCTTTTCCAGAAAGCTGGTGGCCTCTCACCCAAAGACCTGGGCCTGTCTTCTGTGTTTGAGAGCTTGCTGGGGTAGCTAGACAGTTCACTAATGTTTCCAAGGTAGTGACTGCCCAGCATAATTCAGTATAAACTGGTGCCCGCTGGTAGAAAGTATGAAGACCATGACTGCATATCTTCCCTCTGGCATAGCCAGGCCTACAGACTAGTTACAGAAGAACTATAATTGGCCCCTGTGGCCCTTTTTTTTTTTTTGGAGGGGGGGTTGGGGGGTTGGCAGAAAACTCAGCAAACACTACCAGTGAGAATGCTTCTTGAGGCTGCTGGAGAGCCTGGTGGTTAGCATGTGTCACCAGGCCCAACTCCTCACTTGTCCTGACATTGATGCTCAAAGAGACCACTAACAGAAGATCTCAAAATCTCTTTTACAGCTAGAAAACTTAGGCTGGGGGTATAGCTCAGTGGTACAGAATTTCTGCCAGCCTGTGCAATGGCCCTGGGCTCCATCTTAAGCACAAGAAGCAAAACTCCTTTAAGTCAACAAACTTATGGTGAACCCTGACTTCAGAGGTCATGCTCTCAAACACACCACACACATACACACACACACACACACACACACACACACACACACACACACGGTGCCTGTCACAGATCTCACTGTGAGAAAGCCATGAGACTGAGGAAGAACTCCTGACAGTAGACTGTATGTATTTGTGAAAACAGACAAGGTCGCAAACACCAAGGGAATGCTAAAGACCTGTCTGTAGGCCACTGACCAAAGTCAGGACAACCAGAAGTGAGGGGTGGGGGAGGAGGAAGATTTGCTCCTACCACAAACAGCAAGGCATGGCATGGAACCCTCACAGAACCAAGACAATCAGCAGGAGAGAGGTGGCCTGACTGGGAAGTTTACTTGAATGTTAATTTTCTGATTGGGTAATAGTGTTGTAAACAGACTTGTTCTTAGGAAATAAACATTAAAATGTTTAAGGACAACAGACCTACCCCTTTGCCCCTTTCCTCAGTCTGTCCCCTTCCCTCTCCTAAGCACAGGCCAATGTCATAAACTATGAATAAACAGGAAATCTGGGGAAAGACATCAGGAAATTATTTTAGGCTCATTCCTATAACTTTTTAACTCATCTTTTATTAGTTCTTGGAGAATTTTCTACAATGTATTTTGAACATTTTCATCCCCTCCCTCAACTCTTCTGCCATTCATTTCTCCAGCTCCCTAAATGTGTGTGTGTGTGTGTGTGTGTGTGTGTGTAGGTTCTATAGTATATAACACACACACACACACACACACACACACACACATATATGACACATCAGTTACTATTTGTACCGCCCATATACACTTGTGTATATGGCCTCCCATCGCAGCACAGTTGACCAGTTTTCTATAGGTTTAAAGTTCTTCCAACATAAATGCTGCCACCCAGGTCCCACCCTTCAAAAGCTGTGAAGAGCTGTGGGCAGGGAAAGAACAGCCCTGAGTAGCAACTGAAGGGAAATGTTCAGACGGAAAGACAACTTAAGCAGCCCGATGTCCAACCTCCCCCCTTTACATCCAAAGACTCCTAGTAGTCCCCAAAAGGGTCACTCCTGCAGATTGAGGTCAGGTCGGAGGCACCCAAGTCTGCTCCTCCGCCTTCCTGCCTCTGCATCCCCAGCTGTTACCCAACAGCTCCGGGACACTCTAGACAGTAGTCAAGGTATAGGACCCTAAATGGACATGTTAAGTTGAAGGGCTGGGCAGTGATGGGTAGAGGATTCTTTGACCTTCCTGTGCAGGGGGTCCTGAGGTCCTTAAGGTGATGGATCTCCTCCCAGTGCCCATCCGCTCTGTCACAGGGGACCTTGAGACACCAGTAGCAATCTGTACTGTCCCCAGATCACTGCCATAGCTTCTGCCCTTACTGTCCTGTCAGCTTCCCGTTTCTCTCCACTCCTCGCTACACCAAGCACAAGAACACGCAGACTAAGCCATTTCTTTAGGTCTTCATTGCTTTGTGAACTCCCATGTCTTTTAAACCTCATGTTAAGTTAGTATGTGTTTCTTTCTTATAAATTCATCATGAGTTATAGGAGTCCAAGCCAAGAACTTAATAGTGTACAAGAGAATGACAGTTTTCTTGGTCTGTTCTCTCTATCATCTCTAGTTCCCAGTATCCTCACCAGGAAAATGAGAGGATATGGGAACTTCCTGGGAGAGAAAGAAGGTAAAAAGGGTCTTACTCAGTGATTCACAAAGATCTACTCTATAAATGATCCACCAACGAACGTCAGGCTTGGCGACTGTCCAGGCCATGACTGCTAATATCAATACTATGACTCGCTGCCCAGAGTTGTGTAGAAAACTGACTTATGTTAGAATGTGTGGAGATGAGAGAGAGATGGAGAGGCAGAGAGAGACAAACAGAGAAAGACAGAGACAAAGAGACTCAGCTTCCCAACACGGTCAGACCTGAGTTCAAATCTCAGCTCTCCCACTTGTGGGTTATGGAAAGTGGAGGTGATTTAGTTACTTCCCCCAATTCTACTTCTATAAGATGAAGAGATCACCAGCACCTTTTTTTCGAAGTTCTAGGTGCTGCATGGCCTTGGCACTTAGTCTCCGATCTCCCAGTGGTTCCTGACTCCGAAGCTTCTGCTTCCATGCTGAATAGGCATGCCTCGTAGGGATCTAAGACTAAGATCTCCAAGGTTGTGTCATAAACAACAATGAACTTTCTACCTCCTTTGTCCCCCAGTGATATTCAAATACCTCAATGGAAGACCCGAGCTCCCAGGCCACAGAGGACCAGTCAGAAGAGTGAGCCATCTGGAAGTCTCAGTCACACCTCCACATGACCGTGAACAAGCTGGCTGATATTTTGCCTGTAACATCCTGAGAGACTCATCCCGATAGCACTTGATTTCCCAACCCATTGAGTGAAATCACCAAGCTAGATTTGGTAAAGACCGCTTTCCTTCCTGGGTAATAAAAGGCTTAATGTCACATATACAAACTCATTTCACAAGGAATGGCCATTGCTTGTTTCTGTTATTACAACTTATCAGGACACCTTCAATGGGCTCAGCTGCTGATCCCAGGTTCCAGCTGATCCCCAGCCAAATGCTCAGTTCCAGCTGTCAACAAGGCACTTACACTGGGCTGTAATGGCAGTATGCCCTGCCTTTCCTGGTGCCACTTTAATAATTTTGGAATGACATCACCCCTGACTCACCCAGCCCTCCTTTACGGTATATAGCACTCCCACCTATGACCACGAATCTCACCTCTCTGGCAAGATTTACTTCCAGCACATATTTCTTTCTTGCTCAATATTGTAACTTCATTTGACTTACTAACTTTGTGTGTGTGTGTGTGTGTGTGTGTGTGTGTGTGTTACATGAAAGGCAAGCCCTTTACCACTGTACTGCATCTTCAGCCTCTGTTTTGAACGAGTACACACATTACTTTAGTTAGACTGGAACTTTTGGAGCACCTCTCTGTCTTCATCTTCCACCGTTCCTCCCATAGAGGAACGCATGTCTCAACCTCGTCACGATTTTTGGCTCTTTTGTAACTTAGTTGTATGCAGGAGTTAGCTGCAAATTTTCATTGACCATTAATACCAGTGATGAAGCTGTTTTCTATACGTCTTCCTCTTCTGGTGGTTTGTCCGCCATGCGGGAAATGATACGGTATTTCCCTCTAACTCATAGGGCCTATAACACGAGTTGAAAATATGAGGCAATTAGCCACGTAATTCTAACAGATTGGCCTGGAAATGTGCTTCATGAGTAGCAACATAGCCCAGTAATGAAGGGCCTGGAATTTCACTCATGTTAGCCAGAGAGGCACATTTCTCATCTGTTCAAGTCGGTAAGAGAGGGTCCGACTTAGTGACAATTCCCAGACGCCTCCACTAACGATAGAGTCTGGAAATGAGATGAAGGTTTGGTGCTGGTTTGTGTGAGGACAGCTTTGTTCTACACCTCTGCACAAGCCAGGATCCTCATGTGACAAGTGACAAAATGAGTCAAAACACCAGGCTTGGGAGTCGTGGCTAGGCCAGCAGTGCCTTTCCCTCCCCTCGAGTGCTCAGGAGGCCGGCGTTTGACCTTTGGCACTGTGTAAATTGGCTGTGGTGGCACACGCCTGGGATGGAGGCCCTCAAGGAGAAGCCTGGGTTTAAGGCTATCCTCAGCTGCAAGTGAGTCCAAAGCCAACCTGGGTTATATGAGACCCTCGTTCTTTGCTTGTTTGTTTGTTTTAGAGGTCAAATTAAGGGATAACAAACTATGTTTGAAGAGTTCTGCACTGAGAGAAAGGTAAACATGAGGCTTTGGACAAAATCAAGGAAACCAGGGAAGCTCTAGGCATCTGGCGAGGGAACACTTGGGTATCTTTATTTGCAAGGCCCAGGGGGAGGGGCCAACTCCTCCCTGGAAGGGTGTTGCCAACAGGAGCTCTGACAGCCTCCTCCCCAAGCCTGTCGCCCAACCGTGTGCCTGTTGGGAGTTTCTGTCATATTGGTGTTTTTGTTGTTCTTCTAGTACAGTGGTTCTCAGCCTTCCTGATGCTGCAACCCTTTAACGTACTTCCTTATACCGTGGTGACCCTAAACACAAAGTTACTTTTGCTGTTACTTCATACCTGTTATTTTGCTACTGTGAGAAATCATCGTGTGAATATCTGTATTTTCCAATGGCCTTGGATGACCCAGTGAAAGGGTCATGGACTCCAAAAGGGGTCACAACCCACAGGTTGAGAACCATGGTTCTAGCCTGAATCTCTTGAAAACTATAAATTCTGTAACAGGTGCTAGAGAGGACTCGACAGCCATTCATTACAGAATCTGCCCCCGGCCAGTCATTATATTTCTTCTCAGTACAAGTGACAAAATGAAGCCTCAAACGGTCAACTGGAGCAGATCAAGCTGAGTCAAGGTGATGCAGGCTGGCTGAGAAGTAACGGAGAAAGCGTAGCTGCGTCTTCATAGCTGTGTCTGCTGATGGTCAGAATGCCCTTTGTGGTTAAGCATCCTTAAGTGTTAGGGCCTCCACCCACATGTGTGCACTGACACCGTTCTGCACTTTCAAAATGCCGGACACTATCATATATCACTTGAACGTGGTTTTGCCACGTTCCTGCTTTGGGGGGTACAGAGAGCAGTACCCCGGCAGGAAGATCCAGTTGATCATGATCTGGGAGAGGAAATGGATGTGCCACCCATCTCATAACAATTCATGAAAATGTCTTTAAAATCTATAATGCAGAACCCACTGAGTGGCTCAGTGCCTTGGACAGCCCACTTCAATCTCTCTCTGAAGTGTTTGCTTTGCTTCATTTGCTAAATAAACTGTATATATCTCGCAGTCGAATTGCTTCCCCACTAAACAAGAAATCAAGAGACTCTGCCACCAGTGAGGACAAAGAGGCTCTTTTCTACCTCACGGCCTGACGCATCCTCAGGCAGGCTCTAAGCATAGTGCTTTTAGAGACTCTCAACAGCTCCTAGCTGTGGTGGCTACAATCATCGCCCTGGGGGCTTATCCTGTTACAGGATCTTGTTCATCTACAGAGGGCTGGGAAAAGTACTCTTGGGGAGCTACTGAGTTAGTAGATCTGGGTGGGCATCACTGCTCACTGCCTACATTCCTCTCCCCGTGTCTGTGTCTCCAGCTCGCCCAAGCAGCTCCCCCTCCCTCCTGCACACTGCTGAGCTTCTGACCCAAGCTTTCTGGTGTCACTGTTTAAATAAAGCCCGGGCACACACAAGCACCTTCTTTAGAGCCTTTCTCAGAGAGGCCAGTCCAAGGCAGCCCAGCTGCTTCCTAGTAAGATAGCTGCAAGGTTGGGACCCTGCCAGTGACTGGCCCAGTGGGCAGAGTTCCCTTCCACACCCAACCACTTAAAAATCCCAGGCCTGATTACTGTTCAAGTTGGCAACATTCCCATACCTGGGTTGGCATATGTCTGTTGATCAGCCCAGCCACTGACTTCTTACAAAGCCAAGAAAGGTGGAGCTAATTTCATGCAAATTGTAAGGGATGAGAGGCACAGGTCATAGTTTCCCTATGGAGAACAAGGATGCTGTCACCGAGTCAATGCCGAGGGGACTATGAACAGGCCAGATTACCAGGTGTCACTGCTTGTGGCCCTTAAGAGGGGCAAACCTATTTCAGAAGAAAATAACGTAGGCTTTAACTTGATGGAAAGAGCTGTATGAGATGGAAGTGTGAGGAACCAAAATGGTACTTTCAGAGTTTTCTGTTTTCTCCCTCTGTAATGGCTAGTCCTGTTTGTCAACCTGACTATACCTGGAATGAACTACAATCCAGAACTGGAGGGCTCACCTGTGATCCAGATCTTGAGGCTGGAAGACACAAGTTTCTGACCTGGATCTTGGCATGGAGAACTTGAGGCACAGTGGTTATGAAAAGCTTAGGCTCTGACAAGGTAAGTACAGGCCTTTAATCTGGGACACACCTTTTGTTGGAGGCCTAAATATCGGAAGAAGAAAGATTCACTCTTCTTCACCTGCTTGCACTTACTTGCCAGCACATCTGTTGGAACTTCTGCAGAAGACCAGCTGAAACACCCAGCCTCGTGTGACTGAGAAGCTACTAGACTCTTGGACCTCCCATTCACCGCTGCCCATTGCTGGGTTAGTTGGACTGCAGGCTGTGAGTCATCACAATAAATTGCCTCAATATAGAGACATTCCATAAATTCTGTGATTCCAGAGAACCCTAAGACACCCTCCCAGAATTTTATGTCACCAAGAAGTTGTTGAATTTTCTTCTAAAAAATGCTTTGCTTTCATGTCATCAAAACAAGCCAGTGTGTGTACAATCACGACTCACCTAAAAATCAATAAATTACAATGATGCAGAGGCACAGACTATGTTGTTACTAGAAACATTAAAGAAAACTGTCTCATTCTTGTCCTTCCTATCTTTCTTAGCCTCTTTCCCTCACTTAATAACTGGCTGTTACATGCACTGGTATATATAAAACTCTACAGGCAGAATGGCTGTTGAGTTGAATGACTGTATGTATAGCAATAGTCTTTGTGGCTTGGCGAATTCTTCTTTTGGTCATACAGTCCAAAGGAGTTCCCCCATACCTCTCTGTTGTGGTGTTTATGTACTTCAAGGGATTGTGGCAAGATTATGCAATTCATTTATAGCTGAGAAAATCAACATGAAGTGGTGGACCCGTGATCTCAAATCCATTTGTGATCCCCACACCTTGGCCTTTTTCATGTGCAAGGGGGTGCTGTAAGGCCTTGAGGGGGGATGGACAAAGTCTCTCTACCCAGTGTATGGGTGAGAAGGGAGCAGATAAAAACCTAACAATAATACTTTTTGGAAGGGCATAGCTGGTTTCTTATCCAGCATGCGGAGAACTTGGCAGTCTCCCACATAACAACTAAAAGGCTGAACAAACAGAAAGCCAACAGCTGTTCTCACATCCATCAGGGACTTGTGACTACCTGGCAAGCTTCCAATTTAAAAACTGGAAGAGAAAGGTGGGTATATAGAGTCACAGCCTCCTGGAGGCAGAAGGCAAGGGCTGGAGTCATTTAGAAGCACACTTTCAACTGTGGTGGATTGTACACACTCATTAGTGAATAAGCTGGGAAAGCAGTCTAGGTTTTCTGCTTTCAGCCTAATATCTGCACCCTATGTCAATGGCTAGTACTAGAACTAGCTAGGAAAAAAAAAAGACACTTTCAAGTGGCCTCCAGCCCTGGGAAGAGCAGAGGCAAGTCTGCAGTGATGTAGTCTTTTCTTGTCTTTTCTTTGCATCTCATGTCTCTCGGGATGCCTAGAAGATTCTATCCTGGAAGAAATGCTGCACCTGTGCCTTTGTTTATCTCCTTCACCACCACCCCGATCCCAGACAACTTTTTCTTATTTGTGTACTGCAATGTACCCTACTGGTCTCTCTGTCTTCCCTTTGCTCCTACAATCCACCCTCACAAAGCAGCCATTTGTAAGCATGGAGCCTGATGGGGCTGTGTAATTCTCTAGTGTAAATCCGGATGTGTAGTTCCTTAGTTTGAACCTACCCGACGGCTTTCCTTCCCATGAACCTTCAATGCTATCCCCCGATTCACACCAGCCTGTGCCCCCCTTCCTACTCCTCTTCCCATCCTCATACCCAGAGAATGGCCCCCAGAACTTGCTTCCCTCCTTCCAGAATAGCCCTACTCTGGATGTATACACTAGAGCAGACTTCTATGTGTAGGACTGTGACACAGGCGGAAAAGTAGATGTGCTGGAGTCTGCGCAGTAAGTCTTGCGCTTCCGGGTCCACCCTTGGCTAGCTGTTTGTTTAAGGAGTCCAGGGAGGATGCACTACTGGTCAGTCCAGAGGACTACAGAGCTCTGCATGCCAAAGATGAACACTCATTGTCTAAGCTGCTGAGTTTTGGGGTGGTATGCAGTGCTATAGAGAGGGAACGTGTGCACACTCAGACCCCTTCCTCTTTGTTTCCTGAAGTTTTCTGCTTATTTGCCTGGCTTGGGTCTTTTTTTTTTTTTTTCTTGACCGATACAGAATCTCTCACCCTTGGTTCTCTTGGCAACGAGGGTTGGATAGTTCTGTAATGGGTATGCATGGGGTCCAAGAGCGTCCTGTGTCCTGTTTATTTTAGGGAATTTAGTCAGTATCCCTGGCTTCTATTCACTAGTTTGCCACTCTCAGCCCCTTCTTATCCCCAGCTGTAACAACCAAAGACAGATGCAAACTCTGCCAGATGTCCAGAAGGAGGGACAAAATTGCCCCAGTGGTAAGTCTAGACCATTTTCTTCCCCAGTCTTAAAGCTAGCTCCCTCCTGACATTTAAACCCCGCCTTTAATGTGGCTTCTTGGGTGGGCCAAGGGACTGCCAGGGACTTGCTCACTTTTTTCTGCTCCCCCTCCTCCACAGTGCAATACCGGGACCCTTCAAAAGCAAGACTGCTTCCTGCTACACTCAACTTTCCTGGCACGTGATAGGCATCTCATAAATCCATTCCAATGAATGAAAAAGGTCAGAAGACACCGCAGACTGTAAAGGGTGAATGAATCATAAAAGTGAAAAAGGAAATAAAAGTCACGGGAAACAGGTCCACACAGAGTTTGGCAGCTGGGAAGTGTCTGAGCTTGTAAGTCACTGTTCTGTAGCTGCTGCTCTCTGTGTTTTACACTGAACCACCAATGACACAAATGCTCTGGGAGCCCTGGCTGGGTTGATTGACAGAGAGATAATCCTCAAGAGTCTTACCACGTCTTTACAATGGATTTGAACTGTGCAATAGTTCAGTGGGCTTGGCTTAACGTTCAGTGGGTGTGGTTTAATGTATTTCCCCTCAGGGTTGTCCCCACTGATCTCTGATTCTCACTGTGTCAGTAATATCTGAATAGCTACAAGCTAATAGATAGATGTGGCTGAAGGTGTTTGTCAAAGTAGCCAAACTGGGCAGAGAGCTAACCTGCTTACTAGGCATATAAAATACTCTTCTCCCCTTCACGTTATTCTATCTCCTACTAGCAAGATGATGAAGCCAGATTCCCAGGATGTCAGCTCATCTGAGATGGAGACTTTACTTAAATACAAAAGCAGCTGCTTCAAATGGTGTGCTGAGACTTTAGTGCCTCGATGTGAAGACAAGAGGAAGCCCTCAGCCCCTGCCCCACACTAAAATTAAACTCTAATCTCCAAGCTGGTCAGGTAAGAAATGCCAGGCTGTTGGGGTTGAATGTCTTCAGTGCCTCTCTCTCCATATGTGTGTGTGTGTGTGTGTGTGTGTGTGTGTGTGTGTGTGTGTGTGTGTGTATGTGTGTGTACACATGTGTGTGCCTGGGGACCTAAGAAAGGAGGGTGGAAGACAAGATGAATGACTGATAAGATAGTTCCAGAGACCCACAGTGACAGACATGCTGTCATCTGATGAGACTTGCTACTTCCATGCAGATTCCCAGAGCCTTACTGCCCCCAAATGCCTAATTTCAGTTCCCGGGGTTTCAGCTTTGTCCCTCCTCATCTCAGTCTTGCTTTTCCAGACCAGTCCCAGGTTGCCTCCCGTTGGCAATACAAAATACACCGAAGGGTCCCGAATGACTTTATCTCTTCGGGAAGGCAGCAAGTTACTGTTAGACCTTGTTCCAAGGTCTGTGGTTCAACCCATGCAAAGCACGGTTTTGCTGACTCAGCCTCCCCTTCTGCTGTCTGGCCAGTGGGAATACTCCCTCTGAAAAGAGGAAGAAACAGAGAGGCTTGGCAGCAGAGCTCAGAAGGAGTTCAGGCAAGGTCACCTTCAACACACCCTTCTTTGGTGCAATGATTATTTTGAGCAAGGTGCCAAATTACAGCCAGCACTCTCCAAAGCACCTCATTAACATCAGACCTGATGGAAGGAGTTCACACATCCCAGTCCTTCCCCTGCCAGCCAGGGGAGGTGATGCTCATCAGGAGCAGCAGTTTCTCCCTTGTTTCTACCAGGCACACGGATTTATTGAGTCAGGTAGGAAATGAGAGAAAACTCTCGGGTGCCAGGAAAGGCTGCATTTAGGAAGTTTTAGAGGTTCAGGTGTGTTTCTGTGTATATGCAAAATAGGTGAAAAGTAAGGACCAATCAGAGGAGAGACTGTCAAACCGAGAGGTTCTATCCTCTCTCACCCTATTCAGGTGCATATAAAGACAGGGTGGAAGTTTATATCACCACTGTTCTCAGGATTTATTTATGTCCATTGGTTTCAGTGACAGTGGAGTATCTGGTGACACTAGCCCTAGGCGAAGCTTGCCATACACTAGTGTATCTTCCCCAATATCCAACCATTCTCTCCTAAGGAGCCCATGTACCTCTCTCTGTCCTTATGAAAATACCGTATAAACTCCCAAATTTTAGAGATAATAGCCTTTCTCCTCTGGAGTATGTATGCATAGAATGCTTAAAATTAACCCATCTGTTTGCCTCCTGGTTGTGAATCTTGCTGGGGCCAAGACTTTCACAGACCCACTGTGGACACCATCACAGGGGGAGGGGCTTTACCCAAATAGAATCTCTCAACCAGATAGTCTGGGCTGGCAGACAGAGTTCATCTGGTGGGACAGCTTTCTTAAAAAGTAGAAACTTTATTAATATCCCTATTATTATATTTATTTCTCCCACAAAACTGGAAGGTCTGACCACAGTGGACCTTGGATCCTAGGAGGATCAATTAGCAGGAGTTAGCTATGGCCCCTTGATAGAGGCTGCCCTAGTTCCCAGAAGCCTCTTCTGAGCTGCTCTGATTTCTGCTGCCTTTGTTTTCCTCCTCCCTTGTGCATGGGAAATGTGCATTCTGAGTCCTGCCCCAGAAAGAACCCTAATGCTGCCCTGGCATCCATCAAAACCTGTTTGGTCACAGTGATGGCTTGCATATACTCGGTCTAGAGAGTGGCACTATTAGAAGGTATGGCCCTGTTGGAGTAACTGTGTCACTGTGGGTATGGGTTGTAAGACCCCCATTCTAGCTGTCTGGAAGCCACTCTTCCACTAGCAGCCTTCAGATGAAGATGTAGAACTCTCAGCTTCTCCAGCATCATGCCTGCCTGGGTATTGCCATGTCCCTGCCTTGATGATACTGGACTGAACCTCTGCCTGTAAGCCAGCCCCAATTAAATGTTGTCTTTTATAAGAGTTGCCTTGGTCATGGTATCTATTGACAGCAGTAAAACCTTAACTAAGACAGTCACCCTAATGATGGAGCTAATGACACAGCTGTGAGGCTGCTGTGGGCTGGGTGTCACCCCTCATACCCATTCATACACAGAAGTCCTAATCCCTGGTGCCTCAGGATGTCCTTGTATTAAGGGACCAAGTCTTGGGCTGGAGAGATGGCTCAGTGGTTGAGAGCACTGACTTTTTCTGAAGGTCCTGAGTTCAAATCCCAGCAACCACATGGTGGCTCACAACCATCTGTCATGGGATCTGATGCCCTCTACTGGTGTGTCTGAAGATAGCTACAGTGTACTTATATATAATACATCAATAAATCTTTTTAAAAAGAGAGAGCGAGACCAACTTTTAAAGAAATAATGGAGTTAATGGGGTCAATAGAGTGGTCAATATGATTGAACTCCTATTAGACAAAAAGATGGCCAGGTTTGGTGGCACACACTTGCAGTCCAAGGTATACTTGGGAGGTGAGGAGAGGAGGGTTACAAGTTTGAAGCTAGTTTGGGCTACAAATTAAGACCCTGTTGAGAAGAGAATATTGAGAAAGGATGGGGAAAAAGAAGAGAAGAAACAAAGGACAGAAAGGGGAAAAAAGATTGAAAAATGATTTAAAAAAAAAAAAGAAGAAGAAGACAACATCAAGACACCAGGGAGACTTGTGCCTCCCTGTGTGCATACAGAGGATCCTCTCTTTACCCAAGCCATGGAGAGAGCATTATAGTAAATCATCCCACCTACCTCTTCATCTCCACTTCTGGCTCCCTGCACAGTGATGTAGGACCTCTCTGTTGCCCCAGCCATGCAGCGCTTGACACTTTGTTACAGGAGCTGCAGGAAGCTGCTTACAGTATCAGATCAGGGAAATTTCCTCTCCTGGCCCCATTGTTATGAAATCAACTTAAAGTTTCTTGCAACCAAACAGTCTCAACTCACCAGCCTGCTTTATCCAACATGTCCGAGTGTTTCTCATGCTGCTGGGGGCTCTGTCAGTTATAGTTATGGTAAGCGCTGGGGGCAGAGGTTTGTAAACACTGAGTCAAGGTCTTGGAGTGCATCTGGAGTATATCTGTGGTAGTCTATGTACTCAGCATAGATGAGGCTTTGGATTCAAACTCAGCACCACATAAAACACACACCTCAGAGTTTGAAATGTCAGAAATGGAGCCAGCCACTTGTCATGGCTGGGTGATAGATCCAGACATCGTGATTGGACAGGCAACAACACCCACAGCACCGGGAGACCTGGACACTTGTGTGGAAGACCTGGACACTTGTGTGGAAGAGCTCCAGACATGGAGTTCGGTGTGCTGATTAGCTTTGTGTTGACTTGACACACACAGTGGAGTATCTGAAAGGAGGGACCCTCAATGAGAAGATATCACAGTAATAGTAACCCAGACTAAGACAATCAGGCTGATAGGTAGGGCCACGGAGCAGTCAGAGAGAAACCTGCCCTGGAGGAGGGTAAAGTTTTCAGTCTCTAGACACACAGTGTGCCCAAATAACGCTTCTCTGGTTTTGGACTTGTAGGATGCAACAAGTAGAAACTATTTTAAAGGCTTGTTTTATCTTTCTTCATATGCATTTGTTCATGTCTGTGTATGGTTATGTGCGTGTGTGTGTGTGTGTGTGTGTGTGTGTGTGTCTGTAAAGGCCAGAAGGGGGCATCAGAGTTCATGGCACTAGAGATAGGGGTTGTTTGGGAGTCGCCTGACATGGAGTCTGGGAACTGAATTTAGGTCCTTTGGAAGAGTAAGTAGTATATGTTTTTAATTGCTCGGCCATCTCTCCACTCCTAAGAAGAATCTACCTCAAATTGTTCTTTAGGGGCTAGCCACTTGCAAATGCTTGATGGTTATCAATGGCTCTTTGTTGAGAGCAAGGCATTGTGGGGCCTGTCAGCTTTTGGACTTTTACATGGTGATGCTGATGACATCTAGATTATAGACAGAACATTTCACCTTAAGCCCAGGTGACAAGAAAAGATACTTTTAGGGAATGGGAGACACTGGTGTATGTCTGTCTGTCACCTTCACTTGTCTCCTTTCTTGCCAACAAATTCATCAGGTAGGAAGGGGCTGAAAACACTAGATACAGATGTGTTTCCCAGGATCAGTCAGAACATCCACAGATGACCCAGTACCCAGGGTTGGACCTTCTGGTAAAAAAAATTCTTAGCAATCAACAGGAGTCTCAAGAGAAAAAAACTCTTCAGACACCTGTTGTCACTTCCTGTGTGTTGTTCCTGTGTGTTGCCAGGAACTGCAGCAGCCATTTTGTGGCCATGGGATCATGAGACCAAGGAATCAAAAGGTGAAGAACTGAGAATTTGAAAGTGCAAGAGACAGGGACATTGAAGACACTGATCAGCAAGTGGGAAGGTAAGGGGGTTGGATAGGGGGAAGGTAAACATAAAACCAGTCATTTCTTTCAGAAAAATCTGCAAGTGTGAAACAAGTGAACAGATTTTCAAAGGACTAAATGCAAGGAAGACTCTGGGTTGGTTCCAGCTCATGGCACTCACCTACAGCAATAGCTTTGGACCAGTTGCTTGTCTAAACACTGGTCCAGAAAGCTTCTGCTCTGGGGTTTAACTATGCCTATGTTCCTCTTATCCCTAAATCTAAACCACACTCATAAACACCATACAGTTTTACTGTCGAAGCCTAGTTTCTTAAGAAAGCTGCGTAGGACAGGGGACAGTCTGGTTGTTGGGGTGCTTGTGGTGCAAGCAAGAGAACCTGGGCTCAGACTCCTGGCACTTGAGCAAAAAGTCAAGTGTGCTAATAAATGCTTGCACTCTCAACACTGGGTAGAGGAGCTGCAGGGAGAGAATGCAGAGGATGAATCACTGAAATTGCTGGCCGGACAGCCTAGCCAGTAATGGAGCTTCGGGTTCAGTGACAGAGCCACCTCAAAACATACAGTGGAGAAGAATTCTGGAGGAATACACCTGCTGCCCGGCACCCGTATACAAGCCTACACCTCTGACTATGTGACCTTCTCCCACAATAGAACTTCTGTATGCTGACACACACAGAAGAGGAAAGAAAAATAAATATGCCAGCTTTGCTTAACTCTTAAACATTGTTGTAAATTATACCCCTGGTGTGACCTAACATCAAGGGCCCCAGAATTACACATAATGAGCTTTCCTTATCATTACTGTTTTTGATGCTTTTGGTGTAAAGCCACTTAAAGACTCAGTCTGTGTAGCCACCACACAAAGAGATCCGAACAAAATCTACCCAGATCAAGGCTTTGTCCAGGATCCTACGATTCAGTGGAGACCCTCTGGAACTGAGTCTTCCATTTCTAGTCCTTGTGTGCTTGTGTGTATGCATAGTCATGTGTGTGCAGGTGCATTCCCATGTGCGGGGGTAGGAGTTCATGCACACATATCCACGTACATGTGGAGGGCTGAGGACAACCTCAACTGTTGTTTCTCAGAAACAGATGCTCCCCTTTTTGAGACAAGTTTTCTTACTGGCCTGAAGCTTACCCAGTTCAGCTAAGTGGATGTTTTAGTTTGAGTTTCTATTGTTGTGAAGAGACACCATGACCATGACAACTCTTATAAAGAAAAGTTCATTTATCGGGGCTGGCTTACAGTCTCAGAGCTTCAGTCTGTTATCATCATGGCGTGAAGCATGGCAGTGTGCATGCTTGTTACTGGAGAGGTAGCTGAGAGTTCTATATCCAGGTGTACAGGCAGCAGAAAAGCGACTGTGTGTGACACACTGGCCAGACTTGAGTTTATAAGACCTCAATGCCTGTCTCCAGAGTGACACACTTCCTCCAATGAAGCCACATCTCCTAATTGTGCCACTCCCTGTGGGCCAACCATACACACAAGAGCCTCTGGGTGCCATTCTTATTCAGACTATTACAGCTGCAGCTGGCTTTCTGGAAAGCCTGTGGACTGTCTGTCTCTCCTCCCTCCCTATTCCTCCCCTACACTGGGACTACTAGTGCATACTTATTAACATGGGCTCAGGAACTGAACTCAGATCCTTCTGTTTGCCTTGTAGGTGTTTTACTAACTGAATTATCAGCCAAGCCACCTTGTCTCTTTCTTCACAAACTGTCACCTAGTGGGCCTACTATGCTGTTCTCAGGTGAGGATGGCCCTATCTGGTTTTTGAAGAATTGCAGCTCTAACAAGCATAGCAGGAAGTGTGAAGGAGAGGACCAACCTCAGGCAGGTCCTCTGGAGGGCTAAGGCTAGCTTCTCAGCAGTTCGCTCTCTCCTGGCTCTAATCATCCACGGCCTGCCTCATAGAAGATGCATGGCTACTTTGGCTCCCAACTTTGCACTTCCAAACTTCAGCTGTTTCAGGAAGAGCCATCTTCTCCCAGCTGATGGTAGCATGGTGTCCGAGGCAGGGGGACACTAGGTTGCAACACTCCTGTGCCATAGACTTGGGACTGGCAAGTGTGTGTGTGGGAGGGGTGGGGTTATCTCCCCTGGGACCACAAGGAGCATTAGCAAGAGGTGGGCTGCGGGGAGTGGCCAAAAAAAAAAAAAAAATGCTGCAGGGAATACTGTAGAGAGCTTGTTACATTTTCCTGCTGATTCTTACAAGGTATCTAAATGAAGCCAGAAGAGACCATTGCAGAGTAGCAGGTGATGTATTTAAAAGTAGCAGCCATGTTATTAAATATTTATGGCCACTTAGTTTGATGTAAAACACCCATCAACCATTTTCCTGGAACCTGTCTGGTGTCCTTGAGTTCCGTGTGTGCTAAGGCTTCTGGCTACATTCTAGTTCCAGCCTTTGTCAGGACCCTCTGCCTGAGACACTAGGTGCTGACATCCCATGGCAAGAAAAGGGGAGACAAGAAATCTGCTGAGCAGAAACCATCCTGTCCTTCTTGACAATGAAAACTATGGAATTTGTCCTCTAGCCTCGCCTCTTCTTTTAGGATGACTAATTTGACTTTGTCAAAGTGTTCAATTTCCCTCCAGCCTTCTAAATTCCCGGTGGGGACCTCACCAAATGAAAGGCAGATTGGCGAGAGAAAAGCAAACAGGGCGTATAAGTCTGTAGCCATGGGAGTAGCTGAGTGACTCAGAAGTGGCTCCCACTCTCGCTTAAAATACTTCAACCCAAAGGAGGGTGTGGGAGAGGAAGCCGCTGGGCATCGCCATGGCTGAAAGCTAGGCAAAGGGTCAGGTTTGCTGTGTAAAACTGCAGTGGGCTGGGGTTGTAGCTCACTTTTGGCAGTTGGTGGAATGTTTGCCCAGCATGCACCAAGCATCGGTCTCACTCACATCGCACAACATAGAACAAGTCACTGTAGCACACACCTATAATCCTAATTTGGAGGGCAGAAGGATCCGGAGGTGAGGATCTGTTATCCTTGGCTACAGGGCAAATTTCAGGCAGCCTAAGTTGACGATACTCTTAAAGAAAAACCCTCTCATTGGGATTTGTCTGAAAAAGAGAAGTGACATCTTATGACACCAGAACAAGACATGGGATACTTTCTTCACTGAATTCCCTACTGTTCTTCCCAAGCCAGTACCCACCCTCAACCCTAACCATCATCTAATCTCTGTCCCCACAGATGAGATTGTGTTGTTCTTGAATTGTATATAAAAATAAATGCAAACAAAATGGAAGTCCCTCTTTTGTCTGACCTCTTAGAATTGCCACTTGCATGGCATGTAACCATAACATTCCTCTGGGTCTTGCTTGATTTTTTAAAACCTCAAAGCCCACCCCTAGTGACACACTTCCTCCAACAAGGCCACACCTTCTAATCCCTTCCAAGTAGTCCCACTCTCTGATGACTAAGCAAGGGGGCTGTTCTTATTCAAACCTCCACAGGTCTCAACTTCCACTGCCCTGCTCCACAAGACAGGAGGTGGACGCCTACAGGCTGTGCTTCTTAGGATCCTGACCCTTTGCAGATATCTCTGTGCATGTTCCTGTGCTATTTTATCATGCATATAGGCTAACATACCCGCCTTCAGTCAAAGCATAGTACACACACACACACACACACACACACACACAGAGAGAGAGAGAGAGAGAGAGAATATCCAACACACTCACAAACACACATACTGACACACATACATACTGTGGTGGTTTGAATATGCTTGGCCCAGAGAATGGCACTATTAGAAGGTGTAGCCTCAGAACAAGATGTAGAACTCTCAGCTCCTCTAGAGCCATACCTGCCTGGAGGTTACCATGCTTCACTCTGTGATGATAATGGATTAAACCTCAGAACCTGTAAGCCAACCCTATTGAAATGTTGTCCTTTATAAGAGTTGTCTTGGTCACAGTGTTTCTTCACAGCAATGAAAACCCTAACTAAGGCACATATATTGACACAAAGACACTGACACACATGTACATACAGGACAGAAATTTCCATCCACATGTGAGTCCACGACCTTCTGTGGTCACATCAACCTCCCCTAGCTGACCTCCCCTCTATTCCCTGGTAACCATCCATGTGTCCTTTCTGCGTGGCAGGTCCTATTCTGCCCAATATTCAGAGGGTCTATAGCGCTCAGAATCAGCAAGGTAGAGAGACCAGGGCAAAGACAAGAGAGAAAGTAAACAAAAGGGCTGCAGAGGGCAGTGTGTGTTGTCATGGAAATGATCAAGGAGAGAGTCTTGTGCTGGCTTAGGGTCTGAAAAGCCCTCTGTAATTTCTCATTCATTACCTCCCTAACTCGAGACTTGATACCCCGTCATCACCTTCCTTCCCACAGGCATCCTACAGACTCAGGATCCTTAACTCAGGGCTTCTGAAGCCTAGAACAAAACTATTTTGTATTCTTGGAGTTGTCCCTCAGTGAGCACTTAGGAAGAGGGGAGGAACGAGGGTGTTGATGGGAATCAGTGGGTTAAGAAAGAGACAGGTGTAAGGGAAGCCCAGTGCCTTCTCTCACACTCAGCTGGGGTGGACAAGGCTCACACTGGAACTCTGAGAGCTACTGCCCTTCCTGTGCTGCTCCTGACCCTGCTGGGCAACAGTCTCAGGGCATTCTGGATATAATGCCAGACTTCCAGACCTTACTTCAGAGAAGCTACTTCAGACAATCTTTGGTGAGACTTAGAAAATGACTGGGGTTTACATCCTGAGTGTCTCTAATAGAAGTGATCTGTGGCCATACGTAGCAGATGTGCAGCTTGGTCTTCTTGGGGGTCCCCCCAACACCTGGACCCGGGGCTTACCCTGACTGTGTTGCCTGCTTGTGGATCCTGTTCCCCTAACTGGGCTGCCTTGTCTAACCTCTGTGGGAGAGGATGTGCCCAGTACTGCAGTGACTTGAGGTGCCAGCGGGGGTTGGAACCAAGTGGGGGCTTCCACCTTCTTGAGGTGAAGGGAAAGGATTGGGGAGACGCTGTGAGGAGGGGCCGGGGGAGGGGAATGCTGTGACTGGGATGTAAAGTAAATAAATAGATTAAACAATGGTATGGGGCTGAGCTGTGGCAGAGTCTCCATCACTGAACTGAATGTATGCCACCATTTGCTTTGTCTTCATACTAAAGGGACCCTGGCCATCTTGAGAATGGAGGCCCAGCTCTGGCAAGTCTTGCCCTTCTCCATGACTCCCTTTGCCTTGTTAAACAAACAAACAAACAAAAAACCCAACCATTAATTATATCCCTAAAGCTAGCCATGGGAGTCCATTCCCTCATTTGGCCAATTCCTTCCCCTGAGGCTGACCACCAAGGTCAGGCTATTGTGGCATTAAGTCCAGCAATCAAAAGTCCCCTTTGGCTCACCTAATTAACATGCCCAATTAAAATTAAACTCTTTCTCCTAACAGAGGTTTCCCATTTTTACTTTTATAAACTGCCACTTACCTATGCACCATGTCTGTCTTCTGTCTATCTACAGGCAGTCTTTGTGCACTAGGACAAATACCCTTTCCTCTTCTCCCTCGCCCCTGTTTCTCCTTACTCTCTTGTTCCCTTCCCCTTCTCCCTCTACCTCCTGTTTTTGTCCCTTATTCCCTGCCCTCTGTCTCTCTGGGACAAATAAGTCTCCTTTGTGCTGAGAACTTGGGGGTCCTGAGCCAATATAGTTCCTTTTCCACACTAGCCATAGCTCCTTTCATAGCTGTTTCTGATCCACCTGTGGCTGTCTTGTATTTCTGGAGTAGCATTACTGGAGAGCAGCCCCTGTGCTTCTCAACAGCCCTGGGTACCCTGTTCCCATCTTCATCCTTTTCCAGTCCCTGGGATGCCACAGTGGCAGCAGCATCTGATGCTCCCTCCATCTACGTCTCCTGCCTGGCTTATCCTTACCATTGAAGCTTCTACCTAGGCTACAAGTCCTGGGAAAGAGATTCTGGGGAAAGACTTTGCTCCTGGTCAGAGCCCTACCAGGCCATGGGGTTAATTATGTGCAACTTATAGCATGGCATTCTTTCCTAAGACATTTTGGATGCCACCTTTCAGAAAAATCACAATAACCACATAAATCTACAGTGTCCATAAGGAGACTGGCTTTCCCTGGTGTAGTACATATCTTGCCTAATCCTTTGAAAGAATTCTGGTGGTAATGCCCGTCTCTCTGCTTCTGGTCACGTTAAGAACTTTCCTGGGGGCCTGTCTAATTAACATGTTAAATATTAATTAACATATCTCTACCCCATCAAAGTATAAATATAGAGTCAGTCAATTTGGTCCCTGGTTGAATCCCCAAACCCTAGATAATGTTCGCAGTAGTTGATCAGTTAACATGGGAATGGTTTCTTCTCTCACACAGCCCTTGAAACCTTTCTAAAAGAATTCTTTCCCGAGGGTCTCTTCTGGCTTTGGTCTTAGTTACTTTCCTGTTTCTCTGGGGCAGGGGGATGGGGGGTGGGAAGAAGCATGACCAAGGCAATTTATAGAAAAAAGTTTGTTTGGGACTTATAGTCCAGAGGGAGGAGAGTCTAACACCATGGTGAGGAAGCATGGCAGCAGGCAGGCACAGTCGATGGAGCTTGAAGCTGAGAGTTGAGGGCTCACATCTTGAGTTACATACAGTAAAAAGAGACCAGCCTGGGTATTCCCGTGCATGTGACTTTTGAAACATCAAAGATCACCCCGAGTGACATATTTTCTTCAACAAGGCCATACTTTCTACAAAGAAGGCCACCAACGAGGAACCAAGTATTCAAATGCCCAGGATATGGGGGACATCTCATTCAAAGTACTTACCAGGCCCCCAGCATTTTTTCCATCCTTGCTGCAGCAGCATAACATCATAAAGTATCGTTAATGTCTGGATTTTTCCTCTATTTGAGTGGCTCTCAACTTGTGAATTGCAACTCCTTTAGGTGTGTGTGTGTGTGTGTGTGTGTGTGTTAAACAACCCTTTTGAAGTATATCTGATATCCTGCATGTCATACTTACATTACAATTTATAACAGTAGCAAAATTACAGTTATAAAGTAGCAACAAAAATTATTTTATGGTTGGGGGACACCACAACATGAGAAACTATATAAAGGGGTCACAGATTTAGGAAGGTTGAGAACCACTGCTCTATATGTGTGTGTGTGTGTGTGTGTGTGTGTGTGCATTTGTGTTTAGGGCAGAAGATAACCTGATTTCTTCTTGAGACAGGGCCTTTGCTGAACTTGAGCTCACTGTTTTGAAAGACTGATGATTCAGAAAGCACTGGAAATCTTGTGTCTGTGTGTCTCCACAACCCTTATTTTCTTTATTTCATTCACTCTTCCTCCATCCTTCTTTCCTCCTTCCCTCATTCCCTTCATTCCTTGTCCCCTTCCTTTCTTTCTAGGATCTCTCATTTGCCTAAAATTCACTGATGTGGCTAGACTGGCTAGCCAAGGATTCCTCAAGGATCACCTTAATGCTGCCTCTGCAGTACTGGGACTCCAAGCACACACCACCAGCCTGGTTTTTTATATGGGTTCTGGGATCAGAATTCAGGCCCTTGGGTTGGCACAGTAAGTATGTTACTATTTGTCTTAGTCAGGGTTCCTATTCCTGCACAAAACATCATGACCAAGAAGCAAGTTGGGGAGGAAAGGGTTTATTCAGCTTACACTTCCACATTGCTGTTCATCACCAAAGGAAGTCAGGAGTGGAACTCAAACAGGTCAGGAAGCAGGAGCTGATGCAGAGGCCATGGAGGGATGTTACTTACTGACTTGCTTCCCCTGGCTTGCTCAGCCTGCTTTCTTATAGAACCCAGGTCTGTCAGCCCAGGGATGGCACCACCTACAATGGGCTGGGCCCTCCCACCTTGATTGCTAGTTGAGAAAATGCCTTACAGCTGGATCTCATGGAGGCATTTCCTCAACTGAGGCTCCTTTCTCTGTGATGACTCCAGCTTGTGTCAAGGTGACACAAAACCAGCCAGTACACTGCTGGAGCCATCTCCAGCATTTTTGTCTGTATTTTAAAAGTCTACCCTCCTTCTAGCACACAATAGACTCTAAGCTCTCCAGGAGCAGGGGCCGTGCTGTGACCAGGCTGGTGGCTGTAAAGGCAGGTATTGGGTATCTGATTGGTACAAACACCACAAGCCTGCCTTTTCTATACCTGGGAAGTAGAAAAAACGATTTTAAGGTCATCCCTTAGCTCACTGGAAAGGGTGGACGTCCTGCTGTGGTGGCAATCACTCTAATGCCAGCCACTTGTCACTCTGGCCCCATTAGTTGATAAGGAAACATATTTATGGCATTGTCTTCTGAAGAATATCTTCATTCAGCTTCTGCCAGTTTCTCACAATGCTTTCCCTTAATGAGCCCCAGAGACGGGGAAGCTGGAGGCAAACAGGTGCCGAAGTGTATGAGACTTTGGCGTCCTGGGCAGCCCCTGGGCCCAGCCTTCCTGCCTTCCCAGTCAGATCCGTGCTGAATAACAAGACCTGCAAATCTTTTGTCTGGAAAATTATCTTCCTGTAACACTGGAAGCTGTTACCATGGAAATAAAATAGCCTATTAGCCTAAATCTACCCAAACATGGGAGAGACCCAGCTAGATTGCTGTGGCCCATCATTAATAAGGAGAAAAGCAGATTAACCTTTAAGAGAATGGACAGGAATGGCAGGGACTGCCGGGATTATGAGTTTTCCTGTGGAGCTTATCTGGACATCCATCTCTGCTTGGAGCAGCCATGCTGAGGAAAGAAGATGTGAAGACGTGGAGTGGAAATTAGACCCACCTGCCAGGTCTGGGTGGTGTGTGTGTCCTGGTCTCTGGATCTTGGCCACTATAGATCTTCCCTCCCTCTGTCTCCGTGGTTTCCTGGGGAAGCCACACCCCACCCACTGCCGCCCTGCTCCCTGGAAAGTCATTTGGTCTCCTGTTGAACACGTGCTGAAAGAGGCAGGGACCTGCATAGGCTCCTATCCTACCTCCCAGCCAAAAGGCCAGAGAGGAGCTGGAGACAGATGGAGCCAAATCCAGCTCAGTCTGGCCTGCCTCCTCTCCCATGGGCATCCCAGATGCCAAGTTCCTGAAGCTGAGGCTACCAGGAACACGGCAAGATCTCTGATTCTTCCTGTGGCTGGGTATGGAGTTGGCTGGCACTCATCAGGGGCATCCTGTGGTCCTAGCAGATTACAGAGAGCTGTTTGTACACCTGGATGGCCAGAGCTGTTGGCAGGCATCCTTACTCCAGGAAGGAGGGCTGTGCCAGGGTCTTGACAGCCGTCCAGAGAGACTCGCCTGAGAGAAGCCCAATCTCACTCCTGACAGCAGGACATGAATCCCAGGCTTTCGTTTGCCTGGTTCCACCAAGGAAGAAAAGTGAGAGCGTCCCTGTGAGCAGCAGGCATCACGATGGAAAGCTGTCCTGCCACAGGGACATTAACACCCCATGACTTTGCTAACTCCTGTTGCTGACATCAGGACATACAAGACACCTGTGACTGTCAGCAGTGTTTGCCTTGTGGCCAGAATAGGAAGTGGGAAAGGGATGAAGTCTGTGCTTCCTTATGACCGTATCTAACAGGGTAACGTGTGTGGAGATGAGGAGTCTGACTCTGCCTTCCATGCGCAGCAGTGGTTAGCTGCAGAGACAGACGCTGCGTCCAGCGACTTCCATGGAGGCCAGCTGACTCCCTATGCCTGTCACGTCCCATCAAAGGCTTTCATTCTTTTCACCTGACAACTTACTGAGCATCTGGGTGGGACATAATGAAAGGATCAATTAGGGAACATCCAGAAAGCAGGCCACCTGCAAGGATCTGCCTTCAGGGGAAAGACACAGACCTTTTTCTGGGAGTAGACGGTGAGAAACGGGGAGTATCCAAGGCCAAGAAGGTCTCAACAGAAGGATCAGACACACCTGTGTCCCCAGCTGACCGTAACAGATGCCTACAGCTAAGTGTCTCTGCAGGAGCTACTCCCACACACTCACGGTGGAGATGCTGAATGTATAGGTCAGGTGGGGACCTGGGCATTGTGGTACCTGGCGTTGTCTAAATTACATGTGAGAAATTCAAAGTCCTCAGAAAACCATCTCCTTGAACACGCATGTTTGGCATGCAATGAAGACTTATTATTCCTCCTAGAATTCATGGGAAATGGGATTATTAAAAGGCTCTGACAAATCTTGTGTTCGAAAGCTTTCCCTTCATCTGAAACGTTGCAGAGCTTGAAAAAGCGATCAACTTGTAAGCATAAGGGACAGAGTTCAGTCTTCAGAACCCACGTGAAAAAGCTGGGCACTTGGCACAACCTTCCAAGCCCGGCGCTGGGGAAGTGGGTAGGATGGCTAGACTTGGCTCTCAATTTGACACAACTGGGAACCTCAACTGAGGAACTGCCCCATCAGAGTTTCCTGTGGGCAATGTCTGTAGGGCATTATTAAGACAACAGATGATTGATGAGCAAGGCCCTGGCCCACTGTGGGTGGCTTCACCCCTAGGCAGATGAAGCCAAGCCTGTATAAGAAAGCAGGCTGAGCATGAGAAGAACAAGCCAGGAAGCAGCGCCTTCCATGTTCCCTGCTTCAGCTCCTACCCTGATTGCTGTGATTCTCTCAGTGACAGACTGTGATGCAGAAGCGGAAGCCAAATAAACTCTTTTCGCCCCCAAAGTGCTTTTGCTCATTGTTGTATTACAGCAACTGAGAACAAACCAGGATGGGTAGAGGCAAGACAATCCCTGGGGCTTGCTGGCTGTTTAGCAAGCACTGGGCCAATGAGAGACCTTGTCTCAAAAACAAATAAAAGAGCAAGAAATGTTCAAGGTTCTCCTCAGGTTTGTTCTCTCTCCCTCTCCCCCACCCACATGCAAACGTGAACACACACACACAACTCTCTGAATATTCTTGACCGTGAACCTTTTATCATTCTGTAGAATGACATTTCTTGGAACTTTAAGGGACAAACAAACCCAATACCACTGTGCTGCTTAGGTTTGTTTGTTTGTTTATTTGTTTGTTTGTTCGTCTGTGTGCCTGCTTGCTTTGTTTGCTTTGTCAGCTTGACACAAACCAGGGTAATCTGGAAGGAGGAAAACACAATTGAGAAAATGCCTTCATCAGTCTGACTTATTGGCAAGTCTGTCAGGCATTTTTTCTGATTGACAGTTGATGGGGGAGGGTCCATCTCCCTGTGGACAGCGCCACCCTTGGGCAGGTGTTCCTGGGTTGTATAAAAAAGCAAGCTGAGTGCACCATGCAGAGGAAACCAGAGGGTAGAGTTCCTTCATGGTCTCTCCTGCCTCCTGGCTCTTGCCTTGAGTTTCTACCCTGACTTCCCTTCACGTTGGACTATAAATTTCTAAGATGAAATAAACCCTTTCCTCCCACCTTATTTTTGGCCACCGTGTTTAGCAGCATAGCAATTAAAAGCAAACTAGAACAGTTGTCCTGGTTTGTTCTATGTTTTTGCAGACTGAGCTTAGGAAAGGCTCATCCTGTGTCAAAGTTGCAGGGCCCAGCCAGAGTTCAGGTAAAGTGCTAGTTTCCTGAGCTTCTCAGCTCACAACCCTGGGGACTCCAAGATTAGCTGGTAAGTGGGCCTCACCATCAATACAGCACACTTTGCTGAGAAAGAGTGTGTGCATGTACATGGGTCATTTATTGGTTTATTGCTTCATTTCACAAATAATGAATAACCAGTGTGTCTATTCTCACTTTGAAAATGGAGGCACAGTTACCCCCACTGGACCAGGTGACAGGTCTGTAATCCCAGCTACTTGAGAGGCTAAGGCCACCAAATTAATCTTTCTTGGGATCAGAGCTGCAAGGGACATGCTAACAAACAGTCTGCATAGCATGTAGGGTTATTTAATGCTCTCTTAGCATAGATGTGCACTGAGCTTCAGAATGGGGGCCTGACTTAGTCCAGGTCAAAGGCTTCTCCCTGCGGGCCCAGCCAGAGCAAGCTTCAAGGCCAACACGGCGGGTAACTGTATGAGACCCAGTCTTAGAGAAAGAAAAAAGGACCAGAGATGGCTTTGTGGCGGAGCACTTGCCTGGCACATACAAAACCCAGGTTTAAGTCCAGTACCACAAACAGCAAATACATTAATTGATGATATAGCCCAGAGCTCATGCTAGGACTCCAAGGTGATGGTCCTTTAAATATGCTTGTCTCCTTCCAAATAACTGAAATGTTCACGAAATGGGCCAGGGCTGTGCAGACAGAAATTACTTAAGAGACCGAGTGACGAGTGGGTGGCTCTATCCCAGGAATGTATCCTGAAGGAAATGTGACAGCTCATAGTGCAATGACCGGGTTATAGAATAAAACAGAAGAGTCTCCTGTGACTGTGGGTCAGGACAGGAGCTCAGCAAATGTTGGGAGAGAGGGGGAAGGAATTGTGGATCAGAGTTTAGTGTACTTTTTCTGAGGTTCTCCACCAAGACAATTCAAAGGGATGACGTTGTTCATCTTTGAAACATCTAAGGTTTCCTCAGCCCTGATCTATGCTTAGGGGGTTCATTCAGTGGGAACATTCCAAAGGGCTCAGCATAGGTAACTCTGCCCTGACAGTCCTGACATTTGGGTGGACAATCTGTCCTGTGCATTGAGGAGTGTTTAGTGACATCCCTGGCCCTTACTGATTAGATGCCAATAGCATCCTCTGAGTCCCTGGTTATAACAACCAAAAATACTCCTGGGTTGGGGCAAAATTTTCCCCTCTGGGTGAGAAATTGTAGGATAATTGAGCTCATTTATTTTCAAGTTTTAGCTTAAAAAAATGAAAACAAACAAGCAAAAAAAAAAAAAAAAAAAAAAAACCCACAAGAAAAAAAACAAATCAAAGATGGAAGACAGGACCTCCTCGATCCTCAGGCCTGGCGTCATTCAGGCTCCCTGGTGAATTTTCACAGGCATGGCTCTTGTCCACTCGCCATCTTGGGGCGCTGGCACGAGTGTCACATCCCGGGTGTCCCATGACAGTTCCACCGAACATCCTTAGACTCTTCTCACCTTGTTCTCAAACCTCCACAAAGCTAAGCCAGCTCTCCAGAGAAGAAAGAAATGTTTCCTGGCTGCACATTCCTGCAGCATTATTGCAACCTGAGCCCTTTGTATTTTTTGACATCCTGTTTCTGATTTCCCCACTGGGCTTCCAGGACTGAATAAAGCTTCTTTGAAAGGCCAGGACATTCCAGAGAAAATCAGGGCGCTCAGCAAGGATGAGCTAGCAAGGATGAGCTAGCAGCAGGTGAGCACTGAGATGCAGCTCTTGTTTTCTGGGCCATCTCTGGCCACTCACTTCAGCTGAGACTCCGTTTCCGATGAGGACAGAGAGCACTTGGCTTGCCATTTGTATACTGTGCTGAGTACCACTTCCTAATGCAGACTGCCCCATATGGCTCAGACTTAGAGGGAAGGTTCTGTTATATATTGTATATTCAAGGTTTCGTAAGCTGTCAAGCGCATTTTAAAACATCCGAAATCTGTTTCAGATTATTACCTCCCTCAGACACTGAGGCTTCCTCTCCCAACATGCCTCCAGAAACCAAAAGAGCAAGTGGTTAAGAGCCCAAATTACAGGAGCAGCCAGCCCAGGAATCAGATCCCAGATAGGCACAGGAGCTGGATGACAGTCACCTCCCTGGCTTCTGTTTTCTCATATGTAAATGAGAATTTAATATACCCGTGATTTAAAGCACTTAGCACTGGGCAAGCCATTAGAGAGTCTCATCCATATTCGCTGGTGTTGGGCACACTGGGAGCCTTTGGCAGATGGAGTTTTAACTAGAAAAGCAGAGAAGGGCCTGGGGGCCTTGAGGAAAGTAGCAAGCGCTGAGTCTGCGGCCTGAGTTGGGCAAAGCATGCTCCCGGTGAGAGGTGAGAAATATTTGAGTTCAGAAGATAGTGAGTGGACCTCACATATGTGCTGCCAAGCGTCACGGTGCTCGAGAACATTCTAGAAATGTATGTCTGTTTCTGCCACTAGTACAGACTCACAGCTCATGTCTCTCTGTTTCTCTGTCCCATATGAGTAAGGGCTCAGCCTGGTCTCTGGGGCTCTGGTGTCCAGTCCTTCCCCAGTGTGACTCTGTCAGACTTCCGGGTACTCTCACTCTGCCTCCTGAAGAGTCACATACCCACAGGAAGAGGAACATTAGAAGCAAATTGTGGTGCATTCCTGAGAAGAATCCCCCATCTTCTGGTAGGATGCAGGTAAGGACACCCCCAAGTTCTATATCAGGAGGCCCTGTGTTTCTGGGAGGAGTCTTTTGTTTGTTTTTCTTGCGGTGCTGGGAATGTAACCTGGGAATTTTCCCAAGACTACCACTGTACCATGGCATCCCTAGCCCTGGTACAACTTTTCTGAGCTTTCCTTTACCCCATGTCATTGACACGGCACACTTGCTGGGTTTCTGAGCCTTGGTATATAATCTGAATTTGCTCTTTGGAGCTCTCTGGCTTGAGATTCCTCACCAAGATCTTAGCCTGGGGCTTCCCATAAGTATCCATGGGTGAAGATGTATACAAACTATGTTCGAACAGTAGCTCAAGGGAGTGAAAGATGTGGAGTAGAAATGAGGAGGAGGAGTCCCCGGCTCTGTCAAGACAGTATAGGGGTGGTAAATTCTGGAAGAAAGCAGGCCATGAACCCCAGAGTTGTCCCAACAGAGGACACCTGACCGGGTACAGTTATCCATATAGATAGAACACTGTCATGTAGAGTTTTAACTTGGTCCTGTCCCACTCTGGGGCCAGACATATAAACATATCCTACAACTGGCCCCTTCCCAACAAAATTTCTGCAACCTCTGTCTTGGGCAGAGCCCTGCCTTTGTGACATGGAGCTGGAAGAGGGTAAGAGGGAACTGGCTCTACCTCAGCTTCCTAGAGGAGAAGCCCTGCTGAAACTATTGGACTGCTGATGGAAATCAGAAACCTGTGTGGAATCCACTAAGAAGACTGGAAAACACCAGTCATGGGTTTGTATCTCCTGGGCCTCCCTAACCATGGTACATTTTTCATCAGGAGAGAAATTAAGACAAATAAAACCATGAACACTTTCTCCCAGGAGAGGCCCAGAATTTGTTTCTCAGTTTCCTGGCTGACTTCGAATGCTAATATTAAAATTTTAAAAAGGAAAAAAGAAAAAGAAAGAACTAACTTCATTTTTTCAGTCTTGAAGATCTCCATCCTTAGACCACTGGGTTTACTTATAGGCTGGAGGAGGGGGAGAGGTCCCACAGCATTCTGGGAAATATCTCTCAGCTGATAGAAAGCCAGGCCCTGTGTTTGGGTTCTCTCCCACCTTGCCACCTGTGTAACTCTTGGCACTACTGTGAGGAATAAATGAGATGGGGCAGACCCATGCTGGACATAACACACACACACACACACACACAGAGGGTAAACAACAAATACTATCTCCGAATCCCCATCTTATAGTAAAGGAGTGGCCTCAACATACACACCTCGCCTTCAAATTAATTTTTTCTGTTCACACCCCTTTAAACGCTGACTCTCAAATCTGGGATTCATTTGATGATAAAGCTCAATGTCATCCAGTTCTATTGACCTTTTATTTCTCTCTTGATTCCTGAGGAAGACTCCATGTAAGGGAGAGCGGCCCTTAGGAATTGGTACAGGATCACCAGCACACCAAGTTCTCAGCACAAAGGAGACCTGTGACCTGGGGAGGCGGTTGAAAACAGGACAGAGTGGGGGTGCTGGATCTGGCCAAGGCAGACAGCAAGAAGCACTAGGTATTTTTTTCATTGTTTCGTTGTTGTTGTTGTTTTGCAAGAGTTGGATTTTAAGAAGAAAGTTGGAATGTGTGTGTGTGTGTGTGTGTGTGTGTGTGTGTGTGTGTGTTGGTTTTTGCTAGGGTGAGTTGGTAAATACTGATTAGTCACACTAGCAAATAATGAATTTTGATTGTTGGACCTTGGTGTTCTGCCTCAGGAATGAGTCCATGGCCAAACAAGTGAATGCACCTTGGGGGCTGGCTTTAGGAATGCAATCTAAGAATTTTTAGCAAGGCAGAGAGAAGTGTAAAGGGGAAAACCTGGTGGCACCACATTTTCCATGCTCAGGCCTTGCCAGACACCTGGGAGACTGAGGAAGGAAGACTAGAGAGACAGAGACACAGAGACAGAGAGAAGAGGAGAGAGAAGAAAGGGGGGAGGAGAGAGAGATACCGAGAGGCAGACAGAGAGAGAAGAGACAGAGACTGAAAGGCAGACAGAAACAGAGAGGAGCGAGACAGAGAGGCAGAGAGGCAGACAGAGAGAGAAGAGGAGAGAGGAGAGAAGAAAGAGAGAGAGACAGAGACATAGAAAGGTAGACAGAGACAGAGAGAAGAGGAGAGACAGAGACACAGAGAGGCAGACAGAGAAGAGGAGAGAGAAGAGACAGTGACAGAGAAGAAAGAGAAAAGAGAGGGAGAGAGGCAGACAGACAGAAGAGGAGAGATACAGAGAGGCAGAGACAGAGAGAAGAGAAAGAAGAGAGAGGAAGAGAGACAGAGAAGCAGAGACAGAGACACAGAGAGAGGAGAGAAGAGAGAGGAAGAGAGACATAGAAGTAGAGACAGAGACACAGACAGAGAGAAAGAGGAAAGAAGAGAGAGAAAGAGAAGCAGAGGGGAGAGACAGACAGACAGACAGACACACACACACACACACACACAGAGAAAGAGAGAGAGAGAGAGAGACAGAGAGAGAGACAGAGAGAGAGAGAGAGAGAGACAGAGAGAGAGATTTCTTTTTTTAAATACCGACTCTATAAGATTGCTATACTAAGATGAAATGTATACTGACGACAAGAGTGGGCAGGTGAGGGCAAGGAAACCACTTACATTCCTAAAGCACCCACTTCAAGTGGCTGAGGAACTACTAAGAAAATCACACTAATTAGAATATTAAACCATAAGCTGCACATATTGGATCAGGCCGTTTGCCTGTGCGTAATCATATTTTAGCTGCAGGTAATGTGAAGCTCTTGGGAATTTTAAGCTCCAAATGGAGGGGGTGAGGATGCTCTGCTTTCAGAAGACGATCCTGCTATCTCAGACCATATGAACGTTACTTTCCCTCTGCCCTCACAGGGCCAGCCTACATGTGGGGTCATGCTGGAGGCTGCCCTGTCAAATTAACAGCTGTCATCCAGGATCAGGAATGGAGCAGGATTCTGTCTGTCCTTTCATAATTCTGTTTGTTTTGGCCAAGTCATTAGGAAACAGAAGTTAGACATCATCTCTGTTTAATTGTAGCCCACGTAGGAAACTGACTAGGAATTCAGCTATCTATCATCATGAATATCCGTAGGGAAGGACAAGAGCAAACAGGGGTGTGTAACTGAAGACAAACTCTCCACCGGAGCCCCGTCACTCAGACACAACCCTCTGTGGGTGCTGCAGCCGTGAGCTATCTGAGAGGGGAAGGCTAAGAGCTTGCCTAGCTTGTGGCTGCTTGCTGGTGTGTTGTGGCTCTATTCCTACTGTCTTAGGAGTGTGATATAGATTTGCTGAGTGGAGAACCCAGCAACAGGCCTTGCCCTACAGTTAGCTCATCGGAACATCAGGCCTGATCGATTGATCTTTTTCCTTAAGTGCTGAGGTAGGCAGAACATGAAACCTGGACTCTTGAGCTCTTGGATTCTTGGCTCACAGTTGTGAGCATGTTTGTGTATGCTGGGATCATGTATGAGCATCTGCCAATTAGGAACCAGAACCCAGTAGGAGAATTGTCAGACACTAAGACTTGCCACCTACCAAATCGGGCTGGAAGTGAATCTCACTCAAAGCTACCTCAACTTTGGTCTTGCAGGTTGCAAAGACTGTCCTGCCGAGCACACTTGAACTTCTGATTCACACAACAGTAAGCAGCTGCTGTTTGTGGTAATTGGTTACACAGAGATAGAAAACAAAAATTCAAGTGTGACCATAAAAAAAAAAAAAATCTAGAAATTTCTCCAGGCATCTGTAGGGCATGGACTTTAAGCTGCTCTTCCTGGCCTTAAATTCCAGCTGTCATTTCAGTGACTAAAAGATCTGCCACTTTGCTGTGCTGTCATTGTCTATCCAGCCCTGCTGGCTCCCGTGCCTTCCCATGCCACTCGGAGGCACTCGGACTTTCTGTTCTGACCCTAGATAGACAGCTAGAAAGTGAGGCAACTCTACTTCTGACACAAACCTATGCAGCCGACGCCTTCATGGGAAGACTAGTGGTGTCTTCCCCTGAGTCCTCTTTCTTTCTTTCTTTCTTTCTCTCTTTCTTTTTTTTTTTTTTTTTTTTTTTGAGAGTACACAGGGCTGGCTGGCATTTGGCTCAAAAGGAAATATTC
Source organism: Micromys minutus (assembly GCF_963924665.1). Classification (NCBI taxonomy): domain Eukaryota; kingdom Metazoa; phylum Chordata; class Mammalia; order Rodentia; family Muridae; genus Micromys; species Micromys minutus. The sequence continues at coordinate 45,716,176 of NC_137972.1, read as the reverse complement.
AGAGGCTCTTGTGTATCTGGAAATCCTGGTAGGCGAGGGATAAGTAGCGGAGAAGAGCTCTTGAGCTTCTGATGCTTCGTGCTGCTGTTGATTCCCCACTTCAGAACACAGTGGACAACGCGAGGCCTGTAAAGGACAACATCTGTCCCATGGTGACCCCAATGTCCAAGCCCACTACATTCTCAGCATTGTAAGAACAGGCCACTCAAGGGTCCTCTTGCCTTCTTCTGCTACACTCTCAAATGAGCTCTGGGCCCCCGGAGCTCTGTCAAAGAAAAGGATGCCACTTCTAGGCCAAAGCCATCTCCTTGCCTTAGCTCCACTGTCCAGAAGCCCTGTGGAAGGGGCTGTGTGGGAAAAGCAGGCAGCCGAGTTGTTCTGTAGCCTGGGACAGATGTCCAGGGATCAGGTCCCTGTGTACTATCTTCCACCACATCTCTAAAGAACAGCCTCAAGGGGTTGGTGGGTAGAGTGGGGCAATAGGAGAAAAGTTTTCCATGGCCACAACTCCCTCCTTCATCCAGCTAGAGAAATGATCACTGGTAACAAACACTTGAACATCTGGGGTTTGGCCTCACTTTGGACCAAGAGTAGAAGAGCTGACCAGTTAGCTACATCCCACCCTCAAACTTGTTCCTAGAACAAGGCCTTGATTATAGTTGCCAGAATGTTTTTAATTATTGACAATTGTTCTTGCTGTCCACACCTGTTTTTAATTATTGACAATTGTTTTTCCTGTTCACACCCTTCTCCTTTCTTTCTCTTCTTGCTTCTACCCTCTCTGACTTCTCTTTTTCCTCCCCTATCTCTCCCTTCATCCCTTCCACTCCCCCAGCTCTTCCATTCCTCACTCCCTTCTTCTCTCTCCACTCTTCTCTCTTCCTTTCCCCTTCTCTTCCTTCCCTTCTTTCTGTCTCTTCCTTCCTCACCTTCCCTTTCTCCCATGCTACCTCTACATCTGGGTTTCTTCCTACATTCCCTCTCTTATTCATCCTCTTTCCTTCCTTCCCTTTCCCCTGCCCCCCTTCTTACACTCCCTGTATCTACGTTTCCTCTCAGCTCCCCTCTCCTTCTCTCCCTTCTTTGAGGGAGCCTTGGGCCTCTAGCATTGACATTGGCTGAGAATTGTCAATAACTAACTGTCTGACCTTGCAGAAGCCTGGTGGAGTCTGAAGCTGAGCGGTGTCCTGGGAGGTTGGAGACACACAGGAAAGCTGGAAAAGCAGTCCCCAGCCCAAGCCTCTCTCTCACCAGCCAGATAGGCAGAGTCACCCACTGCTTCAGGGGAAGCAGTCACTACAGAATGAGAAAGCACTGTGTATGTGTGGGGGGTGGGAAAATCTACAGTTTGTCTTTAAGGCAGAGCTAGATGTGTGCACACATGAAGAATAAACACACTTTCTCTAGTCCCAGACTCTAGTCCCAGATATACAGAAAGACTCCACCCTTGGGAACGGAGGGAACATAGGACCATGGGACAGAGCCAAGTGAGACAAGGGCTCCAGGTCTCTGGGAAGTCTGCCATCCATCCTGTGCCAAGGAGCCACATGGCAGCCAGGCTGTGCCCAGGCGTCTTACTCATGGCCATCTGCTGGGAGGCACTCGTGGCCACGTTGCCAGCCAATCACACAGAAGGATGTAGGTCTTTCTTGCCAGTGTTTTCTTCAGCATGTGTCTGACTCCCCAGTGCCCCCTGAATCACAGTCTCCTGCAACTGAGTATGAAGTTGCCGACTAGAAGAAGTGCATGATCCCTGGGCCCACAGGGACCAAGGTGAGGCAAGCAGCAGTCCAGCTGTCACCTCTCTCCTCAGCACACACATCCATCCGCCCGCCCTACACCTGTGCTTTGGTTTCTGCTGTGTGAGGTCCATCATGGGAAGCCAGGGCTTGGCTCCCAGCTTCAGCCTTTACGGGAAGAAACAAACCATGAATGACTTATAGTATAATGGACTGTCAGAATTAGGAAGGTATTTTCTTCCCGTCCTTCCCTCATTTGTTTCTTCATTCATCCCTTCATTTTTTTTTCCTCCCCTCCCTTCCTTCTTTTTCTCCCATTAACCAGATGCATGCTGTGCAGAGTCTGCTACAAGTACAGGATTACTATAAACACTAGGAGAACCAGTATTGATCACTTCAGACAGATCTTGGCCTCGTGTAACATACTCCCTGTTAATGTACTATACGTATGTAATGTGCTGTATGTACTGTATTACGTAATCCACTGTATGTTCTGTCTGTATGTACTATACTGTATATATGTAATATGCTATATGAACTGTATGTATCTAATGCACTGTATGCACTGTGTGTATGTAATGTACTCTATATATTGTCTGTATGTACTGCATATATGTAATGGGCTGTATGTACTGTATATGTGTATATATACACTGTGTGTATGCAATGTACTGTATATACTGTCTGAATGTAATGTATTATATATATATACTATATGTAATATACACTATATATATCATGCTATGTTACTACATATATAATGTGCTGTATATACTGTGGATATGTAATATGCTGTGTGTACTGTATGTATGTAATATGCTTATGTATGCAATATGCTATATATATGTAATGTGCTATATGTACTGTATGCATGTAATATACTGTATGCACTGTGTGTATTTAATATACTATGTGTATTATATATATATGTAATGTGCTGTATTGTATGTATGTAATGCATCATGTGTATTGTATTATATAATGTGCTATATGTACTGCACTATGTAATGTACTGTATATGCTATATGTGTATAATGTTCTTTATACTATATGTGTATAATGTACTGTTATACTATATGCATGTAATGTACTATATATACTATATGTATGTAATGCACTATATGTATGTAATACTGTGTAGGCTATATGTATGTAGTGTACTGTATAAACTATATGTTTATAATGCACTGTATAGGCTATATATGTAATATACTGTATGTAATGTACTGTATATACTATATGTATTAATGTACTGTATATACTATATGTATATAAGGTATAATATGTAATGCAGCAGTGAAACAACCAGAGCACCCACCTCCCGAGGACTTCCATGCAGTTACTGATCACTGAGGGAGGAGACTTGCTTTCAGTGGTGTAGCCCCTGAAGAGTTGCTCTTCTAAGTAACTCTTACTGAACTCACTGGTACAAGAAGAGGGGGTGATGGGCACAGAAGTAGAAGGGCAACTAGTTAGGAAGAGGAAGAAGGTGGATGGGAGGGGTGAAGAGATAGTAATGAAGAGTGAATATGGTTAAAAAACATTATATACATGTATGCAAATATAATAATGAGGGCCATGGCTCAGTTGGTGAAAGGGCTTGACCTAAAAACCTCATGATCCAAGTACAATCACTGGAACCCACCTTTTCTTTTTTTTTTCTTTTTTTTCATAACATCTTTATTTTACAAAACAAAGATAAATGTATAGATTTCAAGCATTTTTTGCGTAAAATTATACAATACATTTTTGTCAGTACTTTTTTTTCAGATTTTAAAATAATTTTTACATAAATCTATATGAATAGTCAGTACTTGATCTTTTTAAAGGTTTGACTGTATGCACTGAAAACCCAATAGTTACAATGAGCACAAAGTACATGCAAAACAAAATGTAACATGAAAATAGTCAAAGTTTTCTTGTTGTGTAAAGATTTTTTTTTGTTTTGTTTTGTTTTCTTTATTTCTTGGACTTCCTACAGTCTGTGAGTTGTTTCTGGGGCAGTGCGAGCCTCTGGGGGTTAGCATCCCACTATCAGTGACTGCATATTATGTCTGTTCTTTTGTGACTGGGTTATCTCACTCAGGATGATATTCTCTAGATGCAGCCATTTTCTTAAGAATTTGGTTAAGTCATTGTTTCTGGTGGCTGAGTAGTATTCCATTGTGTATGTACCACAATTTTTGTATCCATTCGTCTTCTGAAGGGCATCTGGGTTCCTTCCAGCTTCTGGCTATTATAAATAGGGCTGCTATGAACATCGTGGTGGAACCCACCTTTTCAAAATTGGCTAATACAGTAACAATGCTGTGTATTGTAGGAGATGGCAGGTGGAGACAGAATCGTCACCAAGAAAGCGTGGGCCAGCTAAGCTTGAGTGTATAGCCCAGCAGCAGAAATAAGAGAAACCCAGCCTCAACAGGGTAGAAAGGGAGAATGGGAGAATCTATCTATCTACCTACCTACCTACCTACCTACCTACCTACTACCTATCTATCTATCTATCTATCTATCTACTTATCTATCTATCTATCTATCTATCATTAGCTCTATCTCTATTACACACACAAACACACATTAAATCAAAATGCTTATTATTTACAGTTACTATATGTTGTTATACCATACTGGCTAGTTTTATGTCAACCTGACACAAGCTAGAGTCATCAGAGAGAATGGAGCTTCAGTTGAGAGAATGTTCCCATAAATATGGCTGTAAGCAAGCCTGTGGAACATTTTCTTAGTGATTGATGGGGAAGGGCCTGCCTATTATGACCAGTGCCACACCTGGGCCAGTGGTCCTGGGTTCTATAAGAAAGCAGGTTGAGCAAGTCTGTAAGCAGCACCCATCCATGGCCTCTAAGTTCCTGCTTTCTGATAATAAACTATTGTTTGGAACAGTGAAATAAACCCCCTTCCTCCCCATGGGACTTTTGGTCATGGTGGTTCATCATGCAATGTTAACCCTAAGTAGAACACTTATTCATTCGAAGCTTTTAAAAAAGAGAAGCCAAGTGTGACAGTGTTTGGTTTGGATGACACTGAGGCCTTTCTCATCCCCTCCCCCACCACCAACAAGCCGCTTCTGTGCCCAGGGGCCCAGGTATTTACAGGGGAGAGTGTGCAGTAAGTAGCACACTGCAGACTTTCTTCTGAAGCTCCCCTGCCAAGAGGCGCCACAAGAATGGAAGGGTCACAGCTGCCCAGCAGGACCACCTCACAGAGCTGCTGAATAGAGTGCTATGTGGAAAGCCAACGCAGGCTCCCGTCGCTCTGGGGGCAGTGCCCAGCACAGCCAGCTGCCAGCTGGCTCTACTAATCACCTGTCGCCAAGGGTGGGGCAGGAAGCAGAGAAAGAACCGAAGAGTCCCAGACAGAAGGCGCTGGAGCACAGCAGGCTGGCATCTCAGAGATGCAGGCTGCCCAGCTGGCCCCAGGTAATAGCTCTGCTCTTGCAAGGAAGCTTTTAGCATGTCCCTGCCATCTTCCTCCCAAGGGCTCCCTGGGCCTGCTTGTTCCTGCTCAGAGCAATGTCTCCAGTTTCCCCAGGGCACCACAGAAATTGTTGAGGGTGGGTTTTGGGAAGATGCAAAGGGAATGGAAGCCAGGGGCTCTTTCTTTATACACCAACGATTGTCCAATAGCAACTTCATGTAAGCCACGATGCAACTAATCTTTTTTTTTTTTTTTTTTCCTTTTTCATTTTTAAAAGAAAACAGTAAGTTGCAATTTTGGTGGCATGTTTCACTGAGCCTATGGTGTGCTATATCTAAATAGAAAGTGTTAGGATTCTTCTAAACTCCACCCCACAGTTACCTGGCACTATAAAAGGGGCTGCTTGCCCCCTCCTCACTCTCTTGCTCTCCTCTCTTGTTCTTCCCCCTTTGTTCCTCCTCTCCCCCCTCCCGCCCCCACAACATGCTCATGGCCGGCCTCTGCTTCTCTACTCCTCTTCTCTCTCTGCCCCTCCTACCCTCTTAACTCCCCTCCCCATGCCCTGAATTCTATACTATACCTACATGTTGCTGGTACCTCAGGGGGAAGAGATGCCCAACATGGGTCTGCCAGAGGCATCCCCCTTCCCCCAGACCTCACCACACCGATACAAAACATACTCCCCACACACACTCTCTTTATCTTTTTCCTAACATTGGTGCCGAAACCCGGGACATTTCTTTTTCCTATCTTTTTATAAACACATCAGAAAGTACTGCGGTAGGCTTGATGTTATCCCTTTGAGTCAAGTCTTCTCAAGCTCTAGACAGTGTGTTCAACCTCTTGACACTGAGAAATTACATCATTACCACCTACAATGTTCAAGCTGGAGAGCTGTGTGACCCAGTCACACGCATACAAAGGGGAAAACTCATGATGCCCAAAGTAAGTTTACCATTTTGTTTTGGCCCACAGGCCACAATTTGTACTTGCTACTTTGTGCTTTGTGCCCATAGCCCAGTGCTCTCCAGATTGGCTGTATCATCCAAAAGTACCTCTCCCGTGCTCAGGGAGGCTCCTACTGAGGCCCTCCATTTGTCTCTTCCCAGCCTCAAAATCTCTTGTGTGTCTTAGGCACTTGGCTCTCCCTAGTGCCTTCCAGAACAACCTCTGGTTTCTGCATGTGAGCAGGCTAGGGGAGGGGGAATCCTGCTGAGACTGAGTTAGCATCCCTGGGCCTGCCTAGAGCTGGTGCAAATTCACTTACTGCAAGTTCGCAGCTTGGCTTTCTGATTTGTACCTTGCCTCAGACTCCCAGGCACTAGGGTGTATGTGACTTAGTTAATGTAAGCCACACTCCAAGCTGGGTCAGCTCAGGATTCTCCCTTGGAGATGTTCTAGGTAGACAGAAAAGAGGGTCTGGGAGCTACACCAAGCTACACTGTTAAGCTCCAGCTGGACGTTTTTGCTATCTCTCTGTGTCTTTAAATGCACCCAGAAATTCTTGCACAGGGCATCTAATATACATGGTCTTTTGCATAGCCAACCACTATAGACTCTAGCCTCCCCTTATAGATGTTCCAGTTCTTCATATATGGCAGCACGGCATCTGCAGAGAGCCTATGCACAGCTGCTTGTGTGCTTGGAATCATTACTTCTGATCAAGCCTAGTGAGGTGTAAATACCATGTTAATAGTCAGTATACCATACAGCTCAGTTACTATACTATACAGAGTAATGAGGGGGAAAAAAGAGAAAAGGTGCTCAGAAAAGACACAGTCTTGCTAGCTGTGTGTGTGTGTGTGTGTGTGTGTGTGTGTGTGTGTGTGTGTAGGCCAGAGGTCAACCTCTGCTGTTAACCCTCAAGTCTCTTTTCATCATGTATTTGAGACAGTCTCTCAGCTGCCCGGAGTTCAATGAATATGCTGGGCTAGCAAGCCAGCAAACCCTAGGGATCTAGCTGTTTTTGCATCATTAGCACTGGAATTGCAAACATGAGCCACCATAGCCCTTTGACATGGGTTCTGGGGCCTGAGTTCAGTCTTCACACTTGTAAGGTGGTCAGCACTGTAACAACTGAGCCACCTCCCACTCTGACCCAAGGGAAGGAGCAGAGAGTCTCCTGCTCCCAAGGACCTCAACCAGTGAAAGGAAACTCTCAAGCATGGAGAAAGAGGGGTTGGTAGTGAGTAATCAGGTCAGTAGGCATGGAGGGATGGTCTTGTGTTGGCCCCAAGAGCTTCTGTGTCCACTTAGAACCTCTTCGTCATCGTGAGATGCATCACAGCTGTACCATGCTTAGAGAGTGGCTCACACTATTTGAGCTCCCCCACCCCCTGCCTCTTGGGAGTCTGAGGCAAGACACACATCAGAATGCCAAGCTGTGAACTTGCAGTAAGTGAATTTGCACCAGCTGCTAGACAGGCCCAGGGATGCTAACTCAGTCTCAGCAGGATTCCCCCTCCCCTAGCCTGCTCACATGCAGAAACCAGAGGTTGTTCTGAAAGGCACAAGGCAGAGCCAAAGGCAGCGCTAAAATCTCTGTGATATAGAAGCCCCTGTGGTGTGATTGGTTAACATATGGTACTTATATAAAGGTCTGTGTTACCTGCATGGACACGGATTTGGTACACAGGAGGATGGAAGGAATGTTGATGGATGGGAGGCCAGCTGTCTTTGTTTAGCCTTCCCAAAAGAGGTCTCAGATTGGGACAGCAGTGCTGCTAGCTCATTTTAAAAGGGAAGAGGCATCTGGAGACAGGCAAGGATAGAGAGAAGGAGCGACCAGCTCTGTTACTGACGGGCACTCAGTTCTACTTAAGAAACTCCCGGGGGTCTGTGTAGCATCTTCTAAGCTGCTCTGTCTTGGGGAGGGGGAGAGGGTATGTATACACCCACTTCTAGCAGCAATCAGCTGAGGGGTACTCAGAAGGAAACCAGCAAAACACAACTCCCTAGTAGGGAAAGAGAGGCTGCTGACAGTGTACAGCCAGGTCAGCAGGCACTGAGGTAGTAACAAGAAGGGCATAGATGGGGCATAGCATGCCAGTGAAAGGAAGTGTGGTCTATGAGCTCTTGATTTGAGCAGGCCAGGAGTAGACTGGCAGCTCCACCCCGACTCTGGCATGCCTTCAGAGCTATTCTGCTCACTTCAGATCAAGGGGCACTCAGACAACCAAGTTGGAGTGAGCTGAGTTTCAGGCAGTCATTCCATAGAGTGACTTGCTCCAGACTGTGACCCACAGGTACCTTTGGGTGGATTCCTGGAAATGTCTGACCCCAACTCACCTCTTCTGTTGGTAACTGTTGGCTGACTTGTACGCACAGCAGGAAAGCCAGGATCTTTGAAAATGTTGGAGTACTGCGTTTCCCCTTCTTGTGATTTTCAGCTTGACAGACCAAACCTGGCTGGGCAGACACGCTCTGGCTCCAGTGTTGAGCTGTTTTCTGGCATCTCTGTGTTGGGAGCAAAGCCAACTATGGAGGTCAGAGGAGGAGGGCCCAGCAGGCTCCTATTATTTATCTAGATATGTTTGTGTCCCCTTCTACTGTCTATACATCTATTTAATTATATGCATGTTTATAGGTATGTATATGTATACATATCTATCTATCTATCTATCTATCTATCTATCTATCTATCTATATATCTACCCATCCATCCATCCATCCATCCTATTTGGAAAGGTACATTTTCATGGGGGCAAGATCAGGGAAAGGCCTTGCTGGTCCTCAGGAGACCTCATGTTATTAAATCAGTGTATGCAAGTTACTGTTTAGCTATCCTTCTTTCTAGAACACCATGTATCTGTATCTATCTGAGGCTAACTTACACATCTACCTCATTTTAATCTTATTATGTCAGCAAGCGTTTAGGTAGTAGAAAGGAAGGGATAAAAGAAAGGGAAATGAGATAGGAGATAAAGGAAAGGAGGGAGGAGATAAGGAAAGAAACAGTAACTCTGAGTGGAAAACCAAGCAGGGTGTACCTCTTTAACACAGCAAGCTAGCAAGGGCCTCCATTTCCCACAGTGCCTCAGAGTTCCAGGTGCACAGGCTTGTGGGGAAATAGATACCTCTCTTGGGACCGATGGTTAACCAGTACAGTTATCCACCGAAGTAGCAATGCAGTGGGAGGAGGGAGAACAGAAGTCTTTGGGGTGTGTGCATGCTATTTCCCAGAGTGCTACCACAGAAGGAAGGTCCAGCCACAGGAGGCTTGATGGGCCTCCTGCCTGAGTTCTCTCTCCATCGGCATTCCCGTTTCCTCCCCAGGGCCTCTCCGGCCTCCCAGACAAATGGTCTGTACCTAATTCCCGGCTTGGGTCCACTGGAGGAACCCTGCCCAGGGGAGAAGCCACCTGGTTTTCTTACCATCTGGAATAATTTTAGAATGGCAGTTTAATGCAGTTTAATGTTCTAAGCCTCAACATTCAAGTCTCAATTCAAGCACCCGCACTTCAGAAGTTGTCCCTGTAGACACCTGTCCCCTCATAATCTCTCTGTTTTGTGTGAACGAGGCCAGCATCTGGTCCCTATTTATCTGGTGGAGCACTAGTCTAGACACTGCTGGGATGAGGATATATAGATATGATTAAAGTCCATGCACAGGTCCTTTCAGTAACTTAGACCAGAACTGGAGTTAGGAACCCAACCAGAGAAAAGACCTTCCAAACAAGGATGCCAGGAAGAAGACAAAACTCTGCTTTTAGAATGTGGCTTCCATTATATCCTGAGGTTTCCAGGCCACCTTCCCAGTGGCCAGACCTACAGATACTGAACTAGGATAGCCAATTCCTGTCATTGTCTGAGCTGAGTCCTTGCAATAAATCACACAGTATTTATGTCTTTCTGGTACTTTCTCTGAGTGGCACAACATCCCACCATCCCTCTAGTTTTCTGCAGATTGCTCTAGGGTTGCTGATTTGGTAAACAAGACTCAAAAATGGTGCTGCAGAGATGACCACTGACTGCTCTTCCAGAAAATGCAGGTTCAATTCTCAGCACCTACATGGTGACTCACAACTTCTGTGTATTTAGTTCCAGGGGATTTGACACCCTCTTCTCAAACACTATATACATGTGGTACACAAACATGTACACAGGCAAAACCCTCAGCCAAATAAAATAAAATTTAAAAATAAGCTTAAAAAAAAAAAGAATCCAGGCTGTAATATAATATTGGGGAGAGTTCAGATATTCTAAAATACTTGTAGATTATGTGAAATCCAAATATAATCGAGTATTCTATATCGGCTCTTTCTGCAATTTCAACTTATTTCTTCTTCCACTGCTTATTTTTGGCCAATCTAGTCAGTGAGCCCTGTGAGTACAGGGGACCTGGTGCCAGGTTCACGGCTGTCTCCCCAAGTCCCAGAACAGTGCTTATAAAGAGGCAGTACTTACTGGGGATTTGTGGAGTGGATGAAATCAATGAATGCACTTACATTATCTGCATGCAAGCTCGCAGCCTCGAGAGATTCAAGTCATCCTGCAAACATATAAAACGGGGCTGATGCTGGCTGTGTGTGCTCTCACCCCGGTGCCTGGGAAATGGGAACAAGAAGATCAACAGTCCAATGCTATCCTTAGCAGCAGGGTGATCTGGAGCCAAGCTAGGCTACATCAGACACTGGTGTTTTACAAAAGGGATGGGGGTAGGGGTGAGGGTGGGGATGGAGAGACTACTCAAAGGTTAAGAACACTGGCTGCTCATCAGAGTACCCAAGTCCGACTTCCAGAACCCACAGGGGATCTCACAGCCACCTATAATGCCAACTCCACAGGGTTGACACCCTCTGGCTTCTGTAGGCTCCTGTGTATGTGTGGCATGCCCTCACACAGACACACACATAAAAATGATATTAAGCCAAACAAACGAATGGCTGAATAAGGCATCAGTGTGTGTGGCCTTTGGACAAGATGTCCACCTTGACTCTACAGTGATTGTTTGATTCTTTTAAGAGGTTTCAGCTACTGTCGGTTTAAGCAAATGAGTAGAAGATGAGAAATAAGGGTGTAATTGGGAGCTAGGAGACTTGTTTCCTAAACTTGAAATCCCCACCACCACCCAAAGGAAGGTGTCGGAAGTAAAACTATGCCAAGGAGTCTGGAAAGGTAGAGCAGGTTGAGACCTGGAGACTCAGTGGGCACACACCTTAATGACTCTCAACTCCTTGGAATCCGTGCCATGCTTTTCACATAAAAGAAACAATGTCCTATGGTCAAGTAGGCTCAAAACAGGGTTTTCCATGCTAATGAGGTACTTAGAGGCCCAGAGGAATTAGCCAATAAGCTTCCCTTCCCAGAAATTCCTCCCAGCAAAAGGTATTTAATCTCAGGCCCGCCGTGAGAAAGGAAGTATGCTTTTACGAATCCACTTTCTCCCATGACAATAAACTGTTTAGAACCATGGGCTGTCTCTTTCCATCAAGATCCTCCATGGGGACCCAAGAAGAAGACCTTTGCCTACAGAGCTACAGCCTAATATCCTGTAGAAGGCCTCTATGTACTCCCAGCCACAGCTGCTACAGAGCCTGCCTCTGCCAAGATAAGGACAATCTCCCAGGCTGGAACAAGCTGAGGAGCTCCCCTTGTCCCCCAACAGCCCCCCTCAACAGCCCTGGGCTAGACAATGTCCTCAGCCCTCGGACCCCTGACTCGGTTCTCTGCTCTTCTGTGACTCCCTAGATGCCCAAGAGTCTGAGAACCCCATGGCTCCAGCCTGTTTGCAGGCCTACAGACCCCCGAGCAAGCTCCGGCTTTCCCACTGCGCTTCTCCACCCCTGGAACAGTGCGTGAGGTCTTCCCTACAACCCAGCACCCACCCGGGCAGCAGAGGTGTGGGATAAGCGTATTGCGTTCCAACTCCCCAAGTGGCCGTGCCCAGTGAGCTTACACAGATAATCAAGACCCTCATAAGCTTCCCTTCCCAGACATTCCACACATCTCCTGCCCCAGGTAGAAGCTTGCCTGCTCCTTTGGGAGGAAGGGAAAGTTACAGCATTTACGACACTATCAGCTGTCGCCTGGAACTACTTGGTGTTGGATCTGGGTCCGTTGTTGTGGTTTGGTTTTGTTTCTTTTTTATTTTTAGCATTTCGAGCCAGCAAAATAGCTCAGCACGTCTTGAAAGCTATTGTTTGATTTGAAGCACTGACCTTTTGTTCTGCCTACAACGAAGCCAAGCTCAAGTGACATCTCTCCTACATTTCCCAGCCTTCCAGCTGCCTTCCCCAAACCCCACCCCTCAAGAACCTTTCGGGCTTTCCACGCCCACTCCTAGGACTAAGCGCTCTAGAGGGATTAGTGCACCAGCTAGCCTTGCACAACACACCTGAGCTGCCAGCAGCCTCCTCTCCGATGGCAAACACCTCTTATTTCTAAAAGGAGCCTTTATTTACAGGGGGCTTAGTGCCAGACAGGATAGAAATGAACCTGAACAGGATGTTAACAGACCTAGCTTTGAAGCACATCTCTGTCCCTGGCAAACCATGAACCCCCTGACCAGCCATCTTATTGCACTCTGAAGCTGTTTTTTGTCATCAAATGGGATGCAGTGGTGATGCTAAGAGATCTGTGTGTGGTCCACTGGGGGAGGATTTTAATGAGGTAGATCTTTAATGAGGTAGAGCAAAAGTAGGGTTTGAATGAATGTCTGAATTAATTTACAATCTCCTCAAGAGCTGAAAAGCAACAGGAGGAATTCTCTACATGAGAACATACAGCTTGTACATTGGCAAGAGTGTCTTGGGCATTGGATGGAACAGGACATTCACCTAACCCTCATCTCCCCTGCCCTAGCACCAAAATGTTCCATCATTATGTCCCCACCAACAGGCGGACAACCCTGGCCCTCTCTGGGCTGAAACATAGGAGCCTGGAACCCTGCCTGGTAAGTGAGGATTGGGAGGAAAGAAGCATTGTTTGACTTCCATGCCCAACACAAAGCGATCCAGCCCTTCTCACCCCTGTTTCCCACCCTGTGTGACACTTAAAATTCTTTTCCTGTTGCTACAATAAAATACCCTAACAAAAGCAACTCTCAGAAAATAGAAGACTATTTTGCTCAAGGTGTGAGGGGCCAGCCCATCATTGTTAAAAACTTATGGCAACAGGAGCCTGGTCAGCTGGTCTGTCACACTGTATCCAAGTCAGGATGCAGAGAGACAGGTGTGGTCCTCAGCTGGTTCTTTTTTTTTACTCAACAGTGAGCCCCAGGTCATGGGATAGTGCCACAAACCTTTAGGATTGGTCTTCCTACCCCAATTAGATTAGAAAACTAATTTAGATAATCCCTCCTAGGCATGCTCAGAGGCTTGTCTCCTAGGTAACACTGAATCCTGTCAAGTCGACAATCAGTTCTATCACATGTGATAACCAAAGACTTCTTCACTGTTGACATTCTAGACTGGTAGACTGATAAACGCTTACCCTGTGTACCGCACTCCCCCGTATACATCCAGACAAAAGCAGCACCGCTGGCTCCAGCACACAATGCCTCCTATCAGTGGTGCCAACCAGGAATAGCCCCAGGGGGACAACATTGTCTATAGTTAGGCATCCTTGCAATAACTGTCAAACTTGATGATTATTTTATGGGATTTCATAGAGTTAAGAGCCCTGCACAGGGGGTAATTTTAAATTATTTTGCTCTAATTCCGAGGAAAATTAAGTTTCCCCTTTCTGACATCCCTTGACATTTAAAAAAAAAAATTAACTGCTAGCCAGGGATAGAGCTCAGTTGGTAGTGTGCTTGCTCGGCGTGCATGAAGCCTTGGGTTCGGTCTCCAGCATTAAATAATGATGGGCAGGCTGTAATCCTGTAATCCCAGTGCTTGAGGGACAAAGGTAGGAGGCTCCGAAGTTTAAAGTCACCCTCAGCTTCATACTGAGTTAGATAAGGCCAGCTTATGATAGAGATGCTGTCTCAAGAAAATACCAACTGCTATCTATAACAGAATACTTTTTAGTTTATGGTTTGAAATGTACTCCATGGCTTGTGTGCTTAACCACCTCTTCCCTAGCTGCTGCTGCTGTTGAAAGGGTTGCAGTACCTTTGGGTGGGGAAAGCTGCTATGTGGCGGGGGCAGGTGGTGAGATTCTGACTTCACTCCTCAGTCACTCTCTGCTTCATGACTGTAGGAGCAATGTGGTCAGCCACTTCCTGTCTCTATGCCCTTTTCACCATGGTAGACTGTATCTTCTCAAGGTGTGAGCTAAAATAAACCCTTCTGCTCTTGAGTTATCCTTGTTAGTTATTTGGCCAGAGGAAGAGAAATGGAGACAGGCTCTGACATTGTTCCATTCTGGATCTAAGGAAACACAGGCTCTTCATATGGGCATCGTGAACCCAGGATGATGTGACAAGGAGGAGGAGAAAGAGGAGGAAGAGGAAGAGGAGGAAGAAGAGGAGAGGAGGAAGAGAAAGAGGAAGAGGAGGAAGAGGAGGAAGAGGAGAAGAAGAGGAGGAAGAGGAGGGGAAGAGGAGGAGGAGAAAGAGACAAGCTATAAAACTATGACCTGTATTCGAGAGTTCTAAATTTCCATATTCAATCTGTTACCTGTCTGTGGCTGAATGACATTTTAGCAGCTGACAACAGTGCCTGTTTGTGATTTCACAGCTTCTGGGACTTAAGTGTAAGCGTGGCTTCTGAAGTCCTCTGCACTACTGTGTTCTAGATGGTGTCCTGGATTTTGGGGTTCATGGGTCTTGACTGGGAAAGTTCCACTTTCAAGTCTGCATAGATGTTGGCAGGATCTGGCTCTTTGCTCACAGAGAGCATTGGGTACTTCTTGCTGTGGTTTGGAGGTAGGTCACGGTCTTGCCAGGTGAACCTTGAACAGCTCTCAGCATGGCAACTGGCCTCTGTGGAGCTGGCAAGGGAAAGAGTCTGCAGCAAGATGTAGTAAAGACACTGAATGGCATATGTTCACCTTGGCTCCATTTTGTTGGTTAAAGCAAATGGCTAGCTCAACCATATTTAAGAAGGGCATAAGTACCAGCAGAGGAGAATCACCAAGATGGCTTGCCAGACTGTGCTGTCCTCTCTCCCGAGTGGCCCCTGCATCACATATGCTCAAGCTGGTTACAGATATGACTTCAAATGCTGCTTTGGGGCTTAGATTTTACTCTGTATACTCCCTTGGTTGTGTTGGCTGTTCTAGTTAGCATCAAAGACTGGGTCATGTAAATAACAGGTAATGACTGCTCACAGCTGCAAAGGCTGAGAAATCCAAGACCAAGTTGATGATGGCTTCCTTTTCTGCTAAGGGCTCTTCCTGGCTTCTTACAGGTAGCTTCCTTCCCCCAAAAGATGGTATATTCTGTTTTGTGTGTGTGTGTGTGTGTGTGTGTGTGTGTGTGTGTGTGTGTGTGTGTTTCAGTCTACAACAAGGATGGAGGTGTGTATTTCATCAAAGTAAGTGGCTAGAGTTTTTTAGAGGAAGAAATGCAGATTCATCTGAAAGCAGCATTTCTTTTTAAACACCTATCTTTGAATGTAATCACTTAACAACCTAATCACTTGTTAAGTCTTAGAGTCTAGAGGCTGTGTGAGTATAAAACAGACTAACAGAAGCAGTGGGAAACCTCCAGAGCTTGGTACAGATCCAGGAGAGGTGAGTATGATAAGCAGGAATATGTAGAGGCCCTCTGAGGCCATTACGATGGGGGTGTGTCCAACCAAGGCAATATAACAGAGAAATGTGGGCTCTGGAGCACATACCTAAAAAGCAGCATTTTCCAAAATGCCTGTAAGGATGTTCACACCTGTCCCAAAGGACTGTGGTAAACACTGAGAGAGACGTGCCCAGAAGCCCGTACAGAATTGTGTCCAGGTAGTGGTTTGCAAAACTTGGAACAGCCTCCTCTGTTGCCATCACAAAGCATAGCACACTTAGTGGGCTTAGGGCCAGAGTGATGGCTCAGCACCTCAGCATGTAAAGGTGACATGCCAAACCTGACAAGCTGAGTTGGATCCTTGGGACCCACTCACATGGTGGAAGGAAATTATTGGTTCCTTTCTGTATGTTGTCCTCTGACTTTTACATACATGGTATCATTCACACACACACACACACACACACAGAGAGAGAGAGAGAGAGAGAGAGAGAGAGAGAGAGAGAGAGAGAGAGAAAGAGAGAGAGAATTAAAAATTTAAATTGTAACAAACTTAAAATAATATGTACACATAATACATTATCCTTATAGACTCAAAAGAGGGCTTGGGTGAAGGTCTTGGCAGGGTTGTCTTTCTTCTGGAAACCAGGGAGAATCTATCCTTGTTCCTTCAAGATCCATAGACTCCTTTCATCTCCCACTTCATCTTGTAAACCAGAAGCCAACATCTTTCTCCCCTGGCCTCACCCTCTCTTTATTCCTTAATTTGGATGGCCATGCCTCCCTATTGCATAGAGCCTTCTGTTAATATTGGGTGTACTATGGCCGTCTGCCATCTCAAGAGCCCTACTTTAGTCAGAATCACAAAGCCTACTTTCCCATATAAGATATTTTGATCCCCAAGGTTTGCCTGCATCTCAGCCTCACTGGCCCCATTCCTCAGAACTCTCAGCACATTCCAGCACTGGTTCAAGTCCAGAGTCTCACCTTGGTTTCATCAGACAGTTCTCAAATGTCATTGTTTGATCCCATGCAGATGGGAGTAAGACTCAGGCAGATTCTAACTTGTCGTCTGTGCACCCGTGAAAGAAGTCAGTGAGTCAGTCAGTCAGCTGTTCCTAGATCACAGTATGTCCTGTGGCTTTTCCTAAGGAGATGGGAACAAATATTCTTTCACCCCCAACAGGGCACCTATGACAGATCCCAGAAACCCTTCCCTGAATGTCCAGTTTAGTGACCACTAAGTTTCCTGGGGTGACTCACAGGCAGCTGCCTCATTGAAAGCCCACCCAGACATGGGTAACCACTCGGGGGAGCTGCACCCCTGGGGCTCCAGCACATCTCAGGCCACTGGGTGCTGAGGAAACTCCTCTCCTTGTCAACCATTGTGTTTACCTAAGACGAAGGAGGAGACTTCCGCTCTTGTGACTCTGTGACTTCATAAGCCTGGGAAGTTAGGTGAATTCCTCCCAAGCCTCCAACAGGGAAGGTTTCAATTAAGAGGAAGTGACTAAGTGGTACACAATAGAGCAGCCACGGCCACACCCACACTCTCTCAAACAGGCAGGACTATGGAAAGAAGAGGAAGGGGCTAGCCCTGAGCACGTTGCAAATCCAGCAAAACCCAAGCAGGTTCAGGACCTGGCTCTTGGCTCTACCCTCTGGGTTCATGGCTCATTCTCAGAGTCATCCTTCCTTCCTCAGGAAGGGTAGCATGACTTTCAGTTGTTGTCATAAAACGTGGACAAAAAGCAACCTGGGGAGAAAAGAAATCCTTTGGCTTATAGTCCACTTTTGAGGGAAGAAGGCAGGCACTCAAGTAGGGGTATCAGGAACCACAGAGTGATGATTCCTGGCCTGCTTCCCATGGCTTGCTCAGATAACTTTCTTATACAATCCAGGATCACCTCCCTAAGGATGGCACCACCCACCCCTTCCACATCAACAGCCAGTCAAGAAAGTGTCCCACAGACATGCCTATGAGCAAATCTGATGGGGAAAATTCCTCACTTGAGGTTCCTCCTTTCCAGGGGACTCAAGTTTGTGCCAAGCTGACAAAAAACTAACCTCTTAAATCACTCTTGTTTGCAGCTGGATGGTTCTACCAGCCTGTATAGAATTTTGGAATGTGACTGCCTCAACTCCTCTTGTCCCTTTTCCTTCAATGCAAGCTAAAGGGGGTTTCTGCTGACATACACACAGACTCATTATATTTATCTTTCAAGGTGCATTGTGCCTCTTACAACTTTATAAATAAAGTTTTATTGAAACACAAGCACACATGCTTGTTAGTGCTTTGCTGTTACTGTATTATTGACAGACAACAGGATGGGAAGGTCTGCAAGAGGAACAGCCTGGCTCACAAGTTAAGACTCTCCCTCTCCCTCTCCCTCGCCCTCTCCCTCTCCCTCTCTCTCTCCCTCTCCCTCTCCCTCTCTCTCTCCCTCTCCCTCTCCCTTTCCCTCTCCCTCTCCCTCTCCCTCTCCCTCTCCCTCTCCCTCTCCCTCTCCCTCTCCCTCTCCCTCTCCCTCTCCCTCTTTCTCTCCCTCTCCCTCTCCCTCTCCCTCTCCCTCTCCCTCTTTCTCTCCCTCTCCCTCTCCCTCTCCCTCTCCCTCTCCCTCTCCCTCTCCCTCTCCCTCTCCCTCTCCCTTTCCCTCTCCCTCTCCCTCTCCCTCTCCCTCTCCCTCTTTCTCTCCCTCTCCCTCTCCCTCTCCCTCTCCCTCTTTCTCTCCCTCTCCCTCTCCCTCTCTCTCCCTCTCCCTCTCCCTCTCCCTCTCTCTCCCTCTCCCTCTCCCTCTCCCTCTCCCTCTTTCTCTCCCTCTCCCTCTCCCTCTCCCTCTCTCTCTCCCTCTCCTTCTCTCTCTCTCTCTCTCTCTCTCCCTCCCTCTCCCTCTCCCTCTCCCTCTCCCTCTCCTTCTCTCTCCCTCTCCCTCTCCCTCTCCCTCTCCCTCTCCCTCTCCCTCTCCCTCTCCCTCTCCTTCTCCCTCTCCCTCTCCCTCTCTCTCTCCAGCACTCTGTAAAGAATGCTTGTTGGTGGCTGGCTCAGAGTCAAACCTCAGGAAGCACTGGGATTTTAGAAACGACAGGCTTGAGTGGGTTGAAAAATTGGTGCTGCGTGCCTCGACTCTGAGGTCGTGGGATGTGAAAGGAGAATCGAGGGGAGAGGCAAGAGGGAAGAGAGTACTCAACTTCAAAAGCCAACTTAATCTTCTTGGCCAGTTGCCTTGGAAGCCTGGGGCTGAGATCATTAAGCAGCAAGACGATGAGGAGGAAAACAGTCAATCAAATGAAAGAAGATGAACGCCGCGATGCCCGTCTGTACACTGCACACCGGAGAAGCCGAGGCAGGAGGACGAAGAGATCCAGACCAGCCTGGGCTTTAGAGGGAGATGCTGTCTCAAGACAAACAAACAAATCAATCACAGAAGGGAAGAAATCCAAGGTGGGCTCGGCCGAATGAGGAAAGTCATAATAAGAGCCGCACAGTGGGTTCCTCTGTATGGCAGCTCGATATGCTTCCTGGCCATCCTCCCTCCAAAGGGTCCCATGGGCTCACATTTTGGCAAGCAATTGCTATGTCCTACCTGCCAGAGCCAGGCCTGGGCATCTCACAAGCCTTTCCTTTTGCTGTTATTGAGCAGAAGTGGAACGCTCACAGTGAGGGCTTGCTGGGTTTGCTCCTTTTCGCAGAAAGACAGCTTGATTAGCTACGTTTCTAAAATCCCTTCACTCTGGAATTCCTGCTCACGCCCCATCCCAGGGGATTGTGCCTGACACAGGCTCTGCTTGCCTGGTTGTGGGCTCAAAGTATTATTTGGCCAAAGCAAACCAGAACAAACAAGGCAGGCACCCAGATCAGATCCAGTTGGGGACCTAGACACTAACAGACACTGATGTGCTCTTGAAAAATAGCTTACGCTGAGAGTAGCAGATAGGAAGAACTAAGCACCCCACAGTGCTTTGGAAATGACTTGTTAGAAGGGGCTTAGTTAGGTTTGGGGTTTGGGGTGGAGACAGCATGTCAAATTTGTGGTTTCTCTCTAAACTTACACCAGGGGCTCTGGTATCAGATCTGAAATGAAGGCCCTCCCCCAGCCCCACCACAGTCTCCCCTACACAGCTAAGGCACGAGTGCAGGGGCAGCTTTCTCTCTGGGCTGACAGAGCCTCTGAGGCGGGCCCTACATGCTATTTCAGGAAATCAGAGCAAATAAAACTCACTCCAATGAAAAAGCACCACCGGAGAGTAGCAAGCACCCACCTCACACAGAACAGCAGAGCTGCAAACAAAGCCCCTCATGGTGTCATGGCAGAGTCCCTGGCTGACGTGAAGGTTTGTTCAGTGAGATCAAAGCTGCCTGCTACATTGGGCTGAGAGGATTATTCCCCCCCACATCACCATCACAAGGCATCTTGATGTGTATATCACTTACAACCACCCAGAGGAGAGGCAGCTACAAGGGAGTTTGATTCCAAACATTACAGAGCCAAGTTATCATATGGCTTTTAAATTTTGAGCCTCAACTCATCACTTCATCTCCAGATAGGACAGATTTTGAACAGAAACACACACACACACATGCATGCGCACACATGCACACGCACACACACACACACACACACACACACACACACACACACACACACTCAGCTTCTTTGTATGCTTTGGTAATGGTCTGTTGTGGTGTCATCTAATTCAGGGAATTAGGTTCTGTTATGGCTCTGCTTCGGATAGGAAATACTCTCCTCACACTCCCCCACCCTGCTCCCCAGACTCATGTGTATGAACCTGTGGTCTCTAGCTGGTGGCAGTGTTTAGGAAGGCTGTATAAACATTGGGATGTGGGGGCCTGCTTTTGTATTCTGCTGCAGTTCTTTTCTATCACTACAAACTAAGCCTAGCTGCAGTACTTTCCCAACCAGGATGGCTAGAAACCTGAAGAACCACTCTCCTCCTAACTCACGTCTCCCAGGTATTTTTGTCACAGGAACAAGGAAAACTACCAACACTAGGTCAAAGGTTACAAAGGTCAATGGTTCTAAATGTTCACAAAGGTCAAAATCAGGTTCAGTCCAAACTGCATTTGGAAACTTCCTTCAAATGTGCCCAAGCAGGGTGAGCGGAATGCTCAGTAAGAAGCAGGGACTGGCTTGCCCCACACTGAAGATGACATGCAGAGCCAAAGGCCTGCTACTGCTCTTATTCTCATATCAGAGGATAGAAGGGTGGACCACTTCAGTCAAAGCAAAGGTTAGGTAACAGCACCATCATCAACTGAGCAAGGCAAGTCCTCTCTGCCAGCACAGGAGGTTTTGATGCCCTCTTTGCTGGGAAGGCTATTAGTCTCTGGGTTTCTCCATGGCTGGCTGATAGTGAAGATTTCCACTATCACTTCCCATAAGAACCACCACTGTCCTCTGCCACAGTCCCTTCCTAACAGCCTTTCCCTTTGCCACACACTGAACTGGGCTTTGCATGACCCACACCCTCCCTCTCTTGGCTCTCTCTCCTTGGCATTTCCATTCACTGCTAGATTTCCATAGGACAGTACCCTGAAATCCGATGCAGAGGGCTTCTGGGTATAATATATTTAGCAATTTCCCAGATACATGGCTTGGTGGGTGTCATTGTTCAGATTCCTGTAGGTTGGGATAGTGGCAACTATCTACAATCATCCACATGACAGTTTGTATGTGGCCTTGGCCTTAGGTTCTGATGAATCTGCTAACAAGAAGTTCCCTCTCCCCTGCCTAGGTCTAGCTTTTCCTTCACAGCTCAGACTACTTTCCTCCAGGAACAGAAGTTTCTCTTCTCTGAATAGGCTGGAGGGAGTTCACTTCATCTCTCTGCTTTCATAGTGAATGGAGAA
Organism: Micromys minutus; assembly: GCF_963924665.1. Taxonomy (NCBI): domain Eukaryota; kingdom Metazoa; phylum Chordata; class Mammalia; order Rodentia; family Muridae; genus Micromys; species Micromys minutus. Next base: position 45,694,512 of record NC_137972.1, on the reverse strand, counting down.
TCCTCTCCTTAGGCCCTCATGGATGAATCCCAGAGGATTCCCGCAGGCTGCACTGGGTGCCTCCTGTCTCCATCAATGGGACTGAGGGGGAGCATTAAGAGTCAGTGGTCCTCTCCTCCACCCAGCTGTGTGCAGAAGGAGAAACTGAGCAGCTGGGCCATCTGACAGATCATACACCAGACTCCACAGCAGCAAGCAATTTCTAAAAGGAAGATGGGTCTGTTTTAGTCTTCTACTGCTCTGAGGCGACAGCATGGCCACAGCAACTCTCATAAAGGACAGCATTTAATTGGAGGTTGCTTAGTTTCTGAGGTTTAGTTTATTTTCATTGTCGCAGGAGGCATAGGGGCATGCAAGTAGACATGGTGCTGGAGAAATAGCTGAGAGGTCTACAACCAGATTTGCAGGCAGCCGGAAGAGAGAAAGCCTCTGGGCCTGTCTTGGGCTTTTGGAAACTTGAATGCCTACCACCAGAGACACACTTCTCCAACAAAGCCTCCTATAGTGGCCTTTCAAATAGTGCCCCTCCCAGTGGCTGAGCATTTAAATGTACGAAAAGCTTACGGGGCATTCTCATAGGAGACATCTCAGGGGAGGGATGCTGAGAGGAAGAAACAGCAAGTGTTTGCTTTGGAATTCAAGAGAAGAGGAAAATTAGACCAACAGTCAGGCACCTGCAGGCAAAGCATGCCCAACCTGGCATGACTAACCCTAATAAAGTTGACACCTTTGCAACTCTATAGGTCATTTCAGCAACTTGAATCCTTGACTGTCAACCCTGCCCTCAGGTGACAGGAGACTTGCTTCTCAATTCCAAACTCTCTTTGCAAGGAAGATTTTTTTTTTTAATGCTATTGAGTGAGAGAGCTTTTTTCTGCAAACAAGGTGACCTTAAACAACAGTATATGTTCAGGCTTGCTCCCGAAGATAGAAAATCTGAAGGTGAGATGTACTCCTCCTGAAGGCTCTGGGGAAGGATGTGTTCTAGAACTTTCTCTCATATCCTGGTGTTGCCATTGTTTCTGGGTGTTCCCTGCAGTCTCTGCCTCTGTGGTGACCGGGTATTCTCTGTGTCTGTCCATCCTCTTCCTTCACCGAGTGTGTGTGTGTGTGTGTGTGTGTGTGTGTGTGTGTGTGTGTAGGTCTTTCCTCATGGGTTAGTACCCATCCTCATGACTTCTTTTTAACCCTGTCTGCAAAAACATTCTATCTAATCCAATCACACGTATGGGGCTGGGAGTTCAGACCTGAACTCAGCTAAGATTCTTCTAAGGGCTGAGATAAGGCCACTCAACTTACTGCTTTGAGGAAGCAGAGCATCCCAGCAGATCCAGCATGAACAAGTGAAACCTGGGATTGAAGAAAAGGGAAAACCCAGAGTCACACCTAGCAGCAAGGTTCGACGTTTTACTTGACACAGCAGCTGTGGCCATGGACTGTGAACAAAAGACGAATTGTGACAGGTGCTCGGGGGACACAGTGTCCCAGGCTGAAGCACAGTAAAGAAGACACTAAGGCAGGAAAGCAGGGGGAGCCCCAGCCAGGTTGCAGGGGTGAAGACTTCATAAGTGGCTTGCAGGACGGACCTGCACTAGACTAGTGATCCACAGGGGACAGATGCATGAGTGCCTGAGGACACGTGGGCAGGGTCATTACCTGGCAACTACCTTCCAGTAGGCCCAGGCTCATCTCTGCAGAATGCAGGTGTGACTCTTTAGGTATGACCTCACAGGCAGCAGATGAGAAACAGAGAGAAGAGCCTGTGGGACCCGGATAGGGTCCCTGAGGGAAAATGTAGGTGCATGAGCTTCTGTGAGACAAAGCGAGGTCTACAGACCCAAGCTGAGGCCTGGCTGTAGGTATGGGTTTGGAACTTGTCCAAATATGGGGCACATTAATACCCAGGAGTGGATGAGACTGGAGACAGCAGGAAATGAGGGATGGAATAACAGCCAGGGGAGCCCATGTGGTAGTTTGAATGAAAATGGCCCCATAGGCTCACAGGGAGTGGCATTTTTAGAAGGTGTGGCCTTGTTGGAGTGGGCGTGGCATTGTTGGCAGAAATATGTCATTGGAAGTGGGCTTTGAGGCCTCATATACTCAACCCAGGCCCAGTGTGGCCCCTTTTCCTGTTGCCTGCCTATCTGGATGTAGAACTCTTAGTTACCTCTCCAGCGCTCTGTCTGCCTGTGTGTTTCCCTCCATGATGACAATGGACTGAACCTCGGAACTGTAGGTAAGCCCGACTACATGTTGTCCTTTATAAGAGTTTTTGTGGTCATGGTGTCTCCTCACAGCAATAGAAATCAAGCCAAGTCACACACCCATGCACTGGGTTTCTTTACCTGAGTGTTCTCAATCACTAAATAATGTCTATCCCGGGCAAAAGGCAAGGCCTTGAGGGATTTCATAATAACCTGCCTCTAAACCTCTGACATGCTTCAGGGAATGAAAATAAAAAGTCCCACCTGGCTGAGATTCATTGACAGGGAACCTTTGAGATACAAAGCCTTTGTAAAACCTTAGGACGGATGAGTTCAGTGTCACTCAGGTGTGACACTTAGGCTGTGGGTTTGACTCTCTAGCTCTTACTTGCCTGGCAGGACGGCCCAACGGATGAGCCTGGCCAAGCTTTTCTCTCACCTGTGACACTCGAAGGCTAACAAACCTTACTTGCTCTCAGGCTCACGTTCAGCTACCTTTCTTATGCCTCCCTGAACTGAATGCCTAGAGCAACATCCATAGTAGGGTGGGCCCTCCCACATGAGTCATTAGCCAAAAAAAAAAAAAAAAAAAAGTCCCACAGATCTGCTCAAGGATAATCTGATTGGAGGCGTTTTCTCAGCTGAGGCTGTCTCTTCTCAGAAACCCCTAGCTTGAGTCAAACAAACAAACAAACAACACCCACCTAGACAGAGCCATAATTAGGATTTCATGGTGATTCTCATCCCTGGCAAGCTGACAATGAAGACCAGCTACCATGTTGGCTTAAATGAGTTGTCCAGAAAATATCCTGGGACGTGATAGGTAGGTCATGGTCAATCGTGTGCTAAGGTAAGGCCAGGAGAGAGGGTTCTACGGAGCTGAGCACGGGGCAGAGGGAGACAGTGGGCTCTACTTGTAGTCAATAGGACTTAAGGGTCCCTCTAGTCACCTTCACAGAACTGAGGGACAGTTCAGAAGCCAGCGCTGACCGTGTAAGGCAGTAGTGTTAGGTGTACACAAGACTCTTAGGGTTTTTTTTTTATAAAGATTAAACTTCTGTTTAATGTTATGTTATGAAACTATAATTACTGTTATTATATGCCTAGAACCATGCCGTGTTAGAATAGCATGGGTTCCAGAAAAACTTAACATAATGCTAAATACTTCTTAGTTCATCCTTCCATGCTCCTGTGTGGCAGGGCCAGCCTCGTAACACGCACACATACACACACACACACACACACACATATACATACACACATGCACACACACATACACATACAAACACACATACATACACACACATGCACACGCACATACACATGCACACACACATACACATACACACACGCACACACATACACACATGCACACACACATGCATACACACACATACAAACACACATACATACATACACACACTCACGCACGCACACTCAAGTGCCCCTCCAGCAAGTTAGGGTCCCTAAATGCAGTATTTTCTAAGGATGGTCCCTTGGACAAATGGGGCCGAGTGGAGAAAAACCGAACTCTGCTGTTTACTGTCACTGCAGCTGCAAGCTTTCTGCCCAGCTCACTTCTATCTGACAGAGCTCTTGGCAGGGAGCCCAGCTTTGAGTCACTGCGTTGTGGAGGATGCCAGATAAACAGTGGGGTCCATGCAAGCCAGCCTCTGAGCAATGGCCAGTGGAAAGAAAGACAAGCTACAAGTTGTGTTTTCATTTTTGAGGTCTTCATTCGTTTGACTGGCTTAGGTTGAGTTTTTTGGTGGTGGTAGTTTGTGCTTTTGTTGAGGCAGTATCTTAACTCTGTAGCCCAGGCTAACCCCAGGGCTTTTCTTGTCTTCAGCTCCCCAGCACATGGACTCCCCAGGTGTGGACTGCCATGTTTGGATTTTTTTGTGGATGCTGGAGATTAACTGATTGGCAGTTTCACCCAGAGTCATCTCCCCATAGATGCCATTGTTGACTTACAGGTAATTCTGCTGGGCTCCTCCCAGGGACCTAGCAACAGCTTACATCATCACCTGCAACCATTACCTGCTGCCAGGTGCAGGCTGCATATAAAAGGACTACTGGCCACCCTAGTAGGCTCTCACTCCCTGTTCCCTCTGACTATCGCTCCCCCTTTCTGTCCTCTGTCCCTCTTCCCTCATGGCTCTGGTCCCACCTGTCTGCCTCTACCCCTTTTCCAGCCTTTGACTTTCTTCCCTTCCCCAAATAACCCCTCTTTATACCAGGTCTGCTGCATGGTGTGATTTCTCAGGAGGAAACCTTGGCATGTGCCCACCACGGTACCCACCCACCACCTGCATTTTATTTCATAACAGCCATGACCAAGGCACCTCTTATAAAAGGATAATTGGGGCTGGCTTACAGTTTCAGAGGTTTAGTCCATTATCATCAGGGCAGGAAGCATGGTAACCTGCAGGCAGGCACTGGAACTGTAGTTGAGAGGGACATCCTAACCCATAAGCAGAGAGAGTCATAGGCTTCCTCCAATAAGGCCACACCTCCTAATCCTTTCAAATAGAGGCACTTCCTGTTGACTAAGCACTCAAGTGTGTGACCTATGGAGGACATTCTAATTCAAACCATCACACTCAGTGTCCACATTCTTCTTCCAGAGAATTCTCTACAAAGAGAGTCTCTGGAACTACCCCTCTCTCTTCTGTCTAAAGTCCCTTGGAATTTTTTTTTTAATAGCATTTGTCATAATTTGAAGTTGTGTAGTTTACTGTGAGGTAAACTTCTTGCCACACTCCAAAACCTGCCATTCTGTTTAAATTCCAAGCTCCATGAAAACAGAGTCCATACAGAGACATACCCAGGGTGGGGTTCTTACCGGGAAGTTACCAGTCAAGTCATAGAAGGCCAAGTGACTCAGCCTCTGCTGTGCTCCGCAGGCTGAGGGTCCCTGGGCCAAGGCGCTCAGACTATGAATCTGACTCCTCCCCCAGGCTGTCAGGAGAGAACCCCAAACACCTAAGCTTTAATGGCAAGTTGATGAGCTGAGTCCTCACAGCTCATGAGATGTTTGCAGTGATCTGAACATCAGCCAGTCGCACGTGTGGCTATGTGGGAGGAGTTGGTCTGTGGCCATATCTACTGTGAGGGCAAAAGTTATGTTTTAAGTTTAAATTGCTGTGCTTAAGAGAGCTATAAAACAAAAACACCTCTCACCTGCAACCTCCACTTGCCCAAGGATAACTTGCTAGGATGCTGGGGCCTGTTGTTCATATAAGATAACAATCCAGGTGTTTCTACTTCTATGAACAAGATTGGTTGCCCTAACTACACAGAATGTTCTTTATCAAACGTAGGCCGGAGGTACTTAAGCACCTAAATAACATAATGTATGGTCATTCTAAGAATCCAGGCATGTGCGTGGCCAATGTCCACCATCCTAGCCAGTATTTAATAAATCTTGCTTCTAATTTGGCTTCTAAAACTTGTGGTTGTGGTCTTTTTCTCATCTGGTTGGATTAACACCACCTGATGACTTTCCCCTCTTATTACACACCCCTGACCCATGCTTACTTAGAAGACACACACCCAAAGACTGTGTGGTAAAGGCAATGCTGGCTTGTACCTCACTGTCTCCGGGCTGCCCAGGTGGCTGGCTTACTGAGGTGTAATTCTAGCAGCCGGGCTGTACAGTCATTATCTTACTCCACAGCTTAGTCTGTGCTGTGCTAGGAAACCTCACCTGCCATTCCCCTGGGAAGGCAGAGGTTTGGCTGTGAGGCCAATCCCCTTCTGCAACCACACCCTCAGTCAGGGGACATTTAATTCACACCCCAACCTCGTCCCTGCTCACCTGTTAGGTAACTAAGTGCATGCTTCTGACAGCTGTGCCTGGACTCATACATCAGTCACCTCTGGCCACTAAGTGCATTCATTTCTGCACTGTGATTTGAAGGGAGTGTGTGCCCAGCCAGCAGGGGAGGACAGATACAAAGACTATGACAGGGAAAAGTGGACCAATAGGAACTATCTTGTATGCTATTCTGGCTCCTGAAATAGATCTTGCTTTTCAAATTTCTCCCTTCCATTTCTAGTCATGCGTCTCCACCCACAAAATGCACTTATTCAAGGTGTGGCTTGTTTTCTTTCCCCCTCCTCCTTCCCAACCTACTCTTCCTCCCCTTCCCCTGCTCTACTTCTCTCCCTCCTCCCCCTCCTCTTTCTCTATCTTTTCCCTCATCAATCACTTCCTCCTCCTTCTTCTCCTCTTTCTTTCTCCTCTTTCTCCTCCTCTTCCTCCTCCTCTTCATCCCCTTCTTTTTGTTTTCAGACAGGATCTCAGGCTTTGGCTAGCCTCAAAGTCACAGAGATCCTCCTGTCTCTGTCTCTTCAGTGTTGGAGTAAAGGCCTATGCAGTCATATCCAGCCTTCTCTGCTTCTCCTTAAATGTCAGGAGTTGAATTAAGGGTCCCAAGCTTGTTAGCCTGCCACCAAACTACATCCTCAGGCCACAGTTGCTACTGTTTCCTTTTGTGTGTGAAGCACTTACACTGACCCGGGGCCGTAAGACACTAGGCAAGCATCCGAACATTGACGCTACCTTCATCCTATATTCTTATTAAAGGTGAGCATGATTATTAACAAAGTCGACACTCCCTCAGGGTTGAATATATTTTATGTTTATCCCATCCAAGGGGATAGTACCATCTGTCTGTCTGTCTGCCTGCAGTATTTAAATAATCAAGAATGTTCTAGATCAGTGTGCTGTCTGATGCAATTTCTGGCAATGAGAATATTCTCTCTGTCACGTCTTACATCATGGCCACTAGCTACATATGACCACTGAACATTTGAAGTGTGGCTGGTGCCACCAAAGAGCCAGAGTATTCATGTAACTAATAAAAACCCTTTGTGTAGAGCAGCCAGAGTCCTAGAGATATGATTTTAGAGTGGTGCTTTACATTGTGTATATGTTTGTGTATGTGTGTATACTTATATATGTGTATGTGTTTGTATGTGTGAATGTATATGTGTATCTGTGTATGTATATGTACATGTATGTACGTAGATATGTGTTTGTATGTGTATGTGCATTTATGTGTCTTTCTATATGTGGGTTAGTTTGTGCATGTGTATACTCATGTGTGTATATGTGTGCATGTGTATATGTGCATGTGTACATTTATGTAGCAGCCAGAGGTCAGTGTTGAGTGTTTTTCTCTATCACTTTTTAAACCAGGATCTCTTCTTTAACCCAGAGTATATAAATACAGCTAGACTGGCTGGGCAGTAAGCCCCAGGAGTCCTGTTTCCATCTCTCCAGTGCTGGGATTACAGACACAGATCACTATACTTTTACTTGAGTGCTAAGGGTCTGAACTCAATTTCCATAGTGGACACTTTATCAACAAAGACATCTCCCCAGCCACCAGCATTGCTTTTCCAACTCAACTAAGGACTGGCTTCAGCATGGTAACATTCTCTGACTCAGGACCTCTAGGGAAGGTGTAGAGATGCAGTTTCTAATTGTCTCCTCAAGGATGCTGATGCCATTGTCTCCTGGTCCATATGGCAGGAAGAGTTTGGGGGCTCTCAGACTTGACTACACATTGGGCTTTAGCAAGAACTTAATACACACTGATGTTGAGCCCCACCTGGAGACTCTGATATAATTATTCAAGGGACATCTGGAACCTTGAGATTCTTTCAACAGCCCTCAGGTAATTCCAGCAGGCAGCCTTAAGCACATACTGCACACAACCCAGTTAAAGCATTTTAAAAATAACTTGTCATCATTGAGAACAAAGCAACAGCTCTACAGACTGATCTCTGAAGGGCTCTTCCTGGCTCCTCGCCAAATCTTCGGGCAGTTCAAACTAACTCTGCTTAACTAGCTAGAAGAGGTCTCCACAGACACTTCTACAAGATCAGATGTGAGTCAAGAGCCAATGGGCAGAAGGACAGGGCTCTGAGCATCACCTGGAGACTCTCAGGCTGTATCTACCTGCTGCACCCGACCCCCCTCCTGCTCCCAGTGGGTTCTGAAGGAGACAGCAGTCAAAACTACAGATGCTGGAGTTCCAGACTTCCGTTGTAATCTTGATGCTTGTACAAGCTTGGCATCTTTACCTGTAAGTTAGAGAAAGTGCTTTTCCCCAAGAGCTGGCTAACGGCACTGGTTCCCATCCTTTGGGAAGCAGCTCCAAGTGTCAACTGTTCTGGTTACTTCCCGCTCCATCTCTACCCGAGCCTCTACACACAAGTCCTACTCAACTCTTAGTTCTTTAAGCAAACTGCATTCGTATTCACCCCAGAGCCTTGCTACATGATCCTGGTTTCTTTAGAGAAGTATTTGTTCTCTTTTCGGTCTAGCTCCTGCCTCCTCCTTATTTTCACACTCCCTTCGTGCTCAACCACACTCGGTAAATTCAAAGTTTACATGCCCAGTAAATGTCTGAGCATGTGCTATATGACATGGGCTAGTCTCTATTCTAAAATACTGAATACTGTAGTGCTCTCTCTGTCTGTCTGTCTGACTGTCTCTGTATCTCTCTGTCTCTCTCTCACACACACACATACACACACGTAGTAATTTTTTTAAGAAAAAAATTGGGCTAGGGATATAGTGGTGCTGGGCACACTTAGGGGCCTAAATTTCATCAAGAGAATGGGAAAGGATGGAAGGGGTGCAAGAGAGATGGAAGAGATGTACACAAAGTGACAGAGAGAGGTGAGAAAGTCTTCTTCTCATGAACCACGTGAGCACGGCAGGAGCCCCCTGTCTGCCCTTGGTACTCTGCTGTTTAGCACTGGGTCAGTAGCTACTGAATGACTGATCCCTGATCTGGTTTTCTGCAGGCCATAAATTAGTGTCAGGCAAATGGCAGGATCTGCCCTCACTGTCCATACCTGTCACCTGTTGGAAATTACTAGGACAGAAGGGAAAAAAAAAAAAAAAAAAAAAAAAAAAAACCTCCCCAAAGTGCCGCTCTGTTTGGCATCTTCTTAAATCATTACTCTCCGCCAGCCAGTAGCTCCTCCCACTGGAGGGGAGCAGATTAGGATTCTGTGCAGAGAGCAAAGAGCCCAAGTAAACAAGAATTCCTGAAACAGAACCCTGAGGCCCATTTCCTAGAACACGGTCCTCCCGAAAGGCCTCATTCCTGCTGCACAAAGCTGGGGTTTGTGAAGGAGAAACAGTGAAAGTCTTTACAGAAATGGCTTTGTTCTTCCTCCAAACCCAAAGGCAAAGTTTTGAAGGGGGGTGGCATAGAGTTACCTGCAAGGAATAGATCTGAGAGCAAAGACAGTACAGAAGATTGTCCAAAGAAGGGAGGAATAGAGGAGAAGCTGCAAGAGAGAGGAGGGTGCAAGGATGGAGAGGCTGTAGGGGTGAGGAAGCTGCATGGATAGGGAAGCTGCAGGAATGGGGAAGCTGGGGTGGGAAGCTGCAGGGGTGGGGAAGCTGGGGTGGGAAGCTGCAGGGGTGGGGAAGCTGGGGTGGGAAGCTGCAGGAATGGGGAAGCTGGGGTGGGAAGCTGCAGGGGTGGGGAAGCTGGGGTGGGAAGCTGCAGGGGTGGGGAAGCTGGGGTGGGAAGCTGCAGGGGTGGGGAAGCTGGGGTGGGAAGCTGCAGGGGTGGGGAAGCTGGGGTGGGAAGCTGCAGGGGTGGGGAAGCTGGGGTGGGAAGCTGCAGGGGTGGGGAAGCTGGGGTGGGAAGCTGCAGGGGTGGGGAAGCTGGGGTGGGAAGCTGCAGGGGTGGGGAAGCTGGGGTGGGAAGCTGCAGGGGTGGGGAAGCTGGGGTGGGAAGCTGCAGGGTTGGAGAAGCTGGGGTGGGAAACTGCAGGGGTAGGGAAGCTGCAGGGTTGGAGAAGCTGCAGGGGTGGGGAAGCTGGGATGGGAAGCTGCAGGAGCGGGGAAGCTGCAGGGGTGGGGAAGCTGGGGTGGGAAGCTGCAGGGGTGGGGAAGCTGGGGTGGGAAGCTGCAGGAGCGGGGAAGCTGCAGGGGTGGGGAAGCTGGGGTGGGAAGCTGCAGGGGTGGGGAAGCTGGATGAAGAAGCTGCAGGAGTTGAGAAGCTGCAGGGATGGGGAAACTGCAGGGGTGGGGAAGCTACAGGGGTGAGAAAGCTGATAAAGTCCAGAAACTGAAGGGATGAAGATGAGAAATCCTTTAGCAGGAGAGGTGACAGGGCCACAGCATCAACCTGAGCACCCAACCATGACACTAGTGAGACCAGGAGGGAGGGCCACAGGCTGAAAGTGGTGTGTCCCAGTTCCCTCTTACTGACATCCTGTGTTCTCTCTCCTTGGACAGCATACCTCCTAAACATATAGTCTTTTGAGGCGCCCACCCTATATCCCCTGGGCTTCTCTGAGCTCAGCTGAAGCACCTCAGAGACTGCCAGCAGGATTCTCCCTTCAGTGCTCCCACTTTGTGCTCAGCCCAGAAATGGGACAATTTCGGCTGCGCAGGAGCTCAGCCAGTGGAGAGTGCTTCTCCTTAGGAAGTGTCTACCGTGCAGCAGCCCCGGGCACCTGGCCTCCACTGAAGGCCTTGAAGAGGCGACCAGTTGCTTTGCACACCCTTGAACTTGATTAGCCTTCTTCCCTCCTTCCTGATGGAGCCTGAAGGCAAGACAGGTCCTGAAGACAGCCGAGACAAGATATGTGGACAGGGAGAAGCTGGAAGGGACACACTCAACAAAGTCTCAGTAAGAACTGGAGCTGGATACATCCCTCAAGTGTCCACAATGTGGCCATTTGCTGTCTGTCATTGAGATAGCAATGTCAGCTGAGTAGCTTGACAAGGAGTCTGCACAGAGATCCCCATGTTCTTCACAGTCCCTTCCAGACAAAGGCTGACCTCTGTCTCAGCTTGAAACTAAAGGAACCCAAGGACATGGGTAGGGTGGTTGAGTGGTTACTGAGAAAGCAGAGGACCCAGAATAGATCTTGGGGTAAAGGTAGGACATGTACACCCATCCAGCAATCCCTAACTATTACCAGTGCCGTGGAGCCCTGTGGGGCTGTTCTGGGTACCCCAGGCTATTTCTGCTCATTGACTGAGATATCCTAACGCCAATCCTGCCCACCTGCATCTCAATACATGCTGTAGACCACATCCTTTCCTACTTGACTCGCTTGAGACTCTCAGGGTACTCTGCCCAGGAAATAGCCCAGCTGCTTGATACACACCCTGAAAGGCCACAGAAGCTGAGAGGGAGTAAAACACTGTTATATTTGGGGGGGGGTTATTCTTTGACTGTATACTCACCCTTTCTACTCCCCGAGGCTGTGCAGCAGGCCAATCAAGAAGCTCCTAGGTGTGAGATATCGTTGTCAGACCAACAGCTCAGTTCAGTCCCTTCAGCTCCTTAGACACGTTGGGCCTGTCTTCAATCACTCTGCAACACCCCAAGCCTTGTTCATCGCCACTCTTCTTCCTGTGCCTCCTCTAATTTCTCTCCATATCCTTTATGATAAGCCATCATGCAGAGGGTGATTTACAGTCCCCGCTCTCATCTGCCTAGCATTTAAAAGAAAAGAGAATTAAATTGGATGGCGCACCCCGGGAGTCTGTCTGTGGCTTCAGCCTCTCAGTTACTGGAGTCATATCATGCTGTGTTCTAATGGTTTCCTAATGGGAAGCTTAATCTGCCATTAGACCCCCTCACTCAGTATCCCTGCCAGATGCCTTGGCCAGTGGGCTGCTGTCTGCATCAGGGCTTCAACAGACAACCTAGACCTCATACTGAGTGGAATCCGAAGAAAAGGGTACCCCAGGCCAAAGCCCATGACGCTAGGACCTACGAAAGACACCTGTGTATGCGGAACCCTGTGCCACCTTCAGAGTGTCCCATCAGTCCCTCCACTGTGGACCAGAGATGAAGGCCTAGAGCACCCCATTTTCAGACCCAAGCTAGAGATGCAAAATTGGCTGTAGAGCCCCCATCCCCTCCCATCCTTGCTTTTAAAATGTCAGCATCTATTTTAAAGCATTGTTAGCACACGCGCGGGCGCGCGCGCGCATACACACACACACACACACACACACACACACACACACACACACACACAGAGCCAGGCCAAATCAAACATATGAGCTGGCAGCTCTGGTCCCATCAGCATCTTCTAGAGAGGCCCAGAGGCTCCCTGCGGTGCTCTCAAAGGTCTCCTCCTGCTCCGCTCAGCGTGGATAAGAGAATAATAAATCAGCCTCTTCACCATCCAATTAGGCAGCCACTGGATAGTCCCCATGCTCGGGAGAGGAGAAAAATGAGCAGGACAATCCAGCTCTGCTTGATTCAGATCAGAGCAATGATAACACTACCTCTTTGTGGTGCTCTAGAGTTTGAGAGGACCCAAGCTCAAGCCTTAGAATGTCCTCCTTTTCTCTGTGGGTTTTGGTCCCAAGCCACGGCTATCTCAATCCATGGGTCATCATCCCACCTGTACTGTCAGCACATTGCCATGGTAACCTTCAATTCTCAGAACCACTGACCTCCTGTGTGAGGCTCCAGGGCTTGAGCTCATAGCCAGTCCTTTCCTCCAGATTAAGTCACCTTCACAGGGACACATTCCTTAAAGTGTCTTTCTCTAGAGGGAGTAGAGAGTGACCCTACTGTGAAAGCATCAGGCTTCTGACTGAGCCAGGATGCTCCCCAGGCGCTCTCTCTCTCTCTCTCTCTCTCTCTCTCTCTCTCTCTCTGTGTGTGTGTGTGTGTGTGTGTGTGTTTGTAGTTGGTTTAAATGTGAACATGGAGGCAGGTGCCCAGGTATCACAAAGCAGCAGCCCCCATGCTGTAGAAGTGGTGACTGGCGGAAAACCACTTCATTAGGATAAGCAGTGAAAAGTACCCTTTGGTGGGCCTGGGGCCAAGATGTCCAGCTAAGAGATTGTGACATTCAAAAGATCTAATGCAAAAGGTTTATTGGGTGGGGTGTGGCGGGTGTGGGGTGAATTCGAAATGTCATCTGGGAGCAGGAGACATGAGAGGCAGAAGACTCTCTAGACAGAGACTAGGAGACAGAACACAACAGAGAGGGACCTTTTTGAGGGGGCTCCTCTCATATAGGAAATTACTCAACTTGTATGAAAAGTGGAAATGCCCGGCACCTGCAGGTGGGGGAGGGGGAGGTGATGCTGTAAGCTGCAGCCCTGGAGTCACTTAAAGGCAGTTTGGCAAGCACCTAACCTATAGCAAGCTCAGCACAGATTCTAAGACTGAAACTCCAGTCCTCTGCAAGAGCAGCAAGCGCTCTAACCACTGAACCATCGTGACATCCCAGGACCCTTTATAACTTTCTTCCCTCTGTTTACCGTACTGTCCTGCTCTGTCTCCTCTGCTTCCCACAAAACGTAGCTCTCTTTATTCCCTTGAGTTGCACGATCCTCGTCCTGCTCTGAACGCTCTCAGACTCCCCTTTCAGTAGCCAGCGGCGTGCTCACTGCCATCTCCCCAAGATGGAGCGTTGCCGCATGGATGTGTCTTCTCTCCTTGGAGACACTGACCTCATCTTATTCGTTATTTCTACCGTAGCAGTGTGGCTTTGACATAACAGGTGTTAAGTCAATATTTGCCAGAGATCTGTTAAGTGAATAAATCAATTAGATTCCCTGAAATAACCAGGGAGATTCAGTGAGTGTTAAGTCAGAAGCTTGAGAGCTCTTAGCGTTTGTGATGGATTTGGACTCAGACAGGGAAATCTCCAGGGCTATCAGTAATACTAATAGACCTGTAATTCTAGTACTTGGGATGCTCTAGTAGGAGGTTCTAAACCAGCCCATGCGCCATGGTGAAACCCTATCAACAACAACACACTGCTGTGCACAAAGCACCGCTGTAGAGGGCATAAAATAGTCTCACAAGTCTCTCTTTTGATCTGCTCTTAGCATCTGTCATCTGAAGATCCCAGCCAAGGACGCTGAGATTGGCAGAGTGATGATCCCAGGATCTTATCAACTGGTCACTGACAGACACCAGGCTAGAACCAAGCAACTTGCTTTCCCTGGAAGTGGAGCTGGAAGAAAGAAAAAAAAAAAAAAAAAACCGATGTGCAAGCTCTTAATTTGGTAAATAGTTCCAGGAAGTCATGATAGGATGTCCTCTGCAGGTGACTGAGAGGACAAACCAGAACCAGCCTCCACCCAGTGAGGCAGCATGGGTGGGTACTCACCTGGGCTAGCAGGACAAAGGCTGCACATTCTCCTGTATGTGGAGATGATCCAGACAGAGAGCAGCAGGTGTATGCAGTAAGACGGTACTCATGGTAATGGTAACTGTCAGAGGATGGGATAGGGGCCAGCATCCTTTATACCAAGGTGGGCTGGTGAAAAGAGGAACACCTGGGAAACCAGGCATCTAGGGCACATACGTTAAGGTGCCCCTCCTGATGCTAAGGCATCCTCCTCTTTCCATCGGGGCTATAGTTAGGCCCTCCTCACAGTTAGCTCACAAAGTTCACACACGACTTCCAATGCTCCTGCCTCTTAATGCTCTGGACTAGGTCTGGATAGGGGATACTTCCTCCAGGGTACTGTGGTCAGTTCAGAACATTCCTGGTTATTATTTCTATCACTTCATCAGCCTCCTTTATGTGTCTCAGAGAATGCTTCAAGGGTTGGGAGATGGTTTGGTGAGTTCAAACCCTGGCATGGGAACCTGAGTTGGATCTCTATAAGTCATGCAAAAGCCAGATGCAGTAAAGTGTGTCTACTCCCAGGGCTCCTGTGGTGAGATGTGAGCAGAGGTAGATCTCTTGGAAGTTCCCGGGCCAGCTAGCCTAAAGTAGGTAATGCAGTAACAAACAAGAGAAACCTTGCTTCAAAAACAAGGAGAAAGGTAAAGACCAACACACACACACACACACACACACACACACACACACACACACACACACACACACACTTTAAAACTATGTTTTTAAAAGCCCCAGATATACCTTACCAACATCAGTCTGTGGAAGGAAAGCATTTACATTCTAGGAGAAAGATACAGAGCCTACAGGGCTAACGAGTGCCGCTTGGGGTCACCGAGGCAGCTAATGTCGGATCTACACTTGAGCATCCGCAGAATCAGAGATGAGTTCCTTTTTATTTTGATGTACTTATTTGAAGAGTGCAAATCCTGGCCTATTGCTTTCCCTCATGACTATCAGAAAAGAGTTTTTCCCAGTACAACTGTTAGTGGCCATCTAGGTCAACAACTTAGATAATTCCCTATGAAGCAGGCAGAGGCCTTTCTTGTGCATGCCTGGGAGTCCAGCTTTTCTCTCTTCCCAATCTGACTACCCTGCTGTCCCTGGGTGGTGAGGCTGAGGCACTCCCTAACAGACCTCCAGCTCACTGGTCTCGGTTGTAAACTCAGCTTCCCGGGGAATCCACATGGCCAAAAGAAAGGACATAAAACTCTGAACTTGAAGGAAAGAAAACTATTCCTCCACCTCTTAAGGGTTCTGCCTCAGTCTAATAAGCAAATTGACAAAGACAGGTTAACAGGAGAAAAGTGCACGTGTTTTCTGAGCTATGAAAGCCTCTGGAAAGAAAGGAAGACCAGAAATGCCCAAACCAGAGTGTTTGCATACCCGGTTTGGTAGGGAGCAGAAGGCCAGAAGCTAGGCATGGTGGTGTAGCCTGTAATCCCAGTACACAGGAGATTGGAGAGAAGGTTCCAGAGTTCAAGGCCAACCTGGAAGACAGAGTGAGATCCTGCCTCAAGACAAAGTAAAATCAATGACAAATAAGTGAAAGTTATAGGCTAATAGGGCAGGGAAGTGCATGTTTGGATCACATTGAGCTTGCACGGTCCCTGTCATATGTGCACTGATTCTTTGCACTGTGCTATGTCCCCAGAAACTCCATTTCATAAGCATCTTTTTACTCTGTTTTGAGGAGCGAGGATGACGTTACACCCGACTGAGCACATGAACAACACTATCTGGCTGACAGCATCCATGCAGCACAGCCTGATAAATGATTTGTTCCTAAGAGTAGCAACAGAGTCACCTTGTAAATTTAGCAGGAGACCTGGGAGTGCAGGAACACATGAACAGATTAAAATCATTATGAAAACCAGGTGCGAGAACTTACAGACAGCCCAGATCAAGGGAAAACTAGAAACCCTCTACCTGGACTGGTAAGGAGCTGGGCAGTGGGACAGCAATGGCTGGTCTGTCCTTTAACCTCTCACTGTGTCAAGGGACCGATAGGCAGAGAACTCCAGACTATCCCAGGGGCTTCAGCTCTGTGGGTCCCTGCTCTTGATGCAGCCTGTTTGATTACCGTCTGCTCCTCTACCTATCTGTTCAGCTATCTGGACTTGCCATCCATATGTTTGCCCATCTCTCTGAGTTCTGTCCTGCCCTCTCATCAATCCTGTTTTAACCTGTGGCCTGGTGGCAGCAGCAGCAGCAGTAAGAACTCTCCAGATTCAGCTGGTTGGTTATCTTACTTTGACGGACTCCTTTGTGTTTCTCCCACTTAGGTCTCTTTGCTTTAACTCTTTGTAACCCCACTGTTACCCGTGTAGATGGATTGGATGATGGACAAATAGATCAATGGATGGACAGATGGATGGGTGGCTGGATGGATAGATGATGGATGGGTGTGTGGGTGGATGGATGGATACTTGGAAAAATGGACAGATAGATTTACTAAGTGTCATGCGATATGTGATCTGAGAGTTAACATTAGTAGTCAAGACTGAAATAAAAGAGCCTACGCTTGCCTCAACCAGGGACATCAAGGAAAAAGCAGGAGCAGCTGGGAAGCTGCTGTGACTGAAAACACACCTCAGAAATTCATGGTTATCCAAGAAAGTCTGACATCATGAAGAGACACTACTACATTCATCTGTGTTTCCGACACAATGAGCTCATGACACTGAGCATCTTGGTCTGGATTCCTTGTGGAGTCCTTGTCTTTGGGGGTGACCTAGGAGTGCCTGTCTTTGGGGATGAGGGCGCCCTTTCATTTTGGGTACAGAGAAGAAAGCTTTCGTCCGAAGGTCTGAGGAAGGTCAGAAAAAGGCCAGCGCTGGCCTTACCTCTGCTGGCTTTCCAATTTTTTTTAGCTTAAAAGGGTATGTTCGGAACATGTCAAACTGTTGTATAATTTATTTCATTCGGGATTCCGATTTGGGGCTCATGAAATTCTATTCCCATGATCCTGGTGTGTGTGTACTGGGGAGGAGGTCATGCTTGTTATGAAACTGTTCAACCACTGAATCCCTAGCCCCCACCCTCTCTATGGGACAAGTTCTCACTAAGTTATACAGACTGGTCTTGATCTCCCTTTGTAGCCCAGGTACACCATGGACACAGCGTCCTAAGATCCTCCTGTCTCAGCCTCCTGAGTAGCTGGAATTATGTGCCCAGAATAACACTGGGAAGGGAATAATTTTATAAGACACTGTCTCATGTAGGCTCAGGCTAGCCTTAAACTTTCTATGTAGCCAAAGATGATTTTGAACTTCTGATCATTCTGCCTCTACCTCCCCGGGATTACAGAATGGACCACCATGCCCAGTGTACTGGCTGGTTTTGTGTCAGCTTGACACAAGCAGGAGTTATTACAGAGAAAGAAGTCTCAGTTGAGGAAATGCCTCCATGAGATTCAGTTGTAAGGCAGTTTCTCAAATAGTGATCAGGGCGGGAGGGCTCAGCCCATTGTGGGTGGTGCCATCCCTGGGCTGGTAGACCTGAGCTCTATAAGAAAGCAAGCTGAGCAAGTCAGGGGAAGCAAGCCAGTAAGTAACACCCCTCCATGGCCTCTGCATCAGCTCCTGCTTCCTGACCTGGTTGTGTTCCACTCTTGACTTCCTTTGATGATAAACAACGATATGGAAGTGAAAGCTGAATAAACCCTTTCCTCCCCAACTTGCTTCTTGGTTATGATGTTTTGTGCAGGAATAGGAACCCTGACTAAGACACCAAGTGTCTGACCATCTTAAATCAGTGGATGAACTCCTTTGAAACTGTTCCTATAACCTCCACTCGGATACAGA
The DNA here is from genome assembly GCF_963924665.1 of Micromys minutus. NCBI lineage: Eukaryota > Metazoa > Chordata > Mammalia > Rodentia > Muridae > Micromys > Micromys minutus. Next base: position 45,676,340 of record NC_137972.1, on the reverse strand, counting down.
CACCATGGTGCTGGGCTTGTTCAGGCCATACTTAGGGATGCCAGATTTACATGCCCAGGCAATTTGCCCCTGGGATCTCTTCTCAGAAAATCAAAACTTCCAATACCCAAAGGTTCCCAGAGCAGGATTTCTGTTTCAAATGAATTCTGCAGTAGTCAGAGGAATACAGGACATAGAGAGCCCTAAAGACCCCTGGCTCAATCCAATTACTGTTAGATGAAGAATCACAACCCAGGATGCAGTAAACACAGTCTGTCTTCCAGTGTCTTTGTGGAGAAATGGAGATAGAGCCCTAATTCCTGGGTCTTTCCTGGTTTTTCACCACCACACAGCTGTGCTGTGAGGAGTAGCAGTGGGGAATGGCATAAGGGGAGATAGGACAAGGTATTCAAAATCTGTCTGGTCTGAGGCAAAGGCCCCTGGAGAGCAATGCCAATGTCCGTCTGTATTAAGCACTCACAATGTGACAGAGGATAAGTACCCCAGATGCCCAGAACTCTCACACCAGCTGGTAAATCTGGGAATCACTACGGTGCCTGCCTTACAGACAGGAGTCAGAGATGTGATGCTGTTGCTCAGAGACACCAGCCAACAGTCAGTGGGACTGACACCGGGCACGTCCAGAGTTGCCAAAGTTGCCAGCCTTCCTCAGGTCATTCCCCTGGTTTTAGCTCCCAGAAGGTCTGTTTTATGAATTGGAGTGTAAGGGCAGGTTTGGGCCTTGAAGACACCCAGATAGTGGAAAGTACTTGAGACCAAAATGTCCTGGATTCATGGGGCTGGGAGCTCAGTGAGTAAAATGTCAGCCACTTGAGCAATGAAACATGAGTTCCATTCCTTAGAACCCACATAAAAGCCAGCATGGCATCCCACGTCTGTAACATCAGTGACAAACAGACTCTCCAGAAAGTGTTAGGCTGTTCAGCAGAGTTAGTAAGCTCCAGGTTCAGTGAGAGACCCTCTCTCAAAAAAATAAAGGGGGAAGCAACGGAAGAAAACATTTGATATCAGTGTCTGGCCTTCGCATGCATTTATACACATGTATAGTGGCATGTATTGATGCACACACACATACAAACATATCACACATGATAAAGGTAATGTCCTAGATCGACTCTCTCCCACCACTGAACCTGTGGCTCCCTGATGGTAAATTCTGAGTAGAAAGTGTATAATTACAAATTCTGTCCTGCTGGGTCTATTAGAACTTTGGGGCAGTTGCATTCCAAAGACCTTACCTGTGAATGTTGGGACTGGGGAAGGTCTTGCAGCTGACATTAATTCAGCAGAGGTGGGTAAAGTGGGTAGTAGGGATGGATGGGCTTCTGATACTCAAAATAATCTTGCCTCTTAGGGCCCTGTTATGCTGGAAGGAGATGTCACACGGAGGTCTTGAGCCTAAGAAGATGTCACACAAGAAATGAGTGATCCCACAATATTCACCATCTGAGAGCTAGTGGTGAGCCTGATCCTCGCCCTAGACAGTGCCCAGCTGTGGGAGAAAACAGGATGTAGAAACAAGGTTCTTAGCCTTCAAGGACCACATGGAAGTACAGTGAGCTTCAAGGCCTGTGTCTTAAGCCATCCCAAGGGGTTCTACCTCTGTTGCTCTGTGTTTAATATGCTGAGCTGTGAGTATCCATAGACTCCTCAAAACTTCTGAACAAGGGACCTCATGTTCTCATTTGCACTGACCTGATAGTCAGTCTTGTCTAGAAATTATGTTACAACCCAGAACACTAGTACCACCTCCAAGGTTTCTGACTATGTAGGCGTGAACTGAAGAACAAAATGGATAGATGGATGGATGGCTGGACAGATGGACAGACAGACAGATGGACCAACAGACAGACAGATGAACCAACAGACAGACAGACAAACTCTATGTTTAAGAGTTACATGGCTAACTGAATGATTAGCACTTTTGTAGTCTTGGAGTTGAAAAGATAGCTCAGAAGTTAAGCGTACATTCTGCTTTTGTAGAGGATCCAAGTTTGAGTCTCAGTTCCCAAGTGAGACAGTCTCTATATCACCTGAATTTATGCATACATTCCCCTACAGACACTGACAGACAAACAGATACATGTACAACTAAAATTAAACAAATCTTTAGAAAAGATCTTGGACCAGATATACATGCTGGTACATGACTTTAATCACAACACTTTGGAGACAGAAGCAGGTAGATCTCTGAGTTCCAGGCTATCCAGGGCTACATTGTGAGACTCTGTCTCAAAAAACAAACAAACAAACAAGCACCAGAAATCCAATTTTGTGGTTGTGGGAAGCAGGAATGTTGCAATCCTAGAGCTGAATTGTTTGGGGGCTATTTTTGTCTTGCATGAACCCAAAGGCCAAGAATGTTATAAGATAGGCCTATAGTGAAGATTCCCTGCCTTGCTGAAACCCACCTTCCTGATGTTCCCAGTAAGGCTTGATTTATGACTATTCTTTGTTTTGGTACTATAACATCTTCATGAACCTGTTATCGTGGCAGAACACAGTATTGGGGTATCTTGAACATGTGTTCCCGGGTCACAGTCATTGTTTGGCTCTAGGATAAACTGTCTCTTATTCCATATGAGGTCAGAGCAGTGTCTGCCACCTGCTGAGAGTGCATAAGAGTTCTCTCCACAGGGATGAAACCGTAGATCAGAGGCCATCATCACCATGAGCCTGAACAGCTCCAAGTGCTCTACCGAAAGATCTAGGATGAGCACACGTGGGGGAAAGGGAGGTGGGCAGGGGAGTGCTAATTAAGGTTACAGCTACTCTGAGCTCAGTGCAAAATGGAGAACCCCCTTTACTGGGAGTTCCCTTCTCTGACCTTGTCTGAGGATCCAGACTCCCCATACTCTCTACCAAGGGGAGGTTGACTAGTCCTTGGCAGACCTACCAACATCCTCTATTCCCAATAAGAATCCACCCAGCAAGTACCTGGGATTCCTGGAATGCCCCTCCATACAAATGAGGCATCCACAGAACTTTAAACTCTAGCCAGTGATTCTCATTTACCCTGAAAACTCATTTCCACTCTCCAAGGTCCACATACACCCAGTTCACCCAAATAAAGTATACATGTACAAGGCCACCCCCAAATAAAGGTATGCACACAAGCTTAGATCGTCTAAAAAAGCTTTGATGTTAAGATCCTAGGAGAACTGCCCCCACCCCCACCCCCAAGCCAGACAGGGTTCCTGCAGAACCTCACCCATTCCAGCCTGACTGTGCAGTAGTATCTGGACACCCTGAGAAGGAGAAAGCAGAGAATGTGGAACCATAACTAGACCCCAAAACGTATACCGTATGCACTCGCGCGTGCATGCGCTTGTGTGCCTGTGCATGCAATATCCACCTCTTTTCCTGAGATAGTGTTTTTCACTGATCTAGAGCACACGTAGGCTGAGCTGGGTGGCCAATAAACTCCAGGGCTCTGCCTACCACCAACACTCCCAGGCTTAGGCTATAGGTATGTGCCACCATGCCCAGCTTTTTATGTGAGACTGGAATCCACACTCTACTGACTCAGCTATCCCCTTAGCCCAAGGATTACAAGTCGGTTCTCAACGCTTTGAGGTATTCATTGCTCAAACTGTCTGAAGATGAGACTGGGGTGGAGGTTCTGTTTCTGGCTGTGCCTGGAGCATTTGTAGGATACTGGGTGAGGGACATTCTCTTTCCCTGCCCGTGGACTGGTGCTGGCACTGTGTCCCTGCATCTTGCTCATGGCTATGAGGAAGCAGAGCTAAACCATTTCAGACTGGTGTGTTAGCAACAGCTGAGACACTTAGTTACCGAAGTCCCCGTGGCCTGTCTGCCCACTGGGAAGCCATGAGAATTCTTCCCCCATGGAGGTCCTGAGAAATTACCTGGATTCCTAGAGTTGCGGGGCTTTGGTGAGCATGAGCAACAGTCTCTGAAACAACCCTTGCCTCCTACAGCTCCTCCATCTTCCCACCTCACACAGCTCCAATCAGCATCCCTCCAGTCCACTGTCCTACTTTAGATGACAGCTTGCTCAGCACAGCATTCCTGCACAAACTTACCACTCTGTGTCTAACAAGCATAAACTCCTCATGCCTGGGTTTCTCTTTGGACATCACTGTTGTATGAGAATGAAAACTTAATACAGTTCTCCTTCTCCGCTCATCAATGTAGTCAGAAAGCCTGCATAAGACTTAAGCAGACAGAGGTGTTCTCCCTCCCCTCCCCGCTCCCCCCCCCCATAGTTTTTGGATATCTCAATGTGAAGGTCTTTTCAATAACAAATTTTACTCTAAATATTGTTCTTAGTTTTTTACACAGGCAGATTCTCTTAATATTTCCAAAGTTCTCTGTCCTAGGTGACCTGTGACATGGCATGCTTTGTACCCCTTTAAACAACCTTTCAAACTAGCAAACAAATAAACAAACATCCATGAGCCCCTCTAACACCTTAACAGCCCATGAACTAGAAGCAGCAACGGGGAAGAGACATACAGGATAAATGGTACAGTGGGTTGCTTCGGAGAACCTTCTAGAACATGGAAAACAAGAACCGGTAAAAAGCACCTGGTGGTGATTACAGATGTATGAACGTGTACTCTACAGTAGAGTCCAAAAGAATCCAGGGCAGTATGGTGTTACATGGGTCATCTCATTATGGGGTCTTTAGAGCCACTAAGTTTGCTAATCCATTCTCAGGAGGAAACTGAGGCTCCAGGTGAGGAAGCAGGTCAACCAAACATCTTTTGGTCACGGAAGAAGTTATTTTCTTAAGGAAACCTGAGGCATAGCTCACGTGAGGGTGGGGGTGGGGATGAGGGTGATACTGGCAGTTGGGATGAGGGTGAGGAGCACCTAGCTCACCTGTAGGCAGTACCATCCCGCAAGCCTCCTTCCCTGGAGTGCTGTTGTAATTCATCTTTAATTTCTGCCACTGGGTCTGCAGAGCAGCTAATCATGAGAGCTAATTACTGTGACAGGCTTCTCCCTTCTCTTTTTATGTTTCCATATTAGCCTGTTTAGTATGCTTTGTGTCTGTTTATTTTATGGCCGGAAATACTTTTAATAGCCTAGTAAATTGAAAATGGACTCCACGACCATCTGACTTCACCGGAGTTTTACAACCATTCAATTAATGGTATCAGCAATCTTCCTTCATAATTAGGCGGTTAGTAGCTTTGTCAAGCACTGCTGTTAACTAAATTAGAACTCAGTAACCACCTAATCGTATTTTGGGGGGCTCCAAATGGGAATCCAGCCAGCTTGGGGGCTGCCAGAGTGGAGAGATACGATTAGCTGGCTGTAAATACCGCCTGCAAATATATGGTTTATTACGGTGATAACGGGCTTTGTAGCTCACATAAATCTGTGGGTTCCCGCTGACAGGGGAGAAATGGGCTCTCCTTGGTTGCTAGGAAATAGAGTTAGTTCCTGGGTCTTGCATGCTCCATTGCTTTCTCCTGGCAGCTGATGGATTCTCTACATGAGGGGGAGCCGCCAACAGCCACCCCACAGTGGAGGGAGAGAGCATCAAATCCAGTCCCCTCTGGAGTCTACACCCAAGTGTGTCCATTCTATCCAAGCTTTGCGGGCAAGCAGGGCACGGCTGCTGATAAGAGACACTGGGGCCCGGAAGCTGGATAAGAGCCCAGGGAGGCCAGGGAGGATGGTGAGCATCAGAAAACAACCCCAGCCCGTCATCTGCCCAAGATTTGCTGCCAACTGTCACATTTTGAAAGGAGACAGATTGCTCCAGCGTGTGAGAACGGGTAACTGCTGCCTCTCAGTCAGCTGATCTTGTTTCCGTGTATTTACACCAACTAACTCCCCCAGATGTCCTAGACGAGGAAGAACTTACTTTTTAAAAAATACATACATTTTCTGTGGTAGTTATGGCTCAATAGCCCAAATATTTTTCATAATGGAAAAGCAAAGAAGATTAATTGTATAAGGTGGGCCTATGGGGATGGAAATAATTTATTCATTTAGATATGTGACATTCCCCCATATCCAGAGAGCAGGTTCAAAACACTGGCCAATTGTCTAACAAAAACAAAACCTCCAAAAAAAAAAAAAAAAAAAAAAAAAAAAAAAAAGAATCCACCACCAACTTTTATTTCTGTTGACTTGTAAAGTTGGTCCAAATTTGAATTTGACTAGCTTGGTTTTGCCTAACAAGAAATACTGGGTACACATTTGGGGAAGTATTTTGGGGGACAGGGGAAAAAACATACATTGTATTTGGGTCACACTGTTCTGCTAATGTGAATCTGGAAGTTAGTGTTACAGAAGAAAGCTGTCTGCTAAGATAGTGCCCTGCATACATGGCTGTGTGACCCCAGGTAACTTGCACACCCTCTCTGGACCTGGCTTTCACTTGTACAAGAGGTCTTCTTTTCTTAAAGATTTATCGGGCTGGTAAAAGACAGTAACTAAACAGAGAACACTTGTCACAGGGAGATGTGCTGCTAATCTGAGGCAAACATCAACTCTGTTTCTCCCTCCTTTTCTCTCCTGAAAGTACCCAAGCAGACTCTACTCCCTTCTGTTCCGCTCAGCAAATATCTTGTTCCCTAGAAGGCTCAGTGGCTCCTGTGCTGCAGACATTGCTGGTTCAGGACTTTCTACTTCTCCATAAAGGCACGGCAGGGTCTCAGGGCATCTTCTCCGGTTTGAATTAAAAAGTCCCTGCTGGTTCTGTTGTGGGCTCTCTCTGAGAACCCCCCCAAAACAAAAAAACAAACAAAAAAACAACTTCAGGAAAGATGCAGTATTTCATGACTCCAAGAGACAGAAAAGCAAAGATCAACTCTACAACTGAGAAACTGACGAGAAAGGGCTGTACTGTGGCCAAGGGATATGACTTAGCCCGTCCTGGAAGAATCATACTGAATGACACAAAATCTCCATCCGCAGATGCCTGACTGCAGAAAATCCTCTATACCTTAAACCCTGCTTGTCTCCTTTTAATTTCCCTCCCCTTGTTTGTGTGTACATCTGTGTGCACATGTGTGTGTACTTACCTGTGTATGTGTGTATATGTGTACATGCATATGTGTACATGGGTGTATATGCACACATATAGGGAAGCCAGACCTTGGTTATTTCACCCCTGTCTTGTTTTCTGAGACAGGGTCTTTCATTGGCCTGGAACTCACAACATATACCAGGCTGACTGTCCAGTGAGTACCACACATCTTTCTATCTTCACGTCCTCAATGCTGGGGTTACAAGGACACACTGACATTTTGGTTATTTTTACGTGGACTTGAACTCAGGTCACCACCCTTGCCTTGCTAACAGTTTACTGAGTTATCTCCCCAACCCTGATGCTCATTTCTTATATTCGAGACTGGATCTCTGTTGTTTGCTCAGGCTGGCCTTGAACTCTTGGGCTCTGGCAATCCTTCTGCCTCAGCCTCTTCAGTAGCTGAGACTGCAGGTGTGCAACACCAATGTCCGGCTCAGTTCACCTGTATCGTTTGGAAGAAGCAAAGGAGGAGAGAAGACACTGAATGCGAAGGACTTTGTAAGTCACTTGAAGGAGGCCATACTTTAAGACAATGACAAGCATTAAAGAGTCTAAGATGGGTAAGTAGGTGGTAAGGTTGGGGCTTGTTTAAGAGTAGGGTGCAGGGGTGAAGTAGGGCAGAGTTCAGAACTCTGCTATACATGGAGAAAAACCCTTCAGTCGTCCTGAGTACCAAGCCTGCTGCATAGGGTGGAGTGACAGCTGCTAGTACTCAGCAGAACCAGCCAACTCAAGAGCCTCCGAGTGCACAGCCTGTAAAACCATGCTGGGTACTCAGCTGTGTCAGGCCACACTGAGGAATGAGGCTGTGCACTCGTAATTTATGTACCTGTTTGAACTCTGGGCTTGCAAATAAATCCAGTTCCTTGGCCAACAGCCTGAGCACGTGTGTTGGCTGGAGGGCTGCCACAGAGGCAGGCAGAGTGGTAATTGAGAGCAGATGACATCCTGCGGGGCTGCTCTTAGAGGGAAAGAGCCACCCACCCACCATCACCTCCTGCTTCTCCTGCTCCAGTCCCAGCCCTGGGGAGCAGGGACCAGGCCAACTGAGGGGCAGAGTTTAGCTTCCCCTGAGGAATTCTGTCTTTTTTCCAAGGTCACATTTACAGTCCATGAGAACCTGAGCAGATGAGTCTCTTGGAGCCTCAGAATGTTCACTGTCAGGTAGAACAATGCAGCTACCTACACTCCAGGGCCATTGCAAGGCTGCACTAACTCAGCATGTAGTTGTGTGCTGCCTAATATTGAATGGCAGTAACACACCGAGAAGAGCGTAGGGGTGAATCTCAGGGCATCTTCCCACAGTCCTGGCTGCTACAGCCTGTCCTGCCTTGGTTCTATAGCATCTCAATGGCATGGTCCATTGCTACCTGCATCAGGATGACCCAAACAACAGGAGCTTAAAGCAGACACAGGAAAATTGAGACAACGAAGATTCAACAAAAGGTGAACAGGAGTGCATACTGAAACAAAGAAAATATGGTAGAGACAATGACACACGTAGCTGCTCACTGCAATGGTTGATCATAACGCAATGTTCCAAACTGCACTGCTATATGCTTCCATTGCATGTAAGTATGTATTTGTGTGTATGTGTGGTGTGGGTGGGGGGCACATTCCTCTATCTATCTGTCTGTCTATCTATCTATCTATCTATCTATCTATCTATCTATCTATCCATCCATCCATCCATCTCTCTCACTAGTTGGAAGCTTGGTGATGAGGTTGAACTGACTACCAGTAGCCCCAGGGATGTACCTGTCTAAGCATCCCCATTGCTGAAATTACAAGAATGTACCACTATGTCAGCTTTTCATGTCACCTCTGGGGCTTGAACTCAGGTACCTATGCTTGTATGGCCAGCACTTTCCAGTTGAGCCATCTCCCCAGCACTTTTATATGATTGGTGGTTTGGTGGGTTTTTGAACAGCACCTTTACCATACCTACATGTAACACCTTATGCTATAACTTCACGACAGATCACATGGGCACTGGGAATTTTCAATTCTTTATAATCTTTCTAGACTACCATCATCCCTGTATTCCACCAGTAAAATCTCACCACATCGTGTGTGTGTGTGTGTGTGTGTGTGTGTGTGTGTGTGTGTGTGGTGTAGTGTGTTCTTAATGATTCCGCTAACTGAGTAACATTGGGGTTTTCACATGATCTCCCCACTCCTGGGACTCTGCCCCAAGCCTATGTGGGGTCTGTTGTCTCCAGGTAACATGTGTTGGTAGGAAGCAAGAAGCAGCTGGCATGAATTTCAGCAACACTAATTAAAGCAGGGACTTCTGAGAATAGGGACTAAGATGGATGGGCAAGGGTCAATAGGGGACATGCTGACACTCTCCATAAGTTTAATGTGTTCTGTCTAAAGGCAAGAATTCAATTAAGCCATTTCTCAAGGTGGATACTGACTTCTAGCCCCTGGACGCAGGCCCTTCTGCCACTCTGGGGCTGGGAGTTCATCCTTGTCATTTGCTTGTCTACTTTTGTTACTTGTGTTGCTGCTTTTGTCTTGGCCTGGACAGCACATAGCACAAGGACATCTCCTGGCCAAAGACCCAGGAGTGAAAAGTTGTGTGCACAGCTTTGAGCCCTGAGAACGATTCAACACATGACCCGTTAGCCTTACGGCCAAACAAAGTGGGTAAGCCTTAGACTCTGGTGCTTGCGATGGCTGCAACCTAGGGCCACCTGAGGGTGCTGAGAAAGGGACACAGGTAGGTGTGGTTGTTGCAAGGACTAGAAGGCTCCCCTGGAGGATAGGCCAAGGATGCTACGCCTCCTGCTATGTGTATGATAAAAATAATTTTTTTTTTGGTGTCTAAGTTTGGTTTCTGTGACTGTGGTAAACACCCAAAGCAACTAAGAAGAGAAGATTTATCTGGTTTACAAACTATAGTGCATCACTGAAGAAAGCTGTCCTAGGGAGAAGCTTAGCTGAGAGACTGTTCCATCAGATTGGCCTGTTGGCAAGCCTATGGGGCATTGTCTTATTGGATAATAGATATGAAAAGACATAGCCCACTGTGGGCAGGACCGTCCCTGGGCAAGGGGGCCGGGGTTATACAAGAAAACAATTGGAGCTCTATCATAGCCTCTGTTTCACATCCTGCCTCTAGGTTCTTGCCTTGGCTTCCTCTAACGACAAAACATACCCTATAAGCCAAATAAACCCATTTCTATTCAATTACGTTTGGTCATGGTCTTTATCGTAGCAACAGAAACCAAACTAAGACAGAAGTCCAGATGTGGCACTTCCCACAGTGAGCCAAGCCCTCCTTTATAATCACTAATTAAGAAAACATCCCACAGACATGCCTACAGGCAAATCCGATGGAGGTAATTAATCCATCAAGGTTCCCACTTTGCGGGTGACTCTAGTTTGTGTCAAGTTGACAAAACTACCCAGCATACTTTGCAATGCTTGAGAATCCATGTGGGCATCTTTAGAACCCCGAATTCCTCAAAGGTATCAGGTGGTGTCTTAGGGTTTTATTTCTGTGAAGAGACATCATGTCCATGGTAACATAAAGGAAAACATTTTATTGGCTTAGAGTTTCAGATATTTAGGCCATTCTTGTAGATATTAAGTCCATTATCATCAGGGCGGGCAGCATGGCAACATGCAGGTAGATATGGTGCTGGAAACCACAGGCAGCAAGGAAAGACTGTGTGCCACACTGGGCACAGCATGAGCATAGGAGACCTCCAAGCCTGCTGCCCATCACAGTGACAGGCTTCCTCCAACAAGGTCAGAACTTCCTAATAGTGCCACTCCCTGTGGGTCAAGCATATAAACACGTGAGTCTATGGGGACCATTTGTATTCAAACCACTAACATGTGGACAAGGGCAGAAGCCCGGTTCAGATCATGTAGCTGTGGGCAATAACATTGATCCACGTACACAATACTCCAGGACTCAGTTTCCAGGTACAATGAGATCACTACTGAGCTTGAACTACCAAAGACTGACAAATACAGACTTAAGCAATAGGTATTAATTTCTCATAGACTTAAATGCTGGAGAGTCCAACATCAGGGTTCTGTTCTGCTGAGACACATAGTCACTGTTTCTGCTCCCATGTTCTCTGCATTTGTCAGGAGAAAGTAGGGGGAGGGGGAGCAGGAAGAAAGAAAGAGGGGAAAAGGAGAAAGAATGAGAGGCAGAGACAAAGAAGGACAAAAAGAAAGAGAGAGAGGGAAAAGGCAGTCTGTCTATATCTTCAGAGCTCCACTCATGTGGCCTCTCTTGACCCTGATTAACTCCAAAAGATGCTGTGTCCACATGCTGCTACACTAGGGGGTCAGGGATCCATCGTCCGTGTTATGGTAGCCACAATTTAGTCACAGCAGCATCTGTGGGAAGTGGGCCCAGTAGCTGTTTGAAACCAGTAAAAGGAAAATTCTATGACTCCTTCTTCATGTGAAGTCAGTGGCTTAGGTCAACAAGAGCGTGGCCACGGGTCTCAGCCACAAAAGCACCAGCCGTGCAGTCTCTCTCTGTTTCTGTCTGTCTGTCTCTCTCTCTCTCATTGGCGTCACAGCCTTTGGATGAGTCTTATCAATAAACCACAAGGTTCCAAATGAAGCAGATATGTCCTCTTCCTCAAACACTTGCTTCAAGATCCAAGTTAATGCTGATGGCGCCTGTCTGGCTTCATCAAACTCCTTCAGTTTTCACTCAGTGGAGCCTCCATTCAGGTACCTCAGCAAGAACTAGAATTAGTGAGCATGTGACACTAGACCAGAAAACCCAGAGGTGCTCTGGCTTTGTGCACATTTGGATACAGATATCTCAGCATCATTAATAGACTGGGGCCCCCTCTCTGCCTCTCTCTTTCTTTCCATTGCAGTTACCTTCTGTGATGATGGTTTATATATGCTTAGCCCAGGGACTATTAGAAGGTGTGGCCTTGTTAGAGCAGGTGTGTCACTGTGGGTGTGGGCTTTAAAACACCCATCCTAGCTGTCTGGAAGCCAGTATTCTGTTAGCTGTCTTCAGATGAAGATGTAGAACTCTCAGCTCTGCCTGCAGCATGCCTGCCTGGATCCTCCCACCTTGATGATAATGGACAGAACCTCTGAATCTGTAAGCCAGCCCCAAATAAATGTTCTTATAAGAGTTGCCTTGGTCATGGTGTCTGTTCATAGCAATAAAACCCTAACTAAGACACCTTCTCTGGGCAAGCATCAACTCTCAGGGTTGTAGCTGCTCCAACACACCAGAACTTAGTCCCCACAGCCTCAGGAACTTGCTCATCAGGAATACTGTTGGTGCTTCTTGGTCTTTGGGTTCCGTGAGCTCCTGACCTGATTTTCTTTCTCAAGGGACTGTGATATGGAAGTGTAAGCCAAACAAACTCTTTGCTCTCTAAAGTGTTTTCCATCATGCTGTTTGTCACAGCAACAGAAAACAAGCCAGGACATTCCCAGAAGAAGCCAAAACTCTGCTGCACAACACATTCTCCTAGCCACCTAATATATTAATAAAGAACCCCACAAGTTACAAGAACCTTTTTATTTCTTCTGTTCTTTGAGAAAAGATCACCTGGTGTTGCCAAGACTGGCCTTGAACTCCTGAATTCAAATAACCCTCTGTCACACCATAACTTACTTAGAACTAAGATATTTGCCCCAACTTTTCAAATCCCAGGAAGTGGGTTGAAAGCTGAACTGAGAGCATTTCTGCTTGGAAATGGAAGCGACTATCTTAAAACCAAAACAGAACTAAGAATAAACACCTGGAAGCAAGGCTGGTGAGAACAGAAAGATCTGTGGCACCCATGTTCCTGGTCTGTGTCCAGGGTTCTCCTGCCTTCTGCAAGCCACACAGTGAATCTGATCTTGTGTGTGTGTGTGTGTGTGTGTGTGTGTGTGTGTCTGTTCTGTAAATTTATTTTGCCAGCACCAGTGTACATATGAAAGTCAATCTTAGAGCTCACCTCTGCAGCACATATACAAAAAAAAAAAAAAAAAAAAAAGGAACGGAAGTCTATCTGACAAGATTAATCTCCACTCCAGTACAGTGATTAAAATCTTTAAACCCCCAATGCCTCTCTGCACTGCCTTAGAACTCCAGCTGCAGCTGTTTGCTAAAGGTAAGTGAGGAGCTAGAAGGGAGGTGCTGTGCAGAGGTCGCTTTCCTAGGACACATTTGAGCCGCTTCAAACACAGAGAACACGTCTATGCCCAATTCTAAACACAGTCTTCTAGACCAAGTGTTGGTACAAAGAAGCCTTGGTCAAATCTAGGCCACTGTGAGGTGTTGTCAATAAAGTTTTATTGGACCAGGCCCAAGCTCATTCATATACACAGCATCTATATCATATATCTGTATTTATGCATCAGTGAGGCAAAGAGCTACCTCAGAGACTTTGTGGCTAACCAAGTCTGAAATGTTCACATCTGGCTCTTTAAGCAAAATCTTGCCAAATCTCATTCTAAACTACCTTCAAGTGATAGGGGAAGTGAGGAAAGGAGGGGGCATCAGAAAGAAGAGGAAAATAGAGCATATGCTTACATCCCTTATAGCAATCCATCACACTGTACAGACACAGTATCAGGAAACTAAGACACTGAGGCACTGAGTGACTGGCTCAAGGTCAAGGTCACATGAACAGTAAACAATGGGGCTAGGACTTGAACTCATACCTCTCTCATTCTAAAGGCCCAGCAGACCTCTTCCAACACAGAAGTATTCTTTCAGCCTTCCTCATCCCAACACTGATTGGTACTTTCAGAGAACTTTGCTGGGTCACAATACCCATCATTTCTGGGCGTGCCTGCGTGGGGCTTTTTGAAGAGATTAGCATTCAACAAGCAAGGTAAAGCAGGTGAAGCCCTGACCAGGGTGGCTAGTAGAGCTGGAACTGCCCCTGCCCACCCACAGCACCCCTGATTCTCAGTCCTTAGATTCAGACTATAATAGACCTCATTAGCATTCTGCCTCTCAGGTCTTAGACTCCACACCAGCCTGTCTAGAGGACAAATGGTGGGATTACCAGTCTCTTCATGAGTGAGCCAACATCTTACAATAAAACCTCTCAATTACGTGTGATATATATAATGTATTGGGAGATGTGTGCATGTGAGTGTGTATTCCTGAGTACATTCATATGTATATGTAGGCCTGAAGTCAACAGAAGATATCTTTTTTTATCATCTCCACCTTATTTCTTGAGACAGGATCTCGAACATACACACACACACACACACACACACACACACATACACACACACACACACCACAGAACCCCTGGAGCCTACTGACCCAGCAAAGCTGGCTGTCCAGCAAACCCCAGAGATGCTCTTGTCTCCTCCTGCCTAGGCCATGAATTACAAATGGGTGACATCATGTCCAGCTTTTCCTGTTTTAACATAGATTTTGGGCAATCCCCCTCCGGCCATTGATGGATGGTAAAACCATGCCGGAAAGCTTGGTAAGGTAGAACATGTTGAGACCTGAAGACTTGGTGGGCACACACATGAGATGTAGGTGAGTCCCGGCTCCCTGCCAGATTCCTGGCCCCGGAACACGGGTCACCCTCCTCACCTATAGTTATATACGCTCAGAACATCGTTCTCCATGCTAACGAGGTACCTAGAGACCCTGAAGGCCTGGCCAATAAGCTTCCTTCCCAGACATTCCTCCCTGCAAATTTATTTAATCTCAGGTCCACTTTGAGAAGTGGGTATGGTATGCATCCATTTTCCACCATGAACAACCAATAAACAGTTTAGAACCACAGAGAAGGCATTCGATTACCGAGCTGCAGCTTACATTCATCACTGAGACAAGCTGGCTCCTCCCCCCCAACCCCACCCCACCCGGGCTAGATGCTGTCCCCAGCCCACAGTTCACACACACACCTGCCCCCTGACCCCCATCGTTGGCTCTTCTAGGACTCCCAGCTGCAGAGAACCCCATGGCCTCAGCCTCAGGGAACCCCCAACCCCAACCAACCAGTTCCAACTTTCCCACATCTCAGACTGAGCTTTCCTACCCCAGAGCGGTGTCTTAGAGCTGCCCTACACTTGCCCCAGTGGTGGCATGGGATAAGCCTGCTCCAACTCCCCAAGAGGCTGTCCCCAGCAATGGGGTGGACTCATGAGTCATGAGGTCATGACTCATGCTTGTTAGCCAAGTATTTTACCACTGAGCCATCTTCCCAGCCCACAATATTTTTATTAGATACAAGCAATATTTATTTCTGTAGATACTTTACATAGAGATATATAGAAATCCTATTCGCTCTGCCTCTAGAGAATCCTAATGCACTAGTTAAATAAAAATTTTCTTTAATATGGAAGTTTCTGGAATAGTGTAAAAATCTGAAAGACAGTCCCTTTAACTCCAGGAGAAGGCTTGTGCTCACTATATAAACAAGGCTCTAATGAATTCATGAAGGTGAGCTGATCAAGTCAAATCTACGAAGTGCCTGTGCAGAAACTCTAGGACCCCAGCAATGAAGACTACATGGCTGTCACTAGAAACACCTGCAAACACATTAAGAACTGAATGCCGTCGGTTGTCCTTAACTCCTTTGTGGCCACCTCACAGGTTACCCACCACTTTTAAGCTTTACCTTCTCTGACTAAAAACATGGGAGCATTGAGAACACACAGAGTCTTGGGTTCTTCCATATCTAAGTGGGAAAACTTGCTCAAGGCCTTGCTATGTGCCCCAGACACGACAGGTGCTCGATAAATGCTGACTCCGAGCCCCAGTCCTGAGCTGCCTCTGGTGGTCCCTTCCCCGAGCTTTCTATCAGAATGTCACTACACTTTACATTTTCTAATCTGATGAAAACAAGTCTAGGCAGCCTTGGCTCCCCACCTCAAAGCTTTGATCTGCTTGCTCTAGCAACTCCTGAGCAGCAGGGAGGGAGAAGATATGTAAAATAAACTTTGTTTTCTATATTTATAGACAATCTTATTTCTCTCTGTGTAGAAATATAAAAATCACTTCTGAAGGGGCTGAGAGTGTGGCTCAGTTGGTAGGAACTTACCTGGTACAAAGCCCTGAGTTTGGTCACCAGCACCACAGGGAAGGGCCAGTGACACAAGACTGTAATCTTACCACTCTGGAGACATAGGCAGGAGAATTTGAAACTCAAGGTCATCTCACCCTCAGTTAAACGTAGCCAGTTAAAGGCCATTCTAGACCATACAAGGCCCGGGAAGGAGAAGAGAGAGAAAAGAACATAGAGAAGAAGAAAATAGGGAAGGGAAGGGAAGGGGAGGGGAGGGGAGGGGAGGGGAGGGGAGGGGAGGGAAGGGAAGGGAAGGGAAGGTAAAGAAAGGGGAAGGGAGGGAAGGGAGAGGGAGGGAAGGGAAGGAGAGGGGAGAGAAGGAGAGGGGAGGGAAGGAGGCGGGTAGGGAAGGGGAGGAGGGAGGGAAGCCAACTCTTTTACAAATGACTTACATGCTCCTCTTTCCCTAACACCTCCATCTACAGAAATCTCACCATTGCCCTGAGCTTGATCCACTCTACACATGTTCAAGACACAGCTCCTCACTCCCAACATGCCATTTCCCTCTCCCACAACCCCCTGCTCCATAGCTCTGCCAGCTTTCTGTCCCAGGAGTCTGAGCCCATCTCTAACTGACCTCTTACATCCCTTTCTTCTGATCTCCAACTCAGCTGACCCAGACTCTAGCCAGTTGCCCTGGGGTCAGAGCTGGAATCAAAGCTGAGACAGCTCATCTGGGCTTGGAGCAGCTGCCTTCCCCAGATAGGCTTAACTCTACTGCCTCCCCTATGTCTGAGGCCATTGATCAGTTCAAGGGCTAATCCCAGGCACCAACTACAGATTGGAGGTCAGTAGTGCCAGGGCTAATCCTGGTAAAGACCCTTTGGCTGGACCGGACTGCTGGGGTCACCACCGGAACAGTTTGGTACCCATGAGTGCAGCGATTCCACACCCGATGGGTATCAGCTTCCCTGGGTCACAGGGAAGCACTACTGACTATGCCACTACCATGGCTTTCACACTCTTTGTTTACCTAAATACCTACCACCTAAACTGTCACTTTTGCCACACAGGGCCACATGGAAGCCATCTTTCTCCATCATTCTGGACCTATCGCACCCTCCCAAGGCCATGGTTTGGATGTGCCTGCATCTCAACTCAGCCTGCAGATACTTCCTGAGCTTCAGTGTTTCTTTTGTTTTCTAATGAGAACCTTCAGATTGCAAAACTGTGCGCCCTGGCTTCGTTTGGAATACTGGGCCAGTCTAGCAGCTACCCTGGAACACTGTGTAAAACTGACACCATGCCCTTGGAAAGAAGTGGGTGCCAGGAGTTTCCAACCCAGCCCATTTCAATCCTTTGTGCTCCTTGACTGTCCTCCCTTGAGTTTGCATCTCTGTTTAACAATTTGACAGTGGAAAGTTGCCCAGTTAATTTTGGTGTGGTGAGACTGTTAAAAGGAAAGGTGAGCCAAGCCCTGGAGAATCCCACGTCCCAAGAATGTGCCATACGTGTGTGTGTGTGTGTGTGTGTGTGTGTGGAGAGTTACCCTGGACTATTTCCTCTTCAGTAAAGTATAATACCAAGGGTCTTATATGTACTTTATAGGAATCTCAGGGTGATTCAGTGGAATGGTAGATTAAAAAGCACCTAAAATTGTCCTTAGAACAAAGGAAGCAACCCAGTGCCAGTTTTACATCCTAGGAGGAGCTATAAGAGACACAGTGGGGTGTTTCTCACAGAACTCAGAACATCTAACTAATAAGTGTCAATGGTTAGTAGCAGAAAAAAAATGAAACAATATTCCCAAGAGTTTCACAGAAACTTCAGGCCAACCCAGGTGAAAACCTCCTGAAATGAAATTCCCACCATTTGGTGGTTCCTGATTTAAATACTTGTGGGACTAGAAGGCATTACTGTGTTGTGTCTACTTTAGCCTGTGACACACAGTTATACATGTTTCTAAGGAAAACAAAAATTCACTTCACTGGGTTAAACAATGAAGGCTGTATGGTAATATATCTAGCCAAGCGTACAGCCTTGGTTTCAATAAAACCACATGAATTCCAGGCAGTGGGTTCTTCAGACTTTCTGACCAGAGATGTGTACATCCCTTTAGTTCTCTCTCTTGCCTTATTGCTCTAGCTAAGATGTCAAACATCATATGGCCCAGGAAGACACAGTGGGTGCCTTTGTCTTGTCCCTGACTTTATAAATGGATGGCTTTTAATTCTTCCTACTTGTTATGCTGAGCCATCACATTCAGCCTTTATTATGTTGAAGTATGTTCCTTCTATTCCGAGTTTCCTCTGGGATTTTTATTGTGAAGGATGTGTCAAAGCTGGTGTCAAAGGCCTAGGATGGTCATGTGATCTATCTGAGTCAATTCATTTGGTATGTTATGTTTATGGTTTTTTGTGTGTTTAACAGTCTTTGTGCTCCTGGAACAAAACCAACTGGATCATGCCCTGTGGTGTTTTTTTACTACATTGTTGACATCAGTTATTACGCAAAATTTTTGTGTAATGCTCATTAGAGAAACTGTTCTACGGTGTGTGTGTATGTGTGTGTGTGTGTGTGTGTGTGTGCATCCTTATCTGGGTTTGACATTATATTAATACTGATTCTCTAAGGAGATGGAGAGATGGCTCAGCAGTAAAGACCACACACAGCTTGTGCAGAGGACCTGGATTGTTTTGAGAAACCAGCTACCTTTTTCTGGACTCCTTATGAACTGAACCCATGTACACAAATTCTCATACGCAAATACACACATATATATACAGATAATTAAAATAAAGCATACCTTTTGAAAGCACTGGTTTGATATAAGGAGTTTGATAATATCTCCTTGCTATTTATGGGATAGTTTGAGGGGCATTAGTGTTTGTTTGCTTGTTTATTTGTATCTATGTACATGTGTGTTAGAATGCTCACAGAGGCCAGGGTGTCATATCCCTTGGAGTTGGAGGTACAGGCAACTGATCAACCCAATATAGTGTTAGGAACCAAAATTTGAGTCCTCTGAAGGGCAGCAAGTGCTGTTAACCACTGAGCCATCTCTCTAACTGAGCTGTTAACCCTGGAGCATTGGTGTAGACCATGATCATCTACAGAATGTATCTCATAATAAAAATGATAGCCATATCCAAGTACAGAGAGAACTGACAGTCAGCTTCTAAAAACAGCCAGCTGTTTCCAACATCATTCAGAAGAAAGACACAATGGTGAATATTCAAATCTTCTATGAGCCTTAGTTATGGTAAGGGGTTTGAATTAAAGAGTGATTGGGGGCTGGGAGATGGCTCAGTCAGTATAGTGTCTGTCTGTCTCTCAAACGAGAGAACCTGTGATCATACAGACCCCTGTCATACATGGAAAAAGTGAGGCAGAGCATTATACAGACAGTGGGGAGGAAGTATACTCTAGCAGTGGGGAGAAAGATGCAGGAGGATATCTGAAACTCTGGGCCAGCCAGCTTACCATAATCAAGGAGGTCCAGATTCAGGGAGCAACTCTGTCTCAGAATAAAGAAAGAAAGAAAGAAAGAAAGAAAGAAAGAAAGAAAGAAAGAAAGAAAGAAAGAAAGAAAGAATTGACCTCTGACTGCCATGTACACGCACACACCCACATGAACATGCAACAACACATACAGACACAGGGGGAGAGAGAGAGAGAGAGAGGGAGGGAGAGAGGGAGGGAGGGAGGGAGGGAGGGAGGGAAGGAGGGAGAGAAGTTTCTCCAGGGTGGATACCTTATAGATGAGATTTAGTTAAGTTCAAACAGGAGCAAAGGTACTCAGTGTGGGAACTTTCCTGTCCCCACACCCCAACATCTGGAAGGGATTTCACACACTTAACAAGGAAGATGCTTTCCTTCTGGCATTGCTTTGGGGTGACCTTGGAGAATAATGTCAATGAGCCCCATCTCCAGGCAAAAAGTCCCTCCCTTCTATTCCCAGGAGCTCTTCAGAACATCTCAGCCATCTTTGGGGTATCTTTACCCAAGGGGCACAGCTCAATCATGTGTTAGAGACAGGTGAGCCATGATGGTTTCTGAAGCCTACGGCATAACCTGAAATTCATGTGGCAACTCGATCCTGGCCTCCGATTGGAAAGATCTCCAAGGAAACCTTTCTCCGGGGCATCGAGGAAGCCAGGAGAGATTATGGCAGCTGAGCCAGGGCCGCTGGTGAACACAGGGAGGTGATGACTGTGCATGTATGTGATTTAAGGTGGCCTGTGGAGAAAGAGAAAGAGGCAGAAGGGAGAAGCCAGTGAAGGCAGCCCCCAAGATGGCTGGCACCAGGCCAGGCCCAGGGCCTGAGAGTGAAGTTAAACTGATGCAGAGGGCCAGAGACCCAGTTCCTGGTCCCAGCCTGACTGCTTCTTTTTATTCACCTCTTTACTACACAGGGGGATTAGCTGGGCCTGGCTGTCCTCCATAGCGTGGGAGTGGAGATTAACTTGGCAGTCAAATGTTGAATACTTTCTGTGTTCAGGCTACAAGCACCAACACGTGCAGAAAGCTTGAGTGAGGCTATAGGGCAGCAGGGTAAAATGGCCAATCAGAGTGCCCACTTCCGGTGCACTATGGGTCCAGTACCTCTGATCTGACTTGGCCAAGGTCACATTTGCTGTAAGGATCTCAAGACTCTTATTTTGAAATGAGTCTGGTAAAGCCACAGACATGTCTAAGTACAAAGAATGTGAGAAGATGGGAAGATGCCTCAGTTGAACCTGAAATTCAATCCCCAAAAGTCATATAAAATAGGCTGGCCCTGGAGTCATGAACTTGAAGTCCCAGCACTAAGACAGGAAGATCCTTGGGGCTTGCTGGCCAGCCTGCCAGACTCTTCTACTTAGCAAGTTCTAGGCCAGTCAGAGGCCTTGCCTCCAAAAATCAAAGCAAATGGCACCTGAGAAATGTTAATCAAGCTTGTCCTCTTTTGTGCTTGTGAACACACATGTGTACACATTTGAATAT
Source organism: Micromys minutus (assembly GCF_963924665.1). Taxonomy (NCBI): domain Eukaryota; kingdom Metazoa; phylum Chordata; class Mammalia; order Rodentia; family Muridae; genus Micromys; species Micromys minutus. Next base: position 45,655,358 of record NC_137972.1, on the reverse strand, counting down.
ACATGCATGCATGTGAGCATACACATAAAAGGACATGTCATCACAGACTCTCTGAATTAAGAACACGAGGTTTGTAATAATCTGAGGGGTGGGTCCCCTGCTTTGTCTTCAGGAGTCTGTGTTTTATGGTTTGTGCTCCTGGCCACGAAAACGAAAAGATTCTGTTGGTTTATGCAAACTTTATTTGGCCAAAGCACATATACTTTTTAGAAAGGTCTCTGATATGAGAGGTAAGTGGAAGTATTTTTTTCCTGCAGAAGGCCAGACAGTGTTTTCTGCTTTGCAGGAGATCGCTGACTCCACCATTTCAGGAGTACATCGCAGTAGTGAACATGGCTGAGTCTGAGTGAGCCCGACTTTACACGAGTGGGTGGGACTGCCCTGGGCTGCGGTGTGGTGACCCCTGACCTGTGATGTGTGTGTGGATCATTCCTTCCCTCTGCTGTGGAAACACCTGTGATGGATGAGCTGACACCTGTCGGGGGCCACAGGAAGAATTAGAGTGCACAAAGATGTTCATGTTTTGATCTAACCTGGGAAGGTTTGACCTTGCACCTGAAAATGTGGATGTGGGGACCCGAGTGGTGGTTGGAGAGGGAGATGAGAGGCCACAGTACAGGCTTTGCAGATGAAGTAATCTGAGTTGGGAGATATGGTGGCTTCTAGAAGTTGGGAAGGTGTGATGGTTCAACAGTGACTGTCAACTTGACAGGATCTAGAGTCAGCTAGGAGACAAGTCTCTAGGGAATCAATATCTGAGAGGGATCTAGGTTAGGTTAATTGAGGTAGAAAGACCCACACTGGATATGAATGGCACTATTCCATGGGCTAGGATTCCAAACTAAGTAAACAGAAGAAAAGCAAACTTAGCTCCAGCCCCTCCACACGCAGCACCTCTGTTTCTTGGCTGTGGCTGCATTGCGAGCTGCCACCTAATGTTCCTGCTGCCATGTCTTGCCCAACATGACAGTTGTACTCTCAAACTGTGAGCCAGAGCAAAGCCTTTCCTTCCCAAAGCTGCCTTGTCAACCTTTGTCAGGTTTTGTCATGGAAACATGACAAGTACCCAATACAAAAGGAAGTGGATTCTCCCCTGGAGCCTCCAAAGGAACCCAGCTTTTCAGCTGTGGACTTTGGGTTTCTGACCTCCAGGGACTGCACTGAGCTAAGCTGTTCCCTTTGCAGCACTTCATCATTGTGTAAAAGAAACAAACATGGCAAGGTAGCCAAAGGAATAAGCACTAATTGTCCTTTCTAAAAACCTCAAACTTAGGAAGCTGACTACTCTTACTCCTTGTCTTGGACACTGAAAGCTGCTGGATTCCAAACAGCTCCTTGAATCCTGGTTCCCCTCTGTTAATGTGAAGACATAGTGGCCCCAACTGTTGCCTTAATCTAGCATCCCAACTTCTACCTTACAAGACACTAACCAGCAAAGACATTATCACTGAACATGTATCACAGGCCAGGGGGAAGATAGCCAGGGAAGCCAACCAGGGTTTAGAAACTTAGAGAGGCACCACAGAGAGAAGAGGTCACCTCACTGTCTTAGTCACTTTTCTATTGCTGCTATAAGAAACCATGGCCAAAGAATCTTATAAAAGAGTGTTTAGTCTGAGGCTTGTGGGTCCAGGGTTAGCACCCATGCCCATCATGGGTGCTAAGAGAGAGAGAGAGAGAGAGAGAGAGAGAGAGAGAGAGAGAGAGAGAGAGAGAGAGAGAGAAGATGAGAATACTGGTAATGTGGAAATGGTTTGGGCTTTTGATGCTTCAACACATAGCCCAAATAGTCATATCAATTGGGATCCAAGCATTCAAACAGATGGATGAGCCTATGGGGGCCATTCTCTTTCAAACTACCATAGTCACCAAACCCAGCCTTCTGAAACAAATGGAGAGGTTGGGAAAAGAATAATTCGTCAAAAAATTTCAAATCAGTATCAGTACTGTGAGGCTTGATCTTTATGTGTATGCATGTGTATGTGTACCTGCTTGTTTGCATGTGGACTACATGCTTGCAGGTGTATGTGGAAGCCAGAAGAGGGTTTGAGATCCTCTTGAGCTGGAGTTGAAGGTGTGTAAGATGCCTGATGTCCAGTTGTGGGGACTGGAAACAGAATCAGTGTCCTCTACAGGAGCCAAAGTGCTCTTAAACACTAAGCCATCTCTCCAGCCCCGGGCTCAGAATCTCTTCAAGTTACAGGACCTCTCAGAAGAAAATAAATCTCTAGCCACTCAATGAGCCTATTCACCAGAAGCCTCTGGCTTCTCTATGTTCCTTTTATGAAATCTAGAAATCGCAGCAATAACAGTAGCCTGGGCATTTGCCATGACCCTCTGAAAATCCACGTGGTGTGCTTTCCCAACTGCCTTTACTCACAAGGGCCATAATTTGGAACTGAATATCCCCATCCCCCACCCCCACTGAAGGCCCATGTTTTGAAAGTCTGGTGCTCAGCCTGTGGTGTCAGTACAAGGTAGTGACAATTTCAGACACTTACTTCATAGCTGTGCCCACAGGACTACTGGTACCCTCCTGTTTCTCTCTTTCCTTCTCAGATACCATGGGCAGCTTTGTTCTTCTAAGTGATCCTTGCCATGAGGTACCACTTGGACACAGGCCAGCCAGGGACCAGCTATCATGGACTCTGGAACCGTGAGCTAACATCACCCTTATCACCCATCCCTTCTTCTAAGTTGTTCATCACTGGTCTCTGGTAACATTGGTGGAAAGCTAACTGGTATCTCCAGGCTGCTGCCTACCTCCCCACTACTGCCCCTGTCCTGGTTTCACTGTGCTCTGGGTTCTTCCTGAAGTCACAAACATGGAATCCGAGAATACCAGAGGGGAGGGGAGTCATAGGACGGCTTTCCCCAGCCTTTCCCCTGAAAGCCACCACCTGTGGGTGGCACCTCTCCTTCCATTCCTGCCAGGTAACCCTGCCCCATGTAGCTCTCAGCACCACATACCAGGGATCTCTGCTTTACCCTTCCTGACCCAAGATGTTAAAACATTCAGTGACTAACGTACCTCCTAGTATCTCCACAGCCTCTCACACTCCGTAGAAACAAACCCCTTTGTGCGTGCACATGTGCGTGCACATATGTATGGAAGCAAGGGGACAGAGGCTCAGCTGTCCCTTGTCACCCTGTTTTTTGAGACAGGGTCTCTTACCATCAAGTTCGGCTGGCTATCCAGCCAGTCCCTGGGTTTTACCCAGCTCTTCCTCTTCGGCAGTAGAATTACAGGCACATGTCACCACACCTGGCTTCTGGGTAAGGCCCCAGCTTGCATATCAAGTGCTTTGCCAACTGAGCAAGCCCCCAGCTCCTAATAGTCCCTTTATTAAGCTTGCCCAACAACACACAATCAGAGGCTGCCGTGTGGCTTCCCGCTGAGACCTCACTGACATAAATGACATGAACTTCATCAAACACCTGCTGTAAGCTCTGCAGCCACTGTCATTTAATATCAAATCCCCCCACGAATTCCAAGCGACGTGCATGACAGGTGCCGTGTACAGACGAGGTTTCTAAAGCCTGGGGAAGTCACCGTCACACAGCTGAAGGCAATCCAGCAAGAATGGATCTCTGACCTCTTAAGCCTCTCTATGCATGTTCAGCTGCAGTGCTGACAGACATGACAACAGACCTCACGATTTCCACACACAATTAGCACACCACTGGAATCTTTTCAGAGAATCTCTCCAGCATCAAATCTTGCAGCGTGCTTAGAATCTGCACGGTGTCCTGTGAGCACGGACAGCGTTATGGCTGATGATCCTCCGAGATGCTCATACCAAGCAGCCTGGCCTCGCCTTTTTCAGACAGGCTGAAAACATTTGGCATCTGTGAGGTCTATAATTAGTTGTGGGTGAGGAGGAATGAGGAAGCCAGAGGAAGAGGCAGAGGAGTGGAAAGGTTTAAACAGGCAAGTCAGCCTTTAACATCAAATTGTTTGCAGTCCAGATTTGGTGGCTTTGATGTTTGGCAGGAGGGTGGCAGCCACACATGCAGAAGTCTGACCTTTGAAAGAGAGAGTAGCTTTTTCAGACAGGACCTCTGCTCTGTCCCACACATCAGTGGCCTGGGGTGAGCTCTAGAAAGAGACTCATGCCCATCAATCAGAATATCCAGAGAGGTTTTATCTTCAAACCAAGGCTCTGTAGATTCTATTAGTGCCATCAAAGATGTTGTGAGTGCATGCGTGCATGTGTGCGTGTGTGCATGCATGTGTGTTTTTGTGTGTGGAGGGGCTAGGAGTTAAGTGTTGTGTCTCTTCCTCAATCACTTTTGGAGCTCACCAAATTGGCTAAACTGGAAGGTTAGTGAATTCCAAGGATCTTGTTTCTTGCCTCCCCAGTTCCAAGATCACAAGTCCATGCCACCACTCAACACGGCCGCTGAGGACTGGACTGGTTCTGCTGTGTGCATAGCAAGCACTTTATAAACTGAGCCATCATCTTTAACACTTCATCAGAGATCTTTGTGGTTTTATTTTTCTCTTTTAAAACATGGTTGACTGTGTGCTCATGAAGTTGTCCTTGAGACTCTGCTGAGCATGCTCAATTAACTCCATCCAAGGAGATCCTGAATGAAGGGGTGTGAACTTGGCTATTAATTTCAATGGGATCCACGGTCTCTGTCCAACTCTTACTAACCTAAGCAAAGAGGAACTCTGTCAAGGAGTTAGAAAAATGTATGAAAAGATTTACAGAATCTGTGTGGCATGAGCTTGAGATGGACTGAATCCATAGGAAAGAGGGATGCTTCCTGGGACTAGAAAAGATCTGATACATGACCCCAGCCCTACCTTGAAAGTCTCTATGTAAACTCTACCCTGGAATATCCAAGTGAACCAAGGAAGCATTCAAGACTCAGCCAAGGTTCCAGACGTCTCTCATACCTCCATTCACAACTAGAGGCTGGACCTGCATGCCTAGTGGAAAGGGATATCCAAGAGTTGTCACTGGTAGAGAATGTTGTCAGCACACTCCCTTCACCCTAAAGCCTCCATCTTTACCTATAAATCAGTGGCTCATTTTTATGTCTAGAGTGCCATCTAAATCTGGGGAGCTTGGACTTAGATGATCAATAGCCAGACATCCTCCATCTGAATTCCTATGTGGCCCACCTACTTTCTCATATTCCTATAGGTCCTAGAGGCCATGAGGCTGATACCCACAGTATTCACCATATATTCATGCCCATGAGAAAGCCTGGCTGCTTTCCATCCATACTGCCTATTAAGGACATCCTGATTCTCCTTCCCAATCATATTTTCAACCCCATAAAATCCAGACTCTGCCATCAGGGGGATGAAGGCTTTCTTCCATACTCTGTTCTAACATAAAAGACTGATGGGAAATAGAGCTGTATGTGTTGAAAGACAGGCTGACCACCAAGCACAAGTGGTTAGTCCCCATAGCTAACAAGAATCTGAGCCAGAGGTGTTTGTTTTGTTTTTAAGACTTCTTAAAGAAGAAAAAAAGAATCGTGAATGCTCCCTACTGAAACTTTTATTTTGTTGCTTTGTTTCAAGATGATCAGAAGGCTTTTCTAGCTGTAGCTTCCGTAGGTGTACATGCACACATACATGCATGCTATGTACCCATGTATGTAGAGACCACAGATCAACAATGGGTGTCATTCCTTAGGACAGGGTCTCTTAATGGCCTGCAACTTACCAGGTAGACCAGACTGGCTGGCCGGGGAGCCCCAGGGATCTGCCCGGCTATACTTCCCCAGCAGAGGAATTGCAAGCAAACACTATTGTACATGCCTTGTTGGCATGGGTTCTGGGAATCCAACTCAATTCCTCATGATTGCCTGAGCCATTCTCCCAGTCCTATATATTTGATAGGTACGCCTGTATTCGTCATTACCTATGTTACAAGCAGCCCTTCCAATTGTCCAAATGTAGGGAAAGGGTAAGCAATTTATTTGCTCAGAGGGTCTATGGATCAGAACCAAGAAATTTGACCTGGGCCTTCTCCTGAGGTCACAGTCATCTGTCTGATGTACTCTGTCCAAATGAAGCATCTGACTCCCAACTGCATTCTTTGTAAGGCTGTGGGCAACAGGCCTTAGCTCCTCCTAGCATAAGTTCTCTTTTTAAGACAGCCTGAGTGTGGTGCTGTCACCTTTAAATCACTGCGATAGGATGCCTGGCATGAAAAAATTAAAGGAGAAAGTGTTGCCTGTGCTCACAGCTTCAGAGTGTCTGGTCCACCGAAGTGTGGGTGCTTAGCCGAAGAGAGTACCTTCCACCATGGCTGCTGGCTTGCGCTTACTTTTCTTCTTTTCCTCAGTTCATTCTGCTCAGCACCCAGCCCATGGGGAGGCATGCCCCTACATTCTCAGGAAGACTCAGTAAGTCTTCCTGCTCACTTAGAATCCTCAGTGAACAAGTCTTCACAGACACACTGAGAGACGGGCCTCTGTCTACTCAGTGATTCCAAATCCAATCAATGTCACTATGAAGATAAATTATGACCAGTGTCCTCCTGGCACGCTGCCCAGAGGAAGGTCCAAGAAAGGCATTGGGATGGGGGTAAGGGAGATCCATGGAACTAGAGGAGATACAGAGGTGACTTTTGTAGCCTTATCTCAGGTGACAGAAGCCAGCTAACCCTATGTGTGATTTACAGCAGGACATGAATATCAGGACCAGGGGAATATAGGGACCTCTGAGAGGCTGGCGTGGTACAGCGTTCTTAATCACTGACTGTTTTAGATGATTTCATGAATCAGAATGATAAGTGAACAGTCCTGCTAATTGAACAGTAACAGAATCAGGAGCTCCTGCCCCCAGCATCCTCCCATCTAACAAGTTCATGACTCACAACAAAATGCAGAGGCTCTCAACTCAGCACTTAGCTCACTCATGCTGTGAAAAAAGAGGACACGCATACAGCTCATCCCTCTTGAGCCGTGATTCTGGCCTGGAGTCAGCCAGTTTCCAGAGATGGCAGCTAACCATAACGCACACTGGGTAGACTTGGTCTGGACCAGTGATGTCTCCCTGCCAGATCTCCAGATCAACCCCTGCAGGGATCAGGAGCTCAGCTCCAGCAAGAAGTAGACAGAAGAAGCATGCCTCCATGTACCCACAGGGATCTAACGAAAACAGCCATATGCTGCAGAAGCTGCTACACAAATGCCAGCCAGGTTTCTATGAGGAAGATGGGTGACTCTCTCAACCCAAATGCATGAAGGGACCATGTACATTTTAGAACTTGCCCCTTGCCTTCCAGACCATAAGTACAGAGTTAGAAAAGTGTGAAGGACTGAAGTTCTCTATATTCACAAAGCACATAGGAAGCCCAAGCATCACCGACTCCACTGGCCTCCAGCTCAAGCAGACAAGGCACAGGCCCTTATAGCAGACAAGTCCCTCTGCTCTGTTTTCTTCCTCGTATCATTCCTCTGATACCTAACCTCATTTCTTCAGCTCACAGGACTCTGGTGACATAGGGCCTACAGGATTCAGGACCAACGCCCATCTCCAAAGCCTTTATTCAAGCAACCCTGCAAAGTCTTTTTTGCTCATATCAATAAATAGACCTGAGGGCCCTAGGATAAGATGTAGGCATGTCTAGGGACTGTCTATAATGCCTGCCTGATGTCCCATTGTCTGTCTGTGAGGAAAAAGCATAGAAAAGTATCTTGAGGTCCCTGTGCAAAGCAAGTCACCCTTCTGGCTGAGCCCAGCTGTATATACCTTAGGGAGTATTTGGAACTCTTAAACACAGTGGTTTTCCCTGACTTCCCAATGGACTTCCCCCTCCTACTACTTTATTTAAGATGGCTCCCCCAGGCCCATGCCTTCTTCCCTAGACCATGGGAAGAGGCTACAAGCAAAACCCAGGCCTTTGCTTTACACCATCAGGCTTTTGTCTCTGGTTAGGAAGGGAGGAAGAAGCCAAACATCTTGGCAGTTCACCATCTTTAATATTTGGTTGTGGTCACTTTCCCTGTCAGAGTGCCTATCAGGGGCTCTGTCTAACTCTTAGTCTCTCATGACCAGATTCCATTTGTCCTTATCACCAGTATGATACAAAGAGCCTCCGTTAACTCACCAAAGCTTTCTTATCACCTGTGTTCAACATGAAAGGTGACTCCTGGAGGCCCCTGCAGATCAATCATTTGGTTTTCCTTGGAGACAACCTGGCAGGAACTCAGACTCACAGCATGATGATAGGAAGGACAAACCAACTTGAGCCCATGGTGAAAGTCAGGAGCCTGGGAGAGACCTTGGAAAAGCAAAGACCTTGCTGGTCAGAGAGCAGGGCTCCAGACACCTGAAGTCTCAGTGCTAGGACCAGAAGAGCCCAGGCGAAACAGAAAGGTCTTGGTGGGTACTAGTCAGGTTCCCAGGATGGCATATGCAAAGAAGATACAAGTTCTACAGAGGGCCATGCCCTCTTGGCCCAGCACCTTGAGGGCTGTTTCCTCAGCTTACTAATTTACCCCCCCCACCCCTGTTCTTAGGAGTGTTTTCCCTTTTCAAATAAATCGTCTCTATTTCTGTTCATGTGTCCTTGATCCAGCTTATTGCCTTGGACTTAAGAACCTGGATCTTTTAACAATGCCCTGAGGACATTCTGCCAGATACCTGAGGACTTTACACCTCCATGGTCAACCAGATTAGGGTATGAAAGTCATGGCCAAATGTATCAGATTCCCAGTTGGCATTTCAAAAGTGCCTACTGTCTGTCATCATTATGTATCTAGAACCTAATTACTCAAAAGTGCTAGAAAATCTAGCTTTTAAGGAGGGCCTTCTCAGGAAGAACCTGACTGTCTTCATGAGAATCGATATACACTCAGTAATAGCTCTGGTAATGAACTGAGTCCACAGTTAAGCTACTGTCACTTGTCACTGAGCTGAAATTTGTTCAAAATGAAAAATGTCACGAAAGACTGGAGGAAATTATTTTGATGGGTGAGAACAGTTCACCTGCCCCAGAATGTAGACTTGTAGGTACCTGAGACTATGCCCTGTCCCTCTACACCCACAGTGCAGCCAGAAAGCAGGTGAGAATAAAGTGGCATGGTGTGAACTCTCCAGCACTGAGAAGGGATGAAGCTTTATCCAAAACTCATTCAGTTTCTGTACAAATACCATGGCAGGTGACTTCCTGATATGTGTGGTTCTGAGATTTCCAACAGAAAAGCTCTCTGACATTAACCAAAGACTGGCGAACACCGGCAGCACAGATGGTCTGTGGCACTAGGAAACCCCCAAGGTCCTTGTAGAATCAGAATGGATCCTGAAGGCATGACAATGGTAACCATCTCTGTAGACCTGGACCCAGAGCTAGAGCAGAATCCACCATGGCATGTCTCCATGTCTTCAGAGAGAAAGCACGGAGCAATCAGGACTCCCAAAGCCTTCTTTCTAAGATTTATTTGTATATTTTAATCATGCATATGCACGTGTATCTGCAGGAAGAGGATGTATGAATGAGTGTGGACATCTATTGCAGCCAGAAGAAGACATCAGATCCCCTGGGTCTATGGTTACAGGCAAGAGCCTCCTGACATGGATGCTAGGAACTTAACTGAGTCTTTGAGAAAAGTAGAATGTGCTCTTAAGTGCTAAGCCATCTCCCTAGCCCCTCTCTGTCTTCCATGCAAATGGAAGGCCCCAACTGCTGCAGGTCTTGTAAACCATTGATCCTGAATCTTGTTAAACAGTGGGTCTCAAATAGGACCTGAAAACAGTCATTTCTGTCTTTCCTTAGTCCCTTCACTTTTAAAACAGGGACTCACTAAATAGCCCTGCAGCTAAGACTGACCTCCAGCTCATAATCTTCTTGCCCCAGCAGCCTGCTCAGGAGTGCTAGGACTACAAGCAGACGCCACCACCCTGCCTTCCTAACAAGCTCTGGGCCATACTGATGATTCACAGACCATACCCTGAGTAGTGTCCGCATCTGCACTGAAGTGCAGCCTGCATTGGAAACTTGTCAAATCACTGCTTTTATGGGACTGAGTGGGACAGGGACTGGGAGAGACCAAATAACAACTTGGTGAAAGAAAGGAGAAGCAATACACTCCTAGAGGCCACTTTCCAGATCAGCACCCAGCCTATAAGCACTTGGCCTCTATGACTGAGATGACAGGGGAGCATGAGTCCCACAGGGTCGTGAAGGACAACGCATGCCATCTGCCAAGACCCTCAGTAGAGGCATGAGGAACAGGAACGGGACTGCCACTGGTTGACTCTCAGTGGGAGCCATTTGGAGACATCCCAGTATGACCATACACTAAGTGTAAACAGGAATGCTTTTGACTGTTGAAGTAACTGCTACTAGCAGTGGTCTGGGGTGCCTGCCAGCCTATGTCCTGCCTCCATAGGTGTCATGTGCTTCCTTGGCAGACAACCATCTTGTTGGGGACTTTCTGCTACTCTGGCCTCTCAAACAGTCTCATGTGGTCTCCAAAGGCTCAGCAGTGGTTTGGTTTGGTTTTAAGGCCGAATAACCTTGTTGCCTTGAAGTCTTGCCTGCCCTTTTCCAGGGAGGGGCTCCAGAGGACACAGGTGAATTCCCTAGAGCTGAGTAGCCAGGAAGGAGCATGAATGCGGGTTCTGATTTTCCTCTGCCATCCAGGGCGAAGGCCACTGGATCCTTTTTCTGCATTCTTCATTCTGGGCTCTTTGAAGGTCATTCCCAAGGCTCATTCATAAGCAGAGATAATTGTAGAGGTTAAAAAAACCTGCCCACTGACCCTGAGTGTCCTACCCCTTTAGGATCAGCCAGACTTAGAAATTCATTTCTAGCAATAGAATGTACCAGATGTTATGTTGGGTTTAGTTCTCAGGTAGGATCCAAATTTGACCTGGTTGTTTCTTGGGACCCTGGCCATGGAGACTTACATGAAGCTATGAAGAAACCAAACATGAGAAGACAAGCAAGTTTGCCAAGCAATAGTGCCAGAGTAGGACCCAGCTAACAGCAGCATCTTCAGCAGACAGGAGACAGGGACCCTGATTCAGTCCAGTGCTGACATCATTATCAGGCCATCCTTCCTGAGAATGGCCCAGTCTACAGTCATGAGCCATATGTTGGGTGGTTTGTTTTTTTATAAGGTATCAAGTTTGGTGGGTGCTTACTAACCAGCTTTAGAGAACTTCAGAGTCGATGTTGGTTCTTTGGAAATCCAGTGGTGATCTCTCTGGTACCCAATTCCCAGTTATGGCAACTAGTTCCGGTATAGCCTCCTCCTTTTCTATGCCTTAGGTCTTCTGTGAACCACCTGGCCTATGACTTCTACTGCTAAGTCTCTGTCTCAGGCCCAAACCCAAAACTCCCCACCTCCCTAAGCCTGCACAGCTCTACCCATATGGTTGTTAAGAATGTATTAAGTAGGGGCTGGAGAGAGGGCTCAGTTGGTGAGAGTACTTGCCCAGCAAGCATGAGGGTCTGTGTTTGGATCCCTAACACTCCTAATGAGTCAATAGTGCTGGTGTGTGTGTAATCACAGCACTGGGGAGAAGGAGACAAACTCCTTGAACTCACTGTTAGCCCGTCTGGCCAATGGATTAGCTCTAGTCTCAATAAGAGACCTTGTCTCAAAAAATAATGTAGAAGGCAATAGAGGAACATACCTAACATCAGGCTGTGCTGTCCACATGCCCACCCCCACATGTACACACATGCACACACTCATATGAACTCATACGCTTATACCATACACATAAGCCATATCAAAAAATTATTCAGTGTTTGCCAAAGTCAGGAAGCTAAGATATTTCAAACAAATCAAACAAAATGTATGTCTCTGACTTCTCATGTATAAATCCTGGTCCCTAGGTCTGAGTCCTCAGTGTTGCTGACACTGCCCCCTTAAGTAGGCGGGCCTGGGCTTCTCATCTTATCTCTACTCCCAACCACTCCCAATTGCCTCGTTCCAGGTCAGAATCACCATCTTCCATCCTCCATCTGACTGATGCAGATAACAGAGTTTAAAGAAAATCTTATTCCACAAAGAAATAACTGAAGATAGAAAGGGAGGAGGTGTATTTGGTGACCCTATTTCAAAAACTATGTGCATGAACGTAACAGTTATAGGTGACCTGGTAGCTTCCAACAGTGGCTCTTTTAAACTCTCCCCTCTCAGACACCATCACGCTCCCCTGACTTGCACAGTCAGCCTTCTTGGTGCCTTTCCCAATTGAATCAGGGATCCTTCAGTCTCAAATTCTTGCCGATGAGACTCCACTTGGACACTCAGTCTGGTCTGGGAACCCAGTGCCTAGGCTTAGCAGGTATAAAGGGTGTGGTGTTTATTTTACATTACTCTACCATTTGTTGAACTTAATGAGAAGCTTCCACAGTTCAAATATTTAATTTTTGTGTTTAAGCATAAGATCTCAAATCATCTGAAAATTTAACCCTAGCTCTTAGAGACTACTACAGACTCCCTCGGCATATTGTGCAGAGGTATAAAGAACTCTTCCTGGGTACTACAGCAATGGCTCAGCTATTTGGGCCACTTGTTGCTCTTGTAGAGGACTCAGGTTCAGTCCCAACATCCACATAAGGGAGCTCTTGGTGACATGTAACTCCAGTTTTACAGGACCCAGGGGATCCAGTGCTTTCTTGGCCTCTGAAGGCATTGCACATACATGGTATACATCCAGACAAGCAGGCACATGCACACGCACACGCACATGTACACACACACACACACACACACACACACACACACACACAAAATGTTTTCTTTTTAAAGAACCTGGCCTGTAAGAATTAGAGAGACATACTGCCTTCCTTATCCCTCTCATAAAGTGTACACAATTGTAATTTCCTCAAAAATTTGGAGATGTTAAAAAACTTAAAGGATGATTCTGGGAGGGTAGACAATGTTCTGAGGAATGATGGAAAGGAGGGGCTAAAGGGACACATTGTCCCAAGGACAGGACAATGTTGTTTGCAGGTTTCCCCCTCCTCTTTATCCCCACTCTATGCCCCTCTGCCTCCCTGCCCAGGTCTCAGCTAACACAGGGCACCAGCCCCAAGGGTGACTTTTCCTGACAGCCAGGAAAGTCCTGATGGCTGTCAGCACCAAGCTTCTAATCTCTCTCTGCAAAGATCAGGCCCACCAGGCTAGTACAATCTTATCAGAAGCTGAGTCAAAGGAGGAAGCAGAGGTGGCTTATCTCTCTCTCTCTTGCATCCAGCTGGAAGGTGAGCTGTTCTCTGGGGGAGGGCGGAGAGCCCCAGGTCACTGAACTTGGTCACAAACAAAAGATGAAGGTCAAATAATCTTAGAAGAAGAGGGGGTCTCTGGGAAGGAGGGGCCCTCCATGAGGGTAGAGGAGAATCTGTGTGCTTTAGAGTCACCAGCACAGGCCTGTGAGTAAGATGGACAGAAAGATCACTAGCACTTTACAGAGGATGCCAAGGAAATAAATATCTTGCTAGGAGTCCCACAGTGATAGAGTCAGACACAAGGGTCTGTCAGCTAAGTGTGTGGAGCAGCTGCTGTCATCCACACATTTGACCTTCTTCCCTCTTTAAAAGAGAAGAGAGGTGTTCACCTAGATCAAATGCCTCAGGAGGGGCAGCCAGGCCTCTACAAGCAACATTCTTTCTAAGATGGGGCATTGATTTCTCTGTAGGCGAAAGAGCTGAGACAGGGAGCCAGTTGGGTTGCAGGAGGTTGGTGAATAATCAAAAGAGGGCAGCAGGAATGAGGGCAGCTGGCATACCTGACCAGCTGTTCTTGTTATGAGTAGGCAAGTGGGAAGGGAAGGCAGAGAGAAGAGCACTGTCAATTACTGGGCACTGCAGCTGAATCTAAGGACTTCCAGAGAGAGCATCTCCCATTTGTTCCCATGACAACAAGGACCAACCCTTCTTGTAGGCATTGAGATTTGCAGCAAATGAGATAGATCAAAGGCAGTGACCGTGGTAGCAGTTACCATCAATGGCCTCTATCACCCAGTCCACACCCAGGGGTAACCATGGCAATTCTTGGTGAGAACCATCACTGAAGATGTCACTACCCTGCTATTCCACTATCCTAGTGGGTAGGGCTCCACAACAATCACATCGCACCAAGAACAACCCCAAAATAGCAACTCTATAGCCTCACAGCCTCTCTGGTCTAGTTCTCCATCTAATTCAGGCTTTGATGAGATAAAGTCTAGTTCTGATGCATGTAAAACTTGGGCAAGTGACCTAACTCCTCTCAGCTAGTGCCCTCAGCTGGTGTCATAAACATTAGATGATGGTAGCAGTTTTAGCCATGCCATTACTCAAAGAATAGGCTATGCGAGTCACCTACAAACAGAAGGTCATACCTGGCTGTGAGCCCCATATCCGAGGATCCATGTTTCTTTGTTCTTTACACGTGCAATGTTTTGATCTCAACTCTGACCATGCTCCTCTTTGGGACCATTGTTTGTCTGAGACTACTAGTATGTGGAGAAGGGCAGATAGAATATGCCTTTACAGGGTAAATATGTAGGGCTTATTCAACTGAGACGATTCAACTCTGGCCTTGTACTATAAAGCAGCTATGACCATAAGTAAACCAGTGTGGCTAGGTTTTAATAAAAGTTTATTTACAAATATTGGAAATTGGGTGATCTGTTCCAGGAGCTATATTTTTCTAGCCTTTGTGAGTAGGCAGGTAAAACAAAGAACACATTATACATATTGCAGGCTGTAATCACTACCATCATAGCTGAGAAGAAACCTAGGCCTCAAATTCTCCATAGCTCAGCTCAGCATCAGCATCTTCCTTGACCATGTTACATGTCAAGCAGACAATAATGAACCTATGTTTGCATCCTCACTTCTTCCAGAGCTGAGGGTCTGCTAGCCATCATACCAGTTTAGAGAAATGTAGAAACTTGGGCCTCATCTCAGATTGGCAGAGGCAGAATCTACATTTGAGCAAGATACCAAAGGGCCATCTCTGCTCTCAACTGTCACCAGGCTGAACTTCCCCCATGAGGTAAGGCTTCCCAACCCTGCCATGGAGCTGGTTTGCTCCCTGGCAACAGCTCACCATCCAGTGCTCTAAGTACACACCCCAACAAGAAGACCCACAATCACCATGCCCTTGTGGAATTCCCTTGGTGCCACCCACAGAGATGTCCCCAAGGCCTCTGCTCAGTCAAGATGCCCTACATGCTGATGATGAATACTGTTTATCTCTTCAGCATCGGGTGGCTCATACTCCTAGGGCCTTCCAGGCAGGCAGTCCCTTTATCCTCTTTTCTCTGCCCCATCTCTTCCATGAGAACAAGCTTCCTACTTGAGCATCCTACTAGGGAACAGCCTGGCACCACACTGCTTAATACCTTTATCCCCCGTGGCTGCAGAGACCTTGACATGTGCTTCCCTAAAAGTAGGTACATAGGAAGTACAAATCGTAAGTCAATTTCCAAACCTTGGTAGAAAAGAAGCTCTAACTATCTCCTTGATAAATTCTGTGCTAGGCATGGTGGCTCATGCCTGTAATTCCAACACTTCAGAAACGGAGACAGGAAAATTACCATGAGATTAAGGCCAGCCTGAAACACATAGCAATATTTAAATTGAGAATGACTGTTAAGTACGCATTCCATGCTGAAATATCTCGGATCTACTAGATAGAACTCTTAAGTTCGCATGCTTCCAGTTCCTCTTTGAAGGTGACGCCTGTAGATGCCTAAGTGGCTCGTTGCACAGTTCTCCTGGACAGCTCTAATGATGGAGGGACATAAGGCTAATAATGCAGGGACCAGCTGCCTATGGAAAGGAAGGTCTTATTCATGACTATCGCAAGATAGGTATTGTGACAGAGCTGTGGGTACGAGAACCTCACAAGTGCAGCCAGGATGAGTAGAGAGACTCTGGAGCCAGAACGAGGGAGTCAGTAGATAGTGACTAAGGGGAGACATAGAGGGTGATGGGCTTCTTATTACAGTGGCCTTGGCAAAAAAGTGGATGAATGACTTCCTTATCTATAGGAAGTAGGGATGAAAAGCAGATGAATGACTTCCTTATCCATAGGAAGTAGGAATGAAAAGTGGATGAATGAATTCCTTATCCACAGGAAGTAGAGATGAAAAGCAGATGAATGACTTCCTTATCCACAGGAAGTAGGGACAAAAAGCAGATGAATGACTTCCTTATCCACAGGAAGTAGGGATGAAAAGCAGATGAATGACTTTCTTATACACAGGAAATAGGGATGAAGCTCAGACCAACCAGATCTTAGGAGTGGTCAAAGGAAGGCAAGTATAACCAGCACTCAAGGAGCTAGTTATATAATGCACCAACAGATCTGGGGTCAAGACTAGGAGCTCACTGAAGAGAGGGCTCAGAGGAGCCTAGTTATACCCTAGTTGAGGAAAGAATGTATGTCAGCCTCAATCCTGAGGGTTATTCAAGTCTGTTGACTGTGGGCCTTGTCTGGGTCTCAGTTTCCTTATCTAGTAAATGGGTCCTCAGAGAAGACACATTCAATTCTCTGACAGCACTGTTGTCCGTTCATTATGTTAAGCGGGCCTTAAAAATATAAGAAAACACAGCAGAGGGTGGTCCCTGGCCCTTTGTGGATAAAGTCAGCTCTGACCACTAGACCTGCATGTGACCCCCCCCCCCCAGCCCTCTGTACATAATGTCACTAAATCTACACGTGGCCCGGAGACCTTCGAAAGAAACCATATTTGTCCCTGGGCCATCCACGGGTCTTTGGCTCAGGTAGCTAAAACCCTCGTCATGCCTGAGACTTGTTAGGGACCCAGGTTCTAGGGCCCAGCACTCAGGTTCAGAAAGAAGTATATCAAGGGATCTGCGATTTAAAAGGCATCCAGGTGAGGCAGAAATTCCAACAAACTCTCCTTCTGGGCTCTGCGAAGGTAGATGACTCCCTGTACTGGGCTTCAGGTGGTCTGTTGGGTACCATTTGCTCCATGCATGCTGGGAATGAAGGTCTGAGGCCATAGGGAATATTTTTTGCCTTCCATGTCCACAACAGACACCTGCATTGGCCAGAAAGGGCAGCAGTCCAGTATGCACTTGCTGCCAGTGTGTGTGTGTGTGTGTGTGTGTGTGTGTGTGTGTGTGTGTGTGTGCCACTCCTTGCTCCTGCTCCTTCATCCTCCCCAAGCCCCGTCAGCATTGTACCCCACACCCAGCCTGCCATGGAGCCACCCAGACAGTTTGTAATACCAGTATCCAGAATTTACTTCACATCAAGAGGCCAGGGTCTCCCAGGAGGCATGGAATCTGGAAATTGGCTTCGTGACCACTCCCTGGGTCATGCTCAGAAACTTCTGCTGGGTTTCCACCTGGCTGGTTACTAGGTACCCTGCGGAGCTTTAAAGTCCTGGTGAAGCCCAGAGAAGTGAAATGAACATGTCTGCAGGGCTTGGCATGTCTTCAGAATCTTGCTTAGTCAAGAGCCACCGCATGAGCACCCAAGCAAACTCCTGGAATCATTATCCACAAAGACATGCTAAGGCTCTCTTGGAAGCTTAGGACTCAAGTTCAGCTCCCAGACTCTGTGAGGCCCCAGGACAGGGACATAGGACATGTAGCTCAGCTTTGTACATGTGTGGTAGCAGATTAGTTAGCCAGGAGCAAACCTCATAGGTCTGAGGTATGCAAACTCTAGGTAATGTTCAAGCTGTGGCCCCTTGGCCAGCAGCAGCACAGAACATTATTGGAAATGTAAGTCCTCAGATGACAGCAAGGACCCAGGGACCACAGGGAATTGCTGAGGTGACCCAGATGATGGAGTTTAATGAACACACATACAAGTTCACTTCTGAGGATTCCATAGGAGCCTCCCATCGGCTCTGCTAAATGCAAGGTGCATACTCTTCCTCTTGGGACAAGGGCCCCAGAAATGCAAGGCTTGCAGGGACCGCAGATTAAATGTTTCTAGCATGATACTTTGAAAAGCCCTGGAGAAGCCAACTGTCTATTCTGCATGGTCTTTAGGATCCTTCACTTTGCCTTCTTGCCCAAAGCTTGGAATCCTATTCAAATGATTCTAAAACATTAATACAAGATGCCCCAACCCACAGGGGACCTATTTGTTTTCAGGGATCCCTAGAAATTTCTAGAAGGATAAAAGTAGCCAATAACTCCCAGACCTTGCTGGGTGGGGCTCACTTGCTTATAATAAATCTCCTGGCCTCATACTTCCTGGTAGACTTGAACAGCACAAACTGGCTGGTCTGTTCCTCTCTTCTTCCCCCACCATGCCTTCAATGAGGCAGAGGGTCCTGCATACCATGTGCTCCACTCTGACTTCCAAGTGTTTTTTATGGCGGGTTCCTGGCAGCTCCCACACCTCTCAAGGAGTGTGTGCTGGCAGGGACTGGCTCCCACCCAGCCTCACAGAGAACAGCAGGCATAGGTTGGCAGCTGATAGAGTAGCAAAGCTCTGTGTCTCCAGCTCAGACTTCCTGGGCGTTCAGCCCTCCCACTCCTGCTCTTGCTCCATGGCTGCTATCTCTGAGGGGGCTTGCCTTTTAATTTGTTTCTGAGGCAGCCATGCTAACAAATGGGACCCAGCTGAAGAGCTGTCTCAGGAACAATGGCTGCTCAGTTCTGCAGCCAATTTGTCCCAGGAACCTTTTGTTGTGAATCCTCAGAGCCCATTAACCCCTGAACCTGGGAGATGCTATCTCCCCAGGGATGAATTACCTTTCTTTCCAGACACGTGTCTGCTCATTTAGTTCCTGATTCATAAAAGCAACCCAGTTTGGGGCTGTTTTCCAGCAATTGAGGGGAAGAGCTGTCCCAGTGCCCAAAGGACTCATAACTCAGACCAGCGAGCAATGCCCTTCAGTGACAGCTGCCGTTTGCTGTGCTGTTGCTATGCGTGAAGGACTACTCAAAAATCACTATTTAATCCTCACCAGTACCCTGGGTTTTAAAGCACAGAGAAGTTAAGCTACTTGCCCAAGAGCCCTCAGCACTTAAGTGATAGAGTAGTAGTTTGAAGCCCACTCTCATGGGCAGGCTGAGTCTGTCTCCTGATCTCTTCTCATTGGGAACATGGTTTGGGTTGGGCTTTTGAATGTTAGGAAGTGGCCAGTCTCTGGTGGTGTCAGGAAGGCAGCGTGCTTTGAGTAAGGATGCCCGTTGACAGCAGTGCCATGTGACTTGTGGGTGTTACTTTTAATTGTGCACACTGTTCCAGCCATGTGCATAAAGGGAGACAATGCTCCTGGATGCTGTTCATCTCTGTCACCAGATAGCATGTTGGACCTAGAAGGAAGCAGCCAGGAAGCTTTTAGTTGATCTTTCTCTGGAAATCTCTAGAAATCTCTGAAGTGACTCACTCTCCAAACTAAGTTTAATTAAAATATAATTGATTCTCTCATTCAACGGGTTCTTGTAAAGCATCTATGTACGTGTGATGTGTGCACACAGCTTCCCTGTGTGTACAGATGTTTACACTCACTCAAAGGTGAAAAGTTGATGTCAACTGTTTTCCTTGACTATTCTAACCCTTCTGTTGAGACAGGGTCTCTCTCTCTGAAACTGGAGCCTACAGATTTGGCCAATCTTGCTGGCTAGCTCACTCTAATCATCTCTCTCTCTCTCTCTCTGTTTTCTGGGGGCTGGGATTATAGGTGGCCTCTCCACTCCCCGGGCCTCTCCATGGGTGTAGGAGGTCTGAACCCTAGCAAGCACTTGACCTGGCCCTCCAGTGTATAAGGGTTTATTCTTTAACTCAGTATAGTCAACCTTCTCACGCTATTATCATCAGGGGGAACTTAAAAGAAAACTCAAGATGCTTAAGCTGTACCCCCAAGGAACAATTGTATCAGTGTCTGGCCAGGAGCATTCTTACTGCATATTTCAGTGTTCAGCAGGGTTGAGAAGCAAAACTTTATCATAAAGCAAATCAAGCAATTCCCTGACTATGTGATAGTGCTGCAAAGTCAGCCGGGGTTCCCCCATCTTTCCATACTTCCATTTCAAGCACCTGGCACTGATTCTCAAGGTGATTGTTTGGTTCTACATAGCTGCTGAAGCTCTACCCACTACATCTGGATTCCGGATATGGTGGTTTAAATATGGGAAGTGGCACTATTAGGATGTGTGTTCTTCTTGGAGTGGTTGTGGCTTTATTGAAGGAAGTGTGTCACTGTAGGCATGGGCATTGGAGGTCCCTAGCCCAGCCTTGAAGTTGCTGATATCATCACTGGTGGATGGAGCTACTTGGAAGGCCTGTTGAGGCAGTGTCAGGTGGCCTTGGTCTAAGCTGAGCAATCAGAGATAGCCAGCAGGCACTGCCTGGAACACAGAGTGGGAGTCCCTTCCTTATTGAATGAACATGTAAAGATCGCTGATTACCACATACCATGAGCTGACATGGCCAGGATCTGTCTCATGGACCTTACCCTTCAGATGTGTGGACAGACAGGCCAGGAAGGTGATATTCCAAGAAAGGCGATGGAGAAGGAATGAGGCAGCTGTAGCTAGAAACTTAAGCCTCTCTTGTTGAGAAACTTAGAAGATGACTAGCAGGAAGAATCTGGAAGATCCAGGGAAAGAATGTTCTGGGGCATGTATGTAGAGCAGGTATGTAGACTACTCTGTGGTAAAGGGACAGAGATGAGGACACGGAGAAAGGGGCATTAGACTTGAACAATACAGAGATGACATGGAAAGATCTTGCTTTAACTGAGGTACAATGGGATGGTAGTGCAGGATCATTTGAGCCAAGACATGACCTCCTTCAATTATGGTTTCAAAACCGCTGTGGCCACCATGTGATTGGTGCTTGGCAAAATGGCAAGGTTGGAAGCAAGGGACCAATGGGACATTCTTCCTTGAACCACATAAGACACATTATAGGGGCAGAGTCAGACAAACAGAGTTTGGCATGCCTGGGGCTCCTGTCTTTGTAAAATGATTCTACTAGAACACAGGCATGCCCATGTTTGTGTATCATCCCTTACTTTATTGACACCAAAGCTGAGCTGAAGCACTATATCAGGGATGTGTAGCCTGAATGTATTTCCTATCTGGCCCTTAAAAAAACACTGGCATGCTAGGCATGAGCCCATAGGCCTAGAAAGCCAGCACTCAGAAGATAGAAAAAGGAGTGGGCAGAAGATTAAGGGCATCCTTGCCTGTATAATGAGGTCAAGCCTGGGCTATATGACATCTGCATCCAATTGAAAAGTTATCAAACCAGGACCAGAAAACAGTAACGGTGACAGGAAGTGAGGGGAGGCGAGACACATGACCACAGGATCCATTGGTGAGCTAAATACATGTGGAGGAGGGACAAGTAGCAGTGAACCATTGTCTGTACTTTGTGCTTGAGGAACTGGGAGCAGGACAGAGCCATTTGTTGAGATGAAAAGGTCATGCTTAGATGGGAAAACCCAGGTCACAGTTGCATAGGGTGATCCCACCTCCTGGACCCAGACACCTAGTCAGTCCCTGTGATGGCTGGGAGATAACCAGCCTCTCTCATGAGCCTCGAGCACCCAGAAAGGCCAGAGAGGTGTGAGGGGGCTGATGCAGGGGGATGAGTCTCCCCAACAATAGCAGCAGCTGTGTTTCACACCATATGCAGCTACTGATCTACCCACCTTACACATCGTCACCCACCTAAATTAGTCATGCAGTGACATCAACAAGGTTAGCATCTCCCAGTTGGACCTACAGGGACATGAGATAGAAAGAGTTTAAGTACTCTGTGTGTGTGTGTGTGTGTGTGTGTGTGTGTGTGTGTGTGTGTGTGTTTGTGTGTGTGTGTGTGTGTGTGTGTGTTAACATGCATGTGTGCTTGTAAAGATTGCAGGTGCTTTGCTCAATCACTCTCCACATTATTTTTTGAGACAGGGCCTCTCCCTGAACCTGGAGCTTCCTATCAGGTGTGGGTGTCTGGCCAGCAAGTCTTTGGCTCCCCTGCAATAGGATTATAGCCATGTCCCCACAACTTTTTTTTTCACACAGGTTCTGGAGGATAAGGCTCAGGTTGTCATATTGACTTGGCAAGCATTTTGTCCCCAAGCCATCTCCCCAGTCCCAAGTAGCTATCTCTTCTGAGGCCCACACCAGGATGGGAAACAGAATGGGGGAGAGAGAGAAACAGTTTCTGGGGAGCAGGAACAAGCACCCCATCACAAGCCTCAAACACATATCCCCAACACTAGGCAGTATGGCTGTTTCAGGGATCAAAGCTGGCTTGGCTGGAAAAACTGGTGGCTGACCTCTTCTGCACTGAGTATCTGGTGCACACTGGCATTAACCAGCACTCTCCCCAAGATGGCTCTACAGTAACCCTGGGCCACTCTCCCTCACACAGCAAACTCAGGAGTCACTTCCTGCCTCTCCTGCTGCTTTTCCATGTGGCTGGATTTATTTTCACAACAATTTATAGCTACATTAAATATTAAGGGCACTTTGCAGGTGGTGTTTACTGTTTGAAGAGTTAACAAATGTGTGTTACGCTGGATAAAACAGCAGAGCCTATTTGGAACGCTGATTGCTGGGGTTGGGCACGAGCACGAGACAACCATTTCTGTATTTTAATGAAACAGTGGCTTCAGAGCAGCCCTTTGCTGTGAATGGACAGGAAGATCACACAGGACACGGGGGGCTGGAGTCAGAGCCTGAAGGGGCACAGTGCACAGGGCTGCCTGCAAAGCCAGGGTTAGCAGCCCAGCCTAGGCTACTTCTTGGCCTAATGAGATAATTATATGATGCTGTTTGTATTGTGGGAGTCTACACCGTGAACCCAGGACTTCAGTGAGTCTCTCTGTTATCTGTGTCATATGCTCTTTCATTCCTACTGTGAGTATCCACCCATTTTCCTAGCACTGAACAAAGGGAGATGCAGTGCCACCCTCTTGGAGCTTCCATAACATGGACAAAAGGCAGATCAGATGTCAAAATA
Organism: Micromys minutus; assembly: GCF_963924665.1. NCBI lineage: Eukaryota > Metazoa > Chordata > Mammalia > Rodentia > Muridae > Micromys > Micromys minutus. The sequence goes on along the minus strand of NC_137972.1, from coordinate 45,632,468 downwards.
AAAATTACAACTGTCTGATGAGGGAAGGCCTCCCCCTGAAAATTTGCCTAAAAGATCGCAGGAATGAGGCCTGGGGACTACCAAGGGACAGACTCTGCAGGCAGACAGAACAGCACATTCAAAGGCCCTGGGGCAGAAGTGTACGGTGCAGTCTAGACCCTGACAGGAAGCCAATGCCATCCTACGTGCCTAAGAGTGTAGAAAACATAGGTGATGTCATAATCTTATTGGGCAGCCAGAGGGTGGAGATAGATGTTAATGGGTACAGTCGAGGCCATGTAGATAGGAACTCCTTTCTGACTGGGGAGGTCCACATAGGTCCAGGAGAAGCCTGAGGACCTAGATCCTGCTCTGTGGACCACTCTGGGAGACACTGGGATTGATGGAGACTGTACAGCGATCATGAAGACAGTAAGGAGCCACACTTGAAAGCTCTGCCACATTCTGGATGCTGTTTCTATCCCAACTGTCGCCAGTCATAGCTGAGGGCTCTCTTGTTCACCCAGATAGACATCATGGTGAGCAAGGAGAAACTCTTCCAAGGCTGCTGCTCTCTGGGAGCTTTTCAAATCCTCAGTGCTTGGCAGAGACAGGCAGTGGAGAGTGGACAGTAGGCAGGTGCAAGGAGCACCTGATGATGTTACCATCTCTGTGCAGACCTTGGGGATCAAGACCTTGGCCTTGGGCCATGGCCAGTGGGACAGCTCTTGCCCTGGGGTCTCAGACCCTCAGCCCTGAATGGCTGGCAGCCCTCTGCTTTTCTGGCAACCAAGGCTGCTAAATGCCTGTAGGTATCTGCCGCTGTGGTATCTGTGTTTAGAAGCAAGGGTCCCCAGCAGGCCACTCAGAACTTCGTACCAGACATGGTGAGTAGCCCTCAGGCATGGTCACCCACTGCCTGTGGGATTGGCAACCCTAGAAAGGATGGTGATAGATGGATGTAATCCCTGGCAGGCTGTCCATCTGCTGTCCATCTTCAGCTGTCAATCAGCAGAAGCCAGGTCCTTCATCTGTCAGTCTCTCAGAAGCCAGGGCCTGGATGCGAACTGAACTGTTGTGGTACATAGGCTCAGAGCTGAGGACTGAAAACCAGACACAAGCTGCTGGACCCTCTTCAGCTGTCATGCTGTACCAATCGTGACCCAACCTTGTCAGTCAACACGTTGTCTGGTGTCTCCAACATCTCCTGTCTGTTACTAGCGTAGACTGTACCACTGAAAGCAGGCATGGGAAGGAGCCTTTGAATGGGGCCCATGGTGCAAACCTGGGGAGGCAGTAGGGGGGAGTCTCTCAGGGGGCTCACTCACTCACTTCTTAGGCATAAGGCCGAGAAGGGGTGTTTACTCAATTACAGACATCTGCTGGAGCCAATCACAGCCTTGCCTGTTAGCGCCACTGGCCAATGGCCTGATGCCTTAGCATCAATCAGAACAATCTCTCCAACAGGGGAATCTGCTACCCTCTAGCCAAGTTGAAGATGGTCATGGAGTCATCCAAAGTCCACCAAGGCTTGTGCTCACAAAAAATCTTGACACAAATTATTTCAAATAGCCATGGTTGGTCCTACGCCTTCTGAAGCCTTGGCTATCAGCTGCTATCTTTACACAGATATCTGCAGGCATCCATGGAACAATCAAGATGGCTCCCACGGGTATAAGAGTGGGCCAGCTGCCAGCTATACTCAAGACAGCTCACACACCGGAGAGTCCAGTAGCTGCTAATTGGGAGTCAGTTACCCCAGTCCAGTGTCTTTGCTTGCTTACAGGAAAACGACCACCAGGAGTGCTTACAATAAAAACTTACCATTAATGCAAAGAGTGATTTTTAACAGATGTTAACATCGTCTAACCCTGCCCAGTACTCAGGGAAATGCATTTTCCCTCTGCAGCCGCCTCTGTCCATTAGTGGATACATAGGAGGATATGCACTGAATTTCAGAGCGGCCCTTCCATATAGCTATTATTCTCTGCATATCTCTACTTCTATAGATGGGGAAACTGAGGCAGAGAAGCTAGAGAATTCTGCCTATACCCCCATGACTAGTTTGTGACTAAGCATAGATTCAAACCCAGCTACCCCTAGACCTGCCATTCTGATTCTCCGCAAACTGTTTTGTCTCTGGTAGGACTCCAGCTAGAAACAGAGTAGAGGTTAGCTCTGCAGTCAGTCCTTTCTCCCATGCCCCAAAACACTGAGGTCATGCCACCAACTGCTCCTTTTCCGTTTCTCTTGGTCCCTTGCTGATTTAGTTTGAGCAAATATCCCACAGAGCACACACATTCCCCGGGCTGTTCATCTGACTGATGGGGTTGTCATGAGCTCCTGGAAGGAGCTTGCCCGGACTGCTTCTCTGTAGATAATCAACTTGACCCAGGAACATTTCCCAGGTTTCCCTGCTGTGATTCTCTACTGCACATCCTGGGACTAGAATAGACAGAAGGGTTAGGAAGGCCAGAAGTTCAGAAAGAGCTAAGCAGCCCCTTACAGCCACGCTCCTAGACATAAATCAGCCCCATGCCACCAGTCCAGAAACCAAAGCTCAGGACAACAGGACTGTCAAGGGGTAGTGCTTAATCCTCAGGAGCTCTGGGCCCTAAACCCTACCTTCTTTCTAAACTCTCTAATCCTGTCAGGATTATCTCAATGAAGGACCCACAGGACCCAGAGCTAGTGTCAACGAGTAAGAAGAGAAAACAAAGAGCCCGTTTTTGACAAGTGGGAAGACAGGCCCCAAGATGGACAGGATATAATTCCACACTATGAATTAGGCTGGATACTTCCTTTTGTAAGCTCTGGTTGTATATAATTGGACATACTTAGTGGTGTCTTCAATCCACCAGATACAAGTCATGGACATCAGTCAGTCCTTTGTATCAGCCTGAAACAATGTCTTCTTCAAACCTGACCAAACGTCCTCTGGGGTTATATAGGTGGAGTTGGGGCCTCTGGCTTCCTTTGCTCAGATTGCTCACTCACAGACATTTCCTCATGTTTCCAGAGGGTTCTCTGAAAATCCAAACTCTTTGGCTTACATAGAGTTGCTTGCTTCTACAGAGGAGAAGGTTCTATGGTACCTACAGTGACAGGTTCACTGACCTGAGTTATCCAGCTTTTCCAGCCTCATTACCCCAAGTAAAACCAAAATAAAACAAAATAACAACAACAAAACATAATCGCTGAGTGAAGTCAGATGGATAGGAAGGGTCAGAGTGGATTTAGGAGGAATGTGGGTGGGATGTGTCAGGGGTAGTAAATATAATCAATCAATACACACAAACACACACATACATACACACACCCACATACACACATACATACATACATACACACGCATACACACACATACACACACATACACACACACATACACACACATAGACACACACATACACATACACACATACATACACACACATACACACATACATACACACATACACACATACATATAAATACATATAAATACACACACATACATACACACACATACACATACACACATACATACACACACATACATACATACACACATACACACATACATATAAATACATATAAATACACACACATACATACACACACATACACATACACACACATACACACATACACACACATACACACACACACACACACACACACACACACACAGATAACAGAACTGGTAACAGATATCCATGTTTTCTAGGTGCCAGCTCACATTGAAGGTGATCTCCCTGTCACAGAATAGAAAACAAAGGTTTAGGGGAAAACCATACAGCATCACAAGGTTAGGTTCTGGTAGATTCAGGGTTAGAAAGTTGGCATCCCTCTTCTTGCTGTTTACAACAGAGCCTACAGGAGCCTCCCTGAGGACTCTGTTTTCCCTGCAGGGGGATTCCTTCTGTGCTCTCTGATCCCAGAGAGCAGGGACTGTGTACTGTAGACTGCAGTGGCCATGGAAAGAGGGAAATCATTGGTGACAATTCATACAACTCCCTCAACACCTCGGTTCTTCTGGGAGGTGGGTGCTGGGAGCAGGGAGTTGGTAGGAAACAGTGGGCTGCAGCTCCTCCTCCTCCTTCCCCTTTTCTTCTTCCTCCTCTCCCTCCTTCTGCTCCTCCTGCTCTTCCTCCTATGCCTGCTCCTGCTTCTCCTCTTCCTGCTGCTCCTCCTCCTTCTCCTCCTCCTTCTCCTCCTCCTTCTCCTCCTCCTCCATTTCATTGGCTGTCAGGGCCCTTTCATTTCATTTCTCAGTTCCATTCTCTTCTTTGGCCTCTCAGAACAGACCTCTGGGACTCTCCATAGCCAACGTGGCCCATAATGTCACCCCACCATCCAGCATACATGTCCCTCTGTTCCACTACATCTGCTCTGCAGTTGACTTATATGGTGGACTATTTTTGCTTGGAAACAGAAAGAAAAATCCAGTTTTTACAACTGGTAAAGGAAAGAGAATTTTAATAGCCTCTTAATAAAATTGCAGACAGTCTTGGTACACCACTGAAATGCACTCACCGTGTATTAGGGCTCTGTTTGTTTTGGACCCTTTTTTGCTTTGTATTATTATCAGACGATCTCATGTAGCCCAGGTTGGCCCAAAGCCGTATGTGTAGATGAGGATAATCTTCAACTCTTGATCCCCCTGCCTCCCTCTACCTCCCAAATGTTCAGATTACAATTACAGGTGTGTGTACAATGCCCAGATTATGTAGTGCTGTTGATGGAACCAGTTGGGCGAAAACTCTACCAAATGAGCCACATCCCCAGCTCCCAAGTGTTAGGTTTTTAGATGGCAAGTCGTGATTATGAAGTCTGGAATGCTATCAATGAACTGTCTGCTCTGCTACGTTGAAGTCCCAATAAAGTAAACACAGAATAGATATGACACTGTCTTCAGTTAAAAGAGCTTCTGGGAGAATATGGCAAACATGTGAAACAAGACTTTTATGAAGTTTTTCAAAATATGGTTATTTCCATATGCAATGTGTTTATATTACAATCACAGTAAACTACCAAATTTTCAAGCCAATGTTTCTAGAACAAAGCATTTAGACACATGTCATTTCAAGTATAAAGAAGTCTAAGGAAGTCTGAGCCCATCTAGTTAAACTATTGTGTATATAAGCTTACCTTTTCATTTACAACCATATCAAGGATGTCCATTCATGTTGAATGTAACATAATATAAAGATTTGCCCTGTTACCCAGTAAGCAGGTGCAGAGACCACACTGCACAATGAAGACTCATCAGCTCTTCCCCGCTCACTCTGCATATCAGACCTGAGGCTATCACGTCATGCCCACTCTCCGGTGGGACGCTTGCACACAGAGGCTCAGCTCCTTGCCCAAGGACCCAGAGCTAATAATGATAGAGACAATTCTAAACTCAGGCCTCTGGCTCTAGTAGACTTTATAGTAACCTGAAGTACGGAAGTCCTTGGATCTCTGATACTGAGGATTTAAAATGACAGGAGCCTGTGCTGTGGTAAGGAGTGACTACGCCATGAGCTTGTCGAGCTGGTGCCGTACCCGTGAGCTGTCACTCACTTGGGACACCTGTACACCTTATGTACCTGATGTGCTTTAACTCCAAGATCTGAGGGCACTGGACCTTTGCCGACACACGTTGTTAAGATTTGGTGGATACCAAAAGTTGACGATGCCCTTACCAGCCCTACTATTTATTCTAAGACCTTCCTCTATGACCCCATTTTTCTTCTTTCTCCCCGGCCCCAGGAGATAAAGTCAGATTTATTGTCCATCATATGAAAATCTACAAATAATAGATTTGTACAGGGAAAAAAAAGCCCAAAGGAACAGCAAATGGGATCATAATAGTGATAATTTAAACTTCCTTTTCCCCCATATATTAAGATGACAGCCATTATCAAAGCATAATTCTGATGTCAAGGTAGCTTTTGTTCACTGGCCAAAGCTTGCCATTTAAATGAAGGCCTTCAGTCTCTGACAGTTCTACTGGCTCTAGACAAAACTTTTGAGGTCCTCAATAGACCGTTTGTACAGATCTATTCACAGCCTAGAGAGCCAGGATTCCTCCCACAGACAAGCCCTGGCCCCTGGAGGGCAGGAGCTGTTTGACAATGCTGGGGAAGGGACGGTGGCCTGCCTTGCCCCCAGCTCCTGACATACTCTGGCACTCACCACCCTGCAGCTGGTCTTCATAACCCACTGCCCTCACAGCTGGAACCTGCTCTGCCTGCATTTATTGGGAAACCTCTGGAGGTGGCCCTGAACACAGATGTATTGGCAAAACAACAGAAGCACTCTATCATGTCACCCCATCATTAGGCCACTCCAGGGACACGCCACGGTGACCCTATAGGTCTGTGTCACAGGTATCCTCCATAGGGTTTGGTTCATGCTTTCCTTGTTCTCTCTCTTTTCGTGCCTATTGCCCTTCCCCACTATGCTGTCACCAGCTCCCTGAAGGATGTTCCTAAAACATCTTTCAAGCCTTTGCCCCCAGGCTCCCTGCTAGGGAAAACTGTGTAAATAAGCCTAGCCCTGGGTCTTAAGCACCTCTAGTCTCCCATGTCTCCTAGTCACATCCTATATGTCGAATGAGTAAATACCAGGGTCTTAGAGTTCTAGTGCAGTGATGCAAAAGGCATGGAATGTTAAGGGAAAAGATGCCAGCCCAATTATAGTTTCCAGAAAGCTTACTGATAAGGCCCTCTAATAGGGTGGTATCACCAGGATGCTGGGGGTGGGTAAATTGGCTTGTAAATGGCAACTAGCCAATACCTAGGAATGTAGCAAGCTGGTTGGTAAACCTTGGAAGCTTGGATTTGGCCATAGTGGGAAGGTTTATACTGTTACAATGGCTGTGGGCTGCCATGGGACTGTTCTCATTCCACCTATCGGGAGCAGGTCTACCACCATATCAAGATACACCACTCTCCAGACTACAAAGAACCCGGGCAACACATAGGTACTTTAAACTGTGGGTTCTGAAGGCAGGCAGCCTTGAGTCCAACTGTATTATTGCTAGCTATATTCATGGTCTTCTCTGGAGGAAGACCTCTCAGCTATTAGCATGATCAACAAGAGTGCTGCTGAGCTAGTCCCCTGTTTTCAGCTTAAGGCATGCCAGCTAGAAAGTAAAAAACAACAAAACAAAAAAAACCCACGAGAAGCAGTCTGAGAAGATAGCTCAATCAATAAAGTTCTTGTCTTTTATGCACTAGGGCTTGACTTCAATCTCTGGAACCTGCATTTTAAGCAGCCCATCATGGTAATACACTCTTGCATCTCATAGCTGCAGAAATAGACAGATTCTATGGACAGATACACAGGTTGGCTGGTCGGCCAGCCTAGGTGAATCAGTGAATTCCAGATTCACTGAGAAACCCCATATCAATAAACAAGGTGAGAAGTGTTGGCATTAGGACAGCTCCTACCCCCAGCGATGGTGACACCCACAGGTGACAGGGACCTGGCATATCCATTGCCATGGAAACAGCCAAGCATTCCCAGGATACACTGGTTCAGAAGCCCACCTCAACTTCTGGAGCAAATGACGTAACTACCCCATAAAAGACCAAACCCCCTCCCTTCTCCCTCTCCCTCTCCCCCACCCCTCTCTCTCTCTTCTCCTCTTCTCTTGACCCTGACCCCTGTCCCATCATTCTATTAAACCTTTCCATGAGGGACCTAGTTGGTTTCGTTTGGTTTGTCCAGGCAGAAGCAGAGAAATCTAATTAACAACAAGAAGTGATATACATGCACGCACACACACACCACGGGTAGAGGAGGGGGCACAGAAAAACCCAGATTATGGCATCAAGGATCACAGCCCTGGTGCCCACGAGACAGCAGCATCTACCCAGTGGTTTCCCTCTCCAGATGTGAACTCAACCCTTTCCCCAAAGCAGTAGTTCTGCACTGTTCGGGGGAAAAAGATCTGATGTTCTCAGCTCAAGCTTGCTCTGCAGAAGACAAGCCTGCCCATTCTGTTGACTCCTCAAAGGGAGAAAGCACTAGAATGTGTCCCCAGTGTCTTTTGGAGGTCAGTTAGTTAGTGGATGGCTGTATCTGGGTTGCTAAAATCACACAGCCCTAAGCACAGAAACCACACTCCTGAAGCAGTACAATAAATACAGAACCCATCTGTCATATGCAGCGTTCGAAAGGTGTGGCCAGCCTGTCAATCACAAGCCTTGTCTCTGCTCTCACTTTCTACAGCTGATGGCTTCCCAGATCTAATCACTTCTGGCTCAGACACAGGATACATATGTCTGGAGTAGCCGTTCTCAGCTGTGATTAAGTGGCTCAGTTCCCAGCTTTCTTCCTCTTGGATAAGGCTGCTCTGGGGTGTGAGCCACAGTTGCTTCTGGAAAGTACCACTAAGACAGAGCACAGCAAAGAGTGTACCTTTCCAACAGGTACACTCACTCCAGCCATTTTCCCTCCACTTCGATGTCCCATTCCCCAACCCGAGCTCAACCTGCAAACATTTGTTTCAGTTCCTTTCCAGTTGCTGTAACAAAAGGCCCCAGGCTGGGCACTTACAAAATTAAAAAGATCTGTGCCAGGCATGGTGGTGCATGCCCTTAATCCCAAGTAACCAGGAGGCAGAAGCAGGCAGAACTCTGAGAGTTCATGGCCAGCTTGATTTACAAAGCAATCTCCATGACAGCCAGGACTGTTGCACAGAGAAACCCTGTCCCAGAGAAAGGAGGGGAGAGGAGAAGGGGCAGGGAGAGAAAGAATGGGTGAGGCTGATTTATCTGACTCATAATTCTGGTGACTAGGTAGCATCTACAGTTATGGTACCGACCTCCTAGCCAGAGTCCCTTTGACTGCTCCAAACATGTGCATGCAACTCTAGTTACACAGGCAGAATCAGGCTCATGTGAGAACTCACCTACTCACTGAGACCAGCACCAATCCTTGCCAAAGATGGCGTCTGATGACCTCATGACAAGACGCTGCCTTAGAGTTTTAGCATCCCAGCATACAAGCCTCTGGGTGAGATATGCAACCCATAGGAGACTATAGCAGCTTCCCACATAAAGCCTTTCCACCCATGAACAATGGATGGCAACTGTTAACACTTGCTATGTACCTTCCTCTGGGGAGTAGGCTTGTGCACGGGCCAGGACACAGTCAGTATAGAGAAGGGAGGTGAGCTGAAAGGAGAGCAGCAAATCGGACTGGGATTTGGGGTGAGGAGCGATCTATCTTCAGCTTCCCCTCCATCCTCCATGGGTTCAGAATGCAGTCCATATATCACGCTTGTAAACGTTTACTGCAGGTGTTTCACCAGGGCCCAGAGTTATGGGCTTGCTGGAGAAGCCCTCGGGAAAACAGAAAAGACATTCACTGTGGGGTTTCCAGGCTGGATTTTCCATTAGTAATTGTGAAAGACAGCTTTTATTACGAGCTTACTCTTTGTCACATAGTGTGACACAAGGAGATGGCCTTGTTCGGCTGCCACAGCAACGGTATACAGTAGGTGCTGTTCCATTTCAGCCATGGCCAGAGAAGCTGGGTCTTGGAGAAGCGAGATCACTTGTGTAAGAGCTATCTGCTCAGTTAAGAGCTACATTAAGCTATCTCCTCAGGAACAGTATGCCAAGCCTCCATCTTGTAAAAAGGTCAGTTGACCAAAGCCTCCCACCTCACATGCCCATGGATCATAGCATCCAAGCCTTGGGGCATTCCTCTGGCTTCTTCTGTTTCTGGAAAACTACTAATGGTCCCTTGAGAATGTTGAAGAATTCCCCATTTGTCCTCTACCCTTCTACCTTGGTGAGCTCTTGCTGTTCATCAGAGAGAAGGAACAAGATACCACAGTGACAAAGAAGACAAAGAAAGACACTACCATATCAGTGCTCTGTGCCAGTCCCCTGGGACTGGAGACCTTGTCCCTGTGCCTTAAATTTCTATGGAAAAACCTCCAAATGTGCAGACATCTCTCTAAGTGCTAGCTCTGGAATCCACAGTGGCCAATGACTCTGTCACACTGAGGACATTTTGTTCAGGCTGGAGTGAGCCAGCACTTCCCCCAAGAAAGTGCCACTCAGCATCCATGGTATCTTTGAATGAAAGAGAATTTCGTTCTTCCCTTTGATTTCCACCATAGCAATGTCTCCCCAAGCAAAGGGGTGATGGAGGTCAGCTTTCTCTAGCTTCCTTGGGTATGTTTGCCAGTACCACATCCTAATATTGAGCTACAGCATGCATCTGCCTGGCAATGGATCCCTGATGAGCTCTGAAGCAGCCTGCTGGGAAAGGGGCCAGCTGCCAGGCCTGCAGCGCGCACACTCCACCGAGGACACTGCCTGGCAGGGGCCCCAGTGTCTGAGAGACAAGGGTCACCATGGCTGGGCTTCAGCAAGCTGGCTTGGATTACTTTGTGATTGGCTCTGTGCTCTTGGAGCCTGGTCAGGTCAACCTGACCCCAGAGGCCTACGAAATAACTCGAGCAGTTGGCTGGCCACTCCTGACCATGGCCAGGAAACCATAGACTCAGTTGCTAAAAGCTTTAGCTGCCTTGTTCTAGAACCTGTTCATGAAGCCTACAAATGGGGAAGATAGAAGAAGAAAGTGTGGGGGGTCAGGAGGTGAAAAGAAGGGCCAGGGATGAGACGAGAGATTTCACCTTCTAGGTTGAATTTCTTAGGCTTCAGGGTCAGTTGTGGCTAGAAATGGCCTCCTCCTTAGGCCTAGAAGGAGACTGGAACTCTACAAGAAGCCAGTCAGTCTGACTGCCCTTTTAATTTTTTCTTGACTGATCAAATAGTTCAGGAGGAGCTGAGGAGATGACCTGCTGCCTATGCCCTGGACTACTCCCTGCCTGCCCTCTCCTGCCCTTGGGGATCAGAGGTGAGGTAGAACAGAGTCAATGACAGACCCTGGGAACAGGTGAGTGCGGAGGTCCACAGGCTCCCTTAACACCCTCCACCCACACCCTACTGCACCTCTTCTAAACAGCAGTTCCCGATTGGCTGGCATTGTCTACATCAGCAGTCCTTGGTCTCTCAGGTAGTCTTCAATTAGGTCCTCCTGCAGGAGATGTTTTGTGGCTGTGTGGCTCCAGCGTTTACGTAGAGGTGGACACTGCCAGTCCTCCTACAATGGCCCAGTTAGTAAAGTGCTTATCTTGTGAAGTCCTGAGCTAGATCCTCATAGCCCACATATAAGGAGGTGGGCATAGAAGCATAGGGCTGCGAGGTGAAAACATGCAGATCCCTGGGCTGGTCAGCTACAGCAATAAATGGGCAACTAGCCTACTTAGTGATCTCCAGATGAATGAAAGACTCTGTCTCAGAGGAAAGGGGAATAGCATCTGTGGAGCAACAGCTGAGCCTGCATCTGCATACACCTGCACAACATGAGAGCGTGCACACACAAACACACACACATTCACACACACACACACACACACACACACACACACACACACACACACACTTAAACAAAGCCTATCAGCACTAGGGTGGTGGAATGAAGACCAACCATGTATACATAAGGTCAGTCTCTGACCTTATTTCAAATTTTATTTCCTTGCGAAGAAGTTTTGCATTTGTGCTGATTTTATTTTGGATGTGTTTAGCTACACATATGCCACAGTACACTTATGAAGGCTGGAGGACAGCCTGTGGAAGCTGCTTCTCCCTTCAACCATATGGTCTCAGGGATAGAGCAGAGGCCGTCAGGATTGGAGGCAGGCACCTTTCCTCAATGAAACATCTTGGGGAGGGAGAGAGAAAGGGAAGGAGGGAGAAGAAGAGGGAGAGAGGGGTAGAGTTAGTTAGTTTAAGGACTGCTTTGACATAACATTAAACTTGGTGACTGATATTTTTGTCAGTATTTCATAGTACTGGGGATGGAACCCAGGGCCTGTGCATGCTAGGCAAATGTTCTACCACTAAGCAACATCTCCAGCCATGTGTATTAGTTAGGGTTTCTGTTGCTGTGATTAAATACCCCGACCATGGCAAATTCTAGAAGGAAGGGTTTATTTGGCTTTATGATTCCAAAAGGATGACCCCCATGATCATCACAGTAAGGAAGTGTGGCAGCTGGAGCAGCCAAGGGAAAATATATTCTCACTGCAAGCAGAAAGCAAGAAATCTCAACACCCACCCCCAGTGACATGCTTCCTCTAGCAAGGCCACATCTCCTAAACTTACCTAAACAGTGCTACCAACTGGGGACCAAGTATTCAAAGATCCGAGCCTCTGAGGACCACTGTTCTAGGCCACCACACAGTGACTAAGCTTTTATAGCCTTTGAGATCCACCCATGCAGCAACTGTCTTGCTTGCCTACCTTCATCCTAGGCTCACCATCCTTTCTCTCTCTCTCTCTCTCTCTCTCTCTCTCTCTCTCTCACACACACACACACACACAAATACTCAGAATCAAAGCAGCCATGTGACCTAACTCTGCTTCATCTTCTCTGCTGTTCTCGTTTCCATGACAACAGATGGTAGACATATCCTCATCAATGAACATGCCTCTGCCTCCTTCACCAGAAAGGACATGTTGGGATATGTGTCATCAGCCCACCATGGGCCTCCAGACTCTGCCAACCCCATCACATCCCTCACCTATAATTAAAGATATCTTAGAGACACCAAACATATCAGTGTCACAGTGGGGAATGAAAATACAGACTTCCTCTGGGATTGGCTAAGGGTGAGTCCAAATTTCAGTTCTTTACCTGTCTAATTCTGCTGTCTGCCATCTGTGGTTGCTGGGAAATCTGTAGTCCACTATACATACCTGTGCCTGCATCTGCCTGGATGCTGCCCGATGTCTGACTGTCCCTAGTAAAGGTCTTTGCTCTGTAGTTGAGAAGCACAAAAAAAGAGGCATGGGAAAGGGATATGACATTCTTTATGGAAAGCTTTAGCTGAGCCTGACAGGGGGAAGGGTAATGGTACAGACTCCAGGTGACCCAAAAGCACTCGGTACAGTAAGCACACATCAGCGAGTCCTGTTGGGTCACTTCCAACATTTATGGTAGACATTTGTTATAAGACATGGCTTCCAACCTGTTGCTTGCCTTTGTCACTACATACACTTGCAGATGTACATTACCCTGGATCAGGGGCACGGATAGGTATATAACTTGAGACTAAAGTTATGCATTCATTAGCTTAGGCTATTAAAAAATGTTCGCATGGGAGACCCAAGGTAAGTAACATTGGTTACACTGTTCTCTTGTAGGCAAGAGAAACTTAAGCGGGTGAACACTCGGTAGGGTAGCAGGCTAAGTATATATTCCTAGACATTTTCAAGGTGTGTTGACTTTGCTGTGAGGACTGCCAAGGTTTGGTCGCTGGGGGTCAAAAGATATTTTCATAGAACTGCATCGCTATATCCAAGTTCTCCTAACAGATGTCACAGCTCTGCACATGAAGGACATTTTGCTCCTGGAATCCAGAATGCCTTGCCACCTATGAATTCAGAAGGGGAAGGCTCATGCCTCACAGACATTGCTGCTTAGTGAGGCAAGGCTAGGTATATCAGCTAGGTATACCATCTCCTTACAACTGAGAGAGCATCTCAGAGCGCTTCCTCCATGGGACTGAGTTCCTCCTGACCACAGAGGCACCTGGCTAAGACCAGAGGCCGCTGTTCCCTCCTCCTTCCCCCCCCCCCTCCGGGGGGGAAGTAGAGCTCAGGGCCCATAAACCTATTACTCTTAAGTCAGTCATGGGGTCTGTTTCTGTTGAGATAGGTATCAGATTAGTGTGGACTTTTTACTCTGAGTATTGCACTGTGAGAACTGTTCCCTGAGCTTAACATACTGTCCCCTGTCCCCTGTGAGATCAGCTGTGACCACCCACAGATGAGGACACATGTTCAGCACATGCTTACCAACTTTATAGGCTCCAGTCAGCTAACAGCCATACAGCCTGTGCTCAGCAGTCAACGCCAAGTGTCACAGAGCCAGAGACTGCACTGGCATAGTAGCCCTCCAGGGTCCTCCCACACAAAATGATTGTTATTTAGTAGGTGCTATGGCACCAGAAATGCTGGCAAGTGCTGTTCCACCCATCTGCTGTGCACTGGCACCCGTGGCTCCGGTGAAATCAAAAGAGTAGGTGTCCAATAAATAACTGTTGCTTGGCTAAGAGGAAGAGAAACTGGCAAGTGCCTTAAAGCCTCCTACCAAGGGCCCGAGACTATATATGGCCCAGATGGTCCAGAGCCAATGAACACCTGGGCCTCCCCTTCCTGCCTCTTGAGCCTCAGAAGAGCACCTATAACTCAGGTAATAGGGCAGGACTGCCTGAAAACATAAGGCTGGGGAGGTGGGAGTACCATACATGCTGATAAATGATGCCATTAATAGAAAAGGCTACAATCAATCAATCAACCAATCAACCAACCAACCAACCAACCAATCTGTCATCTCTCTCCCATCTCTTACTATCTCTCTCTTACTCTCTCTTCTTTCTTTCACTGACCCTTTCTCCTTCATCCCTCTTTTTTTCTCCCTCTCCCCCTCTCCTTCCTTCTCTTCTTCACCCTCATTTTTCTTCTTAAGCAGGGTGTCACTTCCTTCCCTTTTTCTTCTCCTCCCCCCATTACCTCCTTTTCTCTTCCACTTCCCTTCTCTCTCACTGCCCTTCCCTGTCATGAGTTGTTCTGTATTTCTCTCTCACTCTCCCTCTGTGTTCACCTCTTCCTATATCCTTCTTCTCTTCCCTTCTCCCTCCCCTTCTCATCCCTCCTTCCCTCCTCTACTCCCCTACTCTCACTCCTAACTGTGAAATGTCAAGTGTGACATCCCAGCATCCCTTGGCTCCATAAGTCAGGACTGTAGAGAAAGAGGCTTCTTGTAGAGCAATGACTATCAGTTGGCCACAAACACATTTCTCTAAACAACAACAGAAATGGAGTTTGCTGTTTAGCCTTCCTCAACTATTCTCACGGGCATCCAAACTGTAACCATGCAAGAGCCGGCTGCCCACTCAGACCCAACCTGGCTTTGACATCTTGGTCTTACATGACATATTCTAGACCAGCCCAAGAAATTTTCTCTTCCCCATAGCTAAAATTTCTGTTCAGCCCAATGATTCCCTTAAAAAGGGCTTGCTTCAATTGCCAAGACACCCTCCTGGGAAGATTTTTGTGTCCCATGAGGCCATGGTCAGAAGCTGGGGGCAGATGTGTCCACTCTTGCCATGGCTGGAAAAACAGGCATTCTTCCTGCTCCATCTGCCTGTGATTGCCTGACTTCCTCTTCCTGGGTCAAATGTCAACATATTTGTTTCTACTCCTACCATCCTAGAATCTTGGTCCCCAGAGTCCCTGCAAAACGAGGTTCTGATCAGAGCTCTAGAGCTCAACAGGGAAGAACAGCTCAGGATCAGAGTATTAGAAGCATGTGTCAGCAACCTGTCTCACCGACAAACAACAGAATATCTTTGAGCTTCAAACTAACCCTCTGCCTTCGTCTCTGCAGATCAATTGAATACCTGCCCAGAAGAGGCCCACACTAGCCAACCCGAGAAGGTGGCCACCTCTTCTCAGAGAACCTGGTAGTGTCCTCCATTTATAACCTGCCCATGGTCCATCTCCTGACCACATGTATTCTTGCTAACACTGTATTGACACAGGTTCTGGCTATTTAGTCCAGTGAGGCTTCATGATCCTCCTGCCTCAGACTCCCAAGTGCTGGGGCCGTGGGCATGGGCTATCACTCCCAGCTTGATGCACTTACACCAGCCAGCTATGAGCAGAACGATGCTGTGTAACCAGCCTGAGAGGATAAAATAAATGCTGACCCTTAGCATCAACTGTAAAATTGAACTTTGGACTGAGGACCAAAAGCATGCCTGTTCCTGACACCTGCTAACCGGAACATATTCTCTTCCTGTGGCAAAAGACAGAAACTGCAGAAGCCATGTCCCAATGCATGCAAGGTCTCTGCTCAAGGCACAATCCCAGTATTAGTCTCAAAGTACAAACCTTAGCTGAACAGAGTCAGGAAGAAGCCTATTCTGTAGAGAGGAAGGGAGAGTTAGTATTTGCCAAACAGTGTTGTAATGAGCTGGGGATGGGTAGCTCAGTGGTAAAACACTTGCCTTACAGTCATGAAGCCCCAAGTTCAATTCTCAGCACTGCAAAAATCACCATTACCACAAAGGGGGAGAAAAGACACTACATACTTTGCAGGGGATTGGTTGGGGAGGTAGCTCAGTTCTAAGATGTTTGTCTTATAAGCAGGAAAAAGCTGAGTTCAGTCCCCAGATCTCACATAAAAATCCCAGGTTTTATTGTATATACTAATAATCCCAGAACCAAGAAAATAGAACTAAGAGGATCCCTGGGGCTCATTAACTAGCAACTGCAGATTTCTTGGCAAGTTCCAAGTCAGTGGGAGACAGTTTCAAAAACAAGACTGATGGCTCCTGAGGAAAAACACCCAAGGTTGACCTCTGACATTGTCTGTCCATCTGTCCATCCTTCCATCAATCTATTCATTTATCATCCCTCTCTCTCTCTCTCTCTCTCCCTTTTTCCCTCCCTTCCTCCCTCCCTCCCTCCCTCCTCTCTCTCTCTCTCTCTCTCTCTCTCTCTCTCTCTCTCTCTCTCTCTCTCTCTCTCACACACACACACACACACACACACACACAAAAACTAAAATACATAAATGGGTCATACTAAACCACTGGTTTCATGTTGAAATTACAACTACTAATTTCCTATCCTAAAGACATCAGAAAATGGCTTGACTTGGGATCTTTGCTCACGCTCTTCTCTTACTGCCTAGCAGTCTCTTTGCCTCCCTGGACCTCTGTTATCATGATTTATTTCCCTCTTGCTTCCTCAGAGAATTCTGATCTACTCCCCAGGCCAGGCTGGCTGCCATTCTGGCCCTGCCCTTTGTCACTGCCCTTTGTCACTGTGAGCACTCTAACAGAGAGTCCCACTAGTGTGATTCTCGCTTGTCTTTTTCTACTGAGATCTCTTTGCCTCATCTCAATTTGGTTCCTTCCTAGAACCCATCAGCCATGGTGAAGGGTTACTAAAGACTTGAGTGGGGACCAGCACCCTGGAGTGTCTCTAATCTGTATCAGGTCTGAGGAAAGAAGCTAGAGAAGTTCTCAAAAAAAGACAGCTGAATGCCTTAGATCAGCCTGCACTGGAATGGGGGGACTCTGTCCCATGCAGCTCTGCCTACTGAATGAACTGAAGCCCCAGGCTTCTTCTGCTCCAGAGAACACAGGGCCTGGCAGGGCCAAGGATAAAGAAGCCAAGAATCTGAGGAAAGATGGTCTTTCCTGTGTGTGCTGACATATCCAGCTCCAAAAATGTCTAGAAAGACCTCCAGCTGTGCTCAGAGCCATAGATAGAGATGTGGTTCCCTTCCAAGTTCTCAGACCTAGCAATTGAAGTAGAAACAGAGTGTTGGTGTCTTTAAAAAATTCATAGAACATTCCAAAAAAGGCTCAAATATCTTATGGGCTAAAAGAGAAGAGAAATGGTTAACATCTGGGGGAAACCTGGAGTTCTGTGTGGTATTAGGGGCATTAGATGTGTGGACAATCAGGGCAGGGTCCCAGGACACAACAGGTCCCCAGTGATCTTCCAGTCATGGAGAACTTTGCCTTTTTACAAATTCAGAGTCCACTCTGTGCCTATCAGTAAGACAGGAGAGGAAGGATACAGACAGACAGAGACATTAACGCCTCCAACCTGATATGTGAGAAGCTGGACTCAAGAGTGGAGCTGATTTGTAGCCCCAGCCTTCTTTCAGGACAACATTCCTTGCATGGGGTTGGAGCTTCATGGCCTGTTTCATCTAGGGTCAGTCAGTGAGGTATGGTACCTTGGGTAAATACTGTCTTGATGGCATGTATGAAGGATAGCTGTCCCCTATGACTGTTATCCCTGAGAACTTTCTAAAGTGGGTTTTTGTTGTTGCTACTGTGTTTCCTTGATTGTTAAGACAGGGTCTCCTGCAGCCCAGTCTGACCTCCACCTCACCAGATAGTTAAGGATGACCTTGAACATCTCATTCTTCTGCCTCTATTTCTCCAGTACAGGGCTTACCAGTGTTTGCCACTGTACCCCACTTATGAGATGATGGGGATGGAACCCCATGTTTTCACATGACAGTAAAACACCCTCCCAACTGAGGTACATACCCCCAGTCTTCCAAGACAATTTTGGATGCAAGCTGAGCACCCCGATTCCAAAACCAAAAATGATGCTCTATGACCAAAATGTTCCAAACACTGATAGGACACATGGGAAAAGTCCCACATCAGACCTCACGGTAGGCCCTGGTGAAGGTATAGGCACACAGAATGTTGTATAGAATTACCAGGCTCTGTGCATAAAGTACAGATGAAATACAAGTGAATCTCAGAAATAGACTTGGGTTCCCTCCCATAGCATATCTCATGAAAATAAAAATATTCAAAGGGAAATCCCAATAGCTCTGTTCCTACCAGGCATGTCTAACCTGTAGCAAAGGTCACATGTGCCCCAGGAGAGTTATAAATGCATCCCAATTGTTTTAGTTTGCTTTTCTGTTGCTGTGACCAATACTGAGAGGAAGTGATTGTTTGGGTTACAGGCTACAGTCTACCATGAGAGAAGCCATGGCAGAAACTCAAAGGCAGGAACTTGAAGGAGAAGCCAACAAAGAACACTGATTTCTGGCTTGCTCAATTACCTTTTACATATATATCCCAGACCCACCTCCTAGGGATGGTGACACCCACAGTGGCCTAGGCACCATCCTCATTGATTAGTGTTTAAAAAAAAAAAAAATGCCTCCCAGACATACCCACCAGCCAATCTCCTCATCCAATGTTCTCTCTTCCTAGGTGACTCTAGGTTTGTGTCAGGTTGACAGCTGACACCAACATGAAGCCATACACTTAGCTAACACATTAAGAGATTAGTTTTGTTACCCAATTACGCAGCTCTTGAGCATGACACCTGCAATGTCATTTTATAATATCTAAAGGTTGGACAGGCCTTTCATGGGTACATTTCAGCAAAGGGGTACTCAGGCTGCTTTAACAAAAACTCTTGAACTATGTGTCAAGGTCACCAGCTGAGCATGGATTCTCAACGAGACTAGTCCCAGAAGGCACACTTCAGAATGAGCTTGGGTGAGGGTGGGGTAGGTAGGGGTTATGAAAGGCAACCACTTAGGCCTGAGGCTCTTGTTGGCTTTTTCCAAATTCCATATAAATAGGTGTATGGTTGATGTGTTTTATAGGACATTCAAAAAGGTTAGGAAAATGCCCATGATGACTTTATTAATTAACACAAGAGTGTGCCTCCTAATGCCACAGGCCATGCCCTGAAGACCCTGGCATAAACTCCTTGGGGCTTCCAGAGGCTGAGTGCCAAACAAGCCCACTGTGTGTCTGGCTGCCCATAGTGCAAGATCAGGCAGGAATCCTCTCCAGAGGGGGACTTTCGTCTCTCTCTGGTCGAGCATGGCAAGATTTCATAAACGGCTCTAACAACTCTGCCTTGTGTGTAGCCCTTTGTACTGCGAGGCCATGCAATTTCAAAAACCACATCCCCAGAGTATTCCTGCTGTGTCCCTGGTCTTTGACACCACGCTTACAGGGAAATCTTACTCAAACGCTTCTTGAATTTGTTCAGCTGATATTTATGTAGTGCCTTCTCCAGGCCAGGTGTAGAGTACAGGCCAAGAATGGCCTTCTGGGGACAGGACAGAGGCCTGCTTCCCCTCACAAGGCTTCTATTAGAAAAGTTAAAGGGAGCTCCATAATTAAAGTCCTTGCCTTGCAAGATTGAGAAGCTGAATTCTCAATTCCCAGAAGCCATGTAAAAACAATGCAAGATGATCCCAGCTCTGAGGAGACTGAGATGGGAAGATCTCTGAGGCTCACTGGGCAGCTAGTCTGACCTAATTAGTGAGCTCCAGGCCAACAAGAGCTCCTACCTCAAAAGTGTCAGAGAGCATTCCTGAAGGTGACACTGAGGTTGCCCCTGATCTCCACACACACATGACATGCATGCCCTTCCTCCACATACATAGTTCAAGTGTTTTGGGAAAAAAGAGGTATGCGTGGCATTAGAGTTCAAGATATACCATCCCAAACAGGATGAGGAAACCACAGAAACAGAGAAGCCCCTCTCCCTTCTCTGGTTTCTCTAGAGCAGGTCACAGAAGCATGTGACTTTCCTGTAGACAGGCACAAGCCCCTCCTATGAGAGGCCTCTTCCCTGTACCCAGAGGGAAGGAATGCTCTTTTCTCAAAGAAGCACCTAGACAGGTCCCTCCGCTCTCCCAAGTTCATTACCATTGGAACTGACCTACTCTAGCCAGTAGTTTGTTTGACCATCCATAAGTCATTGAATTTAGAACAAAACTATGAGCTTCACCCATTTCTTTAGGTTCTTGAAGGTTCCCAGGTCACAAGAAAACTATGCTACATCAATCTGCACGCCTTTGTCCTATCTGTCTGTGCTCTAGGGACCTCATTCATGAGCCAAGGAGGAGGGTAGAAAGAATCATCTCCTGTCCTGCATGAGATGAAGACTGTAAAGAAAAGTGCCACTTAATCTCTGACAAGATGTAACCCCAGCACCCCAGTCATGCCTAACAAGAGATGGAGTGCTTCTCAGTTCTGTAGGTGCAACCACTGTGCATGGGTCTCACCTACCTACACGGGGTGAGTTCTGAGATTCACATGAGCCTCTTACTCTTTAGGACCCTGTTCACACTGCCTT
Source organism: Micromys minutus (assembly GCF_963924665.1). NCBI lineage: Eukaryota > Metazoa > Chordata > Mammalia > Rodentia > Muridae > Micromys > Micromys minutus. The sequence continues at coordinate 45,611,769 of NC_137972.1, read as the reverse complement.
CTTTTCCTTTTGCCTCTCGTAGCTTTTGCTGAATAGACCAAGTCATCGATCAGCTTCCTTCCGTCTGGACCTTGCTGGCTGCATCCCAGTCACTATTCCATCTCGAAGGAGGCACCTTTGGAATTCAGATGTGCCAAGTGGGCAAAATCCTGAATGAGGGATGGGGGAGACATCTCATAGGACCCAAGGGTAAGCAGTTCCTGCAGCCTCTGTACTTTCTTGGTCTAACTGCTCAGTTATGGCCCCTGGAGCCCCATTCTCTTTTCTGGTAAGTTCTCCCACCACACTATTGCAAGCATCCTAATTTCATCTTTGCTCAACTGAGTGAATCCCCCTTTGTCAACCATTAAAATCTCTTGGCCTGACCCAGACACATGCCTGTCATCACACAAAGGAGGGTAGGCAGAACTCACCAGAGGCCGGCCTTCCACCATGATGAGCAAGTATGTGGGAAAGATGGGAAAGAAAGAGAAGCAGAGTGGTTTGTGTGCTGTGAAGAGGGGTGGAGCTGCAGACTCGAAGGTGGTGAGGATCAGCCTGATGTGAGTGCCTGGTGCTGCCGCCACCTGAGGCCATGGCAATGTCCCAGCCCATGCTGCCTCTGAGGGCCATGTCTGGGTCCTTGGCTCTGTAGGAATAGGGGTCTGTGTTGATGTCCATGGCCCACGTTACCACCAAAGGTCATCTGGATGTCCTTGGTCTGGACTGCGAACTGGGGCCATGTTGATGTTCTATGCAGAACTAGCCCTGCCCTTCACTGGTTCTAGCACTCACTGGGACCCACCCTCACTGGGTTAGTGCTAGAAAACTAGCCCTGGGTACATGGCTGCAAGAGAACTGTCCCCAGACAGTGTGAGTCCTGGTGTTCCAATCTTGCTCCTTGTAAGCTGCTGCAGGTAGGAGAGCTGGCCCTATCCCTCACCTGGGCAAGGTGGCACAGGTACAAGTAAGCTGTCAGGCTGACCAACTCAGCTACTACCCAAGCTGAGATTCAGGGCTTTAAGTTGGCCCAGCCCAACATCTACCCCATCTATGAACTGCTGGAGCATGTGAGAGGGCCAGTCCTGTAGATCCAAAGCTGCAGGATCTCCATGACACAGGGCAACCACAGGATATCTGAGAGGACTCTAGGTAAGGATCCAGAATTGGTGGTGTAGCAGAAGCCAGGGCTTCCAATCAGACCAATGACTCACAGCAATGAACATTTTCAGTAGAACAGTTTGGACAAAGGGTGAACTGTACAGCATCCCACAGCTGCCATGGTAAATTTTGTTTTGTTTTGTTTTGCTTTGCTTTGCTTTGTTTTGGATTTGTTTTCTTTGGGAGGGGGGTTGAGCGAGAGAGGTCGCAAGGTGAGAGGGTATATACAGAGGGACAGGGAGATGATGAACTCTTAGAGTTGTTGTTGAAGCGACAGGTCACGTGTTGCTCTGAGTCTGGATTTTCACCCTCGCTCTGTTCAGCTGAGTCCCCACTTGTCCTCAGTTGGTGGCTCCCCTGGTGACATCCTGGCTGAATTCCAAGTGTCCCTGCCAGTGTCATTAACCAGACAGACAAAGGCTTGCTGCTCTTGCTGCTGTCTCAAGGGCTTCAGTTTTGGTAACTGACTTAAGTATGTGGGACTCTAGAAAAACACACTGTGCTAGTAGATAGTCTAATGAATTGGTACAATGTGATTATAAACCCAGACAGAGAAGCATGCATGCTAGAGCTTTAGACACTTTCCCACAATCCTATAACTGTCACCTCTCACAAAGTTGCTCTGACATCTAACATGGTGTGAGTGGGAACAGATATCTGTTCATCACACAGCGACCCAGATTTACCCACTGGGGATTTCCGGTGAGAGTCACACGTGCTGTGTGTGGTTATAGTTGGTTCTCTCCACTCATCACGATCCATCCAGATGAGTTTTATTGTTTTGTTTCGTTTTGTTTTTAACCACAGTTAGGCTCTCCAGTGTAACTTGCTGTCTTCTAAATAACACTAGTCTGGGACTCAGCTTGAAGTTGAGTTCTGCAAGGCAGACCAGTGCTGTCGGGCTTTGCTGCTTGAAGTTAGGGTCAGAGTCACCTCTTTCAGCAAGCCCTGCTCCCTGACTCCTCAGAGCTAGGGGCAGTGGCCTCTTTACCTGACTGGTCAGAGGTCCCCACTAGCTCTGGAGCTCTGTGGATACTGATACCTTGTTGCCACCATCAATACACCACAGGTGGTTAAATAGAGTCTGTCCCATTGCACTCTGGTTGGAGAGATTTCTCCCAGAGGGAAGTCTTGTCCCCTACTGGCTGACCGCACTCTTCCATGCTGAGTTCTCTGTGCGGACCTAGGTCAGTCCCACAGCGTCTCCCCATGAGACTGCAGGCACTTGCCTGTGCCCTCCAACTGCAGTAGAGAGCGGGGTTTATTCTGAAATTGCCCCGTCTTAGGTGTAATGGCCATATGCCTCCAGCCTTCCAAGCCCTGCCGGCCCAGGGCATCTTTCGATAGCAGCAAGCACAAGTTCAAGTACACCTCCGGCTTCTGAGATGGTCTGACAACTCTCCCAGCATGCTTCTCTCTGGTGCTATGAACCAGGGCCTGGCAAGCAACCAGCTGGGGAGCAAGGGACAGGGATCTTCTTATGAAGATAGTTGGTTCTTCGGGCAACACAGATGATCTGTGGCCCATGGATCCTTTATGTCCTGACTGCTACAGCGCACAGGTCTGGACTCCAGGTGCCAGGACCCGTCTCTACTTGCCTTTCTGCCTGTTGACTTCTGCTGACCACTAGACACATGCATACACACACATACACACACACACACACACACACACACACACACACACACTCACTCACGCACACACACAGGTACATGAGAGTCACAAGCCCAGCCCAGAGTCTATGATGTGGTAACTTCCTAGACTGTGGGTGATATCCCAGTAGGCATGGTGTCTTTTAACTCTCAGGAATCCCACTGGGATGGCGTTTCAGTTTCTTCTAGAAATGCCCTGCTCAGCAGCACACTATTAGAGGATGTGTCCCTGTCTCCCTTTCTGGTTCTCCTTGAGTGCCCCCACTTCATACAGGAACATCAGCAACAGCCTTTGTCTCCAAACTTGCTTCCGAGGAAACGGCGCTAAGACAGCCCACAATGAATGGTCTTGCCACCTTCCAAGTTCAGCTTCAGAAAGAAAAGAGTTACTCTCTGCTCCCCAGTGAAGACAGGACCAAGGTGTGGGGCACAAACCAGAAATGCCAGCACATGGAAGGCTAATGAAGAAAGACTGAGAGTTCAAGACCAGCCTGGGCTACAGGAGTGGTCTGAAGCCAGCCAAAATAAATACTGAGGAATTATGTTGATAAAAGGAAAACTCTGAGAGTAAGAGAAGGAGAAGAGGGAGCAGAAAGGGGAACACATTGAGCAGGGCCACCCTGTCCTTCCCTAATCTGCTCTCATGAATGTTACAGTACAGGAGAAAGGGATGATGTTTTGGACTACAGTCTAGAACCTCCAGGAAGTACCAGTGATCCCCAAAGGCACATCACATCCTTCTTCTCTGTAAGTTGCCGTCGGCTAATCTAAAACAAGGTAGGAAAGCTCACTGACCTGCCTAACTTGCATGTGCTGGTCTCAGTATGCGGAGAGGACCCTGTCTCAATGCATCCTGTTTGCCCCCTCGCATGCCTCCCTCAAAGCTTTCTAGTGCCAACCCACCCTGGCTGCCTCAGAAACACAGCAGCTCTAGACACACCCAGTAAGGCACATAAATCACTGCACCTAAGGGCCTCCCTAGGGATGTTAGAGACAAGCTCCCATTGTGCGACTTCTGTGCCAGAAACTTCCATCATAGTCATCATAGTATTCTTCTTGAGAGCAAGCAGAAACAACTGGGACTCTTAAATAAGGTTTTCAAGTTTGCATCTTGACTCTGCAAGGCACTCAAGAGACCGTGAGCCTTGCAGGTTTGGCAGGCATCCAGCGGGATCTGCAGGACTTGGGGTGAAGCAGGGGCTGAACTCTCCTGGCCAGGATCCCACGCTGTGGTTCAAACTGCTGGCAAGATAGCATGTGTACTTTCCTTTGGAAACATCCCAAATGCTCTGTGACCCTACACCGCAAGAACTCTTTGTCATGAAGACTTGTGGCTGGGTGTGGTGTCATATACTTTTAATCCCAGCACTCAGGAGGCAAAAGCAGGTGGATCTCTGTGATCTCAGAGCAGTCTTGCGTACATTGTAAGTTCTGCATTAGCTGGGAATATACAAAGAAACCTTGTCCCTAAAGGGTGGGGGAGAGTACTCTTGCTGGTTTGAAAATGGGTCACCCTCCCTGTTCCAAGGGTCCTGTGTGAAGTTCTATGAATGGACGTGGGTAGCCCAGTTCTGGCCACCTAGCCTTGGAACTGGGTGCTAGGCCACAGTGATAGCTAATCTGCACTGTCAACTTGATGGGACTGAAATCACCTAGGAGACGGTTGCTTCCTTTTGTTCAGTCTTGGATGTGTCTTCCCTGAATGTGTCTGTGAGGATGTTTTGAGAGATCAGGGAGAACTCATCCAAGACTGAACCAAAAGAAGCCAACAGGCAGAACACAGCATCCACCATCAGCTGACCATGCTTCTACCCTAGTGCCCTGTCTGCCGTGATGGATGGTACCCTCAGACTATGAGCCAAAGTAAAGCCTTCCTTAGCCTGCTTTTGTCAGACATCATTGTCACAGCAGAGAGAAAAGTAATAGACCTGTGGTGGGCTCCATTTCACAAACTGGCTTCAGAGCACCCCGAGGAGAAGGGGGAGCTCCTCCAAGCAAACGGGAACAGGCAGGAAAGGCAGAACAGCCCTCTGTGACACCCGCTGCTTCTGCCACTTCACAAAACTCCCCATCTGTAGGGACAGCTGCTCCGTGGTCTCTGTCCTTTGTCATTTCCAAAGACCTAATCTTGTGTCTTCCTTCTGTTTTAGTCACTGTTCCATTGCTGTGAAGAAGCACCATGAGCAGGTAACTTATAAAAGAAAATATTTAACTGGGCACTTACTTGCAGTGTCAGAAGGTGGGTCTGTGGCTGGCAGGCAGGGACAACGGCACAAACATGCAGGCGCGGCACTGGAGCAATAGCCGAGATCTTACGGATTATCTATAAGTTGGAAACAGAGGGAGAGAGAGACTGGGCCTGAGCTGGGCTTTTAAGACCTCAAAGCTTATCCCTAGAGACATTCTTCCTCCAAGGCTACATTTCCTAATCTTTCCCAAAACAGTTCCACCAGTTAGGGACCAAGCATTTCAAATATACAAGCCTATGGAGCCGTTCTCATTCAAACCACTGGTCTTTATGCTAGGAATCTCTGGATCTGTGTAGCCTTGCTCAACTCAGCACCTTCACCTCTCCACCCATGAGTCTGAACAGCTCGACAGGGGGATATGGAGCCCAGAAAGGCTCAGAACCATCTGTAATGGGATCCAATGCCACCTTCCGGTGTGCACCGTATATACACCCAGAACACTGATACATAAATAAATAATTTTTTAATGTTTGTAAACCCCTATGTATTTTTTCCCATGGGTGTTGAACATAGAGATTTAGGAGCATCTGCCAATGGTTCTTTCTGCGCTGTGGCATTTGATGGGAAGCAGGGAAAGCCTCACTCTTCACTTGGTTTCTTCTGCACTGGTTGAAGACTCAAAATAATAATCCGAGCCAGCCTCGGTCATTTTATATAAATCAGAAAAATAAATAGAATAATAAACCATATCATGTGTCAAAGGGCCTGCCCCAAAAATACTAAAAGGAAACAGATCAACATTTTCTTCTTGGCAGATGCAGATGGTGAAAGCTGAGCTGTGCGGACAATTCTTCTTCCTCTAACTTCAGAGGGTGTATGGTGGCCACCCACCTCATCAGGATGAGGGGAAACACATGGAGCTCAGCATTCCCTGGAGACCAGGCGGCAGGGATAAGATGGAGTGTGTGTCCCTTTTCTTCACTGAGATGAGGGTGGGGGTCACCCTCAAGTGTCCTTCCCAGGTGGCAGCTCTGTGATAGGGGAAGAAGGGCCTTCCTGACTTTCAATGCCTAGCTGGCGAAAACAGTTGCCAACTCTCCAGCTGCCCATGACCATACCTACAAATGTGACTTCTTCTAGCTGTGAAGCTTTGGAGCCAATCAAATGCACTCACCTGTCTTAGCCAGCTTTTTAGTGAAATAAGTTAAAATCCCCCAGCTGTCGGAAGCAGAGTGGACGGCTGTGGCTAGTCATACTATTTTCTTCCCTGGTACCCTCTGCACTTCCCCTGGGAGACACCAACAAACATCTGTTCATCCCAGACAGGGGACAGATGACAGACTGAAGAAAGGATTGCCCTGAGGTCCAGCTTGCTGACCTAGTGGTCAATAAGCAGTAATGGAATGCAGCCACCCCATGAGATTTTCTGCTCTGAGCTATGTGCTGAGGATTCTGCATACCCAGGCTTTCCCAGTATCACACCATTCCTTGGTATATGCTACCGTTCACAGATTAAAGAAACCCAAGGCCATAATCTGGGAAGCAGCAGACTGAAGATTCAATTCGAGTCTGCATGATCTCAAAACTTGTCTGTTGGTATAATCATGATTTGGTGTTTCTCTTGGTGGGAAGAAACACACTCGTGTGCATGTATGTATGTACAGTGCTCATGTGCATGTATGTACAGCACACATGGAGGCTAGAGGATAACCTTAGGTATCATCCCTCAGGCTCTGTCTACCCTTTTTGGAGATAGGGCCTCACAGGCCTGAAGCTCTTAGTGGTCCCATTGGCTGGCTGCTGAGTCTCAGAATCTACCCGTTCCTCCTCCCCCAAACTGAGACTATAAGCAGGTACCACCATGGCCAGATTTTTCACCCCTACATAGGTTCTAGGATCAAATTCCAGTTTGATGCTTATAAGATAAATCATTTTACTGCCTAAGCCACTTCCCTAGCCCTAGACAGATGCTTCTGAAGCGCTTCCTACCTTCCAAGGGTTGCTCAGACTTCTTTGGCTTTTATTCCCCACAGCCACGGGTCCAGAAGTTAGGTAAAGTTGCTTCAAACAGCTCCTGATACTGGTGCAGTGTCCTGTAACCAGGTCCTGGGGTCCATCACTGGGACATTTCCTCTTTAATGATCTCCCAGATGGAAGCTACCATTTAAGCACAGTGCTCACCACAGGAAGTGGCCCTCAAGCATTCCCTGGTGCTCTATCCACAAACTCTCCAAGATGCTGACATTTTTATAACTTTCAACTAGGATTTCTTCCTCTCTGCTCAGCATCTGTAGGTCAGAACTATAGAGCTCCCTTGTGGGTCAAACACTATGTCCACTGAGTGGCCATCCATCCCACATAGTCCTTACTCATTTTCCTTTATGTACATCCCTCTGAAGTGCTATTGTTACTTGAGGAGAAGCCCAGGCTACTCCCCAGAGTATGAATCTTCTTGGTTCAGAACAACCACAGCAATGCCTCTGCTTTGCAGGACCTGGTTCTGTTGGTTTTGAAATGGTCACACCCTCCCATGGTAGCCTAAAAGGACACAAGGGAATCTATGGTAAATGTTCCTTCATTTACATGTACCACTCAGATCCCCTTTGGGACAGCACCATTTGTCCCTCTAACTGCCAGAAATCCCTTGCCTGAGTTTCCCGTAATGGTTCACTTTCGTTGGCAACCTGACCAGATTTAGAATTATCATGAGAGCACATGCTTCGGAGGGAGGGTCTACTTCAATGTGGTGTGACCAGCTGCCTTGTGTTGGTGGTCATCTTGCCCTGTCCCCCACCATGATGGACCGAACCGTCAAATTGTGAGCCAAAATAAACTTGCTTCAAATCAGGTGTCCAATCACAGCAATGAGAAAGGGGATTGATATATTTACACTCCCTCTGCAGTTTGCATCAGCACTTCATGAAAGAACAGAAATTTGGCCTCTTGTCTCAGCTTTGAAAATCCATCAGATGTCCAGGCACCCTTGGAGGCCCTCACCTCAACTCCTCCCTCTGGCCATTCCTGCCTCCTTACTTTCTGAAAGATATTATTCTTAAGAGCCTTCTCCAGTAGCCTCTGTGCTTACAAATCTACACTTCTAGGACCCAGTGAAGGATAAGGCAAGTGGAAAGAGCCCCCTGTTTAGCATCCCATACTGCTGTCAGTACATGGGATGTAGCTGCTATCTTGAGCTGAAAAAGAAGCCAGTCTACAAGATACATGGAGGGCTTGGGCTTTGGCTCTGTTAGTAAGGTACTCACCATGCTAGCACAGGGACATCAGTCTGATCCTTAGAACCCTTATGAAAATATGGGTGTGGAAAAATGTAGTTGTACCTCAAAACTGGGGAGACACAAGGATCCCTGAGTTCTCTGGTCAGCCAAGCATAAAATCAGAGAGCCTGGCATCTCAATAGAAGAGCATTTCTAAAAAACTAAGGTAGGCAGCTCCTGCAATACCCATGATTGACCTCTGGCCCTACACACACACACACACACACACACACACACACACACTGCCTATTCATGCAAGATTCCCCCAACACTCATGCACAAAGTAAGCCAAATTGGTGCTCTGAAGGTGGAGAAGCAAAAACACAGAAAAAAAAGAAATCTGTCATATCTCTGAACCATTCAATTAACCATCTCTAGCACGCTCTAGCCTCCAGACGTCTTGTCATGCTAGCCAATGTACATTCCTTGTTATGGAGTCTCTTCTCTTCCAGTTGTGGTTTGTATTGCGTGTAGCTTAAATCATTTTAAATGATGCAACACACACACACACACACACACACACACACAGGAAGGAAAATAGTCTACAGGAAAGCAGAAGCACCTGTTAGATCAGTGTGGGCTCCCAGAACTCAGGACCACAAGTCTAAAAGCTGTCTTCTCCCCCATGACCTCCCTTTGCAGCTCATCTCCATGGCCCACAAGTGCCACGGCTACGAACGGTGCCAGAGAAAGGCAGCCTCTCCAGATAATGCTTTGATGCCTGGTAATTCATGAGCAGCCAGGCCTCTATTTTACCTCCTCCCTCTTTTCCTGTTACTTATAAAGAAAGTCGCAGAGAAGCGTGTCAGGCCAGGGGAGGCTAAATCATCCCCAACAACACCTCCCTCATAAATATCATGAAATACTGCGGGAGGCTCAAGAGATATTTATATCATTTTGTCCCTCTTGTGATGAAAGAAGCCGCTCAGAGGCAGCTCCAGGCCAGAACACAGTGCTGTAAGCTTTGTCGCAAAGGGGACCATGAACTGCCATCAGTGACCTAAAGGTCAGACAGTCTGTGCACAGGTGCCACTGCTTACCCACGTGGCTCCTCCTGCAGGACTTTATTTCTTTAGATATACAGAAGATTCAAGGACATGAGTAGAGGCTTTAGAATCACACAGACCAGGGGTATGCTGTAGAAAGTTACTTCACTGTCCCACACACATTTCACCTCTACAGCTTAGTCCGGGCCAGGCCACAGTCGCAGACATACCTACATTTCAGAGGTTTGCAACAACTGAAGTCTACGGCCAGCTCAAGTCAAGTACCCATCTGCTCTTGCTTCAGGAATGGAGAGTCGTAGAAGGGTAGGTCAGCCTGTTTAGGGGACACTTCTGATCTTGTGGCAGAAGAAACAGATCCCGGAAGAACCACGTGATGCTGTGAAATCTACTTCTTGGAAGTGGCGCACATCACTGTCTCTCAAACTTCGTAGCCAAAAACGCAACGCATGGTTAAGGCTGGAGAGTCTAGTCCATCCAGGTGAAGGTGAAGTCAGTGTCTTGGAAAATAATACAACCTACCACACTAGCATGATTGCTATGGAGATTAGGGTATAAAAAACAGGCTATGAAAATTAGCTATCAAATATTAACGTCATCTCTGAGTTCTGCATTAGTTATCAGGATAAGGAGCCTTTTACATATGGGCCCTTTATGTAGCAGTTGCTTAGATTAAGTCTTTGAACTCACTAATTTTGGTTAGACACCATGTGCCGTGCGTTGCGCTGGGAACCAGCTGTCAAGCAGATGTTTATTCGACTGTGAAATGGGAAAAAGAAGTGTCTTCCTCCCAGGGCTGCTGTTAAGATAAACAACATGACTGGAAAGTATTTCACTTTCCCCTCATAACCGGGAATTCCCTTCCCCTTGAGCCTAGGAGGACTTGAGCGGTCCACTTGTTCACTAGAGTGTGATAGAAATAATATATTGGGATTTGAGCAGCCGTATAATCAGCAATCTTGCAGCTCCGGACCCCTTAGAAACTCTGAGATGCTGCCTGAGCAAGTCAGAGAAGCTCTAACTGCAGTCTTCCAGATGTCTGTGCCAAGTGCCAGATGTCTAGGTAAAGCCATCGGATTGTCAGTGTCACACCGAGCCAGCTGTGGATACCTTGAGAAACATAGGAAGCAGCCTGGTGAAGTGACCTCAGTGTCACCTCATATACCATAATATAATTATTAATTTATATGCAATGGTGTTTTGCCTGTGTATATGTCTGTGGGAAGGTGTCAGATCCCCTGAAGCTGGAGTTAGACAGTTGTAAGCTGCTATGTGGGTTATGGGAATTGAACCTGGGTCCTCTGGAAGGGCACTCTGTGCCCTTAACTACTTGAGTTATCATCTCTCCAGCCCACCCCATAATATAATTGATCTGACAACTAAATGTTAGGAGGGTCTACTAGTCAGCAGTAGGTAACCAAACCCATATAAGCCTGTAGTGCTGTATCTGACGCCTCATTAGTTTGGGGCAGCAGTTCTCAATCTGTGGGTCGTGACCCTTTGACAGGAGTCGCCTAAGACTATGGGAAAAACACAGATATTTACATTATGACTCATAACAGTAACAAAATTACAGTTATGAGGTAACAAAGAAAATAATATTTATGATTGAGGGGCTCACCACAACATGAGATACTGCATTAGAGGGCCACAGCATTAGGAAGACTGAGAACCACTGGTTTAGGGGATGTTACTAATCTCGTGATCCTGGGTAAACACCCAGTCTGTTGGGAATACCTATGAATCAGAACTGAGAAAAGTATAGTAAAGTTGCAACTGTAGTCGAGTGCCTCACAGTCTCTTTATGTGCCCGTGAATACAAGGCAGAGAAAGGAAGTCCCTTTTCCCTAGGGGCTACAAGAGCACCTAGAAATGTGTAATGTGATAGGGCTAGATGGTGCAGAGGTTCCTCCATCTTGTATTCTTGATAAAGCCATTTCAAGTTTAACTAGAATTTGATTTCCTTAATGGAGAATCTGAAGGAAAATTACCCAACTCCATTCTAGGGACCTGAGGCTAAAATTGACCCAGCTAACTGCTTATCTTAGCTTCTGTTAAACTGCTTAGGTGTGCAAAACTCCCCCTGCAGCTGCAGAGCAAGATATCAGTGTATGGTTTTGCCTTTAAAAGCCTCTTGCGCTAAATGTTCAGGACTACCCTTAGGTGTCAAATCCCTGAGTGCAGTCCCAGCCAGCAAAAATAAAGACTGGCTATAAACTGTGTCTGAGTGGTCATCTCTAACAATAACACCGTTGACCAGAGGAGGGTCACAATCCCTAACATCTCCTGTGCATACAAATTCCTATACACTTTAAAAAGTAAAAATTTATCATCTTTAATTTTCTTAGGACTTCAGGTCAAACCGATATAAGTATACACTATCCTACATTGATCTGGTGTTCAGCACCCACCATATGCCTTTAGAAGACAGTGTGTGTTTAAGATTCTTGATTCTGAAGTCTAGAAATTTTGCCACTCTAAAGAATGAGCCAGCAGCCAAGTGTGACTTGGTACCATTCCTTTCTTTGTCCCTATCGCTATTGGTCTATTTGACTTCATGATATAAAGCTGGACTTTGGTTTGTGTCAGGCTCTCTTGCAGCTTGATCTGTCCTCTAACCTGCTATGCAACTGAGGAGGACAGCTTTGAACTTCTGATCATTCGGCTTTTGCCTCCAAAGTGCTCTAGGATTCTGAGTATGTGCCTTCATGGCCACAGACTAGACTATGTTAGATGGAGATTGTGACCAGGTGATAGCACAAAGTTCACTCAATCCTGTCCCTTTTTCCTCCTGGGGATTCAGCAATATACCCTATTTCTCAGTGTCCCAAGCACTGTTAGATGACACCATGTGACAGAGGACCGTAGCCAGGGATGAGAGCAGCAGTTAAGGACAGCTTTCTAGGCCTGTCACCTCCCACATGGCCCTTCACACCTTTTTCCTCATCTGGGAGGCAATGCAGGGAAGAGAGATGAAGCCCTAGAGGATGAAAGATAAAAGGAGCCTGGGTCAATAGCACACCAAAGCTGAGCCAGACCCCAGTCTGCCTGGCAGAGAAAGGGCTGGCCCAGGAGGAATGAGAAGTTAAGATCTTCTACTCTAGCTGCTGAAATCAGACTCACTCTAACAGAGTTTCTCTTAACAAATGTAAGGGTAAGTGGCACAGAGTGGGAGAAGGGGGTGGGGAGAAGGCTGAGGGGTGGTAAAAAGCCTGGGCCATTCCCGGTCCCTCAGAAGAGCGTGTTGGGAAGTCATGGTGTCCTAGTCAGACAGTCTGTGTCAAGCCCCAGAGAACAGGCAAGAAAGAGCACAGAGGGGCCTGTCCTGGAGGAATGGATCGCGAGTCTTTTATTCTTTTCTTCCCTCTGGAGAGAACAGCAGGAAGATACCCAGCTTGTCATGTACTGCTGGTGACAAAAAGATGAAATTCTATCATTCCTCTGACAGGAGATCTCAGAAGTGACTAATTTAATCCCTCTGGCCTCTTTAGAAGGAGCCTCTTCTTCCCTGGCTACTCCGCCCTCTGTTCAGCCAGGCTCCCACTCTGCCAGTCAGGCCCATTCACCCATGGAGTGGATGTTCAGGGTGTGCAGCTCCATCCCCACCGAGCTAAGAAAGTGAAAGCCATTGGGGGGGGGGGTTTCTCACACCAAGTCTTTTGCATAACACTACTCCTGCTCCGGACTTTCCAGTCCCCTAGAAATCCCGGTGCAGCTACCACTGACTTCTGTGGCTTTGAGCTGTTGACACTTAGGCTCTTTCTCTTAGAGCTGAGCTTCCTGAAGCTACTGTCAGGGTGGGTGGCTCAAGAGCCTTCTCAGCCAGAGTACACTAGACTAGACAGACTTAGATCGGACCTCCAGCACATCTTCTCGGCGCTATGTCCTAAATACAACCTCCCCTTGCACACCAGAAGTGCCAGATCACCTTGGAGCCCAGGTTGCAAATAAATGAGATGCATCTCATTTCTCAGCCCTGAATCTATGGCAGGCATCACTAATCAATCACCACGTCGATTTTCATATGGACTATGGGGGTGATGATAGTAAACTCAGGGAGTCCTTCAAAGGGGGCCTGAATGACACTCCTTTAGCATAGCTCTGTTCACTCCTCCTACAGGATCTCCCTTGATCTTCCAAATCAACCTTGGTATAGTCCTTCCTGCTGGTATTAGCATTGCAAAGATATTTGCCACAGAAACAGATAGAGGAACCCAAGCTTGAGATTTCACAGCATCCAGAGCTGAGAACTTGCTTGTGAGAGCAACATAGCACCTTAGCAGCCAAGAAGGAGGGGGATACTCCAAGCTCCTCAGCTACTGTGTTCATCTGTACCCTGCACAGAGAAACAGAAAAATGTAACCGGCTGTCTAATACATGGCGCCATACTCACTGTTCACACATATACAAATGAATGACATGTCTCACTTCTCCTCCGTCCATACCTGTGGCAGGCATTACTAATCAATCACCATACTCTTCTCCACTGAGCCCAGACACAACAGCAGAAGCCTTTGCCTGCCACATAGCACACCAGCTACATAACAATCACATGAGCCCAGATGTATTTAGCAAACCCTAACTCCAGAGAGTGGGTAAGCAACCAGAAAGGCAAGGAGTTACCAAGACAACATGGGTGAGCTTCCAAGCACTTCCCAGAACCCACAGCATGGATTTCAATAAAGCGTGGACGTTATGATTCGGACAAGCCTAGCCCCCTGGCTTGAGATCACTCTTCGTGGTGTGATTTCCGTACTCCGTACATATTGTCTTGCTGACTTGTTTCTTCACTATCAGAAGCAGGTTTTCTTGGGAGAATGAGGGAAACACACAGAGTGGGCAGGTCACTTCCGCACCATGCAGGGGGCATCATTAGTCAATCCAGTAACTAACCAGGGTCAGCAAAACCAGGTAATCGGGGCTTGTCCTACTTCAACTACGAACAAGGCAGCAACAACCACATGGGACGTGAAGTCTTCCCAGGCAGGCTGTGAATCAACTGAACAGGATGTGCCAGGATACTTAAGTTGTATATTTAATTGTGAGTGAATGACCACTTCAGTATGCCTGCCAGTTAGCTGTATTGTTTTTACGGGTTTTGGATAAGGCTTATTCCCCATACAGTGTCCCACTCACAATGAAGCTTTGCTCAACGTTTAAAGACATCTCTAATGTTTCAGTCGCCAGTCTTTCTGGCATGAATATAAGAATCTTTCTCATTCTTGGTTTCCACAAGGAACTCATGCACAGCTAATTTGGTTGATAAAATGATACCATTTCAACCATCTTCATGCCTCGGTTATATTGTTTGAACCTCTTCATAGGAAAGGATTAATCATGTGGCTCCTGTTGCCAACCTTATAATTTTAATAACAAGGCTGATCAGATGAACAGCCAAAATGAACCTTTTACAGTAGAACATGCTACCCCACGAGAGTATCTTCTGTCCCTATTATTGAGCTGGTTTATGCCACTGGTAGCCAGAGAGAGAGAGAGAGATTTAATTGTTTCCAGAACAGGAAATACAGAGCCAACACAAAACTACTCATACTCTACATAATCGAAAAATGATGGTTCAGTGGCAGATCCCATGTACAACGAAGGTTTCAGCAAGAGATCGTGTCTCAAGAAAATAAGATGGAGAATCATAGCAGAGAAGATCCAGCATTGGCCTCTGACTTCTACATGCACACTCGAGCACACAGACACACAAACATAAACACATATGCACACACAGACATTCACACACATTCACTTACACACACATGCATACACAAAGTACATACACAGGCATTCATATACACACACCAAGAAAGAAAGAAAGACAGAGAAAGAAGAAGAGGAGGAGGAGGAAGAGAGAGAGAGAGAGAAGGGCAATTGAAGGAGACACCTAAATTGACCTCTGACATCTATATATATGCATGTACACACATACACACACACACACACACACACACACACACACACACAAACTGCCTAGTGACGACTTTCTCATAACTGTCCCTCTTGTGAACGGCACAAGACAGCAACCACCTGCTGCTGCTGTAACATCCCCAAGTCTCCAGACTACACGCAGCAAAGGCAGGTCTCACGGGCAAACTGCCTGGCACCAAGATCTGACCCTTTTCCTCTCTGTTGTCCTTGTAGACCACACCTTCGAGATGTGCCTCCCAAATCATTAAATGTGGCCACGTTCCTTTTCTTTAAAGGGATCCACTGACTGCCAAATCCATGTGGCAGGACCAGAAGCTAATTGACAGATACATTTTTCCAGACCACTCTTGTGGTTTTAGGAATAGGACACAGGCTTAGTTCTTGTGTGGGGAGAGAAGAGGTGAGAAAAAAACATGGAAGCTCAGTGGTTTTATAGCCACCTGATCTGATGTTAATAAAGCCATTCCCATAGGAGTTCATGTAGTCACACACAGAGCTCAGACACAGTCTTCCCACCACTGCAGGATGAGATGTCTTTAACCTAGCCATGGATCCACAACAGACAAATAAGATAGTCTGAAGTTTGGACAAGAACAAAGCAGATAATCAAGTGTTCTCTCTCCCTATCCCTGTGAGTGTGTGTGTGTGTGTGTGTGTGTGTGTGTGTGTGTGTGTGTGTGTGTCTGTGTGTGTGTGTGTCTGTGTCTGTGTCTCTGTCTCTCTCTGTCTGTCTCTGTATGTCTGTCTGTCTCTCTCTGTATGTAAGTATGTGTGTGTGTGAGTGAGTGTGTGTGTGTGTTTGTGTGTGTGAATGTGTGTGAGTGTGTGTGTTTGTGTGTGTGAATGTGTGTGAGTGTGTGTGTATTTGTAGGTGTGAATTGTGTGAGTGTGTGTGTGTGTGCGCGTGTGAAGTTCCTGAACCATGACACAGTGCCTCTATTCTCTTCTGTTTGATCCCTATAAACCTGTCATCTCCCAGGAGCTATGCCACATAGCTCATGAGAAACAGCATTGATTTAAAACTGAGCCTAGAAAATTCTGTCCCCTCTCTTGAGAAACTCTGGTATCACTACCTGAGTCAACTTCCTGTCTTTTTTTTTTTCCTAATGTCTTTGCAAACTTGGCAATCATTCATCTGCCTAAGCCTCAGTTTCCTTGTCTGCCAAGTGGTTTGGCATTACTACTTATATTATAAAGCGAGTTTGAAGATAACAGATACTCTGTACAAGTCAAAATGGGCTTAAGCATAGGAAACACCCAGAACCTTCTCTGGGTATCTTTATGCTTTTGACATATGATAACAGCTACCTTGTTTGTGCCAACATAGTAAAATGTAGATGTTGAGTCATAAGAATAGCTGGGGGGGAGAGGCACCTGGCCGGCAAGCCTGAGGACCTGAGTTCAAGCCCCAGAGCCTCCTATGGAAACTTAGCACTCATCCTTCAAAACACAAACATTCAGTCTATTGGTGGTGGCCCTGTGCTCCAACTCCCTCTCAAATATCTCACCAGCCCCAACACCACTGCACTGGGGACGAAGTTCACCACGAGTTTGGGTTGGAACCACAAGACAATTTCCAGCTATGGCACCTGACCAACACCCTACTGTGACAAGGAAAATGGTTTGGGTCCCAAGCCAGTTCCCTCTAGTCTGCTCCACTGCACTAAACCTGTGCTGAGGGTTCACTTCCCATTCAGTGTGTTCCCCAGCCAGACCGGAGCCGAGGCTACAAATGATCATCGCCATGGCTGACAGTCATTCGCACCGTCCCTGATGCTTCTGCCTCTCTGGGTTCTTATGGCTCTGTGCAGTCTCCCCCTCTCAGATGTATGCTTGCTTCATCATGTGTGTGCGTGTGTGTGTGTGTGTGTGTGTGTGTGTGTGTGTGTGTAAGCCAGAGGATGCCCTCAGGTTTGCACCATCCAATCTTTTTGATGGCAAGCTCTCTCACTGGCCTGGAATTTGCCAAGGGTTGGCCTGTGTCTACCACCCAGTGCTGGATCACATTATGTGTGTATCGCGTGGGGGTACGATCACATGAGCCCAGTAGCTTAATGACGCCAGAGGTGTTGGATTGCCCTGGACCTGGACCGAAAGGCAGTTGTGAGCAAGCGAACATGGGTGCTGAGAACCAAACCTGTAATCTGAAAGATTAATCTGCACTTCTTACCAAGCAACCCATCTTCCCAGACTACAGCTTGCGTCTGACAAAACTCAGCAATGTGACCAGATACCATTTCTGAGACTGAGTGCAAATGTGTCGGCTTCTGCCTGTTTCTTCCCCACTTTACCTCCTCCTTTCTTTCTCCTTTTCCCTCTTTCTCCTCCCCTCCCCCACTCCCATGTCCTCCTCTCTCCCATCCTACCTCATCCTCTCCTCTCCCTCACCCAACCTCCCCTCTCCTCTCCACCTCAGCCTCTCCTCACAACACTCATGTGCTTCTCCCATTACACAGCACCATGTGGTAAATAACTGAGGGTGGCTCTGGCAACAGTCAGAAGAGCCAAGATGCCCAATCCAGTAGTCCAAAGGTGACCATATCCCTACTACTGATAAACTGAAGGTGATCCTGCCCCAGCCACACTAGCACAGGTATCCCCAACCTTCCTAATGCTGCAACCCTTTAATACAGTTCCTCATGTTAGGGTGACCCCAACCACAAAATTATTTTCATTGCTATTGTTATGATACATAATGTAAACATCTGTGTTTTTGGATGGTTTGTGGTGACCCCTGTGAAAGGATCATTCGACCTCCAGGGGGGTTGTGACCCACAGGTTGAGAACTAGCAGATAAAAACAAAGACATCCCCCCACCAAGACTGATACCTTAACTAAACTGTGTAAGACTTAAAGTGGAGGACCAAGCTGAGCTATGGCCAGATTCCCATCTCTCAAAGACCCTCAAGGACAGAGCAAGTAGCCATTGTTAGGAGGATGCTGCTGAGTTTGGGGTCACGTGACATATGGAAGTGAATGGCCAGGTTCTATCAACAAGAAAGAAGAGACAAGAGAGAAGAGGCCAGAGGAAGAGGAAGTGTAAAGAGGCCCTTGGTTGCCACTTCTGCTGGCCATAGTGTAGAGGTCATCTTGACCTTCTTGAGCTGACAGCTCCGCACTCTGGTCCCTGATTTGCCTCCATCCCTCTCAGTGCCAGAGCAAGCCTTAAGTTCCCATAGACACCTCAATGTCACCAGTACTCTGGGCCACCCATGCTCAGAGACACATGTCAAACCACTTTGTAATCATCAGGACAGAACCAGCGAGTGAGGTCAGAGCACATCAAAGCCATTCGGTGAGCATAAAGACATGTTGTTGTTATCACTTCAGTTCTCAGGAAGTTTCAGGTCTCTTGGCAGTGGGGCACCAGATTTGCGGATCATACAGATGTGGCCAGCTGCCCCTCAGCTACCTCATCACCTACCTACAAGGAATGAGAGTCTGCTGGTGCCTATGGAGGTCAGAAAGTGCTGTTAGATCTTTTGAAGTTACAGACCCTATGATACAGCAAATTGTGAGCTACCTGGTATGGATGCTAAGAATCAAACTCAGGTCCTCTGCAGCATCTGCTCTTAACTACTGAACCATCTCTCCGTCCTAAGGCAGAGCCTCTAATGGTGTTTAGGTTGCAATGGGATCTCCCATCAAAGAACCTCCCAAAGAACTCTTCACTGTTTTCTAGAGCTGCTTACCTGTAGAATGATACCACAAGTCTGTTTGTGTCTGGCTTCCTCCATATGATAAGTCTGAGATTCTTCCATAGGGCCAAATGGCATCCAGGTGATGACAGCTGGTTTCTTTTTATGGCTGAATATCATTCCCATTTGGTTTTTATGCTCTGCCTTTTAGCGCTCCATAAAGTATGATTGACATACTCTAAACTACACATATAGCATTGTAATTTGATTATATGCATATACCCATATGAACACAGAGACCTTGCATTAATCAGAATTGTATACAATTTTTAAAATAAAAACTCAATGCACAACCGAGATCTAGTTTTTCCTTAGGGTCTTTCCCAGACCACAAGAGTATAGCACTGCAAACTGCGCTAACTAAAGACTCTTCCATGAATTTCTCCAAAAATCACTTCTGCCTTAATGAAATTCATTGCCTGTAGTGGAAAACCATTCAATCCCACAAAACAAAAATAAACAACAACAAAAAAAAATCTTCCCTCTCACTGCATTCCATATTTCTAGAAAAATTCTGAGCACTACTTTTCTGTCAGTCTCACCCCATCCCCCACCCCTTCTCTCTCTGCTAACTGCTGTCCTACTGGCTGAAGCTTCAGGTGGCTTTTCTCCCGTGTCATTTATGAAAACAACCCACCCTGGTTACCTACAATGGAAGCCATGTAATGCAGAGAGCTAATATCAGAGGTGGGGATGGTGCTGAAAAGATGATGATTTGGAGACAGTAAGCAGTCCAGAGATGCTTAACAGTCAGAAGGATGCAGCTTCCCTTAAAACAGAGACAAAGAAGAGCCCAGTGGGTAAACCCAGGGGCTAGGGATACCCGACAGAAACCGAAACAAAGAGAGGAACTCAAGACAGGAGGGAGGCAGAGAAGCATTTTGTCTGGCTTCCCCTTCCCTTTTCTCCCAGTCCTGACCATGTCGCTCCCCAACCCTGACCCTCTCCACCTATGCCTTTCAACAGGTCCAGTGCAACTACAAAGCAGCTGACAAGAATGTCTATACAATGCAGCCTGTGGGACCAGCCCCTTGGGATACAGACAAATGCAGAGGAAGAGGAGGGGGACAAGGCTAGGGGCCACAGGCCCAAGATAGTGCAATCCCTGTAGAGCGTGAGCCACTTAATGGTCCCAGCTGGTAACTGGGAAGGAGTTTGATTGTCCAGCTGCTGAGTGCCGATTCTGCACCTAGAGGAAGGAGTCCAGAGGGGACAGTGAGAAGCAGCAGTATGGGACACTAGGTCAGCAGAAGGATGCCAGAGCCACTGGGGTCTTCTCTGCCTGGCTTCAAACTGACCATGCCGGGGGCCAGCCACTTGACTCTTCAGATGTGTGATGGGGTGGGGTACTGAAGAAGGTGCATGGCCAACTCCACAACTCCAGCTATTTGAATAGAGCAGAACTTCAGGTGGCAAACAATGGCTAAGGTCAATACTCCATTGACAAGCTCCCAGCCCCTGGAGAGGTAAGAAGGGGACCAGAGGATGAGCAGACACTATTTCCCTTCCTCTCTGGGCTTGACCATTTTCCAGCCTGGACTTCGTGGCACAAGGCCAGGGTAGGAAGAGCCAGTTCACTAAATGGTCCCCTGTGGCACACTGCCTTCAAAAGGAGCCACTTTGCAACCCCAATGCTAGGGCTAGAGGATTCCCTGCAAAGCTTTTACGATCTCTATAAATTTCCAGAGAGAGGGCTGGTGAGCGACTGGGCTCTGTCACTGTCAAGCACTGGCTGAATGCACCTTTAATGGAGTCTCCAGCAGCTATAAAAAATGCAGGAAAACAGCTCTCTGGACTCAGGAGTGCCTGATCGATGGACCAGTGACACCCAGTAAAAGCCAAATGGGCTGGGCTTGTCTGCAAGCCTGTTGAGGGAAATACATCTTTGGATGCAACTTTGAGACACACACAGGGCCATCTGGCATGGGATTTCTCCCCAGGGAACACACACTCAGAACTCAGTATTGCAGGGGATGGCTTTTTCATAAGACTGTGAGTATGCCCCAGTGCCTAAATGCTTAGGTGGCATAAGTGGCTTGGATAGTGTACCCAGCAGAAACCATGGCCTCCAACAATGACCTTATTTGGAAGCATGCCATTTTGCACAGCATTGCTAAGCTTCAGTTTGTCCTTCCAGATACTGGGAATGATAATAAGACCTGGGAACATTACACAGATAGGGTACTGGGAAGAGTGTGAACTGTCATGTGACAGATGACACTATATGGTACCTTTCCCATGAACGGACAAAAAAAGTCAAAATATAACAATTAAAATTATAGGACCTGTGTCAATTTTATATTTGGGGGGTCAGAAGACCTGGTGACAACCCTTCTTCTGTGGCCTGCTTCAGCTTGGTTGGGTCCACAGGGTGACCAGTGACCTTCACTGCCATAGGGTAGTGAGGACCACAGGGTATGGGGTCCTTCTTAGGAGGGACAAGGTAAAATGGCCCAATTCCTCTGGTCTCGAAGACATATTTAGTTTGCATGTCCTGAGCCTTGTGGCCCTAAGCACAATGTATTTTCCAATCAACATTTTAGAACCTTTGACAGATTTAGGAAAAATTTGGCTATGAAGGCCAGGCCATTGTTGGACCCCAGGGAGAGGGGCAACCCAAATTTAGGAATTTTTTTTTAAATCTGAACTATCTGGGTCTGACTAACTAAGCAATTTTAGTTGCTCCCCAAATGTCTGGCCTGGTGAAGTTTGGGGACCATCTGTGTTCCAATAATGGCAGGTAATATTAGTCTCTCATCTGGCAAAAAATGTCACCCATTTGCCTTCTGTTTGGCATCTTCTTTTTTTGCCCACAAGATTTCTTTGCATGTAGGTTGGGCTCTGGAGCAATTTGGGTTCAGGCAGGGTATCCAAGATCTGGAGAGACCCCACTGGTTCTAGAGCCACCTTCCAGGTGACCAACTCGGCTATCTAGTTCCCTTGGGCCTCTGGGAATTCCTCTTTTGATACCCTTCACAATGGACAATGTCTACCTACCTCTCTTGGCAGCCTAACATGGCCTCTAACTGGGACAGGAATTCTTGCTTTTGGTTTCCTTTCCAGATAAGGTAAGGAGCCCCCTGCTTCTTTATAGAAAGCCCTATAAGCATGCATACGTTTACAGAGATAGCTTTGCTCCTCCCCCACTGAAGTACCTGAGTTGACATCAGCAACTCAGTCCCTTGGCTGAGGGACTAAGCCCACAATGTCCTGTCCATGGTAACAGGTATCCAAGGTGGCCTTGGTATACCTGCTTTTATCTTGAACAAAACTGCTCCTGTACAGGAGTCTTCTTCAGGTCTGATGGGCTGAGCTCCTCCAGTCACTTTCAGAAAGTTCAGACTGTAGCAGCAGTAGCTGAGTTTGTTTGCAAAGGCCGGAGGCTCAGCTGGGTCATGGGACCAGCAGGGGCCAGCAGGGGCCAGGGCCAGGGCTGAGTTGGGAACTGAAGCTGCTTGAAACCACAAGCCAGCACCTGCCTGGACAAGCTGAGATGCAAGCTCCTGCTGAGTAGGTGCCAGGGGACCTGTTCCCATCCACAGCAACATCACAGAGGAGCTGTGCAGCTCATCCGATGGGTGGAGTCTGATGACCTTAACTTGGTTGCTGTCTCAGAGCAGCTCTGTTAGGTTATCATCTGGCAGCAGGATGGCTAGGCTGATGGCTGAAGTTTTACAGAATCGGATACAAGGCTGGTCCAGGAAAAGTGTCAGATCATGTGTGATTTAGGCATTGTTTGGATACCTCTCTGGGCTCTCCCGCAGGAGGCCTCTGCAGAGTGCAGGTGATTAGGAGCAGTACGAGGCCCAAAGTCAGTCATTGTTTGTTTGTTTTACCAGCATGGCTATAGGCTCAACTGCCCCCAAACAGACTGGCCAACAAGAAGAAACAGTGTCAGGTCTTTTGAACAGATAGACCACTGGTGTCTCCTAGGATCCCAGTGCCTGACAAGGTCCCCCTTTGTAATCAGTGACAGAGCATGGGGCATCCCCTCTTCCTGCTTCCTTTCACACTATCTCTGGTTCACTCCTCTGCAGTCTCTTTTCTTTTTTGTTTTGCTTTTTCTTTTACAGAGCCCCGGCTATTATAAGCCTTTTGAGCAACTTCTAATAATTGGGACCTAAACAAATACTCTCAAACCCTTAGAACTTCTAAGTTCATTTTACTTTGTTTGGTTTTGTTTTGTTGGTTGAGACTGGGTTTTTCTGTGTAGCCCTGGCTGTCCTGGAACACACACTCTGTAGGCCTAACTGGCCTCAAACTCAGAATCCCCCTGCCTATGCCTCCTGAGTGCAGACAGTAAAGGCGTGTGCCACTGCTGCACAGCTTGGGAGTTTCTTTTCTAATATCTGGGGCCAAGGACGTAACAAACACAGTATTTTCTAGCAGCTTTTCTTGATCTTGAAAAGGGCCTGGCAAGAATTCTCGAGGGTTTCCGTACCTTGGTCAGTACTGGAATCTGAGTCAGAGAGAAGAGAAAATCTACTCTGTCCGGACCTGGCTGCTTCTCCTTTCCAGAGAGCACATGACTCGGGGAACTGTTTTCTCTTCCCTGTGTGCACCTTACTTGCAAGCAGATGGCAGAATACAGACAGCCGTGACACCCATTAAGAGGCCCCTCCAGTCGGCCACTAGAGAATGGGACCAGACCTCGAGTTGGGTTGCAGAGAAAAGAATCCACATGAGACAAGGGGGAAAGAGCAATGATGCTCCTCGATGCTCTGGAGCCAAGTGGCTGTTCCAGAAGCAGAGTAAGGACAAGAGAGCTCAACCAGTGAAGCACTCAGAGCTGGGGGCTATGGTCCTCCTGAAGGGGGCGGGGGCGGGGGGGTGAATTTCCTCCAACAGAACTGAGAGAACAGGTAGAGATTTGGGGTTTCTCTGGGTGACCTGGCCGAGCCGAAAGGACTAACTAGTGTGCCCAACAATGGAATACAGGTTTTAAGTGGGGGAGAAGGATGGTAGGAGATTGGGATGGTGGGATGTATTCTACATAAAGAAAGCCGCTGATCAATGAAGGGTAGACAGGGTAGGCGGGGTCTCCCAATCACTGGGCGCGGTAGGCGGGGTCTCCCACCACTATGTTCTAAACAGCCTAAACCATCAGCCAACCCAACTCCAAAAGAGAGTCAATCAATTTCCCAGAAGGCCCAGGGACATCACATCGATCCTGGCCCCGTAGAGCTGTCACCACTAGTCCGACCACAGCAGCAACCGATGCCGATACAGCCCCAGTCTCGGGAAGGGGCGCAAGGGGTGAGCAGGCGGTTCCGCACAGGTCTGTGAGTCTGTGAGAAAGAACGCAGCATCTCGGGATTCCTGGAGCAGTGGCCACTGGGGTCCCTGGTAGGATCACTCTGCCTTCCGCTTTAGATCTATTTCTTCAACCAACAAAACTGACAGAAACCCAGAGGAGACAGAGTAAAGACAACCATGGGTGGTCACCACACATTCATATACCTGAACAGACCTGGCAGTCCAGTGGTCTTACTCAGATCCCCAAAACTGAATCAACGGCTGCACTGGGCCTCTCCTTTGTGTGCTAAATAGAAGGTGCTTTAACCAGTTTTACTTCTTGAGGTGACAGATCAGGTAGGTGACTTCCAATTTCGTTCCCTTCTGCTGTGAAGTTGTCAGATTCCTATGACGACGACGTGTTATAGAGGAAGTCCCAGAGTCCTGGAACATCTCAGGTTACACAGCCTGTAATAGTCCCTTAACCACTGCACTCTTTCCCCCGGCCCCCGCCCCAAGGGTCTACAAGACCCCCAGTGTATTGAGGTTTGGTCTTTGGAAATCTTGGCAGGCCTCCAGAAATGTTATAAGATATCTACCAAAAAAGACCATTTAGGTACAGGTTCAAGCCAACAGAAGTCCTTATTATCCAGTTGGCAACTACACTGGGTGTTCGGGACCCAAGTGCAGTCTTAGATCTTTCTTGGGTGGGCTTTTAAGCACAAAAAAATAATAATAATAAAATAAAAAACATATGCTGGGTTCACATACCTTAGTTAGCAATAACAGCCAAAACCCAAAAATCAAGGTTAGTAGATTTAGGGACTTCCCCAGACCCATGGACTTTGATGGATTGGGTCTTGCTTTCTGGTTTGGCAGATGGTGCTGCCTCTGTGCTGGGTTCCCAAGGCCTGAGTGGTACTTCCCTCACAACATCGGCTGTGCTAAGGTCGGGGGCTGTCACACCTCCCTCCTTCATGAACCCTCTATGGTAGCACTCCAGAGCTCTCTCAGCTTCAGTCTAAGCTAAGGAGTCATCGTCTGTTCTTCTGCTCTCATGAAACCAAAGACTCCCTCTGTCCAATCAGGTGTTGGGTACTATCAGCCAACCAGGAAACAGCAGCGTCCAGCCTGATGCTCAGGTAAGAAGGTTACTACGCCTTCATGCCTAATTCAGGGAAAGGACATGCACAGAACACTGGAGCACCTGTCCAGCACTCAGCACCTGAGCAATAAGCAGAGAAAAACAGGGGCCATTCTCTAAAGAAAGTATTTCCTCTTTAGAGACCAAATACTGCCCATGTAAAGGCATATGGTCACAGTTAACACACATTCTAATGGGGAATGTAGCTCTCTGCAAAGTTTCTAATTCATGAGAAGTCACGTGTATGCCACGCATGTACATACTAAATGCCAAGTTTAGAAAATCTCAAATAACAGTTTAAACAAGTGAGACTCTCCTTCTAGAACATCTAAAAGAAGCAAATAGTCTAAATGTGATGTGGTAGAGTCACAGTATCTGTGGACATATAGGATCCTCATTCCACTCCGTTAACACAGAGGGAATGTTCTCTATTCTTCAAGTCACCCCATGGCCCAAGCAGGAGCCCAAGCAATCACATGTGCATTTCAGGCACATCCCAGTACATGTAAGGAAGGGAAATAAGTGGGTACCTTCTACATATATCAGCCTTTTTCAGTCTTTCTGAAGGTCCTACGTGTCTGTAGTCACACACTCTCCTGGCTCTAAGTCAAACGGAATGTTGTCTTTTTGTTGAGTGTATTTCTAGTTCAAATAAACTTGTGGCTCTGCTAGGGAGGGGACAGTGGGTCGTGGGCAACAGCCAGGAGCCTCTGTCACCACACAGAGAGCTAAACATTAACTTCTGTGTGTTGAGAAAGCTCTAGAGCAGAGATTGGTTGCTACCGGAAGGATCCACTGAAGCATGCTTCTTGGCTTCTGTTTGAAATCCCACTAGATAGAGCCCAGAGCTAAGTACAAACTTGGAAGAAAATGCTCTTCATTTCTTTCCCTGCTGTTATGGCAGAATACCGGAACAAAAGTAACTTAAGAGAGAGTTTCTTCTGGTGGCTCCTACTGCCTTGAGAGGTAAGAAGTGGGTGCTAAGAGTAAGACCACACCAGTCTGCAGAGAACAGACATACTCCTCTCGGACTCACTATTCCCCAGCCTTGGGGCATGGGGCATGGAGTATGGTTGAGAAGATCCAGTTGACTAAAGGGTTCCCCGTGAAAGCAGGGGGCTTGAGGGAGTTTGTAGCTGAAGGGTACAGTCGCCACCTCAGGGAAAGCATGCAGCAGGAG
This sequence comes from Micromys minutus, assembly GCF_963924665.1. Classification (NCBI taxonomy): domain Eukaryota; kingdom Metazoa; phylum Chordata; class Mammalia; order Rodentia; family Muridae; genus Micromys; species Micromys minutus. The sequence goes on along the minus strand of NC_137972.1, from coordinate 45,585,321 downwards.
TCACATTGGATCCATCATAAAGAGGCAGAGAGGACAGATCCCTGGGCACAACTCTCTGTTTGCACAGCCCAGGATCCCAAAGCCAGGGGATGGTCCTGCCCAGAATTAACATGGGCTTCCCACATCAATAACATAATCAAGATTCCCTGACAGCACAGCCAAAGGCTTGCCTCCCAAAGATTCTAGATTCTGTCAAATTGACCATTGCTACTAAATCATCGAGAACAGTTCCACATGCAGAGAGGCATGAATCTCTGTGGGCTTACCCTTGTAATAGGCATTCCCCCGACTTAGTAACAGGTACCAGACAGACCACCATTCCCTGGTGTGTACCTGTCAGTGGGCAAAGGGGGAGGGAACGCCCTTGGTGTTGCCCGTAACCCCAGGCTATGATTCATCACTAAGCTTAGTACAACTGAGTTGAAGACAGCCAGCCTGCTGGACCTTAAGGAGTTCGGGCTTGGAATCCCAATTGTCCCTGCTGTGGAGGCTATGACTGATGTTCACAGATGACAAATCGATGACTCCTTCTGTATCAGTGGTCAGTCCCCTAAACTCTGCAACCCACCCCTTAATGCAGCTCCACAAGTTAAGGTGACTTCCCAGCCACAAAATTAGTCTCACTGCTACTTCATATCTGTAATGTTATTTCTTCTATAAATTGTAATGTATATACCTGTGTTCCTGATGGCCTTAGGTCACCCCTGTAAAAGGGTCTTTTGACACCCCCCCCCAAAGGAGTTTCAACTTGCAGGTTGAGAACCAGTACCCTAGGGCCTTGATTATGTTTAGGTGTACTACAAATCCCAAGCTCAAGCTTGAAACAATGCTACCTGAGAAACAACACCATAGCCTGACCTGTGACCTTCACATGAACACACACAACACCACCTATGTGAATCAACATTACTTAATAAAATGCTGGAGAGAGCAGTGTGTGGTGATATATACATCTTTAATCTCACAGAGGCAAAAAAAAAAAAAAAAAATGTGCACTTGAAGACAGTCTGGGCAACACTGAAAGAACCTGACTCAAAATGCTTATGTGGTAAAGGGCTAGACCAAACACTGTGTTGAAAGAAGTTAATTCCTCCTTTCAACAACATTGTTAAAAACTGAAAGGGGCATTTCTCCCAACACAGTCTGCCCAATGCTGGTCACTTAAACTCCTGCTTCAAGCACATCACCATCAGACCAAGACTCCTATTAGCAGGAACCAGGATTGCAGTGCAACAGATCTAATGAACGGTCCAGTCCAACCTTCTGGGCCCATTAGAACCAATGGTATGCACTCATACATGTCTGAACACCTTGTGTGTTGGGGTGGTTTGAATGGGAAAATCACCTATGGACTCTGATGTTTGAATACTCGGTTCCTAATTGATGGAGCTGTTTGGGGAGGTGTGGTGGTGATTTGAATAAGTTTGGAGCCCAGAGATTCCTGTATTTCAATGCTTGGCCCTAGGGATCAGCCCTATTAGGAGGTGTGGCCTTATTAGAGTAGGTCTGGCCATGTTTGAGGAGATGTGTCACTGTGTGAGGTCAAGCTCTGCCCAGTGTGGACTCAGAGCCTCCTCCTCCTGGCTGTCCCTTTCTGTTGCCTGTGGATCCGGATGTAAAACTCTCAGTTCCTCCAGCACTATGTCTGCCTGCATGCTGCCATGCTGCCCACCGTGATATTAGTGGACTAAACCTCTGAAACTGTAAGCAGCCCCAATTAAATGTTTTCTATTATAAGAGTTGCCTTAGTCCTGTTGTCCCTTCACAGTAATAAAATTCAAACTAAAACAGGAGGTCTAGGAAATGTGGGCTTGCTGGCAGAAGTACATCATGGGGTAAGCTTTGAGGTTGCAAAACCATGCACCAAAGCTCACAAGGAATAATAGCCCAAAATTGACCTCCACAAGCACATGCACACACATGCACACAGATACACATGTGAGCACACATATGCAAAAACAAATACAGACAAAAGAAACAGTGCCTGCCCCTCCCCAATTGTCTCCTCTCAGTTTGTTCTCCTTCCCTTCCTGCCTTGACAAATAACTCCCAGGTGACTCTAGGCAATTCCCCTCTACCTTTGACTGATTTTTGGTGGGTGACAAAACCCAGGACCCACCTTAGAAATCCAGTTGGGAAGACCTGTGCCAGTGTTTTGCGACAGGTACCTAGCCTGGACCCAGGGACTCAGACTGGCTGTCTCAGTGTGTACTCAGACCTCAGGTGCTGTAACTCCTCAGATGCCTGCAGTGAGTAGCCAAGGGTGGTGGCACTAGGAATCCTCAGAAATGATGGTAGGATGCCAGTTGGGGTTTTCCAGGTGTGAAGAGTGACACCTAAGCTTCTATACCTCTCTAACCCCTCCCTGAGGATGCCGTGTGGTCCTTACTCAAATCTTTTATCACAAGCAACCATCTAGACCAAAGACTCTTTCTACCCTTTACCCTGATGCTCTCTGTGCTGAGCATCTAACATCTAATGTCCCAGAAATGTCAGAGGGAGGAGTGAACAAGATGTCCCCAGTATTCTGAGTACCCCCACTTTTTTCTACTCACCTGGCCAAGCACACCATATTTTCCAGTGGTCATATCTTGCATTAGAACCATACCCCATGCTTAATCAAAGACTTGCAAACTAAGTCTCTGGGGTGGAAAGACTGGGAGAGCTCTCACCCCACATGGGAACAAGCAGCCCCTGGCAGGTGCCAATGATGACAGTCCCTGTGTGTCTGTCAGCTGCTGCCCCTCCTCCCATGCGGCTCACGTACTTTGTGCATTAGCATGTCTCTGGGTATGTGTAATTTTCACATCAAAGAGTGCAATTTTTTTTCAGAAGTGGAGTAGAGAATAATTCATCTGCTGGAGTCTCTCCGGCAGTAGTCTTGATTGCACGACATAGAAATTAGACAGAAGACAGAAATGGAGAACTCCGTGGCTGGCTTCATATTATTTAAGGAGCTATGGAGAGAGTGCACCCATTCCTATTGAAATACACATCTTTTTGGAGCTAAAAACAGCTTCCTTGTTGAACCAGGAAAAGGCTCCTGGCTCACATTGTCACCCTGGGCTGGAAGAGAACGGGTGTCCTGCCTCATTCCTCATTCACAAAGTGACCCAGGGAAGGTGTAAGGAAAAGTCACGGGGCACCAATGTTGTTAAAAGATGATGTCTCGGGTTTTGGCACTAATGTTATGAAAAGAATGATGAGAGTGGGGTGGGGATATGGCCCATGGAGGTGCAGCGAGGCCTGGGGGCAAGGGAGATGCCTCTGGGGGGCCATGTTGGGAATCCCTTCCCCCTGGGGGACAAGCCACACAACAGCATAGTACAGAATAGAGTTTATTCAAGTCATGGGAGAGTTAAGAGGGTAGTAGGGGCAGAGAGAGAGAGAGAGAGAGAGAGAGAGAGAGAGAGAGAGAGAGAGAGAGAGAGAGAGAAGAGGAATGGAGAAGTAGAAGCTGGCCATGAGCACATGGAGAGAGAGGGGGGAAGGAAGGGGAAGAGGAGAAGGAGGGGGAGAGCAAGGCTGCAAGAGGCCAAGAGAGTCAAGAGCAAGAGAGAGGAGGGGGGCAAACAGCCCCTTTTGTAGTGTCAGGTCACTGGGGCGGAGCATACCTGGCTACTGCCAGGTAACTGAGGGGTGGGGTTTACAGAATCCCAACAGAAGGGGTACTATATAGTGTCTCATCTGGGTAGGCGTGAGGTTCAGATATACAAATATGCACAGCCATGTTGGTGCCCGTGGCTACTTCCTCACCACTTGCCTTGAGCACTGGCCAGGGCGGTTCTCATGACACACAGGAAAATCCACAAGATCAAGTCCAAATGAGGGTGGCTGTAGATGAATCTGTCTCCTCTGGGCTTCACGTTTCATGTATCTATCCTGGAAAGCAACTGTTATAACAGCACTATGTGTGTCCAAACCAGTATTTAGCAGATACCCAATGCAATCCTGCGTGTTCTTCCGCAGGTCACTTAGCGTCTCTAAACTTGAAGTTTTCTATTAAATGGGTATAATGCATAAAATAAGTGGCCCCAAGGATTGAAGAGAGAACACTGAGATTTATTGTCATAAATACCAGTTTTCCTTCAGGCCTTATCTCCTGTAAGACCCTGGAGCTCAGAAGTACTAAGGGAATCAGATGTTTCCAGATTTTATTTCTTAAGTATGGGTGTTTTGCTTGCTTGTATGTCTGGTGCCTATGGATTCCTGTAACTAGAATTGGGGTTGCATGCTACCGTGTGGGTTCCAATAACTGTACCTGGATTCTCTGGGACAGCTGCCAGTGCTCTGAACTGTTGAGCCATCTGTGATGGTTTGTATATGCTCTACGCAGGGAGTGGCATGATTAGAAGAGGTGGCCCTGTTGGAGTAGATGTGTCACTGTGGGTATGGGCTATAAGTCCCTCACCCTAGCTGCCTGGAAGTTAGTCTTCCATTAGGAGCCTTCAGATAAAGACGTAGAACTCTCAGCTTCTGCACCATGCCTGCCTGGATTCTGCCAAGCTCCCACCTTGATAATGGACTGAACCTCTGAACCTGTAAGCCAGCCCCAATTAAATGTGTCCTTTATAAGACTTGCCTTGGTCATGGTATCTGTTCAAAGCAGTAAAACCCTAAGACACCACCCTACTTCCTTTTTGAGACAAGATCTTAGTATGTAGCCCTGTCTGGCCTATAGACTAGGATAGCCACAAATTCACAGAGATCTCCCTGCCATTGCCTCCCGAGTGCTAGGATTACAGGCACATGCCACCAAGTCCAGCTTTTTTGGAGTAGGTATCCATGGTGTACTTAGAGGCACTGTTAGGAGAGTGAGAACAGCGGCCAGTTACTGAAGATATTAGTCCTTGTGCATCAGGGCAAATGATAGTCACATGTAAGCCAAGTAGATTAACTGAACATCTAAACAATGCACAGCAAGTTTATGGACAAGGTTGGAGGTCAGGGAAGCTTTGCATCAAACAGTTAGGAACAAAGGAGCTTTCATTTTTAAGGCAGGGGAGATGGTGGCGGGGGAAGGTGCAGGGAAGATGGAGGAGGGGAGATCATTTGCTGCACAAGCCTGGGCATCTGAATCTGTTCCCCAGAACCCATCCAAAAGGCCAGATGTGCTAGCACACATCTGTACTCCCAGAATTCCTAGGATAATGTAGGAAGCAGAGTCTGGAGGCAGGAGGATCAGCCAGAAGCTGCCAGCTCAACTGGCCTGGAGTAGTTCAGAGGCACCTAACAAGAGAAGCCCTGCCTCAACAAGATAGAAGGGAAGATTGCTCTTGACTTTTGTTTTCTGGCCTCTGTATGCAGACTGTGGTACACATGTGGTATACACTCACACATATACACACTCACACACGAGCACACACTCATACCACACCACACACACACACACTTTAATTTAAAATGTCTAAACATAGTTTTGCAGAGAATTGTGCTTCCCTTGGGAAGTGCAGATCTGTTCTTCCCTGAGAAGAGGCATCCTACTTTCTCAAAGTCTGGCATGTTTATGTTTAAAGGAATCATCACGCTATTCCAACAAGAGTGACGCATAAGAGATGAAGACGGAAAATAAAAAGGTCCAAACTAGAAACTAATTTTAGAAACAGCTATGATTTTTCCCCCATTCCTTGATCACAAATTCAAAAACAAAACCTGTCATACTGTCGTTTCGTGCCTTTCCAAATTTGGTTGAAACATCCTTCCTGGTTTTGGAGAGGTCTGCTCTTGAGCACCAGCCAAGAACACTTTCCCATGGCCAAGTTAGATGCCTCAAAATGCAAAGGCAAACAGCTAGAGAGCTCTTCTAGGAGCAATACTCTATGGTCCAGACACCTTGGGAGCTAAGACTGAGCCAGTCAAGGGTGAGACACCCTCCCCAGCAGGGCCACTGTCCGTCAAACTCTGAAAGCTACCAACTGCCAGAACCATGTCAAAGCCATTGGTTCCACTAAGGTGCTAGCTTCTTGTCAAGATAATTAATGTGCCTCAAAAATAGAAGCAAACAGTCTGTCCACCATTGGGCGCTAAGCATTCACAGACATTGGCTGGCTCTATTTAGGACAAGAACGACCAGTAATCATCCGCTTCTATGTGCTAGCATGTGAGAGGTGTTCTGCACAGGAAGGCTGCTCAAGTGGGACATTGGAGGACAGAGAGGCTACCTCTGGAGTCTTGGGCAGAGAACAGGTGTTTTGGAAGATGCTGGCAGCTCCATGCGACTGAACCCCGCGACATAAATTATTAAAGAATGTGCAGAACATTACACAGTTCATGTGCTTAATGATTACAGTTCACAGTCTGGGTCAGATATAATTAGATGTTACATTAAAATAGCTTCACAGAGCCATTTATTCTGATTTAATTACTTAGAATGATAGCATAATGAGCAATGCTTTCAAGGAAAAAGTAGTCCTCTAAACGGGCTCATTTTAAGTTAATACGAAGAAAATTAATCATTTAACTGAAGTCTTAAGTGACGTGTTTCCGTGCCACTGAGGTTACTTTTCTGTGACAACATGTTGCAAGGGATCAGAAAACAGAAAATGAGTTTTCCTATGAGAGCAGATTGCCATCTTCCCTGCTCCTGTGGAATCTTTCTCTCCCTCTTGAGTCACAGTGACTTTCGAAGACACATTGTAGCCAGTGGCATTCAAGGACAGCTGCTCCATGAGGAGGGAATTATGAATGACTCAAAGCAGTCCCACAGGAAGCTTCGGAAACTTGTCACATACAGAGCATCCCTGGCTCAGCTAGCAGTTGTGTGAACGAGAGAGCTAGAAGCTGACAAACACAACGTCGAATGCCAGCTTCTCCACTCAGACCTGCGAGGCTGTCCTTACGTCTGTGGCTGTCTGAGATGGCACCCCCCCAACCCACCCCCACTCCCCCCCACCCTTGCCACACTGGTTCTGAGATTCAGCCTGCAAAGCACTTAGCATATACCTAGCATGCTGCAGTGATAAGACTGTTCACGCTTGCAAATAAACCTATGTTTTGCTGGCCTCTGCCCTTCATGGTTGTTTCCGAGCCTCCAGCTTCTAGCTGCATTCTTTCCGATAGAAATTACAAAAGTCTCAAAAGGAACAGAAAGGTCAGCTGGCAGCCCAAATGCCCTCTTCTGTTTCTAATAGCTACAAATGATAAGAGATCCTCACATGGAACTTTTAACGTGGTATCAGCCGCACACACAGGCACATACTACTGCGAGGCTCAAAAACATATGGCAATGTTTATCTGCTGGTTTTCTATCCCGAGCCAGGCTTTGTAGTAAAAAATATTTGATGTTGGGCTCAGGGGAAATGGGGAAAATGTTAAAGCAGGAACCTCTCTGTGAATACCTTCTTAAGACAACTGCAATACCACTCCGGGGGATGCTGTATTTATTTGGATCCTGGGACACTTAGTAAAGGTGATGACAGGAAACACTGGCTTAAGGATCCAGGGGGGGCTGTGGCAGCCAAAATAATGTGTCAGAGTTGGCCTTGCATGAGCAGGAGAGAGCCTGTCCAGGAGAGAATGAACGGCATCTCCAAATGTGTAAGACTCTAGACAAGAAAATCGAAGAATCCACAGTAGGCAAGATTGTGGGCTGACTTAGGACTTACCTGTGCTCTACGTGAGTTTTCCCATCTTGGACTGGGATCCTTCAGACTGTGCTGAGTCAAAGAATAGGGGGCATTTAATTAGGGGTGAGGGTAACTGCAAAAGCTAGACCTAAAGCTAAGCTGCAGGCAGAGGGAGTGTATGGGGCTGTGATATGGTCGGTTTTATGTGACAGATTAGCCAGGCTCTCTCTCTCTCTCTTAATCTGTTGTTAAACATTTACCAGGTATTACATTTTATAGCCGTGATTAAGAACCACAGTGAGTTGACTATAAGAAAAGGTTATCGTCCTCCATCGGCTTGGTGGGCCTCTTCTAATCAGCTGGAAGGTAGAAGACACACTGAGGTCTCCCACAGGAACAAGAAATCCCACTTTGCAGACCTCAGGCCAGCTTCAGCCAGAAAGTTGCAGCCAAGCCTCCCTGAGACCCCACCCCACAGGCTGAAGCCAGGACCTTGCAAGCCCCTGCAACTGTCTAAGCCAAGTCCTTGCAATAAATCTCTAAATAGATATAGGATGCATTTTCATTTCTTTAATATTTTTTCCACTGTATATTTTGAGTTATTTCCTTAGTGGTTGCCTGGGGCTTACTATATCCGTCTCAACTCCTCAGAACTGGCTTCAGATTCCTATCAACTTAATTCCATTGAGACACAGAAGTATTACTCACACACCCCGATTCCATTCGGGGGCTTACTTTGTACATGTTATATCTATAAGTGTTATAAACCCAGCAGCACATTGTTATTACTTTTTATAATTTTATGCCACTTGAAAAAGGGCTGGGGAGGGAAAATGCCCTGTCTTCGCCCTGTGTTACATCTGCCTTCCCCTTATTGCTGATTCCTGCTGTTTGTCCCTGTGGATTCAGATGGCCATCCAGGGTTCTTCCTTAGCTCAATGCACCTTTGCTGCAACCATCGTTTATACCCATTTACTGATGTCCACATTTCAACACGCTGTATTATCCAGACTCCATACACCTCACTCTAAGCAAAAGCTTTGTAAAGTAGTTAAGAAAGTAGCAACATGTATTCATTAAAAAAAATAAAATCTCATACTTGCATTTGCACAGAACAGATTCAAACTAATAGGCTAAACAGAAGGGCTTCCTTTAGTATTTTTTCCACATAACATTTTTATTGATTCTCTGGGAGTTTCGCATCATAGATGCTGATCACAATCCCTTCCCAGCCCTTCCCAGTCCTTCTATGTCTCCCCTGCTTTGTGCCCTCTCCCCACCCCTGCTAAAAGAATAAAAATAAGAAAAGGAAAACAGTCCACTTAGTGTTATCTATATACTCAGTAGAACAGAGTCCTTCCTCTCCCATCCCTCTGCCAGGAGCCATCGATGGTGGAGACATCTACTCTTTAGCATCTCCATTTCCTTCCTTAACAACTTGGATTTCAGTGTCTCCACAAACTGAGTTCTCACCTTCGTTATTCATGCCAATTCACTGCCTCTTCCAGAAGTTTCCTTTCAGTTATATATACTTTTGCAAATTCAGAAATTCAGTTTTTCTTTTTCTTTTCTAATTTTTATTTCTACTGATGATCTATTTAATGTTGTCCCAATACTATTCTATGCACTTAACTCATAGTTTCCTCCAGTTTACATACATACACACACACACACACACACACACACACATACACAGTCTAATATGAAGTTTGTGCTGAACTGATACCTGCTAATCTGTTTCTTTCACGCTTTTCTCTTTGCTCAGTGCCTGGCTAGGCCCTTTTCTTTTAGTGGAGCCCATTTTCTATGCAATGTGAAACTTGGACTCAACTCCCCAAAGGCCACAGCCTGCAGTGCAGCACCAGCCACTGACCATGACACAGGTCTCAGAAGAGTCTCTTTCTGGACCACAACTAGCAGCTATCCCTACTAACTGCTGTACTAAATTCACCAGTGGTACTTAAGTTACTTCACAGGTTGTTCTAATCAAATTCCATTTCCTTTGTAACAAAGGTGACCAAAGTCTATGACGAGGGGTTGTTGTTATGACTGCTGCTGTTGTATTCTTGTCTGTAAAGGAGTTTCTGCTGTCCTTTCCCTGCCTTCTAGGAAACTAGCTAGTCTACTATTTAGCCTGTACCTCCAATCTATTCTTTTACTACGGTCTATAGCAGTTAGGGGAATTCTGAAGCTTAATCTCCTTCCTTGGTTTTACCTGAGATCAAGATCTTTTTAGTGACATAGAACCTTTTGCTCTGTGACCTACTTCTCCCCCCAGGCAAAACTGTTATACAGACTCTGGCCACAGAAACCAGAACAAGCAATACACATTCATCCGGGCTGCGCTCCGGCCTCAGCAGTGGGGTGAGGAACAGAAGTTAGCTTCTCTCTCAGGAGAGAACTGCCTATAAGCTAGGTCAAAGATACTGGGGCTCAGTGCTAGGGAAGAGGTTAGCTCCTGGTGGGGATGGACCAACAACCCTCCCAGAACAGGACAGAAAGTACAAAGGATAGTGGTGGGCTCTGTAACTGGACCAGCTCAGGGTTGAAAAGTAGCTTATGAAGATACTGGTGCTGATCAACCTGGGTTAAGATATAAAGACGGCAATGGGGACAACTATGTCTCAGAAGTCCAAAGCCGAATGTATAGAGCATATTGTACTCATTCATCTTTTACATCTACTTAACTTAGTTCTGTGTTAAAGGGGCTTCCAAGAGAAGCACTCCCTTCTCCTTAGAGTGGCTGCCCTGGGGGAAGACATGAATAAGTAACAGAACAGGGCTATAAATAAGCCCACGCCAGTATGGATGGGAGCTACTGCTGCTCTGGTCTGCATACTCTCTTCCTAAGGAATGTCTCTTGTCTTCCTTGCTTGCTCTAATTAGGCTCCTAACTGCGCCAATCCTGTGTCCCATCTGATTTTTTTTCCCCTTTCAGAAGCATTAGAACCAAGGCTGCAGGTGAGGTTGAGACCAAAGGAAACTGGGGGCATCCCCACAACACAAGCCACGCTGCTGCATTATCATAAAGCCAAAGAGCAGAGTCAGGGAGGGGCTTCCATCTCAGCCTGACATCCCTCAAATCCAGCATCAGTGGCAGTAGGTACCCGACACACTGTCTTTCCGGCGATTGCATCCTCTGCTGGGAACCTGAAGAGAAGAGACCTTGTGCTCTTGGCTGCATGTGTCCGGGGACCGAGTTACCATGTGCTGAGTTGAGAGAAGAAAAGCACTCATGCAGCTAGGTGAGTGGGTCGGCAGGGGTGTCTCGGTTCAAATATCACAGACGTACGCTTGCTTCTCTTACTGGCTAGCTTTTCTTCAGTAAATGTTTCTTCATTTGCTGTGCCCTTAGGACCATTTCTGGAGAGTTGCTTTTAATAGTTCTCATGAGCCTCACTGAGGGCAGGTCAGTGGAGGCCTTCGCATGGCTATGCCAGAAGTAGCATCCAGCTGGGCGCTTAAATATTCATTTGACTTATATTCCCTTTGGAAGAGTAGCAAGAAAAGAGAATTTATTTGAGCCTTCATTCGAAAGCTCATGCTGCGCCCAGGGCTTTGGTTCCTTGAAAGACCATCCAGTCGCTTTGTCTTTGGTCCCTCATCCTTAGAACAGGAAGTGATCCTTACTTTGTAGAGCTACTGGAAGGGAAGCTGCACATCTCACATACCTGGCACCCATCAGCACTGGGCAGTCATTCTCAGAGCTCAGGGACCTCTCTGGCCCATGGAAGAAGTGACCATCAAAGCTGCCTATGGTGGTGCACACCTGTAATCCCAGCACTCAGGAGGCAAGATCAGGAAGATGTCTAATCTGCAGTCAATCTGGGCTACACAATGTGATACTCTGTGTCAAAACAATAAGAACAGAAACAACAAGGAAGCCTGTCAATCATGGTACCCAGTTACAATGTCTTGACCTTCTTGGGAACTTCTTGGGAAGAGTTTGGATATCTAATGGGAGTGTACCCCTGTAGGCTCCACATGATGAAATTCTTCTCCTCTGTGAGGTATTTGGAGGGTAGACACTTGTTTTTGTTTCTATATAGAGGCTCTCTCTGTGTAGCCCTGGCTATCTTGGAACTCACTATGTTGACCAGGCTTCTCCTTCCTAGGGAGGGTGGGAATTAAAGCCATGTGCCACCACACCTAGCCTTGGTGGGTAGAAACTTAATCCAACTATATAGTGTTTAGAGGTCAGAGGGTTATTATGCCTGGATGTGGTCATTAGCATAGGGCCCTAGTGATTGGAGGGTGATGCATTTAAGATGAGGGAGAGGCTCTTGGGAGTAGGCAAGTGAGGCCCCGAAGCCCTGCAGAATGCTACCAGAGAGTCTCGAAAGCTTCTCTTTGCAGTGGACACACAACTGAGCAACCTATAGAGAGTATGTGACTGCTGGGAGCTCAGCCGCAGATGAGACATCTGTATCACCCCCTGTGCTGTGTAACCTGGTTCTGGACCTGACAGAGCTGCTTCAGTGACTTCCCAGCAACTGTGGCTAGCTGCAGAGCATCAGCTTGCCCAAGGTGCAGCTTACCAACGTTCCATCGTCGATGGCAGAGGGGCTCATGAGCCATCCTTCCCTGAGGTGGTTAGTGGTGGCTGGCGTGTGGGGTGGGAGGGACACTTTCTTCAGTGGTGTAGTCACTGATGCTCCAGTAAATAGCCCCAGCCACGCATGCGCAGGCAACCCTAACTAAGGGCATGAAAAACAAAACACAACCAAAGACAGAAAAGCAGCAGGGGGATTTATTGGGGAGAAGAAAGGGTGGAGTGGGAGTGGGAGAGTGTGAAGGGGGAGGGGTCATGTGAAAATGACCAAAATACATTATACTCATTTATAAAATTGAAAAAAAAAGTACAATTTTAAAACAATTATTTTAAAAGGTCACCATCAATGCACCCCCTTGTCCTTTTATCTCTAGAACCATGAGCTCAAAATAGTTTCCCTTATAACTTATAAAGCCTGCAGTCTGCTACTGCTAACAGGAAACAGACTAATAAACATGATCTCCTCCCTAACACACACACACACACACACACACACACACACACACACACACACATGCTTCACTCAAGGGGAAAGCCAAACACAACAGCTGATGTTCCTCTTTCCTTAAAGACTCTAGTTTATCAATTTAACACACCCATGGGACAGCCTCCCACACTTGAAGGAAAACTGTTAGTAACAGAATGGCAATGAGGAAGTTTTTTATGCAGTGTACCAAATAAAGCAGAAACCCTGCATAGGAGAAGCCCTGACAGGGGAGCAGATTCCAGTACCAGTCTCTAGCCACTGTGGGTACAAGGGGCAGTTGATACGTTTTGTTAAAAATCAGACTCCAGGGCTGGAGGTATGGTTTGCTGTTTAAATGCACTCTGGAGCCAATCTCCAGTGTGATATGAAAAATGAGCATTTGGGGCAAGCCTATTATTCTAGCACTTAGGGAGAAGGGACAGGAGGATAAGAAGTTCGAGGCCAGCCTCAGCTCCATAGTGACACCAAGACTACCCTGTGCTATATGAGACTTTGTCTCAAGGTACAATGAAAGCATACTGGGAGGGATACTGGGGGGGGGGGGCAGGTATTCTTCAACAAACAGTGTTTGAAAACCCGGATGCCTAAGTATAAAAAATCAACAGATTAATACCCCTCACCTTGCACAAAGATCAATTCAAAATGGATCAAAGACCTTTGTGTAAGACCTGAAACTGCTAGAGGGAAATAGAAGTGCATGTTCCAAGACACAGGTTCAGTCAGGCATGGTGGCAGACACTTATAACCCCAACAAACAGAACAAGAAGCAGAAAAAGATTATGGTACCTTTACAGACAGCCTGGTCAACATAGCAAATTCCCGGCAAGCCAAAGCTACATAGCCAGTCTCTGTCTTGAACAACATGCTAATTGCAAAGGGCTTCAGTATATGGGTTTGGAGAAATACAATTCAGCCCACAATCAGGCCTTTCAATAAATTAGTTTTAAAACAATGCTGATTTCCCATCTCCTTTCTTCCTCCCCGGAGTGTCTGGCTCTCGGGCTATGGCTACAGACCTGGAATTGGAAGGAGGGCCAGTCCCTTAGGACCCTAATAGAGGCAATCTGCTACTCGGAGAACTCTCTGTTGAAATCTGGCACAAGAAGCAATGGTACATTCTAGGCTCCTCCTTAGCAAAGACATACAAAAGAGTCACCCTCTGGGCCTCTATCAGAGAGCCTTAAGGACCTGCCAATCACACTCATCCTTTACCCCAGCACCCTCTCACAGGGACAGCTGGGAACAGCTCAGGGTCCCTTGGCACTGCCAGAGTCCCCTGCATGTCCTCCCCTCCTGGCAAAGGAGGAAGAGAAACAGCCTTGGGCTTACTGTTCTCATACCCATCTGTTCCCTTCCCTCCTGTGCAGGATGCATCTCCCAGGTTCCTAACTTCCAGCTGTTTGTGTCCCTGGCAGGGGACTGAAGTACAAAGAAACCCTGGGCCTCAGGCCTCTAGTTCACTCTGGCCATTCTCCATGACCCAGTTCCCACTGTGGAACCACATGACCCTACTTTCCAAGTGACACTGGCCCCTGGGATCCTTCATCCTGCCTCCTCCCTGGAAGACAAGAGTGACTATGGACAGCACCCTTGTCTCTATTCAACTTCTGTTGCAAATATTAAGAGGTGTCTATCATCTTTCTCCAGAGACTCTTTGAGACAGTAGGGCTGGTAAATAGCAGTAAGGTTTTGTGGTGGAGAAGGAAAGAGGCAGAGAAAGAACCACCAAGAGGCTCCTGTACCAAAGAACTTTTCCAATCAACCCAAACCTCCCACTCTAAAATAAAGGAGAGATAGGACAGCAAGAATGCAGGAGCAACAGAGCAGCTATCAACATGCATGCCCCAAGTTCTTGTGTTGAAACAGAATCATTGCACAGTAACATTAGGAGGAGAAGCCTTTAGGAGTTGATTAAGTCAGGAAGGCAATAAAATGGGAACCTCACAGATGGGCTTGAAGGAGGTTGGGCAGATGCTTAGTTGGTAAAGTGCTTGTCTTACAAGCAGAAAGACCTCAGTCTCGTCCCCAGAACTCACTTTGTTTGCTGTTTTATTTTCAGACTATACAGCCATGGCTGTCCTGGAACCTCCTGTAGATCAGGCTGGCCTCAAATTCACAGAGATCTGCCTGTCTCTGCCTCCTAAATGCTGGGATTAAAGGGGAGCCACTATGTCCAGCTGTTTTTGTAAAAGAATTTGACTCACACCTGTGAGACCAGTGCTGGGAGGTAAAGACAGGCCAATGCCTGAGGAATCACTGGCCAGCCAGCATACCCTGGCTGAAGAATGCCAGGCCAGGCAGAGATACAGACTCAAAATCAGGTGAACACATCTAAGGGATCTAAGATGAACCTCTAATATCTAATACACACACACTTGCACATACATGTATACACATAAAAATAGATGATTGATTGATAGATGATAGATAGATAGATAGATAGATAGATAGATAGATAGATAGATAGATAGATAGATAGATAGAAAGGTAAGTAGGTAGGTAGGCAGGCAGGCAAGCAGACAGACAAACAGACAGATAGGCAGATAGGTAGACAGATGAGAGAGATGACAGACAGACAGACATATAGGTGAAAGAGATTACAGATAGCCAAGAAGCATAAATTCATGCCTCCTATCCTCTGAGAACTCACATTTACCCCTCCAGAACAAGAAGTGGCTAAGATGTCAGTGGAAGCAAAGGCTCCAACACTGAAGCCTCTGCAGCATTGGGCTTCATGTAGAAGCCTCCAGAACAATTACCAGTAGTTTATTTATAACATATGATAACTTTGTTATCAGAGCACAGATAGACTAATAGAACCTTTGCATCCTGCATTTCTATCAGCTTATTCTCTGCTTTGGGAAGCTACCCTTTGTCTTACATAGGATGTGACCAAGTGGCTCAAACCTTTGACATCACCAAAGATATCTCCAGACACCGCCAAATGACTTCCCACAGCCCATCTAGTGAGGTGAAATCTACTGCCCTTGACTCATGGTACCACCTCACATATACTAGACGAGGCTAAGCCACTGGAGTCTTACATGGCAAATAAGTAGCTGCCACCACCTGCTCTAGAAAAGTCATTGAAATTAAACCACAGGCTCAGAGTCATCCTCAGGATGGGATCACATCAATCCAACCCACCATGATTGTTATGCCATAGCTTGCTTCCTGCTCTTTAGGTAAAATGAGATTCAAAGCAGCCGTTTGCAGAGGTGCAGGAATGAGGGGACAAACAGGAAGGGCCCTTCCCGTGTGCCTGGTTTGGGAGGTTGTTTTAGATTTATTCATCATTTATTGTATATATGTGTATCTGGCTGCATCCACATGTTGGCAGAGGCCTGAGGAGGCCAGAAGGCAGCACTGTTCCCTGGAACTAAAGCTATAGGTATCTGTGAGCCACAGTGTGGGTGCTGAGAACCAAATCTAAGTTCTCTGGTAGAGCACCACATGATCTTAACTGCTGAGCCATCTCTTCAGCCCCCTGTGCCTTGGTTTCTTGAGATTGCTGGGAACACTGGCCCCTATACAAGAGCCTCTGGGGTGCAATGCAAGGCTTAAGGATATAGCCCTGGATTCAAACTCCTTCCTTTCCATCTCTATAGCAACAGACAGGCTACTTCATCCCCCAGGCCTTAGTGTTTTTGTCAAAGAGTAATAACTCTTCCCTTATTAATGCTTTTGAGGAATTAAAGGACTACATATAAAGTGAAAAAAAACCAAACAAGCACTACCCTAGAACTCACCGGATTAGAAGTTGGCCAACCATGACCCATGGACAGACCACATCCTTCTCAGAGCCAGACTGAGCAAATATAATCTTTGGCAGCCTGACTCGCTGACCACCTGCTCTGTAAACTTGGGTTTATGGACCCAGCCATGAACGTAGCCATTTTTCTCATTGCTATCTAGTATACATGAGGCACAGTAGAGCAGGTCAAGCTTTTCTCAAACCTCAACTCCTCACTCCCCAACCCTCCACAGGGAGAATATGCAGACCAGCACTAGGAGCTGGCCAAGTTTCCAACAGGATGAGCAGACCTGGACACAGGCAGATTTCCCTGGTCCAAACCCCATCTACTATGAGGATCCAAACATGTCACTCAATATGTTGGTGCCTCCATGTCCTCTTTTGGACCCAACAATGGAACTGTCAAATGAAGGCAGTGTGAGCTCGGGTCAGAAGTCAGATTTTATCTGGTAGAAGATGGGATCAGAAGATGCAGGGGATCCTCTTCTAAGGCAAGACATGGCCACCCAAAGCAAGGAGAAGGGACCTTGGCAAGAAATGGCTGCCCAAAGCAAGGAACAGGATGAAACTCATTACTTATCACTGATAAATGCCAGGTATGAAGAGATGGCTTGGTTGAGTGCTACCTATGCTAGAATGAGGGATGCACTCAGGTTCCCCAGTGCTTACAGAAGAATCGAACATAGTGGCATGCATTATAATTCCAGCACTAAGGAGCTGGCAGAGCTGGAAGGATCTCCGAGGCCTCCAGCCAGCCTCTACACCATCAAGCTCCAAGTTCAGTGAGAGACCTGGCCTCGAAGTAAATCAATTAAATAAATAAAATAAAGTAGATGATTGAGGAACACACCCAATTTTGATTTTGACTTCCACACATTCACATGCATGTACATACACACATACACCAGGGTGTGGTTACATACCTACAATTTCAGCCATTGGTAGAGATAGGAGGATCTGATGTTCAAGGTCCCTCCCTCCCTCCTACTCTTCCTTTTCTCCTTCCTTTTTAGACAGTCTTTTGTAGCTACATTGGTGTTAAACTTAGTGTTTAGTCAATGATGCTGTAGGAAACTGGGTATATTTTATACTTTCTGTGAGTATATTTTATGTTCACAGTTCATCTTGGTTTGGGTAGGTAGGCTACAGTCACTTGAGTGTCTGTCACATGTGGTATGTGTCTAACCTGCTGGACACCAGGATTCTGGCCCCTCCTCAGACCTACCTGGTCCAGCAACAGAACACACCTGGGATATGATTTGTAACTTCCCAGCCTGGTCTCAGACCCACTGAACCATCTACTTGCTTACCAAGAGTCCTATTTTAATAACTTCTGCCAATGAAACTAAACACCTTTGACTAGGAAATTTACAAACACAGATGTTTCTTATCCATAGTTCTGGGGGCCAGCAAATCTCAGACAGGTGCCATTGGATTCTGATGACAGCCACTCTCTGCTTTGCTGAAGGCTTTTTGTTTCCATGTGCTCACACAGCACAAGAGACATGGGCTCACTGGAGGCTTTTATAAGGACTCTAATCTAAGACTTGAGGAAAGAGCCTTCAGAATCATCAGTTCCCAAAGCCCCCACTTCTTAGGGGAGTCCAGACCACAGCAACCTCCAGGTGATATGATAAAATTTGAGACTCTTTTTCTTCACCCCAACATCTGACTAATCTCTCAATCTTGCTGAACTCAACTTCTCAACCCCCTCTTGTGTTAATCCCATTTCCTGGCTCCTGCCACCACCTTAGAGTAAATCACTACTCTCTGGCTTGATTGTAGGTCAAAATTTATTCTCAAAATGTTGTAGTCCTGTTTAGATGGCTCCTACCTAGTTACTGCTCTATGACTGTAAAGAGACAGCATGACCAAGACAACTTATAAAGGAAGGCATTTACCTAAGGACTTGCCCACAGTCTCAGAGTCTTAGTCCATGACCATCACAGCAGGAAGTGTAGCAAAAGGCAGGAATGGTGGTGGAACAATAGCTAAGAACTTACATCCTGATTCATAGGTAGAAAGGCCAGAGAACAAGATTAGGTCTGGCATGAGCTTTTGAAACCTCAAAGCCCACCTCTGTCACACACCTCCTAATCCTTCCAGAACAGTTCCACTAACTGAGACCCAAGGAGTCAAACATGTAAGCTTTTGGGAGCCATTCTCATTCAAGATTTCCAACACAAATGGGAATAACCACTGTCCTTGTAAGAAGTGGCCATGCAGACATACAGAGGGATGATGTCATGGGAGGTGAAGGAAGATATGGAGTGAATCAACAGAAGCGGAGGAATGTCAAAAGTGGCTGGCTAGCAAGCCACCGGTAACCATGAGAGATATCTAGGGATTGTGTCAATCCAGCCAAATGCACGTTCTCAGACTTCAAACCTCCAGAACCAGAAGGTGAAGAACTTATGTTATAGCCTCTATCTGGGAACCTAATCTACAAAGTCTGTTCCAGGAACAGATAGGCAAACATCTAAAAATAAAAGCAGGAAGAATGAGCATCCCCCAGTAACAATCTGCTTCACACTCTATCCTGCCTTGTTATCATCCTGCCCTTTGTTTCATCCAATCTCTGGCTCACATAAAACCAGCCTCTCCCTCTTGCTCCCTTGCTCTTTGGTGTGCCATGCCATCCAAGTGGGGGATTGGGAGACACACTTAAACAGTGATGCTCAGTCTTGCTCAAAGGACACACACACACACACACACACCTTTCTGAGTAGGACCATTGCCCTGAGATGGATAGAGAGGGGATGTAACCAATCCATGCCCACAGTCAGTGAGCAGCAGGTCTACAGAAGTATCACTACCCTATCTTAATTGGGGAGAGGCCATGTGTTAACCACCTGCTCATCCGTAGAGGGCGAACTTCATGATGGTAGCTATTTATGCTGCTCAAGCCCAAGACCAAGATGGCCATTCTTGCTATATAAATGAGGGGGTGGTGGCACTCGAGACTGGGCCAAGCAACCTAGTGGACCATGGTCCACAACACATCTCTGGGAGTGAGATGGTGCCCTTGAGGGCCCAACAGCAATGTTGCAGTGTTTCCACAGCCTGATAACTTCACTGGAAGGAATTCTTTACATCTTACATGAGGCCCTATGGGACAGCTGGAGAATTCCAGAGCCATGGATAACTGTAGCCATGCAGGGCTACATTGTTTCCACAATTGTTTCTGGCAGAACTCTAGAGGAAAATGCAAACCAGATGTACAGAGAAACATTTTGTTGGTCAGAAAAGAGAGAAAACAAGCTCCTCACAGTCAACCGACTTTCTCAGCCTTTACCTGGGGCTGTGTGAGGAGGAAGAGCCTCTGCTGGGGTCGCTTCTGCCCTGCACCCTGGGACTCTGCAAGCTGGAGAGACATATGGAAATTTGCTTTTGCTCCTCCTGGGAAAGCAGGGAGCTGTGGGGCTGCGTAATGAGCCCAGAGCTTAATTGAAATAAATAAGAAATCCTGTGCAAGCCTTTTAGCTGGCTGCAGGGAATTAGCTCTTTCCCTTGGAGGGGCTGCCAGAGACAGCCTCCCTGTTTCTCTGCTGGGCTTTGGACACCAACTACTGATGACCTTGATGGAGAAAAGCCAGTGTCTGCCAAACAATCTGCCTGAAGGCCTAGGAACCCTCAAGTCCCCTGCTCTCTGAACCTAATCAAAATGCAGGCCTGGCCATACAGGCCCGTCATGCCAACTATGTGGGCCTGACAACCTTGGGACAACCTTGACAACCTTGCAACAACAACAAGATTGACAACCTTGGGACAAGAGGATTACAGTTTGGGGGCCTGCCCAGACAATTTAATGTCAAAATGAAAACCAGGACGATGGCTCAGCAGTAAAAGCACCTGCCATCAAACCTGACAATTTGAGTTGGATCTCCAGGTTCCAACTCAGGAGAGAACTGACTTTCCCAAAAATTGTCCTTTTACCCCCACAAGTGTGTAGTCCTGTGCACATACCCCACCCCCACAGGTGAATAACATAAAATAAATAAGATAAAAGGGCTGGGTATAAACTCAGTGATATCAAGCTTAAGCACACTGGGGATTCTGGAAGCCCTGGAGTCAATCCCCAGTACTGAAGGGGGAAAAAATACATACGTGGCCATCCTTGGTCATGGAGAACCTCATGCCTTTCAGAGTGTCTCAAAGTATGGTTCTTAGACCAGCTATCCAGTGGCCCCTGGTGAACTTCCAGGTTTAACACCTCCCTCCCTTCCCCTCACAGACCCTCCAGGGTGAATCCAGCACTGTTTGAAGGAGCCTGTGGCTTCTACCAACACCCTTGTCTGAGGACCATGTGCTGCTCTTTACAGTCCCTAAGCTCCCTATCCAGTGCTCAGAGGTAGACAGGTGCTCTCTGTGAGAAAACTGAAGCACACCTGCCTCAGCACACCTGCCTCAGCACACCTGCCTCAGCACACCTGCCTCAGCACACCTGCCTCAGCACACCTGCCTCAGCACACCTGCCTCAGCACGTACTTCCAAGTTCCTACTGAGGAAAGCCAGGCATCCAGTGGACCCAACTTTGCCAGATCATCCCATTTGTCAAGCATAGTTGTTGCAAATGTGCACTGTTCTAATGTGAACTCCCCAAAGTCCCTCCAAAGCACTGTCCCCACAGGTCTAGCCACTTCTGCCAGACACAGCTCTGCCCTTCCTGCTTCTCACAGTTGCCAAAAGTTCTTAACCCTTTCTCTCTCTTCCCACATCTCAGGAGGACATCCTGCCAGCTTGCTCTTCAAAACCCACCCAGAGGAGAATAGTTTAGTGGTATAGATCTTGCTTAGCACACACAAGGTCCAGGGCTTTTCTCACTGCTATTACCAAACACCTGACAAAGGCAACTCATGGAAGCAAGGAAGTAAGGGGACAGAGAGAGGGATGAAGGAATGAAGGAAGGGACAGAGAAAGAGAAGAAGGTGAGAAGGGAGGAAGGGAGGGGGGAAAGAGGAAGGAAGGAAGAAAGGAAGGAAGGAAGGAAGGAAGGAAAGAAGGGGAGGGGAGGGACAAAAGGAGGTGGGAAGGAGGGAGGGAAGGGGGTAAGAAAGGGAGGAAAGGTATAGGCATAATTTTTGTAAACTATGTTTAATAAGGGTTCAACCTCTACTCTAGGCCACCACCCAGAATAGGTAGTGGAAGAGAAAAGTTATGAGGATGTGAGGGAAGTGGACCTGTTCAGCAGTAGTTCTTTAGTGTGAGCTCAGTCTTCTTTGGCAGCAGTTCAGTCCCATAGCAAACACCAAATATGACTCAGCAGCTACAGACCAGTCCTCTGGGCAGACACCAGGCACGAACCAGCAACTATAGTTCAATCCTGAAGGAACCAATCTCAGCGGGAAGCTGCCACAGGACCTCACAAGCAGTTTCTTGGGCAAGTTTCTCTCGTTGGCAGTGTTATTACAAGTTGAGTTCGACAACACTATGTCGTTAGCATGTGTGTCGTTAGCAAAGACTATCAAGGCGGAGCAAAGCAAACCGGTGCTCAGTGCTCGTCTCCCACTGACTGTGGGTCATATTTATATTCCTTATCACAGGTCTTCTCATGTGTTTGCCATATCCAAACATTCTTTCACCTGTGTCTGCTTCAGGAAAACAGTCTTTCACGGGTTTGCTTTAGCAAGACATCCTTTTACCTGTGTGCCTCAGCAAAATGTCATTTGACATAACTTTCCAAAGAAACTGGACATTTCTATTTCAGAAGGGAGGTTAAGGTTTGATGGTACAGCTGTACCTGGGGGAGAAGGGGGCTGGCAGGAGCTTGAGGCAGCTGGTCACATTACATCCAGAGTCAAGAGGCAGAGAGAGACTAAGGACTACTTCCGCAAAGTCCAGCCTCTCTCTCTGTCTCTTCTCAGTCTCTCTGTCTGGACCCCCAGCCCATAGGATGATAGAGCTCAAAGTTGGCAACAGATCTTTCTCCCTCAACCCAATATTGAATGTCTGTGGGAAACGTGTCAAGAGGCTTGTGCCCCAGGTGAGACTAGCTCCAAGCTGATGCTCTGGAGTAACCCCAACTCCTGGTTCTGTCCTCGACACTGAAATGAAAATACCGAGCACCTCCAGTGCCCCTCCACCCTCAGAACAGGTCCTGCCACAGTCATCTCAGCCTCACAAAATGCCTGCCATTGGCTTCCTGGCTTCTGTGTTGAAGTCTCAAAGAAACACTTAGAGCTGTGCTTTAAAGTGGGGAGAATTTTTTATAGAATTTAAAATGCAAAGGAGATTGTATCCTGCTTTGGCTCAGAGAGCCAGGACACAGTCTACTTTTCTGACGACCTTCTATATGTCATGACCCTGCAGGTCCCACCTACCCCAAACAGCACCTTCCACCTCAGGTACCTAATTCCTCTGATTTATATCCCTTTGACTCAGAGGTTTCTCTGCCTAGAACATTCTCCTCCCATTACCTTCCAACTTATTTCTATCTCTTTTCACAGGGATCTCTGTCTGTGTCTCTCTGTTTTTCTCTCCCCCTCCTTCTTCCTCTAAAGCCCACCTTGGATGCCCTAGCTAACATCCTCTGCCCGCACTCTGGATCTCTTTGGCCAGCGGAACTCACCTTACAACCCATAATAGACTGTCTGCACATGAATTTATTGGTCATAGGCTTCCAGCCTCCATCTGCCAAAATTAGAGTTCCTTGGGGACAGGAACATCTGTCTGCACCCAGTGCAGCACCCAGTACCCAGTACCCAGTGTGTACTCAGAAAGTAGGTGTTACATGAGTCAAGGGGGACTGCTCGGCACTGACCCTTCACCCGGAGGGGCCTGAAGCGACTGACCTGAGCCAAGCTTACTTACTCACAGAAGGCTGAGTCCTGGCTCCCGCTGGTCACGGGAACATTTAAGAACAGAAAGTCTTTTTAGACTTTTGAGTAGAAAAACTCCTTCTTCTTCTGCATTTCAGACAAGACTGCCACATGCAGGGTGACCACCTCCCCTGCCTCTGTGCCGCTTGCTCATTGTATAAAGGGCTCCTTTACAGCTAGTACATAGCCGCTACCCCCTAGCAGACATCCGTTAGTATCAAGAGAGAGTTCTGGAAACAGCCCCTGCTTTTCTTTGGTGTTCATGATGGGTCAGCATCTTAAAGTCTGCAGGAAGTCTGATCACAAATGTGGCTGTGCTTCTCAAATCTCCTGGACCACAGCAACCATCCCTGATCATGTGCCTACTAGACACGAAAGCACCTACACTCTTAGTCAGCTGCTTCGTGACCTTTGTCCTCCTGGAGAGGGAGGAGAGTTTGTGTAGTGCCCCATCTTCTGTAGCTAGAGGAACACTATAGCCATGCTGAGTTCTCAGCCTTCCTTGGGCCCATTCCTCTGAACTCACCAAGCAATGACTCCAGGCTGTAACCAATTACCACCTTCTCCACCTTACCAGAGGCAGAGGCCTCTCATCATCACGGGTGACAGGAAACCTCACTGAAATATTCAGAAGCACACCAGAGAGAGTCCAAGGGCTTTAGAGCAACGGAAGATCTAGATAGCTTCAGGCACGACTGGATATGACTACCCCGTGCTGACTATGGCTGCCTCATGGTGACAGTATGGCTGCCACAGCACCATCCTGCCTCATCTCTAGGCTCAATTCTGACAGAGACAAACCTGAACTTTTTCCTGAAGCTCCTTCAAAATGAGTTTTACTCTAATCGGTCTGTGGCCTCACTTTGGACAGAGATAGGACAGACCAAGAATGGACACCTACAACAGCCCCGTATCTGGGCTGAAAACACTATTATGAGAAAAAGAGGCAAATGGACAAAAAACAAGCCCACCAAAAAAACTACCAGGCCTTATTATTGGAAACAGGAGGGATGAATTCAGGGAAGGCTAACTTCCAGTGAGCCCTGCCAAGCCATTCAAAACTCCCTCCAGGACACAGCCCAAGAGGCACCCGATCAGAAGACAGAAAAGTAGTCTTCCCTGACATCCTCTTCCTCTAGAGGCCACCTTGCTCAAACCAGCTCCCAACAACAGGTCCCTCTCCCTCTCTCCAAGGACAGTTGTTTCTACGCAGCTCAGGGAAACCTCGCCAGTCTCACTATTCCATCAACAAAGGAGTACTTCTGGTAGTCTAGCCTGCAATCGCCATGTGCATGCGTCTCTCCCAGAGAGAGAAGACCAGAAACACTATTTCCAGAAGCTGCCAGCACTCAATGAGCCAACCAAGTACAGCGGTGAAACGAACACAAATGCGGGGTATGCGCTTCGCTCCTCCCTGACCGAGGTATGAATGGGAGGAGCCATGTCCAGACAGCTCCCACTTCCCTATGTCTTACTGGGCATCAATCAAGTGAGAAGAGAGCGGCCGGAAAACAAACAGCAAACAGGAGCAAAGACAGTCAGGGCTGGAGAGTTGTAAGAAAAACGACCTTAGGTTTGCTATTTTACTGGAGGGATTTGAGGACCAGGTCTCAGAGACACTGATAAAATCTGAGCCGGCGTCTAGGTCACTGAGGTAAAAAGACCAGTTTCAGACTTCTCTTAGGGCTTGGATATACATTTGTTATTCATTCACCCCATAGCCACATGCTGGACTAGGCATATGTCTTGCTCGGTCCTGTGGAATCATGGGGAAAACTGGGGAAAACAAATACTCTTGAGATCAATCAGTTCATAGCCACAGCCTGTTAGAAATTGCTAACCATAACCCAGAGCAGTGTGAGTCAGCTACCTGGAACCCTTCCCTTCTCAGAGCAGCCAAGGGTGCCACCCTTGAGGCCTCTGGCCACACAGTGAAGAATGGGCAGTTGGAAAGACCCGGGGTCAAATCAGAGGGAAGTCATGAGCTGGACTTTATGTATAACAGGCTGCGTAGGGATGAGAGCTGAGATGTTAGGACCTCACTGACTTCAGGATGGAGTAAAAATCAAAGTCACCATGCCTGGTCTGAGAGATGGTGCCTCAGCTCAGCACATTCAAGTTCTTTTTACTCAAGCTGAGTTGGAACCCCAGAAATGAAAGGAGAGAAATGACTCCCATCCATCAACTGTCCTCTGACTCTCCCTCCCTCCCTCCTTCCCTCCCTCCCTTCTTCCCATCTACCCACCTCCCACCCATTAATAATAATAATAAGCTTACTTATTTTAAGAAGAACTCACAGCCACCACCCTCCACCGGTATCCTATCTGAGCACTTGCCTACATTGAGAAGCTGTTTATAAAGTCTCACTTGTTTGGGCATCTAAAAGGGACAGGGACTCAAAGGGTAACTTCCGCAGGTGTCCCAGGAGCCTACTGTCCCCAAATTAGCATGCCTACCTTGTGACCTGACATCAAGTGACACATTAGGGAAGGGGGTCAGATAACAAGAAGATGAAGGTGACAGTGAGGGCTAGTTTCAGGTCTCTCTCTTCTGTGTCTTCACCCAGAGCAGAAGTGGCTTCACAGCTGGGGACCCCGTTATCTCTGGAATCAGCATTGTCACCCACACAACCTTTGCACTCACACAGTATATGTGCCTCTTATGACTTCAGAAACAAAGCCCATGGACACACAATGACAGTCACAAGCCCAAGCCTGTGATGTGACTTACTTGGTGGAAAGTGAGCTGGCCACAGGGACACAATTCTCTTGGAAGGCTGCCAGCAAGTCCGTCTCCTTGACCTCACCAGCTCAGAGAGACAGAGGTCACTGTCAGCTAGCTAGCCCTTCTTCATCTGCCAAAACCAGCAGGAGCAGGAAGGACCCTCAGTTCCCTCTAACCTTTTCTTCTGCCTCCCTCTTCCACAAGTAAGGATGCTGTAACTCCACAAATCCAGTGTCCTTCTCCCCTTCCACCAGGTAAGGTGACATAGGTGTCCACCACCTTCACTCCTTACCTGGCTACCTGAGCTGACATATCACACTTTCCAGGGGTACACACATGAAGTCTTTGAGAGGCTGTAACGTACCAAGTCTTTCACCTCCACATTCTTCCTTGTACTGACCAAACCAGCTTTCACGGAACAGGTGTGGACATAGATGTACATTCACACAGAAAAGCTGAGGCAGACTTGCAGACCACACACCCCCAGGTCAGCCAAACTCCACCCTCACACGGGCTAGCTACTTACACCAGAGGACCATCCCGCAGCCTGGTTTCTCAGCAAGCTGCAAGCCCTACAGACACCTCTCCTCACTGTGGCCTGGTCCCTTCACATAGAGTGGGGTCGCCCATTCAGAACATCCAGGCTTGAAGGCTGTCTCTTATAGGCAGCTTGGAGATTCTGAAACTTCCTCCAGGGTGAGAAAATGGGTCACACACAAGACTTGTACCTCCCCTGCTGGGAGACTGGCTGGTCCCAGAAAAGGTCAGCAAGTCTGGTGACAACTGTGATTCTCTTCAGCTAATTAGAGCCACAAGCTCCCAAAGGGAGGTGACCCTTGAGGATTTTACAGATGAGGTATCTAAACCTCCAAGGTCATGAAAGGTTACAGCAGTTAGAAGCAGAGAAGGGGTACAGAGAGCCAGTGGGGCATGTCATGGGCTATGCCAATTCGAGAGGAGCATGCCTCGCTTGAGGGTCACCTCTGCATGGGAAGGATAGTAGATAAAGTCCACCACTTGCTGGCCACTAGCTGGCTCTGATGTTCAAGAGAAAGATGAGCCACCGGACAGCTGCCTGGACTCTCAGCCTGTTCTGGCCAGCTCCTAGGCAGCCAGCCAAGCTGGAATTGTTCCAGGCAGCCTGCCCCAGTCCCAAAAGCCTTTCAGGCATCATAGGCATCTCTACTTAGACCCAGCCTTCAAAACCCAAGTGGGAGGAGCACTGGAGTCCCAAGAAGGCTCCTGGCAGCTCATTCCTGCAGCAGACCCACCACAGCTGAACGTGTGCTATATAGCCCGTGGTCAGTTCAGAGAACCTAGCTGGAGCCAGGGTCAGTTGCCAGAAAGGGGAAGGTGTTGGTCCCAGAGGTAGCTACTTCTAAGCAGAGCACTCCCTCTGCGGGTCTCAGACCCCCCCTCCCGGAACTGCCATTTGGAACCCTCCTTCACTCCCCAGCCATGTTCAGTTTCCCTTTCCTGCTGAAAAACATCTGGCTGGCTTGGCACTTAAGCTGAGTAAAAATAGCAAGCCATCTTGTGAGTGGGCACCACGCCACTGTGGCAGATGGAGAATAATGCCGGCAGCCAAGCAACTACAGAATGGTACCCAATGAATTTGCAGAGGGCAGACCTCGCAGCTGGAAGGGTCACAGGGCTGAGTGGCAGGACCCTAGCAAGAGGGCTGGAAAGGAAATGAGAAAAGACAGATGGAGAAAGAGTCAGGGCCCCCTGCCCTCTCCAGGTGGAACCATGTAGGGAGAAGAATAATATGCTTTCAACGAAAGGCTACAGGTACAATGGTGGAACCGTGTTTAAAATTTACCTGTATCTTTATTAGCTATTTGACCCTGAGCCAGATGCTTAACCTCTCTGAGCCTTTCTGTCAAATCTAGCCTGTAGGAGTCTGATAAAAATAAGCACTCGCTCTTACCCAATTATTGTGGGGAACAGAGGAAGTCCTGGGTCTATGAGGACCATAGCCGCAAACCCGTGGGGAAGTGGCAAACTTCTCTGCCAGGGTTAGGCTCAAAGGGATGGCAAATTCTTCCTCTGGTCCATGTGCAAATGTTGATAGTGTGTGTGACCTGAAGACTGTGCCTACTTCTATGAAGATTGCTTCTACTGAGATTAGCTCAGCATGCCTCTTGAACATAGTCACCCATATGCAGGAACCTGCTTCCTGTATATAAGAAACATACTGAGCTTCTGCGGGGCTGTGGCTTCTCCATCAGAGAGCCCAGGCCCCTGATGCCAGCTTGCCTGTGTGTCCATCCCTGTATCTTTCCTCATTCCCTTGCCCCTGGAGCTGTGCCAGATGTGGCAAGTAAATATGTTTGAGTGTCTACTACTTGAGTGTTCTTTCACAGTTCAAGACAGATGTTAGTCAGAAAAGAACCACACAAATAAAAATATAGCATCAAGGTTTGTAGTGGACTACAGCCTAGAATGGGAAATGAGGCAGGGAAGCAGGAAGAGCCCAGCCAAGCCCCAAGAGGGAGGCTGTGAAGATCTGAGGGCCACTGGGGAATTAAGTAGGGAAGAAGAGAAGGCATGTAAAAGCATTAGCACAGTGCCCAGGCCCTGACTAATACGGTCACAGGATTGTTAATGACCATCTACTGGAAATGGAATTGTAATGGCAACAGCCTCTTCCATCAAAGGATTGAACCATAGGGCTGGGGCACAAAGACCCTGGTCCTAGGGCTGTCAGAGAACTAAGGTCTTCATCTGAGGGACCACTGTTTTGCCTTATGTATGGCAAAGGAAAAGACAGTGGGACCATGAAGCAATGTCCCCAGAAAAATGGGCATCAAACTGACATCCATGCAATGCACAGCCCAGGATCCCCAATCTCACAGCCTGAGCCCCTGCTGCAACAAACAAGACTCTGCAGCAGGAAGTATGGAAGAGGACAGACAAAAGGAGCCACAGAAGGTTATGCCACCCAACTCTTGAGTCTTCCCACACACCTCTGCACACCATGGCTGTAGCAATCTCAGGGGCCCTGTGTGCTCCCTTGCTGCCCCCACAAACCTGAAAGGATAGGACAGCTACCACACCAGGGCTTCCTGTTCTGCAATTCAGAAGGTCCATAGTGGTCAGCCTAAGCATGCACCCTGAACTCAAGTCAGCCTATGGGACCCTTGGTGACATCCTTTCTATAACCTGGGACTCCAACATTTGAATTCTTGAATGCATTGTCCTCAGCCCTGACTTTTACTTTTAAGATAGGGTCCCATGTAGCCCACACTGGCTTTGAATTTGCTATGTAGCCAAGGAGGACTATAAATTTTTTATCTTTTTTTTTCCTGTACTTTCCAAGTGCCAGGATCACTAGTATATACCACTATGTCAAGTTATGCAGTATTTAGGAGAGCACACAGGACCAGCCTTGTGCACACTAGGCAAACAATACTAAGTCACAACCTCTGACATCATTTTAATGAATGCCCTTTACTTTTCTCTAGGAGAGCCATCACCACTTCCTTATCCTCCAAACCAACTTCCTGCGTGCAAAGCTTGGCTCTGTTCATTAGCTTGCTTTCCTGGGGAAGCCATATTAGAACAGCCTGTGTGGGGGGGCACCTTGCAGTTGCACATGAGGTGGTTGGTGGTCAAGAACCCAGGGTGCTAAGCTAGCTCTGCCTTCCCTAATAGAGCATGGTTGCTGGAAGGGTCACATGGGACATCCTTTAGTCAGCAATGTGAGTGTTCTCACAGAGAGTACAGGCTGTTCTTTGGTCCTTCATCCTGACAGCTGATCTGTCGCTTGGAAAACACCTTGTGACTCTCAGAAGGTCTGCACTTGAAGGACTTTTGGGTACCACTGCCTACTTCAGAGATCCAAAGGACCACATCTTTCCTTCCAGCCCCAGAAGACTGACTTCATTAGACATCTTTCAGGAGCTACCAAGGGTAAGAAATCAAGGGCTGGGACAATAGGAACTAAGGTGACAGGCTGCTCGATTCTCTGGGACCCTAGGTCAGCCTTGCAGGATCCTTACTGTCAGCCTCTGGGTCATTAACTAACTGTCCACGTGCAGCTCTGACATCTTCACAGATGCCTTTGTTTTGGGCTAACTGAGCCTATTTCTTTAAGTTTGCTGTTTGATCTCTCCCTGAGAACCTTGATATCCCAGAATAATTCAAAAGACATGGCAGGGGGTTGATGGTTCAGTGCTTTAAAGTGTGTACTTCCATTGCAGGGGATTTGAACTTGTACCCAGTACCCATGTCGGGCAGTCCACAACTGCCTGTGACTCCAGTCCCAGGGAGCCAGCACCTCTTCTGGCCCTCTCTGGTATGGCACTCATAACACAAACACACGCACAGACACAAACTCATGCACACAATTAAAAGAAAAAAAAAAAAAAACTTTTTAAATGGGGAGCAGTAGAGATTACTCCTGAGGACGGGACCGGGGCTCTGCCCCTTGCACTGGCACAGGGAGAGGTAACTGTGATCCTCATACCCCCTCTGTGCACGCAGTGGGAATGGGAAAAGAAGGGCCCCCTGATGTGCCAGGACAGGGCAATGCGCAGTGAGCTCTCCCTAGCTGAAGGCCCCGCTGACACACTGTATGAGCTTGCTCCCTAGAATTTGGAAAAGAAAGCAGACACCCAGATTAAGCTAAGGGCCATGTAGGCACTAAGGCTATGCTCTCCCGCTTCCCTTTCCCAGACCATAATAGTCTCAGACAGTGACATCATAGGTCTCCTGCTCACTGATAGGAGTGGGCCTGAGTCTTGTATTCATAGTAAACAAAAGGTCAGGTGAGAAAAGTGCTAAGAGTCTTAAAAGTGCTAAGTCCTCTGTAGTCTGACTGTCTAAGCCAATGACCAAGTCCGCTCTTCATTAGTGTGTGACCTTGAACAAGTCACTTAAACATTCTGGGCCCCAACTTTCCCATATATACATATACTGAAATTAAGAGATGAGAAAATTAGATTAATTCAGATTTGGTAAGGAGCATATGCAAAAATGTGGCCGGTTGTGCAATAACCTTATTGGAGGTAAACCATGCAGGAAGGGCAGGAAGCCCACCGTGCATGCCTAATTCCCTAATTCAAGGGGTGGCTGTGTCTGTGGACTCTCGGGCATCGCATCACAATAACTGGCACACAAGCAGAGGCAGGAAGGTAGGAGGTGGGGAGCGGAAGGGAGCGGAAGGGATGCTCCTATAACAGCAAACGTGCTACCTGAGTTATAGCGCTGTCCATAAGGTCCCTAGAAGACAAACTGGTAAAGCCTTCACCCAGCCCAGAGGCTCAGGCAAGGAAGACAGCCAGCCGCAGTTGAGAGAGCACCTTCGCATGCCCTCCCCAGAGGGGAACATCTGGCTGCTGCTCGGCTAGAGGCAGAAGCCAATCAAACAGAACTTTCCCCTGCATTAAGTGGGAACCACACAGACAACATCTGCTCCATTGCAGGCTCCAGGCAGAGTCAGCATCTAGCAATGACAGTTGCTTTGTGCAGTACCTTGATCCTTGCATGCAGGGCTGCTCTGCTAGAGGGTAGGTGCTTCTGAGCATGCTCCATCTTGCAGCATGGAGACTTCAAGAGCAAGCTCCAGGAGCATCTTTGTATAGCATCCCGGGAGCTACAGTAAGGTCCCTTCAACAGGGTTCTACAGGGAGGCCAGAGCCCCAGCTACGGTTCTCATTAATGTAGCCCAGGTTGGCTTCTCCATCGCTTTCTCCCATTCCCTGTGTCCCTTCTAAGCATCATTTCTTCAAGATTAGTTTCCTGCACATCATACTTTGCCTCACTCTGCTTTTCCAGAACCCAAGGTGGGGCTCCTCCAGCTCCTCCAGTCCCCACCCCAATTAACAATTGCTCCCTGTTTGCAGCAGTTATAATGGCAGGTGCTGAGATGTATTCAGTATCCTTAGTCTCTGGAGAAATGCAAATCAAAACTGCTTTGACATTCTTTCTCACCCCAGCCAGAAATCAAAGGACGGACGGCAAACGCTGTCAAGGATGCAGAAAAGGGAGCCCT
The DNA here is from genome assembly GCF_963924665.1 of Micromys minutus. NCBI lineage: Eukaryota > Metazoa > Chordata > Mammalia > Rodentia > Muridae > Micromys > Micromys minutus. Next base: position 45,553,423 of record NC_137972.1, on the reverse strand, counting down.
TTTTCCTAGTGGGTGTGAACGGACAGTCGCTGTGGACATCAGTGTGGGGATTCCAAAGAAAAAGACACGAAACAGCAATAGGCCCCCAACTATGTCACTGCTGAACTTGTGCCCAAGCATCTAAAACATCATACAACAGAGACACTGTCACAGCCATGGCAACTACAGCCCCATTCACAATAGCCAAGTCATAGACTCTGAGCACTAGATAAACAGAAGGAAATACAGTGCATGTGCACAGTGGTGTATTCAACCAGGCAAACAAGTGGAACTGGAGAGCATCGCGTTAAGTGTGATAAGCCAGGCTCAGTGAGACAGCATCACATCTTCTCTCATGCGTAGACTAGATTTAAAGAAAAGATATGAAAACAGAAGGGGGTGTTACAGGGAATGGCTACAACCCAAATAGATGCATGTAAAGACGCATAACAGCAGCTAGAGAGCTGGCTCAGTGGCTAAGAGCACTGGCTGCTCTTCCAGAGGTTCAATTCCCAGCACCCACATGGACACAACTGTCCGTAATTTTAGTTGCAGGGGATTTGACACCCTCACATGACACACGTGCATGCACAAGCCAATGCACTAAATAAATAAACAAAGGATACAAAATGAAGCCCGTCATTTCAGACAATTAATATGTACTAAGTTATTTTAAAGACAACACGTGCTTCTATTTGTTGACTTGCATATTGGAGCAAGTAGAAATAACAAGACAGACTCAACCTCATTTTAGGGAAGAGGTCTGAGAGGTCAGTCTCATTGATCACACAGTGAGGGTGACAAAGAACCAGTGGACTTCCTGGAATTGCTGTCCCTTAAGGTGTCAGTCTCTGATCTACCTCAAACATGAACATGGGTTGGATACACACTCAAATTATCCTGGAGAACCCGGGAAGAGGTAAACGTGGGAACAGAACTGCCAAGAGGCCACAGCAGAGAAAAGGGCTGTAGACGAGAGACAATGCCATATGTATGAATTTTTCTTGAAATGGGGTGTGTATGGTTTGACAAAAAGTTGAGGCCAACAAGGGGTCAGTGCATTGGACAGAAATGAAGTTAAAGCCCATCCAGCCTATGGAAGAAACCCTGCTATTACTGACTTAGGGCTCTGGGAAGAAGTAGGTTGGCACCACAGGAAAAAGAGATGGGAAGCAGAATTTAACTCAAGAGCTGTAAATAATTTATCTGGTCCTGATTCTGCTCCTCCTATCTGGACACCAGGGAGGGTTGGTGTCCCCAGGCTGGGGACTCCATTCCTAAGCCAGTAGAACTGCGCTCTTGGCTGTCTTTTTTTAAAAGGCTCTTTCTCTCTTGGGAAGAGATGAATCTCTAGTGAGCTGCTAATTAAGGCAAGGAGGGGTTAGAAGAGGAGCAGCGTGCTTAGCTGCACTCAGTAGCAGCAGCAGGACTCAAGCAGAATTCCAGCTGTGGCCACTGCACTACAGGAAAATAACTCTCTACTGGGTAGGTTGGTACCAAGGATCCTGGCTGTGTCTACACAGCCGTGATTGGCTGGCTTTTTCGGCTGGGATGCAGGGCTTGCATAGGATGAAGGAAGTGAGCCCTGGATTCAATGCCCAGCATGGTAACGTACGCCTTTATCTTACGGAATCAAGATCACAAGGATCAGAAGGCCAAAGCTACATAGTGAGTTGGAGGCCTGCCAGGTCATATGAGATCCTGTCTCCAAAACAGGTGTCAAGGTGGTTCAGCAGGTAAAACCACTTAAGACGGAGCCTGGTGGCCTGTTTAATCCCTGAAACCCACATAGTGGAAGGAGAAAACCACTCCCAAAACATGATCTATATATAAAGATCATGGCATGTGTGAGCATTCTCACACACACACACACACACACACACACACACACACACACACACACACACACAAAATGCTTTAAAATTAAAATTCATTAATAAGAAGAGAGTGGGAGAACGTTTTAACAAGTAGCTTTACGCACTGAGATGTGACCTCTCCTCTTACCAGGCAGGTTCCTTCCTCCCCAGGTGAGAGCAGAAACTCATGTGTGCTCTGTGAATAGAGATGGTAATGTGGACTTGGAACCCTAACAGAAACCAGAAGCAGTGATACAGAGGCAGTGTAACAGGAGGATGAATTTAAAGCCAGCTTGGGCTACTGGATAGTTTTATGTCGTCTTGACACAAGCTAGAGTTATCTGAGAACAGAGAACTTCAATTAAGAAAATACCTACATAAAATCTAGCTGTAGGGCATTTCCTTAATTAGTGATTGATGGGGAAGGGCCCAGGCTATTGTGGGTGGTGTCTCCCTGGGCTGATGGTTCTGAGTTCTATAAGAAAGCAGGCTGAGCAAGCCAGTAACAGCACTCTTCCATGGCCTCTGCATCAGCTCCTGCCTCCAGATTCCTTCCCTGTTTGAGTTCCTGTCCTGACTTCCTTTGATGATGCACAGAGATATGGAACTGTAAGCCAAAATTAACCCTTTCTTCCCCAACGTGTTTGTTTGCTTGTATTTTGGGGGGTTGCTTGTTTGTTTTGTCATGGTGTTTCCCTAAAGCAATAGAAACCTAACTAAGCATCTATTTAGTGAATCCAGATTGGTCTGAGCTACATAGTGAATTTGAGCTATATAGTGAGACTCAGCTCAGTAAACAACAACAGTAATAACAATAACAAAAAAAAAAACAACAACTCTAGGACAGTTTCTTCTAGGACAGAGGTTCTCAGCCTGTGGGTTACAACCATCAAAAGCACATATTTTTGATGGTCTCAGGAACTCCCAACCATAAATTTACTTTCATTGCTCCTTCATGACTGTAATTTTGCTACTGAGCGGTATCTCAGTTCCTAAAGCCATCAGAAATATGAGTTCTCCGATGTTTGCAGACCACAGGTTGTACCACTGCTCAAAGAACTGATCCTAAGAAAGGGGTCAGATTGGCAAAAGGCTGTTCCAGTCTCACTCCTATTAGGAGAAAATGAAAGACAATTCCAGTGCCCGGCAACTGAGACAATGACAGCCTTCCATGCAAGAGGAACCCTCACAGCTGCTACAAAAACCCAGAGGGTGAGAACGACTGAAAGAACACAGCCCCCTCCATGCCCTGCAGTATGACACCCACCAATCCACATGAAGAAGTGGAGTCCACGACACACTCCCTTGTCACGTGGTGCACCTCAGCCAACACATCACAGAGACAGTGACCACATGCCTGTTCTGAGCCCAGGCTGCACAAGGCCTTGAACCTACCTGCTTGTTCACGCTATCTGCTTTTCTATTAATGTGCCCTAGAACCCCGACAGTGATCCATGCACAGCACAAGCTTGCCTGAAGAATGTCTGCACAGGAGGGATAGCTCTGGCTCAGCTGAGGCTGTCCTGGACTCACAGCCCCAACTGACACTGTGTTCAGCAGGGTCACCACCCACCACTACTAATCGCAGACAAGGCACTGGGCCCAGGAAGGACCTGGAGAGCCCCTAGCTGGCCTGAGGACTTACCAGCACTGGTGATGCTTTATTTAAGCTACCATTCTTCCTCTATGCTTTGGAGCTTCCTGTAGGTCCCTAAGATCCTGCTGAAGGTTCTGAAGCAGGCAAGCACAGCGAATAGCTGTACGCACACCCCTCTTTCGGTAATGTACTTGGCAGTCTCAGACCAAGTACATTATACACACACGGCCCACTCTGACCAGTGTACCCTGTTAGCAGCCTAGGACCCCATTGGCACTGCATGAATGCCCCTCTCTGGGTAATTGAGCAAGTTTCTCTTTACCTCAAACTTAATCAGTTTCAATCACACTGCAGGTAAGTCTAGCAGAGAAGGTAGAAGGCTGATCTAATGGAGTGATGTCCAATAAGACCAACCACAGAGTGTATGTTTAGGGAGGGACCCTATTTATCATCTTACACATATGCATAATTATGCATGCTTGTGATTAAAATCAGATGCATAATGGGAAGGGACATGCACAGTAGGAAAAAAATAGTTATATGATCTAATCTCCCAGTCAAAGAACCACCCTTTAGCAATCAAACTCCTTTTTGAAAGACCCCCAAAATAAGTGGTGTCCTTGAGTACTTCCAGTCTTGTGGCCTGCTGTAAATCTAGACAGTGTCTTGAATTTGTTCTATCTTGTTCCTTTAAGTAAAGGTTCCTCAAGGCTTTGTAATTTGTGAGGACTTCTATCTTGTTCTTGAATAAGAGGCCAAAACCTGGATGCAGACACAGACCTTGACCCCCAGTGACAGATCTGGATGCTCAGAACTGCTAAGACACCATTTGCCTTGTTAGTTTTCAGTCTATCACAGACAGAAGATGCGTGATGTGTGAGATGTCACCTTGTCGAGAGCTATCGGAAGGTCCGCTTGGTTACCCGTCTCTCAAGTTTTGCTTAGCGAATTTTGTGGAAAGAACTGGAGTGTGCAGACCAAGAGGCTTGCGACTCAAACAGTGTTTATAAATTATTAATTAATTATACACCAGCTACTTCTCATTAGGATATCAGTCCTCATGACTGACATGGGAATGGATGGTTGTAAAATGTGCTTCGAAACAATTTAACACTTACACTTTTATTTAAAGATTCTTATACAAATATATCACCAGAGTGTTAATAGTGACCATCTGTAGGTGATGAGTGTACAGTTAAATTTATGGGTACATTTTTCTCGGTTTTTAAAAGATTTATTTGCATGTATTTATGTCTCTGTGTGAGCTTGTGTGTGTATGTCTATCTCTATGTCTGTGTCTCTGTGTGTGTTTGTGTGTGTATGTCTGTGTGTGTGTCACTACTTCCCCCACTCTGTGTGTGTGTGTGTGTGTGTGTGTGTGAGAGAGAGAGAGAGAGAAAGAGAGAAAGAGAGAGAGAGAGAGAGAGACCGAGAGAGAGAGAGACCGAGACCAAAAGAGGGTGTCAGCACTCCTGGAGATGGAATTACAGTTGTGAGCTTTCCCAACATGGGTGATGGGAACTGAACTCCAGCCCATGTAAAAGCAGCCAGAGTGCTTAACCTCTCCAGCCTCCTTCTCCAAGGTATTGAAGTAATTACCCACACTTTATAGTTCTTGTGCAAAATGGCTGTCATAGATAATGAGACAAATCCCTTTGAAGTAAAGGCACTCTGAGCTGTCTGTATGATTTGGAAGTAAAGAGGAAGGGCTCTCTTGCAGCACTGTTGTGGAAAGGTCTTGGTAGAAAAGCACCAAAAACTGAAGCATGGTTCTCTGAAGCCTTTCTCACCACCATCTACAAAAAACGGGCCTGGGGACCCCAACTTCTCACCCCCTCTGCTTCTGCAGGGCAGGCTTGTTCCCCTGGTCCTCTTTCCAAATGAGAAAACAATGGAGGATGGGAAGATGGCTTAGTTGAGTAGGCACTTACCCTGCAAACATAATGACCTGTGTACTGGATGGGTTTTTGTCAACTTGACACAAGCTAAAATATCTAAGAGGAGGGAACCTCAATCATGAAAATGCCTCCATCAGACTGGACTGTAGACAAGTCCGTTCTTGACATCCTAATGCTGCAACCCTTTAATATAGTTCTGCATGTTGTGGCAACCCCCCCCCCATAGAATTATTTTCATTGATATCTCATATCTACTGTTATGAATCCTAATGTAAATATGTATTCTTCAATGGCATTAGGCAACCCCTGTTTAACTCCCAAAGAAGTCATGGCCCACAGGTTGAGAAACATTGCTGTAGAGCATTCCTTAAATTGTCCATTGATGAGAGAGAACTGAGCCCATTGTGGATGGGGCCATCCTTGGGCTAGTGGTTCTGGATTCTATAAGAAACCTGGCTGAGCAAGTCATGGGAAGAAAGCCAATAAGCAGCATCCCTCCATGGCCTCTGCATCAGCTTCTTCCTCCAGATTCCTGCCCTATCCTGACTTCCTTCAGTGGTAGCTTAGGATGTGGAAATGTAAGTCAAATAAACCCTTTCCTCCCCAGCTTGGTTCATTATAGCAATAGTAACCCTAAGATAACCTGACTTTGGATTCCTAGCACCCATATTTTAAAAAAGGGGGGGGGCGGGGGGGGCTGGAGAAATGGCTCAGTGTCTCTTGTAGAGGACTGAAGTTCCCAGGCATGCACATATACATGTGTGTGTGTGTGTGTGTGTGTGTGTGTGCACAGCACCATGTTCCGTCATACCAGCACTGGGGCCAGCAGAGACATTATACTCCCTGGACCCCACTGAGCAGCCAGCCCAGTCAAACCAGTGAGCTCCAGGTTCAGGGAAAGCAACCCAAACTCACACTTGGGACTGTCTTATTTTCACAACTTCTCTGAAGCCTACAGCCATGTCTCAGGTTTCCCTGTATTATTGTGTTCTGTTTGCTTACTGTATGTAGGTATATTTTAGTGTGTTGTGCACACACTCACATGTGTGTGCATTTGCATGCCACGGTGCTCATGAGGAGGTCAGAGGACAACTTGCAGGATTGGTGCACTCTCCTATTACCATGGATTAAACTCAGATCTTCAGGCTTAGCAAATAGGACTCTCAGTCCTAACATGGGGACCCTACTGGGAGAATCTCCTAACAAGAGAGCAAAAGCCACTTTCTGCTCCTGCTGGGCAGACAGATCCCTCTAGAAGTTGACTACTCTCAGGCAGCAGTTGCCTAGGAAACACCAGTGACATCAAGGAGCCTCAAGGACACACTAAATAACTTCAGCAACTGTTTGCATGTGGCAGATGTCGCCAGGGGCAAAACCCTGTCTGGCTCACTGTGGAAAAGCCATGGGGACCCCAGAAGGAGACAGACCTACCTGGAGCAGTAATAGGAAAATGAAGTCCTTTAGCCCCTTGATTGTCACACTCCTAAGACAGACAGGGATCAATAAGGATGGTTCCCAGAAGAGGTTGCCCAAGGGCTTTGTGAAACCCAGAGAGTGGGTACTCTTTGCCTAAATCTGCCTCTCCCTATACCCTGCTCCTCACACGGGGTGTCTGGCTTCTGCTGAAGGAAGGAGAAACTCAGTGACAGGACACGCTTCGGGGCCTCGGGCTCTGCTTAGCCAGGGCAGCTAATTAGGATCCTTTACCTGGCAGGTAAAAAGTGAGTGGCAAGGAGGATCAGACTTTGTCACCTGCCCCTGCTCTAGTCTGCCTACTCTCATTAGAGCCATGCCACTCCCACAGAGCCCCAGAGGCCAGAAGGCAAATGAGCCAGACATGCCTACAGCCCATGATGGGAACATTAAGAGCCCTTCTACATGCTCTCTAGAAGGAACAGGACAAGGGTCCAAAACAGAAACCAGCCTGCTTTTCCTCACCGCTGACGACCTGACCCTTCTGATCAGATTCAGTTCTATCAGAAGTGACTGGCTTCTTCAGTGGCCTGGTCCAGTTTGACCACGTCTGTTGCCTGGGCTGGAAGGAAGCCAAAATAAACAAAAAATAAGCCATGCCTAGCAGTGGAGAAAGCAAAGAGTTGACAGTCCTTCTGGCTTGCAGGACAGAGCTGCCTATGCAAACCTCTTGGCTGCCTGAGGCACCGTGTGAGGTATTAAACCACAGGCCACAGGAGTAGAAAGTACCACGTGAGCATGCAGGGTCACCAGAGAGGAAGAGAGAGCTCCCAGGTGAGCAGTGAAATACATACATCGTGAGAAGAGAAGGGACTGCTTCCATCCCTCTTCCAAATACTTCCCTAGCCAGGGATGACGATATCGTCCCAGTGTTAAGACAATAAGGCAGGAGGAGTAACAGTTCAGGGCCAGCCTGAGCTACATAAGGAGAATCTGCCTCAATATAGCAATAGCAGCAACAACAAAAATGGTTTCCCATCAAGAGTAGGTCCTGCATACCTCAGATCCTGTCATACCGCACAGGACGCTTTGTTACATTTATTTATTTAGTGTGTACATGTATTTGCAGAGCACGTGTAGCTCGCTGTAGAAGTCAGAGAATTTTGAAAACCAGTTCTTTCTCAGGAATTGAATTCGGCTTGCGAGTCCTGGCTGCCAGCACCTTTACCTAGTGAGTTATTTCAATGGCCTAACTTTTTTTTTTTTTTTTTTTTTTTAATAGTACTGAGTTGGCAGAAACAGGAGAGAAATTAGTGTGAGCTCAAAGATGGCTTGTCTGTGTCTGTGAATGAGATGCTGGTGCCACAGTGTGGGATGTGCGGGATGTCCGGGATGTCTGGGTTCTTTCTTGGCTCTTTGCACTGAAACAGCTTTTATTAAGGCTGCTGCTGCTGCTGCGAAGCCAACTGCCCAGAGCCCCCAAATCTCTGCTGGCACCACTTCCTGCTCCCATGTCACTCGAGGAACACAAGGTAGGCTTCTTGTGTCACACTCAGGAAGGTCACAGGCAAGATTGGCTAGGGTCCCCCCGAAATGTTAACTTTTAGAGTCTGCTCCCCTGCAAACATTATCCATGAAAAAGTACACGTGTGCCACTGTGAGCCAAGGGATGCTAGCTAGCATGAATTACCCAATACCCTCAACTCCCTCCTCCTGGCTGTTTATGCCCCAGGGACATCTGTATACTATACACTATGCAAGACATCGCAACAAGAGTGAGAGTCCCTGAAAATGGGCCACCATTTGAACTATTAAATCCATTAGTACTGACAATACTTGGGTGGGTGAGGCCAAATCTGGAGATCTCCAAGGCAGACACAGACAACCATACAAAAGATTTTCTTCTAAGTCTGTCTGTCTGATCATCTGTCTGATCATTAGAATGCTCCCACCTGCCCTGCCAAGACACCATTACTCAGCCCTAGAGAAAGGCTAGGTTGTGTAGGCAAGTTTATTATCAACGTGTGCCTCCAGGTAGTGGGAATCAGAGTAATCCTGAATAATTTTAAAGGTGTTATCTGGTGGAGTAGCAGTATGTTTGCAAATGGCGGGAAACGTATTGGCTCCCCCTACCACAAGCCTCTCTGCCCTGTGGCTCTGTGGCCTCTCCCATTAAGACATTCAGTGTTTCTGGGCTGGAGAGATGTCTCAGTTAGTGAAACACTTGCCACACTAGTATGAGAATATGAGTTCAATGCCCAGATATATGTATGTGTGTGCATGATGTGTGCACTTGTAATTCCAACACTGAAGAGGCTGGGATAGGCAGATCCCGGGACTCACTGGCCAGCCTAGCCTACTTGGACAGTTCCAAGTGAATGGCCAAGTCTGTCTTCCTGATTAGGATTAGAGTTTAAATAAAAGGCCAAGGATTTACACATCTAAGCAGTCCCAACAAGGTGTGATCCCACCCACCACTGACCGATCAATCATTGTCTGGGCTTCAGCCTCATCCTCTCAGGTGGTCTAACAAGCTGTTAGGACTGTGTAAAATCTCTTTCTGGGAGACAAGTTCCTCCTCTGGCGGCACCTTTTCCTTCCTCCAGAATAAGATTTCTAGGGAAATTCCCATTTTCTTGGAGTCCATTGCTTTAACGGTCTGGTATAGATACACGGAATATCTTTTAGTATATCCTCATTTGTTCTATGCCTACTACATAAGCTGGGCTAGCCTAGGCTATCCAGCCCTAGGGGCTCTAGAGGGTATCTGACAGAATGGGGCAAAATTAAGCCTTATCTGGGCTGAAGAAGCACCGGCAAAGCCCAGTACTAACTGCTTTTTCTCAGAACTGAATGAATCTTTATTCACTAAGTTCTGGGGTTCTTCTCCAGCAGCAGATACCTGGATACACATGATAAGTAAAGAGCAGAGCAGTGAATCCAACGTGGGAGTCTGAACACACAGACACAAGATGAGGTGTTTCATTTCACACAACATAGCCAATAGCAACACATTCAGAACCTAAACCGGGGCTGCTGGCATTTCCTCAGCTGCGCTTTTCCTGGAATGGCAAGAAATTAGGGAAACTTCTGAAGGCCCCTGGGACAGCTCTGGCTAAACCACTGCTCTCTGTCCAGTTGCACCTTCTGTCCCCACTGTGGACAGCAAGGCCAGAACATCAGTCCCTAACGATCAGGTTCTTCCTATCTGCAGGGCTCTGTGCATCAGGGAGTCCACATCCCTCCCTTCTGCTCACAGACAGAACAGGCTCCATACCCTGAAAAGACTTCCTTTCGGCTCTGCTGAAAGAGATCAGCAGGTGGCCCAGTGCACTTGTAGGCCTCAGTGGAGATGAAAGGAAACACACAGGAGAGGGAACCAACCCAAAGAAGAGGAGGAGGCAGAGGCTCCTGGACATACACTAAACCCAGAGGGAAAACTGGACCAGAGCTCTCCCTCCCAGTCTAGAGGAGAAAGGATAAGAAGCAGGAAGTGGGGTGGGGTGGGATGGGAAGAGGAAGCAAATGAAGTGGGTGAGGTAGATGCTTGCCTCTCCCAGGGGTCTTTGCTCACTCTATCTGGGGCCACCGGGAAAACAGAGGTGGTCAGCAGGCCCGAGAGTCCCCTGTTGCCATCTTGGCTGCACACACAGATTCCTGCTGCCAGTTGGCCAGACATCAGGTCTTCCGTCGTGGCTGCAGAAGGGAGAAGGCGGCTGCCTTTTGCTGTTCTCTCCAGTTGGCAAAAACAGCACACACAGCCCATGAGCCTGGCCAGGCCCCATTTCCCCCCACAAGGCGAATGATTCCCTGGGCTTGGGAAATACACCTGGCCAGAATTCCCAGAGAGGGGGCAGGGAGCACAGCTTTTCTGGTCTCAGGGGAAATAAGCAGCTTGGCTACTACAAAATGCTTTGATGCCAAAAACTATTGGAGGAAGACAAATCGCCTGACCCTGAATGGCTGATGGTTTGGTCAGACTGGAACAGCTCCAGCAGCGGTGACGAACACACTGGACTCGTGAGGGCTACCAGTTAGTGAGCTCTCGAAAGGTGTCCCTTCCAGGACATCTTTACTGGGGCAGCTGGGACAATGACAGTGTCCATTATGTGCACCTGCCTCCTGGCATGTTACCATCTCTAAGCTACCTCCTCACTTGAGCTAGCTCCCCTATCACCTAGCAGTGGACCCCTAAGGAGCCTCAGGCACTGACAGAGGGAAATTGGTGGGTCAAGAGGCAGCTCTTCTGCTCTGTGTGTGGCCTCCAGGGCTTCAAGGGATGAAGCTCCAGTGGCCTGGCCTGCCTGGGTAATTTACTTAATAATGTACCAACATTGCATGCCTCCTAACCCCGGCTCAATACTCTAGGCTCTGCTTCCCAATAAAACTCCCTGCACCAAAAAGTCCTTGACCCGGGGTCAGCTTTAGGGAAATACAGCTGCTAAGGTTCAAATGTGACACCTCCCGTGGGCTCACTTGAACGCTTTGTACCCGGCTAGCAAAGCTGTGCTGGGAGGGTGTGAACTTTTCAGGAGGCTAAAGTTCACTTGAGGAAGTGAGTCTGGGTTGATAAGGCTTTGAGGTTGCTGAGCTCAATCACACCCCCAGTCTTGCTCGATGCTTCTTGACCAGTCAGACTCCATGTGATCAGCCACCCCCACACGGAGACCATGTCTTCCCCTCCATGATTGACAGTACTCTTCTTATACTGTAAGCCCCAATGGACCCTTCCTCCCTGAAACTGCTTCTTTTTGTCAGATGAGAGCAACATGGAATGTGAGTAACCAACATGAAAGAAAGTGCTGTCAATCCCCTGCACACAGGAAAGACAAGGCTTGGTAGCTGAGAAGCCCTGGCCTGGTGTAATCTCTCCCCACCACCCCCTACCCCCACCATCATTATGAATTCAGCTGAATTTCAAGGTGCAAAGCCTTGGGTTCCACCAACAAAAAGCCCAGAAGCTTCTCCCATACAGACAGCAGCTTTTGCCATGCCAGCCAAGGACTTTCCAGGAAGATCAGTCCTAGACACATGGGTTAAAAGGAGACAAGTAGCAAGCTGGAGGTGCCGTCCCCTACGAGTTAGCAAATTTCGGGGAGTCTCTATGTGCCTGAGCTTTTTCCTCAGAAAGGTGAAAAGACAGAGACTCAGCTTGGAGAGGTGAAAGGTCAAAGCCGTGAATCCCTGTGACTGACATGACTTTCAGAGTCAATGTGACTATGGCGAGGAAGCCCATGGAGAAAGCAGTCTTGAGGAGCACATGTGGGGCTCTTACCAGAAAAGAGTGGTGTGTGAGGGCTGATGGGCTAAATGGGAAAGGGCCAGTTACCACAGGGGAGGGCGCTATCCATTTAGGGTCAAGATGGATGGGAGCATGTCCTATACATCTCCCAGGGTGAAAATAGTCTTCCCTACCCTTGGACATCAGGAACCCAAGCTTTTCTGACTTGGAACTCCAATGAATATGAGCAGCTGCAAGCATCTTAGAGCTATATTCTTGGCACTGGGGTCTGTAGACTTGGGCCAAGCTCCACCAGCAGCCACCCTCCCCCCAGTTGCAGGATTTCTGCTTATAGGCCTTATAGGCAGCCTGTCCTGAGATGGCTCAGCCTTTAGTTAAATGAGCCAATCCCCCTGACAGACCTCTTCTTATTGCTCCCCATATATCCTGCTGAGTCTGTCTCTCTGAAAAGCCCTGGTTGACTGAAATAGTGCCCAGTAACATGGACTCCCGTGAGAAGAAAGCAGTGTAGAGCCTGAAGGGACAGGGAGATGTCCTTGGAGCCCGGCTTCAGCCTCTCTCCCACTCTTTGACTTTGGGAAAATCCACTGTCTCTTAGAAGTCTCTTTTCCCATCTGGGTAGTAAGGGGGGGAGGGTCAGGAATTGGATGAACTGAACAAGACGGTAAAAGTGAAACTCTAGGCAGGTGTCAAGAGTTGACCATCTGCCCTGGCCCCGGGCTGCTGGGAGTTCGTCTGTAATTGGGTTGATCTAAGCCCTGGGGATATTAAAATAGACTCAGAGTTTCAACGCCCAGTCTGATTCCAGATGACTCTACACAGCTGTACGGTGCCCAATTAACCTTCTGATTGTGCCAGGGAGTCAGCCCGTGGGGCTCCAGCTCCTGCAAAGGGCCTCCGAGCCTCGGGACCAGGCAGAGCTGTAGGCACAGCCATGAGCCACTGGCTGGAAGCCTGGCAGCCACTCCTTGACAAGAAAAAGAATGCTCCAAGAGGAAAGGGGAACTAGAATCCAGGGATATTCTCGGTGGGTGGAACCCAACCCCCTGGAAAGCCTCAGACTCTTTGTAGGCAGTCTCTAGCCAGAGACTCCATCTGACCTGGGAGCACCCCATCCCTCTCTCTGTAGGGTACAAGGAAGAACTTTCCACGCCAGGCATCTGCAGGCCCCTTCACTTCTTTCCAGCACTGGCAGATTGGTGGTGATCAGAGGAGGAAATCAGTAACATTACATCTCACTAAGTCTCTGCAGGTCTACAGAGACTACTCTTGCCAAGCATCTGCCTTCCCTTGACTACCTTCTGCAGGCTCTCCCTACCCCCGTGGGAGCCGCCAGCCTGGGGAAATGAGTAAATGCTAACAGTTTCCCTAACCCTCCCTGTCAACCAAGAACAGAGAACAGCCTCCAGGAGGAAGAGTTAATGTCGCTCATGGTTTCGGGGACTCCATTCGTCATGGCAGGGAGGGCACACAGCAGAGCAGACCTAAATCACAGAGGCCAAGAAGCAGAAGGGAACAGCACCAGCAAGGGGCCACAGCTGGGTACAGTCCCCGAGGGCACACCACACAAGGACCCAAATCTCCCAGGTGCTTCTTGGGTCCAATCAAGTTAAAATCAAGATCTACCCATCACCCCCTCCAAGTTTGTAAACAGTCCCTTTATTACACTGGCCTCAATTAACTGCTTGCAGATAACATCAGGATGTCAGTTCCCCTCTGAGATCCAGACCCAGGCACCAAACTTGAGCAAACTTGAGCAAAATATTAAAAATATATTATAAGTTATATATAAGTATATATTATATATTAATTATTAGTATGTAGTATATGTTTTTATTTATTTCGTCTGAGTCTCTATAGCATCACCATAATGACAAGCTGTCTCAACACCAAGCTGATCAGGGCATGTGACATATGCTAAGATGCCTCTTGACATTTTCTTACACAACTGAACAGTTAGAGGTAGGCAGCACTGTCACTAATTTTAATGATTTTGGGGCTGACTTGTGTTACTGTCTTGTGGGTTCAACATGGCTACTTTTATTTCCGGCATCTTATCAGTGTTCAGGACAGGAAGAAACTAGCCAAAAGAAAATGATACGTATCATTTCTAAGCCAGAAACACGAAGAAGAAACACTCGGCAGACACTCACTTCCAGACTGGATCTGTGCTCCCGGGCCATCCAACACCAAGAGCAAATGGGACAACAATCATAAGACATTCTGTGCTCTGTACAGAGGTGTCTGAAGACTGCTTGAGGGTAAGTCCTGGGGTGCTGGGGTTCACAATGGACATAAAAATTACCATGGGTAAGGGAGCTAGAGAAATGGCTCCAGTGGTTAAGAGCATTGGTTACTCTTCCAGAGGACCTAGGTTCAGTCTCCAGTACTCACATGGTGTGGCTCACTGCCATCTGTAATTTCTGCAAGTTTGAATGTTGTCCATACACATGCATATAGGCAAAACACCATACACATAAGATAAAATAAAAACAAATTTAAAAATATGGCCATGGGTGCATGTCACAACGGCTGAAAGATAGAAATGGAATCCGGGGCTGTGACAATGGCACAGCAGGTGGAGCACTGGCCATTCAAGGTCCATAACCCGAGTTCGTCCCCCAAAACCCTCAGAAAAAGCTTGATACTGGGGAACACATCGGCAACCCCTGAATTCCTACTACAGAAGAGAAGGCTGAGACAGGAGAATTGCCCAGAAGTCTACCCACCAGCTCTATGTAATATTTAATCCCTGTGTTTTCAGTAGAAGCCACAGAGAAACTGTCTCAACAAAAATCAAAGGGAAGGACCAAGTCTGACCTCAGTACTTAAACTATGTACTCACATTTACACTGAGGGGGGGGATCCAGGGCTTACCCCAGAGTCATTCACAGAGGTTTGAGAAGGCAGGGTATGCCAGACAAACAAGCAAACAAACAAAACACTTTGAGAATTTGCAAACAAGGTCAAACTGGGAAACAATTTCTCCCACCCACCCTGCTCCTCGTTCCCATTCTAAGAATGCTCTTGGGTTTCTTATGCCTCCAATGTACCTTGCATATAAGCCAGATTAACCCCCACCCCTGCCTCTGCTCAGATATCTTAGCATATGATCACTGTTTGCCCATCTCATCTCTGCAGAATGATGCTAGGCCAGGTGTTGTTTCTTTCTCTCTCTTATTTTCTTGGCAATGAACATGTATAGCATGTAATACAGCTCTTTTGTTTAACTTTAAAAAAAAAATAAGTCATCTATCAGAGGGAAAATGAGAATTCTACACCCGCCCAGTACATGCTGCCTCTATTTTGCCAGTAGCTGCAAAACACAACAAATATACCCCCACATGAGCATATGCACCTGCCAATCACTCACTGTTAGAGTCAAAAGGCTCTGGGATGTGTGGGCTTCCCCCTCTAGGCTGAGCTTGATGTATCGTGTAGGGAGGGAAGGTTGATACCGCATTGCCTTGGGGGCTTAGCAAACATCCCCAGCTTTCCTTAAACAGTTTTAGAAGTGGCCAGGCAGTATGGTGACCCGGCAGAGCGTGTTCCCCCTTCATCTCAAAGCCTGTGTGTATTTTGATGGAAATATAATCCATATGTTTGCTCATTTCTACCTCCTCCTGCACACACTGTCTTAAGAGCTAGCTGATTGATGGCCAGAGCCCCTTGGAGACTTCTTGGGGCAGTTTCTTTTCCTTAACAGAAAAGGGAAGCTGCCTTGGCTGGCAGTAGCCAGAGTTTGCCTGCCAAAGGTCTGTAGAGAGCCAAGTGCAGACGCCAATGGGCAAAGAAACAGATGGAAGATCAGGGTCAGCTTTCTCCAGGAAGAAGGCGAATGGCTACTCTCTACATTCAACATTTATTAAGCATCTGATATTTACTGACTGCAGTTCTACAGGTAGGGAATGGAAAAATAGTAAAATGGCCCCTCCCTGGGTTTAAGATGCTCCTTACTTCTCATACAGGTTTTAGCAATGTTTTCTATAAAAGTTCAGAGAGACAATCATTTCACTTACCAAATAAGAAGGCCTCTGGGTCAGGTCCTCAGCAATGCCACTGGTGTGAAAGCAATCAGAGATAGCACACTGATGGGGAAGGGTGCCAAGTTCCAACAGAACTTAATCACTACCAGAGTGGAGGGTGAGCCTGGTGATTCATGCCTGTTACCAGTATTTTACAAGGCAGAAGAAACAGAAGGACCATGAATTTCAAGCCAGCCTGGGCTACAGTGAAGCCATCTTAACCCTTGCTCAAGGGGGAAACATTTAATGGCACATATGAGACCATACCCAACAAATATGGGTACCTCCAATATGGAGATGAACATCCCTAAAGCCTTCATTATGACAGAAGTAACCCATTTCTCTGATGGACTTGAAGAATGCCTCTACCAGGTCTTTCCTCAGTAAGCTTCATTCAGGGCCTGTGACTTTACTTCCAGTGTGAAGCACATGGCCTCTGCTACTGGAGTCCCATGGGGCCCCAATGGGTTGTGGTGATCTTCATGAAATGGCAGTTGGTGGGTGTACACGTGATTGGGGTTGTACATCCACCGTGCTACCTTAGCAGCGCCAGTGACAATACAGGGGCTTCTTGAGCTTCTTCAAATAAGATGAGGTATGAGGTGAGGCCCCCAGTGACTTGCTCGGGAGGATCTATACCTCAGAAGGACACCCCTCTGCACAGTGCTTCAGAACACTGAACTGTGTGTTTCTAGACAGGTCAGACCCACTTCGGGCAGATCTAAGTCCTAGGAGACCATATAACTCTCCGAGGACTTGAGGGGAAGGAGGTAGCCATCTCTAATTCTCTCACAGCCTTTGGTCCTGACTGATCCCTGATGACCCTAGCTTTCCATTTCTGGCCCTAAGGGGTATGATTCAACACCAAGACTTAAACCTTTGTGGGAAAATTCATGTAATGACATTATGACATCTTGTGGTTATTTAGAAGAACCCACGGTATCCCCATCCAGTTTCTGTCCTGAAAGAAAAAAAGGCCCCATTCAAAGGCCAGCCAAGGAATGCAGAATGAAATCATCCTCTTCCTCACTGGTCCCTGAGGTGTGTTTCTAATATGGAGTCTCACTTTTCTCAAAGAGAGGCCCTGGGCCAGCAGAGCCAGAAGCACCAGGACCCACAGGACTCTTTGGGCTGCTTGAGCAGAAGTTGCACTTTCATGAGAGCACAGTGTGATGCCTGCTGGGGAAAGGAGCTTGGCAGGGTGTTCCTCTGTCCACCCCATCATAAGTTGGTACCTAATTTGCTTCTGTTCTCATTACTAGGTGAAAGGCAAGCAAGAGAAGGAAGCCAACGGGATGTTACTAGAGAAGCAACCACAGTGGATCCAGCAAATTTGAAGGGCCCCTGAACCAAGTTAGTCATTTTGTTTGCCAGCAAGCCTCGTGTTTATGGGTGTTTGCTAGATACCATTCTAAGGACTGTACACACTGTCACTTAGCTACCATATACAATCAGGTAGAAGTTACAGTTGCCCCACATTGCAGATGACAAGAGTAAAGCTTACAGGGAAGTTGCTCCCGGCTACCCCAGTAGACAATGAAATCTGCTCAGCCCTCAGATCACATTAGAATCAGGGCGAAGGAATAAAAAGGTTCCACACAAATAAAAAAGCAACCAGGGGAGGGAGTTCCCATGAATAGGAAATGTCAGTGTAGACTAGAAAGAAGGATAAAGCACAGATAAGAGACAAACTCTGGGTCTTGATTTCTCCTCTCTGGCAAATGTCTACAAGAAGACAGCCAATAAGATTATGCCAGGTAGTGATGGCACACTCCTTAATCCCAACACGATGGAGGCAGAGGCAAGCAGATCTCTGAGTTTGAGGCCAACGAGGTATACAGAGTTCCAGGACAGCCAAGGCTACACAGAGAAACCCTGCCTTAGAAAGAGTAAAAGAATCAAGAATAAGAAGAAGTAAAAGAAAAAAGCTAAGACTATGCACTGCAGAGTGTTAGAATTCTCCATAGGAGGAAGGCCTGGATGTGATGCTGGGATGGGAGGAAGGCTAAGTGGTTGCAAGCACAGGCCTCTGCTCACATTCTAACCTCCTCCCCAGGCCCTCCCTAGATGCAGTTGCCTCTCAGGAGAGGCTAGCATTAAGAATGCTGAATTAGAAAATGTCAGACGCAGCTAAAGGCAGTGCAGCTAAAAGGCAGGAAGGAAGAGCTGTGTGGAAATCCAGAGTGATGGATGTCCACTGGAGAGTCAGATTCAGAGTTGTTTCTTCACCCCAGGTTCACAATGCCCACTGTCGAGCTCAACAGCACTCAGCCAATGCCCCCACATGCATGCATATGTGTACATGCACACACACACACACACAGAGAGAGAGAGAGAGAGAGAGAGAGAATCATCTGAGGAAGGATAAGCTAAAAGCCAACCCCTATAGAACTTGCTGCATGGTGGGCCTCTGGAAAATACCAATCTATGGGCCTTTTCTTCAGACAAACCAATACCTCTAGCATTTGAAGTCTCTTTTTAGATTGACAAACAAACAGACCGGAGAAGGAAGAAATAGAAACATTTAAGGATGGGAGGAGCATTTAAGAAGTACTCAAAAAGATAAAGCAATCCATCCATCAACGGAAGCTTTTCCTGGCCTTCCCAATATTGCACAGCAATCCATTTAATAAGACTCTCAGAGAATGTTCTGGGCCACCACATGGAAGCCCTAATAACTAGCTTCATGTGACTATATACAGAAGGGGGATCTTCAGAAAGTTGGTCAAGCCTGGGCTCTAGTCCATTTCCTCATAAGAAGAGGAACTCTGAACACACAAAAAGACTTCACTGATGTTTATGCCATGCAGAGAGGGAGAGTTCTCCGAGGACGCAGCAAGAAGGTGGCCATCAGCAAGTCAAGGAGACATGTCTTAGAAAAAGTCAATTCTGTTGACACCTTGTTCTTGAAGGATGAGGACTGAAGTTCTCTTTCAACTGCCCAACCTGGGGTTTCTGATACACTGGAATATGGATGAGGTGTCCCTGTGGGTCCATTATAACTTGGTCCTGAAGGTGGTGAATTTGAAACATGGGGCCTGGTAGGGGATGTCCTGGAGTCAGGTCTTCTTAAGCAACACTGGTCCCTGAGAGGGAGTTCCTAGAAAGAATGGAATATCAGAACCTGAACTATCCTCTCTCTCTCTCTCTCTCTTTCTCTCTCTCTCTCTCTCTCTCTCTCTGTGTGTGTGTGTGTGTGTGTGTGTGTGTGTGTGTGTGTGTATGTCTCTCTCTCTGTCTCTCTCTGTCTCTCTGTCTGTCTGTCTGTCTGTCTCTCTCTCTCTCTGTGTGTGTGTGTCTGTCTGTCTGTCTGTCTCTCCCCTCTGCCTCTCTTTCTCTCTCTTCTTTCCTCTTTCTCTCTGTCTGTGTCTCTGTCTCTACTTCTCTGTCTCTCTTCCTCTCTCTTCTCTCCTCTCTCTCTATGTCTCTGTCTCTGCTTCTCTCTCTCTCTCCCTCTCTCTCTCTGAGTTGAAACCACTTGGTTATTCTCAAATTTGCTCTGCGTTTTCCATTTGAGTCATGAAGTCCCACAGCCAAGACACAGACTCTTTTGTAGAAGTATAAATTGTCAAACTCTAAAATGTTATCTATCTATCTATCTATCTATCTATCTATCTATCTATCTATCTATCCATCCATCTACCTACCTACCTACCTATCTCACTACCTACCTGTTTGTCTGTCTCTTTCTCTACCTACCTATCTACATATCTGTCTATCTATCTGTTTGTCTGTCTGTCTGTCTGTATGTATGTATGTATGTATGTATGCATGTCTATCTCAATCTATCTATCTATTTATCCATGTTGAGGCAGGGTCTCGTGACACCCAGGCTAGCTTCAGGCTTGCTATATAGAAAAGAATAATGTTAAACTTCTGCTTCTATCACCCAAGTACAGGTATTACAGTTACTTATGGACATACCTGGTTTATGCAGTCCTGGGGTCAAACCAAGGATTTCATGCATGCTAGGCAAGCCCTCTACCAACTGCATTACACAGCCCATGCCTAAAATTTTCCCTAAGTAGAGCTCTTCCTTTTCTGAGTAGCCTGCATTAGGTATTTCTTTGAAATGACACAAAGAAATGAGCACATTTCCCAGCTTACTAACACCAAAGAACACACTGGGCAGCAAAGGACTCATTTTCTTGTTTCAGAAAAATATAAACCAATCCAGCAACAAGAAACTGCTCCCTGGAAGAGTGAGTCACCTTTCAGGGACTCAGACACAGACTTTGCTGTCTCCTCCATCTTCTCAGGGCCCAACAGGATGCAAAAGGAAGATCATCACCTTGGATCATCACCTGCCCAGACCCTGCCAGGAGTTCCAACCACGCCTAGATGCCCAATGTCCTGCTCGCTCACTGGCATTAACCACAGTCTTTTGCCATCTTGGAGCCCACTAGAACCTTCTGCAGCCAGAACCAACTGAGTCAATCTGCTTACAAGACTAATGATTGCTCACACCCCCACCTCAAGCAAGAACATCTGCCTCCCTGGAGATGCTAACATAGTTGGGCTCTTTCCAAGAAGTCACCCAGAAATTTCTAATGTGGGTGCATTTAGAAAATACTGAAGTTGGTTTAGGAAGATGTTTCTCTTCTTGTGTGATGCATTTGAAGGCATGAGAGTGGTTTTGGAGTCCTGCTTGCTATAGGAACTGTTAGAGCCTTTCATACAACAAGCACGCTGGCTCCTCTGGTCTAGGCAAAACTGTTGTGTGTGAACCTTGGGACAGACATTTAACATACTCGTTACAGCTTTGTAACTTACTTTTCTGGTATATGGAGAAATTCAACTCCAAGTTGAATGATTGAGCTCTGGAAGGAGGTACTGAGATGTCTGATAAAGTCTACCAGGAGCACGAGAGGTGGAGATGGGGAACTTCTTGAACCCTCCAAATGTAGACCTTAGGTCTGTTGCATAAGTACCAAATGGGAGCTTCTAAAGACCTCAGTAAGATGGGCACCCCTGGAATCTCAGCTACTCTAGAAGCTGAAATGAGAGTTTGCAAGTTTGAAAATAGCCTGGGTTTGTAGATTCTGCCTCAAAAAAAAAAAAAAAAAAAAGCCCAAAAGGGATGGGGTGTAGGCACAGGTAGCACTCTCACCTAGCATGACGGAGACCTTGAGTTTGATTGCTAACACCAAACAACAACATCAAAATATCACATCACACTTTATTCTAGAATTTTAGTTGCTTTGATTCAAGGCAAGACTCTGGCATAAATATGTTTAAGATTGTCTCTGGTTTACTGTAATCCAAAGTCAGGATTACAAGCAGAGAGGCAAAGCTACAGGGGTCTGCCTCACTCTATGATAAGAAGGAAATAAACTTGCAGGTTAGAGAACACACAAACACTAACCATAACACATGCTACAAAACACATATATACACATATGTACACACAAACATGACACATACATACCACACAAATATATATACACACATACATACTCTACACATATAGACAAACACTATACACATATACACTATTTGCTCAAGTACTACACACACATATACACTAAATAAATATCTATACACATGTGTGTATACATTGTACACAAATATATATATACTACATATGCATACATACTTATACATAATCACACTATAAATATATACAAATATACACACATACACAAACACACAGAGACACACATCAAAAGTTCAGGCCCCTTTATACTTCCTTTTCTGTAAAGCTCAGCAGGAATCTGCCTCCCAGCTGCCTCCAAAATCAGCAACTCAAAGGAGATGAAGTTCTCTGAGGACTGAGCAGCACCCACAAGTGGGGCTGGCTTAAGCTTTTACAGCACTGTTGGTACTTTCTAGGTCTTAGAGGTAGAAGGGCAAAATCTGAAAAGAAGATGAGTCTGACCCTCTATACAGTCTGGTGGTTCAATCAATATACACCAGGGTGTGTGTGTGTGTGTGTGTGTGTGTGTGTGTTGATATAAGAACAACCTGTGGGAATCAGTTCTCTCCTACCTAGTGATTCCTTGAGATGGAATTCTGCTTGTCAGGCTCAGAAGCAAGCATTTTTACTTGCTAAGCCATCTCAGTGACCTAGGAACAACAAACCTGGGGGCTGGAGAGATGGCTCAGCAGTTAAAAGCACTTGTTGCTCTTGCAGAATCAATTCCCAGCATCCTTATGGTGGCTCACAATTGTTTATAACCCCACTTCCAAAGGATCCAATAGGCATACGTGCAGTGCACACACACCACATAGGCAAAGCGCTCATACACATAAAAGTAAAATAAGTCTTTCAAAACAAAGGAACAGAAACTTTTACAGAGTGCCCTACACATGTGTGGGCACACACAAACACATACATACACACCTCTGTATGTTCCTTAGACGTATTGGTGGGTGCTGTTTTGAGGCCCCGTTTCATTCATGAGGAAACTGAGGTCCAGATCCTGCCCAGCTTCTAAGCCATAGAGCTGAGCAACTCCTAGTAAGCTGAACAGCTGAGCTGTAAGGTCTTGCCCAGAGCCAGAAGGGAGCCAAGTTCTGTGGGAGCCAAGTTCAGGAAAGGCTTCCTGGGGGAAGACGCCTTTGAACTGGGTAAAGAAAAACCCAGTAAGAGTAGGAGTGTCAACAGCTGAAATTCCCAGCTGAATTCTGACACTTGAGGAAAAGGGGGGTCTTGGCAGCCCCTGGCAGGGAGAGAAGGAAGCCCAGGAGAGATGACTAAGTTAAGGCCGGGGGAGGGGGGATTCACTTCCGTTCCATTGCTGAATGGACTCTCAGGCCCTGTGGAGTGGGAGGGGAGACAGGCATCAAAGGAAACAGACCAAAATGCCGGGGCGTGGTATAAACCTGCTTGTTCGGGCTCCCAGAGGTCCAGCTGGCCTGTGTGCCCAAGGTCACTCATCTGGGAGAAGGCAGGCCAAGACGGGAACCCGAGTTGGCCTGCTGCACGCCTGTCTTACTTGTTGAGGAAATGGGACTTCCTGTGAGGCTTGGTAGATAAAACACACACTTTTCTCTGCTCCTTCCTGAGATCTGCTGGCACGAGCACAAAGGACGGGAAAACAAAGTCATAAATAAGTCTGCCACGAGCAAGGGAGGAGGAGGAAAATGCACAGGCAACCGAGAGATGCCTCGCGCGCGTGTATGAATGCGTGCAGAGACCTGTCTGCGGGCTCCCACGAGGCTGAGAAGCAGGTGGAAGAGCACGAGAGCGGAGGAAGCCACGCGCAACCTAAGAGATGACAGAAGAAAAGTGAGCTGTGTCCCCCAAAGTCCCTAAAGGCATCAAGAGTCAAGCTATAGGCAGGCATCTCTGAGAGCACACTGGGTTGAGCGGAAAAAAAGAGCCTTGGTTTACTAAATAGGAATATAATGGCTGCCAGGCACAGTGGTACTTACCTTTAATCCTGGAGCTCGGGAGGCAGAGGCAGGCAGATTTCTGAGTTGAAAGCCAGCATAGGCTGCTTAGTGAGTTCCAGCCAGGACTACATAGTACGGCCTTGTTCCTGTCTCAAGAAAGGGGACAGGGGCTCTAGTGGCAGGAGAAATGGCTCCATTAGTAAAGAGCTTCCTTGCAAACGTGAGGACCTGGACTTAGTCCCCAGAAGCCACTTCTGGAAAAGCAAGTTGAGAGCACTGACACAGGCTTGTAATACCAGCACGGAGGTGGGAGGAGGCTCATCCTTGGGGCTGGAGGACCAGTCAGCCTAGCATATTTGGTGAGTTTCAGACCAATGAGTAATCCTTGTCTCTACCAACAGAGTGAGGCCAGTGAGGTGGCTCAGTGGGTGAAGGCACCTGCTGTCAAGTCTGATGACCTGAATTCACTGGGTTCAATCCTCAGGACTGACCCAGTGGAAGAACGGAACCGACTCCCACAGACTGTCCTCTGGAAACACATCAGCATAACATGTGTGTGCCCCAACCCTCAGCACATACAATTAAGTAAAGAGATACTTTTTTACAAGGTGGGTGGTATCTTGAAAGGACACTTGAGGTTGTCCTGCAGCTCCCACCCACAAACACATATGTGCATCTTCATTCATATGCACAGAGAATTCAGATCCTTTAGATCCATAGATCCTTTCTACCCCCAGAGATCTGCCCTGTAGCAAAGCAGCCACAGGTGTGGCCTGGGAGCCTAGGCTCATACAGAAGGTTGAGGCTCACCCAGCTGAGTCTAAAGTGGGAGGAGAAGTGAGTTAAGTGAGACACAGGATTCTACAGGGTAAGGGCCATCCCCGAAGCAGGCTTGTTTCCAGGGTGACCATTGGTCCTAGGGTAGATGGGATAGACAGATTTCAGAATTAAAACCAGAAGCATTCTGGGAAATTAGGAATATAAGAAGGAAACACCCTTCTTACATCCTCTGAGACCTGAAGGTTCTTTTCTGGAAAAAGCCACCAAGGCATTCAAGAAGTCCTGCAAAATAAGAAGGAAAATAATGTCCTCTGATAACCAAACAGCCTGTCACCAGGTTCTACCCCATGATCTTCCACTCAGAAGCCCCATCGAAGGACAAACTCTCGGTGGTTAGGACTAAGGGCTGTCTGACTAATGAGGGCATCTGAAGGGGAAACTGTGGCCCAGCACCTGAAGTCAGTATCAGTTAGGTAAGACACCCTAGGGATGTCCAGAAATACCCAGGGGAAGCTTCTGGATGTGTGCATCACTGCATGAGCATTAAGTGTCAAGACGGCCAGGGAACAAGGCTGGGAGCCAGAGGGCCTGTCTGGCACACTGCCCAGAGGAGCTGGTGTTTGGAAACAGCCCAAACACCCATCAAGATGACAGTGACGAACAGATGGTGCCTATCCATACAGCAGAATAAAGAAACAAAGCGCTGATTCAACAAGGATGGGGGTCTGGAATATTCTTTAGGGATGTAGCTCAATGGTAGAGCACCTATGTGTACAGTGCCCTGGGTTTCATCCTCAGCAACACACACACACACACACACACACACACACACACACACACACACTTTGATGAAAGAAGGGAAACTAACACAAAAAGTCACAAGCTGCATGATTCCACTTTGATGACATACCCAGAACTGGTCAATCTTCAGAGACAAAAGGTAAATTAGCAGGTACCAGGGGCTGCAGATGGTGGGCAAAGGGAAAGAGCAACTGCTTAATGGGAGTTGACTTAGGGGTTTGTTGTAGTTTGATGTGAAAAGCCCTACCACCACCAGGCTAGTGTGGGGTGAAAATTCATGTGGCTGTAGACTCTTTGGGAGGTAGGCTATAGGATGAGATTCACCTCTGCACCAACACAATCTCTCTGCTCCTGGGCCTGCCAAAAAAATGCACCATGAGTTTCTCCTGCCACATGGCATAGCCTTCCTTGCCCTGACAGGTTGTTTCCTCTGAAACCAGAAGCCAAAGTACACCTCTCCTTGCTTCTTTTAGGCATTTTGTCTTGGTGATGAGAAACATAACTTAATGGAAGGCTCATAAATGGTGTAGAACCAGATAGAGCTGATGGGTTCTCACATGATAGACACACAGATTTCAGTGATCTGCAAATTATTTTGAATGACTAAAGGTAAGTGAGGCCAGTTAGCAGGTAATAAATGATGTTTGATCCCCAGAACCACATAAAGGTGGAAAGAAAAGACTCCACAGAATTATCCTCTGCCCACCACAGGAACTACAGCATGCATAAGCCCACACTCACACATTACACACATACAACAGTAATATTGTGTTGTAATAAACAATAATAATTACCATGATTCTTTTTATCAGGTTAATTATACTCGGGAGTACTGAGACTGTCTTGGTGTATGTATCAGAGGGTTATCTATTTTATAACTACAACAAAACTTATATTTTAAAAGCTAATCAAAAAGACCAGAGAACTGTTACAGCAGACTGTCTCACCAATGTAGCCCATGAAAATATAAACAACCATGGATCTGAAGCTCAAATCCTCTAATCCACTCCACACAGGCCCAGGTCTCAAGAAGCCCCAGAGAGGAGCAGGGCAGAAGACAAGCTGGCTCCGTGAAGGCTGAGGCTACACTGAGTCCAGAGATACCCATCCCCAGAGCTGCTAGGGAGATCTTTATCTCAGTGCTGGGGAGTCCTGGTGGTAATAAGATTACATTGAAAGTAGATGAGTCAGACCCCAGATTAATGGGGGAAACAGAACACTGTGAACTGGAAACTGTTTTCCTCTTCCCCATTTCTGCCCTAAGCAGTCACCAGAGTCTTGGCCACCACTCTCCAAGCCCGCAGTGGGCTCTGCGGTCCTCTGGCACACACAAAGTCCCGCAGGTTTCAGGAATGTTCTCATGAGAAATTGCCAATAATCGGATGCCACAGACTCTGCTCTGTGTAACCGTTTAGATTTGTTTAAGAAACAAAATTAGGAAGGGAAGGCACTTTTCCCCCTTTGTTGAAGCCTGGGGGGAACTGTTGGTATTCCAGCCTGGTCTCCAGAGACCTCTTTCTGCTGTGAAGGAGTGTGAATACACAGCATTCCAGACAGCCACAGACAGCTCAAGGGCCTGTCATAGCCTCCGTCCAGGAATGTACAGATCCCAGCTTCCCTCAGCGCCGAGCAGGCCTGCATGCTCCATATACCTACCAGGAAACTTCCCCATAGTTCCTAGGCTGTGGGACACCAGTTTTCCTTACAAGAAAGTGCTTTTTCTTCTTTGACACTAAGGGATTTTACATTTGAAGTCACAAAACAGGGGGCACATTTAGGCCCAGGGCTGCTCAGATTGGTAGAGAAATTAGGGACATTGATATCCTTAGAATTCAGCTTTTGAACCACCCAGGGGGTCCCCACAACACTGTCTACTAACCTTCCATCTGCACACACACACCCCAATTTTCAATGTATGTATCTAAGTATTTGTTCCCAAAAGTAGGGAGGCAATCCGACACATAAAAGCAATTGCTACTCAAGCGTGAGAACACCAGTTTAAGTCCCTAGTTCAAATCCACATAAACCCTAAGCATTCCACCAAGCTATTGTGAAATCCCAGCATTCCTACTGACCGATAGGAAGAGGAAATGGGAGAGTCCTCAGAAGTGCAAAGGTCAACTAGCCTGAGGAACCCAGCAGGAAAACAAGAAGACCTTGTATCAACACCCAGGCTGTCCTGCAACTTCCACATGTACACAATAGCACACATCCACAGTCACACACATGAATGTGCATGTCACACACCCAAGAGCATAAGTTGTGTGGAAACAAAAATGTGTGTTGAGGGTTCCATTGCTTTTGTTTAGTTTTGTTTCTGCTTTTTGAGACCAAATCTGGCTGAATATCTTGGGCTGGCTTGGAACTCGCTTTTATAGACCAGGCTGCCTTTAAACTTGCAGTGATCCTCCTGCCTCTGCCTTCTGAGGGCTGGGATTGGAGGATGGCTTCAGTCAGTGTAGGAGCAAGCAGGGTGGGGTAGCCAGCGGGAAGAGCGTAGAGGAAAGGCTAAAACATGGCAACAGGCAGAATCAGCGCCAGAGAAGAGCCCTGACGTTTGATGCTGCAATGGATGTCTTCCAGGTCAGTGAACTCACATTCTTTGAGGATGTCATTATTAGACAGAAATCACTAGTGGATGATGGAACCAAATTATTTGGAAGTTATCAATCTTCCAAAAATTAGCACTGCATGTTACTGAGCCCAGGCCATAACACCAAGTAAACAGTAAGTCAGAACCCAGTGTGGGGTCAGCAGGCGTGTGTGGCAGAGGAGCAATCAACAATCATTTTCTGCTTCCTGGGCCATATGGTCCCTGTTGCCACAATTCAGCTCAACAACAGAAGCACACGAATGGGTGTGGCTCAGCTCCAACAGAAAGTTATTGACAAAACATCCGCACACAGGCCATGCTTAAAGCGTCAGATGCTACCATGCGGGACACTTACAGGATGCTAGGGTCGCACCTGAAGGACGTGAGGTTATCCTCTGACTATCTGCACGTTTTTTCTTAACATGCACATACAGACACCAAGAGGGAATATAACTCGGCTAAAGGAACCCGGCAGAGAGGGAATTTCAAACCAGAAGAAATCTTTCATCTCTTGGTTCTTTGGAAACTGATATTCTGCCTATAGGGAGGCGGGCTGAGCAAAGGCTCAACAATGCACAGAAGCAACTCCCCGACCCCCTCACTTCCTTCCCAGCATCTTTAAGATGAATGAAGAGTCTGCTCTTTTGCCCCAGAGAGGATACGTACTCAAGCAATCACCAGTCCTGAGCAGACCAGCGAGCCCCTCTTGACACCAGCAACCGTGTGATGACAAGTCCAACAGCTGGTTTCTTCCAACCAGAACCAGGAGAGTGTGGGGTGGGTCTGGGGGAAGGGAAGAAGGCTATCTGACCTCAGAGTGCTGGGAATATTTTCTTTCATTCTGTAGGGATGAAAGACTTTGTTCCTTTTCCCTCTCAGATACAATAATTTCTTCCCAAACCCACCATCGGCATCTCTCTGGGTGTTACAGCCATGCCAAGAGAGAACGCTGTCCCTGTATGTGGCCTGGCCCTTTAAGCAAGCCACTGATCACCCCTGGCGCTTGTGGCTGTGAAAGAGGGAATGTTGCTTCTCTGCAGCTCCTACTATGTGTTGGATGCTTGGTATATGTCACCTCATTTCTATAGCCTCAAGCCCCTGGCACAAGGCCAAGGGCTAAGAAGACTATCCAAGATCTGTGAGCCCAACACACAGTATTCACCATTGAGTCAGGCCCTCTAGCTGCCCTTCAAGACAGGTACCTCCATGAACACCCCAGTTTACAAAAAGGCCCAAGGCTACTAGTGAGGTTTCACGGGGGGGGGGGGGGGGGGGCTCACAATGAGTAGGAATCAGAATCACTGTGTTACAGAGAAAAGACATTTAACCCCCTGCTCACCTGTCTCCAAGAGCTTCCAGACCAGCAGGCTCTGGGAAGAACAGCATGGCTGCTCACTCATAGAACATGCAAGGAGCAGCCAAGCCACCTGTGTTGTTTCCCCAAGTTCCCCAGCATCCTGGTTTCCCTAGATGAACCTGAGCTCCACTCCCCAGCAAAGCTCTCCCCTGAATTGGTCCCCTCTATTCTTCTGCTCAGATTTCTCTGGGACTGAGGGGAAGGTGAAGGATAGTGTGGGGCAGTGGACTGTAAGAGGCAGCCACTGAGTAAGGCTTAGAAACCCCAGAGACTCTGAAGGGACGGTAGGAGCTTCACCTGCTCCAGGGAACCAGGCTCCTGTCACTAGCCACAGCTCCTACAGTGACCAAAGTTCACATTCTTTTCCTATTGTCCTGATCTAAAATGATAAATAAATACCCGTAGAGGGGCTTGGGGTGTTGCCCTTACATGACTAAAGGCCACAAATCTATGGAGGGCTGCAGCTAGTGACAGGGGCCTGGTGCCCTGGAGCAGGCAAAGCTCCAACCATCCCTTCAGGGTCTCTAGAGTTTCCAAGCCTTGCTCAACCAAGGATCAGGCTACTTCTCAAGGTCTACTGCCCCACAGGATAGGAGAGAGATTGGGAGGAGACAGAGCAGGGAGGGAGGGAAGGAAAGCAGG
The DNA here is from genome assembly GCF_963924665.1 of Micromys minutus. Lineage (NCBI taxonomy): Eukaryota > Metazoa > Chordata > Mammalia > Rodentia > Muridae > Micromys > Micromys minutus. The sequence goes on along the minus strand of NC_137972.1, from coordinate 45,523,902 downwards.
GGGATGTAAGGGGCAGGGTTCTGAAGCTGGGAGTGGGGGCAGCCCTGCAGCCTATAGATGCATGCTCCAGAATGAAAGGAATGCTTCACAGCCTCCAAAGCCTCCTGTTCCTTTGCCTGTATAGCACACTATTTGATTTATAGGACTCTAATACTGCAGCCCTCAGTGGAGTGATTCCCATCATGATCCCAGGGTGAGATAAAAGGTCGCAGAGGCTGGAAGAAGTGGAGGAAGGATACGAGGTCAGGAGGATGGGGAGAAGGGGTAAAGGTAGAAGGGAAGGAGGAAAGCCATGGTCGAAGGAGGAAAAGTAAAAAGGAAGAACGACCTCTGAATTCAGCCGGAGCTCAGATTCTCTTCCCTGCATTCCCTTCAGGCATGCTGCCTGATCAGAGCACCCTGAGTCTGTGAGAGATGGGCAACGGGCCACTTAGAAAAGTGTTTCCCGACACACCCCCATGCACTCTCCGGATACCCTACTGTGTGTTCTGCCCTCCTGAGCCAGGGTTTCCCTCATCTTGAAAGTGCACCCCTCCGCCTGAACAACAGGCAGATGCTGCATTTTCTAGTGCCCTGTGCAGTGACTAGTGCAGCCAACTCACACCCAGCTGCACAAGCTTCAAGCAGCACCAATCTAGCCAAGGCCACTTGGCCAGGAGCTGGTGGAGCTGAGGCTCCCATCTGGCCACAAAGCCCACACTGCTCTGGCTCTCAGCAGACACTGCAAAACCTCTCATCCACCAGGGGGACACAGCCATCTGCTTTCCCTTCTGCCCCCATAATTCCTCAAATGCTGGCAACTGGCTACTGGCCACTCACGGGGCCTCCCAGAACCAAGATCACAGGGCAGCAGACTAGGCAGCAGCATGTAGCCATGAGCTCTCTTCCGGCCCATGCACAGGGAAGTGAAACAGACAAACCCTGTTGTACCCTCTGGAGGAAGGGCAGCTTCCCTGCCCCCTCCCTTCCTGCCCACAACAGGAGGCTAGAGACAAGCCTGCCGGGCAGAGCCTGCACTGTAGGGAAAGGAGGGGGAGCCAGGGGCCCTCAGTCTAAGGAAACACTCTCCCGAGACAGCAAGAGAGCAGTGTGTTGCACCTTTCCCAAGGATGCCTCTCAGCTCCTCCTGCTCCTGACCTTGCATCTTAGACTCTGAAGCATCCTAGAAGAATGCACATGTGAGCAGGGTCCCAGCTGCATGGCTTCCAGCTGAAAATGACCCAGAGCAGAACAGGGGTGGGGCAGCTCCATGCAGAGTACAGGGAAGGTTGCATTGGCCAGTAAGGGTAAGGTCCCTGTGTGTATTCCTGCTCCTCCTACCTTTCCCAAGCTGCAGCTGAACCATCTTTCCTAAACGTGATACTTGGCCATTGTTCTCAGAGTGACTCATGGTAAGAACAAGCTGGCAGGGTAACCAACCCTGGGGCTGGGTCCTACCCCACGAGGCTCTTCCTTCCTCTGTTACCAACCACCTTGGTCCTGAGCTCCTGAGAGCTTTTGCTTGCAGCATATGGTGTCTGCCTGGAACATCCATCTTCCACATTAGACCTCAGGGAAGTGTCACTTCCTCAGGGACACCTGTCCCAACGCTGTGGCAAGTCAGCTCCCATCTGCCCTGAGCCTCCTGTGGATTCTCCTCCTGCAGTTTTCAAGGCTATCACCTTAGGTCGCCTTGTCAACCTTCACTGCCTTCCCTGGAGACTTGGCACCAGAGCCACCTCTGTCACTGTCTCCTGCAGTCCGTAAGCCCAGCACAGAGTCTGGCTTGCAGTGAGGATCAGGAGCCACATGGCAAATGAATCAATAATGGAAAAAGACTCTAGGACGGTGCAGGCACGTGAGCAGAAGGGACAGCAAGTGTCAAAGCTGAGCTTCTAAGGATGGATCCTGGTGCAGGCTGTGCCCTCTGACCTTGAGGTCGGCCTCTTGCTATGCTAGTTCTGAGAAAATCAAAGGAATGTCACAACTTGTCATGAGCTTCCTCTGTTTCAAGTGGACAGCTCATTAACTACCTACCTGCTATGGGCAGGTCACATAGGCATCCCAGTCTTGGCTCTACCATCTGTAACACAGGAATTTTCATATAGGTCTACCCCTTTTGCATTTTAAAAAGTTATCTTGGTCTCAGAAGGAAGCACAAAGGAAACGTGCGATTAAGGGTTTTGGTTATCTTTCCCCTGAGAAGTGAGTCTGTTTTATTCTTTCCTTAATGTGCCTGTAGCTCTGTCAACTCAGACAATGTGGAAAACATGATGAACTGAGCGCCAGGCCCACCTTTTAAGAAGGACAGCTTCCACTCCCTGTCTTTCTAAACTTAGTTAGTGTCCCTACTGTGAGGAAGCCCAGGAGCTGTGAGAAGGATGCAGGTGGCAGAGGAGAGAGGAGAGTCCGTGACCAGTGCTAAGCCTGCAGATGACAGCCAGCACAAGGGGTCTTCTGTCCTCTTCTCCACCCATCAGACCTGCAGGTTAGAGAACACTGGGTGAACTGAAAGCAATACTTTTTAAATCATCCAATTCTGGGGGGGGGGAGAGCTGGGAAGCAGGAGCAGATACTAACATTCTTCAGACTCAACGTTTTGTTTGAGAAAAGCCTCCTTAGGAAGACAAGACTGACCTCGAACCGGCTGTTCTCTCAGGCTGGGATTATAGGTGTGTGATACTACACCCTGGTTAAAACCATTCTTGATACTTATTTCTAACTTAAGGCAGTAGTGCTCCTCAGCAGATGTTCTAGAAATGTGGGGGTATAATAAATATTCCACTCATTCTAAAAGTTGTGTTCCTTTAGAGAACCCTAACACACAATGTGCATATGCATGTGTGTGATATAAATTGCCCTCTAAAGAAAGAAAAGCATGATTCATCTCAAAACCATTTTTAATCACATGAGGTAGCTGTCCAGGGTGGGCCGCCTGGAAAGTTATATTGAGAACATCTTGGAAAGACATGTGTGACATCAGCTTGGAAATGGTTCTGTATGCAGCTAGTGATGCCTGCTAGAAAGGGGGAAGGGGAGCAATGCTTTAAGTAGGGTGAGCAAATGACTTAGCACCCAAGTTGGGACTCTGAGGAGTAAATACATACAATGGGACAACTGTGTATACACCGGAACTGTCCCCAGACGAACCACCTTTGTCATCTCACTTCCAAGCCACAAATGGAGTACCATCTGATTGGAGATTAGAGGTAGCAAAAATAAGGGCTATCTGGACCAACCCACCCCTGAGACCTCAGACGTTAATTTTTCTTTTAAGTACTCTGTTTCAGCCTGTGGTTAGGTATGAAGAATTGTTCTAAAGAACGCATTAAAAATTAATTAAAAGACTTGCCTTTAATATCTAATCTTCACCACCAGGTACTCTGAGTGATGTATTCCCAGGCAGTCTGTCAGGTCCTTAGTAATTAAAAGAGAATGAGGGTGTGATTCAGCACCTGGCTGAGACTTACTAGGGGTACTTAGAACCCAACCAGCCTGGGGCCAAGTGCTACACCACCTGGCAGAGTCCCATCCAGGTAGGAGGGCAGAAGCAGGGCAAGCCAAGGATAGCTTAGAAGAGCTGGAGCTAGGACCAGCTCTGTTCAATTATCAGTCCCTCAGACACCCCATCCTTCCCTCTTCTCTCCAGGGATGGAAGTGGAGGAGACAGCAGTGAGTTGTAGAAAGGCTTCCTCAGACTCCATCATGGACTGAGAACTTCCATATTTTTCTCATCCTGGGCACATGTTTCTTCATGTGACATTTGAGAAACTGAGTTAAAATCAATGGGAGATTTAAGGTGGGCCTTCCTGGGAACTCTCACAGAACCCTGCTTAAGAGCAAGGCAGTAGGCATATGTTCCCAGCTGACCCCTCAAACATGATTCTATGTGGCCAGTTCCACTGTGAGGCCCTGATGCACACTTTCCTTAGCATTTGTATCTCAACAATAACATCTGATCTGCACTAATGGGAGAAAGCACTTGGGCACGAGGTCTGGCAAATAGTAATTGTTCAGCACGTGTTAGTTCGGTGTTTCCTGTTCTGGATCCTCTGCGTGCTGTGGAAGGCCTTGCTAGGATAGTAGAACCAGGCATCTTCTTCAGTGTGGTCACCGTATTGGCATCCTCAGAGGGAGCTCACACCATAGAAGAAGTACCTATTGTGAGTACACTCTGCAGGAGAGAATCCTAACCAGAGCGCAACCTGCATGGATATTGTCTGTGCACAGAGAAATGAGGGGAAAAGGAAGAATCTCTTCCCAGATTCCCTACTCCTTCCCTACATACAATGCACTGAGCTGAGGACCTGGGCACGTTTCTCTTTTATCTAGAGATGTCTGTCATTAAGGAAGAGGGGGAAGGACAGAGGAAGTTTTCATCAAGATACGTTTACATAAAATACAGTTGCATGGGTTGGAGATCTGGATCTGGTAGACGTTTGCTTAGCACGCCCAGTGCTCTAGGTTTTGTTTTCAACCCTGTATACACACGGCAGGGTGGCAGCTTGTGGCTATAATCCCAGTATAGGAGATGCACAGGCTGGAGGACCAGATGTTTAAGGTCACACTTAGTCTGAGATGCATAGACCTTGTCTCAAAAAATTAAGCAGCAGCTGCCAGCCGCCGCCACCACCAAGGGGACAGCAAAGGCTGGACGTGTCTTAGGAAAGATAAAAATCTCAGCTTTGGAGTCAGATGTCCAAAGCTGGCCTCGGATGCCCACAGAATGTGACCAGCTGCGTGGTGAATGCTTAATAATCACTGCTGATTGTTGAGACCCATAAATCACCAAAATCTTCACAGGGCAGGCTTGCAAGACAGACAGCAGAAACTCAGGCTTGCTTAAGCAAAGAAGAATGTCAGGGATCAGCTCACTCATAGAACCCCTGAAGGGATATGTGGGTCGCTCAGAAGCAACACAGGCAGCCACATATGGCAGGAATGACAGAGACTGTCATAGTTCCATGTCAACTGATGGAATACCCAAAGCCCACTCGAGCTCAGCTAGGCCCCTATAAGGAGAGAATTTCTGAGCTGTAGAGATCTGCAGATGACCAACCTAATTTAAGTTTGAGGTAGAGGGTTGGCACACGGTATCTTGTTCTTTAGCCTGTAATGAGCTACCCAGGTGACTTGAGTCTGTTACTTATAATTCTGGCCTTGGTTTAGACGTTGAGCCCAGCCTCAGTGTGATATCAGCTGCTCCCCTCCCCATCGCACCATTCACCCAACCTACTTCTCTGTCCCTCTGCCTGCCATGCCAGCTCAGTGTGGACTGAAGGACTTCCAAGAATGGCCTACCTCACCCAACCTTTCCTCACCACCACGCTGATCTGTGATGTCTTTTAAGAATCTAGCTTCCAGCTCCTATGAACCCTGCCTCAAGTGCGCGAGCTCAGCAATAGTAAGTGTCATCCTCGGTTTATTTTTTGAGACACAGTCTCTCCCTTAACCTAGAGCTCATCAAATCAGCTAAGCTGACTCACCAAATGAAGTCTAAGAATCCTCCTGCCTCTGTCTCTTACCTGAATGTCCCCAGCACTGGGGCTCATAGATGTGGGCTGCCACACCTGGATTTTCCACAGTGTTGTGGTTGTAAAGTCACGATCCCCACACACGTGACAGGCATTTTACCAACCAAGCTATATCCTCAGCCCTGGATGTGCTCAGTGTCTTCCTAATCCTCCAAAGACCCCTTCTATTTGCTACAGATCCATTTTGATCAAAGGTGCTGGCATTTGATCTTAATTTATAGGGTTGGTGAGTTGTACTGAGGATCATTCCATGCCCCTTTCTCTTGGGTCACTACCATAGTCAGGCTGGAGACTGGACCTTAGATTAGCATTGTATCACATAGTAGGTGATACCGGACTGAGTCAAGGGGAAAATGGGATGGCAGGAGGTTAATAACCAGTACTTAATTAATGGGTTGTCACTGTGGACACATGGGGCTGAATGCTGAAGGACAAGGATCTAGGCAATCACCCACAAAGTCCCATTCCCAACACCTGAGGACGGGTTTCAGAGATATTCATTCTTCTTTAAAAAAAGAAAAGAAATATCTATTTTTATTTTTAATTGTGTGTATGTTGGGGGAGGTGCTCATAAGTACCGTTGCCCTTGATGACCAGAAAAGGTCATCAGATTCCCCTAGGTTAGAGTTAAAAGCAGTTCTAAGTGCTCAATGTAGATGCTGGGAACCAGACTAAGATCTGAAAGAGCCAATAAAAGCTCACGGCCACCATGCTATCTCTCCAACCCCAGGACATTCATCTCTGCGGTCACTGCAACCTGCTCTATCACAACCGGGCTCACTTCCCTGTTCAAGTCATCTGAAAGCACAGAGACCCCAGGACAGCAGCAAAAGACACCCACAACGTATACAGCAAGCAGGTGGCCTCCAGGACAGCCTGAGAAGGAAAGCAGAGCTGACAGCACCTGCCACTCTAAGCAACTTCCTCACACTCTAGGACTGTTGGAACACAGAACAGAAAGCTTCCTACAGCAGAAGCTGCTTTGCTGAACCAGAGGCCATTTGGCAGGGCCTGGATCCTTCTGCCTTCAACAACCAGAGTCTACCTTAACCTAGTTCTGCTGGTTGGTGTTCAGCACCTATTATAACCCTTTGCTTGTAGGGATATGACTCTATTGTCTCTCTTCAAGACTGCTTACGTCCAGATGTTCCCCTTAATAAGGACACCGTGAAGGTCAAGCTCGTCCAGATGTTCCCCTTAATAAGGACACCGTGAAGGTCAAGCTCGGTGGTAGAATGTTTATCATGAACAAATCCCTGGGTTCCATCCTCAGAATCACATGACTGGGTGTGGTGTTGCACAGCTGCAATCTTAGAGTTCAGAGGGTAGGGGCAGGAGGATCAGAAGTTGTAGGTCATTCTTGGCTACAGAGAGTGAAGGGCTCTATCAGGTCTAAGCATGGCAAACATGGTACTGGCAAACCTTGCCCTTCACCCTCCCCTTTCCCTTGTAAACGGTAGATTGCATCCCTAAAGCTAGCCAACAAGGACTATTTCCTTATTTGGACATTTTCCTATGCCAGACTCATTCCTGGGGCTGACTACCAAGGTCTAACTATCAAAGTACTGAAGTCCAGCAATCAAAAGCCCTCCTCTTAGATGCCCTAATTAACGTACCCAGTCAAAACACACCACCACAACCTAGTCCATTCTAACAAAGACCTCTCCTTTTCTCTTTTAAAAATCACAAGTGCAAGGTCAAGACCAGCCACCTTACTTTTCTTCCCCACTTTATAAAATGGGTGGTTGGGTGTGGTTTGTGCCTAATCCAGGCTCCAGGAGGAAGCATCTCCTTGGGTGTGGGTCCCTTCACACTGAGTTCAAGGCCAGCCTTGGGCTGCAACATAAAGACACTGATCATACTGGCTCAAGGGACCATGTACAAATTCCACATCTACTAGAAGGCCTTGGCTCATCCCCGACCCCTTGCAAGTCTGTTTCCTCATCCCGACACTGGGAATTGGGACAAAACTCCATACAGACCTATCATGAAGATTAACTGTAATAATTAATTATGGAAAGGACTTAGCAACTGCACAACCAGGAATGATTGCTGTCTCTGTTCACATGGTCATGCCTAATAGTCCTGAACCCTAAGACATCGCACAACTCTACATGAAGTTCTGGAGACTTCTAAGCCATAGTCAGAGTCTTTTTGTCTGTTTGTCCTTGCCACAGCATCTTACAAGTAACTCCACATGGGCTTGTGAGGGGCTAGATGCCAAACCATTACTCCCCGTCCCTTCACATTCCCGCCCACCCTCGTCTCCATATCTCTCCCGCCACAGGCAACTATAAAAACATTGGTAAAAGTGGTTCTTAATTGCTGCACCGGGAGGCTTTATCTCAGCCCTCCTCTGTGGGCTGCGGAGGCTCCGGGGGAGAAGCTCCGATTGAGAGCATACGGCTTTCCGCCCTCACAAAGGGACGCTGCCAGCAGACTTCCTCCCAGCCCCACTAGGCAAGGCAGCGGCACGCCAGAGGAATGCACGGCCTCCCTGGCATGGCAGACATTCAAGCCAACCCACAGAGGACTGTTAGGAAACCCGAGGAAGTACCAGCCAGCCCAGAAGGGAATCTCATCACAACTGGGCTTGAACGGGAACTCTTGAGTCCGGCTCTGCAGCAGAATGAGCAGCAGCACACCTACGCGAGTCTCCTTAGTCCGTCCCACCCTTTGCAGGGGTGAAATCAGGAGCAGCCACGGGTCTCTGCCTGGAGCTCATCTTGGCTAAGACCTAACACCTCAAACATGGAAGCTAAAGAACAGGAAAACATTGAGCCGCTTTCTGTTGCAGCCAGGCCCTTCCAACTCCTGCCTGGGAGTGACTTCCCAGGTAGCCCTTCTCCCCCCTCCCCCTTCCCCCCCTGCATTTTGTGTGATCTTTTCAGTCTACCGCAGAATCAACTTCCCCCCTCCCCCGCCCAAATCTAGAGATGAGCTGAGCAGGAAAGTACTTCCCAGCAAACCTCAGAAGTCCTATGGCTTAAGGGACAGGATTGGAGAGCATCTCAGAGACAGGAAAGAAAGTGTTCCCCACCCACAAGAAGGCTGTGAGGAGGGCAAGATGGCTGACAAGAAGGAAGAAAGGAATGGGACCTGGCTTACTGCTAAGACCTACTGCCCAGCCTGGTGATGATAGCCAGACTCCCTGGAGAAACTGGGGTCTTCAAAGAGAAACTGAGAGACTAACCGCGATGGCACATTCTGGAATATGAAATATATTCTGAGGGAGCAGGTGCTAATGAATGTAGGAAGATTATAATTGCAAAGCCAAATAAAGTCCAAAGAACAATGTATGGTTCCTGTTTTCAAGGGGACATGCACTTTAATAACCTTTCTCCACAGACACCAATTACCAAAGGGGGTGAATTCATTTCACCTGATGGAATGTAATTTGTACTTTTTTTTCTTTTGATTTTGTCTTATTTGGTTGAGGTTTTATTGTTATTGTTTTGGTTTTTGCTTGATTTTTGGTTTAGGGGGTGGTTAGGGTGGTTGCTTGTTTTGCTGTTGTTGTTTATTCTGTTTTATAAGAGTTGCTTTGGTCCCTTCTCAACGATAAAACCCCAACTATAGGTAAACCTTCTCAGAGCCTCAGTTTTGTTTATAAAATGGAACAATCCCAGGACCTTTTGCAAGCAGCAAAGACAATCACAAATGTGAAAAAGCTTGATACACTCACACACATATATATACTACATGTACACATACACATATACATATTCACTCTTATCAGGGCCTCTAGTCCCATTCCAACAGTCCCTCCTCCTGAAGCCTATACGTGCCCATGGTTGTTCCCAGCTTTCGGGGGAGGGGAATGGAGAGGGGTAAGAACCTATGGTTTGAGGAGAAGAGCCTTAAGGGCTATGAGTAACACTGAGAAGGAAAAAACAGTAAAGCTGAAGTCTGAGTAACTAGAAGAGATGAGAAAGCAGGTCTTGGCAAGGAATGCGAAGGCGCCCAGAGCCATAATTGACTGGGTCACAACACACTCAGATCCCGGCTCCAGCCAGCAGGGCGCATGGAAGCCACATTCTGTCTTTCTGGACAGGCAATGTTCTGACTGCCTCAGCCTTCCTAATTGTGTTGCATTCACAAATATATTTGTCTGGAACAAGCAAATGCATCACAGGCAGGAAACAGATCGACTCCCAAGAATTTATTTTGCTTTTTGGAGCTGATGCCCGGAGCTTAGCATTCATTATGTGCCCGTGTAAAGACGGTATCAGAGAGCGCTGGCCTGAGCTAGCTTTTTAATTATATTTATTTTTTCAGCTGCATTTCAGATCATGAACGAACTTACTGATACTTAATAAGCCTCGCTGGGTGAAACCTACCTCCCTGAAATCCCACCATCAAGATGAAATGTTCTGAGACAGCAGACAAACCTGTGATGGAGCTGCGGGCTATTATCCCTAATGAATGAATGATGGGGTTAAAGTCAGTCAAATCCCTGGTCCGAGGCCAGAAAAGTCCACGGAAACCAAATAGATTCACTAACTTGAAACTGAAATCAAATGTAAGTGGAGAGATGGAGAGGCAAACGGAAGGCATCTAGGACAAGATCACTGGGAGTCACCAAGACCCAGTCTGACATAGCTTCTCAGTCCCATAGTGTCTCCTCTGGCAGCCATACTGGGGTGCAGTCCTTCAGACATAACCACATGGTCCTAGAGGCCAGCCAGAGTCCCTGTAGGGTTATGTTGTGATCTGCATGTAAAACATCTTCTACAGGTTCCTATGCTTAAACACCGGGTCTCTAGAGTACAGTGCTGTTTGGGGAGGTAACCTTTGAGACTGTGGTCTGGCTAGATGGAATGGAGCTCTGACCGTGCGCCTTGAAGTTGACATCCAGTTCCTGGTCTAATCTGCCAAGATCATTACCATGGCCCAAACTTCACCTCTCTGGCTGCCATTTCTTGGTTTCCCTTGGATAGTCTGTTGCAGCAATAAGAAAGGCAATTAACACAAGTCACTAGAGCCTAAGAGGCAAACAGACCTGCAACAAGGCAGGACCTGTGCCTAGAGACCAGAGAGCATTATAAGCCATGTGAATGGAGACTCAGCTCAATGCCTGCCTTGCATGCTCAAAGCCCCAAGTTCTGCCCCCATGTCTACATGAATCAGCTGTAGTGGCACACACCTTGATTCCAGAGTCAGGAGGCAGAGGCAGGAGAATCAGAAGATCAAGGTGACCTCGACCTCATATCAAGTTTGTGGACAGGAGATCCTGTCAGGAACAAACAATTTAAAACAAACAAACAAAAAAAAAACTGTTTCTTATACATAACAAACAAAAAACTCCAGTCCAAGGAAGAAGGCAGCTTCCCCGGGCATATCTGAGCAGAGGCTACAGGAAAGATCATTCCAGGATGGTCTCAGCTTCCTGCATCCCTCGTTACAGTCACCAAGGCACTCGGCCCCCTTAGACTTACCCCTTCCTGTCTACTGGCTTACATTGTTCCCTCACTTACGTCCATACAAGGAAGAACTATGCAGCCCAGCGAGCAGTGTTGTGGGAGAATATTTATCAACACAGAAAAATGCACACAAAGAGTACTGTTGAGTCAAGGGCAGAGGCCAGAGGAACCCTGGACTGTAGGACAGATGCTGTGGTAGGAAAGGGACCACCTGCTCAGCGACTCTGAACAGCTGAAAGAGAGGGTCCCTGGCTTGAGACTGCTGCTTCTGCCCTCTCTTCAACAGATGTATTCCCAGCCCTGGCTGTGGGATGGCATCAGTATCCTCATAGGCAGGGTCACTGTCCCTCCTTGTCAAGTTCTATGGTCTGATTACAAAAGATCAGGCCAGCTCTTGCCTCGGTGAACCAGAGTGGAACAGGTCTCACAGTTGAGGTCAAGTGTGTGCACCAGACAAGATTCAAGGCCACTGTCACTTGGGAGTTGCTGATCTGAAATCTTGTGAGAGGTGCTCAACCCTGCTCCAGCTTTCTGGGAAGAGGACCCAAAATCCATGTTTTAATAAGCCTTCTAAGTGATACCCATGCAATCTCAAATTCAAAAACCTCAAAAAAATATAATGTCTGCAGACCCCACACTTCCAAAACCACAAGAATTTTCGGGTTTCCCTGTTCTAAACACTGCATTAAAAAAACAAACAAATGCCACCCAGATACAGGTGTAGACAAGCCGACAATCATAACTAACAGTTATCTATCATTTCACATGTTAGTTTAATCCTTGCTAACCCCTTGAGATGGGCTCAACTAGTCAAGTCCCGAGTATCCCACCACCTGGCAGGTGTTCTGTCACATCTCCAGGTCGACACAGCTCCACATCTAGGTGTTGTGGCTTTTGCACACTCGTAAGCAAAGACAAAGGAGCAGGTGTCAGGGTGTGTCCAGCCCAACCCCTGAAAGGAACAGAGCTCAAAGGTAAGAGGAGTGCCATCTGGACAGAGTTGTGCCTAACCCACCCCAGCAGCTGTCCTGTGCCAGGCCTTGAATCGCCCATCTGTCAAAGGGGCAAGTGGCCCCTACTGACAACCACCATGTAGACCCAGCTCAAGTTGCTGAAAACTCAGCCCTTCCCAGTTGGGTCAGTGAAAATGGCCACCTGAGACCCCACACAAGCCACTCCCTGGCCTGGCTCCACTGCAAAAGAAGCCCTGGGACTGCCCATGACCCACGCCACCTGGCTGGCATCTTCTTATCCCTTGCCATCACCCTGGTCCACCCTGTGGGACAGAAACCTATGACTAAAGCCTATACCTAAGACTTGGGACTGAATGTTGTTTAGATTGTCTTCTTGTCTGCTTCTATTTTTTTCCACTGTTCTATGGGACTGATTTTGTCTTGTGATGAGCATCTTTGTGTGGAGATAGCATCAGACAGGTTCCTTCCCTAGGAAGCAGTGGCTTGCCATTTTTTGTTCCTTTTTGGTACCACTGGGCCTTACAACCCACAATGCAGCAAATGGGTTCAGAACTCCCAATTGCTGCCTCTTTGGTGTATATAGTCTTGGAAACCCAGAGAAGCAAAGTTCCCATCCTGGGGTCTCAGTAAAAAAACTTTCCTGGCTCTGATTTCCATGACTAACCTTCTAATTCTGGAAGATTAGAACTTGCTGAGAGATCTGGCTTTCAGGGTATAGCCTATTCATTTCCTAAAGTAACCAGTCTACTGGGAAGTAGGCCAGGAGAGACCTTTGAAGTTCTCGGCAACAAAAGGAAGAGACAAGAAAGCACACTAGAGCCTCTGGGGACCATGAAGAAGAGATGAGATTGTGTCATTCTTAAGAATAAAGATTGGGCCAGGGAGTGGTTACTCTCGCCTTTTATCTCAGCACTTGGGAGGAAGAAGCAGTTGGATTTCTATGAGTTCAAGGCCAGCCTGGTCTACAGAGCAAGTTCCAGAACAGCCAGGGCTACACAGAGTACCATTGTCACAAACAAACCAAGAAACAAAACAACTCACTCCCCTGCCCCCCAGATTGGATTAAATCTAGAGAATTTGAAGTGCACACAGCTATTACCTCTTTGCAGCCCACAGCAGTCATTGCCAGTCAATCACAGAGCCCTTGATCCTCACCAAGACCCAGAAGAGTCTTCCATGCAACCACAAGCAAGCTTCTCACCAATTGCAAACCTAGTTAGAGGTGAATGTCCTTTGTCCTCCCTCAGAGGATTAGAAAAGGTGATAATATTCGGACCTCCTGGGTATCCAGGCTGAGAGATTTCCTAGCTATGGGGTCTGCATTCCTCTGACTGCTAGAAAGTTGTTCCTGGCATTGGGAATTTCTCAACAGGGTGTGTCCTTCCTCCTGTTTGAGCTAGGAGCAAGGAGGTGAGAAGCCACCCCTCAGCCGACTTTTGAGTCATAGGTTCCTTGCTTTGACTCAAAGCATATGCAAAGGGCAAATGACAAAATAAATCACAGCAGACTACCATGCTTGAAGAGGTGACAACTGCTTGTCACTGCGCCACCCAAGCCATATACAGAGAGTCTGATAACACTGAATCAGAGAAGGAATCTTACAGGCAGGAAAATGGCACCCAGTGGGGGCTTCAGTGTCTGAAATCCACACTTCAGACAAGTGCAAGAGACCAGGACTCTGTTTCAGAACTGAATGGCCCTTATGCCCTTGTATGACAGCTTTTCCTAAGCCTCCATAGCTTTCCCCTCAATTCACAGGCAGTGCCCCAGTAGCTCCCACTTCTGGACCTGCAGCTTCAGTTTGTCCCACTACCAAACTACCATTGTGAGATTCCACTGGGATCCCAGGATTTTCATCTAACCCGAACATCCATCTTTCTTCTCCCAGCTCCCACTAACTGTGCACTCGCTCACTGTGAAGTTGGCTCTTCCTTCTTCCCAGTCCTTAGCCTTGGTGGCCTTGACTTCTATAGCCATGTCACTATCTCCCTTGCCAGGTCCTCCCTGCAGGCCACAGCCAGCTTGCCCTTGCCTTTCGACTGTCCTTTGGCTTGCCTCTCAGGCTTCTCTTTCCTCACTCCATCACTAAAGACAAAAGCAACATGATCATTCTAAAATATAAGCCAAAGCCCAAACTCTTTGGCTCTTAACTGCTCAGAGGTTTCCCAGGGATTTCCCAGTAACCCCAACCTCCTCGAATAACTTATCAGACCCTTCATAATCTGATCCACTTTTCTTCCTCTCTCAGCCCTTTGGAATTTCCCCAGGCAGACTCCTACAAGAAGGAATGGCTGTGCGTCCACCGTGTAGGCAAGTGTGCAGGCAGGGATCTCAGTCCCTCTGTCACTGTGTCTTTGCACAGTTACCCTCTCCCTGGACCATTTTTCCTCCCTTCTTCGTCCAGACGGTTCTCTCCAATGTCACAGGGCTCCATTTCCTCTCCTTTCTACCCCCACCCCCATCCCTTCCTACCTGCTACTGTCTACATGGCAGGAACCCTCTTCTGGGCTCTTAGCGCCTGACCCAGCCTTCCTACTCTTTACCACAAAGGGCCTTTGCTTCAGTGAACAAGGTCTCCCACACTGTACTCAAGAACCCCAAGGGACCTATTAGATTGTCAATAAACAGCTGAGAAGGGAGGAAAAGGGAGGGAAGATGGGAAGGAGGAGAGATGGGACAGAGGGCAGGCAGGAGGACCTCCCTGCTCATTCTTGACCCCATGTCATTAATACTGCGGCAGGTAGTTGGTCTCCTGTCACTTTCCTGTCACTGTAACAAAATACCTAACAGAAGTAACTTAAGAGAGGGTAGGTTTATTTGGACTCATGGTCGGTGATACAGGGGAAGGTATGGCACTGTTTATGACGGAGGAAGCTTGAGGCAGACTCCTTAAATCTCAGCTAACCAGGACTCAGAGAGAGCTGGGGTTAAAATAGGATATAATGCTCCAGGCTGGCCCCCTATACCAACTTCCACAAGCAGCTCTGCTTCCTACAGTTTCCACAGCCTTCGGAAATGGTACTGCCATCTGAGAAGCACATGTCAAGGCTGTGGGGACATGGCACGTGTAAACCACAGCCCCTGATCCACTCACATGGCTGATTGCTCTATATAGAGCAGAGGATGGACCAAGCAGCAAGAAAGACTCTGAGCAAGCCAACTATAACCGAGCTGAACTGAAAGCTGGATGAGACCCAGAACTACATACTTTATCCACGGACCTAAATCCCTGTATCCCAGAGGCGTGAACATCTGTCCAACATGTTATTTACCTACAAGCTTGGTCTCTAGTGGTTCCATATATGGAGCACATCTAATTCCCCAAACTCAGTACTGCTCTCAGAGTTCATGTCTCCTCTGTAATATAAAACTGCAGGTTTATTCATGGATCCATACAAACAGACAGAGTTCTTGCCCACCATGAACAAAGTTCTGGGTTCAACCCCCAGAACTGTACAAAGGGAGCTTAGGGGAACACATCTTTAATCCCAGCCCTTAGAAGGTGGAGGTATAAAGATCAGAAGTTCAAGGTCATCCTTGGCTATAGAACAAGTTTATGGCCAGCTTGGGCTACATGAAACCGGCTCAAAAAACTAACAAGCAAAAAACAAAAACAAGACAACAACAAAACCATTTCCAAGGTACTAGAGCATCTCCAGCATCCTCAGAACTTTCAAGGTTAGCAAACATAGCAAGTGGGTAGATGGGTAGTATGGAAGAAGAGGAGACAGAACAGGGGACAGAAGGGGCCAGGGAAGAGTAAGACATGGTCCCAACTGAGAAAGCACATGCAGAGGTAGAATCACGACTCAAAGCTGAAGCCCGATGCCTTGCTGGCTGTGGTCCCTGGCCCAGGTCCTGGGCCTTAGCTCGGCTGCTGCTCCAAGCCCATGTGACACATTGGCTGGGCAGGCTCAGCTGTGCCAGCAACTGTGACCAGACTTGACCACACTGCAAGGCTGATCTGAACTGGGCCATGTGGCCCGTTATACTCTACTGCAGGCCTCCCTCCAACCCCAAATCTGGAGCAGAGATAGCCTAACAAAGCCATGGGAGATATCATGAAGTCCCTTCCCCTTGTTGTACTTCCTTCCTCTTCCCAGCCCCCACCCCACAGCTTCCAGTCCTCACAGGTGATGCAAGACTTTATGACATCTGGGAAGCCCAGGTTCAGACCCATCTGTCACCAAGCTGCGTGACCTCAGGCAAAGGACTTAGGTTCTCTGTGCAGTCATATTTCCCATGGGAGATCCCAGCACCACCCATGAAAGTATCTGGTGTGCAAAGGTGTTAACTGGTATCAGGACTCCCAGGAATGCCTGCCACATAGTCAAGGTTTCGCAAACATTAGTGCCACTATTGTCATTGTCTTGCTGTTGTCTCAACCCAAGATGGAACCATGTAAGGCACACAGAGGATCCTGCATGGTGTACTCCAAGAACCTAGGTCAAACCAAGGGTGGTTGGAAGAATTTACTGCATTTGAATGAAAGAGTTTCACAGCTGGGAAGAAAAGGCTCAGAAAGACCAAGAAAGTTACAGGCCATACAGCAAACTGAAAGCTGAGTTCCTAACTCACACTTTTCTGGGGAGACCAGCTGAAGGAACTCTAGACCAAGGCCTGCAGTGTCTTGTCATATACAGCACTGACCAGCTCCATGGGGCCTCCCAAACCTTGATGAATATAAGTCATGAGCTGAGATGCTCAGAATGTTTCACTGTAATTAATTTAAAATTAACCTGAAACACTGATGCTTAGTGCCACTATGGGAAACTTCATGTCACTCTGGAATGACTTGGGTACTTTTAAAAAAATTATTTCAACTTTATGAAAACTAAACACAGATTCAATATTGCTTGGGAGGGGAGAATGAAAGCCGAGATTTTTCAGTCAGCGTATAGGACACACGTCAAATTTGGAAGTTTGGTATTCAGTGAAGAATGTAAGGTTATCTTGCTGAAACCTGGGCTGGAGAGATGGCTCTGTAAGGACACTTGCTGTGCAAGCACAAAGACCTGAGTTCAAATCCTGGGCATAGACGGGTTTTTCTGTAGCCCTAGAATTTGGGCAGCTGAGATAGACGGATCCCAGGAACACTTGGGCCACTGGAGAACTTCAGGGTCAGTGCTGGTGTCTGCCTCAAAGAAAAAAGGCAGGATGAGATACTGACTGTCCTCCTGTCTCCACATGGCACGCGCGCGCGTGCGCGCGCGCACACACACACACACACACACCTATGTATAATAATAATACATTGAAAGATCGTACTGAAATATACTGGGTTAAATAGCACGTTACTAGAACCTCACCCACTTGAGGGATACAGGGGTGGATCTGCGGCAGATGCTTAGGTTTGTGAGTGCAGCAGTGCATGTAGGGTGAGTGTGTGCCGAGGCCAGAGTCTGAGACCCTGTCTTCCTCAGTCATGCTTCACCTTGTGAGGCAGGCTGTCTTTCTCTGAACCTGGAGCTCTTGGGTGGGGCTAGGCTGGCTGGCCAGTAAGCTCCAGGAATTCCCTTGCCTCTGCCTCCCCAGGGATGAGATCACAGATTTGTGCCTTGCTTGTCCTTTGAGTGCCAGGGATCTGAACTCGGGTCCCATGCTTGCATGGTAAGCACTTTATGATCCAGCCATCTCCCTCGCTTGTTTCTGATGTTTTCACTAGAAACAGAAATAATTCCGTCTGGTACCCACTCCACTTCTCTTCAGACAGGGCTGTGCTCAGAGGACGAAGAAGTCCAGAGGAAGTTGACTGGGCTTTGTCCCCTCTTGCTACAGGACATAGGGGCAAGGATTCTGTCTCCTTGGGAGGCAGTGGCCTGGTTCTGCCCTCTGACACTTCCTGAGCCAGCCAGGGAGGCAGGGCAGGATTAGCGCTAATTCTCTCCCCAGAGGCCTCAGAGAAGGTTAAGTGCCTGTGGAGCCTCCACAGCTGCCCAATTAAGCCCGAGAAGAGGAGGAGGGCAGAGGAGGATGATACTGAAACAAGCTGGGATCCCGGAAGACAGGAAGGAAGCAGGCTGGACCTTTTGTCTGAGTCCCTCTTGAGAGGAGGTTGCTGGCCAAATGGGGTGCCTTCATGCCCTCCTCAAGCCCACTCTGGGTCTGTGGTGGCTCTGGACTCCATCCTGTCCAGCTTTGGCTCCTCATGTGCAGGCTCTGGGGTGACACAGAGCAAGGACATTAAATCTGGTGTTGATGTGGTCCTCATCTGCTCATGCTGGTGAGCCTCATAACCACCCAGGAAGGAGGACCACTCAACTCTCCCACTGCACAGATGGGAAGACAGAGGCAAAGAAAACACAACCGGGCACGAAGGAGATCCCAGGCAGCTCCTAGAACAGTTCTGGCAGGGGAGGGGATATTTTGATGCCAAGTCCATACCCTTCTTTTTGGCTGTCAGACTACTGAAACAATGGGTTCCAAGGAATTGCAACTTCCTCCCTAACTTCAGGCTGGAAGAAGGAAAAGGTTGGGCCTGGTGACAGCCAGAGGGGGGGACAGAGGGGGTGCCTGTTTTATAAGAAAAGATTTCTAACAGCTTGTCAAACCACCTTACTGGGTACACCAGAACCAAGACAAAAATGGATCAATATTATTGCAGCCGGAGGTGTGGGGGGATGGGGGGTGTGGACAACCACCACCATGACCAGGACTACTCAGCCATGTATACCATGACCAGTACTACTCAGCCATGTGTACCATGACCAGTACTACTCAGCCATGTGTACCATGACCAGGACTACTCAGCCATGTGTACCTCTATTTAAACTTTGTGTCAGAACCCTGAAGACAGAACTGCTGAATAGCTGGACCTCTTTGTTTCTCTTCCTGGTATGACCACAGTGGGAAAAAAAATATTTTTCTGCTTTGGCTATTGCTTATTTGTTTAATTGGCTTATTGAAGAAGGTGGCCAGCTTAACTTCTAAGAGCTCCAGGACTCAGGCTCAGACCTAACCACTCCAGTAAACATTCTGGCCCAGGCACACACTCATGGGAGCCAGAGAGCTCTTGCTTCATGCCACGATGCCCTGCAGGGCTCTTGCTTGATCCCCACACACCTGTGAATAAGAATGAGTATGAAACCAGGAAGCTATCTGTGTGGTAACATGGGAGAAAGAGATCAGGAAGCATCTGGAGCAGCTTCACTCAAGTCACAAGTTCATTGGATTGCACACCGGGTGCTCACTGAGGACCTTCAGTATTTAGCCAGAAGGTCCAAAAAAGCAAGACCCAGGAGAGCCCCAATCTCATGCCGTGTCCCACTCATAAATTAAAGGGGGAAACATGCACGCCCACAGAAGTGCATAATCACCTCAGGAATGACAAGTTCAGAGAAGACGTTTGCTGCAAATTCCAGAACAGTCTGGGCTATACAGTGAATTCCAGGTTAGCCTAGGCTACAACTCGAGCCTCAGCCCCTCCCTGCCCACCCTGCAAAAAGACAGAGCTAAAGCTGAGAAGAGGTGAGAATGCCCATCAAGAGATGCTTAGGGGGCAACACAGGTGGAGGTGTGACTCAGAATGTGGACTGGTAAGCATACAAAAAGCACTCTGCAAAGACTTTCTGTGTTGTCAAGGAACCCCACAGAAAGGCCCCTAGAGGGCTAGAGAGATGTCTGACTCAGGGGTTAAGAGCACTGACCTTCCAGAGGTCCTGAGTTCAATTCCCAGCAACCACATGGTGGCTCACAACCATCTGTAATGGGATCTGATGTCCTCTTCTGGTGTGTCTGAAGACAGCTATAGTGTACTCACATACATAAAATAAATAAGTAAATCTTTTAAAAAAGAAAGGCAGTTCCAGCAGTATTAACCATGACAATTCAAAAGTAGAACCAAAGCAAGACACCCACCATGAATAGATAAACAAACCAGTACGTCCATAAAACAGAATATTATCTTGAAATGTCAAAGAAGTGGTCACACACAGAGGACCACAGCTAATGGGTGTACAGAGGCCCAGAACAGCAAGTCTACAGAAACAGGCAGTAGCTTGGCGCTTGCCTAGTGCAGGGGGCTGGTGGTGCTCTTGAAGACAAAGATCTCTGATGGGATCGTAATAATCACTGCCCAAGCCCACCCAAATGCTAAAACCACTCCACTGTAGGCTTCAAAAGGAAAACTTAAGATAAATGAATTGTACCTCAATAAGGCTGCGAGAAAGAAAAGAGACAATGGGGCTGTCGCAGAGCCAGCAAGCAGAAAAAGCAGATGAGAGGCCCTGTTCTTGTGGTTGGAGAACTCTGGGTTTTTGTCTACAGGAGCCATGAGGGCTCTGAGGCTGGAATTTGGGGGCTCCTGCCTACAGCTCACGTGTGTGCAAGCAGCAGAGTGGGTTAGAGTATTGCTTCTGGTGTCTGGATCAGAATCCCTGCTAAACCAGGGCTTCCAGCCATGAGATAAAGACCAGTCATATTTTCTTTGGGCCTCAGCTTATTAGAAAGCATCACCTCATGGGGAGGCTTGCCTGAAAGCAGTCAGGGTTGGACCAAGCAGGAAGGCAAAGGCCATATAAGTTGGAGTCTGTAAATAAGAATGGGTTGGACAAGACGGGCGCTCAGCCAGACAGGTCAGGTTGTCTGCCTGGCAGAGCCTGCCCACCGCCCCATCGTGGCTTAGCCTAGTAAGCAACTACTCAGGCCTCCTACATGGGGCATAAATCAGAAGCCAGGGCAGCTGGTGGGGAACGGTGCTCCCTCACCCAAATCAGAAGCAGGGGCTGACCACTGGGGCTCCAGGGGCCTGTGTACCTGGGCTGCTCAAGTCATAGGTGTTGAGGCCAGAATTTAAACCAAAGATTGTCAAAGAAGCTGCCTCCTAGGTCTGCCAAATACTTGGCAGCTGTTTTCAAGCTGGACGTGGGAGGCCAGAGGAGGTGTCCAGTAGTAGTGGGGGAGTAGGAATCTCCTAAGTCGGGCTGGATTGTTTCCAAAGGGACAGACAGGCAGACTGCCCAGACTAGAAGATGGTGATGCATATAATCGCTACCTAGGTTCTTCACTTGCATCTACCAAGTTCACGGACTCTGCCTTTCTTAGCCTGGTCCCAGAGCAAAGGCAAAGTCAATCCCAAACCTCAGTCTTCCCACTACAAAATGGCTGAGACATTTGCTTACCTCCAATAGCCTCCGAGGACTGATGTCATTCTCCATGTGGTTCCCATACAACAGTAGATCCACAGAAGTGACCAAACGGGGATAACAAGGCCTTGGTTCTCCACAAGCCTTTACTGTTCCATGGTTCTGGGGACCAGGATCTAAGTACAGGACTTCCTCAAAGGACTTCCTCCCTGCTTCCCAAGACCAAGACTTCAGGAAGGCCCAAAAATGTTCCCTAGTAATCTTCCAACTATGGGTCCTAGATAGTTTAGTTGTAGGCATGGGAGACTCAGGACTCATAGTTACTAATTAGTGAGTCAGAGCCTAGGTCCTGACAGCCCCAAAAAGCTAGACTAAGCCATTATCCTCAACGTGCCAGTTAAGGGCCTTGTCAGCAGGTAAAGGTGATTGTCACCAAGCCTGATGACCTGAGTTCAGTCTCTGGGACCTTTGACATCCAAATACATGTGCACATGTCCATAGCTTATATGCTGCATGAATAGTTAGTAAATAAATAAGTAAATTGGAAAATTCTCTCAGACATTACCAAATGTTAGGGAGGAAGCAAAGTCCTTCCTCTGTGTTTCCAGCAATAATGGAATCAAATCCATGTGCATGTTTTAGTAAGTAAGTGCATCTTGTAAACTCTGAGTGAGTACATTCAGCCCAGAGCGTATTCGTGTGGTCTTCACCAGCTGTGTCTTTATGGTTGAGGCTTCTAAGGTAAATCTTTAGTATCCACCTTAGCTCAAGCCATGTGGGCGCTTGGGGTGCTCTTAAAACCACACATTGTTCCTCTTTTCTATTATTTTGAGACATGGTCTCACTGTGTAGTTCTAGCTGCCCTCAGACTCCCTACATAGACCAGGATGGCCTCCAACTCATAGAGATCTACCTGCCTCTGCCTCCCAAGTTCTTTACTATTCTTATAAGTTATAAAATCAGGGACTGCGTGGTGGTGGCCTATGCCTTTAATAACAGTACTTGGAAGGCAGAGCCAGGGCAGCCAGGACTACACACAGAAACTAAAGGACTTTGGCCAGGCTGTAGTTTGTAGGAGGCTGTCCCAGAAGCCTGGGTCCATCTCTCCAGATAGCAGTATTTTCTTGGGCACCCTGTCTAACCTTCCTGATGGGATTTGCGTCATGCCCCTGCCTCCTAGGCAACAATGAGGGAACTTGAGTCTTATCCTGTTCTCTGAATCCATTTTCCACCCCAGTCCCCTGTGAGAACTACAGAGGACAATTCATACCCTGCTAGACCTGCCCAGCCCCACCCCCACCCCCAGAAGCTCACACAGCTATGGCCTCCATGTTCTCAGGCCCATCCCCAGAAAGCCCTTAGCCATGGGCCTGACAACATGACTCTGAGCTTCCAGGCCCTTTGAAGTCCTCACCGTTTATTTGTGTTTGTCCCATCTGTTTCCTGTAGCCAAGAGCTGATGAAATGAAAATGCCCATGGATTTGAAGGCTGGGGGTGGGGGTGGAGCAGAACACGGCAGTGGCAGCTGGGACACCCCACCCTATGGACAGCTGGCTGGGAGAAAACTCTCCAGAGGGTTGGCAGGGCTGGGAGAGCAAGCGAGGGAGGAAACCTCTGGCATTGGCTCCAACACTAAGACAAAGGGCCTGGGTGAATCTGGAGTTGGGTCTCCAGCTTCACAGGACCCCGAGGCCCGTCTTTCCCAGCATGCAATGGGGGCTGAGACAGAAGAGTTCCAGAGATCACATGGGCAGGAATGTCTAGCTCACGGAGCAGCATGGCAGGTTCCAGCTAGACTCTGCCTTCTCCATCACTACCACCACATACAGGTGTCCTGGGAACCCACATACATTTTTGCATCCGAGTAGACTCAGATATTGCAAAGAGTGTCCATATGGGACACTGGTTCAAGGTCACCCTTTGATGAGTCTGCTAACCACTCCCCCAAAAGGGTCCTCACTAGCCGGCCACAGGGAGGACAAGTCACATGGGTCTTGCTGCTGTGCAGTGACCACAGGGGTAGTGTGGAGCCTTCAGGTATGGAAGAAGTCCTTGGCTGGTGACCCCTGGAACCCTCAAGGAAAGATTGGCTGCTGAACACTCACCAGGACACCATTATGTCACTGTAGCCCCTCCCTCAGCCTTCTCCATCTGGAGAGTTCCTTTCCACACCCACACCTGAAGCTAAGCAATTGAGCTTTCCTTGCCCATAATTTAAGCTGCTTATCCTTCCACCACCACCACTCCCTGCCCCAGGTGAGGCTTCCAAACCTCCAAAAGCGAGAACTGACACACCTTGCTCTCAGAGTCTCTGCTTAGTCATACAGCAAGCACAAGAACCAGAAGGGAGGAAGGGCAAAAAATAAACCCCACATGCCAGGAAGACAAACACATCTGATCACACTTCAAAAGACACGTCCCATCCCACCCCACACCCACACTCAAAATTACATCAGCACGTGTGAGAATGACAGTATCACAGAAAGTTGAAATGCACCTGTGGGGAATGTTATCACTCGAGAATAATCTCTCATGCAACGTGACACTAGTAGAGAGGTAGCCACCGGCAAGACATGGACTGTGCCTCCTGTGTCTCCCCCTCACCAGAAGGATAACCTTTCACTCACTAAAGGGTGCATGTACCTCAACCTCTACACTGCAGATTCGTGTCAGCTGCTTTTAACCTTTATACAAAGAGATGCATGTGTCACTGTTCTTAACGCTATGGCAAAATGCCTACAACTTAAGGAAGGCAGGAAGGGTTCATTTTGACTTAGTAGGTCAAGTGCACAGTCAATCAAAGGGGAGGCATGGCGACAGGAGCTCGAGGCAGCTGCCTGCATTGCCCCCACAGTCAGGAAGAAGGGAGGCAGATGCTGCTACTGGGCCTGCATGGAATGGCGTTGCCCACCCGTATTCTGGGTAAATCTTCCAATGAACCCTCATGGACATATGTTTCCAGCAACTGTCTCCTAGGTGGTTTTATATAGGGTCAAGCTGACGATCAGGATTCAGCATCACATGTCCCATGCCTTGAGTCCTGCCATAACATGGATATGAAATGTCCCCAAAGACCCATGTGGCAAAGGCTTGCTCACCAGCTTGGCAGCACTGAGAGGGGCTGGAGCCTTTAAGAGAAAGCCTGAAGGGGCTACTAGGAAGTCAGACCTTCCTCTTCCTCTTTCACTTCCTGACTGCTGCACAATGAATGGCTTCCTTAGAAGCTCACTCCAGTAATGCCATATAGCCTCACCGCAAGACCAGAGTAACAGCTGACCAAATGCTCAAACTAGGATCCTAGACAACCTTTTTACTTTTTAACTCTATTACCTCTGGTCTTTTGCTATAGGAAAATAAAACTGACTAACACATATCCCAAGACATCCAACAGTCAAAGAAGATGGTGGAAGAGACCAAAACCCAGCATTACCTGGGTGGTGGTAGTGTGTATGTGTGTACATATATTCATGATAGTGCATATGTAGATGTCAGAGAACAACCTCAGGTGTTGGTTCTTGTCTTCCATCTTGTTTGAGACATCTCTGTTGTTTGCCACTGAGTTCTTGAGACTAGCTGACCTATAAGCCTCCAGGGGTTCTGTTTCTACTGACCACCTCACCAGAGGACACTAGAATAGGTACATGCCACCATGCCTAGCTTTAAGTGTCTACTGGGGATTTGAACTCAGGTAGTTGCTTGCTCTCTGAGCCCTTTCCCACCCCAGTAGCAAGTGAGTCTTCCCACCCTTGAGTCTCTCCTCCTCCCCTCTGAGGGTGAACCTACTGAGAGTCACTTTGTCAGTATGACAGAGTGGCAGTCACCTTAGATGGACCCAGGGCAGAAATGGCAGAAGCCCTGCAGCTACCGAGGCTTTATGACCTTAGCTGGGCTTTGAGTCTGAGCTGCTTCGAACGGCAACATTAAGGAGTCAAAATTACCAATTCAACATAAGCATATTCTAGAAATAATCTTACCAGAAGTGAGAAGGCTCCCGGACAGTTTTCCCCACTTAGAATGTGGTCCACAGCTTCACGAGAGAAAGGAGTGGCAGCCAACAATCCCCATCAGCAAGAACACCAGGGCCTAGCTGAGGACTAGCCTACAGCCCTTGCTCCCGGTCCCAGCTAGGGAGACACTTCCAGCCTGAGGCTTTCAGACTGATGGCAGGTACCTTCTTTAGTGACACAAGCCAACACGCCTCCTTTCAAGGCCTAGTGGCCTCACTTTAGCCAGCCCCTCACTAAGTCTTCTTCTCCAGCTAGCTCTCCCCTGAAAACATGAGTCTTGGGCTTGGCTGCAGACCCTTGTGGACCTTTTAAAACTCCCTGGATGTGGGCTGTAAAGCAACTGAGTGCAACAGAACCCTGACTGGGCTGCTGCTAGTAAATCTGTGGGTCCCTGAATGAACTATGCTTGCACTTGACTGAGCTAAGACCTCCTCTTGCAGCTGGGCCTGCAGTCTAGCCCAGACTTTGCAACAACTTTCCTTGTGTGAGAACTGCTCAGTTCAGTTGCATACCTCAGCTCCTGTAAGAATGGACCACCCATGACCCCTCACAGGACATGGCAAATGCCAGTGTGCCTTCTTGGCCAAGACATGCCCAGCAGCACATAAGTAGCCACAGAGCAGGCTCTCTGTCCTTGTTCCCAGCATTCCTGGGAGTCCGGCAGGGATTTCTGTTGAATCTATAGTCTAGTGGCTCTCAGCTTTAAAGCAAAGCAAAGAGCCATGCCCTGTCTTGAGGACATCACATAGTTGGAAGCCTGGGTTCCAACTCTTTCTGTCAACCTCCAACAAGTCCCTGGGCCTTGCCCAAAGAAGGTCTATCATCTGTGGTACCTACAAAAAAAAAAAAAAAGAGGTTTTATTCTGGAGCCAAGTACAAGTGAGTATGAACTCAAAACACAGAACCAGGTGTCCCCAAATGCTACACTCCAGTGTTGCAGCAGTTAATAGACTTTTTATAAAAACATAGCAAAGCAAGCCATAAGCTGAGACATTTGTCTAATATGTTGGTGGGCACACAGCTTATAGCAAAGCAGGGAAATTGTGCCGTAGACTCAGATGCCAGATGAGCCCTTTGCTCGGTAGAAACCAGAGGTCTGTTCAAACATTCCTAAGGATTTACCTTATGGTCATAATGGTGCTAGGTCACCTACAGAGGAGGGTGATAAATGGTTGTTAGGGGGACTAAAGATGCCCCAAGATAATTTGGCTCAGGACTCGTAACATTCCAACCTCTCTACATCACTGAGGTTCTGGTCTGTTAATCAGCCTTTGCTGTCACAGCTCCTTTCCAGGAGCTCTGCCTTACAGAGGAGAGATGCTGGGGGGGGGGGGTAGGAAAACGAAACCATGCAGGTGACACTTCCCAAAGATGCTCAGAGAAGTCCTCCCACCCCACCAGCTCTTGCAGTGCATGACAGCTCTCTACCTGTCATCAAAGGCAGACCATGCTTTGGGCACCCGAGTCTGGCTTACCTTCATCATCATCTTGATGAAGTCAACACAAGGTTCAGCTTCCTTCCGTTTCCCTCTTGGGATGCTTGCTCTTAGCATTCCAGTGCTGGGCTGTGAGGAAGGATAAGCCATAGCCTGAGGAGGCAGGCAGCCACACAGGACGGAATACACTATGCTCTCAGCACTAGGGAGAGACTGTCTAGAAGCAAGGTGGGGAGGACAGGGAAATGTGTCTGAGGGCCTTGGATGGTCCAGCAGGTAAAAATCACTTATGGTACATGCCTGAGTTCAGTTCTCAGAACCCAAAGGGGAAGAAACAAAAAAAAACCCCAACTTCCCAAAACTGCCTTTCACACTTACACAAATGCACACCGTATGTACACAGTAATAAATATAAAGTTAAATTTAGAAAAATAAAATAACTGAGGGGTCATATGCAGGTGCTGTGGCCACCAGCCCTCACCGGGTTTCAGCCCCCACCAGACAACCACAGATGTCGAGACTCCATCTACCTAGACTCCAGGCCCAGGGAGAAATGGAGCCCTTTCCTGACCTGGCCAGACCACAACATAGAATAGATTCTGAGCTGTTGGCTCTAGAGTTCAAAGCCAGCTCTGGCCAATCAGCAAGACCCTGCCCTAAAAGAGAGAAGAAAAGGAAAGAGAGAAGAGAGAGGGGAGGAGAAAGAGAAGAAGAAAAGGGGTGTGGGGGAAAAGAGGGAAAGGAAGGGACTTCCACTACCCAAAGCTTCTGTAGTTGTTCCCAGCAACGGATAACAGCTTTCATGGTTCAAAGTGGGCTCATGGCCTTTGAAACAGGGAATCTCCAGACCCAGCAGGCATTCCACTTCACAGAGAGGGTCCTAGCTGGAGGAAGCCAAGGGCTCTGTGTATCTGGATGGCAATGGGCACCCACCCAGGCCTATACCTGCTCTTGGTGACCTGTGGGCTAAAATCTCTCTCTTCCTTGGGTGGGAGGAAGCCTTACAAACTCAAACACTTGGGTTCAGCAGTCCCAGCAGAACTGTCACCAGAGTGTGTGTTTGACTTGGCTCCTGCCGTGTTGTTTTAGAAAAGGAACGCCTTGCCAACGCTTAAATTTTGGAACGCTTGGAATAAAAACCTGTAGGTGTATAAATATGAATAGTCCCCCTAACCCCCAACTACAGAAACAAACATGATAAGATTTTTCTCTCAAAAACCAGACAAGCTAGCCCCAAGGAGCTCACAGTAGATTGTGGCAAAGATAACCTTGGGTGGAGTGGGGGACCCTAGCCAGCATACTTCAACCCCACCACCACTCCCTATTGCCTCAAACTCACCAAGCTCCCAGATGACCACCCAGGCCTTTGCTTTACATCCCATCTAGGACCCAGAGCAGCCGCTTCCTGGCTGTGTGACCTTGTTTCTTTCTGCCTCTGTTTTCTAGAACACGCTTCCTTGGAGCCCTTCCTCGGACCCCTCCATCTGACATAGGTGGGCACGTTTTGAGGCCCTGCTGTCATTATCATTAGGCTTTTTGTCTGTCTGTTTTTCAATTTGAGGCTGTGGGACTCACTTCCTACCTATCATCTTAGGGGGTTCCCATTCATCGAATACAAGCCATTTCCCCACACCCTGCTCTGAAAAATCCATCCCCTGGCACAGGAGAGCGGCAGGGCCAGAGACGGGAAGTGGCCTTGAGCCACAGCCTGCCTTTGAATGTAAATATTAGTGTTGGCCCAGCCCAGAGCACTGAATGCAGGAGAGCCAAGGCTGGAGCCTTTGGAGGCAGCCCGCCAGGAGCCACAGGGCAGAGGGAGCCCCCTAGCCCGGCTTTCCTACACCCTTGGCTGCTCAAAAGATGGAGAAGGGAGACCACCACTGGGACCGGTCCACTCCACCCTCTCCTCCAGCATCCACAGAGGCCCCAGGCAGGGGCTGTCATCACAGTAGAACAAGAGCTGAGACTGAGGCCCAAGCTCAGGCTACTGGCCTGGACAGTAAGCTCCCCAGAGAGAGGTCAGTAGAGCCAAGGCCTGGGCCAGAAGGAGGGGGGGGAGGGAAGAAGGGGGGGAGGGAAGGAGGGGGGAAGGGAAGGAGGGGGGAGGGAAGGAGGGGGGAGGGAAGGGGGCAGGGAAGGGAAGGAAGGAGGGAGGGAGGGAAGGAGGGGAAGGGAAGGAGGGGGGAGGGAAGGAGGGGGGAGGGAAGGAGGGGGGAGGGAAGGGGGCAGGGAAGGGAAGGAAGGAGGGAGGGAGGGAAGGAGGGGGAGGGAAGGAGGGGGGACAGCTTGCTGTTGTTGCTCCAGCTGAAGGACCCACTGCAGCTAAAATTATCTGCTTATGTCAGGCGGAAGCAGAGAACCAAAAGCCAAAGGCTCTGCAATGAGCCACAGAAGGTGAGCTGTCAGTCACTAGCACAGCCATCCTCTGTGGTTCCTGAAAGCTGCATGCGTACACGGAGGACTGTCAGTCTGGAACCCTAAGAGACTGGGGGATAGCGGCTAAGTTAAGGACTTTTAATTTATTTTATTTTGAGACAGTGTCTTACTGCGTAGCCCAGGATGGCCCCAAACACACTGTTCTCCTGCCTCCATTTTTTGAGGTGCTGGAATTTCAGCTCTTTGGTTCTTTTATTAATAGCTTGCTTCCAACACAGGTCTCTGCAATTCCCTAAAGGTGGCAGAGGTTACAAGGACAGACTTGGGATTGGACAAGTCTGGGTCTGCATTCAGCTGTGCTACTTCCTAGCTGTGTGATATAGGGCAAGTCCCTTAACCTCTCTCTGCACTCTGGCTTCAAATCTTCAAAATAGGGATAAACTACGTATCTTCTACCTCCTTCCCAGTGCAGTAGAATGGAGCATCCTGGTCCTTAGGAGAATGTTGTCACACCCACTGGCTAGGGTTTATAAGCAGCATTCTAACAGCCTACAAATGATCAACCACGTTCTCCTGCTGATCAACCAATGGCCACCCCCCTCAACATAGAAGCTATATGTGTAGTAGAATACTATACAGCAGTCAAAAAGAAGAAGAAGAGAAAAAAGAATGGGCCAACCCTCACTAACTGACATAGGATTCCTAGCAGAACTGAAGTAGGCCAGCTCCTTGTAAGACAGTCAGAGGGGTTGGCGTCACTCTTGGTCTCATCTCTTCTCTGAGAACGTTGCACAGATGTCTACAAGTGTGGCCAAGCATGTTACCCACACAGCTCCAACCCCTGTACAAGTCATCCCTGGCCTGACACCAGCATCAGCATCCATTGCAAATATCTGTGGACATGGTAAGTTTCTTCGGGGGGAACATCCTTTTCAGCTCAGTTCACTGCCAAACCTGGCAAGCTCTCCAGCCCGGCAGAATCATGAGCTCTGAGCTAACAGTGACAGATGAGCTGAGAGGCCAGCAGGGACAGCCAGCAAGCAGATCTATTTCCAAGCCCCGGATTCCATCTGGGCTTCCCCCCAACAAAAGACAAATTTCTCAGGCCTTGTGCTGAAGTCAGTTTTATTCCCCCCTCTCCCCTCCACCATGAATGAGGCTGGGGACCAAGGCGGGCAGCACACCCCTCCCCCCATCATACTCCTTATCCCATCGATACAGGAGGCAAGGTGGGAAGACAGCCAGAAGCAGGGCTGACTGGAAACTAGTCACACTCACTCCACATGCTTCCATCTGATAAGATCCTACCTAGGGCCCAAGTGCCCATGGCATCCTGAGATTAGAAAGGCCACCGGGAGACTGGCAGAGACAGAGAGAAACCAATGATTGGTGGCCAGAGAGATGCTAGAGGGTATCCTGCCAAGTGTGGCTATGGGGATGTTTGACCCCAGAGCTGTAGTAATGAGAAGGGCTAAGGTGGGTAGGTACCACATTGATACAAGTGCTTCCCCAGGCGGCCATCCA
Organism: Micromys minutus; assembly: GCF_963924665.1. NCBI lineage: Eukaryota > Metazoa > Chordata > Mammalia > Rodentia > Muridae > Micromys > Micromys minutus. The sequence continues at coordinate 45,493,565 of NC_137972.1, read as the reverse complement.
CACCCTTTATTAGTCTGAGTTCTGCTGCTATAACAACATACCTGGAGCTAGGAACACTGGAAGAAAAGAGCTTGTTCAGCCCATCATCCTAGGAAACAAATGAATAGCACACTCTCTGGTCAGGCCTCCCTCCCTGTGTCAATTATATCATGATGAGGTGAGTCCTATCACAGAACACAGCCAAGATGGAAGATCTAGTGGAGGGAGGGAAGCCAGAGCACAGGAGAGGAATCTCCTGGAATCAAACCTCATAAGGGCTAATCATTCTGGACTTTCTGCATCTGGCCTTCCCAGGACTGTACCCCAAAGACCTAATAACCTTTCATGAGGCTCTCCCCCTTTAAAAAAAAGGTGTTTACCTGCACATGCATCATAGGCCTGTTGAGGCTCTGTCTCCTAAGGGGGCTACATCACCTCCCCACACAGGAAACGGGGGGGGGGGGGTTGTACTCAAATCACTCCCAAGTCACCATATGTTCTCCCTCCGGAGCTGCTGATGACCAAAGCTCTGCATAGGTGGTCAGTGTCTGCTGGAAGCAGCTCATCCTTTCTCAAGGGCAGGGCTCTGAGATATTCATAGCATCTTGGTCCAGGTGCTTCGGTCTCCTGGACAAACTCAGAGCACGTGATGCCACATAACTTCCAGAGCTGTGCTGTGATGTATTCCCATGTCGGGCATGGTCACACAGTAGTCTCCGCCTCTGCTGAGAAAACTGCCTGTATTTCTTTCCTTGATGGCTGACAGTGTGGCCAGGAATGAGCTGTTCCAGGCTAGACCTGTGACTCTACTGGGATCACAGGACAAAGGCACACAAGGACACTTTCAAGGTTCTCTTACAGCCTGAGCTCAGAATTGGCCACCACTGACTGTGCCCTCATCCTCTCCCACAAAGGAGGTCGTGTGGCGAAGCCCACACCAGTGAGACAGGAGCTACACTCCTGCTATGAAATGGGTCGCAGTGTGGTCTATGCTCCGTAACACGTGTGTTGCACATGTGCAGAGGTCGATACAGGAATATTTCAAGTGTGTTTTGCATGCTGAAACCCTATGAGGAAAGGAATAATGCCCATGCCCTGGAAGGACTGGGTAAGCCCACACCACAGGTATGCAATGAAATAGTGCACAGCAGTTAAAAAGGCAGGAGGCCTCCCTTAGCTAAGGCAGCAGGACTCCCAATCTGCTAAATGCCAGAGGGCACACAGCACAGCAGCAGCTAGCCCCAGGCAGCCATCTAAATTAAATAGAAATGCCATTCAATCTCCAGTAGCAGTGACTGCCTCCTATACACTGAGTGACACACACACACGCACACGCACACGCACACGCATCCCTATACCTCACTCAGTATACTGGGCCATGCAGATAGAGACAAGGATATCCACACAGAAAGTCACACCAGCAGGTGCTACTTCAGCTCTCTTAGCTCCGCTCTTGGCCTGGGTCCTGGACCTGAGATCCCGACTCCCACTGTTCTGAATAACTGCTATTCCATTTCAGAGCCTTGGTGGTTCATTAGATCCCAGGAGGTTCCTAGACAGCACATTTCCAAGCATGCCCCACCTCCCTCACAGGGAATTAGGGGATTAGGGCCCAGTTCCAGCCAATGCCTTCTGGGGCAGCTCTGCTCTGATGACTTTCTCTGCCCTCACATCCTCCCTTCTAAGGAAAGGAGTGTCTTAGTCTATGTGGAGTACAACTACAAAACACAACAGGAACTGGCCAGTGACAGCTCTAACCACTGAGGCGCCCAGGACCCAGGACCATAAGGATCTGGACTATGGTGACAACCCAAGTCTTAGAAAATATCTTTTGTCAGGCCTTCCCATGGCAGGAGGGACAGAGAGGCTTCGGGCTTTCTTTTAGAAATATGCTAATCTGTAGTTGGGAATGTGTCACCAACTAAACCAGGTGTAGGCCTAACAGTCTGGATGTGGAGGTAGAAAGAACAAAACAACAAGGTCATCTTTTGTTATAAAGATTGGGGCTAGCCTGGGCTACATGAGAGCCTGGTAGAGAAACAGGTACGAATCCATCCTAAGGCCTCCACCCTCATTACCTTCAAGTTCTATCTCCCAAGCCAGCCCCTTGGAGGCTAGGATGTCTACAGGCAGACATAGCAGTCAACCAAATCTTTAGTCCATAGCAGGTAGGACTTTGGGTACAGGCAAGATGGCCCCCAGCTCCAAGTGGCCTGACTGCTGCCCCTACTGTGACTGAAATCTCTGTTAGAACCCAAAGTGACCCCAGAGAGCTGGCTTCCACTTTCAAAGTCACACCTTCCCCTGATGTTCCCTCCCTGCTAAGAATTCCCCAGCCCAGCCCCTCCCCATAGCTGCCCATCTCCTCCCTCCCTCCCCTCTCCCTTCTTCCCCAGCCAGTACCCAAGGCTAAATTCAGAGCTAACACAAACTTAGAGTGGACTGTCTCGAAATGCCAGCTCCCTGGCAACCCTCATCCAGTCAGGAGCTCTGAGAGGCCACTTCTGTTCTTGCTGGGGACCCAGATGCCTTGTTTGGTGGCAGGCCTCCTGCTTCCTATGTGAGAAGCCTGATTCTGGGAGGGGAAGACTGGCTTTTTCTCTCTCTCTTCTGCTCCTTTGGGGATCCCCCACTCTGGACCATGCCTGACATCTACAGCATCCCTTCTATCTGGCTTCTGGTCCTCAAAGCACATTCAACCCCCACTCCAGCATCCCTTTCCCCACCATATTCTGGCCATAGGCCCAGATGCCAGCAAGCATCTTTATGCTTTTCTCTACTGGGCACACAGCTCATACCTGCAACAGCCTGCCTCAGGGACCCTGGCCACATCTCTTACATCACATCCATCCTTCCAAAAGTTATTTACTGAGTATGTACCATGTACAGAGTGCTATTGCAGGACAGTGAACAAGTAGTGAACATCTCTGTCTTCTGGGTTCACAATCTGCCTGAAAAAGGCAGGCTGGAACTGGGTGAAAGCAGAGCATCGTAGCAAGTGGACCAAGAGTTTAAGACCATCCTGCACATATCAAGACCTCGGCTCAAAAAAAAAAAATTTTTTTTTTTAAACAATGGGGCCAGCTAGATGGCTCAGGTGGTTAGGGTTCTTGCTGTTAAGCCTGACAGCATGAGTTTGATTCCTGGAACCCACACAAAAGCCCAAGACTGCTCAAAGCTATCTTCTAATGAACACATAATGAAATGCGTTTACTCCCGTAGACACAATAGACAAGTAATAGATGGCTGTTTTGTTATTTTGATGGACAGGGAGAGTGTAGTATTAAACTGCACACAATAAGTGCTAAGGAAGGAAACGGAGAAGGGGAGTCTAACAGCAGAAGAGGGGGCAGGTGTTGTTTTAAATAGGCAGTGGAAGGCAGGACTCAGTGAGAAGGCACATATAAACTGCAGACAAAAACACAAATAAGAAAAAAAAGTGAGAGCCAGGTGTGCTGACTCAGACCTGCAACCTCAGCATTCAGGAGGCTAGAGCAGGATGATTGTCACAAACTGGAGGTGTCAATCTCCTGTCTCAAAGGGGAATGTAACGCAGGGCACACAGATGGCAACAGAAAAGGCAGAAGGAAAAGCCCTAAGGTGGGACGTGCATTGGGTGTTCCAGGAAGAGCCAGGCGTTTGGAGGCTGGAGCAGAGAGAGAAACCGGAGCAGACCGCAGCCAGGGAACAAGATGGCTGGGGTAAGGCTGCAAGCCACTAAGGGCCTTGCTGCCCACCCTGAAAAGGGCTCTGTTTCCACTAGGTTTACTGAAACAGCTGTCCCTGGAAGAGCAAAGGTAGTGGAGAGAAATAGCCCCGGTTCCATTTAGTTGGCAAATCTTGGGTTATTGTAGTTAAAAGAAACAGAAGAGGCTGGTATAAATCAGGAAGAGCTCTTGAAACAGGGCTGGCCCCCACCAATGTGTGGAAGCAATAGAAAAGAAGCAGAGCCAGGAGGACACACCTACCTCTGGCTTAGTGCCTGTAAGGAAGGAGCTGCCTTAGCATTAGCTAGTGTGAGCACTGGAGCCCTGGGTTTCCAGCTGAGCTGCAGGGATCAAATAGCATTAGCTAAGGTACTGTCTGGATTCTGTTCTGTGCTTGTGATGGAATGCCTGAGACTGGGAAATTTATAAAGAACAGAAGCACAGATCTCAGCTGTAAAGTCCAACACAGAAAGTTTACTTCCAGGAAGGGGCCGTGTGCTATGTCATTTTATGATAAGAGAAAGGGGACAGGGCTGGGCATGGTGCACACCTTTAATTCCAGTACTCAGGAGGCAGAGGCAGGCAGATCTCTGTGGGTTTTGAGGTCTGCCTGGTCTACAAAGCATGTCTAAGACAGCCAGGGCTTTGTTTTGTTATACAAAGAGCATAGAGACAGACAGAGAGAGAGAGAGAGAGAGAGAGAGAGAGAGAGAGAGAGAGAGACAAGAGAGAGAGAGACAGAGAGACAGAGAGAGAGAGATCAGAAGTCACGTGTCATGCACAGGAGAGCAACAGATAGCTAGGAACTTGTTGAGAATAAAATGGTTCTCAAAGGAGGCCAAGAAGGACCTCCATGTGTTTCTGAACATGTTTCTGTAGTTATTATGTATAGTTTCCTCTGGGATTAAATCATTTCATTCTACAGAACACTCCTTAAGCAAGAAGGCAAGATGGCTCAGTGGTTAAGAGCACTGACTGCTCTTCCAGAGGTCCTGAGTTCAATTCCCAGCACCCAATGGTGGCTCACAACCATCTGTAATGGGATCCAATGCCCCCTTCTGTCTGAGGACAGCTACAGTGTGGCAACAGTGTACTCACATACACAAAATAAATGTCTTTAAAAAAAAACAGCAAAGTAAATCATTCAAAATAACTTCAGGAAGTCCCTAAAACTGACCAGATTCACTAGCCCCCTTCCTGCCAGAGTAAGAAATAAAAGCTGAGAGAGTTCCCCTCTGATACAGAAGAGCCAATCTGCAAAGCCCAGACCAGCTTCTGGGAGGAAGCAAAAACCAGCCAAGCCACTTGGAAGAAGTTTGAGCTGCCTGCAGACTGGGTAGTGTGCTCCTTCAGGTTTCTAGCTTTGTGAGCTGTCACCCATGCTGGGGGTGGGAATTCTGCTCCTGTAAGTAACTCCAATAAAACTCTTTAGTTCTAGCCGAGAAGTGGTGTGTGCACCTTTAATCCCAGCACTTGAGAGCCAGGTATATTTCTGTGAGTTCAAGGCCAGCCTGGTCTACAGAGCAAGTTTCAGGATATCCAGGGCTATAAAAGAAACCTGTCACAACCAACCAAACAAACAGAAAGAAAAAAAAATTCATGTTCACTAAATTGGACTTTGATGGTATCTGTACTTTGGCCTGTCATGGGATCTCTGTGTGGGGTGAGTACACAGGTGCCTTGTGTCTTCCCAGGAAAAGTTTCGACACAAAAGCAGTGGAGACTGAGAATCAGGTCTCTAGTCACTGCACAGCGTGGGTCTGTGCAAACCAGAGAAGACGCTAACCTCACTGTGTCCCAACAGGTGGAGTCTAATACAGTGCTGGCCCTTGGGTGGGAAGATTCAATCAGCAAGACAGTGAGGACAGGGTTCCCAGCCAGGCCCCTCCATTTTCCCTGCTGAATCCAACCAAGGCTGCTGATTGCACCATTGTTCCAGACATAGATGCAAAACAAAGCCCCATCCCTCAGCAGGGACCATTATCTATCTTTGTCACCGGGTTCTGAGGCCTGACTGGCCGCAGCTGGGTCATTCTTCCTCCCTTGTACTGTCTTAGGCAGGCTGGGACAGAAGCAGCTTGCAGAGACAGACCACTGCAAGTCCTGGCTTCCAGGGCACTTACTCTTCCCCTGTGGCTTTCACACTTGATGACCTGGAGACAGCCTGACCCTTTCCTGCCAGGACTCTGAAACACATACCGCAAGACAGCCAGAGCCAGGTGGACGCTTTGTCTCCATTCTAATCTGGTCTCAGGGGTCACATGTCACCACTTAATCACAGACATGGTTTACAATGTCTACAACAATTTCTGTCCCTCAGTGGCATCTGCCAAATGCAGATGTGAGGAGAGCAGTCTGCCTCAGAAGGCTGTTGCAGACCAGTGAAATGCCTCAGTGGGAAAAGCCCTGGCCAGAAAGCCTGATGACCCAAGTTCTATCCCTATAATCCACACTGGAAGGAGAGAAGGCTCAAAAAGAATCCTCTGACCTCCATATGCCTGCTGTGGTCCACACCCGCATATACACTCTAGTAATAAGATATGAATGTATTATATGTAACATATATTATATGCATGTATATAATATGTATGTATTATATATATGTGTGTATTATATATTTTTTTCATTTAAAGGCTGTTGAAAGGATGCCACAAGAGAATTGAAATGAAGCCTTTCTAGAATATTCCACACATTGTGAATACTTTAAAAGTGATTGATCATTTCACTAAGATCAATGTCAAGAAACTCTCAAACCAACAACCTGGCCTTCCCCAACTTCAGGCAGCCTCCTGGGCTTGGCTTTCTTTTGTGGACCCTCTGCAGGTGTCCTGTAGGCCTGGCAGGGTCTCTGAACCAAGCAGCACCTGGCTGGGGCTGGGAGCCCAACCTGCAGGTTTCCGTACACCTCACACACCTGGTGGGTCAGGGTTAATTTACTTCTGGCTTGTTAGTGAATTCAATTGTGGCTCACCGGGCTCGGGCTTCCAGCCAAGTTCCCTGGCTCTCCTCGTGAGGCGCCGTGTCAGGAGAAGGAAAATAATTAATCATTACAACAAGTGCTCCAGGAACATGACAGCCATTGAGCCCCAGCCTTGCAGCTGGGTAACATCTTGACATTTAAAACAGTTCCACGCCCCTCCTGATGTTCAGGAGGTATCATCCATCTGCTTTTGAAAGTCAGAGCCAATGGCCTAGAGCGCACACCCAGGCTACCCTGCCAGCTGTAGACACCACGTGCCCCAGGATGTCTTCTCTCTGGCAGAAATGACGTCACAGTGTCCCACAGTGACAATGTCAAGGTCTACCTCCCACCTCCTCTGTATCATCCCTCCATCTATTCATTTGCCCATCAACCCACCATTTATCTACCTCTCCTTCATCCCTTATCCGATGCCCATCTACCTGCCTACCCATCTAAACCAGCAGTTCTCAACCCCTTTGGCAAACCTCTATCTCCAAAAAGACGTTACATTATGATTCATAACAGTTGCAACGTTACAGTTATAAAGTAGCAATGACAATAATTTTATGGTTGGGGGTCACCACAACTTGAGGAACTGTATTAAAGGGTCCCAGGATTGGGAAGGTTAAGAGCCACTGGTCTAAACATTTCCTTCCTTCCACGGATCAATTCCTTGATCTATTAACCTACCCAACCTTCTACCCATTTCCTCTGTCCCCACCTATTTATCCATCCGCCCATGCCCCACCTCAGCTGTTCCTAGGCGTCCATCCATTGGTTTATTTATTCACTCTTTCCCCTCCTCCTACCCCACCTCCACTCCACCACCCCATCCTCTCTTGCCCCCAACCCATCCACTCCCTTCTCTAACACCTCTATTCTTATCAGCCAGGTATTCAATACTAAATGAGTACTTACTTAGGCCATTCATATATGTGTTAATTTATGCAGAAAACATGTACTAATAATAGCTGTCAATTCATTAATTCAACCAGCCAATGTGTGCAGAGAACGTAGGGTCTTATTTGTCCACCATGTCAATGTGTTCACTTGATAGTGACCTGGTAGCAGCCATTTATTTGTTCTCTCGACAAGTAATTTCACAGCCGCTATTGGGTCAATTAGACAGAAATCTGATGCTTGTTGAGCTCTTACTAAAGGCAGACCCTGGTTCAGACTTGGGGTGCTGTGATGACTTAGACAATGTCTTTAGGCCACAGAGAACCTAAAGGAAGCAATGTATCTGTTAACAGACCACTGCTCTGGGAGCTGGGAAGTGCTGAGGTATATGAAACTTTAGAAAAAGCCTCCTGAGGTAGCCAACAAGCCACCTTAAATCCAGCCCTGTGACAGGGGGTTGTGACTTTCCATCAAGTGTCCTCATCTATGAACTGGGGCATTGACAGCACCAACCATCCAAAACTGTGGAGAGGCAGAGAGCCACTGATGAACAACTAGGAAGAAGCTGAGGGGGCACTGGAGGGAGGACAGTCTGGGCACAAGAGCCAGGGCAAGGCAGGCCTGGCCGCCTCCCGCAGAGATTACAGTTGCTGCAAGGAAATGTGAGAGAGGAAAGCATAGGAAGGTAAGGGTCCAGAGAAAGATGGCAGATAGCACCCAGAATCTCATTCTCCTCCTAGGAGCCAGAATCACATGGGAACAGCCTAAAGACACAACATTTTGAACCCAGCCACAGCCCTGATAGATGAGACTCTGGGGCTGGGATGCAGCCTGTGAGAACCAGCTCTGTAGGTAACAGGGAGTCACCTTTGAGTCTGGGAGGTGGGTGGAGGCTGGGAAGGTTTGGGCCAGAGTGGGAAGGAAGCCTGCCTGTCAACATATTCAAGTCATTCACAAATTATAAAAACCTATTTCAAGGAATTCGGGGGAGCACTGTCCTGCTCCCTCCTGGGAGGAGCAACAGGACCCGACTGCTCACAGAGAAGGCAGCTGTCACCTTCCTGACCCCTCACTTCTGAAAGAGAGCAGTGGCTTCTGGACCCCAGGGCACCAGACTGTGTGTGGACCTGCCAACTCTGAGGTGGTGACCTGCCCTTCCTCCCCCCACCCCGTGTCTGTCACAGCAGGGCTGTCGCAGGAAACAATGTGCCTGTGAGCAGCCCTGGTTGCGTTGGTGGCAGCCTCAGCCCAGGCATCACGATGACTCTCATTTCCTAGGAAACAGGGCGTCACACTTGTACCTTTGCTGGGAGCCTCCGCATTTGGAGCTGTCATGTGACTTGGGGAGCTATTTTTAGCCTCCCCCAGCCCAGTGTTGTAGGAAGAATGATTTGATGAAAATACTAAACTCATTAACAAGCCTGGGGGATGGGGAAGGGAGAAGGCATTGCAGGAGCCGGGAGGTTGCCACCCTCTGGATCTCAGATCTGGCTCAGGCTGAGCAGCACAGGGGTGGCCACACCTGGGACCTGGCATTTCTGGGATGTGTGCCTGAGAGTAGGGTTGGTATGGGATTAAGGACTCTGTTACCTGGTACTGCTGGCCTTGCAAGCCAGAGCAATACTAGGCACTTCGCCTACATCTGTCCACGAGACTCCTAGAACGTAACACTCATTGCTTCATTTTCATAGGCGAGGAAACTGAGGCCCACAGAGACTACAGAAATCCTTATGCCAGGTGGAGTGGTGCACACCTGTGGTCCCAGGTAATCGCCTCGATAAAGCAGGGAGGGGTCTCAGGTTCAAGGCCAGATAATGAGTTTGAGGCCGGCCTGGGGAACATAGCCAAGACCTCTTCAACGAAAGTGCTAAGAGGGCTAAGAATCCAGTTCAGCAGCAGAGTGGTTTTGGTGTTTTGTTTTGTTTTAGTATGTTCAAGGCTCCATTCTCAGTAATGAAAAGGGAGAAGGGTTTTGAGATTATCGATAGCAAGCTCAAAGAGGACTCGGGGCTCAATCCTAGGCCATCTATCTGTCTAGGAGCTCAGCCCTTTTCCCTCCTGCTACAGAATGTCTTCCCCTGTGCTACTAGTTCCTTCAAGAAGCATACACAGCAGATGTGTGTGTGTGTTGGTTGTAATTTGGTTTTTGTCCAAAGTTACTCACTAGGTACCTGAGGATGACTTTTAACTCCTAATCCCCTACCCAGGTGCTGGCGTCATAAGCATGTGGCTGTTGTCTTACCCAAGTAATGATAGCCAGCTTCAGTGTCGTAGGGGCCATACCCAGGGCTAGCACCTCTTCTGTTTCCAGTCATTTATCCTTGAGTACATTCCTAGAGTGTGTCTCCTAAGGCTCACCACCCTGTTGCATGGGACATACAAGATTTCTCCTTCCTCCACAGTCCCTCCTATCACTGATCACAACCTGGGATTTCTAAAGAGGGTCCCTTCACTATCACCCCAATGCCAACATAGCTGAGTAGACCCCAACATCTCAGCCAAGAGCATGCATTCCAGAATCTTCCAAGAACCTAGGGAAAGCCCCCAGGGTACAGACCAGCACAGGAAACACTCTCTGACCCCATATTTTACTTATTGATAGCATCAGCAGCTGATCCATGAGCCTAGCAAGGATTAGTATCAGGAACCACACCCTATTATATGAACTTGGAGACTTATTCAAAGTCACCACCAAAAAATGGCGCATCTCAAATGCCAGATGCTACCATCAGCTGGGCAGGCGGTGGGTCCCCATGTCCCACAGAACAGGATGACTTAACCTTTCCTTCTCCATCAGGGCTGCAGGGAGAAGCAGAAGATCAAGCAGCTGACCCGTGACCTGGAACCTAATCACTGGAAAAGCATCCCGAAAACCAGCTGCCTCCAAACCTGCCCAACATCTTCCTCGCCTGCAGAATCGAACCAGCTCAGCACGCAGCCGCCGTTGCTACCAAGAAGCCTAGCAGGATCTTATGGAGACATTTTCTCAGTTGAGGTTCCCTTCTTTCAGGTAACTCTAGCTTGTGTCAAGCTGATATACAACTAACTATCCAGCACACCCAGGATCTCCTGTGTCTTTGAGTCCCCAGGATAAGAACTGTAGAAGGATCAGCAATGGGAGCCAGAGAAGCATTTCAGGATGGAATGCTATACTGACTACAAGGTTCATGTGGTCCCTGCTGCAGGGTCCTGGAGCAGCACCAAATGGTTCTTACGATGCAGAGGAGAAGATGCTAACTGTAGGCCTAGCGACTGGGGCAGTGGTTTCCTGGCCTGCTGCATCCTCCACCCCTGAGACCTCCAGATGCTCTAAGTGTAGCAGAAGGCACAGGAGGTCAGCCCCCTCTGCCCCTCCCATGAGGTCTTGCCCTCAGAAGACTTCAGCTTCTCCTGCTAGAACCTGGGGCATATCATCAACTAGGAGGTGTTCAACCTGCTGTAGCCACAGCCTGGCTTCAAGACTCTTATGTCCTGGACCTCTCACCCAATGCTGTGTCACCAGGGATGCCATAAAACTTTCCCTGAGCTCTACAAGGCTTCCAGAGACTCTTCCAGTGACATCTGGATACCAAGCTGAAGGTTGTATTGCAGATTAGGAGGAAACAGGCCCAGGGGTGTTTCTAAGTGTCTAGACATTCCCAGGTCCCAGGGGAGCCCCTCCAGCCTAATTTCCTCAAGTATACACAACTCCCCAATGAGCTATAGGTGGACATTTGCAGAGACTGCACACCCATGAATGTTCCCACATCACGTCTCAGGGCAACATTTCCATGGGTTTTCATCCAATAGGAAATAGCTGCTACAGTCCCTTCCACAGATGTGGGCTCTGTAGGGGAATTTGCTTTTTCTCCACAACTGGTATTATTACATTCATTCCTGACTTTCTTCCCTTCTTTCTCTTTTTTCCCCTTTCTGTCTGTCTGTCTGTCTGTCTGTCTTTCATTGGTGTGTGTGTGTGTGTGTGTGTGTGTGTGTGTGTGTGTGTGTGTGTTTGGGGTTGTTTGCTTGTTTGTTTGTTTTTTGAGATGCTATCATAGCCCAGGCTGGCCTGTGACCAAAAAGTGCCCTGTATCTTGGGAGATTCTAGTATTCAGGTTTGTGTTGTGTGCTCTAGTGTTACTGGTGACCAACAGGTGTGGACACCTGTTTTGTGACTTGAACATTAAAAATCATCCTTTCCTCTTTGTAAAAAAATCTGTTTTCTTCATTTGGTTAAATTTATTCTTCCTCCTGACAAAGTAATTCAAACATTAAAAAACAAAACAAAACAAAACAAAACAAAAGCTAAATACCTAGCCAGCTTCCTCATCTTGAGTGAGTGGTACCTGCTCCCCCTCCTCCACTTACTTCCTCACACCCTTTCCAGATTTCCTTAGCTCTTCCCAAATAAACTGTAGTCACATCTTTACCTCAGGTACTTCCACCTCCAAGAACTCCCAGTCTAACACATCAAGGCCAGCTCTTTGTTATCCGCTCCTTCCTTAAAGTGGTCAGGTTCTCCTTGAAAGTTCGCCACTGTATGAGCAAAAGTAGTTCCCATGGGCCTCACCTTACACCTCTAGAAGACACAAGTCTTTCAGTCAGCAGTCACCAGCTTTGTCTCGGGGGTCAAAAGGCTATAGATATGAAAACCCTGGATACCTCTATGCAAAGTTTATGATGGCCCAGTCCCATACAAATGCCTTTGTAGGTACAGCTGACATCCTCAGGGGCCTTCTCCAGACAGAGATTGGCACCCTCAAGGAGGCGAAGTTCTTTTGCATGAAGACATAACAGTCTTTGTACAGCCAAGATTCCGAGCCAGGACTGCAGGGGTTAAGTCTGCTGACCCATTACCCACTCTCTAGCCACACAGCAGCCTTTGCCAGTCTGGTCTCTCAGAGGCGATCTCTCAGAGTCTAGGTCCTCTCAGCACTCCAGATACCTGCAACACCGCTGCAACAAGATAACCCTCTGGATGACATCCTTGATACCAGAAATTTACAGTTACGTTTCTAGAAGTTTCCAGATGTGTCTAGAAAACAGTGATGGGGTCTGGATACTTTTGTCATGGAATCCGTTTTTCCTGGCTTGTCAGAGTCCAGAGTTCTAACTCTCATATCACCTTCTTTTAGAGATGAATGAGGAGTCAGTCTAGTTCTAACTGATCCCAAGAAGTTAAGTGATTGCCCTGGGTCACAAAGCTGGGAGGCAGCCAAGCCAGATCAAACTCTTGGCAACCCCTGTCCCTTTCACAAGCCTCATATGACAGACAAGGTACAAAAGGTTCTGTAATTTTAAGTACCACAAGGTCAAGAATGTAAGTACTATGAACTGGATTGCGTTTCTCCATAAAAGCCATGCCCAGGTCTTAACTCCCAGTGTTAGGATTCTTCCAAACCCCACCCCACTGTTACCTGGCAACAGCCAGGCATGCTCTGCCCCCAGTTACCTGGCTGCCCCTCTCCCTTCTCTTGCTTTCTTGCTCTTGCTCCTCTTTCTCTTACCCCTTTGTCCCTTCTCTCCCCATTCCCTTCCCCCTCTCGTTCCACGTGCTCATGGCCTGCCTCTACTCTACTCCCCCCCCCTCTCTCTCTGCCCCTACTATCCTCTTAACTCCCCTCCCCATGCCCTGAACAAACTATTCTATACTATACCATCCTGTGGCTGGTCCCTCAGGGGGGAGGGATACCCAATGTGGGTCCGCCAGAGAGATCCCCCTTCCCCCCATACCTCACCACACCTCCATAGAACATATCCCCGCCCCTACTCTCTTTATCTTTTTCCTAACACCCAGTACCCCAGAACCTTATTAGGGCAAGCATCTTCAAAGAGGGAACCAACTCAACATAAGGTCTGTAGGGTGAGCCCCCATTCAGTATGACTAGATGTCCTTATAAAAAGGGCTCAGAGCATGAAAAAGATGTGCACACAGAAGAAATCCCCACTCCTTTGTCCCAGCCAGGGACCCACTGAGATCATCAGACCCTCTCAACCTCAAGAGACCAGTTGCTCAGCTGAAACCTTACTTTAGAGGTGCCCAGCCTCTAAATCAAGAGGCAATAAATGGTCGAGGCAGCAATAGGATATAGTAGATCCTTCTAGAATCCTGATGAGAGAAACACAAGGTAGCCAGATGTGGTGGCGCGCCTTTAATATAATCCCAGCACTCTGGAAGCAGAGGCAGGTGCAGCTCTGAGTTTGAAGCCAGCCTGGTCAACATAGTTCAGGACAGCCAGAACTACACAAAGGAGAACCTCATTCGAAACAAAAAATCACAGGTGGCCAGTGAGATTCTAATCCTTCTTGGTTATCCTACCCCCACCCCACCCCACCCCACCCCCACATCCTGGTGCATTCTGGGAAGGCTTCTTGGAAAAAGGCCATCCTGGGGGTATAAAGTACCAGCAGAAAGATGATGAGGGGGATGTGTTCCACAGAAAGGTATAGTAGGGGCTAGACCTACCCAGAGGACCCAGCAACTTTAGGTGACTGGAACAGCTCACAGGGGCCAAGGCCTAGCCTGAAGCTGGGGCTGGAAAGAAACAGAGAAGACTCAAGGTCTTTGGATGTCGCCCTGGGGGCAGTGGGAGCTCCGAGTCCACTCTTGGTCACCTCAGCAGGAGATCTTTAAGAACTTTTCACACACAGTGGCCCCGGCCTCCTCTGCAGGAGCAGGAAGTGAGGAAATGGTGGGTTTGTGCTCAGCAGGAGAGCAACTGTCTTTACCCTGCCCCATGGGGCCTGTGAAAGAGAAGGGCTTCTGCTGTGGCTCCCACCCTGCAGCCCTTAGAAAGTGCCTTTGCTGCCAAGTGCCAAAAGTGTTTTCAAATAAAGACAGGCCTACAAGGCTGCAAGCTGGGACCGGGAAGCTGCCCACTGGTTCCTACCACGAGCCTGTGTCCCCTGGGCCCTCTGGAAGGCTCAGGTGTGGCCTCCTGGTTTATCTATCAAGGTGTTTTCCCTCATGGCTCCTGAGGCCAGAGACTAGGAGTTACTGTTGGCAGAGGAGATGGGGGACAGGAATACACAGCCGGAGGTCTGTCCACTGCTACCTCTGCCCTCTCCTCAAAAGAAAGCCAGTCTTCCAAAATCTGGTTTTGTAGCCTCACTCCATGTAGCCCAAGCTTTGAACTCATCTTGCCTTTGCCCTGAGTGCTGGAACTACAGACATCTTTGCTACTTTCCTACTGGATTCAGAGTCTGTGGAAGAGTCACTGTCCACCCTTATGCACACTAAGCCACCCCTGATAGTCACTCATCTATACAAACTAGCCCCACACCAACAAAGGCCAATAACTCTCACATCAGGAGACGTGTGGGGGAGGGGCTGAGGGGGAAGCATCCTCTCTGTTCCATTTTTTCTCCCTTCTCCCTCCAGCCCCCCTGCCCCATGGCTTTTCTGGCTCTTCTTCCAGGCTTAAACCCCAAGACTCTGCAAGGGGAGGCTGTGGTGAGAAGAGCCCAAGCAGGGAACCTGGAAGCCTGGGTGAACATCAGGACAGGAAGAAGCTTGGCTTGTTAGAGGAACCCCCCCCCCCAGTCTACAGTGCCCCACGTGGGGGCTGACAGAACAGACCAGAAGCAGGTGTGACTGACAGACCACTGCTCAGAAGACAAGAGGAACACAATACACAGTGGAGGTTTGGGAGACCAGAAAAGGAAAGTGGAGGGAGTGAGTGTGAGTGTGTGTGTGTGTGTGTGTGTGTGTGTGAGTGCAGACAGCTAATTCAGGAAAGAATGGTCCAGGAAGCAGTTGGTTGCTGGGTGAGGTATGCCCTTGGGGCTAGCACCGTCCTTAGGGTTCCTTCAGGAGTCTGAAACAGCCTATCTCAGATACTGCAAAATCTAGATGAGGCTGGGCCTCTAGAGGAAAAAGACAGATTCCAGAAGTGAGCCAGGTCTGAAGGTAAGCAGGGATCCCCTAGGAGATGACTTCTCCATAGTGTCTCTGAGGAGAGTAGGCCCCAGGCCCTGCTATCACACACCTGGTTTAGAACAGAGCCCCAGGGTGACTTGAAAGATAGGTGTTGTCCTCTGAGGCAGCTCTCATGAGGAAGTGCTCTCTTGAAGAGGCTGGAGTGAGGGCAGATGGACCGGTGGGGAGAGAAAGGGAGGAAGAGGTGCTACCTGTGGTGAAGAGCAAGAGAAGGCTGCTGGGAGGGGAGGGGGAGGAAAGGACTGAACAAAGTAGGTGAGAGGACAGGGAGGGGAGGAAGACGTAGGGGCTGATAAGGGAAGGAATCTGCTAAGGACATTCTCCTGTTCAGAGTAGGGTCTGCAGTCTGAGGCAGAGGCTCCCAGTGGGTTGCAGCTGACAGCCCGTGGGTGGCCCTGCAGCCTGAACCCCCGTCACTCACTCGCTTCTGACAGGGCTGCACCCTTCTTTCTGGAATGACATTTCCAAGGAATACAGACCTGCCACTGAACTGTACTGGGCCAGATGTGGACCTCAGAGAAGCAACTGCTGTGTGGAGAGCTCTGGCAAACCGAAGGGAGGCTCCGCTTTCACATCCCACCACAGAGGGGAAGGAAGAAGGAGAGGAGTCCTGTCTACCAGCTGAGGGGGGCAGTAGTGGGGGTGAGTGGGTGGGGGTGGTATCCCGCACCTCCAAATATTTAGAATTTCATCTCTAGGAAAAAAAGCAATATTGAGTGTGAAGTCGAAGTAGAGCCCCAGACAGCTATGAAGCGAGAGAGGGGACTAGACAGAAAGAAAGCCACCATGAGGCAGCCTATGCACAGTCTGGGTACAGGGCAAGAGGCACTTGGGCCTGTTGTGCTACACACCACTCTAAGACCAGGAGCCAGTCAGTCCTGGCTCGGCCATCACTGCTTCAACTCCCAGAACTGTGAGAGAGGAGGTGCTGACTCCGGGAAGATGAAGGGTGACAGTGTCTGAGGCTACATGGAGCTCTGGGAAATCAAGCAGGAAAGGTAAAGGAAAGGAAGGCCTTTTGGCCTGAGCCACCAGTGAACCCAGGTCAGCTGTCATGGATTCTAGGAGCCCCTGCCATGGGCTCTGCACCTCAATTCCTCCACCCCCCCCCCACTCCCCCACCTCCGCTGGGCATGGAGCAGGTGGCTGTCAGCTTATTCAGGTTGAAGAGGAAGCTTGGAGCCACAGGATGACTTAAAGTGCCCTGGGTTCCTCATACACAGGATGGAGACATGGTGAGGTTCTCTGCCCTGGTCCAGTAGAAGAAAGGCAGCCTCCCAACTCCCATCCCCCACCTCCATCTCAGCGAGATGGACAGCTGTTCCCTGGGGTTTAACAGTTCTGTCTCGCACTTGCCCCTCTGACTGGATGTCAGCCAGGGTTTGGGGAATTGGAACTGGAGAGAACTAGCCTTAGGCACAGGAAGGGAGCGAGCAGGGATCCACCCAGCCTTCCCAGTCATCGTCTGGAGGAATTGCAGAGAGCCTCCAGGAAAACTCAGATGCACAGTGACTAGCAAGGCCAGCCTCCACAGGTGAAGTCCTGACTAAAGACTGGAGGAGGCTGGGTGGCTTCTAGGAACAGGTCTTTCTGCCAGGAGGAAACCAGCCAAGAAGTAAGAACTGTGTGTGAGTCGGTGTGTGTCGCATACACACATAGCATGGGGCTCTGAGGTGAGCATATATGTAGTGTGTGATGGTTGGGAGGGGCAGAGGTGGGAGTTTGTCCAGGAGGGTGGGTAGGAAGGCAGGCAAGATCTAAGAAAGAAGGGAGTGGAGGCATAGGAAGTGGGGAAGGATAGGCTCCTGGTTACAAGACCATCCGGGATCCTCAAAGAACTTCCGTGTGGTGTGATAGAAAATGTCCCAAGTTTCCCCTGCTCCTTTCTATGGGCATCTGCTTGTGTGGCCTTCTGCCTAACAGCAGTCTCCACAGGACTCCAGCATGCACATCCTGGCTTCCCTGGCCCTGACTATCCCGATGACCCAGACACTGGGCGCTGCACTGGGACCACTTGTTCTTGATATGTTAAGTTTCCAGTAAGCCATGGTTTTTTCCGTTTTATGTTTCTGCCAGAGGGTTTGCTCCTGCCTCGTGTGAATACTGTAAGGAGGTGTCCCAGGGTGATGAGGTGAGATGACAGATGGGTGGCTATATTATGGTAGCTGACCCCGTTGCTGTGAGTAGGACTAACCCCGCCACTAGTAAGGGGAAGTTTGTTGAAAATGAACAAAGCATCAATGAACCCCTAGCTCCGCCTAACATCTATGCTTTTTGCACAGATGTTGGAGGTGAACAATATGTTCCCGTCAGCATGACACCCTCCGACACAGATCACAGGGTTGCTCTGGGGGGGGGGGTTTCATAAGTTGCTTTTCAAGAACTAGGAGGCAACCTAAGCTGGCTGCAGCTTGGGGCCTTCCTTTGGGCCTGTACCAGTGGCCCAACCATGTGAATGCCCCTGTTTCTGAACACACAGCCTGTGAAGAGCCATTGAGGCTCCTGAGCCCAGGTGTCCATAACTTCACTTTCCCGTCAAGACCTTTTCCGAACCTCAGACCTCCTCCTTTGTGTGTTCTGCAAATCCAGGGAGACAGTTTGAACCCCATGTTCCTGTTTCCACATACCAGACAGCCTGAAGAGTAGATTGCTTTGGACTGGCAAGGTGGCTCAGAGGGTAAAGGTGTCTATACACAGGCAATCAACGATTTCAAAATGAAACTCGAAAAAGTTCCATTTTACACCAGACTCCAAAATGAATAAAATGGGCGTCAAGAGGGCTCAGCAGGTTAGGGCGCCTGCTGCCAAGGCTGACCACCCAGGTTATTCTGTGACCTCCACGTGCATGATGTGGCATTCATGTGCACACACACACACACACACACACATACACTAAAAACATAAAAAAAATTAAACGTGAATTATTTCTTATCCTGGTAATTAGCATACTTCATAGCAAGCAAAATCAGGCCTGTTCCAGTGGCTGGACCAGGGAAGCGAGCCTGTCCAGCCACAGGGAGAGCCAGTCAGGAGGCTGGCTCGGTGTCCACATGACTGCCCCGATAGCTAGAGTCGATGACACTGTGTCACTTGGTTTGGTTGCCTGAAAACTCACACTGACTAAATAGCCAGGCAATGGACTGACTGAGTGACGGATGAGTGGCAGGCTGAATTCGTTCTCCTGAGAGAGCTCGGTGAAGAACTTGATTGATGGCTAGCTGGCTGGAGGGTGGCTGTCGTTTTTTCACACTCGTGCCCGCCTGTGACCTCCAGAGTCTTGTCTGCCTGCCTCGATGCCATGCCTGGTCCTCGGAGAGTTACTGATGGGCCAGTATCCTGCCGGGCCACAGACAGTGACTGCCTGTGATGATGTGACTATTTCGAAGACAGAAAATGACCGTGCCCATCGGACAGGCCTGACTACTTGCCTCGATTACTGGACAACGCCTGTGTGGCTGTCCCGCTGAGTCTAGCTGGCTGGTACCTTATGGTGTGAGCGGTTGTGCCTGACTGGATGGCTGTAACAGGGAAACTGAGTCCAGCTGCGAAACAGGATCCTAGGGACCAACTGGCCTGAATATATAAGGCTGGCTGATTTGTAACTCAGATTGAGCTGTCTGGGTGGCTGGCAGCTAGATGGCAGCTGACTGATTGAGACTGACTAGGAGACCTGCTGACTGTGGTATTGACTCAGCGTTAGTGGCTGTGACAGGATCCGACCCTGAGACAGTGTCTGGCCTATTGATATTGGCTGGGCATCCGACTGACCCTGGACAAGAGCAGCCCTGACTGAGAGTCCCTGACAATTTGGCCAAGTCTGGCTGTCACGCGGCAGCCAAGGGATCGCCTGGCTGGATATGCTAATGAGCAGACTGGTTGATGTTGGCCAGGCAACTGGCTAGCTGGTTGTGACTCACAGTGCAAGCGGCCATGCCTTGCTGTGTGGGCCTGGCTACGTGTCAGACTCCAACTGTGAGACAATGGCCGGCTGACTGACTTCCCTGGCTGGCTGCTTCTATGTTGGCTTAGAAACACAGCCCCTACCCTTCCCAGAACCATTAGAGAACTGAGTGGGAGCTGGCCCGGTCTGAGGGGACAGAGTGGCTTCTGTGGAAGGAAGAGGGAGGCAGGAGCTGCCAAAGAGAGAACAGGAACAGGCCCAGCCCTGGAAAGTTCTCTACATCAGCCTTGTGGGGGCTAGGTCACTGACACACATTCTCTTAGCTATGTTTTTGGCTTGGGTCTTACAAGGCCTCTGTTTGGAGGTAACGTGGGGAGGGTATGCGGGAGAGCCTATAAAAACATCTAGCCAATAACTCACCGACAAGACTCCAATTATAGGGGTTTGGGGTGTTGGGGTGGGAGTAGACACAGGCCCGCCGACTGCCATTTATGGGGCTTGGATTAGGGCCAAACACTGCCCTAGAAAATCCAGGCCTTGTACAGCAGGGCTGGGGAAACTTTAGGGAGATGCAATGTGTCTGACAGCCACACCTCTGTTACCTACGCCATTTTACAGCTGAGGAAACAGGCTTCTCGGAGCCCTTGAGGGCCCAGGGCACTGTCTCAAACACAGTCATCTGGGGCTGGGCTGACCCTCTAGATCCCTGACAAGGGCTCCAGCCCTCTCCTCAGCCCTACAAATGTAGACAGTGGGCCTCCAGGAGAGTCACACACCTCAAGGAAGTTGTTCCACCTCTCAACCCTCAGTCTCATCTTTGAAAGGCTTGATTTTAAGAGGCTCCTGGCAGAATTCGGAGTGCACTGGGGCCTCTTCCTTACTTGAATGTGCGCCTCAGTTTCCTCTCCCACAAAAGAAACCTCAGCCACGGCAGTCTTTGTCCTGGCAGAAGTACCTAATAACAGCTTAGGAGAAAATGTTTCTCTTGGCTCCTGGTTCAGAAGATAGCGCCCCGTCATGGTAGGGAGCACATGGCCATAGGATGGTGAAGTGGCTCCTTACTCTGCCTCCAGTCAGGAAGAGGAGAAAGATACATGTTAGCATGTCCTCCTTTTTCTTTTTTAACTCAGTCTATAGTAGGGGCCACCCACATTCGGGGTAGGTCTTCCTCAGAAATGCCCAATGGTGTATCATCCAGGTGATTCCAAACCCCGTCTAGTGGATAGAAATTAACTGAACACTAGAGAAAGCTTCAGCTCCAAGCCTGGCCGGGGAAGATTTCTCCCTCAGGGGGTCTGTCAGGGTTAATTAGGATCTCCTATGTAAATATCTCTAAGGAGCCACGACTTCTGTCCTCAAAGAGGGGACATTTACAAACCAGAGTGGAGCACATACCAGTAATTCCAGCACTCAGAAGGCAGGAAGAGGAGGATCAGCCCAAGGTCATTCCTGACAACATAGTGAGTTCACAAGTTCAAAGCCAGCCTGGGATCCAAGAGCCTGTAAAACAAGATACCAAACCAATCAAACAGGCACCGGGGTGAGTGGGCATTTAGACGGGGAGAAGACAGTGTGAGGTCACAGGGACACGATATCCATCTGTGCCACAGAAGACTGGCCTGGGACATCTTGGGATTCAATCCCTCTGTCAGCCTCTGGCATGAGGGGCAGTTGATGACAGCTGTGTTTTTTTAACAGCCGTCCTGGTTCCCAAATACAGTTGGAGGCGGAGACTCTTCAATCTCAGACAGGTCGAATGAGACTGGCCTGAGGCCACCTGAGCCCCAGAGGGCAGGTGGCTGTTCTTACTGTCCACCAGGGACTCCGCTCTAGGGTGGCTGAGGTCAAGCAGATCAAATGTGAATTCAATTATGGTTTAGAGAGCATGTGAGGTCTCAGGCGAAGCGATGGCAGGGGCAGTGCCAGGACTTCGCTGTGATGCCTGTTCTGAGAAACTGGTACATCTGCCTCCACGTCGGCAGAGCAGGATGAGGCTAGCCTGTGTCAAAAGGAGAAAAGTAGAGATGGGGCCAGATATGATGTCTCATGCTTGTAACAACAGCAGTAGGAAGGCTGAGGCAGGAGCAGCATCACACTGGTTTGAGGCTAGCAGAGGCTACAACAGAGTGAGTCTGAGCAGAATGTGGGTTACACTGTGAGCTGGAAGCCTGAGCTACACAGGACTGTGTGGGCTGCCTACTGTTAGGCTAGCTAAGAATACAGCATGATTTCCAAGTCATCTTGGGCTATATGGAATGAGACCCAGTAGGGTCTGTACTACGTGGCTGTCCTCTCATACCAGACCACATGTGGCAAACACAGCTCTGTACAGCACGTGGGAACTGAGGCAACCATGGATCTGTTCACTATTAAAACTGGTCTAGTTTTCCCCTCCATTTAGCAGAGAAAGCTCACGTTACACCGGAAGGTTAATTACCCCCAACTTCCAAAGGTCCTCTGTTGCAAGCGGATTCATTTTCTGCAGGAGGCTCCTGTGAATTCCACATTTAAGGGTGTAGGTTTAGTGAAATTGTTCCCTGGGTCTGACAGATGCCAGATGTGGCCACCTCCCAAAGAGGCCATGCAACTGAGACTACCCAGACACCACCTCAAACCAACTCAAGCGTCTAGAGTGTGAGCCGGGTGCTCCTCACCGGGTATGCGTGTGCATGCGTGTCTGTGTGTCTGTGCATGCATACCGAAGAGGGGACAGGACAGAGGACAGCCTCTACTGTTTTTCCTAAGAGTTGTCACCGTCTTTTTTTTTTTTTTTTTTTTTTTTTTTTTTTTTTTTTTTGCAGTAAGGTCTCACTATCCTGTTGCAGCAGCTGGCCAGCAACACTCCTCCCGTAGGGAAGCTCCTGTCTCGGCCTCCCCAGCACTGGGATTACAAATGTGTGCCACCACACGCAGCATTTTTCATTAATCTTTCTGCATTTCATTTCCAGCGTGTTCACTGCAAATGTATGGATGTTAACATTGATTCGTGTGTATCGTTTTTCTTATGTGCACTCTCTCTGAACTTGTTCCCACGTTCATTTTTGTAACAGGGCTGGGGATTTTTTTTTTTTTAAGAATGCTTTGGACTTTGGATGTAAAAGATGATGTCATGCTTAAGGACAATTTTACTTCTTTCTAATCTGGATGCCATTTATTGCAGCTTCTTACCTAATTCCTGGCAAGAATCCCAGTAGAGATGAAGTTGTAAAAACAGACATCCTTGTACCGATCCTGAGTCTTTCATTCACCCTGTGGTGATATTGCCTGTACATTTTTACAGATACTCAGTCAGGTTGTAAGAGTTCCTTACCAGGTCTAGCTTGTTGGCATTATCATCAAGAAAGTAAATACTTGCTTGTTTTTAAAAAAAAAACAAAAAACAAACAAACAAACAAACAAACAAACAAAAACCAGACATTAATGGTTTCAGGTAAAGATAGATTTTCTGTTTGTTTGTTTCATGCCTAGTGCCCATGGAGGTCTGAAAAGGGCATCAGATCCCCTGGAACTGTAGTTACTTTTTAAAGTTTATTTTTAAAGTAAAGCAGCAGCAAAATAAAACCACAGGCCAGGAGAGAAGAGAAAAACAAGAGAAAATATCTGAAGCTGGAAAATGGACAGCCTTGAGAATGCCAAATACCAAGCCAGATTGCAAAAATCAAAGGACCAACCAAAATCTCCATAAGGCCAGTGACTTGTGGACCTGTGACTCTCTAATTCTGGAAGGGGAGGAGAAAGCCAGAAAGAATTAATTAAAACCATTGAACAGAAAATGTTCAGATCTGATTCTTGAGCTTCTGACTCCCCCACAGACCCCCTGGCAATAGGATGGGACTTGGAAACTCACTGTTTGGACCTAGAAACCCATATGCCAACATAAGGTGCACCTACCTGTGTGCTGGGTTTGCTGGATGAGAGCCAGGGTCTCTAGCACGTTCTGATGCTTAGTAAGAATACTCAGTAGACCTTGCTGGTCCAAGGAAATATATCCTAGCTAAGCCTTTTTCTAAGCCTGCCTTGTTCTCCTATTGTTAAGTTCTAAGATAAAATACTAACAAAAGCAACTTGAGAAAGGAAAGAGTCATTTTGGTTCATGGTTTAGGAAGTCCATCCTGGTGGGGAAGTGGGGATGGCAGGAGCTTGAGGCAGCTGGTCACATGCATCAGCAGCTAGGGAGCAGAAGCAGAGGGATGCCTTTGTGTTTAACCAAGACTGCAGACACAAGATGACAGCACCACCCACGTACAGGGCAGATCTTCCCACCTCAGTTAAACTAATCCAGAAGCTCCCTTACAGACATGCCCAGTGATTTCCATAGTGATTCTGAATCCTTTTTCTTCATTTCCCGTGCATTGGTGTTTTGATGGCATGCATGTCTGTGTGAGGGTATTCGGATCCTCAGGAACTGGAGTTACAAACAGTTGTGAGCTGCCATGTACGAGCTGGGGATTGAACAGCTGCGGTTAAGAGCATCAGTGCTCTTAAAACATCTCTCCAGCCTCGGTGATTCTAAATCTTAGCAAGCTGACAATCACGATTCATTAACCATCATACCTATGGGAAATCTATAAGACAGGCCCAGTCATCAGAGGACCTAACTGTGTCACCAGGGAAAGTCTCAAGGTCCATACCAGACTTGCCTGCCACTCCTCCACGGACTTGCTTTGCTTTGTAGACAGGGTTTCACATAGCCCAGACTGGCCTAGAAGTTAGTCTACAGTTGAGGCTGGTTTTGAACTCATGATTCTACCTCCTAAGTGCTGGGATTACAGGCACACACCAGCACTCCCGGTTCTAAGGGACAACCTTCTATGTGACTGGAATGACTCTACCCACATAATGAGGACCCTGCTCATTGCTTCTCCCTCATTGTCCCACAGTGGTCTTTAGTAACTTCCAGAAGCCCCAGGCCTGTTCCTCATGGCTACACAGTCAGTCACAAGGCCCTTGTTTGTATGTGAGTTTGCTATGACATTCCCATTTATAAGTATGAAGTTAATATAGATTTTCCTTTGTTAAACTGGCTACCGAGTTTGTTTTATGAACTCACTCAATGATCAAGGGAAGAAAGTAAGATTTTTCTCTTCCCAACATATGGGTTAGCAAAAATTTTTTTTGTATTTCCAGATAGGGTTCCTCTGTGTAGTCTTGGCTATCTTGGAACTTGCTCTGTAGACCAGGCTGGCCATAAGCTCACAGAAATCTGCTTTGCCTCCCAAGTGCTGGGACTAAAGGCCTGTGACACCATCTCCTAGCCAGGGTTAGCAAATATTTCTCCCTCCACTGAGGACTATGGCAGGTACAAAAGCAGCAACCATTCTCAAAGCTTCTGGGGAGATAGACTGAAAGCAGGGTCCCTCTGAGACCTTGGGTTTTGATCCTGGAATACGTGTTGAATTTATGTCATCCCTTCTCCATTTTCCTGCTTTCACTGGGGATAAGGCAAGTCCCACCTGGCTTGGGCAGCATTAGTGATGATGGGGCTCCCCAAGCCTAAGGTCTGTTTCCTGCAGCAGTCTTTAGAAGTTAGGTCAGGAGACAGGGGCAGAGGATTTTCAGGCACTGAGGTGGATGGTCATGGCCTGCTGCCTGCTTCTCATGTGCTGTCAAAAGAAAGGCTCATAGAGTGGGGCTAGGACTCCCTTAACCTGCAGTGTGACCAAAATGAGAGCATCTATAGGGCCTTGTTGACAGCTAAGGCAAGCAGTCAACTAGCACATTCTGAACATCTGCCAGGAGGCAGGAATTCTTCAGGTCATAAAGCCTTGAAAATATCTGACCACCCCACAAAGCAAGGATCAGTGAGGCACAATGCTTTTCTCCAAACAACAGAAGCGGGTTGTTTCTAGTACTCGGCTTCGACAAGTTTGCCCTTGCTCTATTCACTAAAACCTTCCCCAGCATATCAGTTGGTAGTTCCTACTTTTTCCCCCTTTCTCTCTCTCTTCTTTCTTTTGTCCCTCCTCCCTCCCTCTCCCCCTCTGGTTCTCTTCCTCAGTAGGACTTCCAGTTTTTGCTATTCAAGCAGCTACTGTTCTAATAAAATCTTCCTGGTGGGCTGGGAGATGGCTGGGTTGGTATAGTGCTTGCCTAGCATGTATGAAGCCCTAGGCTCAGTCCTCAGCAACTCCTGTGGGTTAAACTCCAGGATTCCATGTTGGCAGAATTTCTTAGCTTGCTAATTACCCCCCTCAAAATTAAATGTGTGTGTTGGGGGGTGGGAGGTAACAAGAGTAGAGCTCTGTTCACTCCCAAGAATGAAATATTGTCTGCAAGTGGAACTGAAAATCATGTTAAGCAATATAAATAAACTGGACCCACAAAGACAATTATTGTGTTTTCTCTCATGTGAAGTGAAATATGTTAAATTTGTAGAATGCAGGTTGTGTGTATATAAACAACTCTTTGTCTCTCTCTCTGTGTGTGTGTGTGTGTGTATAAAATATGAGAGTATAAGAGGGACTGTGGATCTTAATGCAGGAGTTCTCAAAACAGAAATACAACCTGCTCATATCAGAGGCCAGGGGACATGGAGGTTGAGGCAGACAGAAAATGAGGGCCAAAGTATAGAAGGGAGTACTATAAAATGCTGTCCTCTATACTGGACATAGCTGTGAGCTGTGGCAACCACAAAAACACAGCTGCAGTGACCACCTGCACAGGACAAGGGATAAGAGTGGCTAACAGGGCAGATGGGGTAAGCAGAAATGGGAGGGGATAAAAGTGGAGGGGTACCACAACAGACTTTATACAAGAAAAAAAAGTATCCCCCCCCCAAAAAACAAGTCATTACAAAACCCATTGTTTTGTTCAATATGTATACTAATTAAAAAAAATACCTTAAAATGAAATAAAATCAGCAACATTGACAAACAAACAAAATATTAACAGGACAATGAACATCATTGAAAACTTGAAACTTTTAATGGAAAGTCACACTGGGTACAACACTGTAGCCATAGACATACAGAGCAGCTGTCAAAGCCATCTCTGGATTTCATTTATTTATACATGGCCTTTAACCAAAGGCTCCTGCCTCTGGGCCAGGAAAAATAGTACCAACTAAAAAGACACAACAAGCCAATCATAAAACAAACTCTTCTATCAGTGGGGTTATCAGTGAACACGAGAATGCAAATTCAGGAAAAAGAAATCTCCTTGTTACTAGAAATGGTTTAACAGCCACTTCTCAAGGCATCTGCTACTGGCCTGGCAAAGGACCAAGGCCAGAGTGCACATCCCATCTGTCTTAGCAAGGACATGCTTGTGAGACAGTGACCTGGCTTGTGATTTATGTCTGAGGCTGACAGAACCAGGGTGACATAGCCCGTGTAGGTCCTGGTCAGGACTACTTAACACTCGGGACTACAAGATCCTTGGGTCAGGAGTCTGCAGCTGCTCCATTCAATCCTGGCAGTACTAGGAATCTTCCAATCTGGCTTCGTTCAACAGGGAGCTGGGTTCTTCGTAAGAGTTAGGTCCTGGGTAGTTTCTTCCTTCTTGAACCTGCCAAGTCTCTTGGCTGGCCTCCTTGGATCCCTAGCTTCAATGACTCAAAGGTTGGTTCAAAAGTTTTGAGTGAGTTCTGTCCAGGTCGGGAATTACAAATGGGTTCCACGATATGAGCATGGGTTATCAATGTCTGTGTTGAATGAGTCTGGTTATGAATTCAGCTTTAAAACAAAAAACCAACCAACCAAGCAAAACCCCAAACATTGACTATCAGTGACGTCTGGTATGAGCACAAAGTGAGAAGCTGAAACAGCCTGTGTGCTTTGCCCTGCAGGTCCGGGTCAAAGACACCGGCTTAGCTGGGTTTGATAGTACATGCCTGAAGCTACTCTAGAGGCCAAAAGTTCAGAATTTCCCTGGGAAATCTCAAAAGTTAGTAGAGCTTGCCAGTATGTGCAAGGCTCTGTTTATGTCCAACCCCAAAGACAGGACTATGAAAGCAGCTACACAGTAGGCCTTCAAGTCTATTGTCCTCTGCCAACCTGGTCCATCTCTAGCAACCTGTGTATGTAGGATCAAAACTAACATCAGAGGGCCCCCATGCCTTGGAGCGCCACCCGAAACCCCCCAACCCCACACAATTCAATGGTAGTCAGCCTGCATACCTTTCACTTTACCTAGGTCCCACAGTGGCTTGGATTCCCAGGTATGGCCTATTGTCTTTTCCCCACTTCCACTGGGGAGTCAGATTAGGCAATGACTTCCCTCAGTGACTAGCAAACAGGACTTGGCTTAAGTTACCAGCTTGCCTCCAGAAAGGCTCTGCATCAGTCCCGCTTTTATTTATAAGGGGCAAGAGGCTTCTAGGCAAGAGTTGACTGTGGCACTGCCTGACTCTTAACACTATTCTGGCCTTGTACATTTCCCTCAGCAAGTGACTTTTACCACACTGTGCTCAACTGGCAAGCAGGTCTCAGGTTAGTATAGTTGGTGTCTCTGAAGTTAGCTGAGCAGGAGCTAACTTTAGCCTCTCAGGCCATGAGCTCAATAATATCCTCTTCCTGATACCCAATGTTCAAACCTGTTACATGAGAGATTCCATTCACTCAAATGTTCCTTCCCCACCAACGGCCTACAAGTACCACAAAAAAGCATGGGAGGAGAGAACAGGAAATTTTTCTACACCTAAATTTTGGGACAAACATCAGCAACACCACCATTTACTCCAAGCCCTGAAACCTTCCCAATTATTTCAGTAAAACCTAACAGTGATGAAAATGCAGACCGGAACCACTGGGTAAGCATTTTCTTCAAGGCAAGACTCCAAAAGTACTCTTCCTTTCAGTGCCAGCTCAAGCAAGAACCAGACAAGGAGTCCCTCAGGATGAATGCTCAAGGTGGGCCACAGCAGCAGCAGGTTAAAGCCAGCCTGGACGCTGGGACTTGTGGGCTAGACATGCTGTTTCACTGTCTGGGCACAGCAGGCTTAGTGAGCTGTGGAGAGCAAGGGTTGTCTGCAGGCTTTTAAATGCTTGAAGACATCTTCAGTTCCTTCTTCAGATCATCATAGCCTATCTTAAGGGAGCACAGACACAATTGCTTTTATCCACATTTTGGTAATTCTTTAGCTCAATTGTACCATGTGACCTGCATACTAAGACGCTCAAAATAACTTTAGCTGTGGTAACTGGAATACTAAAGGAAATATATTTTCTATCCCCTCCCCCGCAAACATGCCACAAGTGAGTGAGAGTGGGGAAACTAGGCTTTTCAAAGGGAGAAAACCTATGGAACAAGAATAATCATTTCCAATGTAAATTTTACTATTTTATTTGTGAAAAAACTACAAGCAGAATTCATAAATAGACATTTCTATTTAAAGCAGGAAAATGATAAAGTGGCTTCTAATAACATAGTCGTGCACATGCCAGTAACAGGAATATATTAACATCTTTTATTTGCTAGACAAAGAGCAGTGTCCAATATAAATCTCCCCCAAACATTTAAGACCTGTGAATTTCTGACCAGTTCACAAAACCACCGACACTTTAGCATGAAGAGAAAACAAACCTAACAGACTGTCAGCTCTAAGACGGACGGAGCAGAAACTTCCAAAGCATTATACAAGCCATCTTTCTGGGCAAATGGAAAATAGAGCTCGTATAAGACATCAACAAAAGTTCACAAGGGAAGATTATGTTCTGACATACTTAACAAGCATTCGCTATCTGTCTCCAACAAACAAAGCTAAGGAAATAATGTAACCATCTTTACACAGTAAATTAAGGTTACAAGTCATACACAAGAACAGAACTGCTTGCGCGTTAGAAACTGTTCAGCTCCATTGTCACACTCTAAATGTTGGCTCTTAAACCATTTTCGGTAACATACAAGCAAAGGTTATTATATATTCAGCAATTAATAAATTCTCAATAATTTAAGATACGGCAGCTTAAAAATGTAGACTGAGAATGGTCTTAGTAAGGCGGCGAGACATCTTAGTGGAGCTAACTAAACTCACAGAAATGTCTGCCCATGTTTTTGAAGTGTCCAGATCCAAACTGAAAGGTTTTGATTAAAATATTCTCATGGGTGTCAAGATGTCTTTTCCCCCTCCCAACTGCATGACTCGGGCAGAGCATGTCAGCTCAGCTCTGTATGTGTGCACACGAGTGTGAAAGATCATGTACTAAACATACGGGAAACTTGCAAGCCTTAACACTGTGCTTTTTTGTTTTAATCTGCTTTCTGTGCCACTGAATACCAAGTATTTCTGGTCCTCTTAATGTCTCTTTGTAAGCTACACTAGTGTTTTTACCTACTGAGTACTATAGTAGGGCAGACTGTAAATGCAGGAAGCTAATGGGAATCCCATTTCCAGAATGCACACCCGAGGATCTCATCGAGTAGCACCTATCAGCTCTGCCCTGACACAGCCCATGGCAGCTGAGACAGGGCGGCCAGGAACATCTGATTGCTTAAGACTCCACCACCGCATTTTCTACCTCAAGGCAAGTTTACTCCACTCGTTCTGAAGTAGTCCTTCCTTCCCTTCACCTCTCCTCACTCTTTAATTTATTATGGAGGCAAAACTGAAAAACCAAGACACCAGCGATGAATGAATTAGTAGCCTATGAGGAGCTGGTAAATCAGCCTTTTCCACTAACCTAGGGGGTCCAATCACTTTACATGAAACTCATTTTTGAAAATGTACAGTGTTTCTGAACAAAGTGCATACCAACACTTATTGGTTCAAAGAGCAGTGCAATCCACATGAATTTGGTGGCATTTAATTTTTTAAAAAGTTAATTAAAAAACTTAGCAATTCCTTACACCTCTGGAAAATAAATATGGCTGACTAATTAACCCTCCCTGAGACCCTTAATAAAAGGAATATTAAAACTTTAGAAGGAATGTCTTTGCAATACCCCACTAATATTAAAATGTGGATTTAAAATTCATAGTCAAATCACTATGTATTATATATTTTGATGCTTAGAGAAAAGCACCTGATTTCCTTTGGTTCATTAATAAATACTTTAAAAAGGTATTTAAAAAGGTAAGTACAACTTGCATCCCAGACACAAGCACTGTTTTTAAAAAGAGGGGAGCATTGTCCATGCGTTGAGAACAGGAGCCCATTGACAAATAGCACTGCCTTTGCGGACAGACTCCAGCGCATCGAATGACTGGTTTTAATGTAAATGTGAATGGAACCGTTCCTGTTGGCTACTCAATTCAAGCTGTAAATATGTTCTTAACTTGTTGCCTCCAGATAGAAATTCTTTTATTAAGCAAACCCGGTTCTTTTAACATCAAGATGTGGTGTTTCCTTACATGCTCTCCTATGAGTCCTTGAGTGTGATAAACTAAAGGGAAGTTAACACCACATTCTCATGCTTAAGGTGACTTAAGCACTACAAACTCAGTGGATACGAAGGTGCGGTCAGATAGGAGAGATACCCTGAATCTTAAGAGCAAAGCAGAGTCAGCCAGACTTGGGATAAGATGGGGTGATAAACTGTTTCAGTGGTCTCTGATTATCTCACCCCCAAAATGGTAAAAAATGAAAAGAAACTTTCAGAGTTCAGTCAACACAGAACATCTACTATTCATTTACTCTCCTGGGAAGTGTTCCCGGCAGCTCGCCCATTCAACCCTGCAATCCTTTCCCACACAAGGAACTGAGAAATGACTCCAGAGACTGGAGAGCTCTGGATGCATGGTTGACAACCTTTGTTTATTAACTGAACCATAATCGGTTTTAAGAAGACTGACAACTTCATCGGTAGAGTGAGGATTTGGAGGATGGGGGTAGAGGGAGGAGCAAACAGGCCATGATCACAAAATCCACCACTGCAACATCAAAGAGGAAGTAGACATGGGACCGCTTCCCTAGGTGGTGTGGATTGAAAATGCACTACTGCAACCCTAGAACTAAGAGACAGCTGCTAGATATACCTCAGGCATGAGCAGAGGTCTGGAAAAAGGCCGGAACTCGAGATACAGAACACCATATTTTCATGAGTGCTTAATAAAAACAGCAATGTTAACATGTAACCATAATTTACACGAATACTTGGCATTCTGGAGCTAGTCTTGTTACTTCTGAATGGTCAAAGCCCTCCAACTGAACCACTTGTCAATTAGCCCATCGCAAATGCAGGCTATCTGGAGCAGTCTTTAAATTTGAGATCACATTGTTTAAAAAATATATTTTTTTAATATTATCCAGTACTCTTAAAGACAGATGAGAGAGTCAAGTTCCCACGCAGGTTGGAACATACTTCATGTAAGACTGATTTTAATTATATTTCAGCACTTTCATAGAAGAGACTGTCCCAGATCTGTGTCAACTGTTCAATGTTGTATTCACTTCACAGTGTATCAAGCACCAGCGTTGCCATGGATTGGTTTCAAATAACCCTTTATATATAATTTTATATTTATATATATAGTTATATCAAAACTGATAGTACAGAGTATAGCTGGAAGAAAGAACTAAATTTAAGAGGATATGCTGACAGGATGGAGTCTGTGAACACAATAAATAAAAGTTCCCTCCCCCCCTCCCAACCCTTTTCAACAAAACAGAAACAAAACCAGTTGTAATGTACATGGGAAATTGTGCACAGCAGATTTTTTTTATATATAAAAAGTAGATTCAGGAGCACATCCAATTATAAATGATTGTTAGGAAAATCATATAAAACAATGGAATACATAAAAGTGTCAAGAGTAACTGTCAGGGTACGAAATTCCTTGGTAGCCAGATGCCCACAGCAAGCAGGACCTCTCCTGGTAGCATCACTACAAGGTCATCCACAGAAGACTCTCCAGGGTGCAAGCAGCATGGGCAGGTGGAGGGTTTGAATCTCATACCCTGATTCATAGTTTCACAATTCCATGTGCAATTTCAGAAAGATTCATCATTTACTGCTGACATGTCGCCCTTTGGCGTAGAGGAGCGGGAGGAGCCTTTGTCTGTACTCTCTGAGCCCGAGCTGCTCTGGTTCTGCTGTTCTGACCCTGCACTGGAGGTCACTGTAGAGGAGGATGTAGAGGAGGAACGAGTCTTTTCCTTAAAGTCTGTGATAATGACCGTGACGTTGCCCACAGTTACTGCCAACTGCTGTGCAGTGCTCCTGTCCACATTCTTCAGCCGGGGCCTGAAATATGTCAAGGGAAGCATTTAAGAAGTGACAACATCAACACAAACCTTCCTAGTCCTGTGCCCACAGATTTAAAGCTGCCCATGTTAGCATAAGAGCGATCATCATAAGCTAGCAGAACTTTTGACCATGGATGACGAATCATTTCAGGATGATCTTAAAAGCCCAGCAGCCTCACCTCTAGCTACTCTTATTTCCCCCTGTCTAAAATCTGTTAAGTATGCAGTAATCCTAGTCTTCTGACTTATTATTTCCTTAAAGTTTCATTGTACCTTGAGGTGTGGTTCGTTTCGCTGGTCTTTGTTGTAGCATTAGCAGACTGTATGCTGTTAGCTTCACTAGGAGGATCTTTCAGAATATCAGACTTTGGTCTAAGGGGCAAAGCAAAGACCCAGAAAAATACAAGTAAATCATCATTTAAAATGCCTGATTCAAGAGCAAAAATAATGCATTGTTTGCAGTATCCAGAACTTACTTTGTTTTCTTGTTGGTGTTTTTCTTGGTGACACTGGGACTAATGTCCTTGTCTTTCTCTGGTTTTTCTTTGTCGGGCTTTTCAACCTTCTCCTTCTTCTCCTTCTTAGGGGGAGGTGGAGTGGCGTACTGCTGTGCCACCTGCTGTGCCACCAGCTGAGAATTGATTCGAGGTTTCCTACAACACAAGATAGAGCATTAACCATTTTAAGTACTTTAATGATTTTATTATGGCAACTGTCCAATATTCCAGTTTCAATGTTGTGTATCTTCAAAAGGAGATAACATATGTACTTATGGTACACATGCACACATCCCTATGTAACCATCTAATATAACAAGTTTATAGGAATGCTAAAAATGCCCCTTTTTTTGAGTTGTCACAATTGCACTACAGCTTTCAAATACGTCTGCTGCAGAGGGCTAATCTCATTTTATTAAATGGTAATACACTGGTAATCCCTTGAAAAGAGAATGAAATTAAAAGTGTGACATTCACTCCTCAATGTAATTATTCCAACTGGGCCTGCTCCCTCCCCTGCAGCTGTGATTGGCATAAACAACGATGAAGTCACTGGAGGTGGGGGAACCACAACCCTCAGACAAGTGATACATTGACTGTGCTGTAACAGTTATGTCTGCGCCAATCCCCAGCTGACACGGGCTCTCTCATAGCTATTTGTGCATAGCTTCTAAGTGGTGCCAAACACTTTCACAATGCAGGACCATTCGGTCTCAAACATGGAGAAAGGAATGCTAGCCAAAGTTTCTATCTAGGAGCAGCAGCTTCTCCTCTGCAGCCATGTAACAGATAAGTAATGTAGACCCAAATATCACAAGGCAAGTAGCCTCATGCTAGAACTTCAGTCAAGTTTTGTAATGTCCTTTAGCACAATACACTTTACACCACAATGCCAAATAAAAAGCAAATAAATTACTGCAGTTGAAGGCAATGGGAGAGTGTGAGAGTGTGTGTGAGTGTGCGTGTGTGCACCCAAGCTCTCCACTTGAGCTTTAAGCCCAGATCAAGGCTGCAAATGGCAATGGTAATAAGCCTGGGTGAGGATAGGGTTGTGCGCAGTTGAAGAATCAGAACAGATGTTAGTATCATGGAGATGAGAAATGGTATCTGTTTTGGTAGAAGCCATGTGCGTTAATGTGGTCTTACAGAAGATAAATAGAGATAGAAAAGGGAGCTCCCGAACCTTCAAACAACCCAAGAAGGCACCTAACAGCACAACTTCCAGCTCCCTACTGTATGTAGCTCCCTGGCTTCTCCAGGATACGACTCCAAACAAGGCCAGATTGCTGAACTACTCACATCCTTTGGCCAACAGGTAAGATGTCTAAATACTTGAGCCAATGCTGGGCAATGAATGAACACATCAGCAAATATGCTCTAATTCTTCAGCATAGTCAGTAAGCTTCATTACAGACAGAACAGAGAATAAATGATGGTCCAGTCACCCTAGCATAGGCACAACAGTGTGGGCAGGTAGTGGTGTGCTGTGTTATAAAAGCACTTATGTGCAGCTAATTTTCCTGTAGATGAAAAGGCAGCAGATGGGAATGGTGGTACATCTAACAGCAGTGTACTGGACAGATCAAATGTGCTTTTAGAAACAACACAATTATTAGAAAAATTTACATAAATATTTTATTTACATTTATAAATAACATAATTTTATTTATATAAAGAAAAAAGTTTTGTAAAAGTACCTGGTTATACTAACTAAATTAAATAACTGATCTCTAGTCTCTGTAAAATAATTTAAATTCTAAGTTGTGAACAGTGAAGACATTAATATATTTCAGGGTGATTCTTGCATTTATTTGAAGCAATGTGATAAGCTAGCTGTCCACCCTTCCAGCAGCACCTACCACACGTGAATGGCCCTGGGTCTTAGCCAGTACAACTTTTCTGTTGATTTAATCCTGATCTTTGACCCTCTTTATCTAAAAAGCTAAGGAAACAAACAAACAAACAAACAAAAAAAAAAACAAAAACCAACCAACCAAACAAACAAACAAACAAAAACCCCCAGCTACCTTCACACAAGGATAATTTAAAACCTTCACCATATTTGACTGTGGCCATACCTTGTAGGGCATCATTAATTTCTCTGCTTTGCACCCTTTTTTCTATAGTTCCCTTTGCAATTAAATAGTACCTTTTCCCGCAAATGCTTTTCTTCATTCAATCCTTCTAATTCTTTGGCTTCCTGAATGGGCAACTGGGTAGCCTCAAGAAGTTGTATTCCCATTCTAGGCTATTATTTCCCACCAGTATATACCAGACTCAAGAAAGCCACTGGGCTCTGTTAAATCTGTCTCCCACTACAAAATTAACTCTTTTGACTGGCAGTGGTGGTGCAGACCTTTAAGTGAGGTCAGTCTGGTCTACAGATTGAGTTCCAGAACAGCCAAGGCTATACATAGAGAAACTGTCTCAAAAAGCCAAGAAACAACCCAATCATAAAGTCCTTTTCTACCAGATATTTCTCCTGTTGTCTGACAGGTAATATGGGCCGTGTAGTGTAGAAGAGTGAAATGGGTGTGGGTGTCCCAGCATTAGGGAAGCAGATGCAGTAAAAGGATCTCAGTGAATAAATATGAGGCCAGAAAGTTCCAAGCACAGCCAGGACTATATTAAGACAACCCTGTCCAAAAACCCAGAGTACAGATTGAGTTGAGACAGTTCGTTCCTCAGGCTGTTATAGAGCCTTAATAAATTAATTACTCAGAGCAGAGTCACGTCTGAGTTAATCTGGCTGGCTACAGCCATAGTAAGATTAAGAGGGGAAAGGCTCATATACATATGCAGCAAAATAAAAAATTGCTACTGAAAACGCATGCAGACAAAGCCCCACCATCTCAGCTACAGATGTGTGCTCAAATACTCAGAAACAGAAAACTATGTGCCCACCCTGCCCTGGGAAATACAGACATACCCAGCTTCATTAGGCCATCTACCAACATCAGTGCCAAAAAGCCTCTTGTGAACTCGAGGATCTGGTGTTTGCAGACATGCAGTGGCTTCAAGCGGCCACATATACATTATTTATTGCAAACTTATCAGGTACAGCTGGTCAGCCACAACAGGCTCCCACACAAATTTCTTGGCTAATTAGAGAGTAGATGAATGGTCAACTCAAAGCTGTCGTTCTGAACAATGCAGAAATGTGTTTTAGGCCCTAAAACACACTATTTGAATACCAGAAAGTAGAACTACAACTTTTCTACAACCAAAGAGTCAAAATTTTAAAAAAGCTACAAGTAGTTCAAACTCTAGGAAACAATAGCCAATTGATTCATTGACCCAGGGATTCTTGGAACCAAGATTTTCTGAGGAGGGTATAGAAGGGAAGAAGCCCTGTAACTCTTTTCACTTTCTATCCTGTCCTTTCTGAGTTTACCATGGAGCATTTCCAAAGGCTGCATGGCTTGTGGCATCATTATTGACAGTCTCTGTGTTATTCTGGTACTATAAAACATTTTTTTCAACTTTAAATGCTAATCCGAAACTGGGCAATAGCGGTGCATGCCTTTAATCTCAGCACTCAGGAAGCAGATGGATCTTTAAGTTCAGGGATAGCCTGATCTATAGAATGAGTACCAAGGAAGGGCTACACAGAGAAACCTTGTCTCAAACAACAAACAAAACCACACCAACAATTAAAATTCTGATATGAAAGTTTCCTATTGCTATATCCAAGACAAGCAAAAGTTCCTTGGGGGCTCTAATTTTGAAGAGTGCAGGGCTGCTTTGGCCAAGTATTTTATACATAAGCATGATGTGCCACAGGCAAGTCCCACTGTCAAAAGGGCAACCTGCTGGAGAAATGGCTCAGTGGTTAAGAGCACTGACTGCTCTTCCAGAGGCCCTGAGTTCAAAACTCAGCAGCCACATGGTGTCTCACAACCACTTGTAATGGGATCTGATGCTCTCTTCTGGTGTGTCTGATAGCTATAGTATACTCATATATATTACTTTTTTAAAAATTGGCAACCTGAAGAATCATTCAGATGAACTCAAATTTCCAAAAAAGAAACATGCAATAAAAACAAGGCTCTAAAACACTAGCACAACTTTCCAATGGTGATTAAAATTTCTGTCATATGTAAGAATAAATAGTCTACTTGTCTCTTCCCTGTGGTACCTGTAGTGCCAGGAAAAACTGTGGTCATTTTTTAGCAAATGTCCCCTATGTAA
This sequence comes from Micromys minutus, assembly GCF_963924665.1. Classification (NCBI taxonomy): domain Eukaryota; kingdom Metazoa; phylum Chordata; class Mammalia; order Rodentia; family Muridae; genus Micromys; species Micromys minutus. Next base: position 45,456,387 of record NC_137972.1, on the reverse strand, counting down.
GCATACTCTCTAGGTCTCCCAGAGCATGTCTTCAAAATCCATGGACGAAATACATTCTTTAAAAGTGTGTTTTTGTGGTTTGTCCCATGGCATGTATGGTGCATGTATGGTAGTTCTTGTCAGGACAAGTTGAGGGAACTGGTTCTATCCTCCCATCATGTGAGTCTTGGGAATTGACATCAAGTTGTTAGGTTTGTTGGTAAAGTGTCCTTACCCACTGAGCTACCCTGCTAGTCACCTAGACCTTTCTCTGAAGATCAATGGCATTTCATTCTAGTCCGAGTGATGTCAGGGTTATGCCACTGAATATGTCAGCCCAAGCACCCTACTAACAGCCTAAACTGCAACTCCAGGACTTACAAAAGGACAGGCTCCCACCTGCCCACCCTAACAGAGAGGAGGAAGGCCTGTAGCAGCATCAAAGCCCTGGCTCAGCATACTCAGTGATCCTGGGTTAACCCATTTGTCATCTGGCCTGACTTATGTGCCCTTGATGATGAAAACACTGACATGGGGTAAGTGGTCACTGAAGTTTCTTTAGCTTAGACGCTGACATTCAATATTTAATGAAGACATCTAAGTAAAGTGCCTGCTCTTTAGGTGCAGGCAGGTTTGCAGCTTTACATGTTCAGCAACCTATTTAGCCTGTTTTTACAGTCAGCTATAACATGCTACAAATATTATACAGTGAGTTGGATGTGACCTGAATCTTTTTCTTCCAGAAGGCATGCAAAACTACCTTATAAACTACAAGGCCAACTCCTCTCTAGGCAAATACAGTTTCAGATGCAAATAAACTTGATAAATCAAGTCTCCCTCCAAGAAACAAGACATTAAAGCAATCCAAATCTGCTGTGCAAATTGCTACATAGCTGTCAAAGACCTTATTTTAAAATCTATGTAACTATTTTGAAATTATAGTTCATTTCACTAAAATAAATACTTATAAAACACAAAGGATCTGTCATTCTCTAAACAAATATAAAAGCTATTAGGCAATTTAAGGTCTAGTACTCATCTAACTATCTTCTACAGGTGATGGTTAAATTAAGAAGTGCTAAATTCAAATGTTTCCTTCAAACCTAACCCTTAAAATTATCCCTAAACTTAAGTACAAGCAAACAACAGGTATAAGAAGGTTATCTATGATTTAATGTTCATGCTATAATGGTTTCTAAATCACTGGTGATTAACACATTCTGCTTAAAACTTCTGCTGCACTCAGATGCTTACAGAAGGGAATATTAAATTCCTGGACTTGACACTCTTATAGCTTTGCTAAAACTCTGTCACATTGCCCATCCATACAAGCCCAAACTACACTAGACTTTGTATTTTTTTAGGCAGTATTCCACCATCTGTTTGCCTACCTCCTTCTATCCCTTTGCTTCTGAGATGTCTTCTGTGAGCTTTACTCCCAATCTCACCCATTTCCTTATCTCTGGATAAGAAAGGTTTGGGGAAGTTTTAATCCACCCTGGTGTGTATCTGCTGCTTAATTTATAATTACCTTTTCTCTACTAGATTGTGAATAACTGTAAGACAGTACCTACCTTTTCAATTTTGCATTATACCCTTAAACCTGCTTTGAAATAATAGTTTCCTGACAGGAGACTAGTACTTAATATAAGAATATGTATTTCTTCTAAAGTGAGCAGTAGATGCTACATTAGCACAGAGCTTATCTCTGCATATTAATGCTATACTTAACTGTTTGGGTCTCAGAACATACCTCTAGAGACCTGTGCACATACAACTTATCTTCCATATTGCTATTCCCTAGCAGAAAGTGGGACACTGTAGGTTCTCAATGAAAAGTGCTTTAGATGAGGATAGTCTTTGCAGTGCTGAGCTTTCAACACACCAGTTTGAGAATGAATAGAAGCAAGTGAAGGGGGAAAAAAAGCAAAGAACTACAAACACCATTTTAAAAGGGAAGCAAAAGGTTTACAGGATCCCACCCTTTTAAATAACTGCCAGCAAACTTTTTTGCAAAGACTGGTAAAATAACTCACCAATTTTCAAAGACTATCAGTTTCTAACTTACAGAAAAGTTGCAATGACGCTGTGGTTCTCATATAATCCCTCATTTAATGTTATCATCTTGTGTAGATACAGGGTAGTAGTCACTGGTGATTAACACTATAATGTCTAAATGATACTGTTCAAATATATTCTCAAACTTCTCCATTCCTCATTCAAACTTTTTTCTGTTTGGAGATCCACATGAAGCCTATGCATCGCATTTTACTGTTTCCACTTCTTACTATCTTGCCTGCTTGTGGCAGCTTCGAATCTTTCATGACCATGAAAATTTTAAGGAGTTGCTTTCTAAAAATACTCCAGGGTAGAGCTAAAGAGAGGTCTCAGCAGTTAAGACCATTTGCTACATCTTCAAGTAGAGAAATTCTGGACTTTTTGTTTCTTCTCAAACTTTCAGTCACTAACTGAGTATCCACATATGAATTCCCCTCAAATTGTTACACAGACCCAGTAAACTTGGTATCTTCCTGCCTTGTCTCTAGATCTGGCTCCTTCCACTTTATGCACTGGAATTTCCCGCACTACTTATTATTCTATTATTTCTATTAGTGTGAATCTGTTTATTTTATCACAGGGGATATACTATCTTTTGTTTTTAAAATCTCATGACATCATTACAAGTTTCTTCCTTGTAACTCTTCTAGCTTTTGAAACTTGTATCTTGAGTTTGTTCCAAAGTCTAAAGTTAATAAATATGGAATGGTAATTAGACCACCTAACATTTTAAGCAGTACACTAAAGAAGTAAGACCATCCTAGTTAATCTGAAGGTACAAAGTGATAAATGAAACTTCCACTCAGGTAGGATGAGCATGACCAGAAAGAGACTGATGCTTGTCTAACAAGGAGCCTGAATATGACACCACAGACGCTGATCTCTAGCACTGACCAAATGCCTCTAATACCCAAGAATACTTGATCATTAAACAGTATGTGGCCAAAGGTAGAAATGTCAAAGAAAAACAAACAAAAACCTAAGGATACATATTTTAGTTATATGAACTCTCTCTAAATATAAAATGCTTTCTAGAATCCTGTGTATAGGGGGAAGTTGGGGGGGCGCTTCTCAGAAACTGAAGCCATATGCCTAGAAAAGCAAACAGCCTGCTGTAGAAGAAAGAGAGCTCATAGTTTTGTTTTAAGAGAAAGGCATCTATGTTGCCCAGGGTGACCATGAACTCTTACACTAGCAAGGTTCCTCCTGCTACTACCCGGGCATACATGTGCCTGATCATGCCAATTAGCTCTTTACATTTCAAAAGTACAAGGTACAGTCTAAGTCATATCACACGTACACAGCAAATTGACTTTCTCTAATCTTCTGTTATTTTGGCCACCCCCCAGAGCCTTGGGCCTTGTGCTTGCTAGGCAAGTGCTCTCTCTACCACTGAGCTAAATAAGTCTCCAACCCCACATCTCCCCAGTTACAGGAGATAGATAACAGATCTGGTGTACAGATCAGATCCATCTGTCCAGTTTGATGTAAATGAATGACACAGCATATACTTTTTTTCAAGTGCATTATCTACTTGCACTGAGCTTGAAGGATGAAGTCTCTAAGCTTCATCCCCGTTGTGCCTGTGGTTTGCCCAGTCTCTTTTGATAAGAGATTGTACTGGATGGTTTTGTGTCAACTTGACACAAGCTGGGGTTATCACAGAGAAAGGAGCCTCAGTTGAGGAAATGCCTCCATGAGATCCAGCTGTAAGGCATTTTCTCAACTAGTGATCAAGGGAGGAGAGCCCAGCCCATTATGGGTTGTGCCATCCCTGGGCTGGTAGACCTGGGTTCTATAAGAGAGCAGGCTGAGCAAGCCAGTAAGTAACATCCCTCCATGGCCTCTCCATCAGCTCCTGCTTCCTGACCTGCTTGAATTCCAGTCCTGACTTCCTTTGGTGATAAACAGCATTTTGGAAGAAACCCTGGCTAAGACAGCCCTTTCTATGTATCAGCTAAAATGAAGAGAGCTGAAATGAGCACCAAGTACAAATCTTTGTGGACATATGGTTTCATTTCTCCTAGCTAGATGTACAGCAAGTCTACATCCAGTTTTTTGAGAAGCTGCCAATCTTTTTCAACACGATTATGCCATTTCACACACACTCCAGCACAGCCTGAACACTGATAGTTCTCCATGCACAACACTGGGTACTACCCATCTTTTTATGTGAGCCATATTCATATGGGTATACAGTAGGGTTTGTTTTCCAAGTAGGGTTTGTTGTAGTTTTGGGTACACAGTCTCATGTAGCCCAGACCAACCTTGAACCCCTAATCTGGTCTTCATAAGCAACTACAAACTGGTTTTAGCATGCAATCCTCTGATAACTACTGTGTTTCTGAGTATTCCACAGGAACAGCATGGAACTTGTAAGGTCAATAGATGGGGACACATTCCTGTGCATATGTGTGTGTGTGGAGACAGGCCATGTGCAATGTTGCTCTCCACCTTACTTTCTGACACAGGCAGGCTCTCTCTCACAGGTTGGCCAGCATGCCCCCATGGAATTTCCTGTCTCTGCTTCCTACAATTGAGATTACAGACATTCATCCCAAATCAGGCATTTTTTTAAGTTAAAAGTAAACCAGAAGCCAGAAGTCTACTGAATTGCAGGCCTAGAGAATTTAAAAATACAGGTATTCGAGGACAGAAAATGACACTGCCCTAAAGTATGTCATGCCAGCAGCTGTCATGATTGTTGTCCCTCTTTCTTGTAAACAGTGTATTAAGCTATCTTTAAAATACTAGGATTTGAATATAATTCTTTCAGCAGATCACAGTTGTGAATTCCATTGTTCAGCCATCTCCTCAGGCCCTTTCCCCCTTTTTAAATTACTTTGTTAGCTCTTCCAGTAATTAAATTTTAATAAACAAGTCAGCCATCTTACTTCAATGTGTATCCATGCTCCAAATTTAAAAACTACCAAAAAAATTAAAGATGATGTATGCCTGCCCAGACTTGTTCCTCTATAAATACGAAGTCTTATCTTGTAGAAACCACAACATAATAAAACCCTCACCTTCAAATAGCTAGGGAATATATTTTGATTGGCAGGAATATGAAAATTTTATCATTAAAATTTTACTTATGAGCAAGCATTGTCCACCCAACAAATTCAAGTCTCTAGCTTTTAAAGCACTGAGGGATTTTACTCAGAAGGATCATGAAAACAGAGTAGTGAGTTACAAGAGATAAGTGAGCTCTGAGGACTCCAAGGTGATATCAAAAATGCAAAGTGAGCTTTCTGATAAAAGATACCGATCCCCCAACCCTCCCCACAAGTGCTTTTCTTTCTATAGTGAGGGTCTCACTATGTAGCCCTAGCTGGTATAGAATTCATGATGTTTGGGTGAGATGGAAAACTTTAAAGCCCATGTGTTTAGAAGAATGTTATAATTTCATCAAACTGAGTAAATTATGTATGGGGAGTATGCATGTGTGAATGCAGATCCCTGCAGAGGCCAGAAGAGACATTAGATCCCCGGGAGTGGTAGTTATAGATAGTTGTGATCCACCAGATGTGGATGCAGGGATCCAAACTCAGTATGCCCTCCTCTGAACAACCTTGTTTGAAACCAAAGACTCCCACTTATTTGACCCCAGAACCTTCTTGCTTTACTTTTTTTTCTCACTCAATATCAAAATTCTATCATATTGCTTTTTATTTCTGCATGTCTGTCAAACTAACAAAGTCTAAAAATGAGACTTTGGGGGAGAAGGCAGTAAGGACAGTGCTGCCCTAAAGAATACTTTGTTTTTCTCTTTTCCTAGTCATTAGTTACCATCAAAAGATGCCAAGATTACTAGTAGAGTCTGGTGGTATGTATCTGCCCTCTGTATTCTGGAACCTGAGGCAAGAGGGCATACTCAAGAATACCTAGTGAGACTCTTGTCTCAAAAACTTCCAAATGGATGTTAGACCAGTGACTTCAAAACTGAAGGCTGGTTCAAATATCTTAAGTGTTCGTTGGCAGTCCCTCGCACAAACCAACCCAACAACAAAGTCCTTGCCTAAAGCGAGGGGGTGAGTATTAGATCCTATGAATCTAACAGATTGTAGGCACACAACTTCCTATAGCAGCTACCCCAGATGGGAGGACGCTGTCCCCAGAGGGTTTTCTACTATAGAAATTCTGATCCCCTTAGCTGATGTTTCCTAATGATTATGAGAAGGTAATGTGGGAGGTAGAAAGACAAGGAAATAGAAAAGAAAGGGGGATTGGGAGGAATAAAGACAGGCCAGTGAGTTTCCAGGCAACCAGATCCAGATTCTGATGAAGTTTATAAGAGGAGAGTATGGAAGGAGCTGGTATCTTCCAGCCTAATCCCTTGTAGAGTGGAGAAAGACAAGGAGTTGCCCCAATTTTTACCCTATGAAGAGGAATCAAAACCTCTGGCACATTCACAGTCTACACCAAGATCTCCATTCAGCCCCAGCAACCACCTTCCTTCCTAACATGGGCAGGAAGGTGGCAGGGAAACAAGGTTTCCATAAAGACCAGGGGCTAGGAAGATAAGAGAAAATACCACATAATCAGTGGAGAAGAGCAACAAGTGGGGGTGGGGTGGCAAGATTGTGTGGGAGACACAAAGGAGAAGGGTTAATCTCAGGATGCAAAGATTCAGATCCATTAACTGCAATACTTTGTGTTTTATACTTAAGTAGTACCGATGAAGACTGGAAACCAAAAAGAATGTAAAAATAAGGAATGGAGAGATGGATCAGCAATTAAGAGCACTGGCTGCTCTGTCAGAGGTCCTGGGTTCAATTCCCAGCAACCACACAGTGGCTCACAACCATCTGTATGTAATGGGACCTGATGCCCTCTTCTGGTTTGTATGAAGACAGAAAACAGTGTGCTCATATACATAATAGGAATAAAATAAATCTTAAAAAAATAAATAAATAAAGCAAAGGTTGGAAAATATGTGATATCTGAGATTCCTGGTACCCTGGTACCTAAGGATTATTTTTAAAATTTGAAAGTTTAATCAGCAATTAAAGCTGTTGTTGGCCAGAATGAAGGATATTTTGGTGGACAGGTGACTTTAAAAAAAGGAAACAAAAACCATATTTTTACAAATTAGATAAATCCAGGGTCTTGGATCTACTAGAAGACATTTTAGGGCTAAAGTCACCTCTATGATCTTTATATGACCTGCACACTGAGCAATGAAATCTGCATCATCCTCAATGGCTGCTTGATGGACTACTAGGATATGCTGTTGTTTATTTGGTCTTTAAACGTAGGGTGATAATAAAGTTCCAAAAGTCTTATTTAATTTGTAGTAACTAATATTTTACACCACGGCATCATTAAGAAACAAAGCCAGAGGTAAGAAATTGTCTGCCTGCTAGATTGGCTGGGCACAGTGATCTGCTTTTCTATCGGTGGTTTAAAGTCACTGTCATTTGGTACTAAGAAGTCTGCCCAACCCCAACACACACAGATGAGATATTTCTTAGGCTAAGAGTCTGTCATGCTTTCTTTGATGCCCCCATGCCCCAAATATCCGACTCTTCTATTTCTATTAATTTTTTCTTATTATTATTTCTTCTAGTTCTCTGACTGAGATGATTATGATTTTAACACAGGGCACAAGTTCACCAGTCAAACACTGGAAAGAAGCTTACCTCAAAAGGACAGACTCAGTACAATTTACTTCTATCCTAAAATGATTGTTCCTGAAAATAAATCTGACAATCTTTTCCAGGCCAGATGTGATGGTGTACAACTGAAAGTGCCTGTGAGGCAGCAGCAGAGAATCCAAGTCCCAGGCATGCTTGGACAACTTAAGAGAACTTGTCCAAAACTTAGGAGAGTTCTAAATTATCCAAGGATATACATTGGGATCCTGTCTCCAAAACAAAAAAAGCAAGCAAACAAAAAGCCCAAAATACTACATTGTAGTCTTCCAATGTGTTAGCTACAATCCAAAATATTAATAGCAAGTTACAGAAATAATAATTTCACAAGTTTTAAGCACAAAGGTATACTGTTTTGATTTGTGTTACTAATTTTATTATTCCTAACCTAAAAATCAAACTTCATTCTAACTATGTACACATGTAACTAAATGGGAAGTTTGGTACCAAGTGAGTTTTGGGGGTGGTGGGTGGTGTTGGACATATCTTGACAATAAGAGGGAATTAAATTTTGAACTTGACTTTGTGTGCCCCTAACTGATTTAAAACAGTAACATTGTTACTACTGAACCTAAGACTCCAGAAATGTGCCAGAAGTTATGAAGTTTATCAACTATCAAAAGGACTGTTATTAAACAAACACCTCAGTCATCTTGGAAAAAAATGTTTCCAAATGCTATGCATATTTGCTTCTGCTGTGCTGGACCCACTCATGTAGGAAAAGGTGGTAAACACCTGAGTTACTTACTGGAGAAAGACAAAAGAAATTACAGTGATTTCCCATCCATGAAACACCTCTATTCACTGAGCTATGTGTTAAGCAAACAGGGAAGAATGCTGTATTACATATCGAATCTATGCTATTCTTTATCAAAAATATGCTATTCTTAACTTGGATAAGTGAGGTCTCTCCTGGAAACCTAAACTACAGTACAACTATTAACAAGAACTAAACAGAAGGTGTGATTTGTGGATTTTATGTTGTTCAGGCTGGGTCTAGCAGTCAACCATTTTCATAAAACAAGAACAGAATGACTAAGACTGTGTGTGGGAGTGTGGCAGCCATACCACAAAAAGCCTTATAGACAGGCCTTCCTGTTGAGATCTGTACCTGCTAACAGCCATCAAGTGCCCAAGGTCTTCAGCAAAACTTTGTCTAGCCCAAACTGAGACTCCAGAATCAACTCCATCAGGGGTAAGCCGCTCCCAGATCCCAGCCCCTACCCAAGCACTTATCTTGCAATCACTGATTTGGGCATAATACATTAATACAAGAATACAGACACAACTAATACACAAAAACCCACCTATCATTTCCCAAATGTACAATAACTTTGTGAAGAATGCCACGGAGAACAAATAACATTGTGATCAAAATCTACTCTAGAGATTTTGGTATAATGGTATATCTGGGTGAACCCAAACGTGAATCCTAAAGTTCATATCCCCACCTTTTAAGAAATGTGTTAGGCAATTTATTGCTATATGAGCATCACACAAAAACTAAAAGCTGAATGACAGGTAGGTAAGCCTTAAGAAAAGTCAATGTAATCAGAAACTTTATTTTCACATATCTGGAGTTGTTGTAACTTCTGGTAAAACTTTCCTATCCAGTACTTTAAAGCATGGTGAAAAGGGACAGAATAAAAACTAAAGCTTCCAAACAGTTGAAGAAAGAATACTAGTTGAGTTTATTTCACAATTCTTTTCTGCAAAGGGTAAAACAGCACATATGTGTGTGTGCATATACACACAGAGGCAGGAAGAATTCAACATTTAAAAATCATAACCAGGGTGGGAAAAAAAGAGGCTCAGTAAGGTGTTGGAACTAATCCTGATCTAAGTTTGATCCCTGGAGCCTACGTTGTATAAGGAAAAAACGGATTCTGCAAGTTTTTTTCTAATCTCAAACATAAGTGATGGCACACACCCATACACAAAGTGAATAAAATATAATAAAAGTCATTACTAGAAAGACAATGTGATAGGGGTTGGCACAAGGTGGGAGATTTCAGCACATCAACTGAGATCCTTGGGGTACAAGAGGTGGAAGAAGTGCATATTTTAGGAGCCACTTTTAGTAAATTTGGGAAAACCACTGAATAAAAGACAGAGTAGAAGCCGTTTTCCAAGGGCCTGGATAACAGAAACCAGATATGGTGGTAGATGTTCAAGTATGACCAACTGCCATATTCCCACAGAAGGTGAAGAGCAGAGAACTGCAGGAAACACTTCCATTTTTATGGTTTGGACAGCTACCATTAATACATAAAACTAAATCCTTAAAATTCTCAATCACAGATCACTTCATACTGCATGGCAAGATCAGAAAACACATCAGCTACAGAGACCCCAGCTTAGACTGATTGCTGGAACTTACCCACTAAACATGCTTAGGCTTCCTGCAAGGCACTCAGCAAATAACAGTGCATTTAATTCCCACAACAGTTAGAAACACAGAAAATGAGCAAAAGACCATCTTCTCTAGAGTTTACTAGAATGCTTAAAAAAAAAACAAAAAACAAAAAACAAAAAACTATGAGATTAAACCATGTTTTGGTTTTCCCTAATTCTATGACCAAAAAAAGTTTCTAAGGCCTGGCCTTTTGGGAAAAGGAGTGCATGCACAATCTTGGTCTGGACTCCAGGTTGGCCTAGAATTCACAATCTACTTGCAGTAGAGTGTGTGCAGAGTGTGCTATCATGACCAGATCACTTTGAGTTTATCGAAGTCCTTCGTTTTAGTGTTTTTAATCTTTAGATATATAGTGGCCTTGTTCTAATTACTTAAAATTAACTTCCTTTAATGTTCACTTCACTTTTTTTTAGTAGTAGTCAGTTAAGTAAAAAACATAATACAAAAGTCTAAAGACAATCCTGAGACTCATATGCTATTAATTAAGCAAGCACCCAGACAATAAACAAGTGGTCTGCCAAACAATCTAATATTTTAAAGGTTTAGATGATCTCTGCCTCTTAAAAAGAAGTAACAGAGGAAAAGTTTAGCTATCCGACAAATCAGTAAAATGGCTCCAGTATTAGTAACCATTTAGTAGCAACTACTCTAAGCAAGCACTTTCATAAAAGATGGTTATTTCCTCTCTACCAGGTCTCCCATTAGACAGTAGGATTTTCACCTAAGCCTAAATGCCACAATGTCATATTTATCTAATGCCATTTTTCCTCAAGAATGAAAGATACTGTTGAGGGGAGGTTAACACAGATCTAACTACTGCCCCTTTTCGCCACGGCTCCTTCCCACCTCTACCTCCAACTCCACACAGCCCCTGACAGTTCCTGACCAAAGGCTCTGTATCTTAGCTCTCAGATTTATTCTACATACACTTGTAGAATTTCTGTACTGTTACAGTGTCCTTTCCATGATTCATCCATTCATTCAAGGTTCAGTGTTACTCAAGCACCAGGCAGATGCTGGAAATACAATGGAGGTTAGCATTTCAATAGACACCAATGCAAAAGAATAGCTGTCTAAGGAAGAAACATGGTCCTATAGAAGAGAAGAAAAATATTCTCAATCATGCTTTCCCTTCCAGATCTGTAGGATGCAGCACTCAACAGTGCATTTCGAGAGAGACAGGGAGTCTTTAAAAGATCATCTGCCCACAGAATCAGATACTGATTGAAGGTGCAAGAGTTTGAAGACCCCTGGAAAGTTATTTTGTAACTAGCTCTCACACACAGAAAATCCTAACAGGGAGTCAGAAACTTCTGTAGCAGAGTCTGGTAGAAAACCAAGTCTCAGATATAGCCTACTGTTTCTCAAACCCTTCCTGAAACACCACACATTCTCACATTCTTCACTGCTAAGAAACCACACTTAACTTTCTTCTTCAGAACCTTTCAAACAGTAAAACTGGGCCCGACCTATTGAGTTAGGAAAAGCTACCAAAACAGTAAGCAGCCAAGAATATGACTACTCAGTGGATAGGGGCACCACAAAATAAATAAATAAATAAATAAAAATAAAAAAAATCTAGCAAGATGGAAGGCCGAACAATGCTTTCTGATACAGAAACTCTTGCCATTTCCCTCAAAATACAGAATGAACATTAAAAGATTACTGGATCTGTATTTGCTTGCTATGTCATAGGTAAAACAAAACATTCCTGAGAATGTATTAGAAAAAGACAGTAAAGTCATAAGAGGCAAAAGGCATTCATTCAAAAGTGCTCAAGGAATAAATAGGGCCAGTGGTTAAGAGCACTAGATGCTTTTCCAGATTCTCAGCACCTATAAGGTTGCTCACAATGTTCTAAACTCCAGCTTTGGGGGATCTGAAGACCTCTTGGCTTCTTCAGGCACCAGGCACGCACACAGTTTATAGATATACATGCAAACAAAGCATCCAAGTATATCGGTGTTTTTAGAGTGCTCTTGAAACTATTGTCATAGCAGTTTTAAGTGCTATAGATGAAAGGTTGGGGAGATGGCTCAGTCAGTAATACATTCACCTCACAAGCAGAGTTCAAATTTCCCACAAACCACAAAAAAGCTAGGTGCAGTGGTATGTACCTGGCAAATGATGACAAGATGGAAAACAGAAAACTCACTGGTCTGCTAGTACACTAGCACATCTGCAAAGTATGAAGCCAATACAGGCTGTATTTCAAACAATGGTACCTAAGGAAAGCCACTCCAGGTTGTCCTCTGATCTCTACCAACCTGACCACACAAGGGAATGTACATACATATACACACAGGGAATACTCCACCCATAAACATCCTCCAACCTACCCCCCCATCCACCCATAAACATTCACATTTCCTACCTGACATGAGTCAATTTATCAGTTCTCTGAAGACCCATTTGGAATGGGTTTTGTCTCCATGGGGACAGACAACCCACGATTAAGAGTTAAAAAAGGTTTCTGGGGAATAAGCAGTATCCTTTCAGCTAGCTACCTGAATAGTGAGCCTATTGCTTAGGTATCAACTTTAAGGCTTAGGACTTTTACACAAAGCTAGGAAATAGTGAAAAGCTTTCATCACTTTCCTCTTAGAAGTTAAAGAAACAGATGTGCTATTTTCCACAATCTGTATGATATATAGATGCACAACATTTATTGCAAAACACTGGTTGATGTAGTGATCTTTAAGAAAGATCCTTAGATATATATGGGGGTATTACATCAGGACTCCCTCATACAAAGTTCATAGATATTTAAATTCTTTTTTTATAGGACACAGAATTCTATATATAATCCATATACCTTCCCCTCCTTCAAAATCATCTCCAAATTGGACAACTCTAATACTGCATGGTTTAGGGAATGAGAAAAACTGTGTGTTACCTACAGGTGTGATTTTGCTGGATTTTCTCAATCTACACTTAATTAAATCCAAATATGCAAACAAATCCCAGGGCTGAAAAAGATCAGCTTACACAACAAAGTTTTCTTTAAATCTCAACACATAAAGTAGGTTTGGAGCTGAAAAGCACTTGTGTAATCAGGTAAGATTGGGTCTTTATCTTGAAAGCAAGAGACGGGTGGGTGGGTGTTAAGTACCTTGCCCTGGATATCCAGGATGATGGAGTCCCAGATTTTCCAAGTGCCCTTCTCCATGCACTCTTACTCTTTATCCATTAATACCTACTTCCAAGCCTTAGACAAGACGGAAGTTTCCTTGAGCAATACTTAGCAATTAGCACTGACTAGGAGGAAGAAAGGGTTTTACTACTAGACTAGGGAGGTAGATCAGTGGTACCCCCTCCACAGCCCCTCCAAAAGAAAAAAAAAAAAGGGAAAGTTTTCCAAAAGCTTCCTAACTGTATGTTCCTAAAAACTGGAACACATGTAACAGTTTACCTGCCTGTAATCATACTAAGATTTATTTTGGGTTTGATGATTCAGAGGTTAAGAGCACACTGTTCTTCCATACGTCCTGAGTTCAATTCCCAGCAACCACATGGTGGCTCACAACTATCTGTAATGAGAACTAGTGCCTAATTCTGGCCTGCAGGCATACATGCAGGCAGAATGCTGTATACATAATAATCTTTAAAAAAAGTAAATGAGGGGACTGGAGAGATGGCTCAGCAGTTAAGAACACTGGATGCTCAGTTCCTGGGTAATCTGACACCCTCACACCAATGCACATAAAATATTTTTTAAATTTTATTTATTTTATATATTTAGTATACTGTCACTATCTTCAGGGCATCAGATCCCATTATAGATGGTAGTGAACCACCATATGGTTACTGGGAATTGAACTCAGGACCTCTGAAAGAGCAGTCAGTGTGCTCTTAACTACTGAGCCCCCAAGTCCCCATTCTTGATACCAACACACTGGATATTGGATAACAACATTTGGATTTTGAAGGACATAAACACTCAGCATGGCAACAGTAATGACTTTTGCTCTTCAAAACATACCAAAAATTTGAAAAGCCACAAGTAACAGACATATATCCAAAATACAGAAGGAACATTTTACAGCTCAATAAAAATATCCAAATTCTTAACTGAGCTAAAGACCTGAATAGAAACTTAGCCAAGGGCTACAAGGGGGCAGCAAGTTCAAGATGCTAATCATTAGTCATTCAAGAAATAAAAATTCAAACCACAAGGAGGTTTCACAGTACACACACTCATAGGACTACAGTATAAAAGACAATACACCAAGTCTTGCTGAAGAAAAGGGAACTAGAACCCTGATATGTTGGTAGCAGTACTATAAAAATAGAACTACTTCAGAAAAGAGTTTGTAAGCAATTAAGAAGCTTCTTTAAAGTCTGCTCCCTACCAATAGGTATCTACTACTAAAGAAATCTAAAAACATACCCATGGCCCTGTTAGTCATAAAAGCAATGAAATTAGACTTACTCTCAAATACACCTACTTATGACCTCAGAAGTAGTTTATCCAGGTAACAAATTACAAAGCAGTAAAAGAAATGAAATGTACTATTTGTATGACATAAAAGAAATAGCCCTCAGCAATATGCTGAGCAAAATTGTATGCTTGATTCCAATGGGTATTTCTGTTTAGAGTAAGAAGTTAACAGGTGTCCTAAGTAAGGGAAGAGAAGAGGATGGGCTGCCGTTAGGCACAAGAGAACTTTTGGGGTTGAAGTTTCAGACTGAAACAGGCTCAAGGTGAAGAAGACTGCACAGCTAAGTAAAATCACTAAAAATGGAGCTGGTTAACACAATTTACAAGTACTGTTAATTATTCTATTAAAATATGTTAATGGAAATTGTAGCAACTGAATCCTTGAAGATTTTAACACAAAAAAAACCTTAATTTTCAAATATTGTAGCATCTCATTCTCTACTTGTATACAACAGGCTACATTTTCAGCACACAAATTACAGATAGGTTAAAGGAGTCACAGAATACTTGTTTCTTGTGTAAACCATGTTTAGAACATTTTCACATATCATGTATACAAGACTTACTACACAGTCTTGTAGTAAGGTCCAAAGAATGATATTTAAAAACTCATGCACTGGTGATCAAGATGGCTGGCTCATCAGATAACCTGTTTGAAAAGGCTGATGGCCTGAGTTTGATTTCCAGAACCCACACAGTGGTATAGACAATTGACTCCAGAGTTATCTGTGGCCTCCACAGAAGGGAGAGCCGTAGCATGCACGTGTCCCCTTTGTGATAATAAAGAGGAACAAACAAGCCTTTTGGTTTTCTGCTCAAAGAGGCTGCAGTGCAACTTTCCTCAGTTGTCAGGAATCTGGGTTCATCCAACACCAACTGCCTCCAGTATGCTGCCCACCCAATGAAAACAAAGTCATGTACCCAAGATGCACCAGAGGCAAGATTGTCACATTTGTCTTGGCCAAATATCTGTCTCCAAAAAAGGTTGGTGATACTATCAACAAGGCAACCAATGACTGGAAAAGGTGTGAAGATTACAGTGAAAGTGACCAGTCAGAACAGACAGGCTCTGATCGAAGTGGTAGTACATTCTGCCTCTGTCCTGGTCAGAGCCACCAAGAGGCAAAAGAAGCAGAGCATAAACACAGTAGAAATGTCATTTTTCTACTGTGGTAGAAAAGGTAACAATGTGGATGGTCATCACTCTAATGATATCAACACTGGTGTAGTGGGAGCAAACACACACACACACACACACACACACACACACACACACACAAATACACTGTCTCTAGTAAGTTGCTGCTAAAAGAATTCTTGTGAATAAACTTTGTAGCAAGACAACCTATACTACAACAGAGGCACCACTGTGACTATACACAAAACCAGGAAACAGAATCATGCCAGTTGTGCAAGATTAACACTAAAAATCCGTATGAGACATTTTTGCAGTGGTTCTCATAAATGCTATGTGGAATTACAATTTTCAAGATAGAGTTTTCCCCATTATGAAGACAGATCAGCGCACAGCACCTTTATCTCTATGGAATAAACTGGTAGCATAGTTTGAGGCTGGGTTAAGTTTTGAGTGCTACAATTTAATCTTAAAACTGAACAATTTTTTCCTGAATACAAGTATACCAAAGAAATGTCAAACCAACCATTAATTAGATTCCTACCCATGGGGGCGGGGTGGTAAAATGGATTCAGAACCTACAATTCTCACAAACAGCCTAAAGCACTCACTGTAGGTAATTTACATTTGACATAGAACAAAAACAATCTCACCAATCAGAAACTTATTGTCCATATAAAACTTTCAAGACAGAAACACTCTTCCTTTTGAATTCTAGGTTTACAAAGTTCTGGTGATTAACTGAACTTCTTAAAACCGTGACTGACATCAACCAAAGGGCTATAACAAGATAATCTGAACAACCACTTTTAATTAAGTTTGTTGGTAGCGCAATTTCCACTTAGTCCATTATTTCCATTCAATGGTTTATCTAAAGTTCAGACCCCTTAAGCCTGGTGACCAGGCAACTAGAAAAAGGAAAATCAGTGATGGAGAAACCCTCCTTCCTCAAAGAAAGGAGTAGCCAGCTATAAAAGAGCAAACAACTGACAGTACAATATAGGGTGTTTTTTCCCTCAAGTGCAGGGTGTTGAACTTGAAAAACAAAGGACTAGGGAGCTCAGGGAGAGACTATGGAAGAAGACTTTAAAAAGCAAAAACAAAGAAGTTAGGACAGTATATTCTACAAAACTAGAAATTCTTTCTAGGTTCAAGTTCCCAGTAATTTAGTTAATAAATGAGACAATCTCAAGCAGGTTACTAAATAACCAAAAGAAGTAATCTATCTCTTAGCCAACAAGAAAGAAATACTTCCTTTCCTTTAGCTCTCCCACCTTAGGGCAAAACTCCTGACAGCCTCAAATGTCAGTAGGAAAAAGAAAATTCTGTTGTCAACCAGCATTTTAAGTATGACGGGGGGGGGGGGAGACACAAAAACAAAAACACAACAAAAAACCCGCCTATCTAATCCAGTGTGATGGCGCACACTTCTACACCCAGTATTTGATGAGACTGAAACAGGAGAAAGGTCACAAGTTCCAAGACCAGCCTGGGCTATCTTAAGTGGCTTCTGTTCTCTCCTGAAAACGGAAACAAACTATTGCTATCCAGCATATCAGCATGCCTCTGAAATACTAATAACTTACTAAGGTTTTATGGCCCTAAAATAAAAAATAATAAAAGAAGTTTACTTTACCAAAGAAATTGATGGCATATATGCACATTAAAAAGCTCACCATTCGGACAGAAGGTAAAACTACAATGAATATGCTAAAGTCACCATAATTTTTCATAAATCTAATAACCTGAAAATAAAATACTGAAGAAACAAATATAGACATTATTGGGGTTGGGGTCTGAGAAGATGGGGATACTTTTTCTTAGTAAGATTTGAACAGTCAAAACTCAAGGCTGGAGAGATGACTCAGTGGTTAAGAGCTTTGATTGTGCTTTCAGAGGTCCTGAGTTCAATTCCCAGCAACCACGTGGTGGCTCACAACCATCTGTAATGGGATCCAATGCCCTCTTCTGATGTGTCTGCCAGCTACAGTGTACTTACATACATTAAATAAATAAATCTTTAAAAAAAGAAAAAAGAAAAAACTCAAACCCAACACCTAAAAGGTTTTATTATGTAGGGATAGTATTTAAAAATTCATGTAAATTCCAACAGTTCATTTTTCTATTAAAATATGAAAACCAACAGCAAGAACCACACAAATAGCAGAGAACTACGTCCATCAACTTATATTCTGACCCTCATGTACACAGTGACAAGCATGTAATGTAAGCATACACATATACACACAAATAAATAAAAACTAAATAAACTCCTCTTGCTTTGCACTTCTATGTGACCTTCTGAGAGCCTTGTATAAACCAGCTACATTAAACATGAAGTCTGCAAGGTAAGGAATGGGTGCCCCATTTTATTCGGCAATCTGTTTTCTGATAAATGAAAATATATAACCAATCAGATAAGCTTCAAAGAGATGAAGACATATAGAGCAATTCTATTGTGTCAAAATGCTCAGGTGGTCCACAATTATCTACAAAGAAAGTCATCAAATAACATGACCATGTAAGACTTCCAAAGAAATCTTTACATGGGCTTCAGATATAACTTAAACACACACACACACACACACACACACACACACACACACACCTCCACCCCACTGGAGAAAAAAATTGAAGGCAGAGAAGAGGAATGTCAAGAAAACTGTTCACAACTTGAAAACCCTCATATCAAATACCTGTCAAACCAATGCTGTTCAATAACAGCAAGCAAAACCAAATCATTGGTCTGCTAAAATAATGTAACCACCCACTAGAAATCTGAGAGTTGCTATTGTTTATATACTGCTAACTGGAAATATCTCTCAGGAGTCATCTGGGGAACTGTGAGAAGTAGAAACCAAGAGACTGTCCTTAGTTGTTAAGAAATGCATGCCTTCTTCCATGGTTCTAAAGACAGGGAAAACAGAAAATGAGAAGGGAAATAAGGCACATGACTTCATTTCTGCCTGTCCAAAGGGTAAAGCATTCTGAAGCACAGAGGAAAAAAAAGAGCATGGAAGCAGAGTCCCTGCACTTCAGAGTCCAGAGCAGTTCTTCTGGTCATGGTCCTAATGACTGGTTGGGGTGGGGGGGGTCCACTTCACAGGGAGACAGAGTGGTCTGATACAGCCGCAGTTCTATTCATCACCTTAAGTCAGTCCTTCATCTCACTGGATTTTAGCTCCTTGTATATAACAGCTGGATAAACAATTTCTATGGCTTGTTTTTAAAAGATTTTTCCAGAAGCAGCAACAGTCAAAGGTAACTGTCATATGGTTGCACTGCACCTTATAAAGAAAGCATTACCTGGAGGCTCACTTAAGTCACAGAGGGCTATAATAGTCCACTGTGGGAGCATTGTAGCAGGAGATAACAGTTACATCATGGGGCAGTTGGGACAGGGGGTTGTGGGAGTATATGTTTTTGAAAGTTCAAAGCCCACTGTGACACACCTCTCCCAACAAGGCTATACCTCCTAATCATTCCTGAACAGTCCACCATTTGGGAACAAACATTCCAGTATGTGAGACTATTGAAGGGCATTCTCATTCATACCACAACTAAACAGTTTTGCCATTCCTTGGCTTAGATGATGTATGAGGACTTGACTGACACTGATCTTTAAGTTTCAATTTAACAAAAAGTAAAATGCTAAATAAACACTGAGAACAAGAAAACTATCAAGGGCCATCATAATCAACTGCTGAAATGTAGTAGAAAAATGAAAGAAAGAATGAATGAATCCAGAGCTGAGGTTAGTGGTGGTGTATGATTTATTCTCAGAGGCAGGAGGATCCTCGAGTTCAAGGTCAAAATGGTCTACACAATCAGGACTAGGACAGCTAGAACTACATCATGAGACCTGGTCTTAAAAACAAAAAGGTGAGGGGGTTGGGAGGAAGAGCAGGAGTAAATTACAAAGCCAACCTCCATAACAACGGAGTGACTGAACATACTTAACAAGGACAGGAGGAAACTAGAAGCTCCAGACTGTTATGAATAGAAGACAGCACAGAAACTTTGGAGGCGACAAACTAGGGTAGTTTCTTCAAACTACATTCTTCAAACATTCTCTGACCTAGCAATTTAATTTTATTTCTGGCTATGTCCCCAAGAGACAAGAAAGCTTATCTCCACGCAAAACTATGTCAAAAGTTACAAAGAGTAACTTACAAATGCATATTGCCTAATGAGTGGGTAGTCTTATTATACTGTATCATTTAGTTGGGCACAGAAATGAAGCGCTAAAGAGACATGGACTTTATCTTAATAATGATAGTGCCAGAAAAATGTTTACCAGAAACTGTAATAAGCCTGAAGACAAAGCCAGCAGGTAAGAACACTCACTGTGCTGGGCAGTAGTGGTGCATGCCTTTCATCCAAGGAAGCAGAGGAAGGCATGTCCGAGTTAGAGGGCAGCCTGGTCTGCAGAGCAAGTTCCAGGACAGCCAGAACTGTACAGAGAAATTTCATCTTGAAAAGCAAAAACCAAACTAACCAAACAAGAAGAGAACACTTACTGCTCTTGTTCAAGAGCTCTGGTCCCAGCACCCTCCTACCCACTGGCAGTTCATAACTGCCTGTTATCTCCAGCTCCAGGGGATGTGTCAGCCTCAGAAGACTGCACACATGTAGTACACATAAACTCAAAAGTATGCACATATAAACAAAACTTTAAAAAATGAAATTAGTCACCATCAGACTACCATTCAGGCAAAATGAAGATATTATCAGATAGAGCTGACAAAGGAATGGAGAAAACTGGGCACAATAAATGTGGGGAAATGACTTATTTTGTTAAATACTGGAAATATTTTCTAGAATAGTTGACTAGTCACAGCAAAGTTTAAAAGCTTGTTTTTAGTTTAATTGTTTTGGTCAACAATTTAAGCAATAAAAGTCACAGCTAGAAAAAGGGAAAGCATGCACATGCATGCACAGTGACAACTGGGTATGGGCAACTATGCTTCTAATCCCAACACTAGGAAGGCAAAGGCAAAAGGTGTTCAAGGCCAACCTAAATAGGTCCATGGATTAGAACATGCCTGCTTTCTTCCATTCTGTGCATATATATTCAAAGTCCTAGTATGTCCTTTCACAGGATTTAGAGGACTGATTCTAAAATTTATAATGGAATTTCAAAGGGTGAAACAGTCAAACTGAGACTAAACCAAATTAACTGAAAATGAACCAAGACAGAAGAGTCACATTGCTTAATTTCAAGCTACACGAATTAAAATTACAGAGTCAATATATAAAGACAGACCAATCACTGAAACCACAAAAATCATTCAAAAGGAATTAATGATATAAACAGGTATTTTTGCTATTTATCACCTTTAAAATCTCAAGCTTAAGTAAATTAGGCATGACTCACTCTGTGATCCCAGCATTCAGTAGGCCACTGAGCTGTACATCAGCCTGAGCTATCATGTGAGACACTAACAAATAAGAAATTAATAAATAAACAAATCACAATAAAAATCACAAAATTAAAGTCTACGTGTTTAACACAATTTGAAGATGCATACTAAAATCAAACTACAAATAAATCATTCTCACTAGCTTGCTAAACACTTTAGATGTATTTTCATTCTTGATTAATTTGGTTGGCAACATTTTTGAGCTGTCAAGTTAGTGTCCTTCATGTGTTTGTGGATCATTATTGAACTTACCATATTCAGATGGTTTTCAAAGCACAAGAAAATGAAAAGTAAACAAATACATCTAAGCATCAACAATTGTTCCTGGCTTAAAAGTGCATACCTATAATCCCAGGACTAGGGAAAGTTGGGGCAGGGAGAGAGAGTTTGAGACCAGTCCGTTTATCAATTAGTAACTGGCGTATATTTCTAAAATGCAGCAAACCTTCTTACCAAAATGCTACAATGCATTGGGAGAAATGTCATTTCCACTTATGAAACTCACATTAGGCCAAATAATTCTGAAAGCATTAATAAACAATTTAGAGACTTCGTTTATCAAATGGTGTCTGTCAAACAGCTGAAAGGCCTAGAATTTCCCCATTTGCCCAAAAATAATTAGTACCTGGTTCAAGAGCTCTATCTAGTTCATCTATTGAAAAACCCCTTAGTAAAAGAACTACAGCCATTGGGAGTGCTACTCAACTGCAAAAAAAAAAAAAAAAGGTGCAGATTTTAAGTTTTTGTTGAGTTTAATCTACCTTTACTATCACCCTAAGCCATTTTCATAATACTGACTGCCCACCCTGTCCCTATTTGTACAGTTTGTATCCTGCACTTTGAATAGAGAATTCCAGAAGCCGACCTGTGAGAAGCTGGCCTTAGAGCAACTGCTTCATCAGTAGCCTATTTTGCATCAACTGTATGTTAGCTGAGAATAGAAAAGCAGACATGCACTTGAAACTAAAATCACAGGAACCATCCTAAAATTAATATAGTCTATGTGAAAGTAAAGTCAGAAACAGAAGTGAGGAATAAGACATTAACAGCCCAGCCTGGTGATCACACCTTCAAAGACTACTGAGGGAGCTTCAGGATAGCTAGAGCTAAACAGAGAAACTCTGTCTCAAAAAACCAAATACCCAAGTATGGCAATACTTCCAAGCACCTACCTGTTTTGTGTTGCAGGATGAGGGTGTGCTGAGCTCATGTGTGTTTGCTAGATAGAGATTAAACTCAGATAGATTGTACACAAGTAATATATAGCCAAGCGCTGGGCTGCATTCTTAACCTTTGGTTTTGTTAAACCAGCTTTCAATGTGAGCTGGCTTTGAATTTGCTACTTAGGTAGCCCAGACTGGCCTCCAACTCTTCATATCTTCCTCTCTCAACTTTCTGAGTGCTGGGACCACTGGAGTGTGCCACCATACCAAACTCAGTTTTTCAAACTGGAAATAACAGTTTACATAGAAATTCACCCAACATGTGACATAATTATCCCTAAGGGTGAAAAGCATTTAAACAAGAAATGAGCATAATAGATTATGCTCTGAAATATACAGTGAAGAATACAAAACCTGTTCTGGAAAAGTAACGATTTTCTGCCCTGAGGGTTTCAAGCCTAAATACAAAGAAACAAATATGAATGGAAAAAAAATCCAGTATAAAATAATTTCATGTTCTGCTGGAGACTTAATACAACAATGCTTTAATGATCAGAGAAGAATCAAGAATGGTTTCCCTGGAGGGTTATCATTAGCTGGACCTTGTACAAGAAGCTGGAGTTTACCAGATACAGATAAAGGGTGGAGTTTTTGGCCGGGGTGTCCCTCAGTGATGGAGTCTGCTCTGAACCACAAAGTATTATGTAGGTAGGCAGGCAACAAAGTGGCATAAAGAATATGTTCAATGAACACTGATTAGTGTGGCCAGGAAATACATACCAAGGGCAAGAGAGCCTTGCAGAGAGAATTATCAACCAATTGTTGAGTATACAAATTACATGCTCTCTGTATTTCTGCTTTCCAACAGACTAGACTTGACACAGGTACAGATTCTGGTAAAATATATTGAAATTAAAAGAATGCAGTTAAGAATAGCACTAAGGCAGCAAAGTATTAGAATAAAATGAGAGTTTAGGATGTTGACTGTCATGGTGGACGCGCATCTACTGTTTCCAAACTGTGGTTTTAAATAAATAGGCTATTTCTGTGTAGCAAGAAAGATCAAATGCAATTCTACTAAAACAAAAAACAAAACCAACCTTGGTATTAGGAATGTTTAACTCTTAAGCCTCACTTCCTTATCTGTTTGTGAGAGCCAAATATCTCTCTGTATACCATCGCCTTGTAAGGATTAAATGAGAAAATGCATGAAATCAACTCTTGCTATATGTTAAATCCCCATTAACTATTGGGCCTTATCAGCACTAGGTGAACTACAAGGTCATTAATTAGTGAAGTTTTAAAAACAAAAACAAGGTCACACCAAGCTACTCAGGCCTAGATAGTTTGTCATGCTAGTCACAGAAACCTCCCAAAGAAGATGGGAATCTGTCAGAACTTGGCTTCAGGGTGCTTCCTTATCTTAATTAACACAATAAAACAAAGGTATTTATATACTTCACCCCTTGGCAAGGGTGTTCTGTAGTCATTCCATATTTTAAAACATTCTTCTTTTGGGGTCCTTTGTCTTGTTATTTGAGACAAGGTCTCTATGTAGCCCTGGGCAGTCTAATACTATGTAAACCTGGCTTAGTCTTGGACTTACAAAGATACCCCAGCCTTGGGCTCCCAACTGTGGGACTAAAGGGATGCACCACCTAACTTCAAGAACTTCATTTCAGATATTTGAATACCATAGTCTCCACTGAGTTGGAGGGGCGGGGGGGGGGGGGTGTCAGGGTGTGTAAATGAGTTTAGTTAAAAAAAAGAAAAACTGTTCAGTTACATAGACTGAACACTCCAACATTTTTATCAGATAAAACTTCAAGCAGAGATACTAAATTATATATGTACTTACTCATACAACACTGGGATAGCACATTACAGATTTCTAGGCAAATAAATTGGCATCGTAATTAAGTGAAAGTTTAAGTCCTTGTCTCAGTAAACAATAAATCAGAAAATACAGTAACACAAGATTCCATGTGTACAGTCTCAGGATCCCTTCAAAAGAGAAACTCTAAAACAAACCCCAAATCAATCAGGAAGGGTATGTATGTTCAAAGTTTTCAAAGAGAGGAGGAGCAAAATAATGGCAACATTTCATAAACTGAAATCAGGGAGATCAGTAGCAGTGCATTCCTTGTATATAATGTGATGGGTGCCATGCTTAAAGAAGGTTCACAGTCCTCTGTATCTAGAAGAAAGGCAGACAGAAAGAAAAGAAGCCATCTGCCAACCCATGAGCTGATTGCTTACTGACATATACTGTATCCTAGAATAACTAAGGAGAGCTGGATATACCTGACTTTCTCAGTAACTGAATGAACAGAGCCCCACAATGAAGGCAGAACTTACAGGATCCTGAGTTTATATCTGCCTGATTCTGGCCAGGTGGCAAGAAGTACTTCCCACTGGGCCACTTACAGAGTTCACAACTTGCTTCTTGCTGGTGATTTTAATAACATCATGAAAAGTTCTTTCTAGGAACTATGTAATTTTTTAAGTCAAGCAACGAACAACCGTTCTGATTTCATGGCAGAAAAAACTATACATTCTGTCTGGATTTAAAGGTTTTATTTCTCAAGGAGTTAGAATGAGAAGGATAAGAAACACACATACAAAAAAGAAACACAGGAATAAGTAAAATAAATCTCTTAATCTATACAGCGTTAACTACACATTACAGGCTCTACAACTAGGCTTTCTTCCAGAATTCTGAACATTATAATATTGCTCTCTTTGAATTGAAATAGCCCTAGAAAAAAATAGATTAAAAGATTCAGGGTAAAGAAGTTTACAAACACTTTGTAAACACTAATTGATCCATTTAATTTCATTATCACCTTTTCTATTCTATTGAACATGAAATCCAGTAACAGGTGCTTCCCAAAAACTGCTTTGACTATTGACATTAGGGGGAAAGATATAAAACTGATGTGGGAAGTATAGAGCACTATTCAAAAACCTGATCCAGAATACCATCAGTAATAGGCTATGTCCAGTGGCTTGCAACTGTAGTTGTACTTTCAGTCAAATCACAATTTATAGTTTTTTTTAAGTGCATATTCCACCTGCATGTACTGACTATGCACCACATACATGCCTGGAACTGAAGTTAGAGATGGTTTACCAGTATGTTGAACCTGGGTCCTCTGCAAACGCAGTCTTTGCTCTTAACCACCAACCCATCTCTCCTGCCCCTTACATATTCTTTCCTAAGCTTATTTTCTAGACTCATTTACAGACTCACAGAAAACTGCAAGTATACTGTGGTCCCTGTAATCACCTTTCAGCTTCTATGTAATACAAACCTTAATTATAATGTGTCAGAACCAGTGAAACGCCATTTGCATAGGTATACTTAAGGAGTTCAATGTCATTTTTATGCTTTACAATTTTCAAATTAATTTTGAATTTTTAAATTTTGACTTGTCATAATCGAGGCATAATGATGTTATACATGTATATAATGTGTAAATGACCAAATTACTCTAACAATTCAAACTTTTAAAATAACAATTCTTTGTGCTGAGAAATAAATCCTTCCCTTTGTATGTTTTGAGTAACTAATTACTGTGCCACAGCATACACACCCCAAGCTTTACTTAGGAATGTTAACATGCCTCTCAATCCCTGTTACCATATCACTTAACACAGGCTTACACACACACAATACAACACGGGACATCAACAGATCCTCCACAGTACGAAATCTTTTAAAATCTGTTTTCAGTCAGGCAGTGATGGCACATGTCTTCCTTGAATGCTACCTCTTGAGGCAGAGGCAGGCGGATCTCTCTGTATTGTGTCTAATGTTTTACTTAAAAACTGGGTCCCTCAATTGTTAAGAGTTCACACTGCTCTTGTAGAGGACCAGAGTTTGGCTCATGGCACCCACAAAATGAGCAGCATATACACTCCAGGTCCAGAAGATCCAATGCCCTTTCTCTCATGGTTTCTGTGGTACCTGCACTCACATAAACATGCACATAATTATTTTTCTTTTTAATTTAAAATATTTTAAAGACTTAGTTGTGACCCAAAATAGAGTAAAAAGGTAAAAAGCTGGTAGTGGTGGCACACCTTTAGTCCCAGCACTCAGGAGGCAGAGGCAGATGAAGATCTGAGTTCAATCAAGACAAGCCTTGTCTCCAGGAAACAAAGAAACCCTGCCTTGGAAAACAAAAACTGAGTTAATTTGAATTTCATTTTTTAAGAAAGGCTTTGGATTAAGAAAGACCTTACAATTTTTGAGAAGTCCCTAAACATCTTTCTGCCATTCTGTACTATGCATTTGTGATGCAGCATTCTCAGAATTTTAATTTAAAAACACTGAAAATGCTTTGTTTTACATATCCAACATTAAGCTAAAATATATAAAACTAAGTACTTCTACCCAGTTAGTATGCAAATTAGCTTGTCTCTAATAAATGGTAAAATCAATATACAAGAATTTTAAGATAAACTTATATTATCCTGAAGTATTTGATTTCCATGCCTAGTTTACATGCCTCTCTATGCTCTGAGGTCCAAAGTAGGAAAAGCTGAAGAAACCCCAATGTGAACAGCAATTCCAAGATAAGTTCCACAGACCAGCAGCATAGTCCTACTCTTGAAGTTAAGATCCAGTAATGTGTTTTAACAAATCTTACAGGTGTTCCCACGGTCTAAGGTCTGAAAACCATGAACCTACACAAATCCGGTTCTTCAGTGGAAGATTTGAGTATGGTATTGATAAAAATATCATTAGTTCTTCTAAAATACAGTCTACAACAAAGCAGATTTTCAACTTTACTCTTACAAATAAGGGATTTGTAAACATGAAAGGAATTTGCAAAACACCTTTTTTAAATGCATGCAAAGTGAGCTATATCAGAGTGTTGAAACCTTCCCATTCCTATACACCACACTACCACATATCCCATTTTGTCACTCTTAACAAAACCACATATTACATAGCACCAGGGGAATGTACAAGTATTTGTAGTCCAATAACTAAATCCCTCGAATATGAAAAGCTGTTTCCATTTTTTGTTCAGTCTCTAAATAGGTTCTAGGACCGACCCCCCACCCACCCCTGGGAGACAAGGTTTCTCTGTGAGGCTGACTATCCTGGGACTCAAGAGATCAGCCTGTCTCTGTCTCCCAAGTGCTAGGATTAAAGACATGTACCACCAATGCCTGGTTAGTCTTTACTATCATTTTCTTTACTCATACAGTAAAAACTAATGGGCTGTGGAAGTGGCTCAGCTGTGATGAACATTAGACGGTTTTCCTAAGAACCTAAGTTTGATTCACCTAATAATGTTTGGCCAATCATATTACCGCATGTGTTGACAGCAATGACTCAGGAATTGGTCAAAAAATCTGAATCCTGCGATCTAAATGGCACCCTTCTACTTACAGGCTACGTGGACCAATAAAAGGTTCTGGATTGCTTGAGTCAAAGAGTCTTGACTTCTTGCCATATTCTATTCTTTTAGTATCTGAGGTAGCAAACAATTATAGTAAAAGAAATGAGAGCTAGCAAACCTCACACCCTACATGCAACATCTGAGCTGTTCTTAGAAAGCAGTCACCAAGTTTGTTTTCTCTCTATGACTAACCACATTAAGATTCATCATGTTGAGGAAACTATCATTCCCTTAATCTCGTGTCCTTCCAAAGGCCACTAAAATGTTAACTATGCTTCAAGATCCTTAATTGTAAAAAAGAAAAAAAAATTAAGTTTAACTCTGATTTTTTTTTTACATATCCCCATATACCTTCCACTGTCTTCTTTTTCTCATCCAACCACAAGATAAAACAGATATTGTAAACTGGCTAAGAGGAAGAGAAAGCAGCAAACTCCTGCTTAAAAATTTCACCTGTTGGGCTGAAGAGATGGCTGAGCGGTTAAGAGCACTGGCAGCTCTTCCACAGTTCAAATCCCACAACCACATGGTGGCTCACAACCATCTATAATGGGTGTACTCACATACATAAAAATAAATCTTTTTTTAAAAATTTCACCTGTTTGCCTTATGATTGATCCCAACTCTAAATTTCTGAGTAACCCTATAGCAGAGCCACAACTGCTATAATTTACTGGGTTCAACTTTGCCACCATGGTGTTATCACTGCATGGAATGAAATTATAGCTAAGCAAATGAAGTGAATGTGTCAAGAACAACAGAATACAATGAATTACAACACAATAGGGAACAAAGAGGAGACTACCTGCCCTATGTAGGAGGTATAACATCAAGCTATAGACAAAACAGCAGAACCAGAGGGCTTCCAACAAGCAATCTGCCTCTTCACAATTGGTTTATCTCAGACAATCAACCCCCCCACCCCATTTCCAAGTCATCCCGAAGACTTTAGGCCACTAAAACCACCAACCAGGCTACTAAGATCATACTTTTGACAGCTGATATTCAAGTGTACCACACAAAGCACCACAATTCAAAAAGCACTCAAGAACTATTTTAAATGCACTACTTTCTGCCTCCAGGACTTTTGAATCTTACATTTAAGCCTCAGTATTTGTTTAGAAAACAAAACCAGGGGGCTGGAGACACGGCTCAGTGGTTAAGAGCGCTGACTGCTCTTCCAGAGGTCCTGAGTTCAAATCCCAGCAACCACATGGTGGCTCACAACCATCTATAATGAGATCTGATGCCCTCTTCTAGTGTGTCTGAGGATAGCTACAGTGTACTTATATATAATAAATAAGTAAGTAAATAAATAAATAGGTCTTTTTAAAAAATAAAAAGAATATTACTCTTAGGGGCACACTTCAGCAAGACAATGTTCACCTAACCCAGTAACATTCAACACAAGCCCTCATATGTGAAAGAACATTTACAAGAACTCAAAACTGGGGCTGGTCAGGGGTGTTGCTCTAGCACAAATTAAGTAATGGCTTTTGGACCTTAACAGTCAAAAGAATTATATATTTCTCCAAATCCTTATTTACTCTATACAGCAAACATCTGTGAACCCTTATAATAAACTAACACAGGAAAACAAAACTATTTAAAAAACAAAACACCCTGTCCTCCAACAAGATGAAAAGGCACACTGGCAATCAAATAAAAACACAGTTAATGTAATATATGCCTGACAGAACTGGTGCAAAAAGGCTTCATGGAAGGTCACCTGGAAAGACAAACACATCAGCCAGAACACACAAAAAAGAAAAAAACCCTTAAAACGAAAACAGGGGGGGGGGGCAGAAATGGCACACATCTTTAATCCCAGCACTCTGGAGTCAGAGGCAGGTAAATTCCCATGTTTAAGGCCAGACTGGTCCAGGACAACCAGAACTACAAAAAAAAAAAAAAAAAAAAAAAAAAAAAAAATCGTCTTGAAAACAAACAAACAAACAAAAAACAGGGGAGGGAAAAGGGCTGGAGAGATGGCTCAGCAGGACCCAAATGGCAGCTTACAAGTGTCTGTAACTCTAGTTCCAGGGAATCCTTCACACAGACTCACATACATGCAAACTGCCAATGCATATAAAATAAAAAATGTTTTCAAAAAAAAGAGAGAAAGAAGGAAAGAAAAAAATAGACGAAGAATAAATACATGGATGATGTAAGAAGACATCAGAGTCCACACTCAGAAAACGCCAGTTTGGAACAAACATTCTGTATAGAGGGCAGATGGAGTAGTTGCATGCTACTTGCAGAAATTCTGAAGACAGACCTAGGAAAAGGTCAGACCAAAAAACCTTGAGATAGTCAAGATTTTTATTTCCTCCTAAAAGCAATGCAAACCAGGAGACAATTTGAACAAGGACTTGTGGATGATCTGTGTGACACCTTTATGTGTGTGTGTGTGTGTGTGTGTGTGTATACATATACATATATGTGTGTGTGTGTGTGTGTGTGTGTAAGTACACTGTATCTGACAATGGATCCCATTACAGGTGTGAGTTACCATGTGGTTGGTTGCTGGGAACTGAACTTAGGACCTCTGGAAGAAAGAACATTCAGTGAGTGTTCTTAACCACTGAGCCATCTCTCCAGCCCCTGTGTGACACCTTTAGGAAACCTCTCAGAACTCAGCCTTTAAGCTGTTCAACTGGAGAAACAAGTATATTTCTCATACATACACAAGCATGGAGACAATGAAGTGGTAATAATAATAATAATAATAATAAGAAGAAGAAGAAGAAGAAGAAGCAGAAGAAGAAGAAGAAGAAGAAGAAGAAGAAGAAGAAGAAGAGGAGGAGAAGGAGGAGGAGGAGGAGGAGGAAGAAGAAGAAGACAATAACTATGACTACAAATAATAGTCTCTGAGAATTCAAAGCATTTGGAGCAAAGTAGAGTGTAGATGATGGGCTGGGATGTTGCTCAATTGCAGAGCACCTGCCTAGCAGGCTTGAGACCCTATCCTAAGCACCTGAAGATTTAAAAAGAGGTGAAAGAAACAAAATGTATGCTGGCACAGTCCAGTTGTGGTCCATTAGTCCAGGGAAGGAGGTTGATAAGTTCAAGCCCAGCATGAACCAATCTTATATTAAAAAACCAATGATGAGTTCTCTTCAAGGAAGAGACTGTTTCCACTTTCAATCATCCACTCTTATGATTTCATACCATGCTCATCGTCACAGTTACCTCACTTGGCCTTTCCCATCACTGGGTACATGATGCTCTAATCTTTTTCAATCCAAGTTCTTAAAAGAGAAGCTCTCCATTTATTTATTAATCAATGTCTTGAAATAGAAGTGACTGATGAGCCAGGCTAGGTATAATAGCACATGCCAAAGACTGAAGGTTTTGGGAAGCTAAGGCAAGAGAACTAACTGTTCAAGGCTAGCCTGGGCTACATACTGCGTACCAAGTCAACCCTAACTAGTTAAGAATCCAGCTCAAAAACAAACAAAAAAAACTGCTAAACAAACAAAGAGAGATGACTCAACCTCTAAATGTTTCACACCTTAAATCCCATTCACATAAAGTTAGACTCTTTCCCCTTGACCCTTGATGCCTGCAGCCCTAAGGTCATGAGAAAACTGGAGAACTAGCCCTGCCCATCGCCTAGGCAGCACTGACTCTGGTGGTAGGGGTGCTAGTGAGCCCACCCCTGAGAACATGAGACCGGGAGAGCTGCCCCCTGCCCTTTGCTGGTAGCAACTTTGGGTTAATGGGCTGACCAACTCAGTTACCTCCCAGGCTTTGAGTATCTCAGAGATCCTGGTCTGCATAACAGATCCTTTGGGGGGGGGGGGGTAGTCTGAGGCAGCTGCTAGCCCTGGTGAAATAGTGAAAAAGCAACATGCCAATGAGTAAAGATAATAGACTTCTCTCACAAAACAAAGCAACAAGCCAGAGAAAGTCATCAGAATGTCATCAGCTCAAGTCCAGAACCTTATTACTCTGAGAACTTAGGAAAGGAACTGGTTCTGGCAGTTGTTTTGGTAAGCTACTGCAACTGGAAGGCTTCTATGCCCTGGAAGTTCTTCAGCACATACTGAAGAGCATAATTAATGTACAGTGATGCAGTGGTGTATTTCCTATCCTGGTGATTAAAAAATATCGGAGGGGGGATCCCAAGGTATTAACTGGCCCGTGTTTAGTAAATAACATACAACGGGAAAAGTTGATAAGTAAAACCCCAAAGCCAGCAATGTAAACATCTGAACTTAAAAAGGCTAAACAACGGGCTGGAGAAATGACTCAGCGGTGAAGAGCACTGACTGCTCTTCCAATGGTCCTGAGTTCAAATCCCAGCAACCACATGGTGGCTCACAACCATCTGTAATGAGATCGGATGCCCTCTTCTGGTGTGTCTAAAAACAGCTAGTGCACTTACATATATAATAAATCTATAAAAAAAAAAAAAAAAAGCTAAAACACAGAAACTGGCAGAACTCACTCTTCTGACTCCAAAAGCAAGCAGCAAACTGTTTCTAACAGGAAAACTGCACACAGTAGCACTGTCTGTCTGAGTAGGGCAGCCTCTACCAGTCCAACCCTCATTCCTCTATGCTATCACCACACTCTTCAGGGCATGTGTCACTAGTTGAAATGATCTCAGTTTTCTGTTTATATATTTTTTCTTCCCTCTATATAGGAATTCAAGCTCAATGAGGAAAGTTCGCCTGTATTTGCATCACTATTCATTCACACAGAACCCAGACAGTTATGTGCACAATAAAAACTTGTCCAAATGGCCACAACTACCCAAGTAACATTTTATTTAAGGACACCAATACAGACAAGTACCAATGAAACAGTAAGTTCAATGCAATAACAACTAAGTAATTACTCAACTTGCATTAAGAGTGACCTTGTAAACCCCCAGCTCCAAAAGGCACATAAGCTTGAGAGGCTGGGTAAGATTTGATGATCTCAAACACAGGAAATTTTCTTAATGTACTTTACAGAGTGTTTTTATTAAAGAAAAACACTACAATAAAGCCAATGTGACTCAAGGTGCAAAACCACAATTGTGGATTGTCAGGAAATATGGGTTTAAAAAAAGCCTGTAAATCTTGCTGTCTAAAATGAACCACCAGAAAGATGCCCTTTAAAGGGTTCCAGTAAGGATCATAACTATAGTGTGGCTTTCCCAATAAGCTTCTGTAGTAATTAGTGATTTTTTTCAGAGACTGAGTTGTCAAGGTATCTTTAGAAGGGAAGTCCAAAGTTACAAAGTGAAAAACTCTAAAGATCACAAACACAATTTTATACTAAGTCAACTTCTCTGAATTCCATTTTAATACCCTGAATATCTTTTTATAAAGAGTTATTTCTCTACAACTTTAGTAGTCAGCCTAAAAACTTTCCTTCTTTCCAGTCCTCAAAGTTCTAAAAACAATATAAACTTTCACAGTGGCAGTATTTAAATAATCAGGGATTAAATAAGACTTTCAATTCAACATAAAATATGCAGATCAGGATGACTGGGACATACAAATAAAAGGAATATCCAGGACAGGATTGATAGAAGGAGAACCCAACATAACATGTAGTGAGTGTGCACACATAAGAATGTTTTTAATAAAAGGAAAATCTGAAAACAAAAACCAATTTCTAAACCTATAGTAACTGATCCAAAGCATTTCTAATTTCTCAAGTAAGTGCGATTTAAGTAACAGCTGGAGGGAAAGATGTACCACTACTAGCAAAGGAACAGTCACTAACAAGAATATACATACAGCAGTGTTCCAGTAAGTTTTATTTTAAAAGAAAACATTTCACTCAGAAAAAACAAGGTCACAAAATCCGTTTACCATCATGCTTAGGAAGTTATTCTGTCCAACAACTTAAAACAGTAGCACAAAGTTATATTAGTTCATGCGTTTATAATGCTTTACTTTTCCTTCCCTCTTCATTAAGGAATACAAAAGGGATGTTTCTCTCCCACCAACCTGCTTGCACATAGAAAAACTCCTCTCTCCATCTTGCAAAGCTGAGTGTAACACTGTGGTAGGGAGGCAACAGCAGTCTATTACTACTTTAGGGTTTATGTATCAATGACAAAGGAAATCATCTTGTATTATGGCAATGTGCTAAATGGAATGTGTTGACAGCTGTACTCTTTCAAATGACTAAGAAAAATCAGGTAATTGCACTCATGATGACCCAATGGTATGATATGTAAAGTATGTCCCCAGTCCCCAATAAAGCTCTTAAAAAAATAATAATTAAAAAAAAAAAAAAAAAAAGATAGGCTGAAGAGATGGCTCAGTTGTTAAGAACACTTGAAGATCTATAGGAGGACCAGAGTTGGAGTCTCAGGATCTAAATCAGGCAGCAGCTAACAGTCACCAGTAGCTCCAGCTGTTCCAGGGAATCTGATACCTTTGCTCACCTGCACATACATATACACCTAACACATAAATAAAAATAATTTTTTAAATCAGCTAAAGATTAGAGAATGGGTAAATATAGGTAGGAAAGAAATTACAACAGACTAGAAGGCCAGAGTTAATGGTACATGATCTATAATAACAGAACTAGCAAGACTAGCAAGAGATCAAGCAAGGAGTTCAAAGTTAGGCTAAGCTATATAGCTAGTGACAGACAATTCAGAACCCTATCTCCAAATATATATATATATAGTAATTATCTCTAAAATACACACCCTAGCCCAGCAGGATCATTCATAAATAATGAAGGAACAAATGTATAAAGATCTCTTCTGCCCTCAGACAATCCCACTAGATAATTGGCTACTCCTATTCCCTTGGGACTTTTCTGACTGTCCTTTTCACTCTGTTCCGTACTACTCCAAAGTCCCTATTCTAAAATAATTCACAGTTCTAACTGCAGATTTAAAACTACTGTACATCCTAATAGAAGTAAAAAGCTAGCAGCAGATTTTGTAGAAATTATTTTTCTTTTCCAAAAGAAATGGGGAGAAGGGTTCCTTCTAATTGACTTACTAACTAGCCAGTCTTTGGCATTCTTTAGAGCTTGGATTAGTTACCTGAGTACATGTTCTATCATCCTTTTAACATCTCCCCCAAACACCCTTTCAGTAGCAACTTTCATACCCTAGGAATTCTATATGGTGGGCAGTATTTTCCCACTTAAATTGAAGAACATCAATGCTAGCTATCCACAAAGGGCAAATAGCTGTGTCCTACTGGACTATTACTAATTTAATGCTGCTTTCCTAGATTGACTGATTGATGCCAACAGCAATAAAGGCATGAGTAATCAACAATTCTACAATAACTACTGGTCAGCCAACCAGTTAAGGTTGTTTAAACACTAGCTTAGAGCAAACACACTACTTCAAAATTGCCAATTTTCATCTATTACCCACCATCCAACCCTAACCATCAGGCTAGCTTGAAGTTTCCATAGACCAAAATAAATAAATAAATAAATAACTTCTCCACTGCCACAAGAGAAGTTCCTCTGAACTTTTGGAGTTACAAAACTATTTAAGTCCCCCCACCCAACACCCCCCCATTTCCACCTTGATTGTCATGTGGTCCCTTAACAACAATTTGGAGGAGGGGCGCTGTCTCTGACTCTGTTGTCTGCCATGAGATCCAGTCCCCTACCTGGACTGCCTGGTTAGGGTTCAGTGAAGGTGTTTAGTCCTAACTAGATGTGTTGTTGGGGGGAGGGTTGTAACAGAGGGGGGTGGTCTTCCCTTTCTTAGAAAAAGGGGAGGGGGTAACAAGGAGGGATTTGTAATGTGATGTAATGTAAACAAAAAGGTGGAAAGAAAAAAAAGCATTTTTAAAAATTCAAAATAAATGTAAATTTAATTTTAAAAGGCTCAAGAGAAAATACCATAATAGCCAATAGCCCAGAAAAATTAAGTAAAAGAATGCACTGGCTAGGAACGTATCAACACTGGTCATATTTACTTCTTCATATGAAACCAAGTTACACAGAACACAGAATGTCACTTGCATCCCACTTAATGAAGAGTTCTGAACAGATCTAAAACACTAAAGTATTAACAACAACCAAATCCAAACAAGACTGGTTCAGAAAGAATATCATGCACCCCACCTGCATACTGTTTTCAAGGACTCAACTGTATGAAAGCCCTAAACGATGGTACTTCTTTTTTCTGAATGGACAGACTCAAATATCCTAGCTTGCCAATTTATCCATTTAAAATTTCAGTGTGGTCATTTGTGGGTGGCTCTGAAAATGTTAAACAAAATCTTAAATCAACACCTTTCACATGCTTCCAAAAAGTTGGTGAATCAGACTTTTCAATGAAAGTAAAAGTTGAAAAGCACTTCAATATGACATAATTATTCCCAGCAATACATCAGACATAAACTTTTGAATCTGGCTGATTCTCTTCACCAGCAAGGTTCTCAAGTTCTTACTAGTTTCCTGGTCATTTCCTTGAACATCAACTACACTAACACTCAAGGCAAAAACCACAATAAAGAGCTCTGGCCTCAGCGGGATTCCACATGTAAAAAAACATTACTCATAAATAATATACAGTTGCTATTGATTTAAAGTAGCAAATACATTTCTAACTTTCATGCTGTGTGATGGAATCTCCGATTTTAGACAGCAGAACAAATCCCAAGAAATGGGTTTTCCACTTAACTAAATCTATCTAGAATGATACAAAAAAACTGACATGAATTTACTTATATTAAAAGAAATCCTACTAGCTGGGTGCAGTAGGCTGATCTACATCCCAGCACCCAGGAGGCTGAGGTAACAGGACTGCAGTTCCAGATTCGCTCTAAATATAGTGAGATGCTACCTTAGAGAAAAACTACTTACAGGGAAATAAAATTTCAGTTCTTGAGTTTTGATTTAAAGTCTCATTTCTAAAGTTAGTGAAATTCACAAAATTCCCCAGTAACTGGGGCAATTCATTCCAGTTAGACTTGCAGCTGAGCCTCCTTAATCCCAGATGTAAGTAAAGCGACTAGACCCAGACAGGGCACCTCGCTCAGAACATCCAGGTGGAACTAGTCACTAAGAGATGCTGCCAAACACCTGCTGTAATGAAACATTTAGCCATCAACCTGGTCTGATGAGTCCTAAGCTCTCACTTTCATGTGTGCTCTAAAGACAGTCCCTTTAAATTGGAGCAAGAACGCTATATATAAAATGCAACTCTTAGCAAGAGACAAATTCCAAATAGAAGTTTAAGACAGCTGCAAAGTTTTAATGTTACCTCTACAAATAATTAAAACTCATTTGCTAACAATACTAGCAGTTAACCACTCTCAAATAAATGTAAAAATCCTTCTCAATGTTTTAACACAAAGCCATTAAGACAAACTTCAAGTCTATTCACCTCAACATCTCACACCATTCTGCTTCAGCTAGTAACAAAAGACACATCAGCAGGTCCCTTGCCCCACAACACTTTTCCAACCCTCCAGTGTGTAAGCATCTTCCTTCAAGTGCAAAAAGAGATATTTGCAACCCAGACAAAAGGCACAACCCAGTCTTACTGCATACTACCATACCACCATTAAACTCAGGGGGAAAAAAAACTAATTTCGGACAAATTAAAACCACTCTGCATTCGGTAAATACCAAAACGTTTAATGTTCTACAATCCACCACTATTCCCTTCCTCTCCCTCCTGTGGGAACCAACAGCAACAAGCCAAAAGATGCAAATGTCAAATAAACCCAGTGTCTATCTGAAGCAAGACGAAAATCTGGGGAAAATCATTCCCATAAGTCCCTTATTTTAGCACGAGGCACTGGACGCAACTTGAAAGGCACACAACCCGAACCACATCGCCCATCCCCAAATGCTAAAAAGGGTCGTAATCAACAAGTTGGCAAGAGGGAGACCAATAATAATGAAAGTACGGCTCACTCCCCTCTCCTTCGCATAGTAAATTTTAAAAAGCCAAAGCAAGTCTTTCAACAAAAGCTAGCACTCGTCTTCCAGTACCTGGTGGAGGTGCCTTTCCGCACATCGCAGATGCTGCATTTAAAGGCTTCGGCGCTGTTCCTAAAGGTGCAGACGCTACAATCCCAAAAGCCTTCGTCTGCGGCAGGTTTCGCTTGTCTTTTTGGCCTTCCAAGGAGTGGAGAACCGAGGGAAGAGAAGAGAAAACAGACGCTGGTGAGCCGTCGTCAATTCACAGGAATCCGACGCTGTAAACTTCTCGTGGCGACCACCCATCCACCGCACTGGCGGGCACCGGGGCGAGAGGCCGACGGGCAGCGCGGAGCCGGGCGCCCCCTCCGGTCCCGGGCTCCGAGCGCCTTACGGCGGCGGCGGCTCACGCGGGGCCGCGCCGAGCGCAGGAAGCGGGCCGACTCGTGGGCGCGAGCGCGGGGCGGCGGGGGCGCGGCGCGGGCCGCGGGCCGGATCCCGAAGGCGGCGGGCAGCCGGGACGGCCGGGCGGCGGCGCGGAGGGGGCCGGCGCCGCGCGCTGCCCGCCCCTGCTCGCGCCCTCCCGCCCGCCCCACCTGGTTAAATCTCCCTTTGTCTGGGCGGAGCGGCGACGGCGGAGGGCGGCTGAGGAGGAGCCGCCATGGCTGCGGCGCGCACGGCCGCCGGCCCGAGCGGAGCGACACCGCCTCCCTCCGCCCCCGGGTCTCCATCTTAGCGCGCCTCCCCCGCGCGGCCGCTCCGGCCTAGTCGCCGGTGTCCCCGCCCGCCGCGGCCGCCCTCCCCTTCCGCCCCTTCGGCGCCCGGCAGGTACCTGGTCGGGCTCTTCTTGTCGCCCATGGTCATGGACGGGCTGGCCCCTGGCGCCCCACAGCTGCGCGCGCCGCCGCTCAGAGGAGAAGCGCGGTCCGCAGCGTCGCGGAGCGGCCCCCGCCCTCCCGCGCCGCCCGCCCGCCCTCCGCCGCTGGGCTCGAGCTCCAGCCGCCGCCGCCGCCGCCGCCGCTGCCGCCGCCGCCAGTCTCCGGACGAGACTAGTCCCCGCCAGCGCCGCCTCCGCCGAGTGACTGACGAGGGGCGGGGCCGGGCGCCGCGCGTCATGCGCCGGGCGACCAATAAGAGGGCGACGACCGGCGCCGCGGAGGCGTGGCGTGGCGCGCGGGAGGGCGTGGCGCCGCGGGGGGCGGGGCGACCGGCGTGCGTGCCCGGGAGTGTGTGTACGCGCGGGGGGCGCGCGTGCCTGCCGGTGGCCCCCGCGGCCCCGGCGCGACTGAGCGTGCGAGCCCGGCGGGGAGCACGTGGCCGTGTCCGCGGGCCCCAGTGGCACTGTGGCGGCCCCCACT
Source organism: Micromys minutus (assembly GCF_963924665.1). Lineage (NCBI taxonomy): Eukaryota > Metazoa > Chordata > Mammalia > Rodentia > Muridae > Micromys > Micromys minutus. The sequence continues at coordinate 45,417,476 of NC_137972.1, read as the reverse complement.
CGTCGCGGAGCCCTGTGCGGCCGCTGCTGGGACTCTAGCCCCGCAGCGGCTCCGCTGAAGTAGTTCCGCGCAGTTTGCGCGCGCCGCGGGGGGCTGCGCCTCGAGGCCCGCGTCTCCCGCACTGCCGCTTCTGCCACGAGGGGCTTTGTGGCGGTCTTCCCCAAGCGGCCCTCCCTGGCAATTGCCAGACCTGCAGCCTCCAGGGCCGGGACGCGGGAGGGAACTCTAGAGAGGGTGTGGCGCAGCCTCGGGCCCCCGCAGCCGAAATAGGGCGTTTCCCGGGGGAAGTTGCTGTTCAGATCCAGGCGACCACATGCCTTCTCTCCAACCTCGTGTCGCGGCTCCTGCCTCTGGAAAATGAGACTCCTAGCGCTCCTCCCAGGGACGGTTCCATGGATGAAAAGCACTCTAACCTGTACCCCGCACTTAGGAAGTGCCAGGTCTTGACTCTTCCCTCTGGCATCTGAGATTTGGAGATTGGTACCCCTCACTTTCTGCCTTGCTTCAAGCGTGCTCTTGCCTCTGGGTTTTGTGACTCAGGGCTCTACCCTCGGGCACTGGCAAGGAACCACGTGGGGGAATGTCTAAAGATTAAAGAAAGCCCCAGGTTGGAGGGGGGGGGACTCCAAGGGAAGAGGCAGGACCAGTAGGTGATGCTAAAAGGTGGGGGCAGGGATTGGGTGTGGGGAACTGATAAGAGCTATCGGAGGCTCTGGTTGACATATAAACTCAAAGTAGGTTCTTATCAGGACAGACTCCGGGGAGAAGACCGAAGCTGGAGACCTGCTGAAGCTACTGGAGAGTGGAAAGCAGGAAGTCCTGGGATCTGAAGGGAGAGAATAAAAAGAGGGAGGCCTTGTAACTAAGATAAGCTTGATCAGCACTAGATGTCCTCCAGGCAGGCACACCCAGAAGGGCCAGCTACACTGTTCAGCAAGGGTCAGCAACCTCCCAGGCCTGGGCCTTACTCCTTAGGAGTGAAGGAAGAGGGAGGATGGAGTCCTAGGGGCAAAGGGGCCAGAGATAGCCAAGGAATGTGCATGTCAAGGCATGGCCCTGGGCCAGCAGCCTTGGCCCCTAGGGTCGGCCTGGCTTATTTCCAGCATTCTGCCTCTGGTGCATTTAAAAAGAAGAAGGGAAAAAAAACCTCTTAGGACTGGGAAGCAGGGAACCACTGAAGGACTACAGCTTAGTTCCTGCCTAGCAAGCAGGAGGTCCTGGGTTTGATTCCCAAGCACTGGATAAATACACAATAAGTAAAAAGAGAAGGAGACTGACTTTTTTATGTAGAAGTAAAGCACAAACCTCAGTGCAGATTGCCATGGCCTTGCATATACCAAGTAGGTGAGGGTGTTCTCTTCACCATCTCTGTGCAACCCAGCCTCCACCCAAGGCGATCACTCACGGACTATCCCTAGGGGTGTTTGGTATGCCTTTGTGGTGGAGATGGAACCATGGCCCTGTGGTAGGCAAGCACTGACACCAAGTTAATCTCAGCCCCCGGCTGCCACATCTAACTAGGCAGAGTATCTTCCATATTCTTCCATTCTGTTGCCTGTATCCAAGTTCCCCTTTCTTTGCTTAATCTTGTAGCGTCCCCTTTGCAACCACACCAGCATTTATCTTCAGGACACCTTTTCTAGGATGCTTTGTTTTTGTCTTGTGTTACATTTTCAAAGAGCTCATTTCTACAAACTTACTAAGAGACAGCAGATTCTTATCCAACTATGGTTTCAGGAATTCTGATTTTATCCGGTTGTGGGAAATGAGACTCCATCAGAAGTGCCTTTCTAGTTCCAGGGACACCCTACCCCTAGATTTTGGAGTTCATGCTTCACGGCTTGAGCTGGGTAGCCTGCAGATCTTCCTTCAAGCACTGCGAGAGAGAGGTGACAGCCCTCCCTAGTCCTCTGGCTCCTATCTTGAACTTTTGCTCAAGAAAGAAAGGACAGCAAGTGTGGTGCAGCCCCACTTTGATCCCAACACCCAGCAGCAGACGTGTGTGGATCTCTGAATTATAAGCTAGTCTGCCCTATATAGTAAGTTTGAAGCCAGCCAGGGCTGAATAGACCCTGACTCTGATGGATGGATGGACAACGGACAGACAAGAAAGGAAGACCACTGGTATATGCCAAAGGAAGGGTCTGGAAAGTTGTCAATAATTGTCAATGTCATCTTAAAATTTGCTACTGCTACCTTCAAGCTGGGCTAGCCTAAATGCTCAGAGACTGAAACTCTGAACCTGAAAATACCCAAAAGGCATGATTAACAAATGGCAGGGACAAGCAAGCTTGTCTCCAAGAACCTCAAGATTTGCCCCAGGTCCTCCCACGTCACCCTAATGGTTGAGTCTTCATTGGCAGTCTAGGCTGAGGTTTACAGTGAACTGAGGACAGTGAAGGCTAAATGTGAGAATGCTTCCTTGTGCCCAAAGAAACTCCCACCAACAGATGGTTCATAGAACTATTTTTTTAGGGATTTATTTATTTTATTTTATGTGGATGGGTACCTTGCCTGCATGCATGTACGTGCACTGCATGGTTGCCTGGTGCCTACAGAGACACTGATCTTCTGGAAATAGAATGAATCATGGCTGTGAACAACTATGTGGGTGCTGGGATCGAACCCAGGTCCTGGAAGAGAGAGCAGCCAGCACCCTCAGCCACTGAGTCATCTCTCCAAACCCAGGAAGAACTATTTTTTATTTGAGATTATTTTCTTGACATTTTTTTTCTTAAGTGATTCCCTCATTTCAGTATCCCTTCTTTGTTGTTTTGTCTTTCGTTGGGGGACTGTTTTTCAGATAGGATCTCATATAGCTAAGGTTTGGCTATAACTCATAGACCTCCTATCACCACCTCCCAACTGCAGGATCACAGATGTGTGTCCCACTCCTGCTTATCCTGACCTTAATGGACTAATGGCAATAGTGTATGGTAGTAGATTTCCTTAAAATGCATTCGGGTGGCCACCAGTTCTAATGCTAGGTTACTTTCCTAAGTCTACCCAGTAATCTCTTCCTTGAAGGAGTTGGGGTACTGAGATCTCAGTGGCTTTAATGAACTTTCCAGAACCAGTGTGATTGAAAGGAAGAGGGGGGGAGTATGAACAAGTAACTGGAAAGCCAACCAAGAAGGACAGAGACTTAGGAAGGTTAAGATTTCAATTATAATGGCTAACAATAATGCCCTTCTTTGTACAGGATGCTCCTTTAGGGGGTTATAGAAAATTGTTTCTTGAAGAGACCAACCAATCACCTGCAGTGTCTCAGGAACAGAGAAGAACCCAGTGGGATTCCCTTTAGGACCCAGGGCATATGCGGATAACCCTGAACACATCTAAAGCATCACGCTGGAGACAGGACCAGCTTCTAGAGAAGCCCTAGCCAGAGGCAGGTGGAGTGTCCCTGACCATCTGTGCTGAAGCTTACCCAGATTTTGCACTGTCACCTGTGCTTGCATTCATCTATGTCTCGAACTGCAGGAAAAGCCACGAGTCACTATCGAGCTGGTGCTGAGAAATGCAAGCACTCGCCATGCACACATTCACATACCCCTTTTTAAAAAAGCAAAACAACAACAACCCCAATGAACCAAAACAAACAAACAAAACCCTGCTGAGCTACGTGGCGCACAATTTATTAAAACTAAATGAGGCCTTGGTGGTGCACAACTGCCATTCCAGCACTCGGGAGGCAGAGACAGGCAGATCTCTGAGTTGAAGGCCAGCCTGGTCTACACAGTGAGTGCCAGGGCAGCCAGAGCTATGTAAAGAGAGTCTGTCTCAACACGAAACAAGGCATAAAAGTCTAAAAAGTAAGGAAGGAAATAGAAATAGGAGCATCTCTCAGCTGTAGATAAAAAGCTTTCAGAAGAAGACACAGAAAAGAGAAGGTTCAGGGCTGAGGTTGTAACTGAATTGTAGAGTGGTCCAAAGGCATGCAGGAAGCCCCAGTTCCATGCCCAACTCTGCATAAATCAGACACAGCAATACACATCTGTAACCCTAACCCTCAAGGGATGGAGGAGAGTAATTAGAAGCTGGAGGTCATTCTCAGGAACACAGTGAGTTCTAAGCCAGCCTGTGCTACATGCAACCCTGTCTCTAAACAAAATTGTCTTCTCTTTGAAAATCACTGTTAGGAAAACGAAGAGAAGGCTGGAAGTTGGTAGAGCGGTTCGGTTGCCTAGCAATTAGGATGCCCTGGATTCCATCCCCGTACTATGTAGATCTGACACCGTGACTCTGACCTACAAGTCCAGCACTGGAGAACGATCAGAAATTCAAAGTCCTTTCCAAGTACATAGTGGGTTCAAAGCCAGCCTGAGCTGTAAGAGATCCCATGTCCACCCCCCCAAAACAAACAAACAAACAAAAAACAGTGCATACCCACAAGAGAAAGAGACATGTTTGAAATAAGCTAAAGACTAGAGGCAAACACTCACAGAATACACAGATGATGGAAGATTTGTATCTTAATGAGAACATGAGCAGAAGATGAGCAGACAGAAAGACAGACAGATATTCACCAGGAGACAGAGAGATGGCAGAAGAAACATGTCCAACATCAGTATTTGGTAGGGAACCCACACATTAAAGCCACAGCAATATACCTCTGAGCCTCAGAGTGGCTTAAGTCAAAAAGCCTGACAATGCCAAGTGCAGGGGAGGATGTGGCACTACCCTCCTTCATTCCCAGTGGGAGTGCAATATGGTACATTTCCTCTGGAAAAAACAGATTGGCGGTTTCTTACCAAGTTAAACATACACTTGCCGTGCGAGCCAGCAATCCCACTCCTAAGGATTTACCAGGAGACGGGGAGGCATATGTTCATACAAAACACTATACTTAGATACTTAAAGCTGCCTTTTTATTGGCACTGAAATCTGGCAGCAGTCCAAATGCCCTGAGCTGGTGGGTCATTAACACATTGTGGTACATCTACAGAGTGGAATAATAGGCAGTAGTTAAAAGGACAAATTCGCACCCAGGCAGTGGGATACATAACAAGTGCTTTATTCTAAGTGAGAGAAGCCAGTCTCTGAAGATAAGTTACTGTGTGGTTCCACTTAAGAGTTTTCTGGAAAAGGTGGAACTAAACAATTTCTTAAATTCAGTGGTCAGATTAAGGCCAATTAATTCACTGTATGAGGTGTCTTGTCCTTGAGTATTGATGGTCACCGAAAAAGAAGTCCTAGAGGAACTTGAAGACACATGGGTGACCCATACTTACAGTTTACACAGGCAGAGTCCCATGGCCACAGTCACCAGTGTGAAGGACAAGCCCCATGTACCTCAGAGATGGACAGCAGGAAACGTTTGGCTGTCTGCTTTCTGGCTCCACAGGCTGCTTCAACAGCAGTTAGGGGATCCTTATTTCTGTCAGTGACAGGCACTGCCTTGCTATGGATGTTCCTAGGGCTTCTTAGGAGCCTTAGACTAAGGCCCAGAATCTTGCCTGTGGTGCTCCAGGCTCCTCATCTTCCTGCTCACACAGCTGGTTCAGTCCCCACACAGCTCCACTCTGGGCACCCAGGTGCTTTGCCATCCTCTGCCAAGCACAGGCCTCCTAAGGCCTTTCTGCCTGTTCACTCTTGGATCTCTCCACAGTTCCAAGCGATGTGTCCTGGTGCCTGCTAAATCTCTCTTCCAAAATCCTTAAATATCTTACATAGCATAAGTTCAAGTCACCAGCACCCTTCAAACTGCTACATTTTTCCCTTAGATGATTAAGCCTAAACCAAACCAATAACTGCACCCAAAACCCAATCCACCAGAACGAATGCATGCCTGCTGTGTGCTGCCTGCTTGCCTGCCTGCCTGCCTGCCTGCCTGCCTGCTGTCTGTCTGCCTGCCTGCTGTCTGCCTGCCTGCCTGCCTGCCTGCCTGCTGTCTGTCTGCCTGCCTGCCTGCCTGCCTGCTATGTGCTGCCTGCCTGCCTGCCTGCTGTCTGTCTGCCTGCCTGCCTGCCTGCCTGCTATGTGCTGCCTGCCTGCCTGCCTGCCTGCCTGCCTGCCTGCCTGCCTGGGATTGACTAGAACTTAATTTCTACAGGAACAACAGCTCTTCTCTCTTCAGTCTATATCTGAAGTATCTAGACTAGACTAGAAAATGTCCCCTGACCAGTAGATACTCAGTAAAAACTGAAGACAAGACAAAACCATATTTACATCTACTCCCATCTTAAAGCCTCAATTGACCCAGCGAGTTAAGGATAGCCATTCCTGAGCCATAGAGATGGTTCAGCAAGCAAAACCACTTGCCTGGCAAGTCTGTGGATCTGAAGTAGATCCCCAGGACCCACATAAAAGCCAGACACTGGCTCCCATCAGAAACTCCAGACCTCATATATGAAGACAGGAGACAGAGAAAAAAGAATCAGCTGGAAGTTCTCTCATATGCTGTGAAACAGTAGAAATAATGGGAGGTCCTGCCTCAAAAGCAATGTAGGCAGAAGAATGGGTCCCTAAAAATTAATCCTCTGACCTATACTTGTTTGTAATGAGTGTATTTGCATTCTCCTCCTCTGTGTATTCTCTGTCTCTCTCCCTTCCTCCCTCTCTCCCTTCCTCCCTCCCTTCCTGTCATCCTCCTGCCATTTATCCCTCTGCCTCTCCTTTGCTTGCACATTAGATAGTTGAGCAAACTGACTTGCTTGAAGTCAGACAGAGTCTGACTCCCACACAACCCCTGAACCCCAGCTTCTGCTGTGCACCTCTTCAGGAGCATCACAAAGAGCCTGCTTGTTTTAAAGAGTCCCTGAGAGGTGCTGACACATGCCAAAGTCCTGTGGACCCTTTCTGACAGAAGAGTCTGTCTGTGTGTCTGTGTGTCTGTCATTTCTCCACTGTCTGTTGCCCCAGTTAGATTGATCCCTACCCCCATGCAAGGTCTCAGCCGTCCTTCTTCTCAGGATGAAACCACAAATATTGGTTCTGGAAGAAATGGCTTAGCTGTTCAGAGTAAGCATCAAAGGTGGACAATGGTGGTGGACACCTTTAATCCCAGTGCTTGGGAGGCAGAGGTGGGCAAATCTCTGACTTCAGGGCCAGCCTAGTCTACAGAGTGAATTCCAGGACAAGGAGAACTACACAAAGAAACCCTGTCCTAAAAAACAGTCAGTAACAACAACAAAAGCCAGAGATGGTGGCACATTCCTTAAATTCCAGCACTTGGGAGACAAAGGCAGGTGGATGTCTGTGAGTTCGAGGCCATCCTGATCTATAGAACTAGTTCTAGGATAGGCAAGGCTTCACAAAGAAACCCTGTCTCAAAAGGCTAAATTTAGAAAGGAAGGGGAAAAAGACCAAGCATTGCCCTTACAGAGGACTAACACACACACACACACACACACACACACACACACACACACACACACACACACAGTATCTCCTTAAGAAAAAAAATTCAAAGTCAGACATGGTAACACATGCCTGGTATCTCGGAATATATTGAGTTCCAGTCTGGGTAACATGACAAGAGCCTGTTTTATGAAAACAAAATCAAAAAAGAGAAGAAAAAAAAGAAAGAAAGAAAGAAAGAAAAGAAAAGAAAAAGAAGGGAGGAGAGAGAAGGGAGAGATTGAGGAGAGAGATAAGGAAGAAGGCAAGAAGGAAAGAAGAGGTGAAGGAGAAGAAAGAGATGGAGGACAGGGTTAAAAGGAAGAAGATGGGCGGGAGATGAGCTCTGTACAGAAGAAAAAGCAGAGGAGGAAGAGGAGGAAACATCTGGCCACATTCAGAGATTTCACAGGTCCACCCCATGAGAGAATGGCCTTCTGAGGATATTTCTATCAAGAGACAGCCATCTGAAGACTAAAGAGGCACACAAGAGACTGGATCTGCCAAACACCTTCAATCTAGACTTCCTACTCCAATACTGTGAGAAAATCCATTTTTGTTCCTTAAGTGTTTGGTCTGTGGCATTTTGTTACAGTAATTCTAGCAAGCCAACATGAGTTTGTGGGCTGAGAGGCCCCTGAGGTTAACAATTCCCCATAGATAACAGGGTTTGCTCAGGCGATTGCTAAGCCCGGGAGGTTTTGTTCTATTGTAGCAGATTTGTTCCATATAGTCTAAGCTGGGCTTCAACTCCCTTTTAAAAACTAACTGTGTCTGTCTGTGTTAGACACATATGAGTAAAGGTGTGTGCTAGGCTTCTGTGTGGAGGTCACAGTACAATTTGCAAGAATGTGTTCTCTCTGTCTACCTTGTGAGATCTGGAGAACTTTATATTTTCAGGTTTGCCAACAAGTATCTTTACCCACTGAGTTATCTTGCTGGTCCCTGGATGTAAAATATCTTTAAAGTTGTGTCTTTGTATATGTATACATGTGTCTATGTGAATGTATGTGCATACGTGGTGGGGGGGTACCCTCAGAGGACAGAAGACAGCTTTCTACACCTGGGCACTGGAGCTAATAGGAGTTGTGACTCTAGTTCTTATGATTGAGCATTTACTGTTAAGCCAACTCTCCAGCCCCTGGATTTAAAACTTGATCCTCTTAGCTGGCAACAGTGGTGGCAGTGGCAGAGGCGGCAGCCCCACATTTTTAATTCCAGCCCTTGGAAGGCAGAGGCAGGAGGATCTCTAATTTCCAGGAATGTTAGGGATTTTTTAAAGAGGAAATCCTGTCTTAAAAAAAAAAAAAAAAAAAATGAAAGGAAGACAAGACTTGATTCTCCCATCCTAGGCTCTCTAGTACTGGAATTAGGTATGTACTACCAAGCCCAGCATACTTAGGGTGTTTTTAACACAGTGGATACTAACTATAACCCTGTGAGGCAGGTTCTATTATGATGCCCTTGTTATAAATAAGGAAACGAAGGCCAAAATAAATGGGAGAGGAGGAGGGAAGGGGAAAGGAGGATCACTTGTCTGAGTCACATATGCTGAAAGTGACTAACCGGGAGCTGGGTCCTGCTGCCTGGGCTCTGAAGGCTCTAGTAAAGTAGCTGTGGTCATTCCCGATTGTAGCTCAAATGAGGAACTGGAGGGTTCAAACTCTGTTGTCCCACATCCATGTAGCCAGCCAGGGTGTGGTGAAACCAGAATTTCAAGTTCTCTCAAGTCACCACACACCAGAGACCTGGAACTCAAAAATGCTGAATATGGTTAGCTTGAGGTAGGGAGAGACCCATGCTGGAGGAATGAGGGCAGAAATTCTATGCATCTGAGGATGGTAAAATGGCTCAGTGGGTAAAGGTCTATCATGCATCGATCCCCAGAAACCATGTAAAAATAGAATTGCCATGGCATATGTGCACACGCATACACCCATACACACACACCTATGAGTCCATGGGATAAGTTTAGATGGGGAAGAGGCACCTGAGCTAGATGCTCTGGCACACCCGATCCTGAATCCAGGAAAGCTTCAAAGGGGAGAAGGCACCAAGCATAGGCCTTTGAAGAGCACTCTACTGCAGCCCCTCTCTCCACACCAAGAAACAGACAATGGGTCCTGGGATCCACACTTCATGCCAGGAAACAGACAGTGAAACCTAGCCCAAGATCACACAAACAAGCTGACTCTGTTAGCTCTTTGAATTGGGGTGTTCGCAGTCACCCTTGAAGTCTCTACTGTGTGCCCCGTGCCAGGGATCGACAATACTGGGATAAAGTGTGGTGCAGATGGCGTGTGGACTGGGGTAGCAGGATCCACCACTGAGAGGTAAACTGGCCTGTGAGCAGACAGAAACAGCTGGGTGGCCACCAGGTGAAGGTGCTCGCTGCTCTCCTGGTACCCCCCCCCCATCTACAGTCACAGAACAGAAAGGGTTGGGATCAACCAGAGCCCCGAAGAAAGAAGGGCTTTATCCAGAGAGAAAACAACTGTCTGGTGCTGAGGAAGGAGGGAAGGCAGGGGGTGCAAAGGGCAGGGGTGGGGGTGGGGTGAGGGAGCAGCCAGCAAACATCAAGACCCTGGAGCAGGATATGCAGAGGAAGCCAGAGACTCCTTCAAAGCTTGCAGGAGCTCTGCCTTAGGTGGGCTCAGCCAAGATGGCGCTTAGGTTGTCAGAGGACAAGAAACACACCAGTAGTGCCTCTATGGCCATGTGTGGTGAACCGCTGCCCTGAGACCAGACAGACACTTCACTCCACATGCAGACTGAATCAGAAGAGGGGTCACAGGAAAAATCAAGAGGACAACACGGAAAGAGTTTTCTGGCAAGTGGAATGTCCTAACTCCTAGGTTGTGTCGGAGGAAAGAACATGAGTTAGAACTCAGGAACAGTTGAGTGAGCGACAGAGGCATGGCCAGGCCAGGCCAGCAGCACATACAATGTGGTAACGCAGAGCCGTGGCTTGGCACTGCAGGGCAATCCTGGGCTGAATACTTGGCGCATGTGTGGGGTGGAAGAGACGGGAGAGCAGGGCAGTCAGCCCAGCCTCAGAACGTCTTATGAACCACAACGCCAGGTTGATTCCACCTTGACGACAATGGTAGAGCATTCACAGCTATGACCAGTGAAGGTGCAGGATTCACACCGAGTTTTTTCAAAGTGGTTTTGACAGCAGTATGGATAGATGCTAGTGGTTTGAGGGTCAGCGTGTGAAAGAGAACAGAAACATCGTGTGTGTGTGTGTGTGTGTGTGTGTGTGTGTGTGTGTGTGTGTGTGTGACTATATGTATATATATCATTATATGTATATGTATCAGTATATATATACATACACATACACACACATATATATATAGATATAGATATAGATATAGATATATATCAAAGAACTGAGAAGGAAGATGAAGGGTTCATGCTGAAAAATCTCTTGGATTGATTGAATATTGGGTTTCAGAGATAATGCATGGGGAGGAAAGGGAGACTGGGGAATGGTATTAACAGAGATAACATCAGGAGAAGGTGTTTAGATGGGGAAACTGTGAGGTGAATTGTTGGGAGGACAGATATGATCAGGGCCTTGGGGCTGCAGGAGAGCATTTGCCTAGCATAATAAAGCTCCTTTTCTGTCAGATACCAACAGTCCTGGGGCCCAGGGCTACTTTTCTGCAAGGTGCTGTGCACATGCAGGCACATAACAGCACATAAAAATGGAGCATAAATAAGAACCACAGGATACACTGGGCTGATGATATATAAGAGTTAACTAAGGGGAAGCTCTGAGGCTAAGCTACAACAGGGATCCAAGCACAAAGAAAGAAAACCAGCAAAATGCACACACGAAATGTACACTGCAAGGGAGTCTCTCCTGAGATGTAGCTTAGCTAAATCTTGGTTTTTGGATCCAGGGCCTGCATTGGGATTCCAGCCTTGCCTCTCTTTCTGTGACCATCAGTGGAGGCTTCTTAGTTACTCATGGTCTTGGTGGAATTGATGAGTCAGTAAGCCTATCCTCCAGAGGTGACAGGGGACAATTGAGAAAGGACAGGGACACAAAGCTCCCATACAACCACACAATCTTGGCTAAGTTGGTGAAGCAAAAGAGTGCCACCCAGAAAGCTCTAGAAAGTAGAAGAGAAGCTGGAGATGACCAGGACAGAGGGGCACTGAGGCCAAGTCATAAGAGAACCCCTCATTGCTAAAGAAGGATGGGTCAGAAGAAGACTGGAAAAATGTTTTCGGTGATGAACAGCTTCCCTTGACTTGGGACCGGAGTCTGGACTTAGACAAAAGATCATCATCCAGCAAGATCCAAATCCAAGGTGCTTAGCTGGCAGCAAGGACTCTGTTCTGAAGATTCCCCTCTGTATGGTGCCTCAGAAGCACTCAGCTAGGGGCTGAATATGTAGCTTACCTGGTAATTAGTTGGATAAAGCCCTGGGCCCAATACTGAGCACTAGACCCAGTTGTGTGTAGTGGTGAACACTTGTAACCCTGGCACAAGGAAAGTACAGACAGAGGATCCAAAGTTCAAGGATGCTTTCTGTTGCACAGAGTTTGAAGTTGGTCTGGATTCAGGAGTGCAGAGGAAATGAGAAGGAAGGAGAGGGGAGAAAAGGGAGGGGGAGGAAAGGAGAAGGGAGGGAAGAGAAGAGGAGAGGGGGAGATAACAAGAGGGGAGGGGGAAAGGACTGGAAGGGAGGAAAGGGAAAAGAAGAGAGGGGGAGGGGAAGGGAGGAGAAGGGAGGGAAGAAAAGAGAGAAGAGGGGGAGGGAGAGGGGGGAAGGGAGGGGGAGGGATAGGGAGGAAAAGGGGAAGGGAGGGGAGGAAAAAGGGGAGGGGAGGGGGAAAGGACTGGAAGAAAAGAAAGGGAAAAGGAGTGAGGGGAGGGGAAGGGAGGAGAAGGGAGGGAAGAGAGAAGAGGGGGAGGGAGGGGGGAAGGGAGGGGGAGGGATGGGGAGGAAAAGGGGAAGGGAGGGGAGGAAAAAAGGGGAGGGGGAGAGGAGGGGGAAGGAGTTCCGAAAACTGAACAGCAGGATTCTGATCATGAGTAAATGGCCCCTCCTCAACACATTCTTTAACTTTTTTGATAAAGACAGATGTCTCCTTACCTTTTTTCTTCCAGTCTTTAAAGGAGGGGCCATCTTTCCAGTCTGCATGTTGTAACTTTTTGGAGCATTTCTGTTTACACTAGTGTTTCATTGGTTTTTGTTTTGTTTTGTTTTGTTTTGTTTTGTTTTGTTTTGGGTTTGTTTGCTTTGTTTTGTTTTTGGTCTGACAAATTTCTCAAAAATAAAAAGCAAGCAAACAAACAAACAAAAAAGCAATTCAAAACAACATATGTACTTGGCTTTAAACTCAGAAAATTTGAGCTCCCCGCCCCCTTTGTATACTGCTGGAGGAAACCACAGAATCTGTCAAATCCCCCTTTAATTCATGACAACAGTTACTTTTCAGGCGCTTTTGGTCATACGAATCACATTGATCAGGGCTGTCATGAAAAGCCTGATAGTTCACCCTTTGCAGACTGTCTCTGGGCAATCCAAATGTGGGCAGAGCCTAAGCAAGGTTGATTTCATGACCTCTTTCCTGACACCCCACCCCCTCAGACTCCCTCAGCTCCCCAGCCACTGATCCTTTATCCCTAGCAACAACTGCAGCTGCTACTGTTTCCTGACTCTAGTGGGAAGAGTGGGCTTGGGGCCAGGTCTACTGTCCAAGGCTCCCCACGGAAGATGTAGAAGAGAGCAGCACGTTATCACCATCAGTGACCTTTGCAGAGCATCAGGATTGCAACATGCACAGTACAAAGGTCTAGTGTATCTGTCTGCACCTGGCTTGGTTATTCGAGTGGAGCTAACCTTAAAGCCAAGCACTGGGTCCTTACTGTCTCATAGTCAGGCAGACGGTTGGACATCAAATATGAATATGGATGTAGCATCCTCTCTCCAGGCTGTTGGGACTAAGGGATACATATTAACCACTTGCAACCCAGCTCCTTGGACACTGGGCCCTTTGCCAGAGCACGCACTTCTTAAGGATTCAATAGTATCTTCGCCCCTATAGAATCCCTGCTATCGCTTGCATCTCAGCTTATATCGAGAGACGTGCTATCAAGGTGATTTCTCATACTGGGGGAGACAACATTATTTCCTTAACCCATGTCAGGATTCTGTGGGCAAGACTGGGAGTGCAGGACAATGTGATACACTAGAAGAGGAATTGTCAGCTGTCACTAACGCTGAGTAACAAACAGCTTCTTCATGGAGGGATGGGTATGTCATGTATCGTAGAGAGAAGACAGAGCTGGGCTGCTGTGCCTGTACAAGAGTGAGGAAGACCACCAGATTCCGCGGTCAGGACCTGAGCCTTCAGATCCCAGAAGAGGCCTCAAGACAGAATGAGCTTGATTTTATCCAGCAGTGTTTATTAAGACAGCATCTTGCATGGTGCTGATACACCGTGTGCCGAGCAGTGGTGGGCAGAGTCCTGTGTAGACTATCATGGGATAAAAAGAAGACTTGACTAGGATACTTGATGGGAGATGTGTAGGAAGAACAGAGACGGAGCTCAGTTGGGTCGAATGCCTCCCTAGCATTCGCGAAGCCCTGACCTCTAGTACTTCATATAAATGGCTGTGGAATGCAAGCCTGCCGTCTCAGCACTGAGGAAGTAGAGGTAGGAAAATCCAAAGTCTGAGGTTATCCTTGGCTACACAGTGGCTGGGGTCGGGGATGAAAAAGATGAAAACTTTCACAGTTGAGAATTGACCGACCAAGGCTGTGGCAGTGAACAAGGGGAAGCTAGCTGCAAAAGACTTTCAAGCAAAGAGCACGTGCGTGCAGTGGTTTGGATCGGTTTGGCCTCCTTAGCCTCACGTGTTTGAATACTTGGCCCACAGGGAGTGACGCTAGTAGGAGATATGTTCTTGTTAGAATAGGTGTAGCCTTGTTGGAGGAAATGGGTTACTGTGCCTGTGCGGGTGGGCTTTGAGGACCTATGCTTAAGCTCCACCCAGCTGCCCTCTGATCAAGACGCAGAACCCTCAGCTCCTTCTCCAGCACCGAGTCCATCTGGATGCAGCCATGCTTCCCGCCATGATGATAATGGACTGAACCTGTAAAACTGTAAGCCAGCCCCAGTTGAATGCTGTCCCTTATAAGAGTTGCCTTGGTCGTGGTATCTCTTCACAGCAATAAAACCCTAATTAAGACAGTGAGTGTGATCATTTTGGTGATTAACTGGATTATGTGTATGTGTTGGGAGGTAGTTTAGGACATGAGCTTCTGGCTGGGGCAAGGATCAACAAAGAGAAGGGTAGAGGAGAACTCGGTAGGGGACAGAGTTCAGTTTAGGAAATGTGGGGTTGATGGGGTGGTGGGAGGTGAGCAGCCAACCAGCTGTGTATCTGGTGCTGAAAGACAACCTCTTTTGAAAATATGTCTGGAGTGGGAGAGGCAGGGGAATGGCTCAGCCGGGTTATGGCTTGCCCAGTAAGCATGAAGACCAGAGTTCACATCCCCAGAACGCATGTAAATGCCATGTGGGTATGGTGGGAGGCCTGTCATTCCAAACTTGGAAGCGATGATCAGACTGGTGAGCTTTAGGCTTAACTGAGAGGCACTGACTAAGGAGGCTGATTCCTGATGTCACCTTTGGGCCTCCACAGGCATGTACCCACCCCACCATGCAAACATGTCCACACACTTATAAAGAGACATGCAAACAAGCATGCACACATATACATGTAAATCATACAAACACATGAAAAAATGGAGAGAAAAAGATAAGGACAGAGAACAGGAACATCCACAGATTGTCACCAAAGTCTTAGACTGGAAGGCGGCATTGCAGAGAAGGCATTGTGTGGGGAGGAGGCAGGAAGCCAAGGGACACAGAAGAGGAAGCAGTGAGCTGGAAAAAGAATGATGTTGCTCACTTAATGGGGAGTTCACTGTGAAACTGAGCACAGGAGCTGGGGAGGATGGCTCAGTGGGTAAAGGTGTTTGCACCAAATCTGATGACCAGAGTTCCAACCAGAACCCTCATGAAACTCTCTGACCTCCACACATGTGCACATGCAGAGCTGTGTGCACATGCTTGCATGCATATGCACACATAGAAAAATGAATAAATCAACGTAAAAAAATGACTGAGAACATGGTGGGGAGCCTTGAAACTCACATCTGTAATCCCCAAACTCAGAAACCTGAGGCAAATGAATTGCCACCAAGTTCCAAAGAAGTGAGAAGATGACCCCTGCCTTGTAAGAGCAAGATCCAGAATTGGTTCCTGGAATCCTTGGTTAAAAACAAAGGTGGTGTGTGGTGGTTCACACCTCTAATCCCGGCACTCCAAAGGCAGAGGAAGGCAGATCTGAGTTGGAGGCCAACCTGTTCTACAAAGTAAGTTACAGAATAATCAGGACTTCACAGAAAAACCCTGTCTTGAAAAATTCAAAAATGAAGGAAGGAGGGAGGAAAGAGGGAGGGAGGGAGGAAGGAAAAAAGGAAAGAAGGAATATGAAAACAATCTGGGTAGGGTGGGGCACACCTTTAGTCCCAGCACTTGGCAGGCAGAGAGGACGTAGGTCTCTGAGTTGAGGCCAGCCTGGTCTATGGAGTAAGTCCCAGGACAGCCAGGGCTACACAGAGAAAAACCAACCAACCAAAAACGAGCAAACAAAAAACAGATGTGGTGGCTTGTATTTGTAATCCCAGCATGGAGAGATGGAAACAGGATGATCCCTGGGGCTTACTGACCAGACAGAGGTGATTTCTAGGTCAGCAAGAGACTTTGTCTAAAAATAAAAAGACCTGAAGGATGGGACGGTACCTGAAGAACGACACAGATGACAATGACAGCCATGACATATGCACAGTGCACTCCCTCACATGCACCTCCGCCTCCACAAGTACACACACACAAACACACACACGGGGGGGGGGTGATTAAAAATCAGGAACAATAAGCAGGCTGAGCATCATGCCACACAGGGACACTCAGAAAGCTGAGGCAGAAGAACCATGAGTTTGAGGCCAGCCTAGAGAATTTAGAGACTCTGATCTCTAGAGTTCAGTTTGACAGTGAGCTCAGCAGTATAGTACTTGCCGGGTGTGCATGAGACCCTGGGTTCAATCCCCAGCCCAGGGGGGAGAAAGCACAATCAAGTTGTCCAGTGGGACAGCTTGGATACAAAATTCAATGAAGATGTTGGACATGTCAATCAAGAGTTCGTTGTTGACCTTTCTGAGGGCGGATTCACTATGGTGAGGGTAGAATTCATTTAAAGACTCTCAATTACTCAAATGTACGGGGAGAAAATGGGACCGGGATGTCTTTATTACTAGGCAGAATTTGAATAGTAGTTCTTCTCTGGGCTTGGTAAGTCAACAAGGGATGCAGCAGTGTGGAGAAAAAGGGAAGAACAACACCAAGCCAATGGGAGTGTGTGCATCCGTTCCTGAAGGCTGGAAGCCTCCCAGCCGGTCTGACAGCTCAGCCAGAGCTTTAGGGGCTTTTCTTTCTTTGTTACACAATCCTAACTAAGTGACTTTTGTCCTTGTAAGGCATCCTCACGCTCACAAAAGAGCAGCTCCAGCTCCAAGCATCACATGGCTCTCCCAGTGCTCACCTCTCTTCCTTTGTGACACTTTCCCTCCTTAGTCATTCCCACGTTCTTCCCTAGGTCACCTTGGGGAGAAGGTAAACAGGAGGGACTGAGGCTGCTTGCAGAACCCATTTCTCCCCTAGGGCTAGGCACATGACTCCCATTTGAGGAAGGAAGAAGCTTGGGCTCAAAGTCTCAGGCATTTAATTACAGCTACTCTAGAGGCTGAGACCAGAGGAAGGCAAGTTCCAATCCATCGTGGTAATTTAACAAAACGTTGTTTGAGAGGTTAAAGCAAAGTCTGGTGTGGTGGCACACGCTTTTAATCCCAACACTGGGAGGAAGAGGCAGGCAGATCTCCAAATTCAAGGCCAGTTTGATCCTTAGAGCTAGTTCCAGGACTAGCAGGGCTACAAAGAAGACAAAGAAAAACATAAAAAATAAATAAATAAATAAAACCAAGCAATAAAACAAACAAAACTGGGTGTGTGCCTGTAATCTCAGCACTTGGGAGGTGGAGGCGGGAGGATCTAGAGTACAAGGTCATTGTCTGGGACGTGATGTAGTGGAGGTCAATACTGAGAGAAATGAGACCAAGTTTCAGTAAATACATACATAATAGGGCTGTTGAGATGGCTTAGGGTAAAAATGCTTGCTGCCAAGTCTGCCTATCTGAGTTCAATCCCCAGAACCCACGACTCCTGGAGGTTGTCCTCTGGAAGTAGCTGTTACACATGTCCTGCAGCACCTGAATGCATGTGACACATAAACAAAACAGTGAATAGTTAAATTAAAATAATGAAGCAGACAAAAAAATGGAGGGACTAAGCTATAGTACAATTTACCACTTGCCTTGTTAAGTCCCTGGGTCAGTCTCCCGCATGGAAGGAGAAAGAGAAGGAAGAGGAAGCAGAAGCAGGGGAGGAGAGGAATAAGGAGGAAGTCTGATTGTTGAGATGTTTTCACCATCTGCCTGCCATAAGAAGTAATACTTTCAGCAGCGAGCACAGCCCTAGGGGCAACAGAGGGGTCTTACAGATTTGGGGAGCTATTCAAACAACTGGCTTCTCCCTGTTGCTATTCAGAAATGAAACATGCCATCTGCCAGCTGTGGTATATTCACCTTGGGCAATGTCTCTTTGAGTGGCAGATGCCATATCTTACACTCAGGACCACTAAGAGGTGGGCAGTAATCATGGCAGTGGTGCTGGCACTGATCTGTGCTCACCAGCACTGCCTTTGTACCCTGTGCTTTAGATTCATTATCTCAGCAAGTCCTCAAGACCCAAGGAGGTGGATGCTGTCTGTGTTTGCACTTAGCAGATGAGGAAATGATGAGTGTGCCCAACATCTCTCTGCTATCAGCATCCTACAAAGGGCCATCTCAAGCCAACATCTCTCACCCACTGACTATATTCCTTTAGCTGTTCACATTAAAAATACATGTAGTGTCTGGTCTTGACCTGGAGGTGGAGGGAACTGTGTGGAAGAATGGGAAATGTGCTGTCACTGGCTCCCTGTATCAGCTGCTGGAATTTCCACCGTGCTGTTTTCTCACACATCACAGCCCCCAGGCCCTCAAGGGTAGGATCCTCCAGGTGCTCACTGGCTGTGTGCAGGCCACATGGACAGGATCGGGTAGACAGTGAACATCTCTCAAGGGAACTCGGGAAAGAGAAAGCCTCCAACAAAATAGGACAAAAGAACACCTTGGGTGTTTAGTAAGTTCCTGGCAGGAACTCACATCTCAAGTTTGGAAAGAGGAACAGACATCCTTGAGCCTCTGCTGTGTTCCTGGCTCCAAGCTGAGCAGTCTGCAAGCGTCAGCTCCTAGAAACTCAGAACATTAGGTGGAATGAAGAAAAGGAGGTTTGCAGTGCCTAAGCAGTTTGCTTAATAGAGATGAGACTAAAGCCAACCCCACCCAACTCATCTCTCTACACTCACTTTAACTGCTCACATTACCGCCTATGTCTGCTCTGGCTACTTAAATAACTCCAGGCCTTGCATGGGCTTTGACATGTTCACTCTACACTGGGAGATAGAGGCAGATGAAGAGCTTTAGACATTCAGAATCCTTCTGTGTCATTAAAATGCTAATTATGAGCTGGGTGCTACATGATTAACAGTGATTGCTTGTTTTAGAAGACCTGGGCTCAGTTCTTGGTAGCCCAAACCAGGTAGCTAATAATTGCCTATTGCTGAGGAATCCAACGCTCTCTTCTGGACTGTATAGGGTATATGTGCATATGGTGCACATAACATCACACAGGCACCCCTCATTAAAACATTCTGTTCCAAGTATGTTTTAAAGAAAATACTCCAAACATAATTAAAATCACTGTAGCGTGTTGGGTGGGCATTTTATTAGAGGGAAGCAAAATAAAGACTGTAATTACTCCACCATCCTTTCTAACTGTACCTAGAAGGCAATTCGTATTTCATGGATTGAAAGCTTCAAGATATGACATCCTTCTGAGGTTAATACTAACCATTCTTAGATGTGTTCAGAAGTTTTAGGTTTTGTGTTTTTGTTGGTTTGGTTTGGTTTGGTTTTTCAAGACAGGGTTTCTCATTGTAGCCCTGGCTGTGCTGGAACTCACTTTGTAGACCAGGCTGGTGTCGAATTCAAGAGACCTGCCTGCCTCTGTCATGAGTTGTTTTGCTTTTGTTTTGTTTTGTTTTGTTTTTTAACTAACCCCCAGTTTTTTTTTTCCACTGTTGTTTCTGAGGTTATCTGGGAACTAGGATGTGACAACAGGACTAAGGTGTGAAAAGCTTGGCTCTAGGGACCATTGTGAACTCATCTGCCCTTGAGAATGACTTCTAGAGTGTGGTTTTCTTTGGCTGAGCAGAGATAGGACGCCATTGTCTAGAAATGAAAATGTAAGTCCTGGCTGGACAGCAGTGGCTCAGGCCTTTAATCCCCCAGCCCTGAGACTGAGGCAGGCTGGTCTCTGACGTCAAGAGCAGCCTGATCTACAGAGAAACCTGGGGGGCGGTAACAGACAAAAAGGGAAAAAAATGAAAAGAAAAAGAATGGGGGGGGGGGTTTAAAAGGCTATCCCTGGCTCATAGGGTACCACAGGGCACAGGAAGTGGAGGTAAACACTTCCCATGTCTTTCCCTGGTTATCTCAGCCTGTGGCAGGGTCAAGGACAACCGTCCACTTCAGTTCTCACTGTGAAGGCTCAGTGAGAAATGGCAGCTGTGGCCTACTACTGGTCTTTCACCCTAAGGTGTTTCCTCAGTGCTTAGAGAGCTTGGAGGCACATTCTCAGCCAGCTAAAAGGGAGGTTTTAGGGAAGTGGGGGGAACTCTGAGAACTCCTTCGTTGTTGAACTGCTTAACTCCTGCAACTCTGGCTGGAAAGATTCAATTACGAGGCATTTGTAGGAAAACCTCACAACCATGAAAGGCCCAAGGCCACGTTCAGAAAGCTCTCAAGAGCTGTTAGCATGGAACAATTTTGTTTAGTTCCACGAAATTGGCATTGGCCCAGGCAGCCCCTGTCCTTTTAGTTGCATCTGCCAGTCTCACAGCTCCTCAGGGCCCAGGAGGGACAAGCTGGGGCTTTAATGTGTGAGCTGTGACTGAGGCTTAGAACTCAGGACTGTGTGTTTTTAAGCAATCTGCTTTGCTTTGCTGAGGGCCACTTTCTTCACAGGATTATTGTAACGGGGAAACGAGATAATAATGTATAAAGCACTTTACACTCTGCCTATGGAAAATAAGCAATAAACAATCATTATCATTAATCCATGTACTGCAGGAAGAAAGAATCCGAGAGCAGGTCTGGTCCCCGGGCCCCATTTTTGATCTTAGCACCCTGATAATTTCTGGTGAACATTGCACTTATAGCATAGATGAGACCCTGGGTCCCATCCTCAGGTGACATGATCCCAACACAGGACAGATGATAGCAGCAGAATTAGATGGTGAAGCTCTGTGGTGGTGGCTCATGCCTTTAATCCCAGCACTCAGGAGGCAGAGGTTGGCAGATCTCTGAGCTCAAGGCTAGCCTGGTCTACAGGGCTGCCAGGGCAACACAGAGGCACAGAGAAACCCTGTTT
Organism: Micromys minutus; assembly: GCF_963924665.1. NCBI lineage: Eukaryota > Metazoa > Chordata > Mammalia > Rodentia > Muridae > Micromys > Micromys minutus. The sequence goes on along the minus strand of NC_137972.1, from coordinate 45,396,449 downwards.
TGAAAAACGAAAAAAGAAAAAGAAAAGAGAAAAAAATAATAATTAGAAGTTGAAGGTCATCCTTAACTAGTAAGCTCCTGGGGATGTGGGGCTATTTAAGACTCTGTCCCAAAGTAAACAAGCAAACAAATAAACAATGTATATATGTTTGAAAGTAGGTAGTAGTCATTTTCTTTTTAGATATTTTACATTGAACTTTTATATATAAGTTATTTAGTTGAGTATGACAATAAAGATGGCAAGAAAAGGTCTTCGACTATCAGAATTTGTATTTTGGTAGGGAAAGAATGTACAAAATGGCACTTGCCAATAATATGAACACTTAGGAGCCTGAGGCAGCAGGCTTGCCAGTTTGGGGTGAGTCTGAAATGAATAACAAGACCTTGTTTAAAAACAAACCACACCAAAACAAAAACACTGAACAATAATTAATAGGTAAATAAAAAACCAAAAGCAAAGGTGTTTCTGCTACTGTGAGTTTAGAAAATGTCTGAGTTATGTTGGTGCTGGTCTTTGGTGGTGCTGAGGGCCCAGTCTAGTGCTCTACCACAGAGCTACTTTACCACCCTGTTCTGGAAACTACTACCATCCCTTTCCTCTACCAGTTGGAAGAGTCACCCACTCAGGACACAGCTATGCCCCACATCTAGCCATAAAATGTTCCCTTAGATTTCAAACTTGCATGGAGTCAGGTTCAGGAGCATGGTAGAATGAGTTAGAGTCTATTCTTTCTTTTCTTTTCTTCTTGCCTTTTCTTTTTTAAAGCTGGATGTAAAATGGACCCAAGGCAAATGGGGCTTGTAATCTTGGGCATGACAATTATCAAGATGAAAAAAAAAAATGTTTTCAGGAGAAAGCAGCAAGAGAAGCAAAGGAACAACAGAGCGGAAGAGAGGGGGAAAGGGATCATGGAGTCTTCACTCCTGCTAGCCCCTTCTTACCAGAGGCGCTGGTGGTCTGTTGTTATGTAGGCTACCCTAGTTGGATATAAGAAACTGCAACAGGCCATTCAGATATGATCCCCTTCATCAAAATGACTAATCTTGAAAGCCTGACTGAATTAGCCACTCAGTTTTAGCCCAGATAGCTGTTTGGCAATGCATCCCACTCAAACTGGTCCAGGAAAAGGATTTCATCACCTTTTCCCTCTGAATACCACAATTTAAGCGATGATAGACCATTATGAAGAAATCCCCCCAAACATGCTTCTGGGGAAATAAAATCCCCAAAGTTGCACATCAGAGAGAAACACACTTAAAGGTCTTCTCAGCCTGTCTTCTGATTTCTAGGAAGGGAGTGTGTGTGTACCCTTGTTGTTGGCTTTTGGGGTTGTACATGTATAAATGTATGCTTCTTCCATGCTGGTTTACAAGCCATTTTATGACAGCAACCACCCAGTCATGTAGAGAACAATGACATCTAGTCAACACTCTGAAGGCAGAATCCATCCTCGAGATCTTCCTTAAAGACCCAAGCACAGCTACCTTAATGCAGACACCCTCTCTACACATTCTAGGCTTGCAAGTACATTAACAACATTATTTTGCCATTGCCGAAGTCTCTATGAATTAATTCATGGGAGTCTGTGAATGCAATGCATTCATGAACTTATGCATGTGGCCGGTGTACCAACTGGCATCTTGGGACCTTTCTGGGGCATGGAGGTCAAAGTTTCGTGATGTACAGGGTTGTTGTCCTAATGGTGAGTATTGATTGGTGCCTCTGAAGCAACCCGCAGGCACTCAGCCTTTCTCCAGCCAGACGCCAGGCTCCTGAACAGAAGGAGTGTGCTTCCTAGAGAGCCTCAGAAACAATGCCTGTGACACTGAAGCCTGAACTCCCAGAGAGTGACGGATTGCTTCAGCAGGGTAAGTGCAAAGTGATAAACAGCATCCTGCAACACCTACATAGCAAAGATTCTCGTTAGGAAAGCACTGAACAAAACCAGTAAACATCACATACATATATATTTACATTAGCTTTCTGTTGCTTCTGTAACAGATCACCCCAAACTCAGCGACTGACAAATGAGAAAGGCTTATTCAGCTTGCACCTCTATCAATTGAAGTCCATTTATTATGTCTTGGGCTTTATAAGGTCAACATCAAGGGGTCAGCAGGGCTGTGTATCTTCCTCTGGGGTTGACTTATGCTCAAGTTCTTCTGTCTCGTTTGCCGTACACAAATCCTTCCAGTTACAGGTCCCCATTTCTTTGATGGTCGTCATCCAGGGGCTAGAAAAATGGACAGTGGACTTTATGCCAAGATCTTCCCATGTTGACCTTCATGTTCTGCTCACCGTTTCCTCCCCATCCAAATTTGCTCTGTGTACTGCCAATGAATTTCTCAGCTGAAGTTCTTTTATCAAAGACTGGAGCATTTAGACTGGGCATACTCAGACCACCTAAAGCAATCTATTTAGAGGTAGCAACCCTAGGTTCACCTGCTGTGATGGTTAAACTTCATTGTCAACTAGATTGGATTTGAAATCCCCTGGGAGGCACACCAAGCGTGTATGTGTGTGTGTATGTGTGTGTGTGTGTGTGTGTGTTTCTAGAGAAGCTCAACAAAAGAGGGAGGACCTACCCTGCATCTGGTGGCATCATCGCACAGGTTGGGGTCCCACATTGAATGAAAAGACAAGAGGGAGAAAGTTTCTCGATGGTGTACACAATATGACCAGCTGCCTCATGCTCCCGTTGCTTTGCCTTCCCCACCATAATGGACTATACTTGGGACTGCCAATCCAAAAGGACTCTTCTTGCCTTAAACTGCTCCTGTTGGCTATTTGGGTGTTCTTGCCCATCAGCACCACGGTCTGACCCCCAAAGGGATGTGTGAATCTGCTGATGGGCTTGGAGCACACAATGTCTACTTCCACAGTGAAGCATTTTGGGTAGTCATTCAGAAGTTGGATGATCTTAAGGAAGTAGTTGGACTTCAAAGTCGTCCTGTCTTCATTGGGCATCACAACAGTCAGTGCACTGGGGATTACTTACCACACAGGGCTTAAAGACAGTGTCAGTCTCATGAGGTTGCCTGTCAACTCTCAGAGGTATACACCGAGGAAAAGGATTATGGGTAATTTAGTGCTTAGTTGGATTGTGTACCTGTTTGCATATTTACCTACTGTGGAGTATTGAAGACAGATAGGGCCTCAAGCCTGCTGGGTGAGCGCCCTGCCACTGAGCTACATATTCTGTTTAATTCTCTGAAGAACTCCCATGCTCTTTCCTTGCCCTTAGTTGCACTTATTTACCGGGGGAGAAGGGCTGCCTGTATGGAAGCACGCATTTGGGAATCAGGGAACAACTTGAGTCTATTCTTGCCTTCCACTATGGACACACTGGGGAGCGAACGCTGGTCGATTCTGGCTAGTGGCAGGAACATCTACTCACTGACTCATCCGTCCAGCGCTACAGTACTGTTCTTCACGATGCTTGTACTATTTTGCCTTGACAGTGATGCACAAAGGTACTGGTTTCTCCATGTCTTTGCCCATTCATCCTTCCCTTTCTCTTTCTATTCTTCTCTTTGAGACAGGGTCTCATTCTAACCCCAGTTAGTCTGAAATGTATTATGTCCTTTTCTGCTTTTGCCTCTGTGGTGCTGGATTTATTAGCATGAGCCTCTGTGTTTTCCTTGTTTTATATTTTGGTTTTAGGTTTCATTGTTCTTAAAAAAAAAAAAAAAAATTAGGGTTGAGTAGCTTTGTGTCTAGCACTTGCCTAAGGTGCTTAAGGTCTTAGACTCAATTCCCAGTGCTGCCAAAAAAAAAAATTTTTTTTTTTTTTTGATGTGCTCTTCCCAGGGGGCTGGCATGATATGATGGATGAATCACTGTGGTTTTGATCTGAATCTCTGCTGTGCTGTGGGTGCCGAGAGTCTTCTCACACGTGAGTCATTTGTGTATGTTCTCAGGGTGGAGACTGCAATTTTTCAAACACTTAGCGTTGTAAATGATGAAAGTAATCAGAACCTAGTCAAGCAGGGCAGTGTTTAAAGGCAGGGATCGCAGGGGGTTCCCTCCAGCTGCTGGCCAGGATGGGGTGCAGGGGTCCCTGCAGAAGCCCTCAGCGAACCTGGAGCCGTCCCCAGACTTTCCCTGTTATTAAAAGTCACAGTGGGGCTGGAGAGATGGCTCAGTGGTTAAGAGCACTGACTGCTCTTCCAGAGGTCCTGAGTTCAATTCCTAGCAACCACATAGTGGCTCACAACCATCTGTAATGGGATCCGATGCCCTCTTCTGGTGTGTCTGAAGACAGCTACAGTGTGCTCTTATAAATAAATAAATAATTTTTAAATAAATTAAAAAAAAAAAGCCACAGTGATGAATCAGAAACACCACCGCTCTCTGGCGTGATGGCTCACACCTTCAGTCCTAGAAGTCAGAGGTAAAGGCAGGTTGGATCTGTGAGTTTAAGGCCAGCTTTGTCCACAGAGCATATTTCAGGATTTGAAATACAACGATAAGGAGTGGCGGGAAGCCATGCATCGCGCGCGCGTCTATGGTGAGCACCTGTAACCTAGCGCTGTGGAGGCTGAGGGAGCAGGGCGGGAGTCAGCCGTCAGCCGGCGGTCAGCCTGAGATGCACAGGGAGACCCTGTCTCAGGAAACAAACAGCCGGGTCTGAGCAGAGGGCTCTGTGAGGAAAAGCGTGAAGACTTGACTTTGAATCCCTAGAAGCCACTAAAAAGCCTGACGGTGCTTTTTATGATGGTTGTTATCCCAGAGTCCTTAAAGGGAGATGGTAGGAGGGGGCGGGTTAGTTCCAGAAAGCTTGTGGTGCCCCTGGCCTAGGCAGCAAACAACAAAGGACTGTCTCAAAGGACTGACACTCAACATTGTCTTTCTAATCTGTGTTTTCTTCCTCCCCGCCCCATCCTCACACTCCTATACCTTCCAGACCTGGTGGTCTGTCTGTGATCCCTTGTCAAGAGGAGGAGGCAGGAGGCTCAGGAATTCAAGAATGTCTTCAGATACATAGTGTGCTCCCATATGAGACCCTGCTGCAGAACCAAGCCAAGCAGCCAAATGGACAAACAACGACAGGAAAAGGCGATCACTTGGGGATTTTATTTCAAATAGATACTGAGCTCCCGCCACAGGAGCTGTAAACCTTGAACACTGAAAGTACTTTTAAACCAACCAACCAGAGGACTTACCCTCTCCCATGAAAAGAAAATAAGGTATAATTCACATTCAACAAAATGTGCCCTGTTAGAGTCAGTAAAATGACTCAATGAGCTAAAGCACTTGCCACCAGCCTTGTGACCCGAACTCTATTCCCCAGGACTCACCCTGTAGGAGGAGAGAACAGACACTTGCAAATGGTCCTTTGACCTCCACATAAGCCTCATGACATATAAACCCCCACACCCCCATCCCCCGTCAATGTGTTTTTGAGATTGGGTGTCATCACGTAACTCTGTAACTCTGGCTGGACTGGAGGTCATTACATAGACCAGAATGGCCTCAAACTCACAGATTCACCTGCTTCTGCCTCCTGAGTGCTGGGATTAAAGGCGCGTGTCACCGTGAGTGGATGTTATAATAGGAACTAGGGAGCATAAATACATGGTCCTTTATGCATGGCTTCTTTGACCTTCATACACTATTTTCCAGGTTCAGTGCTTTCAATTTTATAGTGTGAAGCAGCATTTCATTTTTAGTGGGTGAATAATATTCCATTGTGTGTCTCTATCTTATTACATTTATTCATCCAGTTATTGATGGATCTAGAGAGCTTTTTACATGGTTTGGGAAAGGCTGCCAGCTAAATTATATAAGAATAAAAGCAACTTAAATACTTGGAAAGCTTGTTTAAAAAAATAAATAAATTGCAGGTCTCTAGAAGAACTCTGAACTTGGAGACAGTTGGAGGCCCATCGATCTGCATTTTAAACAGAGCCCCAGTGAGATTCTTCCTCACAGTGAACTTTAGACTTGAGGCAGAGGGCGAGGTGAGCCTATGACAAGATTCCCTCTAAGGACACTGTTCCTAAGGGATGGGTAGCATGCCACCAGGTTTCCAGGGTAACCCACTGAAAGGGCACTGAAGACTTAGTGACAGGACAATGATGGAAAGACCTGGGCAGTGGCTGTGTGATGTCAAACCTCAAAGATGACGATGCCTGCCCTGTCTTCCTCGGCTCTTTTCTTGCAGTTTCTTCTCATGGGAGAGCATTTCAAATGTGCGATTGACTTATTGTTTTTGAGACAGAGTCTCCCTCTGCATCCCAAGCTAGACTCGATACCTCATGATATTCCTGTTCCTGAATCCTTAGTAGTTAGGCTTGTGGCATATCACTGTACCTGGAACCACACCCCTCACTCTTCCCCTCCCCCCCCCATCTGTCCTTCAGTCTGTCTGTCTCTCAGTCTGTCTGTCTGTCTCTCTCAATTTTTGTTTTTTTTTTTGAGCCAGGATCTCACTATGTAGTTACTGCTTTTCTGGAACTCACCATGTAAACCAGGCTGACCTCGAACTCACAGAGACTCCTCTGCTTGTTTCGACCGCCTGAGTACCAGCCTAAAAGACACCTCGACCAACCAGCTCTGTTGTTCACTTTTTAATTGACCTAATGACAAACAACTTGAGGAAGGAACACTCCTGAGAATTCAAGACTCTTTGCTAAAAAAGCTCTCCTCTGTGAAGCAGATGCCACTCAGCACTGGACATCCTGTCTGGGCGGAGGGCAGGTGCCACGAGTCATGTAGCACTCTGTCAGGGTAGAGGGCAGTCTCAGATACCACAAAAGTTACCTGGGCAACGTTAAATTCTGAAAGAATGGACAAGTAACAGAAATGTCACTGTCAAGTTCATACCATCGAGAATCAAATTAATATTTCAGCTTCAATGATACCTCCCAGCAATATAGAATATTATTAAGACTAAGATGTGTTAAGAAAGAAAAGAGAAAAATAGAGGAAAAGTACGGGGGGGGGGGGTAGAAAATATAAATTTTCCATGTATGATAAATATAAACTTTTAACCAGATATTTTAAGTAAGTCTACAAAATATTAACTTTCCAGTGGCTCCCCAGACTCACTGTGGTTTAGAATCACCAAGGGGAGTTTAAAATATACCCCTGACCAACCATGACCTCTCCTGCATTTAAACTCAACTTCCTCTGTTCATGGACAGACAAGGTTGACAGCCACACTTCCAGTGCCTTAGATGTTGGTTCTCGTGTGAATAATTGGAAAACCTTAAATGTCACATTCTATTCCCAAGAAACATTTTACTGGGAATGGGCACACAAAGGACATCATTCTGTCATTCCACAGCCTGGGAATTATAAGAAACACGTGTGCTGGCTTTATAGTTTACAAAGCACCTTCCCACCCACTTCCTTACCTGGTTATGAACTTGTTAGGAGTCTCTTAACATAGCTTTCCTGTCAGGAGATGATTCTATCCACATTCAATTTCTTTTTAGCATTTTAAATAAGAAAACCTAAAAACTGTCAGAACACAGACGAGAAACCTTTTCTTTCACTGTAGTGATGTCATCAGGACGCCTTGAGCATCCTGTGCAGGATCGGGGCAAAGCCAGCCTGAGAGACGCAGAGACTCTTGGGATTGGAGTAGTGACAAGGGATGACTGACGTTCTAGACCAGTGTCTCTTGGATTCTGAACTACATGTGAATTCACAGAAAGCTTGGTTAAAAAGCAGATCATTTCTACATAGGGCTTGGGTCGGATCTGAGGGTCTGAGTTCTTAAAAACCATTAGTACACTGATTTTTCTTTGTTTGATTATTTATTTATTTGTGTGTAGATGTAGAAGTGTGTATGGGGTCAGAGGACAATGCATGAGAGTAAATGCTTTCTTTCCATCAAATAGGTTCTGGAGACTAAACTGGAGTTATCTGGCTTGGTGGCAGGTGATGTCACTTGCCAGCCCAGGTCTGCATTTTTAACTAATAGCTCCCAGGAGATAGCTCTGTTGCTCATCTACTGATAATCTTGTGAACTGGAAGGATCTGAAATTAGAGGCTTGCAGTAGATAAGGGGGGCAGATATGTTTACTCCCACTTCTCAGGTGACCATGAGACCCTGGAAAATGTATACTTCATCTAGGGTCATGGAATTCTCTATACTAAGGGGTACAGAGCGGAGACTTGGTATAGAGCTGATGTGGTCTTATGTAACCCTGTTTCCAAGGGCTGAAGGTAATACAGGAACAATGTCTAGTCTGGAGACCCACAAAATGCAAATGGTATCTCCAGAAAGCAACCCAATTTTGCTTTTTTGTTTGGTTTTTGAGTCAAACTCCACCCCATCAAATAACATGCTAGTCCTTGGAAGCCATCTGAAACTTTGTCTTTCCTATGATTACGACTTCAACACCTACAAGTAGATTCCTACAAACATAGTGTCCCAACCCACGCCAACAAAGAAAGGAGGCCCACAGAGAAAAGTGTGGCACTGGCCACATCTTACCGCACCAATGAAGTATCCTCTGTAGCCCTCACTGGTCCTGACTGCTTACCAGTGCCGTGACTAAAAACTGTGCCCCAGAATCACATGGGTCCCAGCATCACATGGGTCCATATCATTAAACAGAGACATTGCTGGGTAAGAGCTTTTCCTAGGCAAAACCTGTCAATACTTCTGTGTCCCAACTCCTGGGATCATGAAGCCACAGTGCTTTGGGTGCTTCCAGGTGAAGGGAAATTCTCCAAGGGGAGAACATACACATTAGGGGCTGTGCATACGGCTCCATGATGCCCACTTTGATCTCTTTTGACAGAGAAGCAAACTGAGCTTTTGTGACATCATACGACTCTCTCAGCTAACACTGTAAGGATGTGGGCGAACTTCGCCCTTGTTTTTTAGCCCCTAGACACTGAAATTCATAACACTACTTCAGTGTCTCCAAGTTCAGAACATATAACTTTGAAATAGCTCCTTCCTTCCTCCCTTCCTCCCTCTCTCCCTTCTTTCCTTCCTTCCCTCTTCCTTCCCATAGCACAAGTTGGCCTAGAAATCATGATTCTCTTGTTTCCCTTTCAGAGTGTTGGGATTACAAAATACAGTTAATCGCAACAACTCTTGCAGTACTTCGAAGAAATGTGATCTGGTGGTGGTGGTCTGACCTTGCGAGTCCTGAGCCACAGATAAATAACAGGAAAGGTACCTTGTGAGCCCAACATAGTAGCCCCTACCTGTAAGAGCCCAACATAGTAGCCCCTACCTGTAATTCCAACACTTGGAAGGCTGAAGCAGAAGTTGTGGGCCAGCCTGAGCTACATTGTAAGAGCCCACATCAAAAAATTAAGAATAGGAGGAAGGGGAGGAAGAGAGGGAGGAGGAGAGGGAGAAGAAGGAGGAGGAGGAGGAAGAGAAGAAGAGATAAAAGTGCCTTGAACTCTATCACTAAAATGGAGTTTGGTACCTTTCAGATTAAAATTGTGGTTGTCCTTAGCAACTCCCTTGTGGACAACCCCCAAACTCTGCAGTTCTTTTCAGACACATTTTGACAACTGCTGCAAGCCAGAAATTGTAGCAGGTGCTGGGAGGCAGGTGCTGGGAGGCAGGTGCTGGAAGGCAGGTGCTGGAAGGCAGGTGCTGGGAGGCAGGTGCTGGGAGGCAGGTGCTGGGAGGCAGGTGCTGGGAGGCAGGTGAGCCTCCCTCTCCAGGGATGATATTCTTGGAGGAGAGGAGCTGGTCATAAGTCATTTCAATAGGTAAAGAATATGATGAAAAGGGGCCCTCAGAGTATTCTGGAACTCTGAAGCACACAGAAACCTAAGCTCACCAGGCAACTTTAAAAGGCCAAATAGACTGAATTAAACTCAGTCAACCTTCCCCTGCCTGGAGGTAGTTGAACTGAACCAGAAGGGTTAGCTATTCCTGTCACCTGGAGCCATTGCTTCCCTACCTGTCACTTAAAACAACAACAACAACAACAACAACAACAACAACAACAACACACACACACACACACACACACACACACACACCCTGTGCTCTGGTAAGAAATCCTTTTCCAACTTGGCTAACTACTGTTAAGCCAAGTCTCTCACCGTATGGACAATGGTCTGGGCATACACAGAGGCATACGTGCATGTGCACACACAGAAGTGCACACACACAGGCTGGCTGCATGCACAAGGTCCAATTTCATAGGCTTCCTCCCTGTGGAGGAAGCTGAGTGGATGAGGTTTCCTTCAGAGTGTGCCCGGGAGATGCTGTTAACGTAACGAAATGCATTTTAAATCCAGTTCCTTTGTTCTTAGTTTTCCCATAATGACTCTTGGTCAAAGGGAAGTGTGGGGAAAAAGAGGGGTTAAGGCTACAGCTTGGCATTTCCAAAGCCCTCGGTTCAGACCCAACACCATCTAACAGATTATATAGTGTGGCCCGTTTACATCTCAGCACTTGAGCGGTGGAGGTGGGAGAATCAGGAGTTCAAGCTCATCCTTGTTATGTACTGGGACTAACCTGGCCTACAGAAAGCCCCTCTTTCACTGGGGGGAGGGGTGGATTTTCTTTGCACCAGCAGCCTTTCAAATTCCAGGAAGGGAAGGCAGCATGAGTCTTGGTGGCAAGTCAATTTGGTGAATCCACACATGGTTCAGTTCCCAGGCCTGAAGAACTTTGTAACCTTAGGATAGTGGGTAAATCACTTACTCTCTCGGAGCCTTCATTCCTTCATCTGCAGCACGGGCCAGTAACAGCTCCCAGTAGTTGAAATCGGTACGCAAATGCCAGGCAAGATTAAAGTACTTGACAACTGACCAATTTCATAGGAAGGAGAAAGCCAACAGCTCTGAGACTTCTGCATGGTCAGTTCCAGTTTAGTACTTGCAGGAGATGACTCCAAATGAGTCTTACCTCCCAGGGTATGCTTGCCCTTGGCTAGTCCCTTCCCACCGAGAACACGGATCGCCTAGGTTACCAGTAGAAAACCGGTCGGAGGACAGAGGTGACTTCTGCAACTACCATATATAAGACTATGCTTATTCATTCTTGGCTCATTCCAGAGGAAGCCAGCTGCCATGCCATGAGGACACTCAAGTGGCCTTATGGAGAAGTCCTCAGAGCCAGGCATGGATACCGCCTGCCAATTTGCCAGCCATGTGGATAAACCTTGGCAGCAGATCTTTCGGTTATGAAGCTTCAGATGGCTGCAGCCCCAGGTGACATGGTGACTCCTACCTTAGGAGCAACTCCAAACCACATCTGCCCACTCTCCATTTCCCGACCCATAAAAACTGTGCCGCTGTTAGATTTGGAGACAATCTGTTATGCAGTGATAATCCACCCTTCGGCTTTGCAGACATCTAGGAAGGCTTGGGGACCAGCCTGGCTTTGGGAGGAGCAATTTACTCTAAGCCAATTTAATTTCCTTTCATGATGAAGTGGCCTGGCGCGTGGATAAGGGAGTCATAAGTGTATCTCCCGCCTCCGGAGGGCTTTTAATTTGATACCACATGCTATTCTCATCAACATGCAGGGAGGTGGGGGCTGAGCAGCGGTTCATTGATTTGGCCCTGGGAGACTGGATTCTTGAGCTAATTCAGGACTCAAGGGAGACAGAACAAGGGTTGCTGCTGTGGCTAGAACGTGGCACCCCAAATTTGTGTTTTAGAAATGGAATCTCGATGTAAGCTTGGGAAGGGGTGTTTTGGCTCTGCCCTTAGGGATGAATTAACAACAGTATAGAGGACTTCCATCTTACCTTTAGCTGTACCCACTTGTGGCTCTTCACCATCTTTGAAATCTGTCAGCACCTTGATGTTGGACTTTGCTGACATGAGATGTCTGAGAAATTAGTTCCTATGTATATAATTACCTGCTCTGTGATATTTTTATTACTATAATATAAACTGATTAAGACTGATACTACCAATATTAGTACTGACTTCACAGTCCCTAGTGGGATTCATATTAACTCTGCTAAGTCACAACTCTCCCCTGGAGAGCCCCAGTGTCTCTAGAGTTCAGTCATCATCCTGAAAGAACCCCTCCAATTTTAAGTACTCCTACCCTGACCCACAGAACACATTGACCTGCCTCCTTCAAAGATTCCATAGATTTCCAGAAAGGTGTCCTTTCTTCCAATCAGCAGCGACCACAGACGTTAATCACCTGGCTCCTGGCCAATATCTGTAGCCCTTAAGGCGCTGTCCACCCTGCATCTCTTCACATTCTCCATGTTGTGAAACACCAACAAACAAGAGGCTTGTTTGAGGGTGTTTCTAGAAGATAGAAAACCAGATATGTTACAGCAGGTCACAGCTCCAGGTAAAGTCCCTAGGCTCAGGGTGACAGCAAGGCTCACCTAACATCTTGTCACTGTCTCCACTTCCCATTCTCCCAAGCTACCCCCCCACCAGATGTTCCCCCTCCCTCTGGCTGTTCCCTCTCCCTCTGGATACTCCCTTCCATTCCCATACTCCCTGCTTCCTCTACCCAGATCTCACCACCCTAAATCCAATTTCTTTACTCTCTTTGCTGGTAGTCTAGCTCACATTGGTTTGCCTTTCCCACCAGGGAACAGCTATGCGCTCAGGCAGCATCTGAAGTTGAATTCCAGCTCCTTCTCTGCTCTTCCAATTCCTCCTACCCCTGCTGTGTGGTCAACAAAAGCTACATTCAAGGGCATTGGGTTTTGTCCAAAGACTGTAGGGCCAAAGGAAAGATCTGGGGTGTCGCCCAGGCCTCTTCCATGTAGAACTAGGCTGGAGATTGCTAACTTGATGAGGACACACACAAACGAAAAACCAAGCCTACCCAAAGCTTAGGAGGAAGGAAATGCATGCAGAGTCAGTTTCTAGAGGCCTTATAAATAGGAGCATGGCTCATTGCCCTGAAAAGCTGCAGGGCAACCTTCCCAAGGGGCAGGGGATGGAGGCAGGGCCACAAGCCATCTCTTGAGGTCATTTCTAGGTAGGTGATTCACCAGGCAAAGTCCCAGCATGGGGTCAGCCTCAACCCTACCCAAGCAGACTTTCATTTTTCTTTATGATTTATCTAGAGAGTCAACGAGAATGTAACTGATACAGTTCCTCTTAACCAGAAAATATTTCTTCATTTTACTGGAAAAAAAAAATTTCCATCTAGTTCCATACACAAGAATCAGGTCACAGTTCCCACCAAAGTTTTCATCTCTTTAGAAGGTAACACTTGAGTGCTGGGGAGATGGCTCAGCTGTTAAGAGCACAGGCTCTTCTTCTACAGGACCCAGGTTCTCTTCCTAGCAGCTCACATTTCTATGGAACTCCAGACTTAGGGAACCCCAAACACCCTTTTCTGGACTCCAAGGGCACCGGGCATGCAAGTGGTGCATATGTATACACCCAGCAAAATACGCATACACATAGAATAAAGTTTAAACAAGCAAAAACAAAGGTCACATTGCTCAGGGCTTATTTCACTATCATAAAATCAGCATGCATGCCAGGCATGGTGGTACGAGCCTTTAATTCCAGCACTCAGGAAGTAGAGGCAGGTGGATCTCTGGATTCAAGGGCTACACAGAGAAACTGTATCTCAAAAACAAAATAAAATAAAACAGCAAAGAAAACTGATATACATACTCATTGCAGGGAACCTGGAAATCAGAGCCAAAGTTAAAAAAAAAATATATATATATATATATATAATGTTATACCACAAACCAAAACTGAAGATCTTAATATGTTTCTGTCTTTCCCTGATATGTGGGGTTTTTTTTGGGGGGGGGGTTATTTACTTATTTATGACAAGGTGTAATTATGTAGCCCTGGTTTAAAATTCACTATGTACACCAGGCTGGCCTAGAATTCACAGAGATCCTCCTGCCTCAGCCTCCTGAGTATTGAGATTAAAGGTGTGTATCACCACGCTTGTTCTTATTTTTAAAATCATAATTATACCTAAAGTCCTTTGCTAGAGTATGAGGGGTGCTGGGCAGGACAAGCAGGGGGGCTCCCATGAATGTGATCACAGCATTAGAAGGCAGAGGCAGGAGTTTGAGACTATGTCTGGTCTACATAGTGAGCTCTAGGCTAGCCAGGGCTACTGACTAAGAGAGACAGAGAGGGAATGGGGAGAAGGAATAATCCAGTCTGGCTTAGATGAATCTGGCTTTTATCGCCAACCTTAAAGAAGACAGTTCTATCTAGATCCCCAGGTACTTAACTCAGTGCCCATTGGAGGAATGTTGTGACTTGGCTCAGCGAATCTTCTAAAGAACCCTTTGCAGGAGATATTAGTAGCTTGCCATTTTACAAATGGGAAATTAAGGCTCTGAGAAGTGAAATAAGGAACACACACAGCTGGTTCATGGGGCAGCCAGGATGTGTGTGAGCAGCTTGTATTATCAACCTTTACATCATGTATGGAGTCTTCTTTTCCTTACATATAAGCTCCTTAATCTGGACTTTTCTCCTGTTTTTTCTTTTCTCCTTTGGGGTGGTGTGGGTGGGGTAGGGTGCTTCTGTTAAGATGCCCAGACTGGTCCTGGCCCTGTGAGCTCAACAGATGATTTTGTGTCAGCCTCCAAAGTGTCTGGGATTAAAGGCATGAACCACCACCAAGTCTGGCTAAGTAAGAATATTTTAATCAAACAGAATGTATTCATGGAAGAAAGGATTATACTCCCTTCTGACCTCCTGCAACATTTTGCTTTTTTTTTTTTTTTTTTTTTTTTCAAATACAGGGAGAAAGAAACTCGAAGGAAGAAGTGAAAATAAATGTACTTTTAGCAAGCACTGCCTGGCTTGCCAGGGAACTGCTACTGTTTCAGAAAAGGTCATCTGAGGTGTCCTCCTGCAGAGGGGCAGCTACAGCTATTCATGCTTGCTTTCCTTCCTTCCTTCCTTCCTTTCTTCCTTCCTTCCTTCCTTCCTTTCTTCCTTCCTTCCTTCCTTCCTTCCTTCCTTCCTTCCTTCCTTCCTCCTTCCCTCCCTCATCTCTCCCTCACCCACCCCTCTCTCTGTGTTACTTTATTTCTTTCTTTGTTACTTTCTTCTTCAAGACAAGGTCTCTCTGTGTAGCCCTGGATGTCCTGAACTCTGTAGACCAGGATGGCCTTGAACTCAGATACTGAACCAACTCCACCTCCCGAGTGCTGGGATTAAAGGTGTGTGCCACCCACCACACCCGACTTGTTCAAGGTTTCTTCTTTTGGTTTCTTTTTTATGTGCCAGAGGTGGGTCTTGTTCTGTATCCCAGGCTGGCCCTGAATCCAAGATTCTCTTATCTCTTTCATAGGAATAAGGTATGCGATACCACGCTCAGCCTACGTATACCTCATTAATTGAGCACCTATATTCTGGTGGGTAGAGCCTCCCTTGCCATCCATGAAAATTGTACAAAGTTAGCACCCATGAAATCATTTCAAAGTGATAAAGTAGTGGCATAACTTAGAAAGGCATACACACATGTATACATACACATGCACACACATACACACACATACACGGGAAGGGAGAGAGGAGGGCTGAGAGGGAGAGAGAACATTTTAAATAACTCCAAATGAGGGCTAGAGAGATGGCTTAGCTCTTCAGAGTGCTTGCTGCTTTTCCTGGAGTTCTGTTTCCAGCACCCATGTTGGATGACTACAGCTAACTGCAGTTGTAGGGGATATGATGCCTTCTTCTGACATCCATGGGCACACATGGCACATCCTCACAGAGACACATAAATATAAGTAAACAAGAAAATAAACCTTTAACTGGGCACAGTAGCCCACACCTTTAATCTCAGCACTCTGGAGGCAGAAAATGGTGGATCTCTGTGAGTTCAAGGACAGCCTAGTCTACTTAGCAAGTTCTAGGCCAACCAGGGCTACATAGTGAGACCTTGTCTCAATAACAACAATAGAAAAAAAAATCTTTAAAAAAATGTAGTGTTTGGTAAGGACATTTGACAATGTAAGCAACAGAAAAAGAATTTGAGCCAATCTAGGCAAAAGAAAATTCATGGAAAGATGTTGGACCATGCTCTAGAGCAAGGGTAAGGCTAAAGGGTCAGGCCAAGAGCCACGAGGCACCCAGCAGTTCCAGAATATTCTTGGCAGCAGAATGTGCTTAGCAGTCTTTCTTAACTGGCTAGAATAAGAACACTCATTGCTCTCTGCTTGGGTGGAGTCCAGGACTCATGAGTCATGTGTCAGTCAGGGAGGTAGTTCCCACTGGCCTGTGAGTATCACATGCTGGGGATGGAAGGAGCCTCACCTGGTTCATCAGACAGTACTAGAGAGCAATTGGCAGACAGAGATGAACTTGAGACTGGGCTACCCCTGGTGATAGAAGCCAGGCCATACACATTCTAGGCAAGTACTCACCACTTAGCTAGATGCCCAGCCCAGATCCTTATACTTTTGAAGAAGAAAGAGGTTGCTCAGGCAACCTTAAAACCCCCTTTCCATTCCTCCCCCCCCCTTTTTTTTTGATGCTGAAAGAGCTCTCAGACTGCAAATTTCTCAGACATTCAAGTCTTGTCCACCTTTGCTTTTACCTGGGAACTTACTAGAATTGTGGGCTGTACCATAGACAGAGGAACCAACCAGCATTGCAGCAAGACACCAGGTGATTCCAATGGACTCAAAGTTGAAGAATCTCTTACTGATATATTTCCCTCTAACTCCACCTCTTAAGGAAAAAAAAAAGCTGTTATTGTATGTGAGCATGGCATGCATGGAGCAGGTACATGTGCTTGAATACACGTGGAGATCAGGTAACAAACTGAAAATTTTTTTCAATGTGTTTATTTGATCTGTATAAGTGGTTTACCTGGGCTGGAGAGATGGCTCAGCGGTTAAGAGCACTGACTGCTCTTTCAGAGGTCCTGAGTTCAATTCCCAGCAACCACATGGTAGCTCAGAATCATCTGTAAGAGATCTGATACCCTCTTCTGGTGTGTCTGAAGACAGCTACAGTGTATTTATATACATTAAATAAATAATATTAAAAAAAAAAGTAGTTCACCTGCATGTATGCCTGTCCATGACATGTATGTTTGGTGCTCGTGGAGGTCAGAAGAAAGAACTGGAGTTATAGTTATAGGTGGGAATTAAACATGGGTAGCCTGGGAGAACAACACATGCTGTTGAGCCATCTTTCTAGTCCCACCATATATACTTTTAAGTCTTTAATTGTGTGTCTGTGTATGGGTGGGTACATGTGTGTCAGGTGCTCTAAGGAAGCCAGGGACAATGGTTCCATCTCCACCTTCCAAGAGCTGAAGTTACTATTGTCTGATGTGGATGCTGGGAACTGAATTCTAGTCTTCTTGGAGAGAAATACGCTTTCTTAACTACTAAGTCCTCTTTCTAGCCCACATTTCCAAAATTGGCTCTTTCTTTCTACTTTTACGTGGGCTCTAGGGATGGAACTCAAGCCATTAGACCTGTAGGCACCTTTAGCCATGAAACCATTTTGCCAGCCACTCCATTTCTTTATCATACAGGATCAACCAGCTCTCAAGGACTCCTCTCCAGCCAGAGCAGGGAGGAGGGATTACAGGCTGTCTGGGATGGGGTGAGAGAGAGGCTCAGAGGAAACTTCCAGACTAATGATTTCTGAGCTGTAAACAAGAAAGAAGCAGACACAGGCTGTGTCCTTGGAAAGCTTTTGTTGCAGGAGTTGGTTATGGTGGCATCTAAATGGACGGGGGGGGGGGGGGGGGGGGGCTTCTGAAGGTCACAGCATGTTTTTCTGGTTCTACTGCAGTTTTTTTCTGACAAGACAGCCACAGTCGAGGGACGAGAAAATAAAAGTTTTCAGGCTGGAGAGATGGTTCAGTGGTTAGGAGCACCAACTGCTCTTCCAGAGGTCCTGAGTTCAGATCCCAGCAACCACATGGTGGCTTACAACCATCTTTAGTGAGATCTGATGCCTTCTTCTGGTGTGTCTGACAGACAGCTACAGTGTACTCATATATAATAAATAAATCTTAAAAAAAAAAAAAAAAAAAAGTTTTCCAGTGTCAACCAAAAATCCCTGCTGAAGCTTGCAACAGTTTCAGGATCTTCAGAGTCACTCTGCCCACTGAAAGGCAACAGGGTGAATCACACAGATTCACTGGAAATGTAATGACTTTTAGTCTCAGATTCTATGAAGCTGAGCTGAGGGTGACCTGGAACCCTTGACCCCCCTGTCTTCAATATGCAACCATACCCAGGTATTTGCCATGCTGTGCTTGGGAATCTAACCCAGGTCCTTGTGCCTAGGCAAGCCCTCTAATGACTGAGTTATAGCCCCAGCACCTGAATATAGACGTTTGAGAACTCTTGAGTCCAGGTACCAATTCCTTTCATGACACAAGCAGCTCTCCCCTGTGTCAACAGTCTCTCCTGAGTCATTTCTCAGGAGCTTGGTGGCAGCCACTTGGCTGAAAGTGGCTGTGAGAAGGGATGTCCATGCTGGTCGCCATAGGCAGGAGTGTGGCTGTGTGGGACTGATGGTAGCCAGTGACAGATTGTGGCTTTAGTTACTTGGTGTGTGGCTGTGAGGCAGATGGGAAGGGCTCAGCCTTTCCCTGGGGCAGGCCTTAAACAGTTATAGCTTCGCAGGAGGCTGCTCCATTAAAGATGAGTTTTCACTGTAAACGTTCCTTTTTAATGTTTATTTTTCCCTTAAGTAAGCTATGAAGATGAGGCCATGATTTGACTCCCTGACAGTTGCTAGACTCTTCCCTGCGTCTACTGTCCTGAGGCCTGTTAGACAACTGATCTGTTTTCCTGCCGGTCTTCCCACCCCTACCCCACTAACACCTGGAGGAAGCTGTACCGAAACCATAGATGTTTGACACAGAGGCTCCAGTCTGGCTCCAGGAGGCACTGTCCTAGTTACAGCCATTTGAAATTGTGTGCACTGGTCTTCTTAATATTAATTTCTATTATTTAATTATTTAAATTTTATTAAATTAAATTATTATTTAGTTTAAGTATTTACTTCTGTGTATAAGAGGGTATGCACATGGGTACAAGTGTTCACAGAGGTCAGGGGTGTGAGATGCCCCTGGAGTTGGAGTTTCAGGCAGTAAGCTAACTGATAAGGGAATCAAACTCAGGTCCCCAGGAAGAGCAGTATGTGCCCTTAACCACTGAGTCATCTCTTCAGCCCCTCTTTTCATCATTTTAAGTATTGGTGAAGTCTAGGCAATGTTTTCATCCAGGCCAGAGAGGAAATTCTTCCCCTGGTCACCAAGAGAAAGGTCCATGTTTGGTATGAAGTACCATCCTGACCAAAGCAAACACTCTTGCCAACCTCACCTTCCTTTCTGGCTCTATAAGCATTGTCACTTCGGCAATATTAGCCTAACAAAAGGCCTCTCTTGATTGGCCTTTTGGGCCCAGTTTTGATGCCAGACTGAGGTGCTAACACATAAGATGGTAAGAGCTGGGGGAGTGGCCACAGGGGCCATGGCAACAGCAGTGGTGACAAGGAGGTCACTGAGGAGGTCTACAGAGCATCCAGGGAAGAAACAAGCAGAGGAGACAGAGGGAAGGAGGGGTGCTGGAGATGGAGGCAAGAGAGAGCTGAGGCTGGGGGAAAGACAGGCTTTAGTGAAGTCAAGGATGAGAAACAGAGACCCATGGTACTCTGAATCCCAGGGTAATGCTAAGTCATACGGGCCAGTGTTCCATATACTGTAGTCCTGATGTCAGGAATCCTATTGTTACCAGGTTTTGTCTCTGTGGGAGACAAAGGTCCCAACACCCAAGGTCCATTTGAAAGCTGTGATACCACAGGCACTTCCTGCCATTTCTGGAAGTCAAGGATTATAATCACTACCAGAGCTAAAGATACTGGTGGCTTAAGCCAAGACTAATAAGCTTCCGATCTGAGTACCTAGAGATTTAAGCCTTTGGCAACTGAGGCTGGGAGCAATAGACAACTATCTCTTAAGGATCAGAGCTCTAAGCTTAGGGACCTGACAGCCCAGTCCTGAACCAGCGAACTGCCACCACTGGAGAGCTGCTTGTCTACTTATGACAGAGCAAAAGGCCCTGGCCAAGGCATTACTAAGAGTTGTAGCTAGAGGCTCTGGGCATGGCCATCAGCCTCACAGAGGGACATGAAGCATCACTACCTGGCCTCACCCTAGTGACCACGAGGGATTGTGTTTCATGCACAGCTTTAGGCAAAACCAGGTGGAAAATATAGCAAAAACACTGGGAAGGGTCTACTTCAGTCCTGGCCCCTGAGAACCCTGGGAAAAGATTAGGGAAGAGATCTCAGTCATATGCCTACCTGGGTGTTTTCTGTTGCTGCTGGTGGGAAGAAGATTCCCCACAAAGGTGACCTGAAGCTAGCCATACCTTTCTGTCTAGAGGAGACTGGGACTCAGGTGAGTGTCGGAAACCCTTCCCCACCCGCAGAAGCTTCCCCCATTGTTCAAACCCCTCTAGCAACTAGGGGGCCTAGCACCCTGTTTATCTGCTTCCTCGGGCTTTCTGTTCACAGTAGTCTCTTCCCTTCCTTCAGGCAGAAAAATGTGGAGCACACCTGTCAGAATTCAATTTCAGTGCAGACAAACACTTGGTTGGTGGCCAAGGAGCTAATGGCTGTGAAAACCTCCAGGAAAAGACACTCTTGTGCTCCTGGAAGGAGAAGGATTTCCATTTCTGCAGCATTCGCCGGTCCAAAATGCTGGACATTATTTCTGATACTTTAGGAGAGAAAGGCATCTCTCCTAAAATAAATAAATACATTAAAAAAAATTGAGGCCCTTTAAGCCCAGGCACGTTAAGAAGGCAGGACCCAGGGTATTAAAAAGGGAATGATAATGAAATGACTAAACAAATGGGGCCATGAACGCGGTCTGAGCCCAGCCCCACGGCGTCTGGGGTCTCTCCATAACTGTAGGCAGCGGGGATTTTGATAAGTTATTTCTCCACCAGTGCAATGAGCCAATTCAAGCCACGTTTTATATAAACACCGGTTTATTGGGAAACTGCTTTCAGGTGGGTTTAGTGTTCCAAAAGGACTGAGGCCAGGAAAGTCACAATGGGGAGGGACGAAAAGGGGAGGGTAAAGAGAAAGCAAGGAAGAGCTTGCTGAGAGAAAGGAGAGAGGGGAGAAGAGATGAAGGATAGAGCAGTGTCTGAATTAAGTAGGAAAGAGCCTCTGGGGGAAGGGCAGCCCAGCCCTTGGGCTGGAAAGTTCAGGGTTGGGGGCAGGGTGTGCCAGGTAGGAACTGAGGGATTCTGGGAGGAGCTGGAGGCAAGGTCTGATTTGATATGTAAAATATGCACCTACGTCCTTGGTCCCTAGTCTGAAACCGGACATCCTTGACTTTTGTTGGTAATAAATGAATTAGGGGTGACCTAACCAGCTATGACTACTTCCTGCTGACCTTGGGGTAGGGACAGAAAGCTGGAATGTTGGTGAAGTCCAGGACAAGGGGTTGTTTCAATGCTGTCCAGGCTGTGGGACAATCTGGGTAGGGGTGTGCAGGCCCCGTTGAAGCAGTCTGTGAGGCTGGACTGGGGCACCTGTGGGTAACTGTTTTGGAGCTGTTTTGGATTCAGGCTCTGAGGAAACTCCTGGATGTTAGGGGTAGAAGATACAGTTAAGGAGTTTAGGGAGTGTACTGGCTAGTTTTGTGTCAATTTGACACAAGCTGGGGTTATCACAGAGAAAGGAGCCTCAGTTGAGGAAACGCCTCCATGAGATCCAGCTGTAAGGCATTTTCTCAACTAGTGATCAAGGGGGGAAGGCCCAGCCCATTATGGGTTGTGCCATCCCTGGGCTGGTAGACTTGGGTTCTATAAGAAAGCAGGCTGAGCAAGCCAGTAAGAAGTATCCCTCCATGGCCTCTGCATCAGCTCCTGCTTCCTGACCTGCCTGAGTTCCAGTCCTGACTTCCTTTGGTGATGAACAGCAGTGTGGAAGTGTAAGCTGAATAAACCCTTTCCTCCCCAACTTGGTCATGATGTTTTGTGCAGGAATAGAAACCCTGACTACAACAGGGAGAAAACCTTTTTCTTGGGTGTACATTTAAAATTCTTAGGTCTATAGTCTTGATAGTTGGAGGAGGAGTAGGGGTGAGGTCCCAGGACCAGAGAAATGGGAATAGATCCCACCCTCAGGAATTGGCAGATGGGGAGGGAAACAGGCTAGAGGTGCTTTGGTATCCAGCAGGTGGAGGAGACCAAGGGTGTGAGTAAACATTCTGCTGTGCTCAAGCTGGGCCAGGAAGGTTCTAAGTGCCCCAATGGCACCCAGGATGAGAGGTAGACTTGATTATTGACCCCACTTAACAGACTAGAAAATGGAGTCCAGAGAGGGTCATTTCAAGACACCTAGATTTGGGGCTGGGCTATAGCTCAAAGTGCTTGCCTAGCATTTGAGAGACTAGATTCAGTCCCTGGTAGCACACGTATGTGCAACTGCACACACAAACACGCATATGGAGATGCTTAGGTTTCTGATAGATAATGAGCAAAATATGAAGGTGTAGGAGAGACAGACAGACATCCACATTTGAACTGAAGGGAGGAGAGAAGGCACGGAGCTGGATGTTCTCTGTCTATACTTTTCTGCTTGAAAGTCTTATTGGCTGGTGGATCTTACTGAATCCATGCAGGACCGCAGTTTGAGTGCAGGGTGCTCTGTTCCAGCCACTCACAGTAGCTGTAGTGACCTTGCTTTCTAAACTCACAATGCACTTCCCTTTCCTGCCTCTCTGTTTTCCTGTGCTTTTCAATTTGCACCTATTTTTGCCTCGTCAGGTCACACATGTGACAGTCCAGCCTTGGTAGAGGGGCTGCCTCTGCCTCTTCAGGTGCTTTTTCCGGACAGCTGGCTTCTGTCCTATTCTAGAGTTGTGGTCTTTGTGGTGTGTGGCTAGTTGTCTCCAGGGCTCTCCTGGACAAACTCTAGAACCAGTCACAACTCTTTCTGACACTGATGCAATGAAAGTCCAAAAGGAGTGAACACAGGGGCCCTTCCACATGAGTGATGTTGAAAATGTTCCTGCTGGTGGTGGTAGTGATGTGTGTGTGTGTGTGTGTGTGTGTGTGTTGAGACAACCTTCTGTATTGTGTTGTTTTGAATATGAATGACCCCAACAGTCTCTTATGTTTCCTATGCTTATCTGCTACCATGGTCCCTTCTGCCATGCTCCCTGCCATGTTGACTAGGAACTAAACCTCTAAAATAATAAGCAAGCTGTCTCAGTTAGGGTTTTACTGCTGTGAAGAGACGCCATGACCAAGACAACTCTTATAAAGGAAAACATTTAATTGGGGCTGGCTTACTGTTTCAGAGGTTTATCCATAACATTATTATGGTGGTGGGAAGCATGGCAGACATGGTGCTAGAGGAGCTGAGAGTTCTGCATCTTGATCTGCAAGCAGCAGAAGAAGATGGTGTACCACGCTGGGTGATGCTTAAGCATAGGAGACTTCCAAGCTTGCCTTTACAGTGACACACTTCCTTCAACAAGGCCATACCTCCTAATAGTACCACTCTCTATGGATCAATCATTCAAACGCATGAGTCTATGGGGGTCATTCCTATTCAAAGTACAACTCAAGACCCCAATTAAATGCTTTCTTCTATAAGAGTTGCCTTGGTCACGGTGTCTCTTCAGAGAAGTAGAACAGTGTCTAAGACATGAATTCTAGGCTGGCATCAAGCTATCTAGCCCAGGATGATGAAGAACTTTTGATCCTCCTGCTTCTGCTCTCAGAGTGGTAGTGTTACAGGTGTGTGCCATCAATCACCACCGGGTTGATTAAGTGCTGGGGCTGAAACCTCTCCCAGCTGAGCCATACCCCCAGTCCTCTCCTCCAGTCCTTAGTGGGAGAAAGACCAAAGGGTGTTATTGAGAAAACATTGATGGCCACTTTCTAAAAACTTTGCACTTTCCAATGTTCATTTTCAGAATGAAAACACATTACCTTTAGCCAGAATGTTAAAGAAAAAAGGAAAAGCCCACATGGCCTGAGAAACAAGCGCCCCACCTCCACCTCAAAGCCGGCCCACGAACCTGCAGGTGGCTTTTGAATGTGATAACTCAGAAAGAAATGCTCCAAATAAAGTGTGGGAGAGAGAAATAAATTGACGGTGTTTTGTTTAAAGAAAACAGCTATGTGGCAATGAATACCCTGTTGCTACCCAGCAACCTAGCTGAGCCTATCAGAGGTAATGTTGCACAAAGGCCTGCAGGACACGGAAGCAGCCCAGGAGCTTTCTAGGAGCCTGGGAATGGGGGTGGGGATGGTGTGTGAAGCCAGTAGCTGCCTCTGCTCACCTCTGCGCTACCAGGCTAGTGACACATTTGCATAAGCCACTCAGCAAGACAAAAGCCCTGTAGGTAACTTGAACCTGGCTTTGTGGAAGGCAGTTTAGGTAGAGTTTACGGGCGATGAAATGTGCAGCTGCGCCTGTGGGGTCTCACTGCCCATCCTAACCCACCCTGCTCTGCACCAGAGGGGGTTTCGTCTTCCGTCTTCCAGAGGATCTCCTGTCACCAGAGCTTTGTCGGGTGCTTTGGCAGTCCACTTTAAATTGTGCTTCCTCGTCACTTCCTAGCCGGAGGGCTGAGCCAGGAGGCTCATTGTCCTAGCGAAAGAGAAAGAGCCGAGAATAAAGAGGCCATTGATTGGCGTGAAAGTCGCCGAGCTGCCTTTCTTGACCTCTGCCAGGGACAAGGCCCTTGAAAGCCAGGCTTTATGGAAGGGGAAAGGTATTTCTCAACTGCTCATTTCCCTCTCACCAAGTCAGATGGAAAGCTCTCGGGAGGTGTTCCTAATCAGCCACTCAACACCGAGGAACACCCTTCCCTCCGCCCTCACTGCTGCCTGGGCTGGGAGCACCGGCCCGGGGCAGTCTTCAGGCACAACCTCTTCTGGGGTTCCAAATCCTTCCAGGCATCACGCGGACGTTGTTTCCTGTGGGTGCTACCCCACGAAGGGGGAAAGGGGTTAAATTTTTATCACTGAGTTTTGTCATTTGCAAATATGTGTGTTAAGTATAATGTATGACTGCACACACGTGTGTATTCACGATGAGCTCATCTTCACGTGCATGTTGATGTTTGCGATCCAATAAATAGGCTCACACTATACAGGGAGGATGCTAAAAAGAAAAAAAAAATCCCAAGGCCAAGTTCAAATTCTAGAATGGAGCTCTAGAATCATCCAGAAAACGACGGGAGAAGGATCAGGGAAGGTGGATTCTCCCCTCCCCCCTCCAAGCGTGAGGAAGCTGATGGCCCCTGGGGAACCTGGCCTCTGATGTTGGCGCTCTGACCAAGGCAGCAAGTTGATTGTGAGTACAGGAGTCTGAGAAGATTGCTGGTGCCACATGGCCTCACAAGGCGCACAGGGTACCCAGAATTTCTCCTGGACCTGGGAGGTGGGGGCAGGCAGGTGCCAAGCAGCTCTGGCCTGTGTGAGAACCAGCAGGCTGCCACAGGCAAGGAATGTTAGGCTAGGGGCAAAGAACCTGGAATCTGGTTGCTGGCCAGGGTGTACAGCAGCCCCACAAATGCCTGTAAGCGACTTAGAAGAAGGCTCCCTCCTCTGACTCATGCGCTCAGTCCCAGGGGCTCATGGCTTGGCTGGAAAGGATTGGCTAGAATTTAACCTCTAATTGGAAGCCTGTGTGCAGAGCATAACCCCACACCTGTTACAGATGATTTCCATCTCCCAACATAGCTGCATAAAGAAATGCCAGCCAAGTAGCCCTTAGGGGTCCCCTGTGTAGGAAGATGCTCACACCAGCATTGTGAGAGAAGACCTGAAGGGTCCTGATTCCTCTTCTACTTCCTGTAGTCTCCCCCTGTATGAACACCACCCTACAAGTCCATTCACCAGGAAAGATGTTGGGGAGTCAGGATGGGGAGGTGGGACTCAGAACTGTGTTCTCCCTTTTCAACCATATAGTGACTGAACTATGATCTCAGAGAGTTGAGATTAGGCTGGTGGGAAAATGTATCCCCCTCTCTACTCTCCAGCAGGACAGAGACATGCTTAGAGAGAGATCTACAATGAGAAAAAGAAAAGTTCTCTACCTCCCCTCCCTCCCTTCCTCCTTCCTTTTTCTTATTTCTTTCTCTTCCTCTTTAGTTTTTTCTCCCCAAGAGAAAGGTTGTCTGTGTAGCCTTGGCTGTCCCAAAACACACTCTGTATACTAGGCTGGCCTCAAACGCAGAAATCTGCCTGCCTCTGCCTCCCAAGTGCTGGGATTAAAAGGGTACAACACCACTGCACAGCTAAGTTTTACTTCTGTACATATCCAAACACCAGATAAATAATGCTGTGAGTCTCTCCCCTCTTGCTGCCTCTCTAGGGAGGCACCAGCACCTCTTAGAGGCAGGTAACTAAGTATCCCTATAGCCATCCTAGCAGAAAGAAAAACACTCCAAGGGTGCATCCATCCCTTTGACTATCAGATTATTATAGCAATGGGCCTCAATATAATGACACTTCCCCAGGAGTATCTGAAGGACCCGGGGGGCTTTTGTCAGCCTAAAACCCAGGTCAAGACTAGACCAAGTGTCAGCTTCCTGCCTTGGGTCAAGGCTAGGCCAAGTTCCATTCTCCACACAGTTCTTGGGAGGAGCAGGAACATTCTTGAAAAACAGCAGAATGTACTGACTGATAGTCACCTGACCCTCTGATCCCATATAGAGTTCGGATGCATGTCATATGTTTGCTAGCTAATAGATTCAAAAGTCAGTATGCTTAGCCAATAAGTTTAAACTGTAACCTTGCTGATGTAACCTGCACCACTAACAAGTATAAAAGCTGCTTGTTATAGCCACTCATGGTCAACTCCCAGTCACTTGCTATGAGGAATTGATTGAGGGTTGATCCTGATGAGACAGAAAATAAACCTTTTGTGTTTGCATCAATCCCTGATCTCTTGTCTCATTTAAGGGAGTCTCCAGGTAGTAAAGGCCCTATTCAAGTCTTAAAAATCCTGCTGGGAAAAGGGAAATACTGATACCAGACTAAGAAAAGATTTCATAAGGTTCTGACAATTTCTCAGACCACTTTGCAGGAAGGACAGACCTTGAACAAGGATGGGTCACTGATGGGCAGAACCATACTCTGACCAGGACTGCTTAGATTCATGTAACTTCTGCCTTCTGTTTAGGCTGAAACTTCATATGCAGCTCCTCACAATGGTGGTGGTGGTATGTGTGTCATTCAGTTTATTTGTCCTTCTTTCCAATGTGGCAACATTGACTAAATCTCCTTTCTCTTCTTTTCATTATAACTTTGTTCAATTGAGGCTGGGTGGTCTAACCTAGCTTATGCGTCCAGACACAGACCCCAGCAACTCTGATAGCATTGCTGTTTTCTCTAGAACTTTTGTGGGCTTACCTAATTCCAAGCCCCATGATCCAGAGCACCTTCATATCTTCTCATGCTTGGTCACCTGTCCATAAAGACACACAAATGTCCAGTTCTTGCTGAGCTGTTTGTCTTGAAAGACCAGAATAAATCCTAATCCCCTAACAGGTAAAGTAGAAGACCCCTAGCAGGTAGAGTATAGCTAAAAATGTAAGAATAGCTGGTTCAGTGACTCTGTTTCAGGAACTAACTGACCATAAAGCCATAAAAGTTAAAATAACACCTTATAAACAATCTTGAGAAACCGGGTGTTTCCCTTGCGATTCTTCACTGGTATTTTTGGCATTTTCCAGTGACGTACTTCCTCCCCCCCTGGGTTGTGGTTTTTTTTTCCTTTAAAAACCCCTTCTCCCAGCCACTTGGGGTCAGACTCCTCTACCCTTGTATGGGATATGAGTCTCAACCCCAGTGCACTGGTTCATCAATAAACCCCGTGTAATTGCAGCAAAGACGGTCTCTCGTGAGTTCTTGGGGGTTCGTGTTATCCCAAGACTTGAGTGAGGGTCTCCCATCTGTGGTGGTCTTTCAGTATTACCTCTGGTCCATACCAATGAGAGAGAGGCAGAGAATGTATCTGAGAGAAAAGAGCCCTGTGGACTGGGGAGTACAGGAGAAGAAGGGAAATGATTTTCCCCTGGAGGGTTCATGAATTCCAGAGGAAAAGAGTCAGCCTTGTAGACAGGAGGGTGTGTGTATTAACTATCTATTGCAGTCCAACAAATCACTTTCAAACCAACATAAGCTGGACTTACCTCCATTGTGTGAGGGAAGGAATCTAACATTGGCTTGGTCAGGTTGTAGCTCTGGGCGTCTCAGGAGCTTGTGCTCAGATTGTGGGCTGAGCTGTGTTGGTCTGAAGATCAGAGGAGGTGGCTGTTTCTTATATGACTAAGACTGCTGTTACAGGGTAGCTGAAGGTCTACTATCTGGGTGATCCAAGCAAGAGCAATATGAATGAAGCTGAAGGTTATTCAATGGCATAGGTTTGAAGTCACCAGACAACATCCTACATCAGGTATCCAGTACCCCAATGACTTGTTCTTCCTTCCTTTTATGTTTTTCTGTTTTGTTTTTTTCATTGTCTATTTGAGATACACAGAGAGAGGGTTTCTCTGTGTATCCCTGTCTGTCCTAGAATTCACTCTGAAGACCAGGCTGGCCTCAAACTCACAGAGATCCACCTGCTTTTGCTTCCTGAGTGCTGGAACTAATGTTGTGTACCACCATGGCCCAGCATCCCCCACTGATTTCAATAATCAGTCCTACATGTGCATACATGGATACAAAAAATAGGGGGATCCCTAGGGAGGACAAAGGATGTTGTCCCTTGAGTTTCCTAAGGCCCAGAGGCAGATCTTGGAGGTATAAAGTATACAGGAAGCCAGATTGTCTGGAATGTTCTCTGTGTTCTTTTAAAATTCCATCTAGAGTCCAACCGTCTGGATAGGGAGAGTAGTAAACCATGTCATGTGTGACCACCATGCTGTTTACACTACCTTTTGTTCTGTAAATCTAGGGGTGCTAGGAACTTCTCATTTGTCTCCATAGATAATATGCCCATAACACCTTACTTATACTCTTGTTTTCAATGGTTTGTTTATATCTGAATTAGGGTCTCTTACAGCCTAAGTTGGCCTCATACCAGCTATGTAGTCAAGGGTGAGTTTGAATTTCTGATCCTCCTGCCTCCACATCTCAAACACAGGAATTATATTACAGGTTCACACCAGCACAATTGGCTCAAACGTTTTAGCCTCATCAGTCGAAAGTGGTTTTGATGCAGCTTTTAGAGACAGTTCTGCAGCTGTAACCACATATCCCCCAGTAACTCCCCAGACACCAAGACCCACTCAGCGCTCCTATGTGGACCTGGCATTCTGGCCAGCATGGAATCAATACTGACGTAAAGTTTCATTGACAAGAATCCATCCAAAGCAAAGCTCATTGCCTTTAAGTCTCTTACATGGGTTTAGTCTTCCACGTGTTTAAAGTAAACCTGAAGGGCTGAATGGAGACGCTAAAAGCAGATAGACTCCATGCGTGCACTGAGACCGGCTGACAGATGGCCAGAACCACTCTCATCTCATATCTCTGTGATCTCTCTCTCTCTCTCTCTCTCTCTCTCTCTCTCTCTCTCTCTCTCTCTCTC
Organism: Micromys minutus; assembly: GCF_963924665.1. Lineage (NCBI taxonomy): Eukaryota > Metazoa > Chordata > Mammalia > Rodentia > Muridae > Micromys > Micromys minutus. The sequence goes on along the minus strand of NC_137972.1, from coordinate 45,366,980 downwards.
TATTTTCCCACACTGGCACAACAAATAAATATGTCATCTTGAGCCAGGTATGGTGGCATACATCTGTGACCCCAGGGCTTGGGAAAGTGAGGCAGGAGGATCACAAGTTCTAGGTAAGCCTAGTAAGATCTATCTAGTCATCTCTCATCCATCTATCTATCTATCTATCTATCTATCTATCTATCTATCTATCTATCTACCTACCTATCTACCTACCTATCTATTTATCTACCCCTATCTATCTATTCCTATCTATCTATTCCTATCTATATATCTATCTATCTACCCACCTACCTACCTACCTATCTATCCCTATCTCTCTATCTATCTATCTATCTATCTATCTATCTATCTATATATCTATCTACCTACCTACCTACCTATCCCTATATCTATCTATCTATCTATCTATCTATCTATCTATCTATCTATCTATCTATCTATCTATCTATCTATCTATCTATCTGAGTTACCGGGTAGGTAACTCAGTTCATTTAGTGCTTGCTCTACATGGATTTAGTCCCGGGTGGGTCCCCAGCACCACATGAACTGGATTGAACTGGATATGGTGGTGTATACCTGCAATCTCAGCCCTCTAGAGGTGGAGGAGGCAAGATTAGAAGTTCAAGGTCCTTCCTTCCTTCCTTTCTTCCTTCCTTCCTTCCTTCCTTCCTTCCTTCCTTCCTTCCCCCCTCCCCTCACTGCCTCCCTTTCTTCCTTCCTCCTTTCCACCTCCCTCCTGTTCTCTTTCTAACTCCTTATTGTAGTATTTTAGCACAACACAAGCCAAAGGCTAGTAGTCAGCCTTACTCGAATTATCTCAGCAGCCTGGAGACAGGTCCTGGTTTGATTCCCATTTCACAGATGAGGAAACTGTAGCCCTCCAAACATCCAGATGCTTGCTGACAGATCAAATAGCATAAGCTGGATCAGCTAGTTAGTAAATACCAGACCCGGAATTCGAATCCCCTCAATTGGAAACTCCTCAGCAGCCCTGTGGCTGTGCCAGCCAAAGCTCTGGCTCTTTGGTGCCTGTGGAGTCTGTTTTGACATGACCAGAACTGAAATTCAGTTGTAGCGCCTCTGAACTGAAACGGCAAACTGCAAAGGAGGAAAGCGAACAGCTTGAGACCCGTTTCAGGCCCCGCATGAAGCAAAGAACGAGTCAGCGGAAATGAGGAAGCCAGCTGGAGCCAGCAAGAACTTTGTGAAGGAGGGTGAGGGGAACCAACTTAATTGGGTGATTATTTCAATTATCTAATTAAGAAAGATTAAAGCTGAACAAAGATGGAGAAGGTCTCCAAGGTGCTTAGAAAAGATAAAATAAAAAGGTGATTGGCTGAGTGGCCCATGCCAGAAATGGGAGCTCAAAGGGGCTCCAAGTTTGTGTCTCCACACCTTGGACCAATTAGATGCTGAGGGCCCCTCTTTTCCCTCCTCTTGTTGAAACCGGCTGTCTGTCTTCCACCATGGTGACTACTGGAGACTCAAGTAGTGAAGGAACCTCTTTCTCTCCCTTCTTTCCTCTTCCATTCCTGTTTGGTTTTGTCCTATTTTAGCTAACAATGGAGCACAAACCAGTGATCGGCCAAGGTCTCTCCTCCCAGTTCAGGACAGAGATTATGATTGCTGTCTCTGACTCAGGTCTAGCCTCTGTACTTAGAATATGCATGTGTGCACCCGAGCACCTGCACACACACACACACACACACACACACACACACACACACACACACACACACATCATTAATCCCAACACTTGAGGCAGGTAGATCTTTGTGAGTTCAAGGCCAGTCTGATCTGCATAGTGAACTCCAAGTGATCAGAACTACATAGAGATATCCCATCCCGCCCCTTTATCTATCTGTCTGTCTATCTCTCTACCTATCTATCTGGTTTTCTTTTTTTGCTGAAACTTAAAACCCAAGGCTTTCCCATAAAAGTTCATCTCTCTGGCTTCTTGGAAAGTCAGATCTGACAGCACAGGGTTGAAATTCTTTAGCGAGGAGAGTCCTGGAGCAGTCCCATTAGAGCAGAGGCCAGGCATGAACCCTGCCAGTGGACACCTCATAGACCACAGCTGGGCCTTCAGAGGGGTCATGTGTGCATAGTCCCAGGGTCTCCATCTGTCCTTCTCCTTGACCCCTTCTATTACCATCACACCTATTGGACAGGCAGTAAGGAGGAGAGACATGTCAGTCTGGCTTCTGTTACTATGTCATTTGCCTGGCTCCAGCTGGCTTTAAGCTTTTGTGTCTTGGGTTAAGGAGCTCAGAGCGTATATTCCTTATGTAAAATGATCCAGTATTGAGCGAGAGACTTCACAGGGCAACACACCACAGTGTGGCCATTAAGGCCTAGGTGGAAGGGCTAGAGAGCTGGCTCAGGGCTAAGAGCACTTACTGCTTTGACAGAGGACCTGAGTTCTGTTCCCAACACCCACACCAGACAGTTCATAACCTCCTGTGACTCTAACTCTAGGGGATCTAACACTTCCGGCCTCCGTGGGGACTGACAAACACAAGCAAAGACTCACATACAGACTAAAAATAAGCCATTTCTTCACATGCCATTTGTTCCTTTGTTGAGATTAAGAGGGCTCACTCTGTAGCTCAGGCTAGTCTCAAACACAAGAACCTCCAGTTTCAGCTTCCCCAAAAGACAGCATCATAAGCGTGCATTACTATGTTTGGCTCCCCTCTACCACTTGGGGGTTGTATTAGGGTTCACTTGAGGATACAACCAACAGGATGAATATAATATATATTATAGAAAGAGATTTATTACCTTGGCCTTATATCATCCAACAATGGCTATCTGCCTACTGGACAGGCTGAGAACTATTGCAGGTGCTCAGTCCTCAAGATTGGACACCTGGACATCAATCTAAGCTTCTGGGGAAAGCCTCTGGTCTTCAGACTACGTTGGACCAGAAGAAGATGCATACCAACGTTAGCAAAGGATGGTGATAGCAGTAACAGGACAGATGAACTTATCAGCAAGGAGCAGAGGTAGGCAGGCATGCCATGCTGCCTTCTTGTGGACTTCTTTCTCTTGGGTGGCCACTTCAAAGAGCTGCCCACTCTATAGGAGAGTCTCCCCATTCAGTTCATCCTTCCTGGAAATACCTCACAGACCCATCTCTGTCTCCCTCTTTCTCTCTCTCTCCCTCTCTCTCTCTCTCTCTGTCCCCTTATCTCTATCTCTTCCTCCCTCTTCCCCCTTAACACAGGGTTTCTCTATATAGCTCTGGCTTTCCTGGAACTTGTTCTATAGACCAGGCTGGTCTCAAACTTAGGTATTCTCCTGCCTGTGCCTCCCAAGTGCTGGAATTAAAGGCATGTACTGCTACCTCTTGGCTCAGTGTATGTGTGTGTCTTAATTTCACAGCCAATCAAGTTGACTAGCAAGATTAACCACCACAGAGGTAGGTATTTAAAAGAACCCATGGAAAATATTGGGCATCATAACACACATCTTTACACCCCCATCCTCAGCATGTCCCACACACAGCAGGTTAACTGTGGGACAAGGGTGTGGACATACAAGGGTATGGCTTGCTATCAGAAGAGTTATGTAGTTCTGAAGGTCTCATTCCATATCTCTGAGTCCTTGTTTTCCTCATTTACCAAATGAAGAGGTAAAGCTTGACCCACTGAGCCAAAGGCACAGAAGTTCCATGTGCACTGTGCAGGATGCTCATTGCCTTTGCCTTTCCTATCCACAGAGAAGATGACTGGCACGGGGCAGTAAAATTATATCTCATCTGTGCATACAGCCTGTCTTGTCCTGCAGCCGCACAGCTTCATCCAGCAGGACTGGATTCCATTCCTCATTAAACAGTCCTCACTACACAGGAGTCTGGGGCACAGGTATGCTTTTCACTAGGGCATGTAGGGATAATGAGCCCACATGGTTACTTCATGAAGCCAAGCTTCCGGGGATGGAGACTTCAGGATGGGTTTGAGGATGAGTTGCCACATGATAACGAAGCTGGCGAAACACTTGGAGAGAAGGTGGGATCTTAAAATTGTTAATCAGGATAATGACGTGATGATTCAGACCCAGAGGTAACTGGGCCTCTTTTATCCCATACCATCTTCCAGAGGAAGGTGGGTCTAGTTTCATGCATGAGGTTAGAATGACTAGGGTGGGTTATTCAAGTTAATGGAACTCATTAAGGTCAGAAACTGTTTGCTGCTCTGGTTCCCTGGATTTCTAACACCGTTTCCTCTTTTATACTAATCGCTGTCTCTCTGTCTCTGTCTCTGTCTCTGTTTCTGTTTCTCTCTCTCTCTCTCTCTCTCTCTCTCTCTCTCTCTCTCTGTGTGTGTGTGTGTGTGTGTGTGTGTGTGTGTATGCAAGAACGATGTGTGTTTTTAAGGGTCTATCACTAGGAGCTGGGGCTGGCTGTAGGCTGGGCTAGCTGGTCATTGAACCCCAGTGTCTCTACATCTTCATTACTGGGATTACAAGCCTTGTGATACCATACCCAGTCTTTTACGTGGGTACTGAAGAGCAAATTTGGGTTATGATGATTGTAAGTAAACATTTTACCAACTGCACTCTAACTCCAGCTCCCTGTTTGTTTATTGGTTGGTTGGTTTCTTGCTTCCTTTCTTTCTTACTTTCCTCCTTTCTTCTTTTGTTCAAACTTTGCTCTTTCTTCTGTGATGGATTAAATTATTAAAATTTATAAAGGCCCTGTCCTTATAAACACACATGGAGTCCTGCAATGAGGTCCCACATTCAACAAAGATGTCAGAATTGAATCACTCTCAAAGCCATTTTTGAAACAAACAAACAAAAACCTTCATTAGGCAGCCCATGGTAGTGCTGGGAACCTGGAGATAAAGCCAAGACTCAGGGAGAGGAAGGAGGATCTTGTAAAATAGAAAAGGCAGATGGGTAGCCAGGAAGCTTCAAGAGAGGAGGGGAGGGACCACATTGCAAACGGTGTAAGATCACGTTGGAACTAAGGACATTGGCTGAATTCTACAGCCTGAATCGTTGATGGCTCTGGGGAGAAGGGAGGTGGAAATCAAAGGGCTGTGTCATTGTACCTCCTCTGATAACAGGATCCCAAAGCTCTTAGAGGAAACAAGAGAGGAGGGAAATCTTGCATACATGATTTAAATCCAGGCTTTGGGATCAGGTGGTACCACCCACTGCAGCCTTGAACCCTGGCTTAAAGTGGCTCCAAGGCACCAGGAGAAAGCAGGCTTTTCATCTCTTTGGAGAAATGACCATCAACCCTAGACTTCAGACTGTTTAGCAGCATACAACTGAAGGTGATGAGGGATACCAGAAATAAGATATCATTACCATGTAAAGACCAGCCCCAACACAAACAGTCCTGCTCAGACTTCATACAGAAATCCACAGACATAGATCATAAAGCCACTCTGCTTCACAATGTCTATAGAAGACCAGACCAGGACAAGCTTACCTATACAGAACAGGAAATGATCAAAAGTCCCCATAGGTCTGATGAATCAGGCAGGACAGCCAGAAACGTGGCTGCGGAGATAACTCACTCTGTTGAGTGCTTGCTATGTACGTATAAAGACCCTGAGTTTGAATCAGAGCACCAGTGTAAAAAGCCGGGCACCTAGCACATATCTTTAACCCTAAAACTGGGAGTCAGAGAGAGACTGATCCCATGAAGTGGCTCGAAAGCCAGTGTAGTGGAATTAGTGAGCTCTAAGTTCAGTGGGAGACCCTGTCTCAAAAACAAAGTGGTGGGCTGATGGGTTGGCTCAGTGGTTAAGAGCATGTTCTGCTCTTGAAGGAGATGTGAGTTCTTGCAGAGGATCTGAGCTTAGCTCCTAGCACTCTGGTCAACTGTTTCACAACTACCTATAATTGCAACTCCAGGATCTGATGTCCCTAGTCTCTGGCAAGCGCTTGCATTCATGTGCACAAAACCACACACACAGACACACATTGTAATAATAATACAAATAGAACAAAATAATAAAAGAGCCAGTTGTGGAGGCTCACACCTTTAATCCCAGCACTTGGACGACAGAGACAGGTGGATATCTGCAAGTTTAAGGCCAACATACTCTACATAGTGAGTTCCAGGACAGCAAGGGCCACACAGAAAAATCTTGACTCCAACCCCATACCCCCACCCCCAAATAATATTTAGAAAAGTAAGGTGAAGTGTAAGATAGGAAAATGCCTGACACCAATCTCTGGTCTCAGGTGCCCGTGAACATACACCTGTAAGCATATACATACAAACAGGCATACGTGCACACACATAACACCAGACCCATACCCAAAAAGAACTTCCAGAAAGAAAAGATAATAAAAGAAAGTTAAAGGAAAACTGCACTTTAGAGTGAAAGGCTGCTGTTCCAGGTTCACCTGCCCCTCCTCAGGGACAGCCTCCTCTGGGTGGTAGCCCTCACTCAGGGAAAGGCATTGGACAGGATGGAAAGGCCATTGTCATTCTGAACCTCAGGCTGCTGTCACTTCAGTGACAAAGGAAAAAGGGAGTGCTCTTCTAGATGAGTGTGTACCTTCTTAAGGGAGGACCAGGCATTTCCAAGACCAGCTTGATTAACATTGCTAGGTCTGGAGACACACTGTTTCCCAAAGATGGAATCCTCCTGGGTAAAAACCAACCGACTGAACAACAATCACACAGTACGCATTGCTTTATTCACAATAATAAAGAAATGGAGACTCAGGACAGTTAAATCATTCATTCCCAACACATAGCAAGTAACTACTATACAAGTCAATCTCAGGTCTTCCTACCTTGGAGTCTCACCTCTTCCATAGGACCCCAATGGTGTAGTCATAGAACCATTTCCTTAGCTTTGCTTTTTAAAAAACCAATTTCTATTTTATTGTATGTGGACAAGAGTTTTTGTCTGCACGCATGTCTGTATATCACTTGTATGCCTAGTGCTGATAGAGGACAAAAGGCGGTGTCAAATCCCCTCGACCCTAATGGACTTAGATGTTTGTGAGCTACCATTCGAGTGCTAGGAATTGACTCCTGGGTCTTTTGGAAGAGCAACCCAGTGTTCTGAAGCACCGAGCCATCTCTGCAGACTCTCTTGGCTTTATTTCAGATGACGATTCTATCGTCATTCTGAACTAGATCAGGGAATAATTTGTAGACCACCTTCTATTACTGGAAAGTTGATTCTAATTTACCAGCAAGGTACATAGCCAAACAGAAAGGGGATGACCAGCTGTGAGCCTGGGTCCCTACCAGCATCACCTTACTCAGGTCTTCAGAGGCAAGAGGAAGAATGGAGAGGGAAGCTCACCATGGGCTCTGGTTTCTGGGAAGTTCCCAGGATGACTAAAGTGCATCATGGATAGCTAACAAGATACTCCCAACCAGCTGAGTAATTCAAAGAGCAGGAGGCATTTAATAACTGAAGACAGTAAGAAATCTTGACTAATGGTGCAGGAGACAGATCTGCCACCATGCAGAAGGTACCAGGCACAAAACATGTTATTGCCCGCACCTCCCAACAGCTGCTCATAAAGTGAGCATCAACCATCAGCCATCTTCATTACTCCTGAACACTGCACTGGCCCCACTGCCTCTAATCTTGGACATTGGTCTTCCTGTGTTCATGGTTCCTGGTGTGGTCAGGAGCTCCTGCCCATGTTCATAGTCAGAATGCCTTCAAAGCATCTGTCCCAAGGACCAGGGAAGCTGGGCACTTGGAATCTGAGGCTCAGAGCACTAAGGTTTTGAGCACTGTCCTCTGAGTTTGTGTTCTTAGCTATAGCATAGACAGTCTGAGAGCTCGAGCCACACTTGCTTCTGTGGGAGCAAGATGTGGTTTGTCTATTAGAAATGAGGAGAGAGGGCTGGAAAGATGGCTCAGTGGTTAAGAGCACTGACTGCTCTTCCAGAGGTCCTGAGTTCAAATCCCAGCAACTACATGGTGGCTCACAACCATCTGTAATGGGATCTGATGCCCTCTTCTGGTGTGTCTGATGACAGCTATAGTGTCCTTATGAACAAACAAACAAACAAATAAATAAATCTATCTTAAAAAGAAAAAAAAGAAAAAGAAATGGGGAGAGGAGGCTGGCAAGGTGGTGAGGTTGGAGAGCTCTTCTTGGCAAAGGAAGACCTGAATTTAGATCACAGCATTCACATAAAAGCCAGATATAGCTGTGTCTGCCTATAAACCCAGTACTGTATTGGTTGGAGATACAAGGGTCATTAGGGCTTGCTATTGCTCCAGAATCAGTGAAAGACTATCTCAAAAAAATAAGATGAGGTGGAGGATGGTAACACCTTGAACTGTCGGTTCACATCTTGAGGGGATTCCTAGGAAGGGGCTGATCATCCCAAGAGTTTGCTCCTCTTTCCATCCCTCTTTCCCTCCCTCCCTCCCTCCCTCATTTTCTCCTCCCCTTCCCTCCTTTCCTTCCCCCTTCCTTCTTTTGCTTCCCTCCCTCCTTCCCTTTCTTTCTTCCTTTCTTTTCTTTCTTCCTTTCCTCATTCCCTCCCTCTCTTCTACTCTTCCTCTCTTCCTTAAAACCTTGTTTCCCCTCCTATGGCCTTTCTAGTTTCATGACCTATACCCACATAAATCCACACATAATATTAGAAGCTAGGGTCCTCATTCCATCTTCTAACAATTCTGTTTTCCATGTCTGTGTGCACACACATGCATGTGTACTGGATGCATATGTGTGCGGGCATGTTCACAGGAACACCCAACTGTGTCTGCATGCATGGAAGCCAGAGATCCATGTCAGGTGACTCCTATCACTCATCCTATAATTTTTTGAAGCAGGGTCTCTTACTATCATATCATTAAGACTGGTTGGCTGACAAGCCTCTGGGGTCTTCCTGTCTTTGCTTCCCCAGCACTGGGATTATAGCTGCATGCTGCCAGACCTAGCAGCTGAACTCACACACTCATGCTTGTCTATCCAGTAGTTTAACATTTTTTTGTGGGAGGATACCCTGGAGGACTGAGAGTAGGGAGAGTCAGTAAGTACATGTGGTAAAAGCTGCCTGTGATAGCATCTTAGAGATCTATACCACAACAGTGTATTTCGAACTCATAAACCCAGCCATTGAGAACCTCATTCCCCCTTGCTTAGCTTTGAATTCCAGGACCTATCTCATTACAGAATGCTTCGAGAACTCTCTATAATCGCCTTGCCTTGTGTGGCGGGACTGAGCCAGGACACTTTCCTTGGATTTGAAATCCCTCTTCCTGAAGGTTCTGTCCACTGGTGGTATTTCTAGAACCCAGAGACAGAGACGAGCCCTCGTGCTGTGGGTTGTGTGTGGCTTGACTATGTTCACCCTGTTCCATGTCAGGACACTCAATCATCAGTGTGGCAGTGATGGACAGTGGTTAGGTCATGGAAGGTGCCTCACAGAAGAAAAGACTAAAGCTGGTCTCTTGGTGAGAGCTGTCTTTAGAGTGTAAAGTTATAAAAGAAGCAAGTCTGCCTCCTTTTCAGACTCTCGCTTCTTGTCTTGTCATGAGACTTCTTCATCCTGCAGAATCTGTCAGCATTGTGACGTCATCTGTCATGAAGTCCCCAATAGAAAAGCACAGCAGCCAGCTCCGTGTTCTTGACCCTCCAGAACTCAGCTAAATCAATCTTACTTGTTTATAAGTTGCTCAGCTTCTAGTATTTTGTTATCGAAACAGAAAACCAGCTGAGATACCAGCTCTTTCCATGGGTCAGAATAAGACCTAAGCCTCACAGGCACTCAGATGGATTCAGGTGCCGTATTGAGTCCCTTTCATACCTGCCTACCCCACACACCTGCCTAGCAGACGAAGCCCCAAGACTTACAGTGATGTCACACTTGTTGATAGTGACAGAGGTGGAGAGGCACCCCAGTGTGGAGATGGTGAAGAATGTTAGACCCTCTGTGGACAGTGTGCTGTGATTAGTAGCTTTAGCTTTTAGAGCTAGGGGCAGGCTCACTAGTGGGGTGCTTGGCCCAGATTTCATCCCCAGCACCACACAGCAAGGTACTTCTGTAATCCAACACTTAGGAGTTAAAAACAGGGGCTCCTCAGGGCCCAAGCCACTCTCTGCTGCATAGAAAGTTGAAGCTATTCTGGGCCATACGAGACTCTCTCTCTTTAAAAGTGCTTTTTACTCTTCATACCTTATCAGAACTTTCTGTACCTGTGTTAAGCATTCTTATTGCTTCGCAAGGGTTAGGCAATGTCGCTTTCCTACTCATGTCTTTATGCTCTGAAAACGTGAGGGAAGGTTCAGCACTTAGGACATGGGGACTTTCTAGTGGATGGCCATCTGCTATTAGCTGTTTCCATAGAAAACGCCACCCCTTCCTCCCTCTTTGTTCTCAGGAAAGAACAAGACAGGGGTGGGATTGGAGGAATGAAGGAAGAACCGTGGCCTGAGAAAATCTTCCAGATTAGAATTGAACAAACTCTGACCCTAGCACCTCAGCTACCTTAATTCGTTTATATGCTATCACAGATACCCAAGACTGGGTGGTTTTATAGAGAACAGAAGTTCAGTCTTTCATGCTTCCGAAAGCTGGGAAATCCAAGATCAAGATGCTAGGATCTGGAAACGGTCATATTTCTATTTCCCCACAGAGCCTGTGCAGGCTCGTCTTGTGTCAACCCGACACAAGGTAGAGTTATCTGAGATGAGGGAATCTCAACTGAGAACCTGCTTCTATAAGATCCATCTGTAAGGCATTTTCCTAATTAGTGATTGATGGGGGAGGGCCAGCCCATTGCGGACTGTGGGTCTGGGTTCTATAAGAAAGCCGGCTGAGCAAGCCATAGTGATCTAGCCAGTAAGCAAGATTCCGTTAGAGTCTCTTCATCAGCTCCTGCCTCCAGGTTTCTGCCCTTTTAAGAGTTTCTGTCCTGACTTCCTTCGATGATGAACAGCAATGTGGGAGTAAAAGACAAATCAACCCTTTCCTCCCTAACTTGTCTTTTGGGCATGGTTTTTTTTTGTCAAGGCAACAGAAACCCTGACTAAGACCGCAGAAGGCTAAAGAGCAAATTCGGGAACAGACTCTGTTAGAGCCATAATCATTTTCAGAAGGGAAGATCTTTATGAATTCCCAGTCTCTTAGAGGAACCATTTCTATGACTAGGCAACACCTGGTGTAGGGGTTCACATTCACCCCCACAGGGCAAGTCTATCTAACCCATGGTGTTTTCATGTAGAAGACCTTCTTGGTACATGGTCATACTCCTTCATGTTTCATCGACGAGGCTTTTCATATTGAGTACATTGAGTACGGAGATTGCAAAAGTGACATAAAACATTTACTGCTTGGTTCTTTCAGGGAAATCCTTGCCTCCTCCTGCGGTGGAGATAGTAGAGAGTGGCTGCTGAGGATTTTGGGGCAGCCTGTGTCCGTTGCCTATTGACTTATGATGCTTTTGGAAGAAGTAGTTTGGAGCTGGGGCTCTGAAGAAGCACCTGGGAGCTAGGGCAAGGGTAGAAAACTCTGTTCTCCACTGACCATAAGCTTCAGAGAGGCTGGTGAAGAGTTAGGGCAGAGAGGGGTCAGGAAAAAAGGAAGGCAGGGATAGTCCACGCATACTTGAGCATCCTGGCATAATTATAATTCCCCCTGGCAGCAACTACCCTCACCTTCCAGCTTTATGTAACAGTCACATGAGATCAGAAGATTTCCCAAGGGTGTAGCTTGGGTTTCAGAGTATTGCCTGATCAGCATTCTTGAGCCTTCAAAGCACTTGGCCAGAGCTGGGACCCATGTGAAGTCACAGGGTAGGGTTTGAGGGAAGGAGCCTTCTAGATTTTTCTCCAGGTACTGGAAAAGGGCTTCCACTCTTGGTGATTGCATTTCTCCTATGGTGTGACATTTGCAGTCTTCTAGAGTGCCCAGGACACTTAAAAATCAGTGTCCCAATGCTTAGGACAGGGCTGGCATGGAATAAATAAATAAATAAATGTTTTGATATAGATTGTACAATTCTTTTTTGCTATTAAACCTAAACACACAGTTGAATCTCTCACAAGCCTCTTGCTAAAGTCTGCCACTGCAGAAACTTGATCTGTTTGCAAACTCTGGACTAACCTCTGGTTTTGGCTGGCTCTCTATTAGAAGGCTTAGCTCTTTCCAATATGGCTAATCTTCAGGGTAGCCACACTGTCTACTTGCTTCTCCCAGAGAGTGGACAGACAGACAAAGAAGGAGGAGGTCTGTGGCCTTTCTAAACTGATTTTGGAGAGGCACTGCTGTTTGTGCAAAGACAGCTCAGTGTGTTCATTAAATACCACGGCAGGCTAAATTACCCAAATGAGGTGCCTTAACAGTTATCACACGCAGTTGTGCTCGTGCGCGTGCGCGATGCGCGCGCGCGCGCGCGTGTGTGTGTGTGTGTGTGTGTGTGTGTGTGTGTGTGTGGTGGGGGAGCATTGTTTGCTCGTGTGTTTTCTGTTAGTAAAGAATTTAGAATCAGCTCAGCCAGGGTGTGGCTGAGGGTTTTTCATAGGTGACACTCAAGAAGTTAGCCAGGGCATGAGGGCCACTCTAAGATGGTGCATTCCTGTCAGGGCTGGCTATTGGCAGGAGCCTCTCCATAGGGCTGTTTGTTTCCTCACAATAAATACAGAGGCTTTCTTTCAGTGGCTACTTGAGAGACAAAGGTGGATTTCAGGGTACTGTGATTTTTCTCTGTGTGAGTTCTCACATCATTGCCGCCATCCCAAAGGAAGTCCCAGTTAGAAGCCACTAAGCTTTGCTCCTATGTCAAGGAGGAAAATTAGAAAATTAGGGTCCTGCTTTCTTCAAGCTTCTTCCCGACAGTACTAGGTTGGAACCCAGGGATCCACAGTCCTGCGTTGGGACCTAGGGCTTTGCACACGCAAAAGCAAGTTCTCCCATCTGAACTTCATCTCCAGCCCTCAAATGAAATACCACCTCATTATGTAGCCTCCATCTTGGAACCCTCCTGTCTCAGCCTCCAAGTGATCTTAGTTGCAGATAACAAAATCTGCTTCCGCTCTTTGAAGCAGACAGGTGATGAATGAGCCGAGTAAGGCACTAAAGTCCCTGGAAAACTTAAGGATAAGGCTTGAAGCTACAGGCAGGAGAAGGCTGGTGGTGATTCTTTGCTTCCATTGCTAGGAGTGGGCCCGAGTGAGGGGGGCTGCCACCAGATTGCAGCCATATTTGTGTCTTTAAAGTGGGTGTCTCTATCACTGTTCTTCCCCAAGGGTGCTCAGTTACACACCAATGCCTGTGGAAAGATTATGTACCAGCCTCACAGTCCCATACCCCGGTATGACGGTTCATTTTATGTATCAAGTTGGCTGGTCCATGGTGCTCAGATATTTAATCAACTGTTATTCTGAGGTTTTCAATATAGGTATATTTGAATGAGAATTAATAGTTGATTATAGGGGAGTGCCCTTCCAAATGTGAGAGGGTCTCGTCTTATGAGACGAAGGTTTTAATAGCACAAAGACTGGTTCCTATGAAGCAAGAGGGAAATCTGCCTGCAGGCTGCCTTTGACCTGACCTGCAATACTGGCTCTTCCCTGATAGCCGGACTTCAGGGAACATAGTACTTAAAACAAACCTCTTCGTCCATATATGCGTACCTGTTGGTTCTGCTTTCCTGGAGAACTCCAATTCTCCATCTAATTACAAGGAGGTTCAAACAGTGAGATTTTAGAGGGTGTTAAAACTCATGGAGCTATACACAGATATACACACAAATACACACACATAGACACAAAAATATACATACACACAAACACACACATACACAAAAACATACACACAAACACACACATACATATACACACAAATACAGATACATACACAAACACACACATATATATATATACACAAAAATATACATACACACAAATACATACATACACACACACACACACAGATGCACACACTGATGGGCTGAGAAGGTGGCTCAGCAAGTACAGGTGCTTGTTGCTAAGACTGACAATAGGAGTTCCATCTCTAGGACCCACATGAGAAGCTGCATGTGGTGGTGCATATCTGTAATTCTGGCACTCCTATGAGACAGGAGATAAAGATGGGTGAATCTTCTAGAAGTCAGGGAGGTAGTTAGCCTGGAATCATGGCGGAAGTAACGAGAGAGATTCTGCCTCAAACAAGGCAGAAAGAGAGCTGACTCCAGCAGGTGTCCTCTGACCTCCACATTCTCACCCAGCACACTCTGTCTCTGTTTCTCTCATAAAATCAGTTACTTTTAAGAAGATTGATGGGAGGAGGGGGGATGGGAGTGTGGGGAAAGGGGATAACATTTGAAATCTAAATACAGAGAATATCCAATTAAAAAAAAAAAAGATTGATGGAAAAATTTTACAAGCATAAGAAACATGTATTAGTTGCTGACCAGGCTCCATTGTCTCTTCATTTTCACTGACAAATGTCATAGCAACATTTTACTATTTAAAGTAAAAATTCTCACAATACCACCCCTCTTTCCAATACACAGAGGAAAGTGTAGGTGATTTTTTAAAAAAACTGTCTATCACTCAGTTTTATTTTCTAAGCTGTGCACCTGCTTTCTCACCGGGGGAATTTTAAACTTCCTTTTACCTTTTGCAGGGTTGAGATTGAACCTAAGGCCTTACACATAGGAGAGCACTGTTTTCCTCAGCAATACTCTCAACCTTCATTTCCCCACTTAGAGTCTCACTGTGTAGCCCCCTGCCCCCAAGATCCTCTTGCCTCAGTCTAGGGCTGGGATCGCAGGCATGTGCTACACCCAGTTCAGGTTATAGACTTTCTGCATTTGGGGAGTGTGCCTTGTAAGAGTCCAGAGAATTCTGCTCAAGGCAAACCTTTGCTCTACAGACACTGAAATCTCTTGTGGGCTTTCTTCCTTTAGCTCTGGGTGTTTGCAAATAATGAATGACATGCCTCCTAGAAATTTTCTAATTAAAGTCTAAGTAGAATTATTCCTCTAGGGAATGCTTTTGTGAGCCTGTGAATAAAGTTGAAAGTTTCCCAATCTCTTGGTGGGAGGGGTGGAGCAGGTGGGGGGGTCGGGGTTGAGGTGGGGACTGTTGTTGCTGGCTGAAAATAGCAATGAATTCTCTCCAACTAAGGTTCCACATAACTAGAACCTGTGCTGTTAAGTAACCCTCTCAAATTAAAAGTGGGATTTTGCTTTTTTTGGGGGGGGGGGCAAAGTGATCAAATAAAGAAGCCAGACAGCAAGAGGAAATTTCAGTAGTGACAGCTTAGGAGATTTTGTTATAATAGTTCGTTGGGGTCCAAATGGAATCTGCTACATAGAAGTAATTGGTTCCCCTTCCCCCACTTAATTTGAAAAGGGCCAAGATGAAGACCTATACTCTATTACAGAAACTTCAAGAAACTTCAGGAATCTTTTCTTTCAAAATCACCATAATATTTATTTTTATTATTATGGACAAGGTCTCAGGTAGCCCAGGCTACCTTCAAGCTTCCTATCCTGTATAAGATGGCCTTCAACATCTGATCCTCCTGACTTTACCTCTCAAGAGCTAGGAGCCCAGGCATGCACCACCACACTTTAACTTTCTGCAGTGCTGAGGTGGAACACAGGCCCTTATGCATGCTAGGTAGGTACTCTACCTGAGACACATCCCCAACCCTGCTCCTCTTTAAACAATAGTAAAGCTGAAGGCTTCAGGACGTTGACCTCAGCAAACAACATTCACCTAGGATTAGGCTCAGGAATTATCAGAGAGTTCAGAGGGTTAGTGTGGAGAAAAAGATGCCAAACTAACTGCCAGGGCTGGCTTGGAAACCAGAAAGTCCTCCAAATAAAAGATGCAAGCCAGACAAGGTCACAAAAGCATAACCGTAAGTCCCATGGATCCTTAAATCTAAATTTAAACCTCGGGAATGCAGCATGGGTTTCTGAGCTTTGAAGAGGATTTGCTTTGGCTTTGGAAGCTGTGCTGGTTTCATGTCAACTTGACACAAGCTAGAGTCATTTTGAAAGAGGAACCTCAATTGAAACAAAGAAAGCTCCCACCCGAACGCCTTGTGGGCAAGCCTGTGGTGGATTTTTCTTTTTCTTTTTCTTTTTTTTTTTTTTTTGATTGATGATTGATGATTGATGTGAGAAGACCCAGTACACTGTGCACAGTGCCACCCTCAGGGCACTGTAAGAAAGCAGACTGAGCAAGCCAATAAGCAGCACTCATCCATGGCCTCTGTACCAGTTCCTGCCTCTGGGTTCCTGCCTTGGGTTCCTGACCTGACTTCTCTGGATGATGAACTAAAGTTGTAAGCTGAAATAAACCCTTTCCTTTACAAGTTGTTTTTGGTCATGGTGTTTTATTTCAGCAATAGAAATCCTAAGACACTGAGTCAGTGAAGGAGCTCCAGAGCTGGGGACGACTTTGAGTGATGGACCTTCATCATCATGCTGTGTTTGACTCAGAGTGCTGTGGAAACATCATCTCTAGGCCTGTATGCACACGCTCACATTCTTAACTTTACTAACATGTAAAGGGATTCATTCGTGTGTGTGTGTGTGTGTGTGTGTGTGTGTGTGTCTGATACATGCCATAACATACAACTAGAGGTCAGAGAATAACTTGCAAGAGCGAGTTTTCTCCTTCCACTACATGGGTCCTGAGGATAGAATATCAACACTGGTGGCAAGTATACTGAGCTATCTCACAACACCAGTACTAGCTTCTCAATTCAAACATTACGGAAGACATGAGTTCCATCAGGTATGGGTGGCAGATGCCTTTGATCCCAGCACTTGGGAAGCAGATCTCTTGAGTTTGGGGCCAGCTTGATCTACAGAATAAGTTTTACTGTATATAGAAGCCTGGTTTCGAAAAACAAAAACCATAAAGCCACCAAAAAAAAAAAAAAAAAAAAAAAAAAAACCCAAAACAAAAAACCAACAAACTGACCAACCCATGAATTCCTCTTCTTGTCTTCTTATGAATTTTAGCTGTAATGGGTTGGGTGAATATCTCTTTTCTCCATGAACAGCCAAACATTCACTTTCATTTTATCATTCAGACCACTGAGTTATCTAATGATCATTTATTCAGTGTTCTGCTTGACTGTCTCAACTGTGTGCACAGCTGCTGGGAGTGGGAGAGGCACCCATGCCTGGCATTGACTACAGTGAATGCTGAGTTGGAAAGTCAGGCTCTTTCTGGGCAAGTAATACTGAACTTGTCTCAAACCACCCCAAGAGTGTGTAAGAGTCGATAGTCTTCTCTACGTAAAACCTCAGGCAAACCCAGTACAACCAGACTCGGGCTCAGTGAGATCATTAGATCTGGTGTGTCTCTCGCCCTGATATTAGCTTCATGCTCAGCCTCCAGGAATGAGCAAGCTGACGCCCAGCAACCATGCCCACCCAGTGCCCTTCCAAGTTCAACAGAACCGTGAAGGGCCTCAGCACAGGTACTGCTCCACTCCACGGGCTCTGGTCTCCCTCTCTGAAAGCACTGTCCTCTTCCTTGTTACTCCCTGTTACATAGATGTCTCCCTCAGAATTAAAACATCCCCTCCTTGGGGGCAGAAGAAAGGTTCGAGAAAAAAAAAATCCTCAAAACAAACAAACAAACAAACAAACAAAAAACCCTCTGGAATTAATGAGATTTCCCAGGTTCAGGAGGCTGAGAAAGTTACAAGACTTACACTGTCTCTCCCCAAGGTAAACCGCTGTGAAGGAAGGAACCCCTGGCTGAGCTGCCTGTAAGCTGAGCAGGGATCCCCAGGAGGCAGCTTTCAATGTGACTCAAGGATAGCTACATCACTTATGCTGGGTGGACTTCTGGGTGATGCAGATAACCAAGAGTCACCCTATGCAGTCACAAGTAACCCCAATAAACTCACCACTCCACTAAGCTCGACCTGGTTGGAATGTGTTTGTTGTATAATGGTGCTGCTCTGGGAAAGAGGTTTCTTTGCATCCACTCAGAAAGAGTTGTGTACCAATCGGATTTCCCGATGCCCTATATCGTCATCCTCATCCTTTTCCTCCCCACTTTTCTTGAGCTGCACACATGTGTTTGTGTGAGTGTGTGCACATGCACCATCGATGGCTATCAGCGGTTCTACTCTGAGGCTCCCCACCTTAGTTTTGAGACAAAGATTCTCCCTGAACTTAAAGCTCACTGATTGGCTAGGCTGCATGGCTAGTGATCTCCAGGGATCTGATTTTCTCTCCCCTTCTCCTGCCTAGTGTTGAGGTTACAGTTACGTGCTGCACAGGCGAAGCTCACAGGCGAAGCTCAGGCCCCATACGTGTAGAACAGTCACTCACTGAGCATCTCCTCAGCCTCATTTTGTTTTATCTTTTTTTTTAAAAAAAGATGTATTTACTATTTTCATTTGTGTTTCTCTTGTGTGCCTGCATGAATTTATGTGACTGCAGATGCCTGTGGAGGACAGTGGGCACTGGATCTCCTGGAACTGGAGTTACCAGCAGTGGTGAGCTTACTGGTATGGCTGCTGGGAGTGGAATCCAGATCCTCCCTCAGCAACAACGGTGCTCTTAGCTTCTGACCCAGAGGATTCTTCTCAGATCACGCTTTATGGGAGCCTCTTGATGGAAGGGGAGAGCAGGAAGCGAGGGGGCCCCGAACTACCCTAGCTGTCCGCTTATATAGGGAGAAGCACATATGGGCTTGCCATGATTGGTTGTCACCAGTCTGCCGACACCAGAGGCCTCAGGATTTGGCCGGAGATAGGTTATGTACTGCGCATGAGCAGGGTTCAGCACCTTAGCTGACAAGAGCATTACTATATATGGAGTTGTTTACCTCAAACCGTGAGGGAGCCAGCGCCATCTTGTAATGGCGTCTGCATTCAGCTCCCCACACATCCCTCTAGCTCTAATTTTATTACTGTTTTTTAAGATACCTGCTATGCCAGGTGGCGGTGGCACATACCTTTCATCTCATAGCACATAGGATGCTGAGAATAGCAACCTCAGCACATAGGACACAGTGGAAGGTGAATCCCCGAGTTCAAGGCCAGCCTGGTCTACAGAGTAAGAAACATGACAGCAGGGATACACAGAGAAACCCTGTTTTGAGCCCTGTCCCCAACTCGCCCCCCCCTCCCCAAATACCTGTCGCAAGCTGAAAATGTGCTAAGCCTTTATTACTTCATTGTCTGGATCTGCTGGAAATGAACTTCCCAATTATCAGAATTTCCTCTTTGTTGCAAGCAGATGAAATTTCATTTTGTGTTCTAGGTTGGAATATAAAATTTCCCCCCAAAGGTTCACATGCTGATAGCTTAACTGTCCCTGGTTTAACAGTGCTGAGGTTCTGAGCCCTGAAAGAGGTAGTTAGTAATCTTTATCTCTCTTCCAGATCCCAACTTTTCTTTTTTAAAAAAAATTTTATTAGATACTCTCTGTATTTACATTTGAAATGTTATCCCTTTGTGTACCCCGCTCCTATCCGCCTCCTCTTCTACTTGTCTTCACAAAGGTGCACTAGCTCCCAATCACCTCTCCACCTCAGTGCCATGGCTTCCCCTACATTGGGAAAACATGCCCTCCCTGGAATAAAGGCCTCTTCTCACATTGATGCCAGACACTGCTATTCTTCTCTAAATATGCAACTGGAGCCATGGATTTCTCAACACGTTCTCAATGGTTGGTGTTCTAGTCCATGGGAGCTGTGGAGGATTTGGTTGGTCAACAATGTTGTTCTTCCCATGAGGCCGCAACCCTCTTCAGCTCCTTCACACACACACCCCCAGCACCCTCGTTAGGGTCCCTGTGCTCAGTCTGATGGCTAGCTGCAAGCATGCCCAGTTGCATGACTCTGGCAGAGTCCCTGAGGAGGCACCACTATCTGGTTCCTGCCAGCAAGCACCTCCCAGCATCAGCTATAAGTGCTTGGGCCCAGTGGCTGCACATGGGGTGGATCTCCAAGTGAGGCAGCCCCTGAATGATCCTCTCTTCAATCCCTGCTCTTCCACTTGATCCTGTATCTTCTTCCCTGAGTGTTTTGTTCTCCCTTCCAACTTTTTTTTATAAACGTTTGTTAAGTGATTGAGGAGTCACTCCAGCCAGGGAGATACTAGGCACCAATTAACCTGCTTGCATCTCATGACTCCTTTAAAGTGTATGGAATGAGACCTGAGGCCTGTGGAGGAGATGGTACGCTAGAGAAAAGCCAGGGCATCATTCGTTGAAGAGCAGTACTTCAGTGGATGTGGAGGGATAGACCACACAATTGTTCACCATGTTACCTGGACTTGATGTGGGCTTCTCAGACTCTAGGCCAGTGCTGCAGGGTCTGCTGTTTGCCACTTCAGCAAGTTGTCCTTCAAGAGCTAGATTAACAGATATGTCATTATACCTCTCTTTCATTAAAAAAAAAAAATAGTTGCTTTCTCTTCCAGCCAAGCAAGATGCCCAAAGGAAAGAAGGCCAAGGGGAAGAAGGTGGCCCTGGCCCCCACCATTGTCAAGAAGCAGGAAGCCAAAAAGGTGGCTAATCCTTTGTTTGGGAAAAGGCCCAAGAACTTTGGCATTGGGCAGGACATCCACCCCAAAAGAGATCTAACACGATTCGGCAAATGGCCTGCTATATCAGGCTGCAGAGGCAAAGAGCCATCCTCTATAAGTGGCTCAAAGTACCTCCTGCCATTAACCAGTTCACCCAGGCCCTGGACAGGCGAACAGCTACTCAGCTGCTTAAGCTTGTCCACAAGTACAGGCCAGAGACAAAGCAAGAGAAGAAGCAAGCTGCTGGCAAAGGGACCTCCCAACTAAAAGACCACCTGTCCTCCGAGCAGGAGTCAATACAGTCACCAACTTGGTGGAGAACAAGAAGGCTCAGTTGGTGGTGATTGACCATGATGTAGATCCCATTCAGCTGGTGGTTTTCCTGCCTGCCCTGTGTGGAAAGATGGGGATGCCCTACTGCATCATCAAGGGAAAGGCCAGGCTGGGGCGCCTGGTCCACAGGAAGACATGCACCACTGTTGCCTTCACACAGGTTAACTCAGAAGACAAGGGTGCTCTGGCTAAGCTGGTGGAAGCTATTAGGACCAATTATAATGACAAATATGATGAGATCCTCTGCCACTGGGGAGGCAACGTTCTGGGTCCTAAGTCAGTGGCTCGCGTTGCCAAGCTGGAAAAGACAAAGGCTAAAGAACTCACCACTAAACTGGGTTAAATGCACACTAAGTTTTCTATACATAAATATAATTACAAAATAAAAAAAAAGTTAGCAGAACATTGGACCCTGGAATTTATCATTACTAGCTGGGTGTCTCTCTGGCCCTGTGGTTTGCCAGCAAACAATCTTTTGAAGGTGACTCTCAGATCACAGTAAATTTTAAGAATAGCTAACAGCCAATCCAGCTGAGCACTGATCAATCAGGATGATCAAAAGAGTCTTTGAGAATGGGCAATAGTGTCCTATGGAGGCTCAGCAGTCCTAGGATGCAGGGTGGGAAGCCAGTGTTGGTAGAGTCTATAAAAGGAGGCTGTGGGAACCTTTAACCACGGCAGCTTCTATTGCTGTCATAGACCTAACTGGGCTAGCACACAGAAAGCTTGCATTCGGGTCAGGCTCCTTGTGGTTCCAAGCACACAAACATCTCGGACAGGCCCGAGTACAAGGTGTGTGTGTGCTGGGAAGTTAGCCGTGGGTATGGGGGACCAGAAGCTGTTAAAGCAGGAAAACAAGCAGAGTGAGAAGGGAGGGGAAGGCCAAGATTAAGGCTGTTTTAAGACTTCCCCTCCTTCTTTCCTTTCTTCCCACTTCCTCTCAATGTATCTTTCATGCCCTTACCCAACATGGCTGACTCTCCTCTATGCCCTCTTAGCTCTAAGTGTTTATCACAGAGCTAATGTCCCTGTGTTTTTAGAGTTCAGATGCTGGAGAAAGAGGCTGGGCTCTGACAGTGTAGAATAGGGCATTATGGACTAAGTCATTTTCAGAGTGAACTATAGACATGTTTATTTTTGCAACCTACTTTTAATAAGGGTTCAACCTCTCCTCTAGCCCAGTACGCAGCAGAGATAGAGGGAGCGTAGCAAGGCAGAGCAAAACAAATCAATGCACAGTGCTCCTCTCTCACTATCTGTGGGTTCCGATTTATACCCTTCATCAAGCACCTTTTCACGTGTTCGCCATATCCACACACCCTTTTACCTGTCTGCTTCAGGAGAACAGGCTTTCACCTGTTAGCTTTAGCAAGCTGTCCTTCACCTGTGTGCCCCAGCAAACCATCATTTGACTTGGCTAACTTTCCAAAGAACTAGAAGTTTCCACTTCAAACTTCCCTGGTCAGGATTAATCCAACCTTGATGTGATGGTTACAGACGGTCCTCAGTGCCAGTGGTTCGACAGCACAGCAGTTTTCACGCCTCTTCTCTCAGGGGTGTCCTGATGCCGCCCTTACACAGGCTAGGAGAGGACTGGGCAAAATCTGGAAAGAGTGGGGTCTGCAGTTTCTTCCTTCAGAGGAGGGTAATGCGCCGCTGTGCACAAGGCCAGGAGGGGCGAAGCAGAGTTCAGAACGAATGGGGTCTGCAGAACTCTGGTCCAGCAGGGAATGCCAGAATAGTATCACAGCTCTTAGAAAAGGAGTCAAGAGGTTCCAGTGGCCAGCGCGGGGTCAGGTGACTGATCTGTGTCCGAAACAGCTGCAGTGATGGCGGCAATGTCGGGGCTCTGATGTGAGCTTCTTCAGTGTGACAGTGGGAGCCTGGCCAGGCAGGCAGGCCCAAAGGTCTATCGATGGGTACTTGGAGGCTAGGGGGTTAGGGGGTAGGGGGCATGGGAAGAGCCTTCCCCAAGTGTTACAGCTCAGTAAAAACAGCCAGTCTCAGACGATCCTTGGTGAAGTTGCTTGTGTGCACTTTATTCCATGTGGACACGGACACTATGAACCTTGGGGAGTGGATGGGATTTTGGGGGTAAATGCAGCTACTGGCTGAGGCTAAGACGCTGGTGATGCTCAGTTTACACGGGGAAGAATGCCAGGTGCCGGGCTGGGGGTCACCAGATTACATTCTCCAGGGCAAGCATGAGAACAGGGAGGGAGTTAGTTCCAGGTCCTGTGTAAGCATTTTTACCAACTGAGCCATCTTTTGATCCAGCCTCAACTCTCTTCCCCACCCCCAAGGCCATAGCAGCTATAGCTTCGTTAACTTTTTTTTTTTTAACCTTAAACTCTTTGACCTCCAAGCCACAAAGATTGTTCTAGAAATGCCCCAGTTGCCTCCTGGGGCTCCTCAGACAAACAAGCTGAAATTAGTCAGCGTAGTTTGAACAGCCTCCAGCCCTACCGGTGACTAATTGTGCAGCTTTCTGAATGAGGCTGGTGTTTTCTTTGACAATAGTCGCTCTACCCACTCAGATTTCCTTCCAGAACGTACCCCCCATCCTTAGCCATGCTCCCCAATTACAGTGATTTACTCAGATTTTCCACATCTGAGTATCTGCCCCCAAGCTCACTCTGTGTTCCTGTATCATCTCCCCAAGGTGTTGCCTCCGGGTTACACCTTTGTCTCCGGAAGCCTACAGTGTGCCAGCCATCTTTCTTATTAGGAAGTTACAGTGGCTCATTGCCTGTGTAGAGGGAACACATTTAGATGTGCAAAAAAAAATCCCACTTAAGAAGAAATCTTCCATTAACTGGCTTCATTTAGCTCTGGGATCCCCATTTCTGTTAATGGTGGAGAAAATACAGTTGACACAAGGTCACTGGACTTCTTTTGGTTTATAAATGACCTCTTTCCTGTCATCTAGTACAGCCAAGCTCCCATGGAGGCTCTCTTCCTTAGATCTTAAGGGACTTTCTATACTCTATATTTTCTCAAGACGCCATCCGAGCAGTATCACATGTCCACCAACACTAGACTCAGGCCACAAAGTACTGCCCAGCAACATGAGAGAACTGTTCAATTACCCACCATGCCTCTGGTGACATGGGCTGAGTGAAGAGGGTTAGACAAGAGGAAGTACACACAGTGTGATCTTGTGAATGCAGAGCTGAAAACTAACCTATGTTGGCAATGAAGTTCTCTTTGGCAGGGGCGTAGAAAACATTACAAGGCTCTCTTCGGTGGAGGCATTGCCTGGGTAGGAATACAAGACAGCCCTCTGCAGTACCGGCCGCAGTGAGGTGATGGGCACACAGGTGTATAGCAGTGAGGTACGCTACAAAGTACACACTTCCCTCTTCATAAAACCGCAGCAACCATGGGATGCCCTGGGAGTGGGAAAGAATCTCCTCTCTCTCTCTCTCTCTCTCTCTGTGTGTGTGTGTGTGTGTATGTTTGTGTGCACACACATGCATATGTATTTGGAGGGCAGAAAACAGTCTTGGTTGTCCTTCCTCACATTGCCCTCCATGTTTTTTGAGACAGCCTTTCAGTGGCCTGGAGCTTTTGGTGTAGTCTAGGCTGCCAGGCTAACGAGCTTCAAGGGGCCTTCCAGTGCTAGAATTCCAAGCCTGTAATTCCAATTCCAGGCTTGTGTGTGTGTGTGCGCATTGGATTCAGATTCTCACACAACAAGCATTTTATTAACCAAGCTGTCTGCCCACCCCCACCTCTTCAAGGTCTTCTAAGAGTCCATTGACGGGAGCTCTTCTTGGTTGGCCCTTCAGACTTCTGCTCCCCGTGTCTTCCCACAGTTCAAACCCTTGCCAAACCCCCAGAGTCTAAATAAACTCCCCTGTCTCTGGTCCTCAGTCATCGAGAGTCTTCTCTCAGATCATTCTATTCCATCACTGAGCCCTTAGAGCAGTGGATCTCGGGCTCGGGCTGTGTGTGGGAGGGGCTGTGTGTGGGAGGGGCTGTGTGTGGGAGGGGCTGTGTGTGGGAGGGGCTGTGTGTGGGAGGGGCTGTGTGTGGGAGGGGCTGTGTGTGGGAGGGGCTGTGTGTGGAAGGGGCTGTGTGTGGGAGGGTTGTGAGGGGCTGTGTGTGGGAGGGGCTGTGTGTGGAAGGGTTGTGTGGGGCTGTGTGTGGGAGGGGCTGTGTGGGAGAGAAGTTGTGTGTGGGAGGGGCTGTGTGTGGGAGGGTTGTGAGGGGGCTGTGTGTGGGAGGGTTGTGTGGGGCTGTGTGTGGGAGGGTTGTGTGGGGCTGTGTGTGGGAGGGTTGTGTGGGGCTGTATGTGGGAGGGTTGTGTGGGGCTGTATGTGGGAGGGTTGTGTGGGGCTGTGTGTGGGAGGGGCTGTGTGGGAGAGAGGTTGTGGAGGGGCTGTGTGTGGGAGGGTTGTGAGGGGCTGTGTGTGGGAGGGTTGTGTGGGGCTGTGTGTGGGAGGGTTGTGAGGGGGCTGTGTGTGAGAGGGTTGTGTGGGGCTGTGTGTGGGAGGGTTGTGAGGGGGCTGTGTGTGGGAGGGTTGTGTGGGGCTGTGTGTGGGAGGGTTGTGTGGGGCTGTGTGTGGGAGGGTTGTGTGGGGCTGTATGTGGGAGGGTTGTGTGGGGCTGTGTGTGGGAGGGGCTGTATGGGAGAGAGGTTGTGTGTGGGAGGGGCTGTGTGTGGGAGGGTTGTGAGGGGCTGTGTGTGGGAGGGTTGTGTGGGGCTGTGTGTGGGAGGGCTGTGGGGGGCTGTGGTTGGGGGAGGGGCTGTCTTCACAAGTATAGCTTGTAGCCTGATCACAGCTGCCTGGAAGTTCCCAGCCTGGGCCCTGGCTTTCCATGCCCTGAGACTATCACAGAGAAAGGACCCCAGGACAGGAAACTATCAACACATATAGATGACATGTTGGAAAGACCATTAAAATCTATTATATCTTTGTCTTCCCACCCTTCCAAGTGTTCTTTAGGTGGTGTTTAGTGGGCTTTTGTTATTCTTGTATTTTCAAAGAATTATTCTAAGTTCTAAATGGGCCAGTTTCTCATTATGAAGTCCTAAGTATTGAAAACAAAACATCCTTGCTCTCCAACCCAGATAGATTTCGCTCAACAATATGACCACCCCCAATACTCCTTTTGATATCTCTAGCTCCAGGCACCTTGATGCAGCCTAAAATATTTCCTTTCCAGAAGAGAGCAGAAGCTGAGAACTGGAAAGGGCTTGTCTCAGCGAGAGGCAAGGCAGACTCAGACACAATCCCTGGTTCCCCACCTTCTGCCTTTCCTCCCACCTCACTGGCTTTGGTTTAGGTTTGAGGCAGTGTGTGGGCACTTGTGTCTTTCACAGCCAATCTGCCTTTCTCTTGGTTAGGTAAGCCATGCCCAATGGCTTCCTCTTTCCCAGTCCAGGGGAGGAGGTAGCTCTCTTGTCCCCTAGTACTGACTGGCCGACCTTTAAAGCAAGGCTACAAGGTCTTATTTGCGAATTTGTTAGAAGATATAACTAGGAACTAGATTGTTTATTTCCTCTCCATGTTGCCACCTCATACAGACAGACAGACAGACAGACAGACACAAAGCACCCAGTCTTGGCTCCTATGCCCGCAAATCTTAAAAGAAATCATCCAAATGAGGGAAGGGTACCTAAGTCTGATTTAGTCTGCAGAGCACTACTCAGTGCTTGGGTATACAAAGAGATGCTCAGTCTAACCACATCTTCCTGGCACACAGCCGGCCGTGGGGCAATGGGGAGGCAATGGTAGTGAGGCTGTGAGCACAGCAGAGAGACCAGAGGGTTTAGGCACACATGTGTGCATTTATTCGTGTCTGTGCACATCCATTCATGCATGCTTTATTTGTTCTTTGTATGAGTCTTTGGTGAGCACCCCCAATGGCTAGGTCCATTCTGAGCAGCAAGTAATGCAGTAGGAGGAAACAGTCAGCCCTTTCTCTACCTGTACGATACTCTTCAGACTGAGTGCAAATCCTGGCCCTGGCACCAACCATCTGTGTGGCATGAGTTTTAGTCTCTTTGAGCCTCTGAATTTTAATCAGTCAATATAAAACAAACGAACATCTCCAACCCCCAGGAAACACAGTTGTAGCAAAGGGTCTGGTGGAAGGGGGTGGACTTTATGCTGAGTCAAGTCTGAGGTATCCCTGGGTATCTTTACAGAAGGAGGGAGGTGTCTCAGAGAGGCCAAGTGCAAGAATTCCAAGGGCAGCAATGGAACACAGGAAGCCGAGAGCAAAGGATGGCTCTGAAGGACATTTGGTCACCAAAGCGAAACACCCTGATGATTAATATTGTCAACTTGACAGGGTTTTGAGTCACCCAGGAGACAAACCTGTCTGTCTATGAGGGATCTTCTAGATGGATAACTAACCATGAATGTGGGTGGCATTATTCTTCGAGCTGGGGTTCTTGATTGAATACAAAGGAGGAAGTGAGCTGAGCAGCAACATCCAGTCTCTCTCAGACGCCCAACCGAATGCAGTGTTGGGCATGCCTACAGGCTCCTGTTGCCATGCCTTCCCTGTTATGATAGCCTGTATCCACAATCTCACAACAGTGAAAAAAGTAGTGAATGTGCCTTCCAGGGGTGGGGGTGGGGTAGCCTGTAGGACTTCTACTGTGCACATGGCTCCGGGCAGTGCATGCTCTGAAAAGATTTCACATCTTTCCCTCTTTTGGTATAGTTTGTTGAGAGTCTGCCCATGGTATCCCATGTACCATCTAGAAGCTAGGACTCCTACCCCTCCAGGGAGCACACCCAACCATGTCCCTGCTTCCTTCAGCTTGGACTCTTAGCAGGGGGCCCAGGAGACACAGCATTGTTCACGTGTGGTAATGTGAAGAGTGGCAGGTGTGATGAAGGAATCAGAGCTGGGTCTGCCAGGGGACCAGGAGGATCCTGGAGCAGGCAGCATTTGAGTGAAGCCAGGGAGTGAGCTCAGCAGGCTCTGCAGGAAGGTATGGACTGGGGGCAGCAGTACAGATGCCCAGAGGCTGGCTAGCCGGTGGCGATTCCCCATCTGCACACAAAGCCAGGGAAAGTCTTGAAAATGGACCGGCTAACCCAACGCAACTCACTGCCCCACCCCTTCAACATAGGCTGCCTTGGAACCCATAGTCCTTAGCTTCACAAGTGCTGGGACTAAATGTATGCTCTACCATGCCTAACAAATTCAAAACTCATACAATCATTTGACCCAAATAGGAAGTTACTTATCCCAGATCCCCCCACCCCACTAAGAATCACATATTATTGTTTGTATGATCATTAAGGCCTAGAATTCATGAAGACTACATGCCTGGCACTACAGTGAGATTTACAAACATTCCATTAAAGTTTATCAAGCGGTGTATACACAGTTAACAGTAGTTTATACAAGCCTGTCATCCTAGCACTGGGGAGGCTGAGGCAGGAGGATTTCTGGGTGGCATAGGCTCCATAATGAGACCTTGAATCAAGAAGTCCCAAAACGAACTAAACAGGTAAAATATGAAGGAAGAAAGAATCTGTATGCAGTGGTTTTATGAGCCCAGTTTGGAGGCTGGAGAGATGACTCGGTGAGTAAAAGCTACTACTGTTCTTACAGAAGACCTGAGTTTGGTGCCCAGCACCCATGTTGGGCAGTTGTAACCACCTGTAACGACAGCTCCAGGAGATTCAAGACCTTCTAGTTGTGGGCACACATATGCACATAGACCCACACAGACACACATGTATATGCATAATTTAAAATAAAACATTTTTTTCTGTTTTTTAAAATTTTTATTTTCTTATTTACTTTATTCACTTTATATCCTGCTCCCTTCCCCCATCCCAGTCACACAAAATATATAATTTTTAAATTGATTCTGGCTTCACAAATGAGGAAAACCTGGAGGATTATACAATTTACTTGTCTAGGCATGCAGAGCCAGTGGGCGCTGGGGCAGAGTACGGAGCTCAGCAGTCTGATCTTCAGCCACTAAGGAACTTTACTGACACTTAATTTCAAGGGGAAAACTGTTCTGGCATTAAACACAAATACGGTTTCTTCAGATTGGCTGAGTGTGGATCTGAGGCCTTCTTCAGAGCGTTGGCTTTAAGAAACCTGTGCTAACTCCAGGATGGGGGCAGGGGTCAATGATGGAAGCAAACAAACGGGGAGGACAACAGCCAGAGGAGCAAGGGAAAGGCCAGCAGGCAGCACAGCCAACGTGGGGTGTGCAGGTCTGGCACAGAAGCAGACTCTGGTCTCAGCACAGCCCGCGGTGGGATGGGATGGCACAGAGGGAGAGCGGTGTTTAAGGAGCAGTGGGAAGATGCCCCATGGACCAACTCTTTCTGTAACTCTGCATCTCTTCATCATTCTCCTCTGCCAGCTCAACCCTCTCCGTCATGGTCACTGCTGATGCTGACCATCAGTTCTCTTGATCACAGTTATCTCTCTTTATCACTGTCACTTAGCTGTCACTGCTGTCAACCACGTCCATTCCTTCTGGCCGTGCATTCGCCGATCCCTGCTGTCCACTACTGTTGCCTCTGTCCATCCCTGTAAGTTTGCCTTAGCACTGTCTCCTTGCAGCTCTTCAGTGCATGACCCTAGGTGTCCCTTTGCTTTGGAGGAGTCATCTGCCATGACAGCTCTGTTTTTGCAGTGCACTTGCGGAGGTGTACGAAGAGAGCTATCAGTGGGAATTCAAAGGCAAGGCCATTGAGGCCTTTTCAAAGTCTTATAAGCTGCGGGGCTTTCGGAGCTTGAGTAGCAGTCATGACCCAGGGCTTCAGAGAAAGGCAGACTGGGTTAGAGCCCTCAGACCCAGGGGGCAATGGGCCTGGACAACTGTTGCTTAAGTTCCCATTCAGTTGTCTGTAAAGTGAGGATCAGAAAGATGTACTTTAGTGGATATGGTTACTTTTACTTATGATTTCAGCACTTGGGAGGATGAGGCAAGAGGATTGTTTTGAGTTTCAGACAGACCAGCCTAGGTTATTCTGTGAGTTCCAAGCCACATTGGCTTACAGGGGGGTAATACGGTTGCACGAGAAAAACAGCCAGCCAGTCAAACAAACAAACCTCAAATCCCAAAACAAAACAAAAAATCAAAACAAAATCAACAACCCAAACAAAGTAAACCCAAAGGAAACAAGCATGTACTTTAAAGGCTGGGGACAGCACTTGCCTGGCGTGTAGAAGACCCTAGATCTCTAGCAGCAATAAATAAAGGCCCCAGACATCAGCTTTGAAGTTAGTAAGTTAAAGGCATCCTCACATGTGAGATGCTTAGTCCAGAGCAAAAACTCAACATATGGAAGTCCCTTATTATCATTAATGTTTCAAATGTGGGGCTCAGTTTATAAAGCAGTTACCCCATGGATATGAAGACCTGAGTTCACATCCCAGAACCAGACAAAGCTGAATATGGTAGCAACCATTTATACTCCTCTGGCGAGATGGGAGGTGAAGACAGGGGAGTCCCCAGAAGCTTGCAGGACAGTTTGTCTGGCATACAAGATGGTCACCTAAGTGACGAACAATAAAGACAGGATAACCGGTATCAAAACGGAAGGTGAAGAACAACATCT
Source organism: Micromys minutus (assembly GCF_963924665.1). NCBI lineage: Eukaryota > Metazoa > Chordata > Mammalia > Rodentia > Muridae > Micromys > Micromys minutus. The sequence continues at coordinate 45,336,608 of NC_137972.1, read as the reverse complement.
AAGGTATATGCACACTGTTGTAGCTGTGGACCCACATTCACACACTCACATACACACGCGCACAGAGTCTCAAATGCGTCTCCTGAAGTTGTGGGGCTGGGATTTTTTTAAATTGGAAATTCTCTGCATTTACATTTCAAATATTATCCTTTTCCCACAATCCCATTCCCCTCCCCCTTTCATTGCCTCCATGAAGGTCCTTCCTCTCCCACCTCAGCACCTTGGCATTCCCCACACTGGGAAAATGAGCCTTTGCTGGACCAGAGGCCTCTCCTCCCACTGACGGGGATGGGTTCTTGCAGAACTGAACATACTTTTGCTTCCTGAACAGTGCTCATTGGTATTTAGTCAAAGGAACTGAAACTCACACATTAAAGCCTCGTGTATTTATAACAGTTCTATTCAAAATGACTAACACTTTGTAGCAACCAAGATGAATGGATCAATATGGCAGAATTCTCAAAAGGCGATAAACTCTGGTATGATGTCCCACACCACTACCCTTAAGGTAGAGATAGGCAGGTTTCTGTGAGTTCAAGTCCAGCCTGGTCAAAAAGTAAGTTCCATGACAGCCAGGGCTACACAGTGAGAGCTTGTCTCCAAAATTAAAATAAGACAAAACAAAACAAAATAGGCCATTAGATCGCAAAAAAGGAGGGAAGAAGTTGATGTGTGCTATCAAGTGAAGGAACCTGACATCTTAGGGAAAACTAGGGAGACAGCCAATCATAAAAGTGAAATGAGTCTTAATAGAAAGATGGAGGGATGAGCAGGCAGGATGCTGAGAGTTTTGATGGCAGTGAAACTATTCTATACGATGTGTTGATACATGTATGTCACTACACAGTTGTCCAAAGCCACAGGATAAACATCTCCAAGACAGAACACAAGGTACACTTAAGGCCTTGTGGTGATGACTTGAGTTTTATTACTGTGAAGAGACACCCAGACCAAATCAACTCTTATAAGGGACAGCACTTAACTGGGGCTGGCTTACCGTTTCACAGGTTCAGTCCATTACATCATATGGGGAAGCATGGCAGTGTGCGGGAAGGTATGGTGCTAAAGCTATGGAGTTGCTTTCTCTAGCTCCTCCATTGGGGTCCTGTGCTCAGTTCGATGGTTAGCTGTAAGCATCCTCATCTGTATCAGGCAGAGCCTCTCAGGAGACATCCATATCAGGCTCCTGTCAGCATGCACTTCTTGGCATTTGCAATTGGGTCTCGGTTTGGTGGCTGCAGATGGGGATGGATCCCCTGGTGGGACAGTCTCTGGATGGTCTTTTCTTCCGTCTCTGCTCCACTCTATTTCCTGTCCCTGTATTTCCTTCCATGAGTGTTTTGTTCTCCCCTCTAAGAAGGACTGAAACTTCCACATTTTGGTCTTCCTTCTTGAGCTTCATATGGTCTGTGAATTGTTTCTTATATATTCCAAGCTTTTGGGCTAGTATCAACTTATCAGTGAGTGCATACTGTGTGTGCTCTTTTGTGACTGGGTTACCTCACTCGGGATGATATTTTCTAGTTCCATCCGTTTGCCTAAGAATTTCATGAAGTCATTGTTTTTAATAGCTGAGTAGTACTCTATTGTGTAAATGTACCACATTTTCTCCAACAAAGTCACATCTCCTAATACTGCCACTCGTTGGGCCAAGCATTTTCAAACCAGCACAGGTGGTAATGACAAACAAATGTACATTTACCAACTGTAACAAAGAAATCACTGCTGGGATGATGGTAGTAAGGGAAAAATGACCCCAGTTAGCTTCCTGTGCCTATAAAAAAAAACCTTCCTTCATCTCAATGTACCAGCCTCTCTGATGTAAGTATCAATGTATTTTAAGTTTGTCTGGTTTGCTTCTGTGTTCTGTGAGACTATGAAAACCTCCTAAATCTTCTTTCAGGTTGGAACATGGAATTTGGGGTAACCTAAGTCTGTGTTCCCTGTCTAACATTACTCAAAATGGTTCCAGAATAAACTATCTTTTATTCCCTTTAAAATGAGGACTGTGGTTTTTGTTTGTCTGACAGTGTGTGTGTGTGCCTGTGTGCGTGTGAGTGTGTGTATGCACAAGTGTATCTGTGTGCTGTACTTTTGTCCGATAGTTGTTCTACAAAAGTAAAGTCTATTTTTAATAGCTCTAAAATAAACTAAACCATAGATGGGGATGTATCTCAGTTGGTCAAGTGTTGGCATACTGTTTGTGAAGCCATGAGTTTGGTCCCAGGCACCAAATAAAATGTGTTTGGTGGTGTACATCTGGAATCCCAGTCCTTATGGGTAGAGATAAGATCAAGGTCATCCTTAGGTACATGGTGAGATGGAGGATAACCTAGTCTACATAATAGTCCACCTTAAAAACAGACCCAGACCAAAACAGATCTTCCTCCCTAATAAAAACAATCACACACAAAGAGAGTCCTCACAAGGCCCAGGGGTCCTTCTGTCTTCTCTGCTCAGCACTAGCATTGTGGGCCAATGCTGCTGTGCCCACAGGCATCTGAACTCAAGCTCTATCTTTGTGTGCCAAGAACTTTACCCATGGAGCTATCTTCCTTTCCAAGACGTGAGAACTTTGAAGCATCTCCCCTCTATTATGTTCTGCCCCTCTTTTTTGTAGCAACATGCAGAACTGTGTATTACCACACCAGTTTATGACACACTAGGGACAGAACCCAGGGATTCCTACCCCCAGGCTCCCAACTGAAAGAGCTGCTGCTGCCCCACCCCATCGCTTTCCAAAATCCCAAAGTGCAAGCCTTCCCGTCACTGGCTCTGCCTCCTGCCTACCAAGAAGCAAAATCTGCCACACGATGCTTAGGGTCAGAGCCTAGCCCTGGATTCCTGCAGCTCTCAAAAGCTAGGCTTGACCACCATCCTCAATAGGCCAATTAGACAGACAAATATGAAGAGCTGTGGTTACACTGGGAAGAAAGAATAGAGGTTCCAATGGCCATCCTGATCCTTGTCCAAAGCCCGTCATCGAGGTTCTGCACAAGGTTTAGGTTTAAATAGAAAGCACGAGATGAGGATGGCCGAACATCCGGGTAAGGTTTGGTCCTGCCCCTCACTGAGCCGCCATTATCTTTGCTCCAATTTACTGCAGGGTGACCTGACAAATGGTCAGAATTGTGTGAAATCTATTTCTAGGAGACAAGCCTCCTTCTGGCCGCCACCAGAGTCGCAACTTCTTCCCTTTTGCTGCATGTGACTCATGAGAAATGTCCAGTTTCTTAGCTACCATTGTCTCAATAGTCTGATAGCCAGAGGTGGAACATAAGTATTTCCTTAGAACGTCTCTGCTGCCAGGACAAGCACGTGGTATTCTGCTCAATGACATGGCACCAGACAACCTTGAACCAAATCTTCTGAAGCCACTTTGCATCCCTCTTCCCCTAAGCTGTTTCTGCAGAGTATGTTGTCATCCCATCAAGAAACCGAGTTAAGCAATACCAAGGGTTTCATAATACCTGAGCATCCTGGGCTCAGTTCCTATTTTCCCAGGTCTTTAGGATTCGTCTTTATAATTTTTCCTTGGAAGAGCATTTCCCACCAAGAGCCAACAGATGGGTCAACACTGGCACACATACTCCATTACAGCTAATGATGGGACCCGAGTACTTCAGAAGCTTTTACTAATTGAGCGCTGAATATCCCTATGAAGTAGGTAACTATTATCGTCTCCAATTACTGTCAAGGAGCTGAGTGGTGGTGACATTAAGTGGCTTGCCAGATCCGGGAAGCAGAGTTGTGGGCAGAGCACGTTGGCTCCTGGAGGAAGAATTGCAGCCACGGTCACACACCAGAACTGGCCTGGAAGTTGGAAGAGCCATGTTCTAGTGACATCTCTGCCAATAATCACTTTTTCTTTCTGTGCCTGTGCCAGGGTTAGTGGGGGTTGGGGAGGTGGTGTGGCTGTGTGTGTTTCAAATAACCTGTCTTCCCTGGGTTTTCCCCCCTGATGAAAGATATGACATTTCCCCTGAAAGGGTACACATACTCTCCCTCATCCTGTCCCCTTGCCTATCTTTCTCTCTCTCCACTCTCATACATACAAACATTCACAGGTGTACACACATGTACATGCATGTGTGCACACACACAGTGGCTGCCGGTTGTTCTGGGAGAGAACTGATCGTGGAGGGAGGAAGATCTAATTAATTTGTAAAATTATTATTATTGTTGTTGTTATTGTTATTTTATATGTGGGCACTTTTGCCCACTTGTATATCTGTGCATCTGAGAGCATGTTTTTGGAGGCCAGAAGAGGGTGTCAGATCTCCTGGAGCTGGAGTTATAGACAAATGTGAGTTACCATATGGGTGCTGGGAATTGAATGACCTGAGTCCTCTGGAGGAGCAGTTAGTGCTCTTAACCACTTAGCTATCTGTCCAGCTCCCAGAAAGCACAGATTTAAAGGAAGCCAGGGGTTGTGGTTCATACCTGTAGTCCCCATGGCTTGGAAGGCTAAGGCAGGAGGACTGTTGTGCCTTCAAGACCATTAGTGTAACTTTATTTTTTTCAAACACCTATTTTAAATGATGGTTTTAAAACACTTTAACCTCCCCTTTAGCCCACCACCCACCAGAGGTAGTGGAAAAAAAGGGATACAAGGGAAGTGGGCCTGTTAAGAAAGACTCTTTGGAGCAACTCCTGTCTGTGTTGTCTGGAAATTGGCAGTTCGGCTCATAGGTCAGTCATGGCACACACACAGATATACCAGCAGTCCAGCTCAGCAGTATAGGGATAGCAAACACAAATCAGCAGAGGTTGCACTACCTAGCAGAGACAGCCAGGCCTCAGCCTTGGCTCCAGTCAGCAGGAGGGACCAGGGCCAACAGGAATGCCAGGAAAACGTATCAACTGTGCCTCTCTCAGTGACATGAAGATTATCAAAGACTCGAGACCAGCAAGCGCTACACAGCTGGCTCTCTGAGCAAGCCTCACTCTGTCTCCATCACTGTCGAGTCCTTTGTAGATTCTCTCCAAATATCCTTGTCTTCCACGGATCTCAGTATGCGTCTTGCCTTAGCCCGTGAGTCTGTCTCAGCTGGCATCACTCTGCCAATCAACCTGAGTCCTCGGAAGCAGTAAGAAACTGCAGCACATCACCAGGTTTTTTCGATGCATTTCCCTCTATGGAGTCTTGACAAAATGAAGCTCAACTACACAATGTAAGGTCGACCAGTTCATGTGTGTTGTTAGCAAAAAACCCTTCATCACGTGTCCTTTTACATGCTTGCTTTAGCAGAACATCCTTACGCCTGAGTCTGCTTCAGCTAAAAGGTCTTTCACGTGTTTGCCCCAGCGAAATACCATCCAGCTGACTTTCCAAAGAACCCTTAGGTTTCCACTTCAATTGGGGTTTGTGCTCCACAGAGAGTTCTGGGTCATCAACATGGCCAGACACTGTGGGGAGTTAAAAAGAACATTTATGCTTTGTCAGGACAAGATCTCAAGGGAAGGAAGGTTTGGCCTGAGTGGCTTCTAGATTTTCCTACTGAAGTTCTCTGAGGTGTTTAAGGAGATAGAGACAGCTCAGGGCACAGGGCAGAGATGACAAGATGCATGTCACTGGCTCGCAGTAATGAGGTGCAGCTTGCAAGTCAACCCAGCTCAGGCCGAGTTGATGGAGTGATGAGGTAGGCAGCCGACCGGAAGGGAAAATAAGGACTGTGCCCTTGCTTGATCATTACAAGGCCATTGCTTGGCCCCCCAGGAGTGTCCACGTCTATAGGGAGGCTGAGGGGATGTGCACCCTCCTGTATATCACTAGCCCGTGTGGGTTATAGCCATCCAGGGAGCAGGACAGCAGCTATAGACTGCAGGGCTCTGGGGTACATAGAAGAGCCCGAGGCATGTGCTAACGAGTAGGGCCAGAGTCAGGTCGCTTAGCTATTGTGTTCCTATGCCCCTGGGAGTTTCACTGCTCCCATCTCCCTGACCATCACCCCCAAGTCCATATTGTGTCTTCCCTGGCTCAGCCATTTTCTCTTCTGCTTCCAAGTCCAAGAGGTCAGACTAAGGGCAGGACTTATTGTGTGAGGGGGCTGCCAACACTGGGTGTCTGGTTAATTCCTGGCCTGTGTAAACAGAGGAGAGGTTGTGGTCTTTGCCTTCTGTTTCCAACTTCTTTTTTTCAAATGCCTTAAAATGAATTACTTTTGATTAATCTATTATGGTATATAGTTCATCGAGCTTTGACAAACACCACTACCCTCACCAGAACAATCTCCACCCTCAGAAGACGTGAGCAGCTCTGCCTAGGTAACCCCCCTCCCCTGCCACAAACAAGCACCGCTCTGACGCCCATCGACCTTGTTCAGTTTTCTCTGTTCTGGAACAGGCTATAAATGGAACCATACGGCACGCACCGACTGCATATCCGTTTTAACATGCAAATGATGTTTTCAATTATTTGCCATGAGTAAACATGTCACTCTGAGAAGACTCACTGCCTTGATCCACTGACTAGGCATCTTTCATAGCAAGCTCTGAACATGCAGACCTGAGTTTCCAAAGTCTAAATAGCAGACCCCCCCAACCTTTGCAGTCCTCTAACCTCAGGGCCTGCTCACGCCCCACTTCCAGCCTCAGCACCCAGCAATCACAGAACCTAGAAGGGCCCAGCACCCTGACAGAGTCTGTTTGGAGTAGAATAACAATCCCTAAGGCAGGCAGAGAGCCATTATAGCTCAATAGCTAATAATAATATTAGCTAGCCTTTCTGGAAAGCTCTTCCTACCAGACACTATGCTTGCTGTACACATACATTATCTCTTGTTTTCACAGTCTCCCAGTGAGGTATTATCTCCATTTTGAAACTAGGAACCGGAGATTCAGAGAGGTCAGGACAAGCTCTAGACGCTTTTAAGAACTGATTTGCCTGGGGGTGGGGGGAGGATTGGGGAAGATGCAGTGTTCCAGGGCTGACCCCAGCTTCTGTGTCTAGGGATGGCTCCCAGCTGATGCAGGTGGGTCGCACTGGGGTAGCAAAGCAGTGATGAGCTGCCAGTGGCAAGTACCAGCAAGGGGGAAATCCACGATTTCCATGTGGAACGCTTTCTCTTGGGGCCAGCGTGCTCAACAGCCTGTGTAATTATGGAATGTGGAGAAGCAAGCACAAACACATTGGGGTGGTGTTCCGGGAGGCCACTTTTCTTTCTTTCTTTCTTTCTTTCTTTCTTTCTTTCTTTCTTTCTTTCTTTCTTTCTTTCTTTCTTTTTTTTTAAAGCAATACCCCTTAATGAGATGCATGGGTTGTGAAAAGCTATCCCTGTAGCCAAGGCAGATATAGGATAGGAGTGAGAAAGAGCCAGCCAAAGAGTTCTGCCTGGGAAGGCACATGCAACCCTGGGGCTGAAAGCTGGGAGTCTGAGGAAGAGCAATAGGATGAGGAGGAGCAAGATAGGGGAGGAGCAAGATGAGATGGGGGGAGGAGCAGGTGCTAGGGGAGGAGCAAGATGAAATGGCAGGTGAGGGGCAGGGTATAGGGGAGGAGCAAGATGAGATGGCAGGGGAGGGGCAGGGAATAGGGGAGGAGCAAGATGAGATGGCAGGTGAGGGGCAGGGTATAGGGGAGGAGCAAGATGAGATGGCAGGTGAGGGGCAGGGTATAGGGGAGGAGCAAGATGAGATGGCAGGTAAGGGGCAGGGTATAGGGGAGGAGCAACATGAGATGACAGGGGAGGGGCAGGTGCTAGGGGAGGAGCAAAATGAGATGGCAGGGGAGGGGCAGGGTATAGGGGAGGAGCAACATGAGATGGCAGGGAAGGGGCAGGTATAGGGGAGGAGCAAAATGAGATGGCAGGGAAGGGGCAGGTATAGGGGAGGAGCAAGATGAGATGACAGGGGAGGGACAGGGTATAGGGGAGGAGCAAGATGAGACGGTGGGGGTGGGGCAGGGTGATAGGGGAGGAGCAAGATTAAGTGGGGGCCAGATGGAGGGATGGAGGAGCAAGATGTTCGGCAGGGCCCTGATGGCCCCATTACTGTTTCCTGGAGGTCCAAAAGGTGTAGGAGCTGCTCTCAGTTTCAGGGTGTTGGCTGTGGTGTGCTAGTGTGTACTACTGTCTAGACACTTCAGCAAAACCTGTTACACACATAGCCCTGACTTGTTAGGACTTTAGAAGGAAAGACTGAGTTACGTGAACAATAAACTAAAAGAACCCAGGGAGAGAGAGGGAGAGTCTCCAACTGAATCTCTTTCTAGGCTTTCAGGAAAGACACAGGATGCTTGAGGAACAAATTTAACAACTTAAAGCTTTAATTTGTGGTGCCTCTATCATGGTGTCTCCGGCCTGTGACCCCAGCTCTTAAGAGGTTAGAGAGAAAGATCTCTAAGAGTTCAAAGCTAGCCTAGGCTATGATGTGAGAACCTGTCTTTAAATCTACCCCCCCCCCCAGGAAGTCTTTTTAAAAAAAATATTCATTTATATGAGTACATTCTTGCTCTTTTTGGACACACCAGAAGAGGGCACCGGATCTCATTACAGATGGTTGTGAACCACCATGTGGTTGCTGGGAATTGAACTCAGTAACTCTGGAAGAGCAGTCAGTGCTCTTAACCTCTGAGCCATCTCTCCAGCCCCCAAAAGGAAGTCCTAATTGGCTTTATTTTCAGTTCTAGAATGGGGCACTTCTTTCCTTAAGATGGACGTGCTCGGATAGGCACATGTGTCTGAATTTGAGACGGACTGAGAAAAGCCAAAGCAAGACTGGAAGAGGGAGAATGAAGAGCAACTGCTCTGTGACGTCTCAGGGGAAGCGTCAGCAGGGGAGCCTGGCCCACTGGGGAAGTTCATCTGTTATGTTTTTAGTCCTGGTTTCTTGGAAAGCTCAATTAAACAGCTTTAGTTTTAAGTTGGTAACGTTTAGCACAAGTGACTCCATTTTGATTTTCTGCCAAGGCTGAGAAGAGCTTAGTTTAAACAATGAGGTCCTGCTGTGTTCTCACAGGGATGCTCACTGTACTTGAGCCAGGGGTGCTGGCCCACCTTCCTTATGATTTTATGAGAAGGGACAAAAAAGCCCTCACATCTTTTGCTTCACTTATTCTGTGAAACCTTGGCAGGTGAGAGATTGGGAGTCTCCATCCCCTTTTAGAGCTGAGAAGTCAAGGCTAAGGTCTCTGGAATGTTCCCACAGCCTTAGAGCTAAAAGGTTCTGGAGATGTGTCTGTGTGGCAATGGGGCTGCAGTGTGGGTGTGGGATGGGAATTAACTATGTAGGAATGGGTCTGACTATGTGGAGATGAGACTGACTGTGTGCCTTCCCACCCTCTGTATGAACCAGAGTCACCTGAGAAACATTGTGCTATAGTATATGAAAGTAGAACCTAATACAGCCCAGGTTAGCCTCAAACTTTGAACATAGCCAAGACTAGTATTAAATTGGAGGTGACCCTCCAAAGACCCCGATGCCCCCGTGGCCTAGGTCTTCATGGCTACTGCACATTAGCTTCTGGTCCCTAAAGGAAACAACACCTCTGACCCACAGCTTGAAGTTGATTTAGCTTTTAATTTAACTTTTGTTTCAAGACAGGGTCTCATGTAGCCAGTGCTGGGTCTCGAACTCAACATGTGACCAGCAACAGATAATCCTGAATTTCTGATCTTCCTATGTCTAGCCTCCGAGTGCTGGGATTACAGGTGCATGTATGTCACTGTTGTGTGAGAGCCTGTTCTGGAGAACATCCCCCTTTCTCCCTCCCACCCCCAACAGTCTACTCACTCTAGAAGAGGAACCCACAGCAGACTGAAGTAATGATTCCACCACCATGCAGCTTGGTGAGTTTGGGGGGTTTCCAGCAGAGATATGGGTGAGGGTACCTACAGGAGCATCAGTGACTCAGTAAAGCTGCAGGTGCAGACTCACAAAAGCTGTGTCCGCAGAGCCCTCTGCACAGCTTCTGGGAGCCTCAATGATCCAAGAATCTCCTCTCGGCAGCTCCATTGGTCAGTCTGCTCTCCCAGCACTGGCGTTCTCCTATAAAGCTGGGAGGGGCCTTTGAAAATCTTCCAAGTTTTCACTTTCCCAGACACATAGCCTTTTGCTTGCCTCTGGGTCCCAGGAGCCTCCTCCGAGTCCTAGAGGGAATGTTTCATCTGGGAGGAAACTGCCACATGACAGTCACCACACTCAGTTTATTGGGTGCTGAAGATGGAACCCAGGGTCTCCTGCATCTGCAAGCCAAACACTCTACCAACCGAGCCACATTCCCAGCCCTGGGGACCTTGTAAAATGTTGCTATTGCTCAACGGGATATCTGGATTCTGTTTGGAATTGGATTCAAACATCCCAAGCTTTCAAAAGATCTTCACTAGTTCCAACGTCCAGTTAAGGTGAGAATCCCAAAGCCAGATGAGATTTAATTAAACAAATAAAGCTCAGTCCTGGACTGAGCCAGATTCATTGAGTCATGGTTCACATTTGCTGCTGGGAAGCGCTTTACTCCCTGGTCTCAAACGGCTGCATGCTGTTGACCCCTGGCAGCTGGGCACCACTCCCCAGGAGACTTGATAAAATGGACTGCAGGGCTCAACCCAGAACTTCAGAGCCCCTGATTCTGGAATTAGGATTGAGTCTGTGCCTGCCCGAAGTATTGTCTTTCCCGGTGGGACTATATTAACTCTACAAACATAAAGAGAGTAACCTAACAAAGGGAGTTATATGTTGTCTTGTCAGCCAGGGTGACAGGGAACTGATTCTCCCTAGGGGTCTTACATGACAGAAGGAGGGCTCAATCCCTGTCTAGCCTCCTGCAAGCACATCATTTAGTTGGTATGAGCCGCACACTGTTGGATGGTAGCCAGCCTTCCAGGACCAGGTCCTGCCTTTGCTGGCTGGAGAGAGGCTGAGACTGATGGAAACACCTGTTGCCTAGGCAACACATTCTGCCTCACACAATCAGACACTTGAAAAAGAGAAGGGAAGAGAGGAAAGAGAATGTGTGTGGAAAAGAAGGTCGGGTCAGATGCTTTGTATTTGCATGGTTGTGGATGCTCGGTAGATTACTTTTTTTTTTTCAGTCCAGGCTGGGAGAAAGCAGCCAGGACAGAGGTCCTAGAATATTCTTGGGATTTGCTAAGCTGAGGGGAAAAAGCAGACATTATTTTTATCTGAGCTGCCTTATGTAGGTTGGGGTTATGTGGCCACCCTGTTATGCCGATGAGAGCCTGCTCTGACATCTTAGACACCACATACCACATGTAGGCATCAAAGGGCCGGTCGGTGGGTGAGAAGTCTGGGCACAAGTACTTCAACTAGACAAGAAGCTGTGAGGTAGTCAGTGACCCGTAGCCCAGGCTGGCATTCCCTTTTCTGGGGGAACACACTGGGTGAGGAAAAAGAGGAAGATGGGAGACAAGATTAAAAAAAAAAATACCACCGGCCAAGAAACTGAGTCACCAGTTGGGCAGAGTCTTTGCTGTATGCAACCTTCTCTGAGGGGATAAGGGGGCCAGGCTATCCCCAGAATTCTGGTCTGGCCTCTTGCCTACAAAGCTTGGCTAATTATAGCTTGTGGCTTCCTTCCATGTTACCCCATCAGGGATAGAGCCAGGAGTTGAACTCAAACACTGTGGTTGCTACTATCCCCCAAAGGCAAAGGTTCAATGGGGTAAAAAAAATCTCCAGCAGCACCGGAGCTGGAGCAGGGATGGGGGATGGGGCAGGGAAGTAGGGGGTGGGGCAGGGGTGAGGTGGAGTGGGGCAGGGCGGGGCCTCTTCTTGTCTCCTCCCTGCATGTAGCTGAGCAGGAATAGACTGGACACCAGGCATTTCTACCTTTCTAGTGTTCTTCCAAAACAGGGGTTTAAATCCTTTTTGCTAACCTGTACATGGAGGTGTTTGCAGGGTTGTCATCTCCTGGAGGCTTAGTGTGAATTCAGTGGATTTAAAGGAAATATTAGAGCACACCTCTGGAGAGAGCAGTATATAAAATGGACATGGAGGTACATTCCTGTAATCCCAGGAGTTGGAAGCAGGAGGATCAGAAGTTTAAAGGCATTTTCAGGTACATGGTGAGTTTAAGGACATTCTGGGTTAGAGAACCTGTCTCAAAAGATGGGATGAAATATAACACAGAACAAAACCTTTTTCCATGTTCTGTCTTAGAGACTGGTTTTTATAGAGCATAAAAATTCTCCCTTTAAAACAACTCCCATATATATTCTTTTTTTAAAAAAAAGATTTACATATTTTTATTTTATGTTTATGAACATTTATGTGCATGTGTGTATGTGTACCATGTGTGTGCAGTGCTTGAGAAAGCCGTAAGAGAGCGCTAGATCCCCTGGATTTGGAGTGACAGATGGTGGTGAGCTGCCACATGATATTGGGAACCTGGGTCCTTTAGAAGAACAATTCACACTCTTTACCACTGGGTCATTGTTCCAGCTCCTCCAACTCATTTTATCTGACTCCTTATGTACCATTTTCAAAGGCCCGTGTTGTACATAAGCAAAGAGAAGAGACCATAAATGTACAGTTTGATAGGCCAGTCATGAATGACCACAGCACATGAGCAGGACCCAGGTATGTGCAGGATCTGCATGTACCTGTCCCCCAGAAAAGCCCTCATGAGGACCCTATGCACTCTGTCCCCAAGACTCTACCTAGGACTCCTGCTCTCCGAAAAGACTTTCCCATCCGTTGCTTCCTCTTCCGGTTTCTTCACGCCTGCTAATCCTCCTTCTGGTTTTATCTTGGAGCATCAAGAGACACCATGACCAAGACAACTCTTATGAAGGACAACATTTAACTAAGGCTGGCTTACAGTTTCAGAGGTTCAGTTCATTGTAGTCATGCTCAGAAGCATGACAGCAGGCAGGTAGACATGGTGTTGGAGAAAAAACTCTGAGTTCTTTACCTAAATGGCAGGCAACGAGAAGGTGAGAGACCCTACTAGGAACAGTTGTTTGGGCTTTATTTTCTTTAACAATTTTATATTACAAAGTCCATATGTATAAGTTGTTACTCAGAGCCCCTTAATATGCTTCTTGGTATACATCTGTCACCATGCTAACTTTAAATGACATAATTCCCAAGAAACCCCCATTATCAGTCCCTTCCTCTAAGCCCTAGGTGATTACCAGTCTTTCCTGTCTCTGGCTTGGCCTATTCTAAAGTGGCACTGGACCTGGCTTGGGCTTCTGAAACCTCAAAGCCCACCCCCAGTGATACATTTCTTCAAACAAAGGCTCACCACCCAGTAGTGCCACTCCCTGTGAGCCTCTAGAGGCCATTTTCATTCAAACCACCACAAGGTATAAGGACAGACTTATGAAGTTGTCCTGCTCAGCCAGCCAGAACCACACAGAACCTTCGCCCCCACCCTGGGGCTGTCAGAAATGAAGCTGGGGCTTATGTGGGCAGAATCCCTGAAGTGTGTTAATAGATTTCATTCCCCATCATAGAAACTAGATGAAAGAGACCTCCGCTGGAGAGAAGGAAGACACAGAGAAGGCGCTCCCCTCAAGGTTCTCTTCTGTTCTTGAGATAAATCTCTAGTCTCACTCCGAAAGGAGCCAATCCTGTGGACTGAGGACATCTCACAGGTGTGACAGACAATCTGTGAGAATCCTCCGACATTGCTCTCCTCCCAGAATCTATCACAGAACACAGTATACAGTGTTTAATTTTCTGCCTACCATGTACAAAACGGTAAAAAGAAATAGGCTTTAATAATTAAGTACTAAAGAACAATAATTTAATTTTAATAACATATTTAACTTATCTGAAATACTCCCTCTTAGCTCATTGTCAATATAAAATGATGAATGGGGACTTAACGAGAAATTTAAACACAACGAAGTGCTTCACCTTCTCTTAGTATTAATCCTCTGAATTCCACTGTTTTATAACCACCATTTCAACGTTAGTTTATTATCTTTGTGAGACTTTGTCTCAAGTGCTGCAGACTGTCCTCACCCACCCCATTTGGCTGAGGGTGTCCTTGAACTTCTGATCCTGCCTCTGCCTACTGAGTGCTGGGAATACAGATGTGTGCCATTATGGCCAGTTGATGTGGTGCTGGGGACTGAAGTCAGGGCCTTATGTTAGGCAAGCACTCTGCCAACAGAGCTCACCCCCACCTTCTAGTCACTATTTACATGTCAATTCTAGCAAGACAAATAAAGGGCTTTCCTTTCCTTTGTTTTGTTTTTCCTTCTGATTTCTTCCTTTTGGAGGGAGAATGTCACCAGGCAACAAATTCCAGACTCAGTACTGATGTAGCCAAAAGGCCACTTGGAACAGTCCAGGATCGAGGATCCTGGTTGGCAAAGACCGAAGACAAAATACAATTCTCAATTTTAACACTTAAAAAAAAAATAAAATAGAGTTTATTCGGGGCATGGGGAGGAGAGTTAAGAGGGTAGTAGGGGCAGAGAAAGACAGAAGGGGGAGTGAGGAAGGGAGGGAAGGAGGGGAGAGGAGAAGTAGAGGCCAGCCATGAGCTGAGAGAGATAGGGGAAGGGAATGGGGAGAGAGTGGGACAGGAAAGTAAGAGCAAGAAGAAGAACTGGGTATGTAGTTTAGTGTTTGGCTAGAATAAGTAAAGTCCTGGGTTTGGTCCCGAACACTTAACAAATTGGGTATGCACACCTCTAACCCCAGCGTTCAAGAAGTTAAGCCGGAGGACCAGAAGTTCGAGGTCAGCCTTAGCTACATAGTGAGTTTGAAGCCAACCTGGGCTCTGTGAAATCCTTGTTTAAAAGAAAAAAAAAAAAATACAGAGTACCTAATTAAAAAATGAGGAAAAAAAAAGGGGAAAAAATTAAATGTTTCAGTAATGGGTTGTTCTGTCTCCCAGATAGCATGAATTTATTCATTCATGAACATTTTTGTGTGGAAGGCACAGCCATGAAGGGCCTCTGACTCTGGCCAGGGAGACAGGAATGAACAGACCTCTAAACATCAGGTGAAAATCCAGGGTCAGAGACAAGCTGAGGGAGGGAGTGAAGAGTCACAGCTCAGGGCTCTCACATTACATCCAGCACCACCATTAGGTGCCTGACAGTCTCCCTCTGCAGCAGGTTCTGGGTCAGGAAACAGCCTGGTTAAAATGCAAATACCTTCCCCAGGCAGAGAGAACACGGAATGCCTATTTCCATGCATTAGTTTCGAGACCAGATAATTTGTGCTACTTAGCAGAAAACAGAGCTGGAGGTATGGGGAAAAGAACTGTGACTCAGGCACAAATGTGGAACAGTCTGCTCCAGACAGCTTCTGAGGGGTCAAAGGGACAAAGGAGCACTGAAAGCAAGAACAGGGGTGTGAGAAAGAGCAGGCAACGCCCAACTCTGCACTCAGAGACTCCATGTCTTCCCCTACCCTCACATACAGTATCACAGGGAGAGGCCTTCAAAGTGTGGCTGGAAGATCTGGGAGACCCAAGCCCTGCCTGACCTCCTTTTCTACCTTATATTCTACAAAAATGATCATATATCTTTGAAACAGGAGTTACTGTCACTGGGACTGGGGAGATAATTCAGTTGGTAAGGTGCTCAAGGACTCGAGGACTTGAGTTCAGCTCTCTAATACCTAAGCAAAAGCCAGGTACAGGATGTATATCTCTAATCAGGATGTAATGGGGAGAGGAGGCAGGTGGTGTGTGGTCAGTCTATGTAATCCCGGGGTCAGTGAGAGACCCTGTCTCAAAAAATAAGGGGGACATGATTGAGACACACCAGCCTCTGACCTCTACACACACACACACACACACACACACACACACCACAAAGAGAGAGACAGAGAGAGAAAGACAGAGAGGCACACAAATAGAAAGACAGAGACACAGTGATAAACAGAAAGATATACAGAGAGACACACATAAATAGAAAGAGTACAGAGAGACAGAGACAGAGAGACAGAAAAACAGAGAAAGACACAGAGAGAGACAAGAGGAAGAGAGAAACTCTCCATGGAAGCTGATCCTTCTGTCTGATAACATACAATAAGCATGCAAGGTGGGTAAGAAACAGAAGCTCTTATGATAAGCCATTGTAATTCGGGGATATTTTTGTTACTGTAGCATAACTAAGCACGAGCTGACTGATATCAGCATTTCTAGAGGTGAGAGCAGATCCCTTCCCTCTGATATTTCTCCCCATAAGTACCTTGTTCTTTAATAACATCCAAGCAAAGAAATAGATACTATCAGCCCTCCTGGTTATAGGCTTTCCAACCTCAATTCAACCAGCATTGGCTGGAAAATACTCAGAACCAAAACCGTGTCTGTACTGAACTGGTACAGAATTCTGCTTCTTCTCTCTTCACAGTTTAACACAGCAACAACTGACAGGCCTTGAATAGCATGACACATTGTCCAGAGCTGACTCACGCTGGTAAAGGCTGTGTGCAAGCAATGCTCAGACAGGATACTATTAAAGGCACAAAGCAACTGTAGATGGTGGTACTCTCAAGGAGCCCCACAACCAATTCTCCATGGATAACTACTAAGAACTCTTTTTTTTTTTTTAATTGTGAGAAGTGAGACTTCCACCAGTCAGAAAGCTGAATGCTGGCTGCAAATCAACTGGGCACTTAAGGGTTTCAGGTTTCAGGAGCTGGGGAGTGTTCAGGGTTAACAGGAATCTTAAGTCTCTATTCCATTACTCTCTCAGAATTAAGGAAAGCCAGAGCTGCCTGGAGGTGGAAACCTGTCAACAAATGTTCTTTAACTTTCTGTTCCAAGGGAGCTCCAGGCCCTGCAGGGGAGTTCTTGTGCCTCTGAAGACTGTCACACCACAGTTGCTGGATGACCAGGACGTTTGTCTTTTAGATTTGGGTGTCAGAAGGGTCTGAATATGTCCCCTGGACCCCACACTTATATGTTGAAACGTAGTCGCCAATGTGGTTCTTTTAGAAAGTGGCATCTCAAGGAGGTAGTGGATTCCTCAGGGCAGAGCCTTTGCAATTAAGACTTCCTATTCCGACTTTGAAGGTGACTCCTAGGGCACAGAAGGGCAAAGGAGGAAACAAGGACTAGGTGTGTGTCCTTCCATCTCTTCTACCATGTGGTCCCTCTACAGGACATAAAAGCAGCATACCATCTGGAAAGCAGAGACAAACCTTCACCAGACCCCAAACATAGTGACATGCTGGTCTTGAACTTCAGCCTCTAGAACTATGAGAAATAAATTCCTTTTCCAATATAAATTCTCCAGCCTCATGTATTTTGTTATAGCAATTGAGGAATTAAGCAACAGGCTTCTTGGTAGTTTGACCAAACAAAGGGTCTTACTAGGAGGGAGAAGGGAGCTCTATACAGGAAGACACTTCTTGTTCCAGGAGGGGATGTCAAACAGTGTTGCTCACTGGGGTTAGCCCTCTGTTTCCATAGATACAACAGCCACCATGTTTCTTCTAAAAAGCAAACCTGACATGAAATAATGCCCTTCCCTCCCAGTGACTTTCTATGACTTCTAGGATAGTAAGTGGCAGAGAAAACCTATTTTGTAGCAGTCCTGGTGGGAATACAGATATTCTAAAAAGAGACTTGTGTCTTTCACTTTGGCTATCAGACTTTTGAGAAAGTACACCTTGAGGAATTAGAGTTTTTCCTTGGAAACCTCACACTGGGAGAAGAAAAAGGTTGAAACTTCATGTTAGCCAAAGGTGGAATCTAAATTCTGGAAAACAGTTTTGACAATCAGATAGTAGGAGAGACTGGATCTCAGACAGTGGTGATCAGCTGGACCATGGTTGACTGGGACCACTTAATTAGGCTTACCTCTTGCTCTTGATTTGAGGCTGAATCTAGAGGCGATGGGGAATGGATCAGTCAATAAAATGCTTACCTTACAAGAATGAGGACCCAAGTTTGAACCCTCAGCATCGGGTAAATGCTGAGCATCTCTGTGCGGGACTGTAATCCCAGAACTGAGGAGTAAAAAAAGCCCTGAGGAGCTGGTCTAGCAGCCTAATCAAACTAGGAGGTCCAAGCTGTTTCAAGGAACAAATAGGGAGCCAGCAAGGTCATGTGCTTTTTCTCACAAGCCTGACAACCTGAGTTCAATCCCCAGGAGCCATAGTGGAAGGAGAGAACTTGAGTACAACATTTTCCTCTGTCATGTGTACATCATGGCACACACAAGCCCACACTTTCACATGTGGTGGTTTCAGTGACAATGGCCTCCATTGGTGTGTATGCCTGAATGTTTGATTCCCAGTTGGTGAACCTCTTTGGGAAGGATTAGGAGGTGTGGCCTTGAATGAGGTATGTCACTAGTAGGTGGGCTCTGAGGTTTCAAAAGACTCATGCCCTTCTACAGGTTCTCTGTATCTGCTGCTTTCAGATCAAGATGTGAGCTCTCAGCTGTTGCTGATTCCATGTCTTTGCTCTGCCACCATGGGCATTAATCCTCTGAAACATGATGCACAAATAAAATGCTTTTTAATAGTTATTCGATCATGGTGTTTTATCACAGCAAGAGAAAAGTAAGACAACAAACACAAACACACACACACATACCATATACACACAATAATAAAGATTAAAAATATAAGGTGACAAACATCGAGAAAAATACCCAAAGTCACTTTCTGTCTTCCATATACATGTGCAGGACATATGCACACAGCCACATGAACACACACATATATGTTCACAAGCACAAGTACAAAAAGGTAAATGATCCTAAATATCATATCAGGCACCCAGAGATGGACTTGAAAGGTCACTGGGGCTCTTCATGTGTTCATCTCCCCACTATAGTGACTATATCTCCTTTTTCTGCTTTTTGTATCTGCTATTGAGAGTGGCCAAACCTGGCATGTTAGGGCTGCCAGGCCGCTCACTCTAACAGCTCTGGTCACAATCTATGGTCAGATCTCACCTCTTAGCCTCTCTTCTTTCCCTCCATATCTCCAAACACATATTACAGCTACTCAAACATGTCTACACTTCCCAGAAGCACCTCTCCACCTCTGGGCTCTTATGCCTCTTGTTTTCTCTGTCTGGAACTTGCTCACCCAGACTAAGCCTGGGGCTCAGTCCACATACTACCTCTCTGACAACCGCTTGCCCTCCAAAAGGAAAAACAATGAGCTGAGGTGGTCTTTTGGGGGACTTAGCCAACACCCTACCATCCTCCTGATCATTGCAGTTGGAGTCCCCCCACCCACTTCAATGTTCCCTCCCATTCCAGCCTGGGACACTAGGGGTGGCCCACTTTTGCTCAGCGGAAGCCCTCAGCCAAGGCTATACCTGCCGTAACAGTAACCCTTTGAGACTGCTTCAGGCTCTACCTGATGCAAATGGCTCTACCTTGCCCACGAATCTACCAATGACTTCTCTTTCCCTTCCCCGCCTCCCCCCTTTTTTCTAGCTTTCTCTTTTAGAATTCTTAGTATCATGCCTCCCCTCCCCCCAGCTGAGCTCCCTTGATTGGATAACCTCAGAGATTCACTACCTCAGCCCCATCTTGAACATGTTCTACATAGAAGGCTGTCAAATATCTGTGTCTGAGAATGTCATCAATGGTGGGAGGTAAGTTTTACTGTTCTTTAAAGTCATAACTGGTCATGTTTGTGAAGCTACACACTAGACCCGTGAACAGAGCATAAAAACGTTAGCTACTAACATCTGTGCTGCAATTTTCCAGGCAGGGTCTCCACAGCACAGAAGTTTCTCCTCCTTTCTAGGCCACGGCCCTTCCCTGCCCCTACAGCAGTCAGTTCCTGTTCCCTTGAAGGTACTGAAGCAGGCACCCCAGAACAATAGGGCACTGTGCTTCTGTTGAGGGATGATTGTCACACAGTAAATGATGCAGATGGTAAATGTGGATTTGGAGGTGGATGTCAATATTGAGTTGTCTGTCAGGCCTACATCCTGCAAGGAGAGTGGCTTCTGCCCTCAGGGCCCAACCTGGTTTCATAAACTTAAACTGCTTGTGGAAAAATCACATGACTCTGGTGCAGTTCTGCCAGGGCAGGGATGGTGGAGGGCAGTGGAGGTCAAAGATTTAAGACGACCTGGCGCCCCTGAAAAGTTCAACCCAGATCAGATGAGAAGGGGATGGGGACAGAACAGTAAATTCCTACAGAACATGGAGACCTCCAGGGGGTTTCCCTCTCTGCCCCTTGTCCTTCCTTCCCTCCCCAGGTTCCTTACTCTGGTATCCCTTTCTCCTAGTGACACCACACTAGGTTCTCTGGGATGGGAGATGTCACAAGGACAGTGCCTACAGAGCAGTTAGCACCGTGCCCAGCATGTGGAAAACTTTCCCAACTATTAGTTATTGCTAAGTGTGGTAGTACCTCCAAAATTAGCACCAAACAGGCTGAGGCAAGATTCTGAATTTGAGGCAGTCTGGGTTATAGGGTGAGATTTATCTGAAAACCACAGTAAACATCTTAACTATAATCCTTAATTAAAAACAGAAAATAGCTCTATGTAATGGGGAAGTGTGTCTTCATTTGTTTGCTTTCTATGCAGGATGGTCCATGAATATGCATCCGTGTTCTGAAGCATTCCAGAAGGCACGGAGGAGTCAGAACTGTCACCTAGCTGAGCCAAGGGTACAGCTATAGAGGTGGCTGGGCTGTGTGGTGGGGTACAGGTGACTTTTCAGTACTTGGGGAGGATCCTGGGATTCATCTTACCACTGGGATGAAGAGTGCTAAGCAGTGTGTCACCCACCCATCTTGTGACTGGAGTTGTTAGGGTCACAGACTGAACCCTAAAAGTACAACTCTAGAAGCCCTAACAAGCTAGGCTTTGCCACTAATTTGAAGTAGGCCAGGGGAAAAAAAGGCTCTTCTTTGCCTTCTGTCTTGGAGATAACACACTGTGACCAAAAGCAACTTAGGAGAGGACAGGGTTTATTTTGCATATACTCCTGAGTCACAGTCCATGACTGAGGGAAGTCAGGGCAGGAATCGAGTGGGAACCAAAGCACAGATGGCAGAGAGAAGCTGCATCCCAGCAGACTCTGCTTCGCTCCCTGGCACATACTCTGCTAGCTTTTCCATACAGCCCAGATTCACCTGCTTAGGGATGTTGCTGTCCACAGTGGGAGGGGTCCTCCCACACCAACCATCAATCAAGACAACCCTTCAAAGACATGGCCACAGACCAGACTGAACAGGCAAGTGTTCCATTGAAATTCTTTCTTCCCACCTTTCTGTCAAGTTGACAACTTTAACCAGCATAGGAAGTCAGTGAAAAGCAGAGATTTATTCCATGTGGTCACAGTGGGGAGAGGAACAAATAGAAGTTACTGTCTCCCTATATCTATCTACCTTGGGATACTGACAGGAGGTTTGGGTTTAAACAGAGGGTAAGAGGTATGGACAGTTAGGAAGTCCTGATCAAGGTGTGTTTCCACCTATCATAGACCCACACGCCTCAGCTCTAAGGTGGTCCCATAAATTATCTCAAATGTGTGAAATCTCTTCCCAAGAGGCAAGCTCCCCCTCTGACTGGCTTCAGCTTTTCCTTTCTCTCAGCAGGATGTAACTGGGGAAAATTCTAATTCCTTAGGGAACTTCCATTTAATAGTCTCAGAGGCAATGAAAGCACAACTTTCTCTCAGACACTTAGAATGCCTTCACCTTTGCCAGAATCATCACAGCCTCTCAAATGTCTTTTGTGCATGGCTTGATGAAGTGGCCCTGCAAAATGACCCCTGGCCATTGCTACTAAGCCCCTCACCCCACCCCTATTACCAGTAGTAGCCCAGGGCTGCCCAGGTCAAGAGTCCTAATTACATCTTCACACCTTTGTCAGGAAGCCTGCTAAGGTAAGCTGTGTCAGTGGCAAGACAATGTCACCAAGCAGGTGTGCAGCAGAGATAAACTTGGACATCCAGGGACACAGATGGGGGGAAGAGGAGGATGACTGTGTGACAGTGAACCTTGTCGATTCACATGCACTCAGAGTTACCTAAGAGACACATTTCTGTCCAGGATAGTTTCCAGAAAGATTTAACTGAGGCGATATGGATGCCTCTGTGGCACTGCCTAGGGTTTCTGACTAAGACAAGGGGAGCTGAGCAGAGGCTTCCATTTCTCTTGGCCTGTGACTGTGGATGCACTGTGACCAGCTGCCGCATGTTCCTGCCTCAGCGCCTTCCCCGCTACGATGAACTGTGCACCCTCAGACTGTGGGCCAGAAGAAACCCTTCCTCCCTTCAGTAGCTTTTGTCAAAAATTTTATCTAGTGACAAGAAAGGCCCTGACATGGCTGCTTCAGCTCTCTGCTCTTTTTTCTGTTTTTGCCCTGTTCTTTCTTCCGGTCCCTTCCACCGCGTCTCTTCTCTCTTCCTTGGCACACTGGATTTTCAAGAGCTTCCTTCACAAACCACTAGGTTTATGGCTACTGGAAACAAAGGAATCTTTTTTCTCATGGTTCTGGAGGACTGGTGGCCTAGTCAAGGATAGCCTGTGGGACCCTGAGGAGAAACCCTCTATCCCCCCACCTGTCTCTTAGCTTCTATGCCCCAAGTAAGCTGTGTTTTCCTCTGCTCACAGACATATCCGATCTCTGCTCTGGATCTTCCCTTGGGTCTCTGAACCCATTCCCTCTCTTCCTGTGCAGAAGAAAAAACACAGAGGGCCACCTAAATGCAGGACCACCCAGGAGAAGACTTCTGCTCACTCCTTTTCTGAACGAGGTCAGACACTGAGGTTCTGACATGCATTTGCGGGTAAAGTGAGCACTGCTAACTTCTCTTTATTCTCTCATTTCACCATCCACTGGGTTTTCTCTCTTCCCTCCACCCCTCCACATTTTTCTTCCTCCCACCCCCTCCCCATCATCTTCTCTTCTCTTCAACCGATTTCTTTCATAACAGCCTCTAACTTAGGTTGCATTGATCATCAGCCCACAACAAATTCTAGTAATGGATCCCAGCAACGTGTAGTTCTTGAATTTTGGAGTTTTTGTTTTTGTTTTTGGTACACAAGTTGCACGTGGCTATGGTAAAAACAAAACTAGTCTAGAACACCTCAGGTCCAAGGAAGAGTGCCAGCAGAGCCCGCTTCGGTGGTAAGCAAGACAGTCTCTTAGAAGTGGTCTTGGCAGTCCGATGGTGCCATTCCAGATCCACTGCGTAGAACTGCCAACAGTAGCACACAGCCAATGGCATGCCAGCCCCCAGCATTCCTTATTTCTGCCCTTGCGGCCTCCGTGCATGCATGAGCCAGTTTACTTGGACCTCTGCCTCATTGTCTCTTACATTCCAGGGTTCACGTCATTCTATATTCAAGGAAGATGCCACTAAGACCGACACTGTAGCGTTCTTTTGAGAACAGTGTGGTCTAGTGCAGTCACCAGCATCAAGACCAAGATCAGTTCCTGTACTGCCAGATGACCTGGCCCTGTGGAGGCTGTGGTATCTCCATGGACCCTCCTCTAAGTATGTCGGTGTCTACATGTGTTCTCTAGACATGCTGTCCCATGGCCGTGGGCAACTGGTACTGGTGGAACATTAAGATAACCCTCTCCACTTGATTTCAGTGACTCTACACTTTCTCTGTGTTTAGTGCCAAGAGGCACTGGAATTGTGGGCCCTCTGCACTTGTGAGAATCATTCGTGGTTAAAAGTAAAATCATCTTCCTAGACTGTACTTTTTAACATGCAGCCCAGGGGATTCATTTTGTCATTTGCAGTTTTGTTGTTGTTGTTCTTTGTTTGTTTATTTTGTGTCAGAGATTACTGTATCCAGGCTGACCTTGAACTCACTGTGTAACTAAAGAGAACCTTAAATTCCTTATCATCCAGTCTATTCTTCAAGTGTTGTGTGTGAGCATGTGTATATATGTGCATGAGCATGCGTGCATGTGTGCGTGTGTGTATTCCCCGGCCTGGCTCACTCTAGATGCTTCAGTGTACATGGAGAGATGTGGAGGACATCCCCGTGGGGCATGGTGTCTCTCCAGCATCCAGCACTGTCTCACTGCCTCCGACAGGCTGTCCTTCAATTACAGATTTCCGCTGAGCTTCCACCAGTCTAGAGGGAAGACTAGCAAATCCCTGGCACTCGGCCTGGAGGCAAGACCCAGCAGGTTTGGAATGTGGACCTGGTGCTCCGAAGACCCAAGCCTCAGCCTCACAAGCATGTGGGAAGTGTAGGGAAAGCTGTTCAGTTCCTTTCAAAGATCAAAGGCAGTCAAGAAAGCAAGACATGTTTATTAAGCATGTTTCTACTGAAAGCTTGAGCGGGCCATGCTGTCAAACCTCAGCATAGCAGATGGCATCTGTGACAGTGTGACTGGCAGCCAGGGCAGCCAGCTGTGTTCCAAGGCTCACCAGGCCTGCCTGGAGCCAGCCTCCACCCTTGGGTGAGCCCACTTGCAGAAAACTGAGATTCTTGGAAGTACATAAATGAACGTAGCATGCTGGGGCTGTGTGCTGATGAGCTCTGTGTTAGAGGCAGCAGCTAACTCTCTAATCTGTCTTCTTCAAGGCAGGCCTAGTGGTGTTTTCTCTCGCTGCCTCTTTATTATAGGAACTTCCACATGTATTTCGAGAGATAATAGTAGCAAGGCCCCATTTAGTCTGAGCCCAGCTTCGTCGGCCATCTGCCACCAACCCCATCCCATCTTTCATTCCCCGCCACCTTTCCCGCTCCTGAGTCATTAAAAGCTCTTGTTTAACTTTTCAAAAATAGATTTTTAGTTTTTAGAGCCGATTTTGCATTCCCTGCAAAACTGAATCCAAAGCGTACAGATTCCCAGACACCCTTCCCCCTCACAGCTCACCCTCCTGGTTCTCAGTCTCCCTCCCCAGAGTAAACCCAAAGCTGGTAGCTGACCGCTGAGCGGTTCTCTGGGTATGGACAAATGTGCACAGCTGTGAGTCGCTTTGGCTTTCAGTACTAGCGAGCGCCAGGGATGCGTACAACACACATCACACGTCTCCTGGCAAGACACAAACACAAGGTCACAGTACTCCTGATCCTGAACCCCAACCCCATCAGGCCTTGGAGTTCACAGACTGGGAATGTGGAGAGCAGACGGCTAGGTTCAAAATCACAGGACTGTGTCTGTTCACAGGAGAGACCATTCATATTTAAACAACAACAGTAATAGTGTTTTGTGTGTCTTTGTTCTCTCCAAATTTTTAGATTGAAATTTCAGCCCATGTGTCACACTACTGAGAACGGAGACCCTCGGGTGACTGCCCCTCACCCCTACAAAGCAGCCTTGTAGAGGAAGTAGTCCCTTTGTTTCATTCTGATTTTGCCATGTGACAAGTCCTTCCTTCTGGAGGATGCAGCCTTCAGTTACCATCTTAGATGCAAAACTGCCTTCACCAGACAGTAAACTTGCTGGGTTTCCACCTTGGAAGAAATATATTTTGTCATTTATGTTACCAGCCTGGAGTTCATTTTCATAGCAGCAACACATGTACCCAAGATAGAGCAAAAGTATTAAAGACTGAAATGACCAAAAGCCTTACACACCAAATGCTCTGTGGAGTAGGAGGACGCCTCACCCTCTGCTTGGCTCTATTCTGAGGCAAGGACTCACTATGTAACCCAGGCTGGCCTCAGACTTTCACCCCTTGTACTGACGCTGAGATTTAGACTCACAAAAATTTACCTACAGAAATATGTATTTATGGAGATTGGGTACCAGGAAGTGATAGATAACTGCTGTTTATAGGCACTGAAGAATGCCCCAATGGACATTTTAAAAACCTAATTGTATGTGTCACGGTGCACGTATGTACATGTTCATTCACACGTCTGGGAATGTGGAGCCCAAGGTTGATATCAGGTGTCTCTCTCAAATATTCTTTGCCTTAGGGTTTGAGACAGGGCCTCTCTTACCGAACCTCCAGCTCATTGATTTTATACGACTGGATAGCCCACAAGCCGAGGGATGCCCTGGTCTCTGCACCCACGGCGTTGTGACTGTAGATACGCTCAGTGCCACCATGTTCTCATTCTTGTGCTTCAGACCCTTGCTGACTAAGCCACCTGCACAGTCCCTAATCAGAACCTTTTTGACATCATGACCATGAATAGACTCATTGCTGTTAAGTCATTATCGAGTTAATGGTGGCCTTAGTATCCCCATCTGCAAATTGGGTTGAGGGTTGTCACCCACCATTCCCACCCTCTAGCCCCAACCCCCTAACAGGTTCACTTCCAAGGACATGCCATCTGTCCCCTCTCCATTCAGACCCCAGGCTCAGAGCTTCCCGGCTCGGACTGATAGATGACTTCACACTTTAGAAACACCAGGCTTCTGTTTATGTATCCCAGTAGCTTCTTTATTTTTAGAGACAAAGTTATTGATTTCCATTTAGCTTGTAGGCCACTCTGAGATTCTTATCTTCCTTTGCCAGAGGATCTGGTCCCTGCTCAGCCAGGACTCAGAGACTAGAACTCTTCTGTATTAAATGCCTTTCAAATTCTTATCTCTGCCTTTTTTTCCTCTGTGGAGGTTATTTTGCTAATTAGCCCCATTTATAATTTATTATTCAAACAGCTATGGTCACTCCCACTCAAGACAGGAAAATGAATTCCAATCCTAATTCCATAGAGCTTGCCCAGCTTTAAAAGGTTGTACACGCCAGACACCCAAATGAGGGGCTGACAAGGTAGGTGGCCATATTCCCCGTTCATGGACTGAGTAATTAGGACTGTAAGGGAGAGAAAGGGAAGCTCAGCTGGGAATGACCAGGCACGGTCACCTGTGTGACCCTTGGCAGGGCTGAGTCCAACCAGGCTTCAGGAACTGCTCTCACATCTAGATCTGTCCAGGACCACACTGCTTTGTACGTGCAGAGCCTGAGTGAGCATCATCCCTGACCCATTTTAGTCCATAACGCGGTCTATCCTGGATGGGAGCTGAAAGGTGGACAACAGGAGGAAATGCTGCACTGGTCCACTTAGCAGCCCTCTTCAGCAGTTAAGGGCATCCATGAGGTCACACCAGGTCTTTTTGTTAAGTTACTTTTCTTGTTGTTATTATAAAATAGTGGAGCAAAATCAGCTGAAGGAAGGAGCTATTCTGGCTTATGGCTCATGGGTCCTGCCCATCCTACCTGGGACAGGCAGGCCAGAGGAGCATGGAGCTGCTGCTTGCACTGCATCTGCATCCAGGAACCAGAGAGAGATGAAGGCTGGTACTCAGCCAGCTTCCTCCTTATCCAGTGCAAACCCCAGCCCGTGGCATGGAGTTCCCCAAAACTGAGGTATCTAACCCAGACTTCCTGAGACAGGCACACCTAGAGCTCCTATGTGACTCTGTCAAGGTGACAGTGTTTGCCATTATCCTCTTTATTCACATCCCTCAGGTTTCAAGCTCCACCTGCCTCGTGGGTGCCGGCTGTGCCCATCACCTCTCTTGATTTGCCCTGTCCCCACCCCTTTCTCTTCCAGAACTTGGGTCTTCACCATTCTCTAAGAGGTAAACTCAGCAGACTGCCTGGGTTTCTGCAGAACCTGGATAGGCTGCTTCCTCTCATGCATGGGGCATGGAGACACTGGTCTTGCTCAGCCTGTTTTATCTCCAACTGTACTCACCCCAAATACTCAGTGAGGCTGGGCTCCATACTAGCCCCCCCCCCCAACTGTTCTTCCTTCTTTAATTTATTTTTTTAAAAAGACTATTTGTGTTTTATTTTACTCATTTATTTTGTGTATATTACATGGACACACCCATGCCTTAGCACATACGTGAAGTCAGAGGACAACGTGGGGGGTGTTGGTTCTCTCCTTCCACCATGTGGGTTCAGGGGATTGAACTCATGTCATAACTCTGGTGGCAAGGTCTACCACCTGTAGGGATCATTACCTCCAACTCTTGTGTGTGTATGCACACACGGGTGTGTATGAATGCAGGAGCACACATATGTAAGGGTAAATGAGCATCTAAGTGCTCGTGCATGTGGAGATCATAGAAAAAGTCATTCCTCGGGTGTCATTTACATTGTTTTTGAAGCAGGGCCTCTCAATGGCCTAGAACTTACCAAAGTAGGCTAAAAGGTTCACCAGAAATTAGACATTCTTTTACCTTCACCTCCCAAACACTAGGATTCTAATTAGGGCCCTTGTCTCAGGGCTTTACTGCTGTGAGCAGACACCATGACCAAGGCAACTCTCATAAGGACAACATTTCTTTGGGGCTGGCTTACAGATTCAGAGGTTAAGTCCATTATCATCAAGGCAGGAGCATGGCAGGCATGGGGTAAAAGGAGCTGAGAATTCAACCTCTTGATGTGAAAGACGCTAGGAGAAGACCGACTTCCAGGCATCTCGAATGAGAATTTTTAAGGCCGATGTCCACAGTGACACACCGACTCCAACAAGTGACACAACACCCACAGTGATACAACCCACTTCACACCTCCAAATAGTGCCACTCTCTTGGATAGGCATATTCAAACCACTACAGCTTCCTCTTTTTATTTGAAATTTGGGGATAAGACTCAGGTCCCTGTGTTTACACACAGTAAGTGCTCTATTTACTGAGGCCTCTTCCCATCCCCCCTCCCATCCTACCCTGCCCTGCTGTACCTGCTTCTTGAGATGGATCACTGCAGCATCTCCAGCTCCTTTCAGCTAGAGCACCTAAGCATGGGATTCCATTGTTTCAACGCTTCATTTGAGCCTCAGAGTGGAGCTGACTGTTCTGTGGGGAGAATGGGTCTTGGCACCAGTGCAGTCTTTCCTGGCAGCTGACCTCAGGTGACACCATTACCACACAGTGTACCAATCATCACTATGAAACCTCAAGAGGGAGACAGCTGTCTCTCTCTCCGACTGTCCCAAGCGGTTTCCCTTTCGCAAACTCAACTCAATGCCAGGCCCTGTGCACATTAAAATGCATGAGGGAGCCCCTCTCTGCTACATAAAGGCCGCTGCTGTGCCTTCTTGGGACTGCAGTGAGCCTGCACCTTCTATTTCCCAGGGGAGCTTTGCCTGTCTGCAGACAGACACACTACTGAGCACTCGGAAAGTCACCTCCTGTTCCGCGTGTCCTCTGCCATCCACATTCTGTAACAAGCATGTGCTGGTCAGACTGCACGGCATGGTTTGTCTCTACACTCAAAACTCTCCCCTCAAATAGGCATGGGCATGTGTCCTTGAAACCCCAGCATTTTTAAAGATAAATGCATGAGAGTCTCCAGTTGCAGCCTGGCCTGGCTTATGTGGTAAGAACTTGTCTCAAAAACAGATGACAAAACAAAGAGAAGGGCTGGGGGTATAGCTTGACCTTAAGACTTTGGGCTCAGTTCTCAGCACTACAACCCCACCCCCACCCCACCCCCACCCCTGCTAACAACGAACAAGCCCTTTTTTCTTGTTGTTTCTTCTACTGTTCCTGCCATATCATCCTAGCTAGGTGACTCCCAGTTCTGCCCTCTCTCTTAGTTCTCTTTATCCTGATACCTCAAAGCTTTACTGCAAGTATGATCTCATTAATAAGGCCCTCCCTAATTATTGTGTGTCCTGTGTGTGTCTTCATGTGTGTGCAGGGGTGTACGTATGTTTGTGTAGAGGCCAGAGGTCAACCATGGGCATCATTCCTCAGGAGCCACTCACCTTGAGTTTTTAGACAGGGTCTCTTACTTGGCCTGGAAGTCACCAATTAGACGAGGTTTGCTGGCCAGTAAGTCTCAGACACACCCGTTTCTACCACCCTCAACTTTAGCACTTGAAGTACAAATACGAGTCACCACAACCAGCTTTTTGTGGGTTCTGGGAATCAAACTCAAATTCCATGCTCGGAAGCAAAGTACTTTACCAACTGAGATGATCTGGGGGCTTTTATGCATCACTTCTTAGGGCTAGGAAAAGGGGTGAGCAACTTGGGGGCAGGTAACTTGGGGGTATCTTTCTAAAAAAGATAAGTGGGACTATGAACTAGAAACAGAGAGCCATGACAAAGCCACAACACGAAGGTACTGACTCCAGTCTCCTCTCCTGTTGGGTTAGTTGCCTTAAAAAAAAGATTTATTTATTATTTATTTTATGTATTTGAGCACACTTTTGCTATCTTCAGACACACCAGAAGAGGGAAGGCATCGGGTCCCATTATAGATGGTTGTGATCCACCATGTGGTTGCTGGGAATTGAACTCAGGACCTTTGGAAGAGCAGTCAGTGCTCTTAACCACTGAGCCATCTCTCTAGCCTGGGTTAGTTGCTTTTATATTTCCGTGACAAAATTCTGTTACCAAGGCAACTTAGAAAGTATTTAATTGGGTTTATGGTTTCAGAGGGCTAGAGTCCATGATGGCAGAGTGAAGACATGGTGGCAGAAACAGCTGGGAGCTCACAACTCAAAACCGGAAGTAGACAACAGATAGAGGCACACTGGGAATGATGCTATTCTTTTGAAATGTCAAAGCCTGACCCCAATGTCACACTTCCTCCAACAAGGCCACACCTCCTCCAACAAGGCCACACCTCCTCCAACAAGGTCACACCTCCTCCAACAAGGCCACACCTCTTCCAGCAAGGCCACAGCCCCTAATTCTTCCCAAATAGTTCTAGCAACTCAAGACCAGGTATTCAAACATATGTACCTATTAAGGCCATTTTCATCTAAATCACCACAATCATGATCAAGAGAAGTTCCCTGTGCTGTGAAGTTCCTGAGGAGATTTGTGGACCATGAATTCTTTTTGGAATTTACTTTCTCTTTGTGAGACTGAGGAATCCAGGGCAACCCTCTGCCTGTATCTGTATCCTCAAGAGCCTAGTGAAAAGTACTCAGCATGCCAAGGCCTCATATTCAAGGGAACATTTATTTCCTAAGCTCCTCTATTTGGTAAATGTGAGGAGATAGAACATTCTAGGATGTTGTCTGAGTTTCTGACCTCAGCAAGATAGTAGAGGGCACTATTCAACATAAGTGATTGATGTGATAGTTAATTTTGATTGTTAGCACAGTGAGATTTAACTGAGGAGGGAAGGCTTATTTTGAATGTTGGTGGTACATCTATAGGCTGGGTCCTGGGCTGAACACCAGCCTCCATCTCTCTGTTTCCTGTCTTTGGATGCAATGTGACCACCAACCTCTTACTTCTGATCCTGTGATATCCCCCGTGATGA
This sequence comes from Micromys minutus, assembly GCF_963924665.1. Taxonomy (NCBI): domain Eukaryota; kingdom Metazoa; phylum Chordata; class Mammalia; order Rodentia; family Muridae; genus Micromys; species Micromys minutus. The sequence continues at coordinate 45,305,583 of NC_137972.1, read as the reverse complement.
ACTGCATAGCCAACTGTGAGCCATGCTGGTCCTTCCTCACCCTAATTTGCTTTTTGTGGGGCATCTCATCACAGAATCAAGGAAAGTGAGTAAAACTGGTTAAAGGAAGCCACATTTATGGGGTGAAACTTCCCAACAGCAGAGGCAAGAAGGAATAAAGTCACCCACAGTCAGCCTCCTGACAGGAAATGTGCCTGGGCACCATGGAAACCAAATTCACTCAGAAGGGACCACACACCAAGAAACAGATGCCATCTTTAGCTGCTATTTTATAGGGGTGCAGAGCACTCTTTGAAGGTCTGTGTTTTGACCTCTGACAGGAGCCCACAGCAAGACATTAAATCACAGCTCTGCAGAAAGAAGCCAGTGTCACTGCCCTTGGGGATGTCACTTGAGAAAGTTCCAAGCTTTGGATCCATAGAAGGGAGAAATGGGCTGCAAATGGAAGGAATTTACACCAATTAATACATTTTATAAACTCAAAATGAAGAGTTCAGGACCTTAGTGTGCAAATTAGTGCCCCAGGACAATTACAGAGGAAAAAAAACCCCAAAAGACCCCAATTCCATCAAATACCATTAACAATTTGTCATAAAACATGATTTTAAAAAAAACATTGAAGCAATTAAAATTCATTGTAGGGTTGTTTTTATTATTATCATTATTATTATCTGATTGCTAAAGCAAATTAAGTTTCTAATAGGAAATAGAGAAATTTCAGGTAAATAGAAACAATCACCTAAACCAAGACATCCAAATGCCTGGCATGGTGGCTCATACTTGGGTAGTGAACATAAGAGGATCAGGAGTTCAAAGCTAGCCTGGGCTACATGAAACTTTGTCTCAAACCAAGAGGGCTGGAGAAATGGCTCAGCTAGTAATAGTATTTGGTGCCAGATCTGACGGCTGAGTTTGATCTCAGGAACCTACATCATCAAAGGAGATGACAGACTCCAGAAAATTCTTTACAAGCCACCACTAACCAGGAAGCAGCTTGGGTAAGTTTCCAGGGGATGGAGACTCATCCACTGGCAATTGTGACACTGTGATGAAGTCCCCAACCTCCTTTCTCTTCTCTAGAACACACTGTAGCTAAAGCGGGACTTCTTCCATCCAGAGACAAAGGTTATCAGATAGTAATGGAGCAGGCCTTTAATCCCAGCACTAGGGAGGCAGAGGGAGATGATTTTCTGTGGGTTCGAGGCCAGCCTGATCTACAGAGTGAGTTTCACAACAGCCAAGTCTACACAGAAAAAACCCTTTCTTAAAAACCAAACCAAAAAATAAACAAATAAACAAAACAAAACAAAAAACAAAGTAGGGGGAAAACAGAGAGAGAGAGAGAGAGAGAGAAGGGATGGGGTAGGTATGGCAACATCAGAGTCAGAGCCCACATCTGGGCCAGCCTGTTGGATGATGGGAACCCATCTGGAGAGAAGCCCCATTCACTCCCCCTAAGACTGTTACAAACCAGCCTCCCAGGTAACCATAGGGAAGCCACACATACCAGCTAAGCCCAATCAAGACCCAAGAACCCAAATCTATTACCTACAAAACCAAGACCCAAATAGGAAACAGCTGTGAGCTGCTGTCAGTGAGCTATGAGTTGGTTTGCTACCTGAGGAAAGCCAGCTGAAGCCGGGCCAAGCATCTGTGAGTGGAGTAAAGCATAGCTTGGGCGCCACTCTGAGATTCTGAATGTCCTGCTGAAAAGATCAGCCAAGCCAGACAAGGCAGGCAGCTGGGCTTCCATCACTGGGACACCTTTAGTGTTCAGCACAGTGCCAGGCACTGGCCAGCGGGACCAAAATGGCAGTGGTAACTTTTATAGAATGCTTTCTATATACCCAACATGAGGCTATATACTTGATTATTGGTCATATTATTCTGCAAGCACGCTAGTGTGTGCTTTCTTTTGCACCCTGTTCTCTTATATTTTTGGTTGCGAGCCTAGCCTTTAACAGCCTTGCATCCTGTTCTCAAAGATGTCTCCCAAATTCTGGAAACTGTGAATATGGTACCTCATACAGCAAGGGAGATTTTGAAGATATTACTGAATCTAAGTCATTAAAACAGAGAAGTTAGGGGACTGGAGAGTTGGCTCAGCAGTTAAGAACATAGGTGTCTCTTCCAAAATACTGGAGTCTGATTCCCAGCATCCACAGGGTGGCTCACAGTGTCTGTAACTCTAGTTCCAGGTGATCTGAATCCTTTTTCTAGCCTCCAAGGTTACTAGACATGCCTATAATATACAAATATGCATGCAGGCAAAGCATTCATCAATGTCATTGCACAGTCCGCATGACAGGCAAGCAAGAGGGCAGATCCAAAGAAAGATAGGAGATATGACTGGAAATAAATTGGAGTGATGACTTTGATGATGATGAAGGTGCCATGGATCAAGGGATGAAGGCAGCCTCTAGAAACTGCAAAGGTAGAGAAATGGATTCTCCCATGGTTCTTGAGGGAAGACTCGGCCATGCCAACAACCTGACCTCACTTGCAAATTCCAGAGGTCGATGTGAAAAAATCTCTGTCATCTAAAGCCATAAAATTGCTGCAATATTAATCACAAGTGAGCATAGCTTTAATCATCACAGTCCCTTATAGGATAAACCCCTCAGTCACCATTTCTATTTCAGTTTGTCAGAAACTGAGGCTCAGAAAGATGGTGGTATAGCCTCATCACAGATCCCCATTGACCTCCTAGGGCACTGCCTTCCTCTGGATCCTGGATTACAACCTAGGAGTATCTCTGTAAAATGAAAGAAGGAGTTGGATCTGATGGCTTCAGAGGATCCTTCCTACTCCAGCTTTCTGTAATTTATTAAACATAGAATCAACATCATTAAGTGCTAGCTTCCTGTCTTAGCTAGGGTTTTACTGCTGTGAACAGACACCATGACTATGGCAACTCATAAGGATAACATTTAATTGGGGCTGGCTTACAGTTTCAGAGGTTCAGTCCATTATCATCAACATGGCAGCATCCAGGCAGGCATGGTACAGGAGAAGCTGAGAGTTCTACAGCTTTACCTGAAGGCTGCCAGAAGAATAATGACTTCCAGGCAGTTAAAATGATCACAGTTGGATCACTTCTTCCAACAAGGCCACACCTACTCTAACAAGGCCACACCTTCTAATAGTGCCACTCCCTGGGCCAAGTATATACAAACCATAACACTTTCCAAACTCATAAGTCTGTCCTGACTAGTCTTTACTTTCAACTTGATAAAACCTAGAGTCAACTAGGTAGAGATAACCTCAACTGAATATTACCATGAGTAGATTGGTGTATACACATGTCTGTGGGGACTTTGTCATTATTGGCAATTGATGTAGGAGGTCCCAGTCCTCTATAGGCAGCACCATCCCTAAGCTGGTGGGTCTGAGCTATGTAAGAAAGCTAGCTAAACATGAACCAGTAATCAGCTCTCCTCCATGGTTCCTGCTTAAATGTCTGCTCTGACTTCTCTCAGTGATGGACATGATCTGGAAGTATAAGCTGAAATAAACCCTTTCTACCTCAAGTTAGTTTTCATCATGGTGTTTAGTATGGCAACAGGAAAGAGAACTAGGCACAAGGTCCAGGTAAGATTCAGAGGGCTTGACTGTATCTGCAAAGTGACTGGGAAGAACTTTCTAGTAAAAGGATGTGAACTACACAATGCCCAGTTTTCTGAAAATTCTAACGAACAGTTCTACAGCCCCTCAAAAACCACCAAATGGTCTCTGAGGTCACTTCCCTGCCAGCCTGTATGTAACTGTCATGGTTGCCCTAGATGTGGCCCTCCACAGCCTAGGATGGTCTGTTAATAAGCCCCTTTTGTGGTTTAAGACAATTTGTCTTTAAAAATTTTTGCTTTTAACTTTTAAAACTACCTAGAAGGTACTTCTTTTCTCACCACTGTGAGCCATTACCCTGACAAGAAACAAGTTCCGGAAGAAAGGGCTTGTTTGGGCTCATAGTTCAAAAGGATTCAGCTACCATGGTGGAGGGAGGCATGTGGCCAGACAGTGGGATTGCTGCAGACGGGAAACAGAGAGAACACAGGAAGTGGGGCCAGGCTAAGAAACCTTAAGACTCACCCCTATGACCCATTTCCACAGCTAGGCCCCACCTCTAGGCATGCTCCAACTAGAACCCATACCTTGTATCTCCATATGAGTCTCTCAAGGGACCTGGGAGCTGGTGTTTCTGCCTCTTGAACACTAAGTAAAAAATTCCCAAGGCAGAGGATCTTGCTTACTGTCCAAACCTAGGCGAAGCCCTGAAGGCTATAGTTGTGAATAAGGACTCCATTGCTGATTGCAACAAGCAGAGACTGGACCAATAGCACTGAAGGAAGAGCCCATTTGCCACAGTAAAGAGACCTGCCTTCTAGCCTCAGGTCCTCCACCGAAAGGCTCTGCAATCTTAGCTTGCTTACCTTCTTTGAACCTTGCCAACTTTATCTGTAAAATGGGTTTAAAGCAATTAGGAATTTTGAACCTGGAATTCCTGTAGGCATTTCAAATTGCCACAGATTTTTTTTTTAAAAAAACGTATATGGGTGTATATGTATATTTGTGTACCACACACATGGGTGCTGGTGCTTACCTGGCTTGGTGCTTGAGAAGGCCAGAAGAGGGCATTGGACTCATGGGACTGGAGTTATGGATGGCTATGAGACACCATGTGGATGCTGAAACCTGGATCCTGGTCCTCTGGAGAACATCCAGTGCTCTTAACTGCTGAGCCAGCTCTCCAGCCTCTGTTCATAGATTATTAGTGAGAGTTCCCAGAGCTTCTGTTACATTATCAAAGGACCCAGTGACAAAAAACAATATTTATGACTATTGGTACAGAGGCTGGAGAGATGGCTAGGTCATTAAGGATGCTTGCTGCATAGGCTCAGATCCACAGTACCTGTATTAAAACTGCACATGGTGCCTCACACTTGTAACCCCAATGCTGCTGAGCTGGAGACAGGAGAGTCATCCAGTGCTCACTGGCCAGCAGGTCTAGCTGAAGTGGTGAGATGCAGGTTAGTGAGAGACCCCATGTCAAAAATAAATAAATTTTAAAAATGGAGAACAGCAGGGGAAGACATCTGACATCAACCAGGTCAGCACACAAGTGCTCATATATGCATACATGTGCACACATACAGAGACAGACAGACAGACAGACAGACAGACAGACACACACACACACACACACACACACACAGAGAGAGAGAGAGAGAGAGAGAGAGAGAGAGAGAGAGAGAGAGAGAGAGAGAGAGAGAGAGAGAGAGGCATCATTTCCATGTGACTGTCTGTAGTAGGACTACATTCATAGAGAGCCAATAGCAGAAGCCACAACTCTCCCAAGCTCCTTGTGTGTCCATAAAACTCAGAACTCTGTTGAAACTCAGACTGCATATTCTGTTGTGTGCAGGAACCCTTAGGTACGGTGACATTTGAGAACCACTGAACTTGACAACAAGAAGAAATGGAGGGTGCTCCCATCTCCTCTGTCCCAGCCAAACACCACCCAGTGAAGGAGCCACATCTTTCCCAGGGTATGCACGGGACTGATGGGACAGACAGGCAGCAACCCTTTCTTCCAGGAAGGAGCTGGGATAATGCATGCTGAGCATCCTCTGCACAGAAGGGTGTGAAGAGGCAGGGAGGCACAAAAGTTGGGTGGGGAGTTGTTGAGAGACTGATGAAGTTAGAGGTTGGTAGGGTTGGGCAGTAGGGGTGGGGTGTAGTTTCCAGTGTTGTTTGGGGGGATTGGTAGGAACTTCGAAAGTTAGAACCTAACTGAATAAAATAGATTCCCAAGGCCTGCCTTTGAAAGTGCCTGTTTCTTGGCTGCTGTGAGGTGACACCAGCTACCACTGCATACCCCACCACCACATTCTGCCCAAGTGCATGGGATCAAACAACTATGGGCTTGCTTCTGAATCCATGCCTAACTTCTTAAGTTGTTATCAAAAGTGAGGCTAGGGAGAACATGGGCAAAATGTTCAGGACTTTCTGAACTCCAAAGAAATCTGGAACCTGTGCTGCAGGCAGGCTGAAGGGCAGATCCACACAGGTGGGACTGTTTACAAAGCTGCCAGGGCAAACAGCCCTGGACCCCAAGACAAAAAAGGCAGCCTGGCAGGGTCAGGGATGGCTTGGCTCCCATCTGCTCACACTTGGTCCAGAGCTCTAGCTGCAGGAAAGAAAGGTGTCTGTGCAGAGAGGCCAAGCTGGTGTTGTTCTGGGGTGGCTTCCTAGGTTAAATGAGGTAGCCTGGGAGAAAACAATACAAGTTTACCTCTTCTTTGTGAACTAGTTATCTATTGCACACAGAGACCACACCATCATCCTTGGGGGTGGGAGATCTGGAGCTACTTACCTGAGGGCTGGTATCTCAAGAACTCTTGTACAGTCACAAGCAAAAGTCAGCTGAGACACGGTCACCTCCAAAGCTTGGCCTAGACTTCCTAGCTGCTCCCTATTAGGTTTGGAGTTGTTGGCAAGAGACCTCAGTTTATCCCCCACACAGCCTTCTCCACAGGGTTGCTTGAGGGTCCTCAAACATGCAGCTGCTCTCCTTAGGTGACCTAAGAAGTAAGAATGAGGCTGTGGTTCTGCTCTGCCCTGGATTTTTTTATTTTTTTAATTTATCAATCAGATTTATGTCAGTAAATTCTTACTCCACAAAATGTCCACACAATAAACTCAGAGTCAATGATATTGATACAAACTGCCCACCTATATAAGACAAATTTTCCTATAATAATCCATCTCTAATAAGATATTCATAGCTACCTGTGGCTGTTTAAAGCCACATGGGGGTGGATCATCCTCCTCTACCTTCTTTTCTTCTCCTTCTCCTATCTTTCCTGCCTCTCCAAAAAAAAAAAAAAAAAAAAAAAAAAAAAAAAAAACCCTCTTGTCTGCCTTTCTTTTTCACTGCCCAATCACAGGCCTTGCTTTATCTCGTGCCTGCCCTCACCTGCATATAGACAGCAGCCACACTTATGTGCATGAATGCACAAAAATGTACATGCACTACGTAGCTCCTGGCTTTATCTCTGCCCTGGATTCTACACACCATCAAACCTTTCGTGGCATATTTACTCTGAGTGTCTAGGTCCTACTCATACTTCATACTCAGAAGACGGGGAGTTGTGTCCCCACTTTGAAGGGAGAAGTATCACAGGATGTTGCATGAATCTGGAAACTACCATAACTTCATTTAGAACAGTCATTTTAAGAATAGTCTCAGGTGTGACAGTCAGTGAAGGAACGAATCACCTAGGGCAGCAGCTCTCAGCCTTCCAAATGTTCAACCTTTCAATACAGTTCCTCATGTTGTGCTGACCCCCCAACTATAAAATTATTTTTCTTGCTACTTCATAACTATAATTTTCCTACTGTTCTGAATCGTACTGTGATTTTCTTTGGAGGTAGGGGTTTGACAAAGAGGTTGTGAGAGCCGCTAACCTAGCCATACTTGGAAGAGGATTCCCATGTCCATTCCAGCATATACTACCTCCTGGAACGTACATTTTGGGAAGTTTTTCAAGATAGTCAAATGCAGATTATTAAGGAAAAAAGCAAAACAAAGCAATAAACAACCACAGATTCATGTCAGAGCCTGGGGATGCAGGAAAGACGAGAGATTGCAGAAAGGGAAGGAAATTTCTGAAGCCAGACCATGGCGATGCAGAGATGAACTGGGTGATAAGGCTCTGACCACTAGAGAAGGGGCAGCTGAGTTCAGACCCTGGCATCCATACGAAAGCTGGCATGGTAGCGTGTATCTGTAACCCCAGCCATGCAGAATAGACAGTTCCTGGGGACTCACTGGCCAGTCAGTCCAGTCAGTCTAGCAAAATGATGAGTTTCAGGCCTGTCCCATAAAATAAGGTAGAGTTGTCAGGCACAGTGACACATGCCCTCGGAAGAGTTCAAGGCCAGCCTGATCTACCAAGTGAGTTCTAGGACAGCCAGGGCCATAAAGAAAAGCCCTATCTTTAAAAACCAAACCAAAACCAAATCAACCAATAAAACCAAATCAAACCAACCAACCAAACAAACAAAAAAATCCCAAGGTATAGTTAGGCTAGGTGGCATACATGATTAATCCCAGAAGTCAGGTGGCAGAGACTGGTAGATCTTTGTAAGTTCAAGACTATAGTGGTCTATAAAGTGAGTTCTAGGACAGCCAGAGCTACATAGTAATACCTTGTCTCAAAAAAGCAAAACAAACAAACAAAAAACCCAATAAACCAAACCCCTAAACACAAGGTAGAAGGCACTTGATGTCTGCTCTGGTGGATGTCCACGCATGGACACGCCCTCACAGGCCAGCAAATCCAACTTTGGCAGTAGTTGCCAATTACAATAGCAGTGTTGAAAACTCTGATTCAGGTGGGGAAAATCAAATGGATCAACTTTACAAAGGCCAAGACAGAAATGGGTAGCACAGGGCTCAGATTTCTTGCTAGACGCATGGTGTGTATAACCAACCAGTCAGCCACCGTAGCATCCTTCCTCTCTCCTGGACAGAGTGCCCGGCGCTGTGAGTGTTGCACACTACACAGCCCTCTGTATCTACTCAGATACAGAGAGAATCCTACCTGCTGTCCATGATCCAAGGCCTCAGCCTGGAAGCTGCTAGCTCTGACATGTAACACCACTGGAAAATTCTGCCCAGAAAAGCATGCCTTAGGGAGGGTGGGACACACAGACTCATCCCTTCCGTGATTGAGTAGGACACCATGAAAGTCAGGTGGGGCTTGGTGGGTGGAAGGGACCCTGGAACCTTTGGTCTGGTTCCTATGTTGGGACACACTGTTAACAGGCTAGCGCCAAGGCCCATCTTTGCCTCTGTTGGGGAACAAAATTAGGTGTGGCCCGGGAAATGGCCTTCTGTTTAGTCTCTCTGAGTTCCCAGCTATTGTTTGGGCCCCTCCTGATCCCTGTTTATGGGAGGGTGTATTCTACCTGCTTTGGCTGGATAGGAGACTCTTGGATAAGAGCTGTCAAGCAGCTGCTGATGCCTCCCTGTTCTAACTGAGCCACTACTGTCTCTGTTCCTCTAAGAAACCATGACCTGGGCTATATTGCCGTGGCTCAGGCTGTGGTATCATTATCCTGGGAAAAAGTGAAAACCACAAAGAACCAACAAACAGTGTGAGGGCCAGTGAGCAGTGCTGAAGTAGCCACCCGTCTGCTGGTCCGTAAGTGCCAGTAACGTGGCCATGGACACATCCTGCCGGCTCATTACCACTGCTAGGACACAGAAACCAGACAGAAGCGGTTCCAGGTGTGTGTGTGTGTGTGTGTGTGTGTGTGTGTGTGTGTGTGTCTGTTCTTCCAAGGTACCTGAAGCCTCAGGACCTTTCTCACAGAGGTTTCTAGGCTTTGGTTTTTCCTAAACTTTGGGATAAGGGACATCATTCCTCCAGTTGACAAGGTGTCAGCTGGGCTCTTTAAAACCTTATCTAGCCTTCCTCCCTCCTGTCACTGGCTGCCAGTCTTTCACTGAACACTTCCATCCTTTCTTCTCTCTTTCTCCCCCACCTTCCCGCCTTCCTTTCTTGAGAACAAACAAACACTGGGCCTTGCTCTATAGTCCAGACTACCCTGGAACCTACCAAGTACCCAACGCTGACCTTAAACATGACTGGCTCCTGCCTTAGTCTCTCAGGTTCTGGGATGACAGGGTGCAGCATCAATGAAACCTTTACCTTTTTCTTTCTCACCCAGGCTTCTTGTCAAAAACATTTCTACAAGGGAGAGATTAAAATTCCATGTTAATATTCTGAAATATCCCTCCCAGACTTTCTCTCTGTGCACACACAGACAAAGGGAAACAGAAAAGTCTAGAAGGCATACTTCAGAAGGCTCGAAGAAATCACATTCAACAAGAACCATGATTACGTGTGAGAGGGGAAAAGAAAATTGCAGAGCTAAAATTTTAAATTATATAGGCATATATATTTATATATAATTAGGGTTTCCAACCTGGCAATTTGACATTTTGGTGAGAAATTCTTTATTGGAGGGGGATGCCCTGTACATTGTGGAATGTTTAGCTGCATCTCTGGTCTCTGCCCTCTAGATGCCAGTGGTCCCTCCCCTAGCTGCCCTTATAACTACCAGGGGATGGACTCTGAGCATTAATTACCAGGATACAGCAACACTCACCATGCTTAGTGAGCATGGCATTTGGCACAAAGGACCACTTCTGAGGTTGCATTTTTTTCTTTTAAGAATTAAAGACATGGTCTACATTATTTTATTTTTATTTTTTGTTTTATTGAGACAGGATCTCTCTACGCAGTCCTGGCTATTCTAGAACTTGCTATTTATACCAGGCTGGCCTTGAATTCACAGTGATCACCTACCTCTAACTCCTAAGTGCTCCGATTAAAGGCACATGCCACCATGCCCAGCTATTTTTAGTTTTTATTAATTCTTTTTCATATAATATATTTTGATCGTATTCTTCCTTTTCCTTACATAATCTACATTGTAATTAGGTCTCTGTGTGTGTGTGTTTCAGAAAGAGTGTGAAAAAAGACAGAAAGAGAAGGTATTGTGTGCCATGGCCCATGTGTGGCGATCAGAGGACACCTTGGAGGAATTAGTTCTCTCCTTCTACCACATGAGTCCCAAAGTTCAAACTCACATATTAGACTGGGGTTGGTGCCGGCACAGCAGCAGGCCTGCTCCTGCCTCTGTGGTACTGGGGTTACTAGTGTATGCCTCAGCTTTTATATAGTGCTGTGAACCTGAACTTAGTTCTCCAAGTTTGTGCAGCAAGTGCTAGGTCTTGCAATGTTGCCCAGGCTGCTTCCAAACTCACTGTCCTCCTGCCTCAGCCTCTTGAATGCTTATTTGGCTCAACTGCCTCCTTTCTTTCTGCCTTGAGGTAAACACCTGCAATATTATTGTACTTGAACTTTAGTGTGCCGAGTTTGATGGACAGAGAGAATGAATTAATATGCTCGTATGGCATAAAGAGCTAAGATGCGAGCATCCCCTTGTGTTCACCACTTAGTCCAAGAAATACAACAGCTAGTGCTATGTCCCTGTTCCCTTGCAAACATCTTTCCCAGAGAGAACTGGAACGGAAAGGGAGAGTCCCCTGGGGGCAGTGGAGACAGCAAACCAGATTCCATTTTGCATGTTCTGTCACACCTGGCTTAATGATCACACGTTTCTGGGGATTCTGTGTTAAAAGCTGCACATAGATCCTTCACTGAACTCTGGGGACAGTCCCATAACCCTCACAGATTGTCTTTTTAGGGCCATTTTACAGATGTACATACTGAGGCTCAGGGAGACCCCATGGCGGATCCTCTAAAATATAACTGGCCTTTTCAACTGCTAACCCTCTGCTCCAAACCAGCAGGTCTTAAGACAATATGCATCCAAACCATGGAGTATCTTGTGGAAATGCAGACTGCTGGGGTTAGCCCTGAGAGGCTACATGCTGGCACAGTCTCAGGAAAGCTCACAGGAGTGGCTGTGTTAGCACCATCTGAACATCAGGGCTAACCTACTGTCCCTCCTCCCAAGCTCATCTGGGAAGGGACTCCAGGTCTGCAGAGTCCCTGGTTTCCGTGAATATAAACTGTGGGGCTATTTTTACTCCATCCCAGGAAAAGAAAAGCCAGGGCATCACACGTTCAGCAAACACTGCTGTTTATGGGTCAGACATACCAAAAGGGAAAGGTTTCCTGTTGACAGGAAGAAGCTCCTCGTCTCTGCCTGTGGCCACATTTGCTTTTTCCACACAGTGGCTGAAATCTCTGTTTTGTGTTCTTCCCTGCTGGGGATGCTAAAGCATCCAGCAAGCTCCCACCCACAACCTCCTGAAAACCCACAAATCCCAGCCATAGCAAGACATCTATTTAGGCTCCCACCTAAGGTTGGCACGGTAGTCTCTTAGCTATGTCCAAGAATGCTGCAAGAGAATTTTCATATAGGATGTTAGCTGGAGGGCTAGTTCACCCTGAGTATGTACAGAGACCAGAGAACAGTAGAAACATGCAGGCCTTGGAACTCGGTGTCTCTGGCTTTCCTCATTCATCCACTCCCTATCCTGCCATGGCCCCTGTGTCATTCTTATGACAATCCCAGGGTCTTAATGCCTACTGAAAATGTGCCCAACATCTAGTCCCCAGCGGGGAGCAGATAAGTCAGACCAGCCAGTCTCTCTCTTATACAATTAGGATGCCTTATTACAAAACCTTGCCTTGGTCCCCAGTGTCCTTTGCTGGGAATTGCAATTGTGTGGCAAAGAAACAGGGAAATGGAAACACAAAACCCCCACTTGCCGTCACTTCTGCAATGACCATTCTGAGCTGAGTGGGCGGGACACTGTGGGATGAAACAGGATGTGGTTTGCTTTGAGTGAAAGAGAACCGAAACGGTGTGGTGGAAGAGATCTGAATTAGGTTCTCATTATTGTGACAGAATGCCAAATAAAAATTAGCTGTAACACCGCAAGCTCGCGGTCAAAGGTAAGCTCTCTTGGGACGGGATGTCAGGGCAGCAGGAGTGAGAGGGCGCAGGTCACAGCCTCAGTCAGGAAGCAGGGATGGAGGCTGGTACTCTGCTTGCCCTCTCTTCTTTATTCAGCCTAGGACCCCAGCCCATGGGATGCTGCTGCCCACATTTAGAGCAAGTCTTTCTATGAACTCCACCTAGAAACGTCCTCACTGACGTGCACAGAGGTTTGTCTGCTGGGTGACTCTAGAACCTATTGATCTGACAAGTGACCTCAGGTCTCACAGTGTTGACTACAGTAGAAAAAAGTAGAGAGACGAGCTGGCTTGTAGCAGGAAGACACCCCTCACAACTAACTGGGTGGGGGGGGTCCTGAGGTGTGACTACAGCTGTGCTTGCTGCAAATGCCTCTTCAGGGACCATCAACGGCATCACCCTGAGGACATGGTTGGCTACCTTTGCTGGCGAGTTAGACACTGTTAAGTCTTGTGTTTTAAATTCTTTCTACTACGCTATGACAGCTTCAAGCCTCTGCCAACATTTTCTATTTTCCATGTAAGCCTTCAGGCTTGAAAAGACTATTCGAGAATCTAGGCAATACACAAATGCCTCAAGAGCCAGATCCAGGAGGGTAACACTCACACCACTGAACTGAGCCTGGGCTCCAAAGGCCCTACAGTTGCTGTGATGTCATGTTCTAAATATCATCTATAAACTATGCATAGACTGTATTTCTCTGTATGATGGTAACCATCTCCAAAGAGAGCGGAGGACGAAAAGGAATGGTGGGAAACAATACCCGGTAGTGATGTTTGCTGTCCGTGTGCTCCTGCTCCACTTCCCCTCAGCTTGAAATGTCCTAAATGGAATGCGGGGGGAGGGGACCATCCCTCTCCATTGGGTTGTCATCCCCAGAAGACAAGACACTGGCCATCTTAGTTTGGGAACTAAGAGGCAAATCTGGAGGAAAAGATTTAAGGCCAGTCTCTGCGTTTCCTTTCCCTTTCTTCTCCCTCTTCTTTTCTCTTTCTTCCACAGGGTTTTGTGTCACACATAGCAGCCTCAAACCCCCTGTGTAGTTGAAGACAGCCTTCAGCTGTGTCATCTTGCTTCCACTTCACAGTGGCTCACGTGTGAGGCACCGAGACTAGTTACATGGTTCGAGAGATTGAACGCAGGCTCTTCTCATCCATACCAGACAGGACTCTACAACGGGGCCAAATCTCCAGGCCCACAGTTTGTTTCTCTTGGGAGTGGCAATCTAGCAAACGTCAGGGGGGAGAAGAGAGGAAAGAAACAACAGGACTGAAGCAGGCATCACCACGTTGTCACCATCTCTGAGGGTGAAAGGGCTTCTCAGCCATGGGCATCCCATGGCTAAAGTGGGTTTACTTTAGTAACCCACCAGAGTAGTTACTGGGTGCCGGAAAACCACACTGGGGGAAAACAACCCTTGGCCCTATTGTTGGGATTCTGCAAACCCTACCCCACAGTTACCTGGCACTATAAAAGGGCTGCTTGTCCCCTCCTCTCTCTCTTGGTCTCTTACCCTCCTGCTCTCTGAACCCTTGCTCCCCGCTTGTCCCTCCTCTTCCCATTCATTCCCCCCACCACATGCTCATGGCCAGCCTCTGCTTCTCTATTCCTCTTCTCATCTCTCTCTGCCTCTATTACTCTCTTAACTCTCCTCTCATTCCCCGAATAAACTCTATTCTGTACTATACCATATGGCTGGTCCCTCAGGGGGAAGGGATTCCCAACATGGGTCCCCCAGAGGCACCCCCTTACCCCCGTGCCTTGCCACACCACCGTGGAGCATATTCCCCACACAGTTTTCATCTTTTTTCTAACATTGATGCTGAAACCTGGGACACTGTCTTTTTCCTAACACCTATAAGAGAACAAGAGCAAGTTAGGTAAACAAACAAAACCCAATAAACAAGAAATCCCAGTGTGTGTGGTGGTGGGGCAGCACACCCATTCATCTGGTCTTCACACTCCTACTTAGCATTTAGTGTGTGTTGGCCAGAGGTCCAGACACAGGAGATATGCAAAAATAAAACCATGGAAGTAAATAGAAAGAAAAAAAAAAAAAAAAACTGTAGACCCTCAAGCAAGTATGGATGTGGTAAGGGTAAATACTCTAACCCAACTCTCCTGCCTGGGTGGGTGAGGTGCTGCACGGAGCTGCAGAGACATCATACCTCACATTCAACCACAGGAGCGCTCCTGTCCCCAGACCTCCGTGGGAACCTACTGTGATCTGGGTTGAAGAGAGTCTCAGCCAATGGACTCATATTCCTAGGGTAACTGCCGAAGAAGGGCACATTGACTCCTTTCCCAGGTCCCAGGCTCTTCAGGGGTTTTGTGGTACCTGTTTGAGACCTGATGTTCCCTAGGGCAAAAGGTAAACCTTGAGTCTACCTGTGGAGACCACGTAGCCTTCAAGTCTGGGCAGCTCCTTCTAACATTCCTAGATATTGCCAGATATTACCCCTTTGTCACGGTAAAATAAGGACACTCACAAAATCTTATTCAAGCCACCCCTGAATGGAAGATGAATTATTTCTCATAGAGTTAATGCTTAATTACTCCGGGTGGTATTTTGTGTGATTTCAACATTAAACATATTGGTCATCTATGGTCCATTAGGTATCCAGGGCAAAGGGGGTACAAGGCTGTCATTACAGACACAGCTGTGTTAGTTACAAGGTGTGTGGTGTGAGGATTAGGCCATCAAGGCACGGCAGGCCTGACAGTACACCAGCTCCCGTCTGAGGAGGAAAACACCTGCTCATATACCAGGGTAGAAGAAGCAAGGGGGTTGGGTGTTGCCAGAAATGGGGCTGTTGTCTCCAAATCCCACTCCTGACTGATGTACTTGCTTTAGCTAGACTGTTCAAAATGTTGTGCAACCTCCCTCAACAGTTTGGCCAGCTGTGTTCACATTCCGAACTACAACAACATTCAGGCCACAACAACTGGGCTTGGGTGTGGTGACTGCTATTGTTTAAAGACAAGCACAATAAAAGTTTGGAGGATTGCTGGCCCTTTGTTTAGCCTTCCTTTGTCTGCTTGGTGTAGAGGAAGCCTTCTCTTTCCCTCTGGTCTTTATTGCTTTCCTGTTGCTTGACCGGGAATTCCTTGCTTTTCTATTAGGAAGCTGAGGTAAGTTTGGTGGCTTGTGCGCAGCATTAGCCTAATAGGCAGCTTTGACCTGAGGTTGGTTCCCTTTCCCCATTCAGCAAGACTGATCTGACAGCTCACAGCCAACACTGCAACTGTCCTTTGCAAAGGATGCACTTTCGAGCTTGTAGACTCTACATTTGGTCCAGGCTGGGCCTCTGGGATTTCTCAGGGCTTCTCACCCTCCATGGACCTGGCCAAGGCCCCATATTTTCAGGCTGTCTGATAGTTGCAGACCCTCCAACAGTCTCAGGAGCTTCTTTGAATAAACACCTGCTTGAGGGAGTATCTCTGCCTGAGGCTGCAGTTGCGGTGCTCAGCAACTGGCTCCCAGGAATTAAACTGTGCCTCAGGCACAGCCTCATAGGAAGCTTCAGTCTCTAGGTCTGCCTACCTCTAACACTGCCCCCAGGCAAAGGAAGCATCCTCTGGCTTCCTGCACCTAGATGTCTGCTGGGACTGACTCTCCCACCTGGTTATCCCTGTTCCATCCAGCCTCTCACACCTTCCTCAGCAATGTTTCCCTAACTACCACCTTCTCTGTCCTCAAGATCCTCCTTTAGCCATCACTGCAGTCTGGCTAGTTTTCCTTAGCGAGATCCTCAAGTGAATGGGAACCACAGGACCAGCCTTACCACAGCACCCAAGGCTGGGACCAACTTAGTGTCAGGATCTTCTGGTTAGAACAGCAACTTGATGTGTAGAAAACAAATGGATGGATGGATGAATGGATGGATGGATGGATGGATGGATGGATGGATGGATGGATGGATGGGTGGATGGATGGATAGGTGGGTGGATGGATGGGATTTATCTGTTAGGCATTCAGAAGTCTGTCTACAACATCCCTTCATAGAACAGAGAGTCAAGAAAGTTGAGTGGAGAGAGAGAGATTCCAGCCTCATTTAACTGGGCACTTTCATGTCTGCTGAATCTAAGAATAAAAATGTTGAGCTTCTATTTTTCTATGCTGTTGCCTTATTTGTTTTCTATCACCTCATTTCTATGACATTTTATGAAAGTGTTGGTCTGCAATGGATTAAAAGACTTAAAAGCTGGCCCATTAGCCACATAATTTGAGGAGCACTATACATATCTGTTCACTGGAAGAATACCACCATAGGAGTGAGTGTGTGCGTGTGTGTGTGTGTGTGTGTGTGTGTGTGTGTGTGTTATTCTGAAAATGCAACAGAACAGGGAAGGCCAGGCAGATAAATAGAGACGAATCTGTGTTCTCAGGGAATGCTTTTCCGGATGAGACTATCCAAAGCAAAAGACCCCACCCAAGCCTGTCTCAGAACCCAGCAGGCTTCGGTGAGACCAACAGCTGCCTAGGCAGGCTTCTCACTGCAGAGCCCCGAGGGAGAATAAATTGCAGCTATTAAGATCATCCTATTCACCCAAATGACCCTACAGCCTTCACACGCAGGGGTCCTGCACCATGGCACCATCCCAGTGCGTCCCCCTCACCCCCACCAGAGACATGACTTCAAAATCTGTTGCCTAGCTTTCCCTAAATCTGGCTTCTATTAGAGAACTATTTCCCAAATTAACCCCTGTGCCCTCTCCTGAGAGGAATTCGAGAGATTTCCACCAGGCCTTTTCTTCTGTTTCCAACAGGAATGTGTGCCTGCAGGAGGCAGGGACTTCCAGGCTGCAAGTGGCAGAGCAGAGATCCTTTCAGTCACTGCTCTTTCAAAATCTGCACAAAGCCTTTTCTTTTCAGGGCTGGGTTCCAACCCCCGGCTAGACAAGGGCCCTACCTCTGGCATCCCAGCCCTTTGCACAAAGCTTTCTTAATGAAACGCACTCCCTTCTCCCCAGGTGGTCTCTCCAGGTGCCAGCCTGGGGCGATGTTTAATTCATGCTAAGGGTTTGCCATTAAATCTCCTCACAAGTGCTGAGCAAGGGGGAAAATGGTGGCTTGCCGAGCCCCGCGCAGCTGTGATGGGCAACCGGGAGTTGCTGAACTTTATCTGAGTGTGTGAGGAGAGGGCAGACAAGCCGCCTGCAGCCCCAACAGCCCTGAGTTATGATTCTCCGCACTTGTTCAGAAAAAGGTCAGAAAAGGTGGTGATCACGCATTCCCAGCCACGTTCAGCCTTCCCCTAAAGTGGTTTTTGTAGCTATTGGGTGATTTTTTTTTCCTCAAAGACAGAGCTGAGCACATATTAGTATTAAAGTTCAGGGTCCAAACTGTAACTTCAGAAACCATGGACTACGGTTCCAATTCCAGGGTGTAGGTAACCAGCCTCAGGCAGTGAGTCTAAGAACGAGAAGCAAACCTGTTCCCTACAGATTGTCAGCACAGCACCCATCCTTCCTTACCAGCCCTGGCTCTACTGTGACACTGGATTTGGTCAGCATGAGATGGCAGGGGTGACTCCCAGAGATGTGAAGAATATTTGTCACAGAGTGGACTTGCAGCTCCATGGAACCTTGGGTGCTCAGCATGAGCAAGCCTGGGCTAGCTTCCTAGAGGATGAGAGGCCACGTGGAGCAGATATGAGCCATCCCAGATGTAGTCATTCAGGACCAACCAGCCCACGTGCGCCTTGAATTGTACATCCCCAGTTGAATCACCAGAGTTCAGAGGCCAGACAAGAACCTCTTAACCAACCACCCAATCGTGAAAAAGAATTATTCATAGTTTATATGTCTATGAATGTATGATGCATGTGTATACATGTGTGCATACGGAGGCCTGAGAACAACCTCAGGTGTCATTTCTCAGGAATGAAGTCCACTTTGGTTTTGTTATTATATTTATGTACGAGTGTGTATGTGTGCATGTGTGCGTGTGTCTGTGTGTGTTGCATGTGCCATAGGACTTGTGAATGTCAGTCCTCTCCTTCCACAGTCTGGGTCCAAGGGACTGAATTCTGTTTATCTATCTATCTGTCTGTCTGTCCATCAGTCCATCCATCCATCTATCAGGCTTAGTGACAAGCACCTTTGCTTGCTGAGGTATCTCTCTGGCCTGTCCACCTTATCACTTGAGACAGTGTTTTATTTCATTGTGGTAAGGCTAGGCTAGCTGGCCATTGAGCCCTGGTGGTCTATAGGTCTCTGCCTCCCCAACACTGAGACTATAAACACGCAGCAACACACCTGGCTTTTTAAATGTAAGTCCTAGGGACCGTTTTTTTAAGCCTTCACGCTTGCAAGGCAAGAACTTTACTAATTGAGTCATCTCCAGCCTTCTATTTGTTGTTTCAAGACTTGAGTCAAGTGGTTTGGTATATAGCAAAATCCAGATGGTGTGCATTCATCCCCTGAATAGAAATTGGGTTTATACTTGAACTAAACTCTTTTGCTGGATCCCCAGGGCAGTCCTCCACAGGCTTCTGTACTTGAACACCTGGCTCCAGGCTGGAGGCACCGTTCGGGAGAGGTTATGGACCCTTTAGGGCAAGGATCCTAGTGGGAGGCAGTCACTGAGTGTTGGCTTTAAGAGTTTATAGTCTTGCTCAGATCTCCTTTTCTGTTTCCTGGGTGCCAGCAAGTTGTGACCAGCCAGCTTTCTGTTCCCACCATCTGCTGCTCCTGCCATTGTGGGCTCTAACTCTCTGGAACCACAAGGAAAACTAAATGTTGCTTCAGATCATGGCTGTTGTCACAGCGTCAGACATGTAGCTAATACAGTCCCTCTCCCCTAAAGACCAAGCTGAAACATTAAAATGTCTGTCACCAAGGCAGAGCCATATTGTTTATCTTGCCTTCTGAGAAGGCAGAATTAGAGGAAACAAATACCCCATGGAGGCCAAGTGTCATTTGCTACTATAATGAAGTTCCCAGGGTTTAATTCATATTCACTTCCCTGGAAGGAACCTGATGCTTTTATTGCCGGGCTCTTTTCCCTGCTTCTTAAGGAAAACAGCTCTGAATGACTGGCTACAGTTTCTGCTTTCTTCAGACTTTCTCTTTCTATAAGCCCCTCCCTTACCCCCCCACTTCTGCAGTGAAAAATGAAGCCAGATACACCACGTTGCCATCACTCCAGCCTTTGCTAATTCATTCATCCATTGGTACACTTAAGAAATGGTTATTGAACCTTGTCTGGTGGTGCCAGTCTGTCAGCTCAGTTACCTGGAAGGCTGAGACAGGAAGATTCCAAGTTCCAGATCTATCTGGGCTCTAGAGAGTGAGTTGAAAGTCAGTCTGGTCAAAAGACTAAGGAACTATTTCAAAACAAAAAGTAAACAATGAGAGAAAAGAGAATGTTAGGAAAGAGATGATGTCCCGGGTTTCAGCACCAATGTTAGGAAAAAGATGGGGGGGGGGGGCGTATGCTCCATGAAGGTGTGGCAAGGCATATGGGCATAGAGGATGCCTCTGGGGGATCCATGTTGGGAATCCCTTCCCCCTGAGGGACCAGCCACATGATGTACAGAATAGTTTAGTCAGGGCATGAGGAAGGGAGTTAAGAGGGTAGTAGAGGCAGAGAGAGAGAGAGAAGAGGAGTAGAGAAGCAGAGGCCGGCCATGAGCACGTGGAGAGAGAGGGGAGAAGGTAATGGGGGAGGAGGGGCAAGGGGGGGGGCAAGAGAGAGCAAGGGGACAAGAGGCCAAGAGAGGACAAGAGAGAAAAGGGTAAGCAGCCCCCCTTTTACAGTGTCAGGTAACTGGGGTGGAGCATGCCTGGCTGTTGCCAGGTTACTGTGGGGTGGGGTTAGAGAATCCCAACAAACAGGGTGTGTTCAGTATTGGAGTGCCTGGCCTGAAGCCCCTGGCTTCAATCCCAACACCCTCCACCCCCAAACCCCTGAAATGAAATATTGAGCATCTCCAGTTGGCTCACTGTGCTTTTCACAAGAAGGTCACAGGAGGAAGCCATGCGGTCCCTGAAGCTAAGGGTGTTGCTTACGCTAGCCTTGGTGTCCACACTCAGGAACTTTACATCTAATAAACATATGAATTGGAATAAATCCCAAAGGGACAATTATAGACTCCAGGCTTTTAAAAGTGCAGACTGTTTGACTCAGCAATTCTGCTTCTCAGAATCTAATTGAAGGAAATATTTTCTGGATGTGCACAAAAAAAAAAAAATTAATTACAAGAATGTCCTCTGATTGCCTTGCTTAGGGTGGTTTCATTTGATTTGGCTCAAAGGATGGTTGGGTAGGTGTGAAAGCCCCTTATTTAGTGAAAAATAATCTTGCCAATCCTGGGTACAGGTAATTCTGGTCCACTGTGGAGTAGTTTAATAGCTGTTGTTTGGCACAAAATATTTAACCATTGTGATGGCTAAGAACATCAACTTAACAGGACCTGGAAACTCATAGGAGACAAGCCTCTGCACATGCCTGAAGAAGTTTCTAGATTCAGTTAATAGAACTGACTAAATAAAATAGAGAGAGTAAGCTAAACACTAGAATTTCTCCCCCTTCCTCTCCCCCCTCCTCTCCCTCTCGTTCTTTCTTTCCTCCCTCTCTTCTCTTCTTCCCCCTTCCTCTCTCTCTCTCCCTTCCTTTCCCTCTCTCCCTCTACCTCCCTCTCTTTCCCTTCCTTTCCCTCTCTACCTCTCTCCCTCTCCCTCCCTCTCCCTCCCTCTCCTCTTTTCCTCTCTCTCTCTCTCTCTCTCTCTCTCTCTCTCTCTCTCTCTCTCTCTCTCTCTCTCTCCCTCTCCATCTCCCTCTCTTTCCCTCTCTCTACTTTTTACTGTCCCAGTCTACAGACTACACTTAGGGGCAGTGATGGGGGTGTT
This sequence comes from Micromys minutus, assembly GCF_963924665.1. Taxonomy (NCBI): domain Eukaryota; kingdom Metazoa; phylum Chordata; class Mammalia; order Rodentia; family Muridae; genus Micromys; species Micromys minutus. The sequence continues at coordinate 45,284,202 of NC_137972.1, read as the reverse complement.
GTTGAAGGCATGGCCAGCTTCCTGACTCTGGATGCTACAAGCTCCTAGTGCCTGCCACCCCACCGTGATGGACTATGCTCTCAAGCTGTGAGCAAAACTAAACTTTCTTTTCTGGAGTTGCTTTTGTAGGGCATTTTGGCGTAGCAATGAGACAAGAAATCAACACAATTAGTTTTAGAGATTCTGAAATTTTATTTGCTCTACTTTAAAAGTGCCTGAGTTCAATCCCCAAAAATTCACATAAAGGTGGAAAGAGAAAAGTGAAAATCCTTAGAACTGTCACCTGATCACATGTAGGTTGTGACAATGCATGCCCCCTTAATACATACGTGCACAGTAATAAATAAATAAATAATAAATAAATAAGCAAGTAAATAAATAAATAAATAAATAAATAAATAAACTCCCTTTCATCCAATTAAGTATGCCTTGGTTTGCTATGAAGAAGCAGTGTGCTATGTCTATTGATGACATTGGTTGAATGGTATTTAGATTCCTGTTACAAGATGAAAAAAGTAACATGCAAACAGGAAAGAAGTCAGAGAAGATTCCCATCATGTTCCTACCGTCTTTTTTAGTAGAAGCTTGGTGGTCTCTCCCATGTTGCTTTATTTTATTATTATTAGTGTGTGTGTGTGAATGGCATGTGTGTTGGGGAGGGTACAGGTGCTATGACACCTGTACAGTGATCAGAAAACTATTTCAGGACATGGTTCTGAGAATTAAGCTCAGGTTAGTCTGGCACGTGTGACAAATGCCACCTTGCTGCCCCTTCCCTTTCTTTTGTTTTAATTTTTCTGTTTTGACAGGAAACTATCATCAACAACAAACAAGGAAACAAATGCTTCACTCTGAAAAGAAAACTCATAAACAGGGTTGGGGATGAGGCTCAGTAGTGGAGCACTTTCCTAGCAAATGGGAGAACCTGGATTCGACCTCCAGCACTAACAAACAAACACAGTCTAGTGGAAAGATGCTGTAGGTAAAGTGCCTGTTGTTCAAACACAGGAACCTGGGTTCAATGTCTAGAACTCACGTAAAAGAGAATGGTGTGGTCTCTCATGTTTGTAATCCCAAGACTGGGCAGGTGGAGTCAGGAGGATTTCTGGGGCTACTGGGCAGTTACCCTAGCCCTATGGGTAAGCTTCTACCCAGTGAGAGATCCTGCCTCAAAAATTGAGTAGATGGTTTCACCAAGGAACACCACCAGAGGTATTACTTCCACAATGTTGCAATATTCCTGAACCAATAGGAACACATACATAAATAATAAGTTAATGCACAATAGATTAAAGACATAAATCTAGGCCCTCCAGCCAAAGAATATCCAAGAATATAGCTGCTGACTACTGTGATGCCTTGTATATGCTCAGCCCAGGGAATGGCACTATTAGGAGGTGTGGTCCTGTTGGAGATAGGTGTGTCACTGTGGGCATGGACTTTAAGACCCTCATCCTAGCTGCCTGGAAGTCAGCATTCTGCCAGCAGCCATTTGCCATCCAATGAAGATGTAGAACTCTTAGCTCCTCCTGTACCATCCTGTCTGAACACTACCATGTTCCCACCTTGATGATAATGAACTGAACCTTTGAACCTATAAGCTAGCCCTAATTAAATGTTGTCTTTCATAAGACTTGTATTAGTCATGGTATCTGTTCACATCAGTAAAACCTTAACTAAGACAACTAACATAACTGTTGACCAACAAGTTGGCATTTCTTCTCCTCCTCCTTCTCCTTCATTATCATCATCATCATTATCAACATTTCTCCTTTTGAAGCTGAGGATTGAATAAAGCCTTCCCACAAACATTCTGCCACAAGTTTGGTGGCCACTTGTTGCTGTAAAAAGTAACAGTATGCAGAGCAATGTAGCATCTTGGCCTTCGAAAAGCCAAGTGATCTTGGGTAGCCAAGGGATGGTGTAAAGGAGCAAGATATTTGGAGACCAGCTGTTGTCAGAAAGTGAAGAATTTAAACATAAGAAACCATCCTGAAGCTTGCCCACATGTGAGGCAGGAAAAAAAAAAAAAAAAGCAAAAGAAAAAAAAGCAAAAAAACCAAACAGCAGTATTCAGTTTAGCAGAGAGGGATGAGGTGAACTGGTTTGGGGGTTTCCTTTGTCTGACTTTGCAGTCCTATGGGGCTGTCTACTGAAGAGAATGTCACAGCATCACCAAGCTAGAGAGTTCCCACTGCACGGGTCACTTTTATGTAGTAGCAATAAGAGTAGGAGCTTGGTTTGTATCTCTAAAGAATTCTTTCTGGGCTTGGCATATAGCTCAATGGCCAAGAATTTACCTACCATACCCATGATTCTAGGCTCCATTTCCAGTACCACGCCTCCTAGATACACACACTGACCTACTTTATTTTCAGCAGCAGAACCTTCTACTTGGTTAATCACACTCTCCTGAAAGTTTTTTTTTTTTTTTTTTTTTTTTTTTTTTTTTTTTTTTTTTTTTTAGCGTGACTCATCTGCCACCATTGCGTGTTTCATGAATCCTGAGCACTCCAGATGAGATGTGGAGTAACGAGGTTGGATTTGCTTCCATCTTTGAATGACAACTTGCTTGGGTTTCTTTCTTCTTAATCTTATTGCAAACAGGTTATAAATGAAGAGGAATACTACAATGTTGAAAACTGAAGAAAAACAAGCTAAAAGAAAGTGAAACAAAGTAAAGATGCTCTTGCACTTGCTGGAAGGTCCATAAGAGGCTGGAGATTGACTGCGGAATGTAGCTCAACAGTCGTGCATTTACCTGACTTTCTAAGCCTTGGTTTTGCTCTACATCGCTGGGGAAATGAAAAAGAAAGAAAAACCAAACAGGAAAATCATTCCAGGCAAAATTTCCCCTTGGAACATAAAAATCTTTGTACAAACATAGTAACTGAAAGGTTTTATTATTGATGAACTCAACATTTCAACCACACCGACAGCTTAATCAATTTGCCTCTGGCCAAATTGCTCCTGACCAAATTGTCTACTGTGATTTATACACTAAAACATTGGAGATAACCTGACTCCCCCCCACCCACCTACCAAGGGTCACCAAAGAAACCTAAATATACTGTGGCTCATTGACACAACAGCACCATGTGTGCATTGAGACTGACATCCTTAGACACTTCTAAAAGGGATAAGTGAACGTTTCTAAACATTTAAAAATAGTTACAGATGCCAATCAGTCCAATTAGCTGTGACCACACAGCAAGCTCCAGGGCTCTGACCATCAGGGAAACACACTCTTGTCTCTTAAAGTCACATAGGACTATGGCTTGGTCAATAAAGTACTTTCTGTGCAAGCTTGAGGACCTCAGGATGGTCCTCAGAAACCACTTTAAAAGCTGGGCGAGCACTTGTAATGCCAGCAGAGACAACTGAATAGATTCCTGGTATTTGCTGGCCAGCCCGGTTTGGCAAGCTCCAGACAGACCAATGAGAGACCTTGTCTCAAAAAAATACATTGGAAGACCCCTGACCTATGACACTAGAAGATGACCTTTGGCCATTACATCTATGTCCCATGCACAACCCACACGAACACCCCTGTCTCCAGACACACACTCACCACACTATGTACATGCTTCATAAAATCTGTTTCCTAAACCTCATTTGCTAGCTGTTTCACAACATGAACATCAAATGTTTCAAACGGTGATGGTGACTCCAGGGTATTTGGATTTCTTGCTCAAGTCACTTGGGCTAAGCTATCATGGCTGCCTTCTCCCAGGTGTTGGTTTGTTTGAATGGCTTTATTACGGTATATTCAGCAGATGATGTTTAGAGGATAGGACATTTAGAGAGTTTTTATGGATTCATAAACTCATGTAACTACAGCCACAGTCAAGATGGATATAACTGCCTCCTCCTAGAAAACAGACCAGCATTCACTGCATCGGATTAGTTTGCATGTTCTACCATCTTACATCGTTGCAATCATTCGGGTGTGTTCTTTTTATATCACCTAGTATGGTGATCTCTCTGCTGTATTTCCACACACAGATGTCCCATATTCTGTTCACACGCCTATTGGTTGATGGACACTGCTGTTTCTAGTTTAAGGCTGATACTCAAGGCTGCTGGGAACATTTGCTCACAGCGCTTGGTGTACACATATATTTGCTTTTCTGTTGGGTGAGTGCCTAGGAGGAGAGGGGCTGGATTCTGTGCTTATGACTAAGGTTCTGAGAAACTGCCAGACTGCTTTCTGGCACCTGGCCCCAGCCTTTTCTTTCTCGATTTCCCTCAACGTTATTAATTCCACAGGTATTTATTGAAACCAACAAAAGCAACTCACTTGGGTCCTCCCCTTCCACTCTGCTTTCCGGACTGGGACAGCATGGGACAGATTCCTTGGCTCTCTCTGCCCTGCCTATTTCCTGTAAGACCCCCACAGACATCCCTCTAGTACTTGCCTACCTGGGTGCTTCTGCTATTTTTCATTTTTGTTAACAGTGTGTGGCAGTCTGGACTTCCAGGTTTTTCTTTCTTTCTTCTTTCTTTCTTTCTTTCTTTCTTTCTTTCTTTCTTTCTTTCTTTTTTTCTCTCTTTCTTTCTCTCTTTCCTGGGCCAACCATTGAATTCAGGGCCTCTTATATGCTAAACATCAGCTCTACCACTGACTGGGCACAATGTGACCAGCTGCCTCAAGCAGCTATGACATCCCAGCCCTGATGTACTATACCCCAACATGTGAGTCAAAACAAACTGTTCCCTTCTTTAAAGAAAAACCAGAGATCGGTAGCTGGTGTTTGCTGGCTGAGTCCTGTGAGAGAAGGCCAGGACCATACACTGGTAAAAAACGCTAACTGGCACAAGTTGGCACAAGCTCATAGAAGGCTGGAGGCACACAGGAGGTGTGGAAACCACACTCTACAGCCAGGGAAAATGACAAAAAGTCCTCCTCAAACATGACTTCTGCCATATCACAAAGATGTCTCCTTGGCTCAAATATTATCACAATGTAAGCCCATACTCCTAACTAACTAACTAACTAACTAACTAACTAACTAACTAACTAACTAACTACTCCTAACTTACCACCTCTGTGTCCCCAGTTTTTTTGTTATACTCTTTCTCTTCCTCTCTGGCTAAACCAATCATAGGGGCTTTACTCTGGGCAAAGCCAATGGGCTTCCAAATTAGCTATGTTCAGTGGCCTGCCCCCTTTGCCTTTCATTCTTCCTTCATGCATCCGGTACTCATTTATTCAGGCTTAATATTTGCAAGGCTGTGTGCTCAGCCCTGGGGATACAGCGTTCAACAGATGTGGCCCATCCTCCCCCGAACAATCTGATGTTCTAACAAAAGGGATGAATGTTACTCAGACTTGTCAACTAGTCATTTAATTCCAGATTAGTGTGAGGAAAGTATACCTTACTAGCTCTCCACAAAGTTCTGAGAATAGGTTGGAAATCAGGGACCTTCCAGGATGTGCTTAACAACTTGACACAAGCTCTAGTCATCTGAAAGGAGAGAACCTCAACTCAGAAAATGCCTCTGTTAAGTCCAGGCTGTAAGCAAGCCTGCAGAGCATTTTCTTAATTAGTGATTGATGGGGGAGGGCCCAGCTCATTGTGGGTGGTACCATCTTGGACTGATGGTCCTGGGTTCTATAAGAACGCAGACTGAGCAAGCCAGGATGGCCACTGCTTTAGCTCCTGCCTTTAGGTTCCTGCCCTGCTTGAATTCCTGCCCTGGCTACCTTCACTGTTGAATAAGAGATATAGAATTGTAAACAAAATAAACCCTTTCCTCTTGAGTTGTTTCTGGCCATGGTGTTTCATCACAACAATAGAAACTCTAAGACACAGGACTCGGGGTGTGACTGTTCGTGTGAGTTGCTGCTTATCTCTCCCACTGGTTTCCCTCATGGGAACCGGGCAAGAATTTGTACCCCGGAAAAGAATGTTTCCAGTGAGTGTGGCAGGAACCACTCGAGCTCCCCTGTCCTGGCTTTAGAAAAGCAGCCTTGCTTTCAAGTGAATCTTTTACGGGTGATGGTTATCGACTTGAGGACTTACCTGTGTCAGGCATTTGAGATGCTCTGTGATGTTCAGTCATGACAGTAACACCAGAACAATCCCCTTTCTTATTGTCTTAAACCCTCTAAGAGCCATGCCCAGGTAGATGGAAGAGCAGGGAGTTTGCTTGGGATTGAAGGCCTTTAGGATATAGCAGGCCTATGATGGGGGAAGGAGGGGGGTTGGGTAGGGCAGGTGTAAATTACCAAGCAAGTGAACTCCACGGCCACTGGGGACACATATCGAAGAGCCACGAACTCAAAAGATATGAGAGTTCTCTGGGACACTGGCTGCAATTGCATGCTAGGACCATGCTGGCTGTACACAGGTACTAAGTTGCAAATCATAGGACAAGGGCAGAAGGCCTGCAACTCCCATAGAAGAGATAACAAAAGAAAGACTCGAAGAAGCAGGCCCAAGGTCATCATCTAAACAGTACCAGAACCAAGGTGACCACGTAGAGTATTCTAGCATAACACAAAGTACCCTAGCAGATGCTTCATTGCACTGTTTCCCTCGTAGAACGGCACAAGGCGACAAGCCTGCCAGAGGTGTTGCAAGTCCTGTCTGAGGACTCTGAAGATTGTAGACAGATGACTCAGAAACTCAAGGCCAGCCTGCCACATATGAACAAACAAACAAGTAGCGTGTTGGAATTCCAGAACGCTGGGCAGAGAGTTAGTTCAGTTGCTGGAGTGCCTGCCTAGCACAGAGCCCCGGGTTTCATCCATAGCACTCCATAAACAGGACCTGGTGCCACATGCCTAGAGCTCTAGCACTCAGGAAGCAGAGGGATGAGACATTCAGGTCCATCCTTAGCTACATAGCAGATTCAAGGCCAGCCTGGACCACATGAGACATTGCTTTGACAATTCAGAGCACAGCAGAACAGAGTGCTGAGCTCTGAAATGGGGCTCTTTGCTCATCCGGCTTCAGATTCACCGTGTGTTTTCAGAGCTGTTCCCCTTCCCCATTGTCTCTTGGCCATTTTGAACCCGGTGAAACTGAGGCACACATGGATTGGGCCATAGCCTCTTGTGAAGCAGAGGCCACAGCTGTATTTACAGCGGTAGCCCTCCAACGAAATCCAAATGCCTCTCCGATCCTTTTTTCCCCTGCTCCATGAAATTCCCCTAACTCAATTAAAGAAGGCACAAAAATCAATCAATTTACATGCTAACAGAAAAGGACAGGGCTGCATATAAAATACGCCCCCCTCCCCCGTCTGTGGCAGAGGGCATGACCTACACGCTTGGAAAGCACAGGAGAAGGCCCTGGGGATTTGTTTTTCTTTCTCTGACCCGGGTACTCTGATCTCTCACTTAACCTCTGACCTCTTCGATTCAGATAACCAGGGAACTGGCAGCTGGGGCAGCTCCGACCTCCCTGCTCGCTGGCCAGGGCAGGCTGGCCATGGGGGCAGAGCAATGGTGGGCAGAGGCTTCAGTGAGCAGGACAGTGGCTGGTGGGGGTCAATCCTATAGGGACTCTGTCTGAAATCCCCCCCACACACACTATCACAGATCCTAATTCAGATCCCAGGGGTTGCTCTTCACAGCTAATGTCATTTAGAGGAGAACTTGTCCTGAAGCCATTCAAATCCCTCAGACTGAGCCAGGATTTCACCAAAGATCAGTTTCCCCTCCCCCACAAAATAGGCCTTTTCAAACCCAGACCCAGAGTCTGGGCTTTTCACAGCACTCTCTTGGAGGAGGGTAGGGGCCACTTGGCCACTTGTTTGAAATTGAATCAGCCGTTGTCATTAAACCATAAATTTTCCCTCTTGCCAGAGGAGCTGAGAGAGGATTTTCCAGTTCCTTGTTGGGACCGCCAGCGCTAAAAGGTCTGTGCATTCAGACCCTGCAGGTTCCACTAACGTTCCCACCCCCATCGACTCCCCCCACTCCTTCTACATCCCACCTACTCCCCCTACCCCTACCCACTTCCCCACACCCTATCCCCCCCATGCCCTACCCTCCCGCCCACTCTACCCCACCCCCACCACCTGTCAATTCTATACTACTGGGAAACTGCAAAAATGGGCATTTAAAGCTCTCCTGTTCACTTATAAATGAGAAGCGCTTTGGTCCTGCCCCCTCGGGTTTCTGACCTGTGACTGATTCTAAATGGCTTGTTGTAACCTAGGTACTCAGCCTCTTTAGTCACATACCTCAAGAGGCAGGCTTCACTAGAGCCTTGGTTCCAATCTGTACGTGGGCGGGCCATCCGCCCATTCATACATCCATACGTTCGCCCGTTTGTTCATCCGTGCTCTGAGAACGGGCGGCTTGTGAGTCTCTGTCATCCTTCCTTTCGGCCAACATTTATCAGAGACTGTCTTCCCGACTGCCGCCCCTGCCCTCAGCGTGCTAACTTTCTCAGAATGAGCCTTTCCAGGCCTGCCCTTTAGAATGGCACAGGGAACCATGGGAGGCAGCACACAGGAGGTGTGCGCGCATCTGAGACTCCAATGCTGCAGATGGGACAGGAGGACCACGGGGCTTGCTGGCCTGCCAGTTTAACCTGAATGATGAGTCTAGGACGGGTGAGACAACTTGTCTCAGAAACCAAGGTGGAGATGGGTCTGTAGAGATGGCGTAAAGGTTAAGAGGACTTGTGGCTGTCGCAGAGGACCTGGGTTTGATTCTCAGTACTCCACATGGTAGTTCACAACCACAACACTGAGGTGCTGTCATCTGTGGGCATCAGGCATGCACATGGTACTCATACTGTACACATACACAGAAAAATAAATTTAAATACACTGCTGGTTCGGCCCTCGACACACACACAGCAGAGGATGCCTGGTCTTGCTTCAACGAGAGAAGATGCACCTAACCATCGAAAGACTTGTGGCCCCAGAGAGGCCTGGCAGGGGCAGGGGTCAGGGGCATCCTCTTGGAGGGGGAGGGAAGAGGAACTGTCGAAGGGCAGACCAGTAAGGGAATAATGACTAGATTTTAAGATAATAATAATAATAGTAATAATAATAATAGACTTAATGTAAAATTAATTAATAAGGTGAAGGGAGATTGAGAAAGACACCAGACATCAACTTCTGGTCTTCATACCCACACAGCTGCCTGCCCACACACACTCCACATATACTCATATACCTCTCCCAAAGAAGTGTCAATACAAGGGCAGGGTGTGTAGCTGCAGGCAGGGTACTTGCTTAGCACACGCAGAGAACTAGGTTCTAACACTGCCAACCTCAGAGATTCAGATGTGACTGGCTGGATGCAAGAAAGGCTCCAGGAGGAGAAACACACAGCCCCTGATGTAAAGGGCAGAGGGAACAGACATGGCTCACAGTAGGAGGGGTAGGAGTCATGTGCTGTGGACATAAGGGAGACAGAGCTGTGATCCTCCTGCCTCCACTTCTACCGTGCTGTGATTATAGGCGTGCACAGCCACATCGAGTCCCGGACCGGATGACTTTTGTCACCTACGTAAGTGTTTGCACTTTGCCCAAGAAGAAAGAAAAACAGAGGCAGGAAGGGATTGGTGTTGCAATTAAGGATGCTTTTGGTGGCGGAATGGACTAGCTGGAAGCCAGGTAAGAAATGACAGTGCCCGACCCTAAGGATGTATCAGTTTGACCCAGTGACTTTCGAGAACCAGGTCTTCATTCTCTGAGTAGGAGATGAAAAGAGGAGAGGCTGTGAATGTGGGGTGACTGACAGGTGAGGATGCTGAGGCAGAAGAGGGGAGCTACAGAGCAGAAGCAGAGCAGCAGCCCTAAGAAAGCCCACTGTGGGTGCAGCCGTTAGAGCCTTTCTTTTCCAGGCTAGGAACTGGCCACGGCCTCCTGAACATCACCCGTGCAGGGAAGATCACAGGATTCCCGTGTTCAGTTTGAGCCTCCTGACCCTTTGGCCTGTGCTTGTCCCAGGGCTATAGCTACATGAAAAGGCTTAACATCTGGGCCGTCCCCTCCCTTCTCCTGTGACATTATCTCACTGCTGTTTTTTCTCTGCATTTTTTTTTTTTAAAAAAAACCTCTGCAATAGAATCTGCTGCTATGCTGGTTGGTTGTGAATGAATCATTTGGGGGCAAGGAATTCCCAAAGAAATGTTCCTCCAGAGGGCTGAGAAAGATCCGGTCAGGTAATGCACCAGGTTCGTGCAAGTGCGGGGGACACAGACACCAATCATATAGAAAGACTCCCTTCTCTGATGCTGAAGCCATGCGACATTCCACCTTCCGCATCCTTATCCATCCCATTGCTCTCTCGCTCTTCTTCCTTGGTATGGTACCCAGACCCCCTGGTCCCTTTCCCGGATTTAGCTCAATGCTGAGCACAGCAGAAACCTTGGTTCAGTCCAACCTCTGGGGACAGGGTGATGCTCCCGACTTCCAGGTTGTTTCACTGATCTTTGGAAAGTCACCCTGATGTTAACATGGCCTCCAGCCACACTGCCTATCTCTGTGAGACTGCCCTGGCCTCCACAACCCATCCTTCTCTCAGGGTCTGCTTTCTGTAGCCCTGACCTCACTGACCTCTATCCTTGCCACATTAAACCCTATGTCTTCCCCCAGTTCAAGCTTCCAGCTGCAGCCTCTCCCCCTCTCCCCCTTCCTCCTCCCCTCCCCTCCTCCTTTTCCCCACCACGAGCTTGAATAATGTGTATGTGCTTCTTCCTGCTTCTCTGTCCTTGCCCAAACTCTTCCCTCTGTCTGACTTACTTGCCCCAATACACGTGGATGCCTTCTACCCCCTTGGAGGCTGATTCGGAGTGGGGGCAGGTGAGGACAGCGAGGCTAAAACTCCCTCATAGAGACACTGCCGGAGACAGACAAATGAGGCACTCAAACCCAGCTAGAACTGCTCGGAGGCAGAATCCTGGAGAATGAGAGGGAGGTGTGGGGGTCTAGAGTTCAGGGCTAAGACTTTAATGAAGCTCCCCCTGCAGAGCGGACATCCCAGGGCTGGCAGTCTGGATGTGCCTGAGCAAACGCCTCATTGACTTTTTGGGTACTGGGCACTGGTCACTCTTTTTGTGTTCCATTTCTTCTCTCCTGCCACTGCCCTGCATGAAGCGTCTGTGTAGAAACTGCAGCTCGGAGGGGAGTTGCACGGCTTGTGAGCAGCAGAGCAGGCACCTTGGTCACTTTGGTTACCATGGAATTTCTCATCATCATCTCCTGCTAGCCAAAACCTGCCCCACAGTAACCACCACAGAAGGCCTGGCCTGGGCATGATGGTCTATCCTTCCTACAACACCCTGGGACCAAAGGGCTTGTAGTACCAGAGGACGGTCATAGATAGATTCGGCCTGCTCCTGACCACTGCATGATACGTGACAATGATAAACGACCTGTCTCCCTCTCTCTGTCTGTTGCTCTGCATAGAGTGCTTTGGGGTACCTAGGGACACTAACTAGAACTAAATACCCAGGAAGCCATTAGCATGAGGCAGGCACAGAGGCAAGTCCACAGTAAAGGAATGAATGTGAGCCTCCCACTCTGTTAGAGCAGACAAGATGAGATAAATAGAAGAGGAGCTGGAGAAATGGCTTCCTAGTTAAGAAGAGCACTTGTTGCTCTTCTAGAGGGTTCCATTCTCAGCATCCACTTGGCGGCTCATAAACATCTGTAAACACTAGTTCCAGGGGGTCTGATACTGTCTTCTGACTTCCATGGGCGTCACATATATACACACTCCACATACATACACGCAGGCAAAACATGTATATACATGTATTATGTATATGTATGTGAATATATATACATATATGTATATATATATATTACACATGTATCTATAAAATAAATCTTTTTAAAGATTAAGAAAATGAAACAGACACAAGCTCAGGTCTCTCAGGACCTTTGGGCACAAGCTCTTTTTTTCATAGACAGGGAGTTTTGGCTGCAGATTCTTTCTCTGCATCTGGTCCCCTCGGGGTTGGCCTATGTGCTGTGTGACTTGGAGCATGTCTTGTAACTTCTCTGAACGTAGTTTCCCCTATCTTCCACACAGAGACCATGATAGGTGGCCCTGAAGCCACTGACTCAGCAAGCTATGCCTGCTAGAGCGTGCTAGGCACCGACTGGAAGGAACCATGGGAAGGTTAAAGGCTGACTTGGGGGGCAGAAGGCTGTCTTACCTCAGGGAACAAAAATGATAGGACCTGGGGCCTCTACACAGGTACATACGGTAATTCTTTCCCACCACCTCCAGCCCCAGCAGCAACCGGAGCAGCCCGCACTGTATGAATTGATTGTCAGGAGCAGTTTAAGGGCCTGTGATTGAGGAGATGATCTGAGATAGGCTGCTCCTGTAAAAAGAGGCCAACAGCTGCTGGTTCCACGTCAGCGCCATCAGCAAGCCGCGGTACAGCCTGCTCTGCGGTTCCCTTCCCTCCCCCATCAGTAACCCAGGAGGAGGGAGCTCCCCCGCACTCTGGGGGAGGGATAGCCTGTTCAGTGACAGATGAGATTCTGGGGACTGAACCAGAGGGCGGTCGGACAATGTAACAGCCGAGGCTGAGCTTGTCAGTTTCCTGTTCTTCATGGGTGGTGTCTCAGCCACGAATAAAGATGTCATGGAAACCTTGGGGTTGGAAGGAGAGAAATTTGAGGAGACTCAGACTCACCCCAAATGAAAGCATGGGAATCCCCGAGCTTCAGGCAAAGCGGTTTCAGACAGAACCAGCTCTTTCATTGAATACCTAGATCAACCACCTGTCCGCCCATCCATCCATCCATCCATCCATCCATCCATCCATCCATCCACCCACCCATCAATCCACCCACTCATTCATCCTTTGCCCACCCATCCACCCATTTACTTAGTCACTCATTCAGTGACTGCAAAATGAGAAAATGCTCGAGTGTTGACAGATCTGAGCAGACAGATTCAGCAGCTTTGGATGTTTACTAGCTATGTGATTGCAGGCGATCCACCTCCCTTCTCTGAGCCACTGGGTATTTATACCTGCCCCTCAAGACTATCCAAGGATAATTAAAATCATGCCCAGTAGAGACTGATCTCTGGCAAGTACTCTAAAGCATTTGTCCTATGTGCCAGATAGCAGGAGCCCTACTACAGGACTCTGCAAAGCAACCACACAGCCCGATGAGAAGGTAAATAACCACTGCACAGTGGGGCATTCATTAATTGTTCTGGAGCTACAGGAAAACAAACACAAGAACAGAAAAGCTTTCTTCCTAGGCAAAGGATGAAGAAGACTTGGGGGTGGCGGTAGGGAGAGAGCTTTGAGTGACATTTAAGCTAAGCCTTCCTTAAAGGATGGGTAAAGACAAAGGGTCTTGCTGGAAAGTGAGTATAGGGCAGATAATGTCATACCCTTAGCACCTTTGCTGTGCCCAGGGTGTTGGAGATCAAGTCTTCACCTAGAAACCCGTTCTAACTGCAGACTGGCCTCAGACCATTAGGAAATTCATAGACAGATCAAAGATGGAGGCACTTAAGGTGAAAGATCTTTGATCTCTGAAGGATGTCTTTCTGCAGATGCTGGGGGAGATGGCTCAGTTGGTAAAGTGCTTGCTTTGTCGGCATATTACACGTGAGTTTGGGTCCCTAGCACCTACATAGAAAGCCTGCAACCCCAACACTAAGGAACGAGATAGGAGGATCAGTCTGGGCAATCAGGGAGTTCAGGAAGAATCCCAGCCTCAAAAAAATAAAGACAAAAACTGATTGAAAAAGAAAACCGATGTTGACTTCTGGCCTATACACGCACACACATGTGCACACACATACAGGCAAGCGCACATACATGCAAGCACAGATGCCAACATGCACACACAGATACAGAAAACAAATCTGAGTATATATGGGCATATGCATAAAGTGGCTTGTGGAGGGCATCATATTACCTGGAGCTGGAGTCCCCAGAATGGGCACTGGGAACCAAATTTAAGTGCTCAGAAAGAACCACAAGTTCTTTTAAATGCTGAGCCATCTCTCTAGCCCCATAAAATTAATTTTTTAAAAAGCCTTCTGGCAAAGAAAGAACATCAGGAGAGGCAAATTCCCTGTTTATTTGGGCCCATGACAAGGCCTATAGGTGTGCCTGCACTGTGACCTTGCTGGGGGACAGTTTAGAACCAGAAGTCCCCGATGTGTGGGGAGCAGAGGGTGAGAGGCTAATCTGAAGGCTGTGTCAGGCACCTGCAGGGCAGATGTTGCAGAAGCCACAGTTTAGCCTTAGGTCCTGCAGCACAGTTCCTGCCCACTTACCCACTCAAGTCATTCATTCCACTGTGGGTATTTGTATGGTCCGGACACAGCACTAAATCCTACCCCTAGAGATGCATGGGTTAATGCACAAGCCACTTTCTCTCTTCGTCCCCCAGTTTCTCTGTTTGCCAGTCTGCTTCACTTGTATAATTCTGGAAGCATCCTTTGCTGCAGATGATTTCTGGCCCCTCCCCTCCTTTCTTTCCGGAGCATCCATACGTCTCTGTTCCACCTCTGGTCCCATCTCCACGGCATGAAAAATCCCAAATTCAGGTTCCCAGGAACAGAAGGGGAAATGAAGAGTCACATGAAAGTGAGTGGTGAGGAACAGGTATGTGAGGTGGAGGTTGGGGGTGGCAAAGAGGCAAGGAGAGACTCCCCTTGACTCCCTCCTGCAATGGCATGATAGAATTTGGTGGACCCAGAGTCAGAGCCACTCCCATCTGACAGACAATCTGAGGGATCCAGGCACATCCAGTTGGCCCGCAAAGCAAGAGAACAGCAGCCCCTGACAGCCTCTGGGACAGGGGAGGGCAGATGATGAAGGCGTAGAGTATCCTCTCCTCTCTCCAGATGATCGCAGGCCACACTGAACGGAGACTCCTAAGACATAATAACAGTAATAACAACAGACAGACACTTATGCTTTACCGATCACTTTGCACCAAGCCCTGCCCTACGGATTGACTGTAGAGTGTCCCATTTAACCTGCTAGTGACAGTGTCGCTTTCCTAACTCCTCAGTCCTGGCCTATGCAATACTAATAATTCTTTGATCTTTCCAATTGCAGGTAAAGAGATTGTTAACATGGGTGCTTACAGTAGCTATGGGGAAAGAGCCTCAGGAAAGAATACGTGGGGAGCCTACCACTCACTGCCTGGAAGGCAGGAAGAAGACACTTCCCAGATTATCCCCACATGTCCCACTAGGCCCCTTTTGGGACCTGAAAGGTTTTATACAGCTGGGCTTGAACTGTATCTCAGTCAGAGAGCCTTTGACCAGCAGACATGAAGCCTTGGTTGCCTACCTTTCAGAACACTGGGCATAGCTGCACACACCTGTAGCTCTAGCACTTACACCATCTTTAGCTACATAGTGAGTGTTGGGCCAGCACCTATGGGCTACATGAGATCCTGTGTAAAATAAAAATATCTGTATTGCATATGCCTTTTAAAGGATATTCTGAACTATATATCTGCTACATCTGACTTTTATAATCCATCCCTGTGTTAAAAAAGCAAATCTAGGAGTTGGGGAGATAGCAGTTAAGAGCTTATACTGTTCTTCCAGGAGGATCTGAATTCAATTCCCAGCACCCATGCCAGCTGGCTCTCATACTCATGCCCAAAATTAGAAAGTAAAATAAAATAAAGAATTAAAACTAAGTCCATATCTGGGCATGATGGCATATACCTTTAACCCCAGCATTCAGAAGGCAGAAGAAGGAGAATATTTGTGAGTTCAAAGCTAGCCTGGTCTATATAATGAGTTCCAGGCCAGCCATAGTTAGATAAGATCCTATCTCGAAAAATAAAAGGAAAGAGAAAACAAAGTAAGTCTGCAGTGTAGTCTCAGTGTTCCACCAAGTAGGTACAGTCGGCTTGCTCAAGGTCACATAGCTAATTGGAGAAGACAACAGGAGTATGACCCTAGGCCATGCAGCCATCAGAACAGTGCTTCTAACTGAAAGCCTACTCAGGGCCTGACAGAGGGCAGGGGCACTGAGTGTCAGTCTTAGAACTGAGCCGTGGCAGCCTCAGAGGGAGACAAGCCTTATCTATCTTCCACCCCGCCTCACTGCATCGGCAGTGGCTGCCTGGCTCAGCTTTGAAAAGATGCTTAAGACAGCTCAGACCCCTCCTGCCTCTAGCGCTATCATTGGCCTTAGTAGCAAAGAAAACAGAGCTGTGAGCAGGCTAAAGGCAGAATGAGCCTGTCCTGGAGAATGTCCCATACCTAGCAGTGGTCATTCTGAAAGCATTCCTGCTACTGTGAATCAAATGTCCCCTGGGATCGGCCAGCACTGGTTCAATCATGTCCCACCTAGAGAAAACCCCCTTCTACCAGAAACCCCCAGCTTATGAGTGCTTCTCTATGAAGTGAGGTACCCTGGAGGGCAGCACAGACACCTTTTCCCAGGGAAGGAGCCTCTCCACTTTCCTTCATGTTTCTCTTTGGCTTCTGTTGAGCTTTGACTCTGTCCTCTATGGGCTTATGTTTTAGACACTTATTTCCCAACCAGTGATGTTATTTGGGGTAGTCCTGGAGCCTTTAGTAGACAGAGCATCATCGGAAGCGCAGAAATAACACCCATGTAGGTCTTGAGAAGTTATGCCCAGGTTATGATTTCTGCCTTGTTCTCTGCTTCATAGTCTTCAGTGATGAGAATAGCACCTACCACATGCTCCCTCTGCCACAAACACCAAAGTTCACCATACCTTCTCCCCTCTGCAACTGCAAGCCAAAGTAAAGCTTTTCTCTCTTAAATTGCTTCTGTCAGGAATTAGGATCATGTCAATGTCTGAATAACTAAATAGCTAAAAGTTCCCTTTCCTTCCTTCTAACCTCCACCCCTTTTACATCCATGGGAGAAGGGGAAATGGAATAAAATGGAAGAAGATAGGATGTTGGGCTGAAGAAGTGGCTCAGTGGATACAGTACCTGTCATACAAGTGTGAGGACTGGAGTAGATCCTTAGAACCCCTGTAGAGCCAGATGTGGTATCATCTGTGGGATTATACATGCTAATTATGCATACAGGCTGAGGTTAGCTGACAGTGAAGTGGGAGGTGATGACAGGAGAGTCCCCAGAAGTTCATAGGCTAGCTAGCCTAGCATAGGCAGTGGTGAACAAGAGACCCCGCCTCAAACAAGATAGAAGGACAAAACTATCTAAGGTTGTCCTTTGACCATCAGGCATATGCCATGACTTGTATGCGTGCATGCAAACAATCACCCACTTATGGACACACATTTTTGACAAGAGGATAGGGTGAAAAAACCAAGTTGAGGCAGATAGAAAAGCAAGGAGCAGGGAAGGGCTCGGCACTGGGACCAAGAAGATGACAGAGCACTGAGAATCTGGATGAGCACCCACTTTTACAAAAGCTTCTCAGACACTGAAAACAGAGAGCACCTTGAGAAAACCCCAACCTGACCTTGCAGTGATATCCTGAAACCCTCCTGTCTGCTCAGTTTTTTCAAAACATGTGAAACTGAACAATCCCTCCCACATCACTGGTAACCCTAGAGCAGAGACCAGAAAGCTATGGTCTGTGGGCCAAATCATTGGTTTTGTTGATAAAGTCTTATTGGTACACAGCTATACACATTTCTGTGTTGTCTGTGGCCACTCTCAAACTGGCAGAGTTGGTTAGCTTCAACAGAGACTGTGTGGTCTGTAGAGCCTAAAATATTTACTAGCCAGCTGTTTACAGGAAAAGTTTGCCAACCCATGGGTGTTATTTCTGGGCTTCTCTACATTCAGAGTTCTAAAATTGCTTATCAATTCTTCAGCACTTCTTTTGAATCCACTCATTAAACATTTATAGAAGCCTACTATATTAGAATATTCTCCTTTGGTTTCAAGGGATGGAAAAACTTATTGGAAGTAGGCTTAAGTAAAAAGTGGAGGGGTCGGGGGAGATGGTTATTGTCTGGTGTAACTGAAAAGCCCAGGGGTTGAGAGATGGCAAGCATGGCTAAGCCCAGCAACTCAGACCACAGTGGTAGGATAAGTTGGTTTATCATTGGGTATAGTGGCACAAGCCTGTAATTGTTATACTTGAGAGTCAGAGGTAAAAGGATATCAAGTTGTAAGACAGTCTTGGGCTATGCATGAGATCCTTTTCAAACAAACAAAAAATAAACCACCACCACCACCACCAAAACCCTTGCTTTTGATGGAACAGCTATACAGAGATGACAGGACTCCAAGGGTTTATTTAAATTCACACTTCCAGGATATAATCCATCACCCACAGAAGTCAGAGCAGGAACTCAAGCTCAAGGCATGAACTGTAGCAAAGACCATGGGGAACACTGCTTGCTGGCTTGCTCTTTGGATCATACTCAGATAGCTTTCTCATACAATCTAGGCCCACCTGTGTAGGGATGGTGCTGCCCACAGTGGGCTGGGGCCCTCTCACATCAATTATCAATCAAAATAATCTCTTTAGACAAGGCTATAGGCAAGTATAAATGAGACAATTCTTCAGTTAAGGTTCTTCTTGTCCAGATGTTTCTTGCTTGTGTCAAGTTGGCAAAAGCTAACCAGGGCACAAGCAAGAGAATCTGGAAGGAACTGGATTGCCAGTTCCTAAAGCAGCAATAGCCCGACTTTTCTTTTTTCTTAGAGAATTTAGTAACAATTACTTATTGCCAATCTGCAAGGTCGACTAAGCCAGTCTCATACATAGTTAAAATCTAGGGAAAAAGGCCCAACCAGACACACAAGATAGATCAAGAAAGACAGATGGGACAAGAAAGCAAGTCCTTGGCCAGTCTGAAATTACAAATGTCCTCCTCTCCACCATCTTGATCTTGCTTCTTATAGGATCAGGTGTCTTAATAGAGCAAAGCTTCTTCCCTGAGGAACTGAGGACATCTGGTTTCAGATACAGAAATAAAATTCTCTGTTTAGGGGCTATAGAGATGGCTCAGCAGTTAAGGTCATACACTTCTCTTGCAGAAGATCACAGTTTGGTCCACAGAATGCATGTTGGGAAGGTCACCACTGCCTGTAACTCCAATTCCAGGATGATTGTACACCTCTGGTCTCCAAGGATGCCTATTCTCAGAAGTACATATACCCATACAGAAGCTACCACATCTGGCTTTACATGGGTTCTTAGAATCTAACTCTGACCCCGTGGCTTCCGTTCTGTTCCCAGGGTGTATGTGTGTTTCTTGCCTACCTGAGTCTGAAAACTGACCAGTGAACACATACAAAATTGAAAATGAAATAATAAAGTCCCCTTTAGAATATGTAGACATGAATAGAGACCCGGGTCCCCTTAGAAACATTTCATATGTTAACAGCACAGATTTGGGGAGGATCTCAACACAGAGATTTATGGTTTAAAAAAATGCAATTAGTTTGACCCTCAAGTCTCCACTGGTAAGGAAGGTCTTGAAAAGGTCAAGCTAGAGGGCAGCTGGTTTAAGAAACACCGAGTTACAAGTATGTTATAGCAACACACTCCTGAGGGGCAGTCTAATGAGACTATTACATAACCATCACCTCTTCAAACTTTAGAAAAATGTGGAAACACTGAAGCTGCTGAAAAAGTATGCTCTAGGACCCAAAGAAAAGGAATATGGCAGGTCATGGAGAGAAAAATGGAGGCTCAAAAGCTTTTTCACAAGACACAAGAGACGTTTTTGTGAAGGTGCCTGAGCTTTATCTCCGAGGGTCACTGCAGCTGACTCAGGTAGGGCCATCAGATGAAAGAGCAGAGAAAAATACAAGTGCACTTCCTGGGGTGGGACTCCCAGGCTAGGGAGAGGAAACAGAGTGTAGCTCTCTTTGGATGGAGGATCTACAGAAGAAGGGGGAACTAAAGGCCTGACCCACGGGCAGAGCTCCTACCTCTTAGGTTTCCTTGGTTTCCAGGCAGTCTCTTCAAGGTTGGAAAACCTTTTCCTTGGTGGGGAGGGAAGTCCAAGACCCATATGTTCCAAACTGCCACTTAAGAACAACATCCGGCTGGTAATGGTACAAGCCTTTAATATCAGTACCAGTGAGACAAGAGTCGTCCAATCTCTGAATTCAAGACCATCCTGGTCTACAAATCAAGTTGCAGGACAGCCAGGGACACAGAGAAACCTTTTTCTCACAAAAGAAACACACACACACACACACACACACACACACACACACACACACACTGAAACAGACAAACAAACAAACCAGCATCCCCTTTGCACAGGGGACTGTTAATAATGGTGGAATTGCCTCTGACCATGGTGGGAAGGTCTTGTCCTCTGCCTCTTTTTTCCATGACTCCCACTGGTGCTGCTCTGATTTTGTGTCTGTTACAGAGGGCAGGAATCTCAGGAGGCCATGAGACAAAGGTTTTGTATCCACATAGTCACTTGCTCTCGTCCTTCTGGATGCTACACTGGGAATCTGGAATTCCTAACTCCCTGTCCTGTGGCTTCCAGTCTATTTTCAGGATCTGTAGGGTGTCTATTGCCTACCTGAGTCTGAGTCTGAAAATGGACCAATGAACAGCCATCGGTCAGAAGGTGTGTGTGTGTGTGTGTGTGTGTGTGTGTATGTGTGTGTGTGTGTGCAGCAAGCATAACAGGATCAAAGGGGAAGAGACCGTCACATCCCTGTATAGAATGTGAAGAAGCCTTAGCAATTAAAGCTCAGCCCCAGATGACAGGCCATTAGGAAAGCACACTGGTTGAGGCTGGTAGGCAGAATGTTGTCCATTTAACATTTTGTTGGTGCTGTTGGTAGTTTTTACATACTTGACATGCTTAGGCAGTTATCCACTTGAACTCTTGCCGAAGACTTCAATGGTTAGGCCTGGCCTGAACGTGACCCTGTGGTTTGCTCTGCTCAGCCTCCATCATCCCACCAGAAACAGCAAAGGCAGGTGGAGATGTCTGACTCTCCCCACTGTGGAATCAGACACCAGAAGATGTTTCTACAAATGATTAAAAGGTTCCCTCCTGGGAACCTTAGCTGGGGTCCAGATAGGCTGCTTCCTCATAGTCACCCTGCAGTGACACAGGATGGCTGCAGAAAGTCCTCATCCTGCTTGTGACAAGTGCCATCTCTTCTTTCTGCATTTGAGGGGGGTGGGGTGGGAGGGGAAGGAGCCCCTCAATGCAGCCCCTCCCACACCCTCCCTCCCTAAATTGGCCCGCACAGCTGAAGCAAGCAGCAGCCTCTTGTCTCAGTAACAAAAATCAATAGGGGTTTGGCCCCTAGCCAGCCTCACGCCACTGTGGAGAAACCATTCTCTTTTCTCTCTGATGAGGCTAGAGCACCCGGGCCTCCCTCTTAGGAAGCCTGTACCCTTGCCACAGCCTCAGGAATCAGCTCTGCTTAGGGTGGTCCAGCCAGATGACCGAGATGACTGCGCCCTGGGTCCTGCTGACCACTGTCAGAGCTGTGACCCCCACTTGCACCTAGGCTGTCTGGGTGCATCTGGTTAATGCGGGGGGGGGGGGGGGGGGGGGGGGGGGGGGGGAGTCTGGCTCAGGCTGGGCCTCTGGAGGAGGGAAAGGGAAACCTGCTGGGCAGTAACAAAGGTTTGACTGTTATGGAGGGTTATATCATGGGGCTCTCTCCAGAGGCTTTGTATCCAGCCTGGCTATCCATTAACTAGGCTGAGGTGAACCAGTGTGAGAGCCACTGGTAAGGTCCTGCCGGGCACCCAGCAAGACAACTGAAAGGGACAAAGCTGCCTCTCCCTGCTCAAGTGTAAGCAAGGAAGAAAACTGCCGCAGAATAAGCCTGTCCTGAGGTGTTTATTTTCTATATCCAGCCTGGCTAGATCCTTCCTATGGGTCATTCCCCACCCCCACTTCTTTGGGAGGCTTAGAGTTATTAAAAACACATCTTGTCAGTGCCTAAGTTGTTCCAGGTTCTCATTTTATCTTCATTACTTCAACAAATGGCACTTTTTTTTTTAATCATCCACTCAGTTCTATGGGCAGATGCAGAAGTTGTAGCACAAAGTGCCTGTCCGATGGAGTGTCAGACTTTCAAACCAGGAAATGAACCTTGGCTGCCCCACCATTGCTCTTGGTTCTTTACCACAAGCTACAGCAGTCTGGTTAGTTCTAGATGGTGGCACTGCCATGCATGAAAAGACTGGGATGTGACTGTGATTTTTATCTTCCATTCCTTCTATGGAGCCAGCAGACTTAACGAAAAACGAAAATCAGAAGCGGGTGCAGTGGGGTGCATGGAATGAGGGGTGCAGAGCTCATTTGACTCTGCTTTAAAAGCTAATCAGCTGTAGTGCATTGGGAAATTCCCCCAAACTTTTGTCTGGATAGCCTATAACTGTAGATTCAATGGCTCGTGTCTTCATAAGAAAAGGAAGAGAGTTGCAGGTATGGCTGGGTTGGTAAGACACGAGTTGGTCAAGCGCATGGACTAGAGTCCAGTTCCCCAGAACCCCTGCTCACGAGCCAGCCAGACTGACAAAGGCAAAGGTGAACAGGAGACCTTGTCTCACACAAGGCAGAAATTGACAACCAATGACCCAAAGCTTTCACACACAACTGCAGTCACACCCGTGCATACACTATGCTAGACACACACCCCTGTGACCCCCGCCACACATCCACCACACTTTTGTTTTAGGAAGAAAAGGATAAGATACCCAGAAGCCAAGGTGACAGGAAGGTCGTCTCTGCCATTTGATTAATATAACACATGCCACAGAAGGCCATGGAGCCTTAAGGGAGATCCTACTATTTCTACCTCCCATCTTGCTTTTGGGGTGCTGGTATCACAGGTGCGCACCACCGAATCTGACTTTTTAAGTGGGTCCAGGGGTCCTAACTCAGGCTGTCATGGCTCCCACAGTACCCTCTCCTCATCACCCCTCACCTATTTTTTACAACGCGGTTTGGGGAATTAACTCAGGTGTGTCCCCCACACACCCTCATCCACTGCCCCCTTCATTCTTTAAAACTGGCCAGAACACAATTGCACACAGTTCTGGGATATTAAAAAGCGTTCTCTAATCTTTGGCTTTCAATTGTAAGAGCCAAATAACTTCTATGTTTGGGATCTTGATACTAATCCCAGGAGCAGGTGGAAGAAGGGAACTTCCTTTCTCTCTTGGGGACCATTACAAGAGGGGAATGAATACCCCCATCATCAATTATCACCACAAGGTTGCCCCCGACACTTTCATGCTCTGAAAAGGCCACTAGGACACTTAGGTGGCGGATGTACAGTGCCTCATTATCTTTCCTCCTAAACATACACAAAGCTTGGCCAGTTCCCCATCTGTCTTGGAGGAACATCTGTAAGAGAACATAGTATACCTAGAAGAGCAACCAGCTGCTTCAGTGAGCACAAGCCCCATCCAGTCGGCAGGTGATTTTTCTCTTTGCTGGTGCCCTGATTAGTGACCTATTTCCAAAGGATAATTATGCAAATAGAATGTGAGTCTTCCATCCCCCAACCCTTCCCCCCCCTCTCTCGTGTGTGTGTGTGTGTGTGTGTGTGTGTGTGTGTGTGTGTGTGTGTGTGCACTTACATAGGCACATGAAGGCCAGAGGTGTGCACTGGGTATCTTCTTCTAATGCTCTTTGCTTCTTTTATGAAATAGTCTCTCAATGAATTTGGAGCTCATCACCCGCTGGACTGCCCAATAGGCAGGCCCCAGGGATCCTCTTTTCTCTGTTTCCCCAGTCTGGGATTACAGCAAGCATTTCACACCTGCTTGGTTACTTGGGTACTGGGGATCAAACTCAGTTCCTCATGCTTGCAAAAAAGGCATTTTACTGACTGCGCCACCTCAACAGTCAGGATACATTTCTTATATTTCTAAATATATTTCTAATATATGTCACATGTCTCAATAAATGTTTCACATAAGGCTTTCTGCCAACAGGGTTCTGGGAGGAAATGGGTGAGATCACTGAACCCCAGCATTGATATACATTTCTGTCATCTTAGCACGGATACCCCCTTTTCTCTGGGGACTCTCCACCCCTGCTCTGACCCTGGTGTCTGATGGTACCATTTACCTGCCTAGGAGTGGAGATCATGGTCTATGCCTCAACCGACAGTGTTTTTTGTTTGCTTGGTTACAGTGGCTGGTTTGGAGACAGCAGAAGAAATCTAGCACACCTTTAATCCCAGCCCCCAGGAGACAGGGGCAGGTAGATCTCTGTGTGAGTGTGAAGCCAGCCTGGTCTATGTAGCAAATTTTGGACCAGTCGTATCTACGTAGTGAAACCCTGACTCAAACAAAACAAGAACCAGTGAGACACATTAAAGGACACGATGAGTAAAATGGAAATCTTTCTCCCAGCATTTCCACAGTGGGATAAGACACTGGAGCTGAGCCTAGGAATAGTTTGCATGAATAGGGAACTGGATGCAGAAGGCACAAAAATGAGGGGTTCATGGGGTGCTACCACATGGCAGCTTTGAAAACCAGCCACTCCAAATATCTTGCCTTGGGGAGCTAAATGGCTAATGGTCCACATCCACCCGCATCCTGTGACCATGGCTGCCCTCAGCCAATGATTGAGCCCAGCAGGGTCCCCAGTGTAGGAGATGGGCTCAGCAGCACACTCCATTGCAAGAGAGCGTGAGAATGCAGTATTTCCTGGGGCTGCTAGCAGATAGTTGTGAGCATTTCTACTTAAGAATGAGGGAAAAGAAGTAGCCAACAAAGCCACTGTGCTCTGTTACTTGTAAAACCATGTGCTCTGTTATTTGGTCTTCTGGGCATTCAGGGTGCTTGTCTGAGCAGTATCATGAAGGGGTTCCTCCTCAGATTCCCTTTGAGGGGACCTAATACCCTAAATAGGCTTTCTAGTGTTTCCATTCCCCATCTACCATATCTATTCCCAAAGTCCAACTTCTTTCCTGTGGTTGTAGAAACAGCCTCTTTCCTCTCTGAGGCAGGCCCACGCTAGCAACACCTCAGAGAAAGCATCTTCAGTTCTGTTGTTTCTTCGTGCTGAGGATTTTGGTCTCTGGGGGAAAGGAAGGGTCCCTTGGTCACCGACTCTGCTTGTATTTCTTTCTCCTGAGCTAGCCGTGAGACTGGCAATGCACAGCTTTTTGGAGCCTCTCTGCACACCTCCTGTGCCTGCTGGGTTATCTTACATTGTCCTTGGTTTTCTCCTGACTGTTGGCGGCCTTGCAGACAAAGATGGGACATTCAAAGGCCCACCATGTTGCTTTAAATATTAACAAGATGGCGTATTCCTTTATCAGACGCCCGTGGTCTCACTCCTTGGATGCAGCTCTCATGTGGAGCCGTGCGCTCGAACTCTGTCACATAGTCCACAAGCCGTACTCTCTGCACGGTTCCCTTCCCAGGCGGTTCACTCCACCCACCCTGTTGCTTCTGTCCGGGTGGATAAGACCACCCTGGTGTGTTCCTTTACCCGACCGCCTGGCACAAACATGACTCTAAATCCTGGTAGCTTTATATATTAAATTGTCAATCCACAAACCCTCTACACAATAAGATTAAATCCAGTGGACAAAGATACAAACAGATAAAAAGACCTATAGAATTCCTTAAGAATATTCGTGTCTACCTACCGCCCATTACGGCCACCAGGATCTAGGTCCGCTTTCTCCAGCTCCATCATGTATTCTCCCTTTTCTTCACCCCGTCTCTTTCCACTCCTCCTCCTTTCCCCACTTATCTTTCTCCTGTCTAAGCATGTATCACCTTAACATAAATCTACACCACTGGTCTTGGGGAAAGACAGTGTGGGGACATGTTGTAAGACTCGAAGTGATCTGTTAGAAGATGAGGATCTTGGGGGAAGCCCAGGAAGTTAACTACAGAGCCTTCCATGGAGGCTTTGGAGTTCGGGCTGAGTGTGAGAGCTGTCTGTGAGACCCTGAGAGTGACGTTTCCTAACCCTGTTAGAGAAAGGGATGAAGATAATACATCCTCCTGGGGACAGCTGACAGGGCAAAAAAGGAGCCACATATAAGCCGCTTCCCCAGCGCTTCCTAACAGCAGGTGCTGTTTACTGAGCAGCACAGTGGGGGTAGAATTTAGTGTCTGCAGTACCCAGAGAGTCCCCCAGAGTGAACCATGAGCTCCATCTCATGTTTCCCACTACACAGTCTGCCATTGCCTATCTTCTCTGGCTGCCCCTTGCTCTGTGTACCCATTCATTCTTCTGATCCGAGGCTGCAATCCGATGAGTTGGCTACATCTCATAGTAGCACACCTCGGACTCCACCATTACTGTCCCACAGCCTTGTACCCCAAGGAGCTCCTTCCAATTGGTTGTCCCTGATCAAGGGTATCCTCTGGTGTAGTCAGCCTTGGGTCCTTGGTGCTTGGAAGATGAGGTTGCTGCATCCAAGTGGTGACACAAACTCTGAGAACGATCATTTATCTTTTCTAGTTATTTGCACTTCTGGTTGTTCTTCACTTGCTTGTTAGTTTTTGTGTTGCTTTGTTTTGTTGTTTGTTTTCTTTTTAGACAGGGTTTCCTCTGTGTAGCCATCTTTTAAGGATTTATTTTTATCTTATGTGTATGGGTTTTTGTCTGTATGCATTTATGTGTGTCATGTGCATGCAGTTCCTGCGGTGTCCTGAAGAGGTCATCTGAATTCCTATAGCTGAAGTTTCAAATGGTTGTGAGCCACCATGCGGGTGCTGAGAATCAAACTCCAGTTCCGCAGAAGAGCAGTCAGCAATCTTAAGTACGGATCCACTACTCCAGCTCCATCATTCTCCTAAGAGGCCCGGCAGATAGGAAGATGTTCTAAAGAGACACTGTGTCTCTCAGTTTGACTGTCAGACTAATGAAACAATGGGCCCCCAAGAAAGGGAAGTTTCCCCAGAAATCTCATGATGGGAAAAGGAGAAGGCACCAGTCTGGGAGCAGGGTGGGGGGGATGGGAGGTCTCCTGAAAGACATTTCATACAGTTCTAACAGCTCCTTAGACCACCTAACAGAATAAGACTGAAGTCTAGACAGGAATAGGTCAGCTGTGGATGGGACCACACCTTGCTGGGCCTGCTTAGATGCACAAAAGCTTGCTCCTCTAAACTTTAATCTCACTTCAGACCTGGAAGAGGGACTTGGGGTGTGTGTGTATCAGTGGATCTCTTTGTCCCTTTTCCTAATATGGCCACATTGAATAAATCTCCTTTTTCTGCTGTTCACTTTACTTTGGCTCCTTTAATTGGCTTACGGAGGACTGGTGGCTGGTTCTGGCTTGGGGTACAGCTGTGACCTACAAGTTCAGAAACAACCCACGAGTGTGAATGTGTATGTCCATGTGAGGACATGCATGTGGAGGCCAGAGGTTGACACTGGGTGTCTTTAAACCCTCTCCTTCCTTCCCTGAGGGATGATCTCCCTGACTCCTGAACTCATGGCTTAGGCTAACTAGGGAGTCAGTTTGTTTTCGGGACCCCCTGCCCCTGTGACTAGCACAGAGATCACGGGGGGGGGGGGGGGGGGGACCTGCCACAAACACCTAGCGTTTTATATGGATGCTGTGATGCAAATTCCGGTGGCAGTGCTCTTGCGTTTCCTGTGAGCCATTACCGAGTCTACCCTTGCCCAGACTCTGGGCATTTCCATGTAATCCTCTCTCATTCAGGAGTCAGAACTCCCACGAGCCAATTCTCTGCTGAATACATTTACATCGATGACCATATCAGTATGATAGCCTGGATCCACAGCTATGTAGTTCCCATTTTCCTTTGGCTGTTTTCCTGTTCTTATAAGACATTAGAGACACAGCATCATCACGGCCCCTGACAGACGCTGGGCCCTACTGACTACAAAGTGAGGCCTGGGCCCAGCCAGTTGATAAATACTTATTGAGCATTTGCTATGCTCTAGTGCTGGGCAGAGTGGAGGGAGGAAGCAGGTTCTGCTCAGTGATCTAGTTCTATATGCACTGTGAGTTCCAGAGCCTTTCAAAGCTGCGGCACAAGGTGCCGGCTCAAGTAAGGATGTTTAGGAATGAGAGGATCCTTTTTTGTTTCTTTTATGCTAGGATTTAGTAGAAGGAAAAGACACCAGCCTGCTATGGAAAGGGCTTTGCCTGAGAGAAGACGGATGTTCATCTGAGGTGCTGGGCCCTAGGCAGCGTTGTATGTTTTCACCCTTGTCCTTGCTAGGACCCACCCCTCAGGAAGCAGTGCCAGGCAGTAGTTATGAAGTACATTCTAGAACATTCAGTTTCCAGACTGTGGCCTTCCTGGGTTCTTAGCCTGGCCATATTACCCGCCCTGAGTCTCCATTTCTTCAAATGTGAACTGTCCTGGCACCCAGGGGCTTTATGAGGGCTAGAGGAGAAAACTCATTTGCAGCCTGGTGAGATCTCAAGAAACATTAGCTATTAATTAATATCACTGGCTGCCAGAGAATGCAGGGCCGAGGGTGCATCCTGGGCAGATGACCTGATCGTTCCATGCTTGACACTGAGAGCTCGCTCATCCTGTCAAGGGCAGACTCGGAGCAAGGCAAGAACTGAAGCAAGAATGGTATTTTTAGACGTTTGCAGTGCTGGGATTGAACTCAGGGCTTTGTGTATGCCGGGCAAGCACTACCACTGGACCACTGGACCACCCTCCCAGTGCTGCAAATGGAGTAACCTCTGGCTACGTCAGCTCAGTGCATCCTGTGGATCAGTTTCCTTGCTGATGATACTCGACTCATAAATTTTCACTTAATTTTCTCAAGGCAGCAGTAAGGTTGGCGCCTCTTGTCCCAGGTTGCAAAAAGAGAACCTGGAGGCTGTCTTAATCCATTTGTTGTTGTTGCTATAAGAGAGCATCTGAAACTGAGTAGCTTATACACAACAGAGGGTTTTGAGTTGATGGTTTGGTCGACTGGGATGTCCAAAGGCCTGGAGACAGCATGCTTTGTCGTAATATGGTAAGGAGTGTCACATGGAAACAGAACATGCCTGCCAGCTCAGACCCCCTGCTTCTCTTCTTAGAAAGCCATTAATATCAAAATGGGGGTCCCCCTGGTGATCTTCTCTAATCTTAGTGGCCTCCCAAACACCCCACCTCCAAACACCATGAATATATGTGGGCATTATTAAGCTTACAACCTGTGAGCCACCACAGAAGCTGTCGAGGGGCAGCAGATGGGCCGGAAGAGAAACAGCCATGCTGGGCTGGGCCCTCTGGCTCTTTCCTCTCCAGCAAGGGCTGAGCATGAGAGAAACTTGGCTTGGTGGGAGTGCAAACCCTAACCCACACGCTCCAGCTTTGCAGGGCAGGTTATCCATGGCTCACCCCCTACTCCAGGAAGGCAGTTTGAGAGACTGCAGGGGTGTAGACTAGGATATCTCAGACTTGAAGAGAACTGAAGAGCCTAGGGCTCCCCTCTCCCCCAGAGCCCCTGAGGCCATTTTGCCTTTGTTCATACTCAGACTTCTGGCTTTTGTGTTAGGGACTGAGGACAATGGCTGCAGCAAGGAGACAAAGTCCCATCCTGGCCTCCCACACTGGGGGTGAATGGAGCTCAGACCAAGGCTAGCTGCCCTCCTGCAGGCCCTTATGTTCTAGCCCCGCCCTCTCCCTCCTGCTGTCCCCCACTTCTGTTCTCTATTAATATCTAACTGCTCCTAAGCTCCCAGACACCAACATTCTACTTTTCCTTCCTACATACTTTTCCACGCTGCCCCTCCCCACCTAGTGCCCCTCCCCACCTAGTGCCCCTCCCCACCTAGTGCCCCTCCCCACCTAGTGCCCCTCCCCACCTAGTGCCCCTCCCCACCTAGTGCCCCTCCCCACCTAGTATCCCTCCCCACCTGCAGGCTGTTTCCTGTTCCCTGCCCAGGTTCCTACTGATCACCGAGTATCAACTGCCCTCCCTGTAAGAGCCAGAAGAACAAGGGACTGTCCACAGGGACAGGCAGGACTGTGGGCTGACCAGGGGCTTCCCAAGTGAAGCTGCTGTGTTTACGCCTGCAGCAGCTCCCAGGCATATCCCAGGGTTCTGCACATACTGGCCTGTGGCCAGCCGGGGCCTGATCTCCTGGTGATGTCAAGGAGAATTTCTGCAAAGGAGTTGTGTGTGCAAAGACTGATTGGCTGATTAAAAGTGAAGTGGTGTGGAGAAGTTGGAATGTTACAGGTCCAGAGGAGGAGTTGGAATGTTACAAGGCCAGAGGAGGAGTTGGAATGTTACAGGTCTAGAGGAGAAGTTGGAATGTTACAGGTCCAGGTGAGAAGTTGAAATGTTACAGGTCCAGAGAGGGAGTTGGAATGTTACAGGTCCAGAGGAGGAGTTGGAATGTTACAGGTCTAGAGGAGAAGTTGGAATGTTACAGGTCCAGGTGAGAAGTTGAAATGTTACAGGTCCAGAGAGGGAGTTGGAATGTTACAGGTCTAGAGGCTAATCGCCTTATCTCCGGCTATCTTTAGTTTCCAGATAACTGGATAGCCATCCCCTGCCCATCTTTGTGTCTGAGCTAACATCCTGTGACCACTAGCTTCCACTAACCTGGAAAGTTAATAAGGCCGTCAGATAGCATCTTGTCGTCATCAGATAGCATCTTGTCCCCGTAGAAAACTGGTCTCAATTCACTGAGACAATCTCTCGGACAGACCCATCAATGCATTTTAAACCTGCCTTGATTTATGACTTTTTTTTTCCTATAAAGTTTCATGAAATTGCTTTCATGTTGGAACTTGGGGTTGGCTTTTGTTTGTTTTTGTATCGCATCGAGAGCTCAGCACTCATCAGCAGAAGCCCATGGGGAAGTGGCTTGTGAACTGTTACTACTCATCTCCCCGTGGTGACTTCACAGGGTGCTGGGTGTCCTTCCAGAGTGGAGCTCTCAGCCAGCACACTCTTGTGGGACAGCTCTTGTGTAGGAGTGGGTTACTTCCATTCAGTTCCGGGGAAGACACAATCTCTTCAGTACAGGCAGAGCAGAGACAAACAGAAGGTGTGTGTGTGTGTGTGTGTGTGTGTGTGTGTGCGCTCGCACGCGCGCGCGCACCCTCGCGTCTGCTCATAAGTGCACTCGTTTGGAAGTTAGGGCTCAACCTCACAGGTTACCTTTGGATGACTTTCCTTGTGGCCTGACCAAGGTGCTCCCTGTTGCTTCTCTGTCCCTTCCCCTGGCTCACCGTCCCCCTCCCCTACTCCACCTCAGCTCATCCCCAGGCATGCTGGGTCACTGGCTCATGTCTCTCCTTCTCACAGAGAGGCCTTTGCTCCCCTCTCTGGTTATTTCTGATCCATCACTAACATTATATTTTAGCATTAAATCAAACTAGACTTGGGGTTTATACAGCCCCAACTCGACTCAAGACTTCAATCAAAAGGCTCCTACATCCTGGAACTCATGAGGTATCCCTCCCACCCCACCCTCACCTCCCCAACCTGGGCCAGGCTATTTGCCCTTCGAATAATGCAAAGTCAAATACTTCTCATTTCCCCCTCCATGAGGAGTCATTTCAATCCTCCAAGAAAGCACCGACCCCAGCCCCACAGCCTGAGGAACATGTTTTCCCCGCAGAAGCCCAACCACAGAGGCGTGGGCCGTCCGGAAGGAAGCAGCTGCCTATGTCTGCTGGGAGACCCTGTCTTTCCCTCTAGTCTCCAGAAAACCCCCCACAACCAGGAAATGGAGCAGCGGCAGAGACATGTCATTGCAGCCAAGCTGTCCCTTCTGGGGCACAAGAGGACATCTCCAGTCTTCTATTAACGTCTAATCCACATGCTGCTTAGTGCTCAAATCACACGCGTGTGATCCTAACCCAACAAGATGACAGCTTTCGCCAACACCCCAGTCACCTCTGTCATCCTCATGAATACCCCAGGATTCACTGTCAGAGCATCAGGATTCAGTCCACCTGTTCTCAAATGTAGTCTTTTGTGTCTAAGATTGATGACACCACTACTGTGCTCCACGTTTTAGTATTTGATTGCTTCTGTGATTTTGAGACAGGATCTCGCCATGTACCCTGGGCTAGCCTGGAACTCACTATTTAAATCAGAGTAACCATGAATTCACGGAGATCCTCCTGCCTCTGCCTCTTAAATACTGGGGTTAAAACTGTGCAGCACTAGGCCCCGCCTGATTGACTGATGCTTGACATAGGTACCTCTGTGTAGCCCAGGCTAAGTCCTGTTTTGCAGGTGCTCACCACCTCTCCATGCTCTTTAGAGTTTCTGTGATTTTGTTATGACTCAGAGGCACTCCATATGTGCACATATCTACTTGTCCATTCGAGATTAACAGGCATATGGGTTGCTTCTGGTTACATGCTATTCCTAAAGCTATTGTCAATGTCAAGCCCAAACTTGGGGGCTTTATCTACCTCAGTTTTCCCACCATGGAGCTCAGTCTGGCCTTGGACTTGCAATCCCCCTGTCTCAGCCTCCCCAGTGATAGACGACAGGCATGTACCTCCGTGCATGATACCTCGAAGCCCCCCACCTCCCATTGCTCTCCCTTTCCTTTCTTTCTCTGTTTATGGGAATAGAAACCAGGGCCTCATGTACACTAGGTAAATTCTCCAACACTGGGTCACTCCTTCAGCCTTGGCCCCTCTGTAAGTGTGGGTCCCACTGGTCACCACCATCTCTCCGATTTCAATGTTTTGCTCTCTCTCAGAAGGAGAAAGATTTACTTCCAACTCCCCACCTAAGAAACGACAGTATTTCTGTCACAGCCATTCCCTGATCATTAGTGCAGGCTTGTCTGACGTCAGGCATCAGATGGAGCCTTTTTATGGCTCTTCGAAAAAGGCACTTGGGCCTCACGAGCTGCGCAATTGAAATTTTACGGCTTCTGCTCATGGTAGGAACAGGTCCCAAAGATGCTATCAACCTTTACAAACACTTGGGGCATATTTCAGGACCCTGTGGCATCGCTCACATTAAAGGGCTCCATGGACACAGCCTTCAGGGCTAGCAGAAGCTCCATCTATCAGCCCACACCTTCCCTCCCACGAGCCCGTCAACGTGAGCAGCCACAGTCAGGGTCACAGAGCCCACACTGCTCACCAACCTTTGCCTGGCCACTTAGCCTTTTTACAACTCCACATCCCTTCCAATAAAACAAAAAACTCTAGGTGTAAGCTCTCCACATTGTTCCAATACTATGCCTGCCTACTGCCACGGTCCCACCATGATCGTCATGGAGTCTGAAAACCTAGCTTTTCTTTTCTAGGTTTCCTTGGTCTTGGTGCTTTAGCACAGCAATAGAGAGGTAATTACGACAGTAGCCAGTCCTGGGAAGCCTTCTTGTGGTTGGAGTGTCTATAGCTCGACTGACACTTGTGGTAGCACAGAGACGACCAAGATTTACCCCCATACTGCCCCCACTCACTCTGAGCTATTGTCACTGATAGTCAGTGGTTGGGGTCACCGTCTGCACCCAGTGTTTCCCAGTGCCTGATGTTTTATTCAGAATGAAGTAAAGCCACACAGACTTGTAAAACGAGCAAGGAAGCTTTATTTGAAGTACAGTCATGGTGCCGCTTGACAGTGGGCCACATGAGTGAAGGTACTGGGGGGTCCTGATTACAGCTGGTGCTTAATTTTGTAGGGTCGGTTGCTAAGGGGTGGAGTCTGAGTGGTTCTCTATTTTGACAAACAGATTAGGTCATTCCACTACTGGACATGTCTGTTCCCATAATACATTCGATTTTAATCATACACACACCCAATTATCCATAGGCATAAGATGGTAACTAGAGAACTCTCCCTAGAAGTTTACTTGCAGATGCAGTTTTGTTTTATCGTGTATGCACCAAAGACCCCTTGCCCACAGTTTCTTGATTGTACTCCAAGGTGTGTTTAGACAGAGGTGGGGCTCTATCCCGGGGCTGCTAAGGAGAGTAATTATTTCTATCATTTAAAGCAGGTGTACTGGGGCTTGAAGCACATATGAATCCTAAGCTGCTAACAGGTTGCTAGCTACACTGTTCAGTAGGGGTGTATATATGGCCCAAGTCAAGTGGAGTCCTACTTTCTGAGCTATCCTTTATGTTTCTGGATTCAATCTTGTGTTCTAGATAACCCCTCTGGGACATCAGTCAGGTTTGAGAACCTGGTAGAGGTTAAGAACTAGAAGCCAACACAGGCTCTTCTGCATAAGCCTCTGCTTTCAGATCACAGCGCCCAGCTTCCCTGAGGCAAGGGCCCTCAGCAGACCCAACTCTTCCTATGTTGAACCCGGGCAGTCACACCATGACACAGCCATGCTCCTTTGATCTCAGCTATGCCAAACAGCATTTGCACTCAAAGAAAGGAACCTGGGTCATCCTTTGGGTGAACAGAACACCAACCTCACTGAAAAGAACAGAGGAAGGGCTATGGCAGCTCCCAAGGGTCCAAGTGGCAGTAATGACTGGTGGTTAAGCAAGGTTAAACAAGGATCCCAGACTCTGAGCCCAGCAGTGGCACTTCTACAGGGAAGGAAGGCAACTGATAGTGAGTCCTGTGGCCCACCAACACTCTGAACCTACCTGGTGCCCTTTTTTGGCTCCTCCCCTGCCCATGCTACATGACTAGGACTTTCCACAGACAGCCACCCAGAGCCCAGGCCATCCTGATGCCTGCCTCACACCTGGACAGCCACTATACAGGCCCAGATCCTTGTCCACCAAAGCCTAGCTCTGCTGCCACCGTACAATGCTTTGGTGGAGGCAGCACATCCAACCTTTGACCATTGTAACTTCCTGAGAAGCTGGCCCTTCTTGCCTAGCATGGAGTCCCTTTCAGTGCCTAAAGAGAGACTGATCCTTCAGCTTCCACCTGGGGGCAGATGCCAGGTGCTGCCTCAGCTGCCTTTCTCCCTGGACATTCCGGGCTCTGCCCATCCTGTGGCTCACGGACCTGCATGCATGAGTCTCCGTTCACTCATGAGTGGATTCATGGTAAAAGCAAACATGGGTTTTTTGTGTTGTTTATTTGTTTTTGTTTAGTTTAAAGTCTTATTTATCTCCCTATTTCTGTGGTGTCCACAGAGGTCAGAAGAGAGCAACAGATCTCCCAGAACTGGAGTTACAGGAACTGGGTTGCGAGTGCCAAGTGGGTGCTAAGAACCAGGGTTCACTGCAAAGGCAGCACATGCTCTTAATCATTCAGTGTTCTCTCCGACCCCAAGCAAACAAGTTTTAAAAGGTTACTCTGAGCCTAGGATCCTCCTAAATACTACACAGGTATTAAAAAATTCATCCAGTGCTCACCCCGTCCCCAGGAGGTGAGACCCTAGCACATCTCCAGCTTCTAAGTGGAGACAAAGATGCTGAAAGGTTAAGTGAGTCCTCTATGACCGCAAAGCCAATAAGGCAAGACCCCATCCTGCTGTGAGCCCATCCTGCTGTGAGCCCATCCTACTGTGAGCCCATCCTACTGTGAGCCTATCCTACTGTGAGCCCATCCTACTGTGAGCCTATCTTGCTGTGAGCCCATCCTGCTGTGAGCCCATCCTACTGTGAGCCCATCCTACTGTGAGCCCATCCTACAGTGAGCCTATCTTGCTGTGAGCCCATCCTACTGTGAGCCCATTCTACTATCAGCCCTTCTTGCAGTGAACCCATCCTGCTGTGAGCCCATCCTGTTATGAGAACAACCTACTGTGAGCCCATCCTACTGTGAGATCATCCTGCTATGAGAACAACCTAGTGTGAGCCCATCCTGCTATGGTTTTAGGGGAAGAGATAAGAGAGAAGGGAGAATGGTGAGGAAGGGAAGGAGGGATGAATGGGAAAAAAGGGGCCTTGGAGGACAGAGGGAGAACAGAGGGCCGGTGTGGGTGGTGGGAAGTGGGAGGGAGGGAGAAATGGGAAGGGAAGGCAAACAAGCAGCTCATTTGGGAAGTGACAGAGCCCTGCATGAGGAAGTGGAGAGTTAAGACACAGTCACCACAGTGGCTCAGGTGAGTTAGCAGCCAAAGAAGGGGGAGTTTATAAATGAGTTACAGGTCTCAACAGAGGCTGAGAGCAGCACATCTGAAATAGATTCATGGGACACTGACAGACAGAGGGACAGACAAAGGCCACCTAGCAGGATTTTTTTTTTATGATGAGTTTTCACTGCAAGCAAAGTCTTCACCTTAGGCTTTTTCTTTCATGGTGGCCACAAATTGTTTAGTAAAAGTGATAGACATCCCACAACAGTTCTCAGAAGCAAAAATGTGGCTTGGGTATCTATAAGCTAAATAAAAGAGTTTTAAGGTAAACGCCCTGGAAACAAACACTCTTTAATAAAGGCTCCATGGCTGATTGGTTTTTCTTTGGTACAAAAATAACTTAGCCCAGGCTGGCCTTAAACTATGAGCCAAGGACTCTCTTGCCTCTCATATTGTTAAGTGTGTACCATTTTAAAGGAGCGGTGGGTCAATTCTGTGTAGACAGTTGGTTTGTAGCTAAACCCTGTGAGAGAGCAAGGCCTTTGCTGAGTTTGGGTGCATGCAATTTAGTTTGCTCCCAAGTTTGCTTCAGGACACCTAAAGAGGTATCCCTACTTCAGCATATCCTGTCTATCCTATGCAGCTTCTAACAGGCCTGTCTCTGTAGGGACCAAGAGGAGAAGAAAATGAGAATGAACTGAGTGTGTGGCCCAAAGAAACTCATACTGAAGACACACATAAAACAGAGCAAGTCTCAGCTGGCAAGTAATGGGGCATTTCTCTGATATTAACAGGCTAGCTGGGTCATAATAGTCTCAGAACCTGCCCAGTCTAGGTTTGTAGTTTGTTAATAAGTTCTGATGTCTTTGTGTCCTTCACTCAGGAGCTAAACAGAAAAGAGCGGGGCAGAGATACCCCATACAGTTATTACACACTTTGCTAGACTGAGCTATCAGGTCCAAAAGAAACTCCATTTCCCCAAACTCTGGCAGTTAGGGAAAAAGCATTTCTCAGGAAGTTGTGAAGTTGAATGCCTTCTCTCAAAGGGAGCTATTTCCCTGATCACTGACTGACTAAACAGTTATCTAAGGTACTACTAGCATACCAAAGTTCATCCTGGCCTTCAGGCTCCCTGGGTATCTATCACAAGTACTGTTTCACATTCCAGACTCCACGCTAACATCCTAGCTCTTCTTAACTCCCCCCTACACTAAACTTCCCAGCCCACTGGCTACTCTCCCCTCAGCTACTCTTCCTTCATATAACCACCACTGCAGCTCCGCTCCTCACTTTGCAGTCTTTGGCCCACTCTGTCTTCCCAGTCTCCCTCTTTTTCTGACCTCCTGGTTCTCTCATGATCAGGTCCAAAGCACTGCCCATGCTCAGTCTGCTCTGGACTCTTCCAGATCCCTCTGGCTCTTCTCTCATATCTACAATAAAAACCATCCCCTGAACCATACCTT
This sequence comes from Micromys minutus, assembly GCF_963924665.1. Classification (NCBI taxonomy): domain Eukaryota; kingdom Metazoa; phylum Chordata; class Mammalia; order Rodentia; family Muridae; genus Micromys; species Micromys minutus. The sequence continues at coordinate 45,246,959 of NC_137972.1, read as the reverse complement.
GGAACGATCGTGTCCTCAGTTTATACAAGGACAATATGGCAGATGATCTGCTCCTGTCAACTTTCGGGGCAGAACAGGTTCCAAGGCACTGAAAGTCTATGGTCCAGGACCAAGAGAGTTTGGATAAATCCCTGTTCCCCAAGCTGGAGGCATGCAGAGGCCACTGATGCTGTGAGTATTCTTGCAGTGTGTGAAGAGGAGAAAGGTCAGACCATGTAATCCAGAATTAAGGAAGCCAGAGAGTCCCCTGTATTTCCCCCTGTGCCAGAAACAGATTCTGAGCCATGGCTCACAAAGCTGGGCCCTCACATCCAGACCTAGCCTGCTTACTCCTCCACTCTTCCTCCTGACCATGGCTAGCCCAGGCCTGTCCCCTCTCTTCTTCCCAAATACACATTATCTTTCCCCCATCTCTAAAGCTTTCTACAAACCCGATGTTTTCTTGTGCCTAGGGATCAACTTGATACACAGAGAAGGATTCAACAAACCATTTCTATACATTGAATGACTAAGTGTCAATCACTGGAGCATCTTAAAGTATTTATTCAAAGGAACAAATTATCAGTGATGAGATTTTACCCTTTGGAGACAGGGCAGTGGACAGAGATACGTTTTTTTTGTTTTTTTTTGTTTTTTTTTTTTTTTTTTTTTTTTTTTTTTTATTGCCTTCCTAGGAAAACCTCAAAGTAACTGGGAACTAGGTTCTCAATGAGAACACAGAATTTTGGAGTCTAGAGGGATGGCCTGTGGTTAAGAACATTGGCTGCTCTTCTAGAAAGTCAAGAGTTCAGTTTCCAGCATCCCCACTACAGGGCTCACAGTAACCTGTTTATTCTATGGCTAAGGGACCCAAGACCCTCTTCTGACCTCCTCAGGCACACGTATACAAGTCTCTCTCTCTTTTTCTTACACACACACACACACACACACACACACACACACACACATCAGATGTTTGAAACCTGAAAACCTGTATACTATTAACTGCCTTTCAGTTCCTTCTACAGACTTAGGCTGAGATAGTAACATTCAAAATCTCAGCATAGCCTGCAAAACTAAGTTGCCAGGCATGGTGATACACCCCTGTGCCCCACCCTCTGCAATAGTGAGCCCCAATAGTAACTTACTATTATGGTTGCTTTGGTCATGCTGTTCTGTGACAGCAATTGAAAAGTAACTAAGACAGATCCCTATCTTCCACCAACCCAAAAACTAAGAATGTGGAGAGTGACACTGAGACACAAGGGTCTTGGGTTTGAGGCCATCTACAAAGTGAGACCCTGTTTCAAAAGCAGAAAAAAAAAAGATCACCTCTAGTTTAGAAAGCTTGAAAATCAGATTTGGACAATCTGTTCATGTATTCAGCTGTAAAGATGGCTGATACCTACTGCAGCTCTTCCCACCTTGAATCAGGTCCTTCCAGTCCTCCCCCATCTCCTCCTCCACACCTAGGAACAGGGATAGCTAGAGACACAAGAGAAGTTGACTTCAAGCAAATACGGAGTTTAGGCACTGTTCTTCCTTTCTGGCTTCTGGAAGCTGCGTGTGGCTGTGTGAGTCACCAGGCTGGCATGGTGAGTGACAGGAGCCCGTGAATGGCTCTGCCATCCGAGAGCACAGCTCAAGCTAACACGTCACCACGCCCATCTGAAACCAGCCACACTAGGAAGATTGCACAGCTGAACTGCTGAGCACAAAACTGAAGTAAGAGGTGCTACTCTTGCAGGCGACCATATTCACTCAGAGTGTTATTATTGATACAAGCAACAATTCATAAAAAGCATTTAACTTAGAGATCGCTGTTCCAGAAGGCGAGTCCATGACCATCATGGTAGGGCAGCAGATAGACATTGCACGGAACAGTAGCTGAGAGAATTTACCTCAGATCACAAGCACGAGACAGAGAGAGGGTTAACTAAAATGGTATGGGCCTTTTTTTTTAAAATTAAGGATTATTTATTTACTTTATGTATATGAGAGACAATGTCATCTCTTCAGACACACCAGTGCAGGACATAGAATCCCACTACAGATAGTTGTGGGCCACCATGTGGGTGCTGGGAATTGAATCAGGATCCCTGGAAGAGCAGCCAATGTCCTTAACTACTGAGCCGTCTCTCCAGCCCCCATGGTGTGGGCTTTTAAAACCTCAAAGCCCACACTCAGTAATACACCTCCTCCAACAAAGCCACACCTCCTAATCCTTTACAAACCATTCCACCAACTGAGGCCAAACATTCAAATATATGAGCCTACGGGGACCGTTCTTATTTAAGTTGCTGCAGGTCTATATGTACAACCATCCCCTAAAGGATCTCTAAGACAGTCAATAGGATGTTAGGTCACACAGAGGAAGATGGTTGGTCATTACAGGAGGGAAAGATAAATCAAGATTGTCTGGTTCCCATCCTGTAACACTCCGAAGGCTCCCCAGAGTCACAGAGGTTCTGAGCAGCCAAACAGTGCAGGGTAAGCTGTGACAGGTATGGCTCTCCTCCAACTTCAGCTCATGTTACACAGCAACAACTCAATGAGATACTTTCCCAGGAGAAGAATCCATGTGACAACATGATGTCCCCTCAGGTGTCAAGATGTGGGAGATGACACAGATAGCTTTCTCAGAACATGTGTGATTTCATTGGTGCAAAACCCCTGGCATTACCTCAAAGGGAACAGGATGTCTGTCTTAGCTAGGATTACTATTGCTGTAATAAAACAGAATAACCAAAAAGCAAGTTGGGGAGGAAAGGGTTTATTCAGCTTACACTTCCACATTGCTGTTTATCACCAAAGGAAGTCAGGACTGGAACTAAATAGGGCAGGAACCTGGAGGCAGGAGCTGATGCAGAGGCCTTGGAGGGGTGCTGCTAACTGGCTTGCTTCTCATGACCTGCTCAGCCTGCTTTCTTATAGAACCAGGACCACCAGCCCAGGGATGGCACCATCCGCAATGGGCTGGGCCCTCCCCTATCAATCACTAATTTAAAATTTTTCTTACAGCTGGATCGTATGAAGGCATTTATTCAGTTGAGGCTCCCTCTCTCTGATGACTCTAGCTTGTATCAAATTGACATAAAACCAGCCAGTGCAGAGACAGTTTATCTACAAGTGACCATAGCCTAGGAACATGGATTTGGGTTGTTCTGAATGACACATTCTTTGGCGGAAGTGGTTATGTTAGACTGTCTTACCTACAGAAAAATGAAAGCTTATAAATCAGGGCATCTATCACATTCATCAATGGGCTACAGTACATGGGTGTAACTATGCTGTATGGTTCTAATATTATCTGGTGGCATTCTCAGCACTTGGATTGATAGACTCTACGAGGCTGCTAAGTATGTATTGAGGCTTTGATGTCGTGGGCTGTTAGGTCAGACACAGAGATTGGGCAATGAATGGCTTTCATAGGAACTAAAAATGGCCCAAGATAATTTGGCTCCAGGCTGCAACATTCTGACTCGACATAATCACAGAATCCAGGCAGTACGGCCTTGTAGAAGTTTTAACTTCAGCTCACATGTCTGGACCACTTCACCTATGCCTCATAGGAGACATGTTCCCACATGCTCTTCTTCCAAATGGAATTATAATCACAGCAGGAGGAAAATCAAAGCCTCTGATACTTGGTTCTAAGAGGGTCTAACGTTTTGCTGGAGAATTCAGTTTAGAACTCCCTGTTTGTCGAGAGAAGACACTTCCCTGAGCTCTACAAGCTGCTCCAGGCTGGGAACCTCTTCAAAGCCCTAGGTAACAGGGGACCCTGCATCAACCGGTGGGGAGGATTTAAAGGTTAACCCTGGTACTTTAGAGCCAACCAGAAGCCACACTACAAAGTACAGGAAGCTAGCTCAGAGCTGTGAAGGTAGTGTCACAGCCCCAAGGCCCTGGCTGATCTTTCCCAGTGCAGAGCTGTCTGCAGCCCTCTCTCCTAGTATTTACTTCTAATTGAAAGCCAGCATGCTGAGCAACTCCACCCAGGCGTGAAGTGCAGGTCCCCAGCCCTCTATTCCCAGAGCAGCGTCCACGGGCTTGAAAGGGAAAGTGTCAAGGAGACACAGAATTAGAACTTGATTTTGCTTTTGAAAAAGATCTCTCGCGGAGGCACTCCAATGTTAGCCGCAATTACTCAGAGCCTTCAAGAGGCTAATCAGGAAAGGAGGGGGAAGGCTTTATTTTTAGTGGGGAGGGGGCGAAATAACATATATGACACCTGGCTTTAGTTTGTAGCTCAGGTTGTCCTTGAACTTTGCCTCCCCCTGTCCCTACCTCCTATGTGCTAGGATTACAGGCACGAACCGCCATACCCGACTAGATAAAAAGGGTATTAGAAAATTTACTCAAAAACAAATGAGATTCCCTTAGGGGCTGCCAGAGCTGTTCTGGGGAACCTGGGGATGGTTGTGAGCACCTCTCATGGAATCACTCTGCCTAAAAATTCAGCTCCAATGCTCTTTCATCTGAGGGTAGATAGTGTCTGGGAGCCATCCCTCAGTTTGCTTCCACGATGCCCAGCAATTCCCAAGTATGCACACTCACCCGCCTACTTTGTTCATTCAGGGCTAATCCTGGAGACACTGCACAGAGCCTGGGGGTAGCTCCGTGGTACTCCACTCCACACAATCCTGGGCTCACTCAGCCGGGTGAGGAAAACATCACGTATGCTGGTTCTGTGTCCAACGAGTTCCTAGCTCCTTCCGTCCTCCTTTCCTCTCAGGAATATGCATGTCGGAATCACCAGACCTCACCTAAGCACAGAGACAGTCATCTTCACCATTGACGTTTTTTGAGCAAGATGCCTGAGTGACTTTCAGAAGGTGGCTTTTCTCACTAGTCAAACCACACCATGGAAGAGACCACACACACACACACACACACACACACACACACACACACACACACACCCTGCCTAACAGTGATGAGGGCATGGAGCCTGATGAGCAACTGCCCAGAGCAGCACCTCCTGTGCCTAAGTCTGGCCAATGAGGTGTAATCAGAGTGGCTATGCAGTTTCTAAGGATGTGGATAAAGGACACAGTACCAAGGTGACACTTTAAGACCTTCTGGCTTTCTTTCCTTGTCTCTCTGTCTACCATGGAAGGACATGCTGGGAAGCTGGCCATCAACAGACCAGTACAAGAGTTATTGCCTGGAAGCCAAACTGGCTGGCATCTTAATTTTGGACAGCCTGGGGTTCCTTGCATGGACAAGTTTTCCTGTATAGGGCATAGCCCAGCATCTGACCCACAGAGCTGGGCAGGGTCTCCGCTGCATTCACACAGAGATGTTTCTATTATGGCCGCTGTTGCAGCTTTAAGACTAACACAAATAGCAGACATTTGTGCCTCAAAGCTCTGGACACCCAAGATCAAGATACCAGCCCGTTTTCCCTGGGTAGAGCTATCTTCCGGTCTTGTTGACAGATGTAATTTCTTTCCTTCTGTCTTTCTTTTCTTTCTTTCTTTCTCTTCTTCAGTTTTAAATTCACTGAATAGTTAAAGATGCCCTTGGACTCCCGCCTTTACCTATTAAGTGCTGGGATTGCTGGCATGCAGCACTTTGATCCACTAATGCGATGCTGGGGATGAAACCCAGGCCTCTATGCACGGCAGACAAGCACTGTAACTGAGATACACTTGAAGCCCTAAGGTGCAACCCAGGTTAGTCTTGAACTCAACAATCTTCTCCCTCGTTCTGTTTAGCATTTGCCTGCCAGTGTGAACTCCACTGGCCTTTTCTTTCTTTCCAGTTTCCCTTCCCCTCCCTTCCTCTCGCGCCTTTCTCTCTTACTCATGTTTTAAGATGAGGGTCTTAGGTTACTAAAGCTGACCTGGAACTCCTGATCCTCCTTCCTCTTCCTTCCAAATGCTAGGAATGCAGATCTCTCTTTCCCTTTCTTCTTACAGAGTTATTAATGTCATCCTGGGGAACAGAACCCCACCACCTTGTCTAACTCTACCTCTGAAAGGCCCTGTCTCAAAGCTCCATCATACTGGAGTTTGGGTTTCAGCACATGAACTTGAGAGAGGCATAAAAACTCGGGGGTGCAATTGGAAACACTAAAGACATTTGAGTTAGTTTAAGCTAGCCTCTGCAGCCTTGTCGGGATTTGGGTCTGACACCCTGAGGTTCTAATACAGGGAGATGAGATTAGAACATTAAAGGCAACCCACTGATGAGGCTGCAGACTGCTTCCATGACCCACCCATCCTGGCAGCCTGTGAATGTGTGGATGCAAGGATAGTACTCATCAGAGCCACTCTTTGGGAGACTAGGTTGATGGCTCAGTAGTGACAGAGTATGCACTGCTCTTGCAGGAAGCCCAAGTTCAATTCCCAGCATGCACACTGAGTGGCTCGGCTATCTGGAATTCCAGCACCAGGGGCTGTGATATCTCTTACTTTTGTGGCCACCTACAGAAAGTGTACACACCCTTACACCAAGAAGCACCAGACCAGGTGATGGCAGCTCAAAAATAACCCAGGGATCAAAGGCCATGCCAGGGGAGGAAGAGACAGAAGGAGGTGGACGTGATCACAATCCCTGGAGACAGGGCTGCCAGAGATCAGCTGGGCTGGACTGGAGGAAGAGCGAAGGTGAACTGAGGGACAGAAATGACCAGTGAGAGGAAGCACCTTGGAGAGGTCACAAGGGAAGTCAGTCACCCAGAAGATGACATATTAGGTTAAGCCCTAACCTTTCCACGCATGACACTTATAACTGCGTGTGCAAAGATGTTCCAACATGTAATAAGGACACATGCTCCACCATGTTCATAGCAGCCTTATTTATAACAGCCAGAAGCTGGAAAGAACCCAGATGTCCTTCAGTAGAGGAATGGGTACAGAAATTGTGGTACATTTACACAATGGAATACTACTCAGAAACAATGACTTTATGAAATTCCTAAGCAAATGGATGGAACTAGAGAATATAATCCTGAGTGAGGTAACCCAGTCACAAAAGAACACACATGGTATGCAGTCACTGATAATTGGATATGAGTCCTAGAAAGCTCTGAATACTCAAGAAACAATTCACAGACCCTATGAAGCTCAAAATAAGGAAGGCCAAAATGTGGAAGCCTCAGTCCTTCTTAGAAAAGAAAAGAAAAGAAAAGAAAAGAAAAGAAAAAGAAAAAAATTGTGTATTCATCATATATTATTATGTAACAAATTTTGTGAGCTGTAATAATATTTTATAAAATAAATCAATAGAAAATGAGAAAAAACAATGACTTTATTTTAAAAAGTGTGTGCACACAGATACGTAAAATAAATATTTAATTAGTAGTAAAAAATAAAAGCCACTTGTCATTGAAAAAAATGAAGACCTCAGGAGTGAGTGAGGTACCACGGTCACACCCATCAGACATCTGATCCTCTACTAGGGAGACAGCTGTGTTCAAGGGCAATTGTGGGGGCGGGGCAGAGTGAGGGGAGGCATGTAGGAATGACCCTGCAACAGGGTCAGTCAAACTGGAGGCTCACAGGAGAGCTTGGGAGGAAGGTACGGAAGATGGAGGGGAATGGGGACAAGTAGGACATGCACAGATTCCTGCCTCCACCTGGCTGTCATCCCCAGGTGACAGATGTCACATAGGCCTGTGGAGAGACTGCAACAAGTTGGAGCCTTCACTGCTAGACCCAGGCAGCTCATGGTGACCCTACAGGAGGGAAATAGTTTTTACTCTGTTCCCATGTTCCATGACTAACCTAAGGCCATTAAGAGCTGTGGCTCACTACTGCTGGCCTTCAGGGGAGACAGGCAAAAGGGAACACAGACTCTGCAGGAGCTTGGGGCTTTGGACTTTCGCAGGTCTATCTTTGAAATGTCCTTTTGGAGTAGCTTTTATTATAATTCCCCGTGTTTACAAATGAGGAAACCGAGGCTTGGCTAGGTGAGAGAGAATGGACCACTTATATGTTGAAAATACCTCATTCTGTAAAGATACCCAACTTGATATCTCTAGAACAAGAAAGGTTGTTGGTTTGTTGTTTGTTTTAGCAGAGCTATTCTGATAAGAAATTACTAATTGTTGTGGTTTTATTGTTTTCTTGTTTTTTTTCCCTAGACAGAGTCTCAGGTAGCACAGGCTGACTTTGAAACCCCTGTGTAGCCAAAGATGACCATGGACTTCTGATCTTCCTGCCTCCACCTCTCCTGCGAATTTGACCATTACATTGCTATCAGCCATGAGTTATGTGGTCTCTGGGATTGAACGCAGGGCTTCATGCATGCTAGGCAAGTACTCTACCAACTAGAATACACCACTAGTCCCAGACAAACAAGAGCTAGTGGATCTTAGATGCCAGTCTCCTCGTGATCTTACCAGCCGTCTGGCTCTGGCCATGGGAGGTGCACATTTTGATGACCCTTTACTGGAGAAGAGCATCAATGGGACTGAACTAGTCAGCCTCTAGGACCCCTGGAGACCCCGAGCAGTCATCTACCACATTCTTGGGCAATTTTGCCACCACGAAAACATCACAGACTGTACTTTACCAGCCTGAGTGATACAGCTTCCTGCATGCTGAGGCTGTGTGGCTCACTGCTATATGCTTGGGCCCTTGCTGATCGAAACTTTGTGATGTAGTGCTCTTATAAGTATAGTCTAATTTACTGATGACTTAAACCACTACTTTTGATTCGTCAAAACAAAACCAGAAAATGTCCCCACCACCCACAATGAAAATGTGTACTAAAATAACAAAACTCTTTCCACTGAACTCCGGGAACTCTTCACTGAGTGACACCAAGGTGGTTGACATTGCCAAGAATAGCACACACCCCCCAAAAAAAATTAAAAAATCAGGGCCACCCACTTGGGCCCCTCATAGTCACAGTATCTATCACCATAACTGAAAAATCCCACTTTTGACCCACTTTTGTGCTCCAAGATTAAAGGTTGTTGGGGAGGAAGGAAAAGGCATTTGGGAGCCATGGTATCTCTCAGTGCCACAGGCCATGAGTCTGTGGGGACTCTGTTGGAACAAGCCACAGGAAATCCAGGTTTGGCTGGCTGAAAGTCAAAACACAATCTGTTAGGTCATGTCCCAGAGAAAGCCTGGCTTCAGGTATCAATTGGCTCAGACCCAAAGGATGTCACTGTGACATACAGCTTCCTTCTCTGTCTTGACCCCAATCAGCTGACTCTGGTGCCAACCTCAGTTCTACTTGTCATCACGGGGGCTGCACAGCCCTTGGGCCACACATTCTGAGTAGGTCAGATCCAGGCTCATAGAAGAGACGGACTTCAGCAGTGTACACTGGGGCAGGGCAGTAGGAAGGGGAGTTTATATGATGGTGAAGGAGAGGAGGAGCCTTTCACTCTGGACCCTGGCTAAGCCTCTCACCAACAGAGAGCAAGAATCTCAGGAACATTGGCTCTGAAGGTTGCTGACACAATATTCCTTGTAGCTAGAGCATGTTAAAGTAGCCCTGAACTGTGCTTAAGGCTTAAGTTTATGTGACCTTCAGGGATGGCCCGATTCTATTTTCTAAGAATTCCACAAACAGTTAAATAAAGAATAAAAAGAAATATTAAAATAAGTAAACAATCCCCCTGTCTCAGCTGGGGTGACTGCTGCTGTGATGGAACACCACGATCAAAAGCAACTTGGGAAGGAAATGGTTTATCTGGCTTACATATTCTGAATCACAGTCCACTGAGGGAAGCCAAGGCAGGAACTGAAACCAGGCAATAACCTGGAGGCAGAAGCCGAAGAGGATGTAGGGGGTGCTGCTTACTGGCTTGTTCCTTACGGCTTACTAACAACCTCCATATCTCACACTTGCTCAGCCTTTCCCTCCCCAGCCCTGCAAGCCTTGAGATCTGGGATTTTACCTCCTCAGGAGTGCCTACTCAGCACTCCTCAGGAACTGCCCTATGCTCTTGTTAGGTTTTGAGGTGTGACTGCAGGGACCTCAAAACCAACATGTGTGACTACTAGGAAGACAATACTGTAGCTGGAGAGATGGCTCAGTGGCCAGCAAGCACTTACCACCCTTTTGAAAGGGTGGTTTAATTCTCATACCTGTGTGGTAGCTCACAACTGTCTGATGCTATCTACAGATGTTCATGCAGACAGAGTACACACACACATATATATGTGTATGTGAGTGTGTGTGTGTGTGTGTGTGTGTGTGTGTGTGTGTGTGAATCTTAAACAATAAAAAAAGACAGTACTAAACCCCCTGAGAAGCCCATGCCCACACTCAGGGACTCTTCTCTCTCTCTCTCTCTCTCTCTCTCTCTCTCTCTCTCTCTCTCTCTCTCTCTCTCTCTCTCTCTCTCCTCTCAAGTTGATTTGTAAAAACAGCACAGGGCACTGGTCATCTGCAATAGTGTGTAGGTGAGTGTGTCACAGCAGTCCGTCTGTCTGCACATTGGCAGGAGCCTTCTCTGTGGGGCCTTCACAGGGGCCTGGGCACCTTTGGGAGCCTGAGCTGGAGCCGAAGCCTGGGCCTTAGCTGGAGCTTTGGCCTCTACCTTGGTTTGAACCTTGGGCTTTGGTAGGCAGAGCCTACGACCCTTGGCTGTGTAGCTTTGAATCTTCTTCCCAAGCTTGGGGTGAGCGATGAAGGCCAGACAGTTGAGTTTGCAGCTGAGGCCTTTTGGCATCTTGGGCTTGATGGCCTCAGGCTTCACAAGGGCCTTGATAGACTCTGTGTGCACTCACCGCCTTTGCTTGGTTGGCCTGCATCTTCTTCAGACCTTTCTTGTTGTGCTTCTTGGCAAAGCGCATGCTCCTCAGGAACTTGGGGTCAACCCCCTTAAGAGAGTCGTATCTTTGTTCTCCAGGTCTCTTGGTGCCATTCCTGTGCCATTTGTGGGACTGGTTGTGTGTGGTGTGGTTCTTGGACTTGGCCATGTGTGCATGGTAACCCGCGGCTCCCGAAGCGCCTGGGACTGGAAGAGAAAGAGAAAGTGCAGCACGGGAAATCTCTTCTATTTCTATTTATTAGCTCATCCTCAGATTCTTTCCCACTTTCATAAAGTCAAGAATACAGCTTTAGCTAAGTGGAGGTCCCTAAAAGGAAACTCTCAGGCTGAAAGACAGACCATAGGGATACTGCAGCCAGAAGCCCGTTTGCAAGAGTTTCTGAGCTCCCCATACTTCAGTGAGTGACCTCTCTCCTAGTCCCTCAGGGGTTCCTAAAAAAGGAAGACACGCCCTACCTCCTGACTCAGCCTCCTCCAGCACTTTATTCTGTGGCTGCGACTGCACTCGGATGTGGACTTCTAGAAGCCGGCTCTACCCAGCATGACAGTACTTCTGTATGGATTCCCCCTCAGTCTGTCCTCATCCTCCCTGGACCTGTGTCTCTCACTCCTAACCAGACAGGAGGTTACCCTTATCCCAGCTCCTCTCTGGGATAGCAACTCAGTGATGCTGAACGAACGAACGAACAAATGAATGAATCAACGAATGACAATAAAGTCTCCCTCAGTGACTGGGGTCCCTTGGGTCTTGAGGCTGGTATGTGCTTCCACATAACCTTCATACTTCTTTGCTGGTCTTTGCCCCTCAAATCTTCTCTGCCCATACCCAGAGCAGTAAACTCAGAGCCTGCGCTGACCTCCTAGCCTAATCTGCAGGACCTCCATGTGGCCCACAGAGTTCTGGTCCTCTCACCCCACACCCACTTTCACTTCAGCAGACAGGCCTGTCCCTCAAAGTGAATGGGAACTCTGACCTTGCCCCGTCTGTTCCTGGAGCAGCACACGCCACCCTTGCGTCTTTGCAACTCATGTCTTGATGACTTTTAGATTTTAGCCCAGGACACTCTCCCTGACTGTCCGTTAAAGTTAAACAGAACCCCAGCTGCTTGTTGCATGGAGCCTCAGTCTTGGTGCTGGTGATTGACAACTGGAACTCTGATCCGTGAGCTTAAGGGCTAAATCACAAGATTCACAAAGCAGGGATGGTGCAGTCTTCCCCCTCCAGTGGGTCTCCTCAACCGGACATCAATGCCAGCTGTATAATAAATACTCCAGTTTGGCGAACAAAAGACAGAAGTGGGGGGAAGGGAGGGAAAGCAGGGAGGAAGGACAAGAAGGAGGAATTGGTACTCCAATCAAAGGGCAACTGAACTGAGCGCAGGAATGTAGCTCAGTGGGTAGACCTGGCATGCACAGTTGCAGGGGCTCCTGAATGTAACCCCCAGCATTGTATCAGCAGGGTGTGTTGGCAAATGTTTATAATCCTAGAACACTGAAGGTCATGTAAGAGGATCAGAAATTCAAGGTCATCCTCAGCTATATAGTAAGTTCAAGACCAGCCTGCGGTATGTGAGACCTTGTCTTCAAACAGACAAAAGCACTCTGGAGCATTTGCAAAGGCGCACAGCTCCAGCAAAGGATGGAGTGCCTAAGAGCCATTTGAGTACTTTTCGATTACTAGAGGGGGAGGGGAGAGAGAGGTAAGAGACTTGTCTTCACTTTGCTTGGATTCACCTGGCTTCTGGGTAGGACATTGGAGGCCAAACTAAGCAACATCCTCTGCCTGCCTCTCTGGGACCTGATGTCTGAACCCCATTCAGACCCTGAGGGTTTGGAGTTCATTTTCTTTTGGCAAACCACCAGCTTTCCTTTTCTAAAGGAAAATATAAAATATAAAAAGACATTCACATAACATCTTGGAGATCAAATGACTCTTGGAAAATTGCATTTTGATGAGTGAGGGAATCCAAACATATGGATTAAGTTCTCCTTAGATCTCCTCCGGGAGACGAGGGCTCAGCAGGCTCAGGCAGCGGGTTAGGAATATGCGTTGGGTGCACCGGGGGAGGGCTGAGCTATCTCAGGTCCTGACAGCGGCTGTTGACCACATTCCAGCTGGATCAACCGCAGGGGAAGCATGCACTTTAAAAAAAAAAAAAAAAAGACTGCTTCCTCTCCTCTGGCTTCCCTACCCTAGGGGGCCACGCTTTGGGGTCTTATTAGTGACTGGAAAGGGTAGTGGGTTCCTGTTCTATCTGTATGATTTATCCCAGAAAGCAACCTCCACCCTTCTCCCTGGGGGAAACGCCAGAAGGATATACTGAAGCCAAATATTTGCAATCAGGTACTTAGGTGACGGCACTGATTCTGTTTATGGCCCCGTTCTTTATCTCAATTTCGCTGATGCAGGCAGGCTCAGACTCTGAGACCTTGCATCAAGCATGATTCATGCTGTCATTGCTGGGAACAAGCGCCACCAGGCACAAGCACTTCCAGCTTTCTTAAGGCCAGAGAAAACTCAAGGCTATTGCCTCTGTTCTCAGCCTGACCTAGTGGGGGCAAGGACCGTGCTGACTGCTTAGCACTGAATGCAGACTGCAAGTCAAACCTATGAGCCTGTGTGTCGGTACACTTCCCCTCCCAGCACACTTCCCTCCCAAGGGCAACTGCTGCTACGCCTGCTCTACAAATGAGGAAACTGAGGCATACAAGGACTCTGCAACTTCAACAGCTAGTAGCTGTGTAGACTTGGGATCTGGGAATTGGACCAAGTGTTTTACCAATGCCAGATGTATCCCCATCCATTACGACCTCCAAGATGTCGTGCACTTTGGCTGTTTGTAAAGAGCAATGTCCTTTTGGTATTTCATGGCTGTTGTCCTCTTGAACTGACATTAGCTGTGATTACCCAGGGAGACCTGCATAAGATTGGATCTATTAACCTTCCATAATGGAGGTGAGGAGGTACTTACTGTGTGCCTCACACCTTCACAAATATTCGAAGATAGCTAACAATATCTTGGTAGAGGATAGGTTCAGTGGGCCTTGCCCCTCCTCTAGACGGAATGTGATTGGTTGCTGGAAGAGGGGCTCTCCAGGACCCAGATCTCCCCGAAGATATAAAGCAGTAAAAGGTGGCCAATGACAGATTGTGTCTTCCATGATATAGATGATTTTAAATTGGCCATACCCTTAAAAGTAACTAAAGTTGCCCCTGAGACAGCATCTTCTGAAGGTGGAACTGGGCTTTTTGGTACTTTGTTGCTTCCTTGGGGAGCCAGTCTGTAGAGTATTCAGGGTAGCTAGGCTGTTTGGCTGACCATCCTCTGCTCAAGGCAGCTAGGCATCAAGGAAGAGCCTAACAACCTGCCAGTTATAGAGTCAAATCAACTCAGCAGCTATTGTGTCTGCTCTCCCTTCTTTTCCTCCTCTTTCTTCCTATGTAGCCCAGGCTGGCCTTAAACTCAGAGAGACCCACCTACCTCTGCCTTCCAAGCACTCAAATTAAATGTATGTGTTAACATGCCCGACTCTCAAGTAACTTCCAACATCTCAACTTCTTTACAGGGAAAAAATGAAGCTGTAATATGGTTATAATAAAGGCTAGTCTGTAACATTATCAATGCCTCCACAATACTGAACAGTACTTTAAAACATTCTACATTGTTTAATAGTGTTTAACCACGCTCTAATATCCCAGGCAGAGCTAAGTGCCTCTGGTCTGTTTCATTCCTATCACCTGATCAAAGTCTTTCACACATTCTAAACTAGGCTTCATGTGTCAATAGGCTACTGATGATTGACAGGTTGGGTATAGTGCTAGACTGGAACTCAAGGCCCTACATATAGCTTCAGCTCTACTATGGAGTTACACCCCTGAACATTCATGAAGTCTTTTTAGAAGCTCCCAGGTCAGCCTGGTAGAATGCCTTTCTTCTCTTCAGAAGCTACTGGACATTATAAAAGTGACTTCTACTGTTATGGGGAGCCCACAAGAGATGACCACTTAAACACAGTATATATCCAAGTGAAAGTCTTTATTCCAGCTGGCTGGGACTATACTCAGGTATTTGGGACCCAAGTCTAGTACCATGTGTTTAGAGCCAAGGGTTTTTGGAGGCAAAAACCATATCCTGGTATTTTACATAACAGCTGCATGAGAAGGTTTTGAGCAAGCAAGCAGCTAAACAGAAGCTAAGACAAACCATTTTGACCTTGGGTTCCTAGAATAGATTCAGATAATTTTCCATGGGATTCTATATCACGGAGATCAAATTCTAGTTAAACCTGAAATGGCATCAGCAAGATGGAGCAAGAAGGAGAAACCTCTGCACTGTCTTGCCTTGCCATACTACAATTATTGGGGACCAGCTCTAAATGAAATTCATCGAGTTTCATCTCCTGCTGGGACACTACACTTCCATAAACCACAGACTCCTGATATGCCCAAATGGGAAAAATAAAACAACTTCATGCAAGTGAACATGTGTTGTTCTGGCTTCTGCAATCTGGTTTCTGGGCATTTGTTGCAGTAACTTCACCCGACTGCACATTCCTCCAGGAAATGCAGGAGTCACTGATTGGATTAGGCCTTTTTGCTGAGTTTACAGGAGAGTTGGGGAAGCAAGGCTCAGAAGAAAAAAAAACTATCAATCAATGGTGACTGAGAGCTTGCTATGTGGTAAACAGGAGCTCACATTCTCTCTTCTTTCACTAAAGAGAAACTGAGGCACAGCCAAAGCTACATATTTATTAAGAACAGAATCAGGATGAAACCCAGAATTCCTGTCCAGAGTCCAAAGTCTTCCCTGATGAACTAGATTGTACTCTGTTTTATTTTGAGACAGGATCTTGCTTTTTAGCCCAGGCTGGCCTTTAGACCATGATTCTCCTGCTTCAACTCCCATGCTCTCCTGATTTCTGAAGTCATTAAGTGCTAGCCATGCTACCACGTTTTACTTTATGGTGACCTGAGTTTTTCAAGGATCTTATTCCAAGACAACACACATAAGAGAAACATTGAAAACACTGCCTAGGAGGGAAAGAGTAGATGGACCAGAAGTCGGGGCAGGGGCAGGAACAGGAGTGGGGATGGGGAGGGGGGGAAAGGGGTTGGGGCGGGGGAAGAAGCAGGGGCAGGGGTGGGAGTAGGCTGTCAGACTACATGTGGATTGTGACTTGGCTTTACTTCCATCAATGACATGAAGTGGAAGATGGAAATGCCAGAGGCCACAGAACAGGTCTGAGAAGGCCAGCAAGCCCAAAGGGATATCCTTAGTGCCCAGACAAGAGGCCTTCGTGTCCTCAGAATGTCCTGCATTGTGCTCTGCTGCAGGTGGTAATGACCCAGGAAAATGTTTCCAGACGTCATCTCTTGTTGGGCATACCTTGAGCCTCCATAGGGGGAAAAAAATGAAGAGAATAAATGGTGAGTGGGAGTGGGTCCATAGCAAATGTTATGGTCCACACCACACACACTGCATGGCAGACCCAGCAAACGCAGCCCAAGGCAGGGAGGTTCATTCAGAAGCCAGCACAGCAAGACAGTACAGTGTGGAGCACAGGAACACCTTTGCCAAAGATCAAGTCCCTGAGATGTTCTCTGAACTGCTCTAAATGACAATGAAACTAAGGGCTGGTAAACGCACCTGCTGCCAATCCTGGACCTGTGCATGAGCCCCAGAACCACACGGCCGAAGGAGAATCAGCTCCCATAAACTGTACTCTGACCTCTATACTAGTGCTGTGGTGCTCAACTACACGCATGCATGCACATGCTCTTGCAAGCACACACACACACACACACACACACACACACACACACAGAAACAGAGAGAGACAGAGACAGACAGACACAACACTAACACAGAGACAGAGGAGAGAGACAGAGACAGAGAGGAAAGAGGAAGAGGAGAGACAGGGTTAAAGAGAAAAAAATAAATAAATAAGTAAATGCTAAAAAATGTTTTAAAAGAATAAAACAAAGTAAGTTGGCATGCACGTACTAAGATCTTCAACTCCCAGCTCTATGTAAATCAGGAATGATGGGGCTGGTGAGATGGCTCAGTGGCAAAGTGCTTGTGGTGGCAACATGGGACCTGAGTTCAGATCTCAGCATATATGTAAAAGCTGGCCATGTTTGAACCCCCAGCACTACGGGAGGGAGAAGCGTGGGTTTGGGGGCTCACTGGCCAGCCAGTCTAGCCAGGACAGAACACTCCAAGTTTAATGGGGGACCTGGTATAAAAAACATGGTAGAGAATGACAGAAACAGACACCAGATATCAGCTCCTGGTCTCCACACACTCATGCGCAGACAAGCATACTCTCACACACGTACACACAGGAGCACATATACATGCATACACCATGCACATGCACAAGAATACATACAGACCAGGTATGGTGGTGCATGCCTATAATCCCAGCACTCTGGTGTGGGAAGCAGAGGAAGCAGAGGTTCAAAATTAACCTTGGCCACATCGGGAGTTCAAAGCCAGCCTGAACTGTAGAAGACTGTCTCAGGCAACAGAAAACACAAAGCTCCCTTGGGAGAAATGGTATCCAGAGATATGAAAGCCAGGCTGGAGCCTGTAGGATTGCCACAGAGAGCAGTGATTTTGAAGAGAATTACATGTGACTGCAGTGTCCTGGGAATTACATCTTTCCTGGAACCCAGAGGCTGCTCTCTGCCCAGCTGGTAGTTCATTTGGTGTGTCTGATATCAGGAGTGATATTTTTCAAAGGCAGAAAAGGAATGTCACACTTTTGTGAGGCAGGTGATAAACGCTGTGTCTCCGGGGACCAGGTACCAATTAGGGCCAATTAAAACCAAATTCACCCATCATTTGGCAGCAGTAGATAATAGAACTCCCATGTCCTATGAAACTGTGCATGTCACCCATGAGCTCACTCGTATTGGTCACTCCTGAAGTTAAGAAGGAGGAGGAAAAGGAGGAGGGGGAAGAAAAGCTGAGTTGGCAAGATGGCTCAGTAGATAGATACTTGGTGCCAATTCTAAGGATGTGAGTTCAGTACCTAGGACCCACGTGGGGAAAAGAGAGAAGTAAACCCTGCAAGTTATCTTCATACCTTCACACAAATAATAAACAAACAAATAAATAGTAAACAAATCAATAAAGTTATAATGAAATTTCCCGAAGAGTCCTTCATTTTCCAGCACCTTCTATTATCAGCACTTAATTAACTCCCAACCATTTCAACCTTACAGTGCTGTGCTCTGGACCACAACTTGTAAATGTGGGCACTTCAAAGCACCCTGTCCTCAGGACCAGAGTGCTGAAGGAGGAATTGCGGAGACTGTCACGTGTGCCTAATTTTCCTGACGGCTTTCCCCCACCTGTGACTTGCCCTGCCCTTTCAGCCTGTGGTAACCTGGGCTAGAAAACACCCAATAACTTGAAGTGATATAATTGACACTCAAATCAAGAGCTTCAGAGCAACCTCTCAGGTGTCCCAGCACTCTGTCTGAACTCTGTCTAAGCTCCTAGATCAATCTGAATCAAGCTGACAACTTACTATGTAGGGCACGATTGCTTTCGAATCCGTTAAGCCCCTTTGAAGTTTTGACTAAGAACCCAACGTTATAAAATGTTAATAGCAAAACCATAAATCATATCTGAAAAGTAAAACCCCCACCCAAGGTTTGTAAGATCACCGGACTCATTACTTAAGCGTCACTGAAGACATGAGCTGGGAGTGATACGGAGGTAAACTGAGGAAACAGCTTCTCCAGCCTCATCAGGGATGAACCAGACAGACTTTCCCCACCTTTTTTTTTTTTTTTTTTTTTACTTAAATAAAGTCTCACTGTGTAGTCTAGGTTGACCTAGAAGTCACTGTGTAACCCAGCTGGCTTCTAACACATAGTGATCCTCCTGCCTCAGGCTCCCACTCCACCCAGGGACAAGCTGTTCATTGAAGAGTTTCTGGCAAGCTGTGAGCCTCAAGGCATGTTAACAGGAATCCATTCCTGTGAAAAATGCACTGGGATCTAGAGCTTGACTCACCTTCCCTCCACCACCACCCCCCCTCGAAAAAACTATGGATGGGAAACCTTTGTGAGCAGGGCAGGGAAATTCGAGTGCAGCCTTCTGATGGAATTCCTGTCCTTAGTTTGAAAACTGGAAGGGGGGGGCAAAGAGGCAAAAGAGTAAATCAGAGTTTGTATTAAAATGATGTAATTAATTTACTATAACAAGGGCTTCCATATCGTCCTTTGATAAGTTAGATCCTAATCACTATCATCACTCTTAACAGCCTCCCCACTAGGCACTCCTAGTTCTTGTTTGTGGAAACTGAAGCACAGAGGATTAGCATGCATTCCTCACAGGGGGTGCAAGGGGCTGGACCAGGCTTGGGGGATGGTTTGCCTCTTAAGATGTCGGGTGAGAGATCTGTCTGAAGCCTGAGCCTCAGCATGGGCTCATCCCCCACCCTTTCTATTGGAATGTAACCCCGGGCAGGAACCTAGCTGTCTTCTTACTTTGTTTCTTTAGATCCTAAATCTCAGGGGGACACAGAAGATGGTTGGTCCTCAGTGCATGTCTCCCGAAGAAATATTTAAGGGTGACATGAGAGTAACTAGCTGCCTCTCCACTGGCCAATCACCTCCGAGGAAACACACGTGCGCTGAGGTCTGAAAGACAAGAAGGTGCCAGAAACAATGAGGCCAGCAAGGAGGATAGTCAGTAAGGAGGCCTCATGAAAGGAAATGAGCCTCTGTGTATGCAGAAGTAAAAAAGACTAGGGTCTGAGCTGTGGGTCAAGATGGCCCAAATCTGGTCTGGTAGATGACTCGGTGGTAGAGTACTTGATGTGTAAGCATAAAGACCTGAGTTAGGTTCCTGGACCAGGTGGCACATTCCCATCACTGTAAGGGTGGGGTAGGGTGGGGTGGGAAAAGGGGATCCCTGGAGCCAGCTAGCACAGCCTAAAATGTGAGACCAGGTCCCAGAGATCCGATCCTGAGGAATGACAACCAAGGAAGACCTCTAGCCTCCACAAACATGCACATAGATGAACATGCCCACACACACACATGAACATGTACTTACATACTCATGCACCTATTGACACATGGACACACACAAGAGGGGGGAAGGGAGGGAAGAAGGGAGGGAGGGAGGGAGAAAGGGAGGAAAGAAGAGCTCACTCTATATTTCTTGAATTAGGCTATGACTTTTGGCTTGCTCTGGTCCACAGAACTCAGCTGAAGCAGCAGTGTCAGCACAAGGTCTGATTCTTCCAAGTTCCACTCACCAGATCCCCGAGCCAACATGCAGAGGGGTTCAGGCTGTTCCTGAAGAGACCAAAGAGCAAGAGATACCCAACGGACACTCAAGCTATAGCTGATGCCCCAGCCCAAAGGTGAAAGGTTATCTGAGAACACTTGAGGTCCTTTTATGACTGTCTGACCTGAGCAAACATGTTCACACATGTTACCATCCCCTACATGTGTATCAACTCACATATTATGATTATGAGAACCAATACACTATTTCCTGTTTACCCCACAGGTAAACTGAGACCACTGGATGATCAGGGCATGGCACACTCTAGTCCCCTGTTCCAGTGCTTTGTTGAGCATTTTGCACAGGGGGCTTCACCTCACTCCTGTGCCTTATATTAGGCTTGCATGGCTAGCGCTCACCCCTGAGAAGAGACCTAGGTACTCACCAAGACCACATGGGACTGAATGACAGTTGGGGATCCAGCACTTTGTACAGTACTCAGTCCTTTTAAAGCCACCAAAGCCACACCACCCACAGCACCCTGTTCCTTCAAGAGCAAACACCTTCATTGTTTACGATAACTACAGCAAGTCCTGGGTCCCTGAGATGGCAGAAACAAAATTTCTTTCCTTTAAGTGTTCCCTGACCATCTTCCTAGGTTGAGTTCAAATTCTGAGTCCCTGGGCCCAGGAGTGGAATTGGTTACAGCCTGCCCGAGGCCCGGAGAGTTTGCTGGACTTGAAATTACATCAAAGAGAAAGACAGAGACTCTATCATATGAAGTCTTAAGTAGCCCAGGCTTGCCTTGAAGTCAATACGTAGTCAATGATGACCCAGATCTTAGGAATCTTCTGCCACCACCGCCGAAGGCTGGGGTCACAGGTGTGCACCACAGTGCCATATTTTATACCACAAATCCTTCTTCATTGAAATTCAGAACATCAAAACTTTAACTTCTCCCCTGGAGTTTGTTATACCCTGTTCCTCTAGATAGTACAGGCTGCCTGACTTGCCAAACCAGGGAGTTCTGCAATGGGATGGGATTAAGATCTTAGAAGTCTACCCTCCACAGACCTAGGGGATCTTGTTTGAAAACCTAGGAGCTGAGCTGCTGGAGTGTCTCCCCCTCAATTTTACACTTAAACCATCATTATCTCTGCCTATAGGTCAGAGCTGTCTGTCTGGCATCTGACTATCTTTGAACTCTGTTTGCCTTACAGCACATCTATTCAAAGAATCACTATGCTTTAAAAAAAGTTTTATTGTTTTATTGTGAATTTGACATCATGTATTCCAGTCTCACTAATCTCCCCCCTCTCCTTGTTTCTGCCCTCCACGCTCATGACTTCCCTCAACAGAGAAAAAAGAAAACTCTCTCGGAAGCTGTAGTGTGTCAGAGTGTGTCCCACAGCACACCCTTTTGTCTACGCTTCTTTGCTTGCAAATGTTCATTGACAATGTACATTGGTCTGGTACAAGGCCTCTGGCTTCTGTTACTATATCAATACTGGAACCTCACTGGGACTCACTCACACCTCTTGGATATGCTGTTGTTGCCCTGTGTAATGGAGACCCTGTAGTTTTGGATCTGTAGGACTTACCCCTTCATGCACACCAGCAGTTCATCGATGGGGTAGATGTTGGTGTGGGCCAATTCAAAGCCCTGGATTTGGGCCTGAGAGGTATTTGAGCTAGTCAACCCACTGGCTCTCATGCACTAGGGGGTTGGCTTACTAGCAAACCCCTCAACCAGGACCAGTTCTACCCTGCTGCTCAGGCAAAGTGAAAGACCCCTGTTCCCAAGTACTGCAGCTAGTGAGGAGCAATGGTCCACTCTCATGACACCAGGGCCAGCTCTCCTGCCTGCAATGAATGGCAAGGGACAAGGAAAGGGAAGAGGGTGTCTCTCCTTTGTCCATGTCATCCAACAACAAGAGATAGTACAGACTTTCCTTCACTCACACCCTCTTCTGTGCTGCCCACGTGAGGTTCAAGGCCTGCTCTCTCCAGTGCTGCAGCAGGTGAGGGGCTGGGCCAGCTTTCTCACTCTGATGACCCTGGGGCCTGGCTCTCCTGCCTGCCATAGGTGGCAAGGGGCAAGCAGAAGGCAGCATCTCTCCTTCACCCTGTCACCGCATGGCAGACAGGTGGCAGGACATCTCTCCCATGCTTGCACCCTTGGGGTCAGCTTGCTTACGCCCCTGCCCCAGTGTCAGCCTACTGTGCTATCCAGGCGAGAGCAACATCAGCTCTCCTGGGAACTACGGCTGGTGAGTCCACAGCCAGGTCTCCTGACTGCAGGAGCTGGTGGGGAGAGGGGAGGAGGAGATGTCTTCTGGCCCATACCACCACACGGGAGATGAGCTGAGCGGCAGGCCTGCTCTACTGTGCTTGTATCCTCCGGGCTGACTCACCACAACCCCCACAATGGGTGGCACCTGCTCTCCTGACGACTGCACCTGGCTGGGGTGGGTCAGCTCTCAAGCTTTCATGTCCCTGGGGCTAGCTCTCCACAGTGCCCAGGTGAGGTGTGGAGCCAACGTTGCAGATCTCTTCGACAGTCGTCCTGACCAAGGGCATCTGTCTGCTGCTGCAGGATCCCACCCATAGGCCCAGGTGGCATCTCTGGCTACTCACCGCAGGCTGCCCCTTGTCACTCTGAGTGTCCTGTTCTGCCTCTCTTCACTGTGTCCCAACCTGTGTTTCTTTCTCTTCCATTTCTCCACCACTACTTGTTCCTCTTAGTGGCACCCAGAGTCTCTGAGTCTCTGTGGTCATCTCTGAGTGGTCTCAGGAGTGCTGTGTCCCATTTGTGCATTATGGCAGAGGGCAGGGGTCATCTCCCTTTTTTCACAGAATGTTCAGCTACTAATAATTCAGATGTTCACAGGCCAGAGTCCTGAACATAGCCTCTCTTCTTACTGCTGCCTACTGACTCACAAGTGACACAGCAGTCACACCTGCAGTGCCTCTCTGGGTAGGACAGGACCTTTTTTATTTTAAAACATTTTTTTTTTTTTTGGGTCTTGTGAGAAACTTCAAGTTTACAAAAGGCAACAGAGCCAGACCATGAATACCCATGTAGCAGTCCCATGGTGGTCCAGCTTCCTGTCCGTCCCTACCCTTGTATTCCTGTGCATCACTGTTTACAAAACCCAAACCATTAGCCTAACTTTCAGCATACCTGAGTGTTTCCATGAAACCATCACTGGCTGAAAGCCACCTCAACTCCCATCTTCTTCAGCGTGTGTTCTGAAAAGTCAGGGTTGGGGCTCCCCAAACCACTAGGGTGGGATGCACCTCCCAAATTGTTTCAGGGAACAGCCCAAGGCTCTTGGGAAGAGTAATTCCTTCCCTCCGGTTTCCTTCACAGTCTGGAATGTAAAAGCCAAACCCAACAGCCACAGGTTTGCCAAGAACTCCAAAAAGACGATCACGTGTCCAATTACCATGGAGACGCGGTGACAAAGGGAACTTATTCCTGCTGTTTAGACAGAGCAATCCTGCAGCCGCTGGTAGGAAAGGGAGGCAGGCTGCCTGGGCCGTGAACACCTGACTGTCGCCCACGCAGGGCTCGAGGTTGTCAGCACCTGGGATTAGCACGTGGGCTTGTGCAGGAAGCTGGCCCGGCTACAGCGCCAGAACAACTCAGAGAGCCAGGCTCTTCCTTAGCAGTCTTCGATGGCTCAGCTGACAGCTTCAACAGAGAAGTGTGTTTTATTAGTTCTAGCATTATTCTATCCATTTCAATCCTGGCCATTTACATGATGAGTCCTATGGCTTGATTAACCTCAGGACAATTCCAAGCCTGTTCTTCTGACATGAATGCAGTGCCAGATTTGTAGTCTAAAAAGGCAGACTCTTAAGTTAGGCATCCTCACAAATCAAGGTATCCAGAGACCCAAGAATAGAGGGTCCCATGTTTTAAAATAACTGGGTCTGGACCAGCAAGATGGCTTAGCACAGACACTTTCTACCAAGTCAGACAATCCTCAGTTCAGATCCCTGGGCTCTATAAGGTGGAAGAAAAAGAACTCACTCCCAGAAGTTGTCCTCTGACCTCTACATGTATATTTGTGCCCAAAGGCACGCATATTTACCAGACTAAAAATAACAAAATCTGCTAGGCTTGGTAACTGGTGCATGCCTTTAACCCCAGCACTCAGGAGGCAAAGGCAGGTCAATATCTGAGTTCAAGGCCAGCCTGGTCTATAGAGTGAGAGTGAGTCCCAGGATAGTTAGGGCTATTGAGAGAAACCCTATCTCAAGAAAATTTAATAATAATAATAATAATAATAAATTATAAAATGATAACAAATTAGACTTTTGAGGTAAATGCCTTGGAATCTCAGCTACATGGAAGGCTGAGGCAAGAGGAACACCAGGGGTTGGAGGCCAATTTGGGCCACATTCCAGTCCAACCCAAGCACAAAATAAAAAAGCCTGGGTTTCAGAGAAAGTGCAGTGAGACCTGTCTTAAAATAAAAAGAAGGGCTGGAACACAGGCCAGTGGTACAGCTTTTGTTTCAGTTCCTAGTGATATGGCCACCCTAAACAAAATATATGCATATGTTTATATACAGAGCATCCTCATAGGAATGTTGCTGGTGCTCCAACCCTATCCAGGTGACTTTATTAGTCCTGGGTCCATGCCAGTAGCAGCTCCCAGACAGGCAGGGGCACCGGAGAAAGCGCTCCTTGGGCGTGGGCTTGACCTAGGGTCTCTGCACATATGTTACAATTGCATAGCTTGGTCTTCTAGTGGGACTCCTAACAGCAGGATAGGGGGCTGTCTCTGACTCTGTGGCCTGCCTTTGGGACCCTTTCCTTCTACTGGGTTGCCTTGTCTGGCCTTGACAGAAGAGGTGCCTGTCTTATTGTGACTTGATGTGCCATGGTCGGTTGGTACTCACTGAGACTGGGGATGGTCCTTTCCTGAGGAGGTGTGGGGAGGGAAAGACTGGGAGGAGAGGAAGGAGGGGGAACTATGGTCAAGGTATAAAATAAATTAAATTTTAAAAGAGAAGGAGAAAAAAAAAGAAAAAGTGCTCCTTGGGTGGGGGCATTGGCATTGTAGAATGTCCCTTAGAGATCTTAAGTGGGACAAACCTGAAGCAACACCAGTACCTCCCTCCCCCTCCCTCCCTTCCCCTCCCTCCCTTCCTTTCCCTTCTTTCTCTCCCTCCTTCCCCTCCCTCCTTCCCTCTCCCCTTCCTCTCCCTCCCTCCCTCTTTCCCTTTTCTAAATCCTTTTTATTTTATTATTTTATTTATTATTTTATTTTAATGTGTGTGGCCAGAGAATTCTGGAATACCTCCAGACCCAGGCTTAGTAGAACTCCTGGCCACCTCATCTCCCACCCAAAGTACAGTCTGGGGACTAGCTGCCAGGAAAGCTCAGTCAGGGCAAAACAGCCACAGGAAAGAGTGCGGAGCACACCATTAGAACTCCCTGATTAGTGGACAGAGGAACCCTCAGAGGTGAGAGGAGGAGTTTTCCTTAAACCTGTGTGGAATTTACGAGGGGGGCGGATATCTTTTAAAAAATACTCACAGGAAAATGTGCTTAAAACATAGAAAGTATTTCTTTTAGAATGTCACATACAAAGTGTCATTCCAACTAAGATCTGTTTAAAAAGGAAAGATAAAAGTTTTAGAATGACAGTTGGGGATGATGTGATTCTCAATATTTAAGCCTCTGATTCTATCTTGCTAGCAGGTTAGGGGACCCCGGTTATATCCAGATAGCTCCAGAGCAGTCACTGGTGGAGACAGACCTTAGAGACCTGGCCCTCCACCCACTGAGCTCTCCAGCCTCCTTTTTCACCTCTCCACACTGAGAAGTTCAGCAGGACCCAGCTCTTCCTAGGCTACCGGACAAGGACCAAGCCCCACCATGCTCTGCTGAGCTCTGTAGGCCCTTGAGCATGTTAGCTCGGCTTTTGACAAGCCCTTTCCTGCAATGCCCTTTGACCTTTGATGCTTTCCTGTGAGTGAATGAAGCTGTTGGGAATGGCTGTTTGACAGACTGTTCCCTTATGCCTGGCAACCTGGAGCAAGGATTTACCCAGAGAGAGGCCATACTTCAGCTGGAAGGGACACCGTAACCATGGCTACTGAAGACACAACCTAGCTTCAGGAAGCCTCATTCAGCCACAGACTGCCCTGGCTTGCCTGGCAATCCAGCCTTGGTGAACATGAAGAAGACCCCACTGACTACCCTTCTACTCCAGAGCACCTCTTCTGCTCTGAAAGCTTTCAGAAGCTGTCTTCAGTCAGGGCCAGAAGAGGAAGACAACTCCCCTAATAATTCAGTTTCTGAGCATCAGCCGAGAAAGTCGTCCCTACATAGGCTGCGATTGGCCCTTATAAACCAGCCCATGGTGCTGGGACAGGTGAGAGTTAGCAATCATCTCTGCATGACCCCTGGCCTGTGGCCATATGGCTGTGCTGTTTAACTTCCTCTTGCAGTCACTGGACAGACACCGGTCTCTGATGACCCTTGGGAGGCAAGGTTAGGCCGGGTTAGAGGCTTCTCTGAGTAGCGACTTTTATCTACTTGTCACTGTAACAAAGATCAGAGGTGGCAGTGGCTGAAAACATCCAGAAGGCACATGAGGAAGGACTTTGGAAGTGGGTGGTGAAGGCTGAGAACTAAGTAGGACTGGGGGTAGGGCAGAAGGCCGTGCAGAGCCAGAGTAAGGAGCCCTAATAAGGAGTTGCTGTTAAGGTCAGAGGGCTCCAGAGAGCGGTCTTACCGTTGCCACCACTGTGAGAGCTGCTACTGTGAGTCATGAATTTCTGGCCACTGAGTGCAGGGCCACTACCAGACAAAGCCCAGGGAACCACGCGTCTCACCTAAAGCAACGAGTCTCTGGCATGTGGACCTTGGAGCCAATCCTGGGGCTGTCAGTGAGACCTTGCCACTCAGGGGCCTGGGACTGAAAACCCAGAGGAAACCATGCTTTGCCTGTGGATGACTTCCGTTCAGACAGAGCACAAGAACCCCAGCCAGCTGACTAGGAATAAAACCATTAGACATGCCAAGAGACTCTTTCATCCAACGAGGTGTGGAACTCTTCACATAGAGAAATATTTAATAACTTGAAAATATTAACTCTTCACTTTTTTTTTTTTTTTTTTTTTTTTGAGACAGGGCTTGATGCAGCCCAGGCTGGCTCCAACTTGCTGGATAGGCAAGGATGACCTGAACTGTTTTTCTCCCTGGCTCCAACCAGAGT
Organism: Micromys minutus; assembly: GCF_963924665.1. Classification (NCBI taxonomy): domain Eukaryota; kingdom Metazoa; phylum Chordata; class Mammalia; order Rodentia; family Muridae; genus Micromys; species Micromys minutus. The sequence continues at coordinate 45,219,739 of NC_137972.1, read as the reverse complement.
GCTGGCATTGCAGATGTGAACTTCCGGGCCATTTTCGTCGACTTTATACCTTAAAGTCATGACTGAATGACAAATACAGCCTCCGGAGCCCTGGGCAGGCAGCCACAGCATCTGGTCCACCCATTCATTTTTCTAAGACTCGGTGGAGGTACAGGGCCAGTATGTCCTGAATGTGAGATGATCTCTGTCGGCACACGTAGTCAAACATTTGGTTCCCAGCTACTGGAGCTGTTTGGGAGGCTGAGGAGCCTTTGGATGTGGGGCCTCACTGGTAAAATAGGTCACTAGTGGTGACCTCTGCTCTGCTTCTCCACCATGGTGGACTGAAAACTCTGGGGCTGAGAGATGAGATAAACCCTTCTTTCTGTAAGTGGCCTCTGTCAAGGTATTTGTCACATCTGTTAGGCAAGTGACTAATGCCAGGGCCTTCCCTGGGGTGAGAGGAGTCAGCTGCAGAAGATTTGGGATCTCAGTGAAGGTCTCTCAGCTTGGTGCTCAAATGATGGCCTGTCAAGCAGATCACTGGTGTTTCTAATAACAAGGCAGGGGACATGTCTGTAAAGTCAGCAAGATGTGGGTGACCCTCCCTCCTCACTGTGGTAGAGAAGCCTGTATGCAGTGGCTCGCAGGCTCCTTAGCTTTGCTGAGCATCAGAATGCTTGTGCCCTGGTCCCTCCCACTGTCCTACAAGAGGTCTGGGCTGGTAGGTAGGATGTGTGCACTTCAACCGTCTAGTGTTTCCCTGTCTTCTTGCAGGCTTATGCTCATTGTGAGGTTGTGAGCCTACGAGGCTGCAACAGAGTCTCTGACGATCTGCATGAAATCTGTGATACACTGAGACACACTGAAGATTCACTCTGTGTGGGACACTTTGTTACGAGGCCTTAAGCCCACTTGCTCCAGTTGTAACTTACAGTAAAGTCTCTTTAGACCCACTTTTTAAACGACAGAGTTGGCATGGAGTGAAGAGACTTCACTTAGTAGCAAAGAAAGAGGAGCAACATCCAAATCCTGGTCTATGTGCCATACTCTGGTGTGTAATACCCAGCCATGCTGCTTCTAGAAAGATCCATGGCTTTAAGTTTCTCGAATTGGGAGAAAATGGAACCTAAATTCTCTACCTGGAACCAGGGAGATAGCTCATCCCTAGTAAAAGTGCTCCCTGCATAAGCCTCTGGCTTGAGTTTGAGTGTAAGAACGCTGGGAGAAGCCAGATACAGTGGCCCCCATTTGTAATTCAGGACACCCATGGGAGATGGGAGGTGGAGACAGGAAAACCAGCTGGAAGCTTGCAGGCCAGCTAGCCTGCAGTGCACAGTACTGCAGACAGACAAAGGGACCCTGCCTCAGCCAGGCAGAAGGAGAACACTTACCCTTGAATGTGTTCTCAGACTTGTATGTGAGCACTGTGATGTATGCAAACATGCACACACACACACACACACACACACACATACACATTCCAGGGTGACACATGCAAATATGCACACTCACACCTACACACACACACACACACACACACACTCCAGGGTGACACATGCAAACATGCACACACACCCACACACATACACACACTCCAGGGTGACACAAGCAAACATGCAAACTCACACCTACACACACTCATGCACACACTCCACTGTGACACAAGCAAACACAAACATGTGCACACACCAATATATACACACACTCCAGGGTGATACAAGCAAACATGCATACTCACACCTACACACACTCATGCACACACTCCACTATGACACAAGCAAACACAAACATGTGCACACACCTATACACACACATACACTCCAGGGTGACACAAGCAAACATGCACACTCACACCTACACACACTCATGCACATACTCCACTATGACACAAGCAAACACAAACATGTGCACACACCTATACACACACACACACTCCAGGGTGATACAAGCAAACATGCACACTCACACCTACACACACTCATGCACACACTCCACTGTGACACAAGCAAACACAAACGTGCACACACCTATACACACACACACACACACACACACACTCCAGGGTGACACATGCAAACATGTACACATGCCTACAAACACACACACCTCTGATTCTGCTATGTCCTTTACCTAGCAATGGTAGGAAGTCTGTGGAGACTACAGGCTTCCTCTCCTCACCATTTCATTTGATAGCCTCTCTCACAACCGTTTCCACCACACCAGAATGAACGTGTGCACAGCCCCATCAACCATTCTCTGCCCACTCTCAGCTCACTCACTCGGAGCCAGGGTCTCATATAGACCAGGCTTGGCCTGAATTCTGTGTAGGTGAGGATGTCCTTGAACTTCTGACTCTCCTGCTTCTACCTCCCTAGTACCGATACTAAAGGAAGGCTCCGCTAGGCCAGCGCTAGGGTGCTGAGGATCAAAGCCACAGCCCTGAGACAAGCAAAGACTCTACAGGGCAGCGTCTCCCAGCCCTTTCCTCACTTGTCTTTCGGACATGTTGACAACTCTTCCCACAGAACATTCACTGGAGACACAGGGCAGCACTGTCGCGACTGAGCTAAGCTGGGCGACCGACTAGTCTAGACTCAGGACTTTTGGACTCCCAGGTTCGCCCCTTTCGATGAGAAAAAGCAACTGGCCTGACTCGATTGTTGGCAACGTTCAGACAGGGCAACCACTTCTAACCGTCTACCTGCCTTAAACGCCATTTTTCTCATCAATGAAAAGCCATTTTAGAGATCCATTATGCTAATTAGCACACCGGTGGGTGCTGAGCTAAGGCAGATAATTGGAGCACTTAGGCAGCGTCCTCTGGAGTGTGGGGCTGTGATCTTTCAAACATTAACTGCTTCTACAATGAAGATAAATTCGAGTGTGTCATGCTCACACACATGAACACAGAAACACACACACACACCTCGAATGCTTCCACTTGAGAAGTAAATTACACACAACACATCTACCACAATAGCCAGCATTTACTGATCTCTCCTGGTGTATCTGTGTGTATCCGGTATCTCGCCAAGTGACCAAAATAGCAAAGTTACCTCACTCGATCCTCAGGGGAAAAGCTAAGGCCCTGGAAAGGCCTTTGAGGAAGCTGTGAGTCGGCCCTGGAGTTGCAGCTGCTTAGAGAACTCTCCGTCTAAACCACTGTGGTGACTGGCTGCCTGTCAGTCAGAGAAGACCTCCTGGGAAGTCCTCAGCCATCAGCATTGACCATTTCTCACTCCTGCCTCAAAACTTTGAACGATAAATAAAATCCTGTTCTTTGGGAAGGATTTCCCAGCATGACTTCCCAGGGTAATTGATTCTGAAGCAGCTTTGGGGCCCGCCTTTGTGAGGCAGGGGAGTGGGGGCTGGGGAGGGGGGTTGGGGAGGGGGCTCTATACATGCAGAACAGTGTCTGAGAGTCTGCCATGCCCACAGGGGACCCACACTAGAGTGGCCCCTGCTTCCTATGGGACTTCCCAGTGGAAACCCCTCTTCTCACTTCTGCCCTGTGTCCCTGTTTAAAGCTAAGTAGGTCAGCGCTCTCAAGCACACACCCCCCCCCCCCCACACACACACAAACACACACACTGCCCACAGGACTCTCTCCTCCTGCCTGGGAATTTCCAAGGACTAAAGCTTCACTCCAGTGGACCACATAGCTATCAGCACAGAAAGAAGAAAGGACAGGCCTACAACAGGAAAGGAAGCTGTTAAGGACTCGGCTGTCTAATGATCTCGTAGAGTTGCTGGTGGGGTGGATTCACAAGGTATCTAAAGAAAGAGGAGCCTCGAGGCTAACTCTGACATTGTTGGCCTGAGGCAAGAAGAGCTTGTGCTGCCTTGACCCAGAGGAGTAGCTGGGAGTCAGGCAGGGGAGAAAGTGGACCTGTTACCAGCTCGCCATCCTCTGTTCCGCTGCAGCACAAAGCAGTTTCACCCTCACTGGGATGTCAGAAGGCTGGCTTCACGTTGCTAGTTGGGCTGGAAGCATGCATATAGTCCCGGGGAAAGCCTCTCCTCGGAAGACTGTCAGCTCACTTCCATCCTTTGAGTTGGATTAAGCCTGCTGGGATCTCCTCTGTTGCTTAGGGTCCTCTGTGACAGACAACATCCGTACCCACAGTACTGGAGTCTGGGATCCAGTGTGTATGCTAGGGTAGGCAAGAGGGCAGCCGTCTGGAGGACTCCCAGAGATCTGCCTGCCACACACGGAGCGACACAGAGGAAACAGTCTCCTTGAGAAATTTCCAGGCTGAAGGATGGGAGGAGGCAGGAACAGGATGGGCCCCATCTGGATCTTTTTAGCCCCTGGAACCTGAAGCATAAAGAGAGGAGGCCTGGCTCTTTGAAGCTACTCCCCGAGAGCTGCCACAGGCCCCTCGATGGGCTGGCCCTGCCAGGCCTCCTGCTCTGGCCTGAGGCATCTTGGCAAAGGTTAGGCTGAGTCTGGCAGGTGAGTCAACATTTGGCTTCTGTCCTGGGCTTTCTTAAGAAGGGCCGTGTTCCAGATTGGCAACTGTGCTCATGGAGGAGGAGGAGAAGAGAAAAGCCAAGTTCCGGGGGCCTTCCTGCCATGTGGGCCACCTGAGCGTTCTCTCTTCCAAGCCCTGATGGTGAGTGGGGCGCATAGGAGAGTGGTTCAAACCTCTCACTGTGGAGTCAGGTGGATGACCCAGGCTCTCTTTTCCATATGTGTGAAATGAAGAGTCACCTAGTCACACTGAGACTATGACAGGGACACAGCATCCTCCATGTGAAGTGTTCAACACAGAGGTTGGCATCCAAGGGCATCACACAAAGGATGCTATCAACCCACAGGGAGATGCTTGGCAGGGAGAGGTGGCTCAGCCAGGTGGCATTAGGAAAGGGAGGAGCAGGGAATCAGGTGAAGAGGTCAGGGAGACAGCCAACCAACCCCTTTTATGAGAACTCTCATGATGTCGGAACGCGAGCCGGTTGTTTATATGAATGGCCTCAGAATGAACTGGGCACAATTAATTGCCAAATACTTGGCCACGATGCATCCCCGACAGACTCCACAGAGAGTCTGTGTATGATGTGTCGGTAGCCAAGACTCTCAGGAAACCAGATAGAGTTTCTCCTTCCCGGTGAAACTTAAGGGAGAGAGGATGGCCGAGAGGGGAAGCGTATTGGCTTGCTGTACATAGTTGGGTTGCAAAGAAGGAAAATGTGTCCAAGCCCCCGTGGAGAGGACAGGAGAGGCTTTATAAAGGATACACTGTCCTCTTGCAACCATCAAATTTCTTTGTCTTGAGGATCTCTCTCCAGCGCTGTCACCTCCAACCTACTCAGTGATAATTCAGCCAGTTGCTCTCAAGAGAAACAAGCATTGACCTCGAGGTTAATGCAGGTAGAAGTAAGATGGTGTCCTTCACTGAGCTTGCTCAAGGGATCCAGCATCACTCGAACCAGCATCAACCATTATGTTGCCTATCAAGGAGGACCATCATTAGTTTGCTGTCCCTGTGGACAACAGCTTTACATTGTCCAGTGGCCAAGGCATAAGGGTCTCTCTGGGACCACTGTACCCAGTGAGGGTAGCCAACAGTCCAGAGCTAAGATTTCATCCCTGTCAGAGTGGATACAGGGAATCAGGCTAGACACTGCTGCTAAAATCTTGGGCATGCTCATTCCAAGGATGCCCAACCTTGGGAAATCAAACTTTCCAAGTCTTACCACTATAGTGTGTACTCCCTCCCCTGGTCCTTTTGCAAACTGGAAATACTCTCTGCTCCTGTGCCTTCTTCAGAGTACATCCAACACTGAAGTTGCTGCCTTGGCCTGTGACATTATCTTTCAGCTCAAGTGCCAAGCACTAGCCAAGTCATCTTTCTCTTCTTTGAAAGATGGAAGTTCAGCTGGGCCTGGTGGTACACGCCTGTAAATCTCAGCTACCCTGGAGGCTGAGGCAGGAGGGTTACACACTCCAGACTTCCTGAGCTACATCCAGGCTGAATTCAAGGATAGCCTGAGAAACAGGCTTCTCCTCAAAATAAAAGTACCTCAGTGATAGAGCACACACCATGTGTGAGGCTGTAGGTGCAACTCTCAGTACAAGGGGCAGGGGAGGGGGCACCTGGATAGCTCAGGGACCAATGAGGGACAGAAATGTGGGAATCACACAGCCCAAACATGGAAGCTTAGAGCTGCCTCTCGCAAGTTTCAGACTGTCTGTATTCATAGCTGAGATGAGGGTTGGCCCAGCAGCCTCAAAACCATCTCCAACCCAGTTCAGGTGCCACACAACTCCACCATGTTTCCCATCTAAGCTGTTCTATAACAGCTCTGAATGGACCAGGAGAGTCCTTGGACATCTTCACATCCTGCCTTTCCTCTAGAATGAAAATTTCAGTGTTATTTCGCAACTCCGTTGCAATCCTGTTTTGCAAAAACAAAGTCTCTTGTGGTTAATTAAATAATTACCTCTCATTTATCTTTTCAACAGGTCTCGGTTTTCATAGAATGGGTTTGTTTCATGTGGGACACACCCAGATGGGTATTTCTGGGATAGCACTGTGCCAGGGAATGGAACAATCCAGTTAAGTGCAGGAGCGCTAATGGCCTTGCCCAGGTTAGTAGGAAGCCACGTGCCGCCGGCTGAATCCCCTACTTTTCATTAACTCTGGTCTCAGTTGTGACTTTCCATTAGAGCTGAGAGCTCTGAAGCCTTAACCCACCAGACAGGCAGGCAGCGGCAGAGGCTGTGCGTACTGTCAGGGCATGAAGAATAACAACAATAAGGCATTCATATTAGGAGAGGAGGTTCATTCATCATGGTTTGTTTACCCTCTCAACAACCCAGTAGATTTGTTGTTGCTGTCCCCAGGGAAGCAGTGGGTGTAGAGAAATCGGATTGCAGTGAAAACAATGTGAACCCTGCAGTCAAGTAGGCCCCATTTGAAATCCCAGCCCAGGCCCTCCACTTCTCTGATGTGACAAACCTGTCTGGCAGCCCTGATAGGCCAGGGCCCAGGCTGTCTCCCTAATTAAGAGCTTGAAACTAGGCGTGCGTAGTGTTGGATACTCAGAAGGCTGACAGGCTGAGGCAGGAGGATCACTTGAGCCAGGGAGTTCAAAGCAATTGTGGGCAATATCTAAGATCTTGTCTCCAAAATGGGGATGGGGGTTGTGGGTAACTGCAAAGGTACCTAAGACCTCTCTGCGGTCTAAACCTCCAAAGTTACATAAAAGCCAGGTGTGGTGGTACATACCATCCACCCCAGCTCTGGGGAGAGGAGACGGCAGATTCCCTGAGCTGGCTGACCAGCCAGGATGGGAGATCCAGGCCAGAGAGCCACCTTATCTCAAAAGAAAAAAGGGAGGTGGTGAAATGTTCCTAAGGATACAGGACACTGTATCCTCCGCACAAACATACTTCTACAGGCATGTCCAACACACACACACCAGCCCCCTTTGAAGTCCCCAGATCTTCAATAGTTTCCATGTCTATTCTGAACTACTGATTTTCAGTCTTTCTCTCTCTCTCTCTCTTTTTCTCTCTCTCTCAAAACTTGGAATCAAAAAGTCTTTCTTCATTATTCTATGCAGAGGGCACCCCAGAGTAGATGTGAAAACCATCTTAGACCCAGTAGAGGTCCACTGTATTGACTTCTATACCATTGGAACCAGAGTGTTATGATGGACCAGGTCAATCAATAGGACCCATGAGCAAAACCATGTTTTCTTCAGTCTAAGAAACACATTTCTCTTAGGCACGGCTTGCTGGGCCTTTTTAGACCCTTCAACCACAATGCTTCTTCTGGCTTACGGTACTGACCCACTCTTCGCTAACTCTTTACAAGTATACCTAACAGATGTAAGATTCAAGAAAGGAGAGAGTCTTTCTAAGCATCTTTTCCAGCTAGATAAGATCATGTGACTGAGTTCCCACTAAGGGATGTAAACTGAGCTTCTCTCTAACTGGATGGAATGTAGGCAATGAACTCAGAAGCCAGTTTTGACCCATGGGTGGAGCAACAACCCTGAGAAAAAAGGTAGAAAGATACTGGATCCCTACAGGACTCATGCATGGAGTTAGCCTGTACTGTTCCACTACTACCTAAGACAACTGCACGGGAAAGAAGCACGCACTATCTGGTTACCAATCCTCTGCTTGGGGCTTCATTAATTCATTAACACATACATTCAGCCAATTTCTAACTAATTCACTCCCTCTTTATCAGAATTTTTCTTTGGAGTTTGCCTTCAGCAAGAACATTCTGGAAGCAAGATCAATCATCTTTCCAGTATAGACCAGTTTTCACAATGTGGCTGCTTATAAACCAGATCTAGGCACCGTTATATTTTGGTTAGCTCAGATGGCATGGGGCAGGGGATCACATTAGGAGCTTTTCTAGTTTTCTTTCTGTTGCTGTGACAAAAGCCACTTGTGAGAGGAAAGGGTCCGGTTGGCTTACATGTCCCATAGCCCATCACTGAGAGGTCAGGACAGGAACTTGAGCAGGAGCAGAGTCAGGAACCAGGCAGGAACACAGCTCACTGGTTTGCAATCCATGGCTTGCTCAGTCTGCTTTCTTATACAACCCAGGACCGCCTGCCCAAGAATGGCACTACCCAAAGTAGGCTGGGCCCTCCCACATCAATCATTAGTCAGGAAATGCCCCCACAGACTTGTTTATGGGCCAGTCTGATGGAGGCAATTCCCCAGTTGAGGTCTACTTCTTCCAGATTACAGTTTGCGTCAGGTTAACAAAAAAAAAAAAAAAAAAAAAAGGAAGAAAAGAAAGCCCTAACCATTCCTAACCATTTCCAAATTTTGCAAATGAAGAAAGTCCACACAAACGTGGGGGAATGCCTGGCTTCTCCTGAGAGGTCAAAAGAGTAGTCTACTGGGCCTACAAAAATTATTTGTCAAAAATCAACCGCTGCCCACAACACTTGCATGTGGCATAAGTGTTTCACATAAAGGATACCTTGGTTACCATGATTATCACCTGTGGCTAATGCTGGTGTGTTGAGGAACCTGGGCATTTCAGAACCTAGTAGCTCGACTTCCAAGCCCCAAGGGCATGTGGTCCTATATCTGAGGGATGTTTCCAGGATTCTGGAGACTCCTGGAGACTCCATGGCAGCCCAGAGAGTAAGAGCACAAAAATACTACCAGAACAGCTCCAAAACTCCAACAGCAACCAGTAGAAGGTGACATTAAGGGTCTCAGGTCCACAGTCCTCCCACATGTGGCTGAAGGGCTGCTTGGGTACACAGGCTCCCAGAACTTGTGTAGCAGTGGCCCATAGTTGGTTTAACCCACCTCTAACATTCCTTTTGTGGACTGGCTACCATTTTCCTGAATTGCCTCCCAAATGAACCATTTAGAGGTTGGGGATGTAGCTCAGTTGGTGTGGTATTTGCCTAGCATGTCTAAGGCCCTGGATTTGAGGCCCAGCACCGAGTAAGAGCAGACATAGTAGTACACACCTGTAATCCCAGCATTGGAGATGGATTTGTCAGCTACATAGAAAGTTCAAGGCCAGCCTAGGATATATAAGCTCCTGTCTTAAAACGAAAATCAAAATGAACCACTTAGGCTCAGGAGCCAGAACTCCTTGGTTCATTGGTTTCAGGTGACGCTGAGCATTTCTTACCATGGCCAGCTGTGGTTTTCCTCTTGTGAGAGTCATATTTATCTCTATTTAATATTTATTGAAAGTAATTTAAAAAAAAAAAAGAAAGAAAAGGTATACCCAGAGGCAATGTGTTTCAGAACAAGGCACACCAGAGGTAAGTCCATAGGTCACAGGACACACAATGCTCACCTAGGGCTGCGGTGCAGATTCTTCTCTGTTGAGTTCCTTGGTGCTGTGTGGCTTTCAGCTATTCATGCTGAGTCATAGTTCACTGCACTGAAAGCTCAAGCTGAAATTAGAAATTCTTGACCCTTGACTTTGAATGAGCTCCTAAGATTAGGTAGGTGGTCATCTTGTACTATGTATACTGCAGGAAGAGATGGGATGATGAGACATTCGGAGAAAGAATGGCCAAGGAAACCCACCCCTATCCTGGGCCAAGTAAGAGAGCTGATAGTAGCATCTTGGTAGAGGGCCTGAGGGGAGTGAGCGGCATAGACCTGACTTGTTCATGATCCTGAAGTCACCAGTAGGCTTTGGTCCCCATCAGAGAGCAGGCGTTCTGATGCTGGGTGTCTCTCTTGACCTGGAGAGAACAGAAAGAGGTCAAAGCAATATTTTATTCTACCTTCCTTGTCTTTTGAGACAAAGTTACATGCATTATTCTAGGCTAGTCTTGATCGATCTGCGTAGCCAAAGATGACCTTAAACTTCTGATCCTCTTGTTTCTATTTGCCAAGTGCTAGAATGACTAGCAAGTGACACTATACCAAATTCATGTGGTCTTAGTGATTAAACCCAGGACTCTGCATATGCCAGTAGTCAGTCAGCCAGATGAGCCGTGTCCCGGCACACACGTATTCTCCTAGTAAACCCCAATGACGGACAGACAACACAGTACATGCGCCTAATGTATGCTCGCTTCTCTGAAGTTGAAGTGGTCAGCCCTGGGTAATTAGAGCCACCAAAGCTCATCCCCAGTGACACACTTCTTCCAACAAGGCCACACCTACCCCAGCAAGGCCACACCTCCTAATCCAAGTCAATTTTTCTCACTCCCTAATGACCAAGCATTCAAATATTATGAGCCCATGGAGGCCACTCATATTCACACCACCACATTGCTCTTCCTGCCCTCTGTAGACTTGCAGCCATATCATAATGCAAAACTGCATTGAGTCTGACTTCAAAAGCCCCGTCCATAATCATCACAGTTTCAACACTGATTAGACTCCTAAAGGTGAAAGGCTCTTTGGAGACTCATGGTGATCTCTCAACTCTAACCCTCTGCAAAATCAAAATTGAAAGCAGATCGCAAGCTTCAAACATACAGTGGCACAAACTGTGCAGCACCATTTCAAAAGGGAGCCTAGTGAGAAATACTGGACCAAACAAGACCTGAAGGCAGCTGGGCAAACTCCAAGCTCTGCACTTCCATGTCTGACGTCAGACGTCCTCAGATCTCCAAATCCTTTCAGCTTTGTTGACTGCAGCACATCTCTTCCTCTTGGGCTGGTTCCATTCCGTGTTAGCAGCTTTCCTCGGCAGGTGTCCCACAGCTCTGGCATCTCCAACATCTTGGGGTCTCCAAAGCAATCCAGGCTTCACTTTCATACCTTCACACAATGGACTCTGGGCATCCACACACAGACAGCCTTGACACATGCCTGATACATACATGTAGTTTTCGTTAGCCACAGGGGAGACTCCACAACTCCTTTCTTGTATCCTTGACTCTAAAGCCAGAAGCACATGGCCAGAGCCTCCAAAGTCTTCTGCTTGCGGGGGCTGGATCATGGCATCTGCATCAGCTTTCTGGTTTAGATGGTTTCCTACACTGTTTAACCTTGGGTATCCCAGAAATCTCTCTGTGGACCAGACTGGCTTCAAACTCATAAATCCACCTATTTCTACCTCCTGAGTGCTGGGATTAAAGGCATGTGTCCAGTCCTAAGCTTTTCTTTAATCCCTTCTCACGGGTTAGACAGAGGCTTAGCTGGATGGGGTCCTGTCCTGAGGCCACTGGCTCCTTTATCCCATTTCAGATCAAGTCTTAGCTCTATTGTACTTCCTGGTCCTCGACTGCACTTTCTGAAACCTCTTGATTCAGCCTGCCATAATCCATGTTGCTCTCAGCACCATGGTCTTCCATGCTATGACCCCGTCAACCCACTTAAAGAGAGCAACTGCTTTCCTAACCCAAAGTCCCAAGGTCCACATTCTGCCAAGAAGCAGCAAGGGCAGGCCTGTCACAGCACAACCCCACTCCTGGTAACAGCTTCTCACTGTGTATCCCTGGCTGGCTGGGATCTCATTATGTAGACCATGTTAGCTTCAGACTCGTAGAGATCCAACTGCCTCTGCCTTCCAACGGCTGGAATTAAAGGCTAGTGCCTGAAATGACACCTGAGATTGCTCTAGCTAACTATCTCCACCCCACTTAGGAGCAGGCAGGAGAATGTGGGCTCTAGAGTTGGCTTGCTCTGGTTCAACTCTCACACTTACTACCTGTGTGGCTTTGGACAAGTCCCTTAATTCTTCCATTCCTATATGCCTACAGCGTAGGAACTTAGTGAGCCAATGAATGCAAACTGTTTTGCACTGTATCCATATAAAGAAAGTGCTTAAAATGCAGTAGATATTTTAGCTCTGGTTAGGAACTATAGGAAACTGGGAAAAAAAAAAAAGGAAAGAAAGAGAAGAAATTGAGATGAGAAAATCCAGAAGGACGCATATCAAGAGATCAGTACTCTTGAACCTCTTTTATCTTTTTAGTTGTTTGTCCTATCTGCTAATTTTAGACAAGAAAATTATGCTATTCTGTGTAGTGCAGGTTGTCCTGGAACTCTCTCTGTAGACCAGGCTGGCCTTGAACTCAGAGATCCACCAGTCTTTTACCTCCTGAGTGCTGGGGTTAAAGGTGTATGCCACCATCGCCTGACTTGCTCCTTCTACTTTAAAGCTCTAAGAAAAAGAAAGCTGGCTGTATCAGACCAAAAGGAATTTGTAGGGGCTGGAGAGATGATGGTTCGGTGGCTAAGAGCACTGGCAACTCTTCTGCAGGATCTGAGTTCTATTCCCAGCACTTACATGGAAGCTCACACCTGTCTCTGTCTCCACTCCCAAGAGGATCTTATGCCCTCTGCTGGCTGTATTTGGTACTGCATGCATGTGGTGCACGTGCCACATATATATAAGCATGCGTGCGTGCGTTCGTGTGTGTGTGTGTGTGTGTGTGTGTGTGTGTGTGTGTGTGTGTGTGTGTATGTGTGTACGCTGATGAAAGATACCCATACACAACAAACAAACAAATAAGTTATAGTCAACCCCCTACAGAAGAGAGTATCTTGGGGTTCCTTCTGAGAGCATCCCCATCTGTCTACAAATTCTTGAGCAAATATCTCTATGTTGTCTGTCTATAGCATTCTAGATTCCAACCTCGAGGTCTCTAGTGATTTGCATTCAACCCAAGGTGAGCTAGTCTACTCTTCCCTACTCTTCTTTGGAGCTAGCACAACGCCACCTGCAGGCTGCTTTTGGTTCTGTTGACTTTCTAGAAGCTCACAACATGGACAGGAAGTTTTACTGCTAACAAGGAAAGATTTGCTGGATCATTCATTCATTCATTCATTCACTCACTCAATTCCTATTCATCTAACAGGCCCTGCATAACAAACATGGCTGTCATAGGAAAGGAGAATGCTCCACAATCTGGCAGAGCGACACATGAGGACAGTTTGTCCTCTACTGCATTAGCTCTGTGCTCTGCCTTTCTCATTTGTCCTGAGCTGGGGCTGATCACTGAGGACCACATCTTAAAGCCTCTTGCCACTGGCTTTCCATTGGCTGGACAAATGAATAGTCATAGTGAGAAACTGGAAGGAAGGGGCTGAGGCTGAGGGACCCATTCCTGTCGGCCTCGCACTGTGAACCTGTCCCTAAACCAAGGGCCAATGATCTTTTCACAGCAGAATTTTCTACAGCCCACATCCTGGATTCATCATCCAGTCTCTGCTGCTGTCCCACATAGCTGGGACATGGGGACTGTGGGAGGCTGCACTGTCCCTTCTACTCCATGGCTCCATCTTAGCTCCTTCATGTAGAAGCCCTCAGGGATGTGTGTTTATGAGTGTGCATCCTATTGGGACACTGCCCGGCAGATTCTGCTACAGAAGAGGAAGCTCTGGTTCAGAGAGGCAAGCGTGGGAACCAGAAAGTTCCACGTGAGGAGAGAATGGTTCAAGCCCCTGACCCTGGTGTTCTTGCTCAGGGAGCTGTTCTACTGTGGGGAGCTGGAGGGCTTAGCAGGGGTGCTGACGAGATGCTGGCTCTTGAGGGGATCAGCTTGTATGTGAAGTTTTTCCCATCTGAACCAAACCATCTCTGAGCCTGCCCTGGTTGCCAGCACTAGAGCCTTGTTTGTGTTGGTCACGTGATCTCAGGCAGCTGGGAGAGAACACGGGGAGAGAACACATGGAGAGAACACGCTCTGGTCTGCTGCGTGTCATCTGCCCTCTACACCTTCTCTAGGTTTGCTTCACCCAGAGCCTGCAGAACATCCAAAAAACACTCTTACCACACATTTCAAACTAAGACAGGAAGCATACACCCTCAGAGCACTGGCACAAGTGTCCTCTTGCACACACAGAAACACTAAACATACATGTGCACACACCCCATTTTGTCTTTCAAATGACATCCTAACAAGTGGTCAAGTTCTAGGCACAGAATCTGGAAACACTTCTCCTAGTACACACACACAGACACAGACACACAGACACACAGACACACACACACACACACACACACACACACACACACACACACACCACACACACACACACACACACACACACACACACACACACTGATGACCACTCCAGTTTCTGCAAACCAGGATGGTTAGATTGTGAGTGATTAAGTCTGAACAGCAAGGGTCAGCAATGACTGTTCCAGGGAAAAATAACATCAAATCTGTCTTTAATGCTAAAGATAGTGTTTCCTTCAGCCATAGCAGTGTGGCCAAAGTCCCAATGCCAGGAATTAGGCACAGAGCAGAGCTCCTGACTAGGTATCTGCCAGCAGCAGGAGTCAGAGGGAGCTCTCTTTTCTTTCCTCCTCTCTCCCCTTGTCCCTGCCCCAGTTCAGGGCTGCTGTCTCTCTAGGGACCTCTGCTGTTCATACTGTCTTCTGGAAGAAGCTTGTCCCCAGGGGTGAAGCCTGAAGGGAAGGAAGGAAGGAAGGGGGAGGAGAGGGAGAGAGAGGAGGATGGGGGAGAACAGAAGGTTGCAAAGGTGGTTCCCGCCTGCCCTGCACAGAGCTAGTCTGACTCTGAGGTGGGTAGAGGCAGAAGGTGAAATTAAGACAGCTTTTCCCTATTCAAAGTGCGCAGATGTTTCTAGGACCCACCCAGGATGCTAGGACAGGCACAGGGTGGCAGATAAAAGGAAAACAACCCAACCCTTGTTTACCTCTTACCGTTTGCAGATGAAAAGGGTGTTAGTGACGCAGCCTTTAGGAACCCATTGAATGAGATCATGGGTCAAGGAAAACCTGGGGAGTCTCATTGCTTCTCTCTTGGAGGAGCATCAGCCCCCTTCCCTTCTGTGGGTTGCCAGAGACAGAAGCCTGGTTAGGCATCCCTTTCCTTTTGGGGCCTGGCAGACATGGAGTGCCTCCAGCTGGAGGTGCCCAGATCAGTAGAAACCCTTTATAGCCAGGAGCACTGTGAGGACAAGACACGGCAGTCTCCAACTTACGCAGACACATCTGTGAGCCAGGCCATTTTGGACATTGTACACAGCATGTCACCTGCCTGTGGCCGTATGAGGCTGATGGAGAACTCTGTAAAGGTTCCAGAGTCCTGACCTTACAGGGCATTTCTCCAAAGCCAGCAAAGGCTACTTGGTCACACAGACTCCACTGGAAGAGTTCAGGGTCTACCTGGAGGTAGCATCCCTGCTAGAATGCCCTGGTCCCCACTCCGGAGGCAACAAACAGGCTACATTCTGCATGTGTGATACCCAGTGGAGAGTGACATGAAGGCTGGGTTCTCTCTTTTCCCTCTCTCCTTTCCTTCCTCTCTCCTTCCTTCCCTCTCTCCCTACCACATGAATCATCTCTGCTTCCAGGAGAAGCAAATAAATGATTACCCCAAGCTGTGGTCTCTTGGGGCCAGTTGGGGCAAGAAGCAGATTAGTACATTGGTCCCCCACTTAGCTACCATCATGGCCCTGGGAACCCAAGCATCCTCCAATGGTCTGGTGGCTTTAAAGGGGAAGTCATATCTAGCAGTGGAGAAGAGCAATGGCCAGAAAGGAAGATCACTCAAAAATTATAAAGTGCGGTGGGTTTAAGGAGAGCAGAAACCTGGTTGGGAAATATGTGAAGAGCACACATTGAAAAATGTGCTCACGACAGCTGAGAATCTGTCAAGTGACAAGAGAAGGCTTTGTGAAGAAAATGAACCAGAACGCAGGGTGTCAGGCGGACAGATTGGCCCAATTAAGGCTGGGGGAGCTGGGGGTGAGAGTGAGTTATGGCTGGGCCTGTGAGTGGCTGGGCCTGTGGGGGGTCCACACAGCCGGTCCCAGCAGAGACACAGTCCCAAGAGGCACAGACAAGAATGAGGCAAAGGCCGTGAGTGTCTATGCCTGCCTGTCTGTACCTGCTGCCTGCCCTGCACGCTGCTTTCCTAAATGTGCCATGTGTGGGACTGGAGCCAGCATGGGATGGCATCTAGCTGAGCACCCAGTACCTTCAAGCCTTTTGTGCTGGGTACCAGGTGTCATCCTTAACTTTCATGAACCTTGAAGTCTTGGGCTGGGTGGAGTGCACAGCTGTAATTCTGGTACCAGGAAGGCTGAGTCAGAAGCTTCTCTGACTTCTTATCCCAAGAAGAGGGAGGGAAGGGGGGAGGAAGAGAAGTGGAGAGGACGGAGGGGAGGAAGGGTGGGGGGGGAGAATAAGACAGGGAGGGACACAGACAGGGGAGGAGGAAAGATGAAAGAGGAGTAGGGAAGGGGAGGAAGAGCGAGAAAGGAAGGAGTGAAAAAAGGAAGAGAGAGGAACAGAAAAAGGTGAGGGAGAGAGGGATGGAAGGAAGGAGGAAGAGGGAGGGAGGGAGGGAAAGGGGGGGAAGGAAGGAGTGGGAGGGAGGAAGGAAAGGAGAAAGAGAGGGAGGGAAAGAGGAAGAGGGAGGGAGAGAAGAAGAAAGTAAAAGAGGGAGAGGAGGATGGAGGGAGAGGGGGGAGGGAAGGAGAAAGAGAGGAAAGGAGGAAAAGAGGAAAATGGAGAGAGGAAGGGAGGGAGGGAGGGAGGGGAGAGGGAGGGAGGGAGAGAGGGAGGGAGGGAGGAAGGGAGGGAAGGAGGGAGGGAGAAGAAGAAGAGCCTGGCATCAGCTCACTGTCATTGGATGGTGGGACTAGTCTGCAGTCTCTCACTGTACCATCACCACCTTACAGAGGCTGAATTAGAGCCAGAGCCCCCAGAGTTGGTTAGGTGAGCTATAAGGTCACACTAGCAGTGGGCCATGGCACCATGGCCCACACTCAGACACCTCCACTCTCAAGTTTGCATTCTGACTGATCTTCTGCCATTTCCACTCCTGCAGGCTGGATGGGGTGCACGGTTCATGGGATGAACAGGAAGGATTGAGAATGTAGGGCCCCAGGTGGCAATGAAGACGTTATCATGCCTTTTCATGGACAGTCCTGGCACACATGGTCCCCAGAGCCCTTGGCAGGGGCAAAAGGCTGACCTGCCTTCTGTGGATACTATCACGGCCAACATCATCCCCACAGCTCTGACTAGGTATGAGGAAGCCTGTGTGCCTTCCTAGGGACATCCACCGTGGCCAACATCATCTACAGGGGTTCCGAACTCTTTTTGATCCAGGTCAGAGTTGTCTGCCCATCTTGCATGGCCCTGACAGCCCTACCGCTGCGTAAGTGCCACCTTGCCCAGCCCTGAGATGCCCATAAGGAATGTTGGTGGCAGTCCCCTCCTTACCAGAACACAGCCCCTGCAGGAGGCTGAGAAGGACCATAAACAGTGCCTTCTGCTGAAGACACAAACTAGACCTGTCCTGAGTGCCATGAATGGCCTAGTCCCAGGGTGCAGGGTGGCCAGCAGGGCCTGTGGGGCCAAGAGGAGGGAATTATGGAGCCAAGATCTTGTTCCAAGGAAGCAGGTGTGGGTTGCACAGGCTCTGCTGTGCCGGACAAGTTTGCTTGCAAAGCACAGCTTTAAGGTAACTCAGGGAATCCCAAGTAGCTCATGCCAGCAGGAAAGGCCAAGGGTGGGAACTTTAGGTAGATGCCTAAGAGGCTGTCTCTGTCTGCAGTGAAGAAAGCAAGAGAAGGCTGACCTGGGGCTCACAGCTCTGCACACACCTACTGTTACGTGGAGCCTGTCATGGAGTAGTCAGACATGTATTGGGGTTGCCTTCAGAAAATGTCACATCTCATCCAAACACAGTGACAATGTTGCCAGTTAGGCAAATCTACCATCTTTCGAGTGGGAGAAACTGAGGCACAGAAGACAAAGAGGTTCCTGCAGAAACATAGCAGAACCAGGCCCCCTGCAGGGCACCTTCCCACCCCTTAGGGTGCTGTCACTCTTGCTGTGCTCAGCTCCTGAGAGGGCTGGCGAGTTGCCAAACCGAAGCCAGTATTTATTAGGAAATCCCCAGGCACGCCAGAAGCTGCAGACCAGCAAATTAGTTTAGTCAGTTCACTAGTTTATTTAAGGAGCTCTTGGTGAGCTTGGAAACAGCCCTTGTAAGCATTCACTGCAGGAAGGGTGCTTTCCTGATGCCTCCGGGATGCCAAGTCATCCCGTGCATCCAAAGGTCTCCCCACCACTCTATCTGATGCTAATTACACCAGCACTCCACTTGGGAAGAGGCCCCCCTTTGTCATGTCCCTTGGCTGGGTCTATTTGCTCAGGGTTGGACATGACCCATGTGTCTTGAATCAGAGCAGGTGTGACCCTCACCTATTAACAGTCTCTAGCGGAGAGAGGCAAAGATCAACAAAGCTCAGGAGCTTTCATAGCATCCTCTCCTCTCCGAGGTTCTATCAGGGTGGGAGGCTGGCGAAGGTTGGACCCCTTTAATTAGTGTAGCTGCCCAGAATTGTTCAGGGGCCTTGTCAGTAGTCCAGTGGTCATAATTCATTAGGTGACTTATTTTTAGTGCAGCTCTTTGAGCTGCCCATGATCCTGTAAGCAGCCCTGTGAGCTCACTGGTTCACCGAGGATAGACTTAATGGAATTCTCTTTGGTCCATTGGTCTATTGGTGCTCCCCCTATCTGTGCAAATAGTCATTTCTTTGAAGAAATGTACTCAATTCTTTGTATTCTGCCCAGAAGTGATGAAGCAACCTCTAGTCTGTGACATAGTGCCACCTCTCCTATTCATAGGGACCGTATGTTAGTCAGAAGAACCCTGCAGGAAGGATGCAGTGTGACCTTGGAGGTTGGCTCATCAAAAGCATGACACCACCTACCCTGCCTGTTCTTAAATCACAGAGGCAGCTTGAGAATTCTCAGCAGTTCTCAGAGAGGTCCCCATGGCCGGGACCCCAATTCTCCTCCCACCACCTCCATCTCCAAAATGAGTATCCCAGCCTTAGCCTACAGGTGACAAGCCCTCACTGACAGCTGACACCTCTGGCCTCAAGAGAAACCTTGATCCAAAACCACTCAGCAAAGCTGTTTCAGAATCAAAGAAACTTTGTCCTACACACACACACACACACACACACACACACACACACACAAGCATAGGCACTGAGTATATTTATCTCCAGCAATGTCCATCTCAGACATTGTTTTTGTTTTTGGTAAGGAGCCATTTAGAGAGCACAGAAACATCCAGGAAAATGGTAGAAAATACAATTGAAGAGTGAAGATTCCTACCGCAGGGACATGATAGCTGAGATCACGGCTGGAGATGTATCTGACAGGTGATGGGGTGTTCTGCCCCTCCTCCATCCCAAGGCCTCGTGCCTTGATGCTTGGCCATGCTTAGGACCACGTGGTGTCAGAACTCCATAGCTCTTCCTTCTCCCTCTCTTTTACTTATTCTCTCTCCCTCTCCTCCCCCACTCCCCGTATGTGTGTGTGTGTGCATGTGCGAGTGTATCACAGCAAGGCTGTAGAGGTCATAAGACAACTTGCAGGAGGTCAATTCTGTTTCCACCATTGGGTCTCAGGGATTGAATACACACCTTCAGGCTCAGTGCCTTCTTCTGCTGAGCCATTTTACCAGTCCTCCATGGCTATTTCTGACAGACAAAATGAGGAAGTATTGTCTTATGCCCAGGAAGCAGATGCTTTCAGGGAAAGCTGGGTCCAGGCCTTCCAGGACTGTCCCCTGATCTCTAATCTCTTAGATTCACCTTCTTCTATACTAGCAGGATGTCTCCACTCTTGGAGGACAATTGAGGGGCTGGGAAGGTGGTAACCATGGATCCCTAAAACATGCTTTTGTCCCCTAACACTTTCCCAAACTCTTAGGCCTGAAACTTACTAGCCAGGTTTTGGACACATGTCACCCCTGGGACTGACCCAAATGTGGGTGCTTGCAGCCAAATGATGACAGTGGCTTCTTTGCCAACAAAAGAAAAGCTAGGATCACTAAAGCTGTGCTCACAGCCAGTGTGACAGCACCCCTCCCCCAATCCTTTCAATACGGATCTGGTTGCTAAGGAGACACTGAAGTCAGTCCACAGATCTGGGTAGAAAAGACCCTTCCTGGATGCTCTTCTGTGGGGGTTTGTTTCCTTGACATCTAGTATCTTAAAAATTGTCAGACTCAGGAAGAGGTGTGTCAAGACTTTGCTAGAATGCTGTCTGTCTGTCCATCTAGCCATCTAACCATCAATGCACCCATCCAACTGACCACACACACACACACACACACACACACACACACACACATGTCAGCCATTTGGTTATCTAACTATCTATCCATCCTTCCATCAGCCCACTCATTCACCCACCCATCCATCCACTCATCCATCCATCCATCCATATGGCCATACATTCATACATGCACGCACACATACATTTAGTCAGCCATCTGGCTATCTGACCACTATCTACCTGTTCCTCTATCTGGCCATACATACGTGCAGTTAGCAAGCCAACCAGCTATCTGTCCATTTGTCTATCCACCATCCATCTATTCATCCCTCCATCCTTCACCTCCTTTTCATTTCTCAGCTCTCTGACAGCTGGCTTCACGTGTCAACTCTTGTGGGAGTTGTAGGGGTTCCTCCGTGGCTAGTGCTGGGGAGTCACTCTGCTCCTCAGTCTCTCAGAAGATGTTCCCAAGGCCTGCCACCTCTGTGGCTCTCTCACATTCTGCACAGCTGCATATTGTGAAATCCCACTTTCAGATTTGCAGCCAGTCTCCTTGCTGAATTCTGGTCTACAGATCCAACTACTCATTAGAGTCTCTTACTCAGAAGATTTGGGACATGAGTAAGAAAATGACATCATACCTCCCAGATCTAAGCCTCTCCTCTAGGATTGCTGGCTCCATACTGACCCCTACTTACTGAAGCAGAGACTGATGGTGTCCAGCTAGTCTGCCATATGCATGTGCTCATAAAGCCTGCTTCACGTCAGTACTGCTATATACCTGACCGCTTGGGCCATTTCATCTGCCACAGGATTTCCACCAACAGTGCTGAGGTTTGGTCTTTTGCTATGTATTGTAATGCTAAATATCAGCCCCCAAGGCCTGGTTGCCCCCAGGGACGAGGGAATCCGAGTGTATACCAAGAGATGTGATGCAATCTCCTGTCTTTGCACAGGGCCCTTTCCCGGGAGCTCTGCCTCCAGCCTTCATCTTGCCAGCTTCGTCTTGCTCCAGGTCTCCTCTTACGTATATGTCCATACAGAGCTCCCCTGGCTACCCTACAATTAAATGAAGCAGTACCCCCACTGAAGAGTAAGAGAATGAATGAATGAATGAATGAATGAATGAATGAATGAATGAATCATCAATCAATCAATCAACCAGATCTAGGGAAAGAAATTCCTGAAGAATCAGAAATTCACACAGGAGAAATGAATAGCTTTTTACCGAATACATACTCTGACACTGATTAACCAAGCTAAAGTCTGTAACTTCTACCTGATTCAGCTTCAGCAGAACTGGCCATACAGGCCAGACATGTGCTGAGCCCTTGAGGGAATTAAAACTTAACAGGCAAGATGGATACCAAAAAACCATATCAGCTGAATTTGCCTGGGTCCAAACCCTGACTCTTAGGACAAGCTGTAGCCAACTGGTGGTGCTGTCTGAGATGCTTATAGAACCTTCAGGACGTACAAGCTTGCTGGAGGAAGTATGCCATTGGGGGCTGGCTGCTGGGGTCAATGCCCTTCTCTCTCTCCTGCTATGCTTTCTCTGTCTGCATTGTGGTTGAAAATGTAATCGCTCAGCTTTCTGCTGCCATGCCTCCTCCACCACGTTGGACTCTCACAATGGAACTATAAGACCAAATAAACATCAAGGTTTCTCTTGATCTTTCTTTCCCTCTTTAGCTCTGGCTTTCTCCGACTCAGTTCTGTGGAAGCCGGCCGCCATGTTGTGAGGAAGCCGCATCCATACAGAGAAGACACACAGAGATGACGTGGCGGGTCTCAGGCAGGAGGGCACCCATTCACATGAACAAAAAAGTCTTCAGCGGAACTGTGGAGGTTTGGGTTCAGTGGGACAGAAAGAAGCCACCCCTAACATGTATAGTCTGGGAGTGCAGACTCTGAGCGGCTGTTTTATTACACGGGGCCTTGGAGGGAGTTGCCGGGCTACCTTGCCAAAAAGAAGCTTGTACTTGAAATACAGTGAACAAGTGAGGTAAATACACCCATGAGCTCCTTTTGTTTTTCTTGTTTTGAGACAGGCTCTGCCTATACAGCACAGGCTGGCCTTGAACCTGGAATGCTATGCTCTTGCTTCGCCTCCAGAGTAGGAACTCTCATGCCCAGTTTCTGTTCCCTTCTCAGTGAGTCCTGAACATGGCTGGGCCCTTAGCAGTTGTATAAACTTGGGCAGGTATTGCTTGTCTCCAGGTTCTTAGTCTTCCCAAATATAAAACTAGGGATAGGGCTGATTTATTGAATCACTTGGTAACACTTATTTTCTTAGTGTGTGTGTATGTTTTTGGGAGGCCGGAGGACAACTTCTGAAAGTCAACTGGGGATCGAACTCAAGTCTTGGAGCTTGGCAGCAAGCGACTTCATCCATTAAGCCGTCTCCCCCCAGCCTTGGCAGGATGCTTTCTAAGACCCAGAGAAGCTTGCAAGCCCTGCCAGTGGGCTCTGTGGAATGAATCACCCAATTAAGAATGTGTCAGTCGAAATGGCAAGAGGTGAAGTTTTTAACTGAAATACTTGATTTCCCCCCTAGTCTTTCTAGGAGGTAAACTAAGCGAGAGCCATTAGGAACACAGAAAAACGCTCCAGATGCGTAATTCATGAGTGGAGACTGGGGTTGACCCAGCAGGTCAAAGAGAATAAAAATGCCATAAAAATAAAATATGCCATTCCTCCCCTCTGGCCCTCCTCCCTCTCTCTAGCTAATGGACAGGAAAGAGTGAATTAAACTGGAGTCCGGGTCAAAGGCTAGGTTACTTCATTCCAGAGCTGCCATTCCTGCCAGCCACTCCAAAGATGAGACACTGCAGATGCAGGGGCACTTTTGTCCCCACCCTGGTGCTACATCCTAAGTGACAAAGGTTCCTCCTTCCCTGGGGAGATGACCTCAGCTTTTAATGGCTCGTTCGGTTGGAAAGCACAGGGACCCTGCCAGAAGATTCCTGTCCTCCCTGCAAAGCTTTGGAGGCTTCCCCCAAAGGACCAACCTGTTTCACTCAGGCACAGGGCTAAAAGGGAGGGGCCCTAATTAGCATAATAACCTGTCAGGAACCACCTGTCCACGATTCCCCGGCTTGCTCACCCATTCACACAATAAATATTTACAGAGCAGCTGTGCTGGATGGGCCCCGGTGTCACACAGGTCGCCAGAAGGAGCTGACACTTTGTGTACGCGCCATTTATTAAGGAAGTACTCCAGGGTGGCTGGCATGCAGTGTGGGGGGGAGTGGGGTGAGACATGGGAGACCTCAGAACAAAGAAGACGCCAAAGTCCAGGCTTTGCCAAATCGTGCAGGGAGTGGGGCAGAAGCAGAACTCACAGCCTGTCTCAGCTCAAACCACAGAGAATGGGCTTTCAAGCCTCCCCATGTGACCAAGGGTAGGGCTGCCCCCTGGAGAGACAGTGCTGTTTTAAGCCTTGTTGCATGCTCTCTCTCTCTCTCTCTCTCTCTCTCTCTCTCTCTCTCTCTCTCTCTCTCTCTCTCTCTCTCCCTCCCTCCCTCCCTCCCCCTTCACCCCCCCTCTCTCTTTCTCTCTCCCCACTCCCCCCGCCCCCAAGCAGTTATCACTCCTGGAATTTTCCTGAGGTTGCCAAGAGCCACCAGACTCCTTTATCCCAGCTCTTGATAAAGCCGTGGTATCGTCCCAATTCCTCCTCCCCACCCCCACCGTATGACTCAGCTCTGGTCTTGAGGAAGAGTTAAATAGAAGGAATGTCAGGCCTCCAAACTAGTTGTGGAGATGGAGTGGGAGGTGGAGGAGTCCAGGACCAGAGGAGCAAGCCCCTCCCCTTGGCCTGAGCCAAGGATGTAGCGCACACATCTTCCAAGGAACCCAGGGGCCTGGAGGGAGGACAACTTCAAGGCTCAGAGGTCCCTGGGTCAACCCCACCCATCCTAAACAGGGAGTCTCAAACCAAACCCTGGCCTCTAATTTTCTAAACTGTGCTGGGAGAAGAGTGAACCCCAAGCCTTTTGCCTCAACTATTATGGAACATCTTGGTGCCTCTGTTAGTGAACGTGCTGATGGCTCTGCCCCAGTCATCCTGGGCTTCAAGCACCTCCACTCAACAGGGGTTCTCGGGCTTCATTCTGTGCTGCTGAACAGAGGGACCGGAACTGAGTCAGTTTCCTTGTCCTCACTGTGGCCTGATATCTTTGATGATGGCAAGAATTAAGACTGGAAAGTGGGGTGACTGGAAAGAGAGCCATCATAGTTTGCCCCAGTATATCACTCACTGCGCCTCGTCCAGGCTGACTAGTCGGCCTCGGTTCCGGCTGGTTCCTGCTTCTGTAGAGGCACCTGAGCCTGGCTTATTGGTAAAGAGGGATTTGTCTTGGTCCCCATCATGCTGGATCGTGAAGCACATGTCACTGTACACGTTTGACTTCTGGAAGGGCCTCACCTTACTTCTTCCGCAGAGAGCAAGAGGAAGAACAATGGGAGTATGCTTCCTGTCCCAGTTAACTAGCACAGAGAAAGGCAACCAAGGTCTTTGCTCTACATCATAAACACCTCCCTCTATGCCCCGCCTCCCTCTATGCCCCGCCCCCTCTATGCCCCGCCTTTCTCTATGCCACACCTCCCAACATGAACTGAAGCAGTGAGCCTCAACCTCAGTTTTTGTAGGCAAAGATCATACTTTAACCCTAGCAGGGTGCCACTTCACCCTGGCTCCAAACTTGACGTGTTCCAGAGGGTCCTTGAGCGCCACCATTCTAGAAACTACCATTTACTTTCCACTGCTTTCTCCGAGCACGGGAAAGGGCACTCTGTAAGGTGCTACGAACATGGTGACTCTTCCCGGCTTTACCGGCACCAGGCAAGTCCTGATATGGCCTTAAGGGGACCCCAACCACTTCCTACTCATCACCCCTGGGTGCTGGGAATCAGAGATCAGCCTCATGCTTGTAAAGTGACCTTACTGACTGAGAGTCTCCCAGGTCTCCCTGCAAGTAGAAATAGTTGGTGGCCCTTAGACAAAAGCACTGATACTTGTTATCCCCAGTTCAGAAAGGTCAGACAGGCAGGCAGGCAGGCAGGCAGACAAGATACCTACAGATAATCCCAAACCAGAAGAAACAGCTAGAAAAATACTTTATAAATATGCACGTGCACATATCCTTGCATGAATATAAAGTTTTTTTTTTTTTTTACTGTAATCACCTTGCTCTCTTTAAATATGGAACAGAAGGGGCCAAGAGATTTCTTAGTGATTAAGAGCACTGGCTGCTGGCCCAGGGGACCTGGGTTTTATTCCCAGTACCCACAAGGTAGTTCATAACCATAAGTGATTCCAGTTCCAGGGGACCTAATACCCTCTTCTGACCCCCACAAGCACTGCAACATGTCAGATAAACATGCAGGCAAAACACTCACACACATAAAATAGAAATAAATCTCTTAAAAATATGACAGAAAACCACCCATATCTGTAAACAGGCCCATGATTTCTTTCTTGACAAGATTTGAATCCAGGACCTTAAACACTCCAAATGCACATACAGCTACCTACACCTGCAGCCAGGCCTGTGCCGTTTACTGTGATGCCCTCATCATTTCAAAGGGTTGCCATCGTATGGCTGATTTGGCTAACTCTAACCAGCAGGCATTTTCCAGTATTTTCTTCCTTTCTGGGCTGATCAGCAACAATCTGGGAAGACTCTGGAGACTGGAGCTCTGGGTTCTTTGGTGCTTTGCAAACTTCTTTCAGTAGTGGTAAAGCCAAGTTCTCACTGAAATCCGGGAACGGGGAGTGACCCAGCTTGCAAATCTGGCACTGAGCCAGTGTGGAACAGAAGCTAGGAACCCACTGGAGTCTACACCTAGGGAAGGGTCCATCAGTTCCCCGCCCCCACCACACCACAGTTCCCTTGGCCACTTGGATAGCTGCTAGCCTGTCTTGGGATATACCAGTTCCCTCATTTGTAAAATGTGTGTGGTGAGAGGCATGCCACCCGGCCCCTTAAGTCCTGAGGAATTAGTACAGTGGGGAGGCAGGTATGTGCTGAGTGAAATAGTGAGCTAAAAGATAAACGGATTTCCAATTTAGTCAAAAATTCCTTAGGGTCAATGCAGAAGGCCAGAAAGGCTACTACTTATTTAAGATTTTTTAAAACGTCATGAAATACAGGATCTCTTGCTCTGTAGCTCAGACTGGCCTCAGAAGTCACAATCCTCCTGCCTCAGACTTGGGAGTGCTGGAATTGAAGCCACCTTACCTTGTGCAGCTTTGGGATGATTTAAATAACATGATTTAAAGCATTGCCTAGAAACCCCATGCTACCCCACACCAGGCTGTTAGAGATGAGGGTGTAGCACTGTCAGGAGGTTGCCTGCCTAGCATGCACAAGAACCCGGGATTGATCCCTGACACCATGTCACCACATGAACCAGATATGGCGGTGTCCCCAGCTCTTGGGAGGTGAAGCTAGGTAGATCAGAAGTTCAAAGCCATCCTCAGCTACAGAGTTCTAGGCCAGTCTAAGATGCATGAGACCCTGTCCCAGAAAAGAAGAGAGAGAGAAGAGAGAAGAGAGAAGAGAGGAGAGAGAGAGAGAGAGAGAGAGAGAGAGAGAGAGAGAGAGAGAGAGAGAGAGAGAGAGAGACAAATGTCACTAAGGTGAGATGGGCCTGGCATGCTTCCCCTCCACAGGACATCCCTTGTGGCCATCTGTACTGAGTCTCCCAGAAATCTGAAGCCAGGGTCTCTTGGTGTCCTGTCTTCGTTCCCAGCTGTGCCCAGCTGTGCATAGTTCACAACTACCAGTTGCTCCGTGCAGTGTATGTAATGTAATATCCAGAACATGAAGGCTTCAGCCTTGCTCCAAGCCCACATGCCTGGTCTGTTCCTCCAGGGACGAGGTTCATAGTCAGACCCCAGCAGGGCATGGCTGTAACTTCAGTCCTGTCTTGATTTGAGGCCCCTGAGAAAAGGGCAGAGACTGTGCTGTACGTCTCAGATTCCCTAAGAACTGGGAAATCCATCTCCAGTCACGTTTTCTGACTGTGGAGAAAGGACAGGGGATCCATTTCTTCTGGGTGAAGTTAACAATCGTTCCCCATAGCCTGCAATTGGGGGAGGGGGTGGGGGCCGCAGAAGAATGAGCATTTTCAAAAGGAACAGCCACTTTTCATTTTCCACACTTAGCCCACAGGATGACCTTTTAAGGAGGCATCTTCTTTCTCATTTGAAGAGTCATGACAACCCTCTCAAGATTTTAACTAAAAATAAAACCCCACCATTTGTTCATTTAAAGACAGGTTCTTGATACATGGCCAAGGCTGACCTCAAATTTATGAATCTCTTGCCTCACCTCTCTAAGTCCTGGCCTTCTCTCCTCCCTTCCTTCCTTTCCTTCCTCCCTCCCTTCTCTCCTTTCTTTCTTCCTCCCTTCTCTCTTCCTTCCTTCCTTTCCTTCCTCTCTCCCTCCCTTCTCTCCTTTCTTTCTTCCTCTCTTCTCTCTTCCTTCCTTCCTCCCTCCCTTCCTTCCTTTCTTCCTTTCCTTCTGTATTAAGCATTCACAGAAATCTAAGAACAGTAACCATTATCAAAAAGTACTAACAATAGCAAAAGCAACTATCACTTATGACATTTCTAACCTGGTTTGGGTAGTTCTCAGCAACATTCACATCAATTACATTATAAATAATAACATCTGAGGGCCAAGGTGATGCTATTAATATTTCATACATTAAAAAATTGTTAACCTGGAATGGTGGTGCAGGACCTCAATCCCAGCACCCAGGAAGCAGAAGCAGGGGGAATCTCCGTACATATGATCTACATAGTGCGTTCCATAGCCTATGTAGAGAGACCTTGTCTCAAAAAAGTCAAAAACAAAAACAAAAAGCCTATATTGGGCTGGAGAGATGGTTCAGTGGTTAAGAACACTGGCTGCTTTTCCAGAGGACCCAAGGTTTGGTTTCAGCACCCACAAGATGGCTCGCAACCACCTGTAGCTCTAGTTCCAAGGGATCCAGTGCCCTCTTCTGAACTTGGTGGACACCTGCAAGCATGTGGTGCACAGACCTACATCCAGGTACATGTACATACATATAAGAAAAAAAATTCACATTTGAAAGCCCAGTCCTATAGAAGTGGAACAGTTTTATTGAGTTTAAATGCTCTTCTGCTGACTCTCCATTAAGTAATCCTATTAGGAAAATCCCACAATAGAAACTATGGAAATGATAGTAAACTGTTGGTCATGTGAGTTCCACAAGAGCAGGATCTCCATCAGGAAAGCTCACACGGGATCTAGAAGCCCGTTCTCACCTTTTGCCACTCACTAACTCCCAAGGCAATGCCTCCAACTCTCTTTATCCACCAGCCTTGATTGTTTTAAAGTTCACATCCATGAGATGGTGTAGCTTGTCTCCAGCAGTCTTCTGTTGCTATAAGAAAATCTGAGGTTAGTGCTATGTAAGGAAAACAGGCTTACAAACAAACACACACACACACACACACACAAACACACACACAAACACACACACACACTTGGTGGTGGGGTAAAACATTCAGCTATTAGTAGGCCACCGACTGGGAGCCATGATCTGCTGGTTAAGGTAAATACCTCAAAAGTTCTGCCTAAAGCCAGCAGGTGGGCAGTGAAAGTTCCTCTCAGTGCAAATATGGTCACCCTGTAGGCTAGAAGAAAAGTCTTTACTATGGGTAAAGGAGCCCAAGGAGAAGGAACAGATAAGAAGGCCATGCTAAGTACTCTGTTGTTCATGGGCACTGGCAGCCTGCAGGACAGGGGAAGCCTAGGTAACTGCAAGTCTCGGGTGAGGTCTCTTAACTCTTTTTCCAACTATTTGGGTTCACTAGGGCAGCATTTATAGAGGAAATCAAATAAATTTAAATCCAATTTTCAATGCACCCTGAACAGGATTAAGTATGATCAAGATGTTTTCTATTCACTGGGACAGAGATTCCTAGGGCTCAGTGCTCTCCACAGACAACCTTCTTCCCTTTACAACCCCCCTAATGCCCCACACCACCCCAACCCCCTCCCAACCACTCCTCTGCAGTTATAGTATCTGTGTGCTTGGTTGTATAGCTGGCCTGCCCCGGGCACTGCTCTGGAATTGCCAGTAACGTTCTAAGAGGTAGGAGATGTTCTTACCAGCAAAGAGTAGGAGAGCTGCTGTCTCCAGGACACAGGGCAGAAGGCAGAGGAAGAGTCAAAAAGTAGCCATATTCTTCAACAAAATATCATAAAAACAGTCTCTAAGCCACATATTGAAATTCTCCACTGAAACCTCTTGGGCCAGGTTTGCACAATTCAAACCACTCTCAGTAACAGTCTTTCATATTCCTACTAGAATAGCCCATTAAGCCCCATTTAAAGCATTCCACTGATTTCCAAATCTACAGTCCCCAAATCCACATTCTTCCAAACAAAACCATGGTGAGGCCTATCACAGCAATACTCCAGTTCCTGGTACCAACTTCTGTCTTACGGTTTTTTGGCTGTGAACAGACACCATGACCAATGCAAGTCTTATAAATGACTGGTTCTGGCTTACAGGTTCAGAGGTTCAGTCCATTATTATCAAGGCAGAAACATGACAACATCCAGGCAGACATGGTGTAGGAGAATCAGAGTTCTATAGCTTCATCTGAAGGCTGCTAGTAGAACTGACTTCCAGGCAGCTAGGGTGAGGGTCTTAAAGCCCATACCCACAGTGACACACCTACTCCAACAAGGCCATATCTAATAGTGCCACTCCCTGGGCCAGTCATATACAAACTATCACAGCATTGGACATCTATACACCCTGTTTCATTCATCCTAAAAGAAGGAGAGGAAAAAGTGGGAGCGGATGGGGCAGAAATAGAGAAGAGAAGAGAGAAGGGGAAAGAAAGAGGGAAAGAACACCTAAAGAAATAAGGGGAAAGGAGAAGCTTGTGAGTCATACATTTCTCCCCATATTCCAGATGAGAAGATTGAGGCCTGGAGAACTGAAGAGCCTGTCCAAGACCAGCTAATTAATTAGTAAGGCTCAGGGAGAGGCTTGGGAACCCCTGTGCTTCTTTCCCCTTGGCCCCTCACCCTTGTCTCTGGAAAGTTTGTTTGTTAGTACTTTTCTCAGTCCCCAGACTGCTTTAGTATAGAAAGAGTAGCCCTGGGTCCTTTGTTAGAGAAACTCCAACAAGGTCCTTAAGTTTTCCTTTGCTCAGGCCACTTCTGATTTGCTCAAAAGGAAGCTCACAGTCACAGGGATCAGCTTCACAGGGCACAGGAGGCTCTCCTCCTCCTGGCCACCCTGAAGGTTCAATTTCTTTCTAAATACTCTGGTGACATTAAAACTCAGATGTCCTTTGGAACAGAGAACTGTGTGAATCCTGTAGTCGCCAGTGCTGGGTGGTGGAGATGTTGCATGGCTTCAAAGCCCGCCACACAGCCCCCAAAAGTGGCTTCACTACAGCGCACAGCCTTGTGGAGAACGCCATCTTTCACTGGCTGACACAGTGCAGGAGCGCTGCCTTCCCGGGCTGTTTATTGCTGCAATGTGTCAGTGTGGTTAACAGAGTGCAGGCAAGGAAGGCTTAATTATAAAAAGGAATCTTTTCAAGACGTTTTAATTCCCTCATTTTTTTCTCTTCCTGACAAGAACTCACACGTGCACAAAAAAATGTGAATTTAGTTTAATTTGGGGCTCTTGAAATCACTGCTAACGTGATTATTTAATCCCCCCTGGTTCAGTCTTAGGAGTACACATTTTTTTTTCTGGTTAAGAGTTTTGTTTGTTGGCGGTAGTAGAGAGGCTGGAAGTCTGGGTTTGGGTAACAACCTGTCTGCCTTACAGTTCTGCTCCAAACTCTCATTAGCTGTGGGGTTTTCAGACTCTCATAGCCTGGAGGATCAGCAATGAGAAGGCATTAGAAGGAGTCAAGGCTGTTTGAGTCTAGTTGAAAGAATGAGGTGATGGATTAATAATGTCTGCCACAGATGCAGGTTTGGTGGACAGCTGTGTATGCCTCTTAGGTCTGTCGTTTAGGCCATTTCCAGGTTTGGGCTGCTCTTAGGACAGCCTCTTCTGGATCAAGCTCTATTCTCTTCTGCTCCCCTTGGCTCCTCTTTCTACCTCATGCTCTGCTAATTTCTCTTTCTTTTACTCTGTGTGTGTGTGTTTTTTTTTTTTTTTTTTTAATCACCGCTGGAAATCCTGTGAAGCTTGCTGTGGGGACTCACTCCTGCCAGCATCCTCAGCCCTCATCTCCCTTTCCCTCTCCCTCTGTAACCTCACAGCTCATCCACTTTCTCTCTTCTACTAGCTGTTGGCCAACAGCATTCCCTGGGGTCAGCCTTTATGACTGACTAACAAAGGAAGGGCTGTGCTCCTTCAGGAAGTCCCACTGTTTAGCCTGAGTGGGACCTGGCTCCCAGATAGTCACTAAAAAGCCACCCCCACAGGAAACAAACACATCATCGCTTATGGTTCCTCATTTGTGTTAAAGCATTCTTTACAAGAACTCTGCAAGCTTCTGGAACCCAGTAAAACATCACTTTTAGATTTAACTCCATCCTACCCCAAGTGTACTGGTTGTCCGGAAAAAGCAAGCCACAGGGGTTAGAGGTCTTTGGGAATGTCTTTACAGACAGACTCTGCTGACTGAAGATGAGCTAGGGTCACAGCTGATGCCCAGGGTTCTCTCACTGACTGTCCTTATTACCACCATATGGGTAAAGTGAGGTTCAAAGTGTGAAAGCAACTAGCCTCAGATTTCTCCTCAGAAAGTGGAAAAGACTCCCTTGGTCTATGCCTTCCCACCTCCTGCATTTATCACCCACACCAGGGGTTGCTTCACCTAACCATCCCGCCCCAGCCCAAACTCATGACCAAGGAAGATGGAGCTGATGTCTAGAGCCCAAACTACACAGCAGATGGTGATCAAAGCGGTAGATTGTAAGAGTCTCTGAAGACACGAGCTGGTTCCCAGGCCTGTCAGGATAAAGACATTTAAGCGGGAGATAGTCATGTTCATCCAAAAAAGATCTGACTCACAAAGGAGGCCTACTGAAAGTATGGGAGAGGACTCGGGGCCTACTCTACCTGCCTACCATCTTCCTGTGAGACTATTAACTCACTAAAGTATTACTTATGGGCACCAATTGATTGTCAGCCTCAGTGTGGGGCGTTGGCGGGCACCCAGGGAACCAATGCTGGTCAGGAAGGAAGATGGAGGCAGATTTACTGTGCATCAGGACCTGGACTCTGGTCCCTTCTCATAGGACACGCACGTGCAATGCGCCTTTGGAAATTTAGCAGTGTAAAGTATTTCAGTGGCTATCAGTTCAGTCCCCTGTTTCTACTTTTATTTCCTCTCTGTACTTAAAAAAAATTCAATTTTATGCCTACTTAATTCTGTTGCTCAGAAGCACTCTTGGGACAAGTATGTGAATATAGTCAGTGTATTTAGGAGGTCCAGTGATACTGGCAGGCAGGTAGGGACAGTAGAAGTGGCTAGGACAACCAGCTAGCAAAGGCCCCCACTGTTGGTAGCTGAAGCTTATATCCACGGGGTCATATGGATGAATGATCCCTGATGAAGTAACAGATCTGAAGATGCTTGCCACCCACTGAGAAGCTAACTTGGTCCTCACATTTCCCAAGAGTAGCAGGCCAGAATATGTCATACACTGTGGGAAAGCAAGGAAGGGACCTAAAACCGGAAAGTTCTGGCTAAGCATTGCTGTGGCGGGAGTAAGGATAGCTAATGGGAGTTACCTACAAGATTCTGGGATACTGGGCTGTCCCTCTGTGGATGCTTCATGGCCCTAAGGCTGTCAGAGAAGAGGGAAAGTACACCTAACGAAGTAAGGGGAAAGGAGGAGCTTGTGAGTCATGCATTTCTCCCCATATTCCAGATGAGAAGATTGAGGCCTGGAGAACTGAAGAGCCTGGCCAAGACTTGAGTGACCCCAAGATTTAGAACCCCATGAAGGAGGTTCTGAGGGGCCCTGGCTTGCCTAGTTCCCTGGGTTGAGGGGAACTCCTGAGCAAAGGGTTTTACTCCTTCAGCACTTAGCTGGCCCTAGGGAGGAGCTGTCCATGCAGGGTCCCCTAGGCCAAGATGTGAAAAAGAACTCAGACACCAGAGACATGATTAATACAGACAGAAATTCATCCAGGGGCTGAGTGGCAACCTGCATGCTAGGGAGTGGGAGGCACTTCCTGGCACTTTTGGTGGGCAAGAGGTTGGAGTGGGTTGCAGAGCCTGGTAGCTGAAGTGCCTGACCCTATGAATTTGGGCAGATACAGTTTTCTGTACATAGCGGCCTATTCTGCTTTATAAGAGAAACACTGTAAAGACCATTGACCCTAACGGGTCTATCCAATGGGAAGGCAGTCAATTCCCAACTCCTATGGGCCCCTGGGCCCTCCATGACCCACCGAAACCCCCAATTCTTAGAAGCCTAGAAATGGGACTGTGGCTGGCTAACATCATTAATGTGAGATGAGGTTACTGGGGTGACCGTCACCCAGTGAGAGTGTCCTTGTAGGAATACACTAGGGAACATCCATGGAGGGCCAGCTTCGTCCTGACACGGGGAGAGGACTGCGTCCACCAGCTGAGGTGCGAAGCTTCAGAGACACAAACCCTGCAGACACTCGGAGGCTGGGCTTCCGGTCTTCAAACCTGGAGAAGCACAGCTTGAGTTATCCCACAGTCCTAGCCGACTGGTTGAGGTGATGTTCTTAAGTGTTATCCACAGACTTCTTCAGGCTACATTCAGTCCCCATGAAGCCTTGGAGTCTCCAATGTCTCCCAGAGCAGGGTCCCATACACATCGGTCCGTGACTCCAGAGGTCTGTGTCTCTTTAAAGTGAGAGGTTGCCCTTAGCCTGGGCAACTCTTCCACACTTTGTTTTCAGAGAGAAGACAGGAGTCCTCATTCTATGTGAAAATCCTCTATTTTCAAAAAGCTGACAATGAAGTCGGACATTTCAGAAGCCCCGCCATTCAGGCCAAACAAAACACTTCTTTAGGTGGGATTAGATTACTAACGTAGCTTGTGGCTCATTGACTGACAAAGGTCTCATCTGCCAGCGGTTTGTCAGTCAGTGAGTCACACGGTGCTGACTTGGAAGCCAGATCTATTTAGGTCACAGCACAGCCTGGTCACCACCTACCAGCTGTTGGAGCTGAAGCAGGTCACGTTGTCTTCTATGCCTCAGTTTCCTCATTTGAAAAGTGGCCGTCTCAAAGGTCAAATAAGTTCAGGGCCTGCGAGGGGCTGAGTGTGTGGTGGGCGTCTGGCCAGTGATAATAGCTCTTCCTGTCACTGCCCTCCCCCACTCTGTATGTTGGCATTCAAGACTTGCTCAGCCACGGATGAACCACAAGGGAAGCATCTCCTTGTCATTTACCTATGTGCTTATCTGATAGCTGCAGGCTGAAAGAAATCACTGTTGGTTTGGTTCTTATGGCTCCATGACTCCCACAGTTGATATCTACCAGCCCTTAGCCCCCAGGCCCCAGCCAACCTGTCTACCAAGGTCACACTGCCTGACCTTGACATCTTCAGCCTTGGTCATGATGACAAGGAGCTCCGAGGGTGACCCCAGTTCTGCCTTCACACTGCCTGTCTTGCACACACACTGTGAAACCCTGGAGCACCCTGTCAGATACAGATCCATAGAAAAGATCAAATTCTGGCCATCTGGGTCCCGCCAGGGCTGGGGGAATCACCTGTCACATGGAGCTGGGGGTATGGCCATTGGGTGTCCTATGACTAATATCCCCTATAACCAAAACAGTGCAGCCAGGTTTGGGTTTGGAGCCCACCTTGGCCTGTGAGCACTTTTAGCAATCCCTGTGTATCTCATGGAGCCTGGATCTTCCCGTCTGCAAAACAAGCAAGGAGTAATGGCTACCTCACTCTGGAGCCACATGGCATCAAGAGCAGGCTGGGTATGCTGGCACAGGTCTGCACTCAGTTCTGAAACCTACTTCCCTCTATGCTAAGCTCTTCCCACAGGTCTGCCAATTTCCACTGCTGTGAAAATGCA